>NC_136061.1:1037714835-1038914835 GCF_964261635.1 Lissotriton helveticus
GGTAGTCCTACTTATCCCAAGGTGGGTGGTCCGGGACTTTTCAAACACTAAAAACGTCATTCCAAGTGGGTGCCAAAAAAAGAAAAAACACACTGTGCCTGCAAACATTTGGCGTCTTGCTGGAAAGGTTTCTTTGCATTTTGCCTACTGTCTGCAAATAAAGAAGGTGATACTTACTTCCGTGTTGGCATCTCTATGCAGGGCAACTTGTGATGTTTGGACTGAAAGAGTGGCGCATCACGCCACAGAGATGCCCCCGCATATCCAGCAGGACTGCAGCACCTGACAACACGGTTGCTTTGAGGGGAAGTAAGTGTCGACTTTTGCAGGAATGAACATGTACAGTGTGTTTTTTCTTTTTTGGCACCCACTTGGGAATTACATTTTTAGTGTTTGAAAAGTCCCGGAGCACCCACCTTGGGATACACCTTGCTGTATTGGAGTATGTACTTGAAGCCCCACCCACGCTTGGCCGATATTTGTCATTGGCTTGTGTAATTGTCCTACGTAAATTCTGGCTTCTGATTCGTTATTAGGCTTGTTAATCCCTCCTTAGTCCCGCCTTGTCTTCATTTGTAACCTCCCATAAGGACTGGCCCTTTTACTTCTGTTGTTATACGGTATGCCAATGTAAGCACAATTTTCTTTAACGGTTTGTCCTACTGCAGGCACTACACGCTTTCCTGCAACATTCAGCGCGCCTAAATGCTTTTTTGGGTAAAAGCTCCCCATACTGCACTTTCACTTTAATAGCATCCGCTAACCTTTCTTTCGACAGGTCTAAAGAAAGGGGCATGGCCTCCATTAACATGAAAGCGCAGCATGAGGGGGCTAGTAAACAACAAGCATTTGCAATCCAATAGGTCTTGCATTTTAGAAACTTTCACCTATTGGTATTGTAAAGGACAATGCCTTTAATTATTGCAGATTTTTTAAACACAAATAAAAGGCATTGTCATTTACAATGCCAATGGTTTAAAATCTCTCTACTGTGAGACCTACTGCATTGCAAATGCTCGTTATTCCCAGGTACTAAGTGCTTTGCCTGCTGACTAGCACTGGACTGAGGGCGGGCCTAAGGAGACAAGACACGCCCAACTTTCCACTCTGCTCCAAACAATACACGCCTCAAATCCCTTCAAGATCCATTTCATCTCCGCCACTCCTTTTCCCCTGCTCCATTTCCTGCTGTGCCGCCTCCTTCATCATCACCCCTCAAAGTCAGGCATTCTTGCTGTATCAGGACACCGGTCTCTACCAATCCCTAGTGCAGCATCACACCCTGCTATGTCAGCGTAACCCTCCTGCTAACCCATGCCACACGTTCCAATGGTCCCTTCCTACATCACCAGGGAGAACAACGTTAGCAGTCCCCCGCCACCACCACTCTAGTCCGGTTGTACTGCCCAGAGAGCAGAAGGCAGCCAGTGAATCATGCAGGCCACACCCGGGCAGCGCCAGGCAGGCTGCTTTAGGGAGGGTGCTGCACACCGCGCCTCCTCTTTAAGAAAGGCTCCCCTCTGTGTTCCCCTGAATTGTCCCGCCGACCCAGAAAGGCTAATGTGCTCTACGGCCGACACAAACCTGTTTCTGCAGTGATGAATCCAACAACCGCCTCCCTGGTCCAGCTACTTCCTCCGGCGAAGAGCCGCAGATGTGACAGTGACGTACGGCGGCCCGGAAGGACAAACTGCAACAAACGCGCAGCCGTATTGCACGGCTAGCACATGACCATAGAAAACGAAAGGTAAACTGCTGAGAGTAGCTGCGAGCTCATCTTCAGTTTTAATGAAAATATTCATTTCCGCTCTGACATTTCGAAATATTTATTCAGGCAGCGGTTCGGCTTGTGGGGTCTCACGCATGTCAATATTTAGATGGGAAATTTCCGATTTCTTAAGCTAAAGATGACGCTGTTTCACACATGGCACCATTTCAAAACAGAAAAGCACAAGACAGGCAAACAAATAGTGAGATATTATTTTGTCCGTTTTCTGACATTGTAAAAGATGCGTTTTTAGAAGAGAGACCGCTAAAATACAGCCACTTTGGGCTTTAAAAATCCGTAGTCTCCCGTTTCAATTGGTCCTGTTAGTGTGTATGTGTTTTTTACGTTTCTGGCGGTATTTGAAACCCTATGTTTATTGCACACTGCACACACTGCTTTTTTTTTTTAACTAGTAGACTCCTGGGTTACTTATCTTTGTCCTCATTTAAAGCACTGAATAAACATCAATTCTAAGCTGAAGTCATGGTATTTCCAAGGTAATTTAAAACATTTGCCAGCATTCTCAAAAAGAATTTTCAATTTTATTGAGGACATGGAAGCAAGGATTATGCTTCGTTTTCCTCACTGACATAAAAACAGAAGCCAATAGAGTTAGAACATGACTTTAACAAGGAACTACAAATCCCATGAACCTCCATAGCTCCTTTATTTATTTATTTATGCATGCATTTTTATAAAGCGAGGACTTCACCCGAAGGTGTCAGAGCGCTGTACAATAGAACCAGTTACGTTACATGAGAGAACTGTTACAAAATAGAACGTACAACAATAGCAGGACACAGAATCAAACACAGCAGGCAAGAGGAACACAATATCAAACAGAGCAAGCAAGGAATGTACAAAAATAAATAAATAAATATTACAAATTTACAATGACTAACAAACTTGCTGGGGGGGTCTGAGAATGAAGGAATTAGTTCTGAAAGTGTCTTTGGAATAGAAAAGATTTGAGGTCCGCTTTGAAGATCCGGATGGAGGTGGTGACACGGAGCAATGGAGGAAGCGAGTTCCAGATTCTCACCGCATTACCTGAGAACGATTGAGCCATCAACTTTTCCCTTTTGAAGGAGGGGGGGGGCTCAAGCAGAAACTTTTCAGCATTCCGGGAAGGTCTTAAGCCTCCAGACAATTTCAGTTTATTCACCAGATAGCGGGGGAGTGGGGAGGGGGGGAGGGGCGAAGGGTGCAAGGCTTTATGGGTGATGCAAGCCATTTTGTAAATAGCTCTAGCCTCTACGGGAAGCCATCAGAGAGAAAACAGGATAGGAGTGATGTGGTCACTTCGTTTGGACCCTGAAATGAAGCGAGCTGCTGAATGGAGGACGGATTTGAGAGGTGAGATTTGGGAAGGCCAGTCAGAAGAGAATTACAATATCCAGTCTAGAGAGCTAGCGATTGGACCAAGGATTTTAGGTCTTTCTCCAGGAAGAATCGACGAATGCCCCACAGAAGGTGCAGCTGATAACGTACGTTCTTGGCAATGGAGTTGATGTGTGAGATTAGGTTGAGTCTTTTGTCAAGTATGACACCTAGGGATTTAGCGCAGTCAACAATGATGGGTTTACTGTTGAGTAGATTCAGCTGATCCATCCAGGATTGAACAGGAGACGGGGAGAGAGAGGTGGATAGGAGGATGAATTCAGTTTTGGAGGGCTTGAGAATGAGTTGGTGAACTAACATCCAGTTCTGAATAGAGTTGAGTGTAGAGTTGAGTAGTGAGAGATCTTGTGAGGAAGACACATTGAGGTAGATGTGGGTGTCAACCGAGTAGAGATGGTAGAGGATTCCATATTTGCTTAGGAGGTTCCCTAATGGTTCCAGATAGAGATTAAACAGAGTGGGTGCAAGGATAGAACCTTGAGGGACGCCTTGACCAACCACCAGGGGAGACGAGAGACTGTTCGCAATCTTGATAATTTGGGATCTGTCTGAGAGGAATGAGGCAAACCATTTAAGCACTGTGCCTTCCACGCCCATTCTCTGTTGAAGAGTGTTAAGGAGGGTGTTGTGATTAACAGTGTCAAAGGCTGCAGAGAGGTCAAGTATAATCAGAAGGCACGATTCCCCCAAATCAAGTATATGCAGCGCATCATCGATCACTTGCAGCAAGGCTGTTTCAGTGCTGCAATTTTGAATAAAGCCAGACTGGAACACGTCAAGGAGATTATTGTCCATAATGTGTTGGGAGAGTTGTTTTGTAACACATTTTTCTGTGTTCTTTGCAAGAAAAGGGAAATTGGCGATGGGGGCGGAAGTTATTGAGGCCGTTCGCACCTGGGGAGTTTTTTTTTTTAGAAGGGGGTAACCTGTCCTGTTTTGAGGACAGCTGAGAGGGATCCTTGACTGAGGAAGAGATTAACTAGCCTTGTCCAATAAGAGAGAGTATTGGTATAGAAATCAATGGCGATGACACTAGGTATGGGGTCAGAAGAATGGTTGGAGGGTTTGGTTTTGAGGATGCATTTGAGGAGGTCCTCTTCCGAGATGGCGGCAAAGTTTTTCCAAGTGACTAAGGATTTTCGCTCCTCAATGGGGGTGGGGTGGGTGACCTGATTCACCAGTGATTTGACCTTTACATCAAAGAATATAGCGAATTCAGTTGCTTTCTTTGAAGGATCCTCAGGTTTGATGGTTTGGGGAGAACAGTTTGGGTTTTTAATGAGGTTAAAAAGTTTTTGGGCTCTGTTTTTAGCTGAGTCGAGGAGGGATCTGAAATGTGATGCTTTTTCATGGAAGATGTGCTTGTGGTATTTGGATCTTGCAGAACGTAAAAGAGAGAGATTGGAGGTGGATGGAGATTGTCTCCAATGTTTCTCCAAGATTCTAAGGTTGTTCCTTTTGTCATAGAGAGCTTTATTGAACCATGGTGCTGAGGGGGTGGGTCTTTTCCTTTTGCTTTGGAGTGGAGCGACATTGTCGATTTTGACTGCAAGGATTGCGAGGCAATGGGGGTGAGATCGTTGACATTCACTGATAACTGTCCTTACAAGTCCTCAAAACTGGGAGACACCATTATGTTGTTCCTTCTTTTTGCGAGGCAGCTCATCTCTCAGTAATGTCCAATAATTATAAGTCCAACCACCAAACTTCAATCCGTCTTGACATTGTAAAACGTCATGTCCCTCCTCGGTGACTCCTGTACCATGAACTGAAAAACACTCTTGCTTTCGGTCTGTGCTTACAAGATAAATAACACATATAATACTATCTTCAAATCATATCATCAACCAATCATATTTTTGAAAAGTAGGGGAAGCTAAACAACAACGTTATATTGCAGAATAAAGCCACCCAATGATATTGAAATAGTGACACCAAATGCATAATCCACATAATTAAAAAGCATATCAATATATATATATATATATATATATATATATATATATATATATATATATATAATGCTTCAAACTGTATCTGAAATCGGGTTGGATAATCTTCTCCTCCATGTCCTTAATAGGACTGAATATTCTTATCAGGAAAGCTAGAAACTTTTGTATTCTTTGTCAGGACTAGAGGCTCAGATTATGCGTTTCAAAGCTGATTCACCACCACTGATAGAACATTAGCAATCAATATACATTAATGCTATTTAAACGTTGAATCTGAAGACCAATCAGCAACTTTTAATATGTCCTCCAAAGTGGATCCTAAACCATAGGCTGTCGAAGCCATAGCACATTTAGCCAAATGTGCTCCATAGAGCTGAACATCAATACCAGCTTCAGCCATCATCCATCTGAACCATCTAGCTAGAGTTTCTGAAGAGACTTATTTGTAAGATTTGAATAAAGCAATCACTAAATGTCCATTGAAATCAGAGCGACTAAGGCTAGAGCATTGCTTGTACACCTTTCAGCATTTAACAACACACCATTTTTCATTGTTTGAGAATGCAGGGTGCTCTATGGTTCTTGAAAAATCTTTGTACATGTGGTAATGGAAAAATATTCTCCACAGGAGTATACTCTACCTGCGAGGTGCAGCACTTTGACATCTGAAACTCTTCTTCAGGATACCAAGCAGAGGAGGATTACCAGTTTGGCAGATAATTGTTTCATCGACAACTGAGTATTCTCAGGCCAACTTTCAAACATTCTCAATACCGCTCTCTGCCATCATGGGTGCAGAATTTCCACCACCAATATGGCAGAGAACCTAAATGCGCCATGCTGATGGATTGATAAATTAGAAGCAAAACGATACATTTGGCTCCTTCTAGTCCTTCAATAAACCTCTAATGATCCTCAACAATTTTAGCTTAGATTTAAAAACACCAGGCCACTGTCTAAAATCAACACCTATCTTATCATTTTCTTTTGCTCATTTACTCGCAACTGTTCACACTGACCGCCGTGCCTCAAGCATCTCTCCCCTTCAGACCTCCTCGACCTTTGTAACTCCTACCTCCCTAAATATCCAACTGACCCTTCCAAACCCCACTGTACCATTCCAGTGATCCTCGGGACGTGCAGAATCCCTTCCTCCCCCATCTTCCCTAGAACCCCAACACAATTTACCGCTATCCAAATATGCCCTCCCCCCATAAAAAACCAGAAACCCCTCACAAGCATGCTGGTCAATTGCCGCCTAGCTGTCCAGCATGCGACTGAAATAGCTGAAACCATTCTCAGTGAAGACATTGACATTGCCTTCCTAACGGAAACTTGGCTCAAGGTCCACTCTGCATCCATCCTTGACCTACTCTCCCTCCCCCGGTTACTCCTTACTCAGAAAAGATGAACCAGATAGAATTGGAGGTGGTTTAGCTATCATCTTTAAACACAAACTTCAAATCTCGCTTGTCAAGAACTTTGACCCTGCCACCTTTGAATACCTCGGAGCAGAACTTAAAATTCAGGGCGCCCCACCTATTCGCCTACATAATATCTACCATCCCCCTGGCAAATCCCTTCCCTTCGCAGAGGAACTTTCTGACATCCTCGCCCAATCCTCATTTTCCAGCTCTAAAAATCTCTTCCTTGGAGACTTCAACCTCCACTGGAATGATATCAAAGACCCTGCTGTTAATCTCCTCGCATCCACCATAGTACTCTCATGAGCACTACCTCTTCACTCCCTAACCCTTGATTTTGATTTACCTTTCTGACAGCGCGCAGCTGTGGGAGTTCTCTTCTAATAACCCAGTATTTCTGGTGTACAGGCGACAATGGCATTTATCCGTGACGCCCTCTACAGGACTGGGAGAGAGCTGAAATTGGAACCCTAGGTTACCTTTATGACAATGGTGTTCTACAACCTTTCCAGTATTTGGTTGACTACTCTGAGATACCCCTTCATCACTTTCTCCCGTATGGAACTGTGAGGGCCACAATACAAGCATACTAACACATGGGAATTGAGGAGCCACCCTTCCAGACATCCCTGCAGACTGTATACACTATGGCCTTCAAGGTCAAACTCATCACATTACACTATAATACACTCCTGAGGCAGGCTAATGGGACCCTGGGGGACGTGCAGGACCATTCAGTAACAGATTTGGGTCTGCCAATAACTGACATGGATTGAGTTGCAATCTTAGAGTACATCCCACGCACTTCCAGAAATGCCCAATTTAAACATAGCCAGTATTATTTTTTGCACAGAGTGTACCTCACACCAAAACGCACCAACCTCATGTTCCCAGCGGCTCACAATGTAACCTGCTGGGCAACAACTTCTATCACATGGTGTGGGGCTGTCCCATGCTTCTGCAGTACTGGGAAATTTTTGTCAGATACATTAGCCTTGCTACGGACAGTCATATCCAACCAACACCTTCCTTCCGCATATTAGGACTCTTCCAAAAAGAGGAGAGCAATTACATCCCGATTCCTTTATCTGGCCCTAGTATTGGCTCGTCTGCAGATTGCTCTCGCCTGGAAGGGCAACCGGGGACCCAGTTTGCTACGCTGGCATGCTGGATTATTAAAGTGAGCTGAATGTGAGGAGATAGCCCTTCAGAGGGAGATGCACAGCAATCCCAGGGCTGCGGATCAAGCTCAGGCCTGGTGAACAAGAGTGCAGGATTGCTCTCTGATGGATGACATGGGCGGAATCCATTCTCCCCCAGCAAGCGAAGTCGATAGTACAGACGAGCCAAGGCCTTGCTGCAGGTAGAGCTTAGCCCCCATCATGACCCTCCCTGCCCCGGTGTTTCCGACTGTGACCCCCCTTGCCCCCTGCTCCCCAGGATTATTATCCGTACACTCTCTGCTGTTCTAGGCATTACCTTTCCTGGCACCTCTTCAGTCTTAGGCATACTGGTTTCATGTTTCCTATATAGTTATGTTTTACATTTGTTGTTCCTATAACATTTGTATTTCATTGAGCTCTTCAAAGATGACGTAGCCCTAAGGGGATTATAGAAAATGTTTCATTCTAGCATGCTTGTTTGCTTATGGAAATACAAATTATGTTTAAAAAAGAAATCTGTGACAACAATAGTTTTTCTTCCTGGGTCAAAAGCGTACAAATCACAGATAGTCTGCAACTCTTACTTCAATGTATTTGTCACACTCGGCAGATCATATGAATTCTACTCCTCTTTTACTTAAACTCCTCAATACTGCTGACTTAAGACTCAAATGTGGGATAAAACGGTTATACAATTCTGTCACTCCACTTTGCTGTCAGGTCTTTTCAATGTGCAAATGTTATCCATCAAGCCTTTTTTAGGTTTAACCCCATTCTGTGAGATAGTATGGCATAAATAAATAATTTCTTCTAAACTTGTCTTTATTTTTTTCAAGTGTCAAGCCAGTACGTTCTAAAACTTACAAGACCTTACAGAATCTGAGATTGCATTTTCCCAAAACACCTAAAAGCTTCCAGCTCACCAACCAGAATGTTAAGCAGCTGAAAGTAGCCCAAATGGTACCCATAGGTGTTATAAATGTAATAGGATCTTGTGAACTCACTTGCGGCCTGACCTGGAGAATTGCTGATGAAAGATTAAGAGTGATGACATTTTTGCCATCTTTCACTGTGGACAGCATTTCCACCAAATAAGGCAAAGGAAATGTGTCCACAATAACTTCCTTGTTAAGACATCTTAGATCAATGCACAATGCACAGTCTTATGTCTCCATTGGAGTTGCGAGCCACAACTACTTGTGTCAATTACTCTATTGCCTATATAGGGACAATAACTGTTTCATCCAAAGTCTCTTCACTTCCTCTTAAATACCCCCTGAACATTAATAGGCATTCTTCTCACTTTAGCCACAACAAGTTAAGTACCTTCTCTTAGTATTATCTATGACCATAATTCCAAAGGTAGCCTAAACCAGAACTAAAAACATTAGTACATTTTTTCTGAAATTCAAATTTTTCTTCGACCTGGTGGACACATACTTAAGATACTGTATTATGATCCAAACAGATACCAAGATCCTGCTGATGCAGCCAACCAAAAATGATGTCGACTTTCACAGTCACATATAACTTTTGTTTCTTTTTTGCATTTTCTCTTGTATACTATGAGAGCATGAAAATACCCCAATATATTTATTGGATGACCACCATAGCCCCCTGGATAAAGATACATTTTCTTGAGTAACACATTTACTTCATAACATTTCAGTACACCTGCAAAGAAATAATACTTAATTTGGAGTAGGAATTAAACATTAATTCAACATAGCCGTTATTGATTTTAACAGTATTGGATGTATTGCCCAATTCTGAATCATCACCTATAGAATCACCTCATTTTTTTTTAAACGTAGTTTATTGATTTTCTGTACGATCCATACATACACACATATGCTTCAAAGTCCCGATAACATTTCTAGTTCAAGATGAAACCCTCCAAATAGTTCTCATTACACTGTGTTATTGCATCAATGTTGACCCATCAATATCTTACAATAAACTAATAAAACTTGCCAATTATTAAATCTTAACTTCCCTTTCTAGATCCCTTGTCCCTCCCCACTCCCCAGTTCTCGTCACTAACGCAAACTACAGTAGTAATCCCATTTCTTAGTCGTACTCAGGAGTTGTATGGCATAATCCGTTTGTTGATCCTGTCATGCTACGGGGCCTCCTCTATGTGATGGTATGATAAACTCCAATCATTCTTCCTGTGTCCCATAGTCTCGTAAGGCCTGAACCAATGCCTCCCAAGCTGTCGCTGCCTCCAACTCTCTATCATTGTTTCGCCTATTTGCTTGCTGATATCGTAACGCGCTCTCACTATTCGCCCACTTTATAAACTCCCCCCTCCATCTCTTGCTACTCTGCCCCACTGTCGCCTTCCAATGTTTTGTGATCTCCCGTTTTGCCAGTATGAGCCCCATGTCAACAAACTTATTTGTTATCTTAGTTTTGGATGTGTGGGGGAACCAGTGCAGAATGCTAGTGGCCATATCAAAAGTCAGTTGTCTCTCTGTTATCTCGTTCAGAGTGTCTCCTACCTCCTCCCAATAAGACCCCATCGATGGACAGGACCACAGCATATGCTCCAGCTCTACCCCAGCTCGTGTACATCTGGGGCATGCCGCCTCCGCCACCTTAAAATATTTACGGATTCTTCCAGGCGTCAAGTACGCCTGATGGAGGATATAGAAGTGCACCAACTGAAATCTTGCATTTCTTGAACTCTTCCAGGCTCTTTGCACTATCTGCGTCCAAGCGGTATCAGGGATATCTTTCCCTATATCGACCTCCCATTTTCTTTTCAATGTCTCCAGTGGCGCTAACCCCTCGTTAAGCATTCTAGCGTAGAGGCTTTAAACGTTTCAGCCGCCATCATGGTATACTGGCAAGCCATAGTCATCTTGGGTTCCGTAACTCCTGCCCGCCAGCGTGCTTGTATCGCACCTCGTTAAGGCTGCATGTAACAAAAATCCTCCACTTGGAAGATCAAACCTATCTCGTAATGCCTTGTAGGGTAACATAACCCCATCCTCGTATAGGTCCCCCAACACTTGGAGTCCCACGTCTTCCCATGTCTGCAATTGTGACCAGTCCCCGCCGTGTGGCAGCGCTGTTGCCATTCCCAGCGGTATTTCCGGTGCATACGGGTGTAAGACACCCGCCCTTATAGAATCACCTCATTGCATTCCTCTTTCATATTGTTCCTCAGTTTTCTTTCACTTCTGCAACACTTCACAAAGTGTTCATGCCTACATACAGCACTTATTACAAACTACTTTGATAGCAGGGCATTCTTTCCAGTTAGCCATATTTCCTATTTGCACACACCGAAAAAATGTCCTTTATACTGAGATGTTCCTCTTCCTCCATTACTCTCTACAACACTCACATCATTTTTCTTACTGACATCAACTCTTCGCCACTACTCATCATGTGTTCAACAAGTTCAGCAGTTAATATAACTTCAGCTAATGGTGGCACATCTTTGCGACATAACTCCTCCCTTATTTTGTCTAATTTAAAAATGAAGTACAAACGAGTCCCTTATGCGAATGACACCAATTTAACAAAAGGATGCTAAGCTTCTTAACACTGTCAAATATTGCTTGACAGATTTTCTAATTCTGGGTAGCTAGTGTGAATCTATTATCAGTACAGATACTTCAAATTCATTCACAACATAAGCATCTTCTTCTGACAGTTTTGAGAAATTATCCTAAGCTTTCTGACCTACCACTGCTGAACGGTGTGCCAAAAGTGCCAATTTCCTTTCAGCAATAAGATTAGTCTCACAAACATAAGAATAATTGACAAAGACCTTTTCCCATTTGCTCCAAGTTAATTTGAGCTTGTCAGGATGCCATAAGAAAAATAGAGGTGGTATTACATTTTGCATCTTGTTTGGGAATATAGAATCCACCAGAAAAAATATGGATATATTAAAATGAAAGTTTGATTGCAAATGTTTCTAATTATGAATTCAATTAATTTGTTAATGGAAATTTATGAAATGCATTACATTAGAACCAAAAGCTATTGATCATCACAGGTGGCTAAACACTAAATTAGGATAATATTCCCATAAAAACCTTTTAGAAGTACCAGCATTACGGGAAGACAAATGAAGCACAATATTCACCAAAGTAACAGTAAAAGAAAAAATCCTTCTCCCTTTTTTTATGTTTCCGCAAAAGAAAATGAATAGTCTCACACTGATCAAAGATGCTGGTTAAGTACCCATAAGAAGAGTCCACAGAAAGGTAAACTCACTTCAGAACAGTGCAGGATCACACTAGGTTGCACAATGAGAGCCATGGAGACCACAATAAGATTTATGCCACTGTTTTTAAAATGTAGGTTCACCGCTGATAATTGTGCCAAATATGATGCCTATCCAGCTTTGACCTATGAATGAGTCTGTACTAGTGAAAATTCTTTATGACTCACCGATGGAGATAGCGTAGAGTCTGTCGTGTGTGGCTTCCCATATATTGCATTCCAAAACATAGATGCTTGGAGTGCAAGTGTTGTACGAAAGAACATTCACAGTTGCGAGATCCCATGCTGCGTTCATATGATGCAGAGCTGCATGCTAAAGGAGTCACATTCCAGAAAATGTTGAAACACATTCGATGCATTTAAAAATTCACTTTACAGTCGCACATATATAGGTGCATTCCACTTACGTCTCCAGTCACTTCTTCAGCCTATCAATCTTTAATGCTTTTCACAAAATGAAAATGCACCCTAGATATCCTTCAGATGTTGAAGAGGAACCATGTAGCAGTCCACAGAAGCTCATAACTCTGTCCGGCATCATAGTCCACAGTAGCAGGGTAGGAGGTCACCTCCACTTCTACTCTGAAGCAACCAGCCAGCTTCACAATGATTTCTTACGTGTTGAGGTAGTAGTCAACAGGGCTTCTCCCCACCATTCTTACAAAGTGACCAACACGGTTGGGACTGGACTTTTGGCTGTGGCCCTAAGCAACTAACATAGAGTGTCAGGATTTGGATACCGAGCGTGCCGCTGTCCGCACAAAGTGTGGCAGTCGGCACTCAAACAAAACGAACTACTCTTCCCAGAGAGGCCAGCGGTGAGACGACGCAGCAACGCCAGCCACGCCCTTTCAGGAACTAAAACCAAAGCGGCAGCTGCAGTCGGTGCCGATAATTCGTACCGTTGGGGTGAGGAGTTTTGTTGTGTACGTGAAGCCTGCGCAATCGTGAGTAAGGACCTTCTGAGAGGAAGGTGGTTAAGCGTCACCCGGAGGGGTGACAGGCTGTTGGTTTTCCTTGCTCGCTCGGGTGCCTTGAGTTACTCAAGGAGCCCATGACTGTCTTTTCCCGTTTTGCGGTGGAGTGCGGCTGCATTCTCTTGCGGGGAAAGAAACTGGTCCTGCCCTACACTGTTGTGTGACTCATCAGGAGCCGAGTTGGCGTTTGTACCGTTCTAGTGGTTGTATAAACGCGCTCTTCTGTAAGGAGCAGTTTGGGCTCAAACTGCAATCTCTGTACTTTTGTGACTCGAGAAAGGGTTGCTAAGAATCTACATGTCAGGAGAATATTTAAATCCTCAATGTATGAACATTGCCTGAAACAAGGATGAAGAAACCTTTGTGTTTGTTTTCATATCTTTTGTCTGTCGACAACGAATTGTTTGTTCTTTATTTCTTCAGAGCAGGCGAGAATCTACAGGGGGGTATCTATCAAGGGGATTTAAGCAACGCAAAGCAGAACACTGAACTGAAGTGGTGGGTACGGTATTGAACGAATGTGTATGCATTATGTTATGAAAATAGCATCACCTTATGCTGTTCATTGTTCCTTTTTCCAGTTGGTTGCCGTCTCAGATAGTACCCTTGCCTCTCTCTCCTGTGTATACTTAAAGACCCTCTATTTTCTCTTTTCAGGTAGGGACGTACATTTATAGAGGTCTGGTATTATAATACTTGTTGGAGACAAGAGATAGGAGGGGGGGTGTTCTTCTAATTCCTTGTCTTTGTCGTTCCAGATCTCCCTCCCTGCTGTCCCCTTCCTTTCCCGCGCTCACAGGACGGTTCTGTTAGTCTGTGATAACCAGTCAGGCCGCAGGATTGTCGCGTGGGTGTGGGTATAGGTCTTTCAACACAGCCCCGAGGAGTAGTGAGTCAGAGCCTGACAGAATTATCGGCCCACGGAAACAGATCCTCCTCTTGGCTGTGTTGAAGGAGAATGGCCACGCTTGATGACGTTCTGGCAGCCTTAGCGTTAGTGCAGACAGAGCTGGCAGCCTCCAATAGAGAAGTGGCGGCTTCCAGAACTGAAAATGCACAATTACGAGCCCGCATGGATAGGTTGCAGGGGAATCAGTTTGATGCTGGGGCTAGCGCTGCACCTACACCCTCCTTAGTCGTTGAAATGCCCACACAAATACCCCCTAGCCCCCCCGGAACGGTTTTACGGGGATAATAAAAAAGTCCAGGTATTTATGACCCAAGTGCTTTTACACTTCATGTGTAAACCAAAAATGTTTTCGACCAATCAGGCCAAGGTGGCTTTTCTCATTTCCTATCTTGGGGGGGAAGCAGCACAGTGGGCGGTCCCGGTGGTTAGAGGAGATGACCCTCTACTCTATGATTGGGACGAATTCAGGGTAGAGTTTGAAAAACCCTTTGACAGGAGAGCGGAAACGTTTTCAGCGGACAGAGAGTTGTTGGTCCTTAAACAGGGCAGCACCGATCTAGTGACTTATCTGAATAGTTTCCGTCGTCTGGTTGCGGAAACAGATTGGCCCGAGGTGAAACAATCCGCTTTATTTTATCAAGGCCTCAACGAAGAGATGAAGGATGTGCTGGCGCACATAGATCCTCAACCCCGTACCTGTTCGGCTCTGGTAGAACTCGCCCAACGCCTGGATCATCGGATAAGAGAGCGGAAAGGAGAACTAAGATAGAAAGAACCCATCGTGGTGGCTCCTGATCGAGGAGGAGGGGGTGGCGAAAAAACGACCTTGGCTCAGGACGCTATGGAGATAGGAGCAGTTCGGGCCTCTTTATCCTTTAGCGAAAAGGAACATCGTAGAAAGAACGGTCTATGTTTGTATTGTGGAAGAAAAGGGCACTACTTACGTGAGTGTCCCACGAAACCAAAAACCGGAAGAACTAGAACGGGTCAAGTCGCTGCCGGAGCAACAGACAAGAAGACGGAAAACTCCAGTGCTTGAGAGTGGAAGAAGGGGAACCCTCAAGCCTGACCATCATCCCTTCCATTACGTCTGGTTGTGATCAGGAAAGGAATCATGTGTTTTTGTCTTTGTCTTTGTTCGTGGAGTCTGGTGAACAAGAAGTCAAGGCAATGGTGGACTCCGGGGCCACTGGTTGTTTTATAGATTATGCAGAAGCCGAAAGATTAGGAATCCAACTCATATCCAAGAAACACCCCGAACTGGTTTATGCAGTGGATGGTAGCGAACTGATAGCAGGACCCATCAAATACCACACCCCTGCTTATACCTGCGTATACAATGGTAGTCATCATGAGATGATTTCATTTAATGTGATACAAGCACCACAGTATGGCATCATTTTGGGGCTCTTGAACCCTACATCCATTGGACAACTAAGACGATTAACTTCGTTTCGGATTATTGCAAAGAACACTGCTTATTGAACAAAGAGAGCCCTTCTCGGGCCTTAGCGTTGCTACATAACATCGCCACTGCCGCAGAAAAAGAAGTGAAGTTGCCTCCCTGTTATTCGGCGTTTTCGAAGATGTTCAGTGAGGAACAAGCCGAGGCACTACCGCCTCATAGAGCTTTCGATTGCCGTATCGATTTGGTTCCTGGATCAGCCATACCAAACGGTAGGCTCTACGCTCTTACAGTCCCCGAGAACGAGTATCTCAGGGCGTATTTGGACAAATACTTGGCCATAGGATACATCCGTCCTTCGAGATCCCCGGCTTTGTCGCCTTTATTTTTTATTCCGAAGGCGAATGGAGAGAAGAGGTGTTGCATTGATTATCGTGCATTGAACTCTATCACCATAAAAAATCGGTACCCCTTGCCCTTGATTCCGGTATTACTGGAACAAGTGAGAACGGCGACGATCTACACGAAGCTCGACCTGTGCGGCGCATACCATCTGGTCCGTATAAGAAGGGGCGATGAATGGAAGACGGCCTTTAAGACGCGGTATGGGCTCTTTGAATACCTCGTGATGCCCTTCGGGCTTTGTAACGCCCCGGCCGCGTTCCAATTCTTTTTGAATGAGGTACTACGGGAGTTCCTGGATCTCTTTGTAGTCGTCTATATCGACGACATTCTGGTGTATTCTAACACGACGGAGGACATCGAACACACGTGAGCAGGGTGTTAGAGGCCTTGATGTGTCACCAACTCTATTGTAAAATCACCAAATGTGAGTTTCATGTGACCACCGTGGAGTTTCTAGGAGTTATGCTTACTCCCTCAGGGCAAGTGATGGCGGAAAGGAAAGTCAGAGCCATAAAGGAATGGCCTCGTCCATGTACTGTCAAAGACATACAGTGTTTATTGGGGTTTGCCAACTTTTACAGACGATTTATCAGTGGCTTTTCTGCCTTGGTGACCCCGTTAACTCGCCTCACTAGAAAGAACATACCTTTTCTTTGGGATGCAGAAACACAACGATCGTTTGAGGGACTGAAAGAAGCCTTCACCAGAGCGCCTGTTTTGACTCATGCCAATCCGGAACTGCCTTTTGTGGTGGAAGCTGATGCGTCTGAAGTGGCGTTAGGGGCAGTTATGTCTCAGAGACATGAAAGCACTGGAATTTTACATCCTATTGCTTTCATGTCAAGGAAACTCAGTCCGGCAGAAGTAAACTACACCATCGCAGAAAAAGAGTTACTGGCCATCAAAGACGCCTTTTTGGAGTGGAGACATTGGTTGTTGGGAGCGGTTCATCAGGTAACGGTCTATACAGACCACCATAACCTGCAATTCATAAGGGCAGCACGTCATCTCACCCCTAGACAGTTACGCTGGATGCTGTTCTTCGAGGAGTACCGGTTTGTAGTCACCTACAGGCCCGGAGTTAATAACAAAAAAGCGGATGCTCTGACCCGGCAAGAAAGTCCTGTGATGCATGCCATAACCCCAGACCGCTCCATCATAGATCCAGCGAAGGTGGTGTGTGTGGCCCAGTCCGGAGACTTTTTGCATGCAGTTCGCTCAGGATTACAGTCCTGCGTCTGGAGAACATGGCTTCGCCACCACCCGGAGTGGAAAATGAAGCAAGGAATAGCTGTGAAAGGAACACAAGTGCTTGTACCTACCAAGGCGCTGCGAAGAACGGTGTTTCAATGGTGTCACGAGACGCCGAGTGCGGGCCATACAGGGTACGTGAAGACTTTGGAGAAGGTGTTACGGCAATTCTGGTGGCCTTCCATTCACATGGACTTGAGTCAGTGGGGAAAACAATGCGTACAATGCGCCAGAATGAAATCGGACCACCAGCGTCCTCAAGGATACTTGCAGCCTCTGCCCACTCCTGAAACCCCCTGGGAAAGCTTCTCCGTGGATTTTATCGTGGGACTACCAAGGGACCAGGGCAAAACCACCATCTTGGTGGTTGTAGACTATCTTACAAAGATGGGTCATTTTATTGCCTGCGATCAGGTGCCAACTGCGGGTCGTTTAGCACACCTTCTGTTGACACACGTGGTGAGGTTGCATGGTCTCCCGAAGGTGATAGTCTCGGACAGAGGGGCCCAATTCACTGCCGGTTTCTGGAGAGTCTGGTGTTCAGCTTTGCACATCTCTTCGTCCCTCTCCACCAGTTTTCACCCACAGTCAGACGGCCAAACAGAAAGATTAAACCAATCCCTGAAACAATATCTCCGTTGCTATGTCCAGGCAGATTCGGACTCCTGGGTGGCTTGGTTGTGGGTGGCGGAGCTAGCATACAATAGCACTCAACACTCCTCTACGGGGCATTCCCCTTTTTTCAGTTCCTATGGTCATCATCCTAGAGTTAATCCCTTGGTGCTCCCAAGTGACACCGTTCGGCTGCCAGACGTCAAAGCAAGATTGATGCGCATTCGCAGGATCCTTCTAGCGACGCGTATAAATCTTGTTCAAGCCAAAGTGGGGTACAAGGCACAGACGGATAAACACCGTAGACCATGTCCCGAGTACAAGAAAGGGGATTTGGTGTGGTTATCCACGAAACACATCAGATTCTGGAGACATAGCGTGTTCAATCCCAGGTTCATAGGTCCTTATCGGGTGGTTAAGCGGGTGAACCCAGTGGCTGTGAAGTTAAGGTGCCTGCTCATTTCAAGATTCACCCTGTGTTTCATGTGTCCCTCCTGAAGCCCTTTCGTGTCCCTGTGTGTCGGGCTCCCTTGCCTGTTTGGGTGCAGAATGATCAGGAATATGAGGTTCTGCGAGTACTAGACTCCAGAAGAGTGAGGGGGAGGCTCCAATATTTGCTTTCATGGAAAGGCTTTGGTCCTGAGGAGAACTCCTGGGAACCGGCTGGCTCAGTGCACGCTCCACGCCTGGTGTCCCGTTTTCATAGGCTACATCCCGACCGGCCTGCGCCTGGACAGCGTCCCTTGTGAGGGGGAATGTACTGTCAGGATTTGGATACCGAGCGTGCCGCTGTCCGCACAAAGCGTGGCAGTCGGCACTCAAACAAAACAAACTACTCTTCCCAGAGGGGCCAGCGGTGAGACGACGCAGCAACGCCAGCCACGCCCTTTCAGGAACTAAAACCAAAGCGGCGGCTGCAGTCGGTGCCGATAATTCGTACCGTTGGGGTGAGGAGTTTTGTTGTGTACGTGAAGCCTGCGCAATCGTGAGTAAGGACCTTCTGAGAGGAAGGTGGTTAAGCGTCACCCGGAGCGGTGACAGGCTGTTGGTTTTCCTTGCTCACTCGGGTGCCTTGGGTTACTCAAGGAGCCCATGACTGTCTTTTCCCGTTTTGCGGTGGAGTGCGGCTGCATTCTCTTGCGGGGAAAGAAACTGGTCCTGCCCTACACTGTTGTGTGACTCATCAGGAGCCGAGTTGGCGTTTGTACCGTTCTAGTGGTTGTATAAACACGCTCTTCTGTAAGGAGCAGTTTGGGCTCAAACTGCAATCTCTGTACTTTTGTGACTCGAGAAAGGGTTGCTAAGAATCTACATGTCAGGAGAATATTTAAATCCTCAATGTATGAACATTGCCTGAAACAAGGGTGAAGAAACCTTTGTGTTTGTTTTCATATCTTTTGTCTGTCCACAACAAATTGTTTGTTCTTTATTTCTTCAGAGCAGGAGAGAATCTACAGGGGGGTATCTATCAAGGGGATTTAAGCAACGCAAAGCAGAACACTGAACTGAAGTGGTGGGTAAGGTATTGAACGAATGTGTATGCATTATGTTATGAAAATAGCATCACCTTATGCTGTTCATTGTTCCTTTTTCCAGTTGGTTGCCGTCTCGCATAGTACCCTTGCCTCTCTCTCCTGTGTATACCTAAAGACCCTCTATTTTTTCTTTTCAGGTAGGGACGTACATTTATAGAGGTCTGGTATTATAATACTTGTTGGAGACAAGAGATAGGAGGGGGGGGTGTTCTTCTAATTCCTTGTCTTTGTCGTTCCAGATCTCCCTCCCTGCTGTCCCCTTCCTTTCCCGCGCTCACGGGACGGTTCTGTTAGTCTGTGATAACCAGTCAGGCCGCAGGATTGTCGCGTGGGTGTGGGTATAGGTCTTTCAACACAGCCCGAGGAGTAGTGAGTCGGAGCCTGACATAGAGAACCTGCCCCCACTTAAACCTGTGCCTTGGTCACCCAGGAGACCTCCTGTACGTTTGCAAGCATTTGGAGCAATCACGGAATACATAATCATATTTTGGTGAAGTTTGGACTTAAAGCTTGTTTGACCTCTGGAGGACCGTGAAAACGTGCGGAGGCTACCCATCAATGGCACCACCATGACAGATAAAATTTCCAGGTGTGTTCCATATATTGCTTTTCACAGACATTTGAGGCTCCTGTGAAACTGTGGAAAACATACATCCTCATCGAGCCCTGTCCAGCCATGGCTCCTAGCATTGGCCCACTATATCAATCAAGCAATCAGTCGAGATTTGAAGAGCACGACTAATCACCCATGAGGTTTTTCAGGCATTGTGATTCTCCTACAATCTGTCGAAGTGCCAAGTTTTGAGTCCCTTTCTGAATTCCATGAGAGAGAATGCCGTTCGGAGGTGGGGAGAAGGCTGTTCCTGGATTTACCGGTAAAGTGAGAGAAGGAACAACCTCTACTCTAGTTTCAGCGGCTGCGGGGAGTGTGAGTGAGGGTGAGGGAGGCAGAGCGCAGGTGTCTGAAGGGTTAGTGATTGTTCAGGCAGTGGTTGATGTATGCTGGCCCTTGGTTGAGGAGGGCCTTGTAAGTGTGTTTGCATCTTGAACTGGCATCTTTTCTGGACGGGGAGCCAGTGGAGGTTCCTGAGGTGGGGGTGATGTGGGTCCAATTGGGGAGGTTGTGGATGAGTCTGGCAGATGAGTTCTGAATCGCCTGGAGACTCTTTAGGAGCTAGGCGATGATTACTGCATAGAGAGTGTTTCCGTAGTTTAGCAAGCTGGTGACTAAGGCTTGGGTGGCGGTTTTCCTGGTGTCGATGGGAGCTATCTGAAGATCTTTCGGAGCATGCGCAGGATGTGGAAACAGGGTGAGACTGCTTAGATCTGGCGTTTTTATGGAGAGTTTACTGTCCAGGATGATGCTGAGGTTGCGGGCGCGGTCTGTTGGTGTGGTCGGAGTTTGGCAGGTCACCAGGTGTTGCTCCACAGGGAGGTATTTTTTCCAAAGATCAGCTCCTCAGTTTTGTCCATGTTGAGCTTCAGGCAGTTGGTCTTCATCCAGTCGGTGACACTTGTCATGCAATTGTGCAAGTTGGTCCTGGTGGTGGCAGAGTATACAGCGAATGAGAGGATGAGGTGGGTGTCATCTGCATAGGAAATGCTGCTGTGGCAATGGGTTCTGACGATGTCGGCAAGGGGCATCATGTAGGTATTGAACAGGGTGGAGCTGAGGGATGAACCTTGTGGGACGCCGCAAATGATGCTCTTGGGTTCCTACATGAAGGAAGGTAGACGGACTCTCTGGGTCCGTCTTGGGAGAAACAATGCAATCCCATTGAGGGCATCTTCCTGGAACCCTATGTGGTAGAGTATTTTAATGAGGGTGCGGTGGGATAGTGTTGAACACTTGATCGAGGAGGATCAAGGCCGCTGTTTCTACCCGGTTGAGGCGGGTTCTGATGTAGTCGTTGGTGGCCATCAAATCGACCTTGGTGATGTTGTTGGCGTGGAAGCCAGTCTGGGAGGTGTCCAGCAGGTTGTTGTCCTCAAGGTGTTTGATGAGCTGTTGTTTGATGGCCTTCTCAAGGACTATGACAGGGAAAGGGAGCAGAGAGATGGGGCGGGCGGGTTTAGGATAACTCTAGGATTTCGAACTCGACAATGTGACTAAGCCTAAAATTACAATACAAGAGCAGGAAAAGACTGCAAAGTGACACCCGTGCCCATAGGGCTTCAGCCAATAGTTTTCAAGTTTTTCATACTCCGAACCTTTGGTGCCAAAACTCAGGCTGCTTCAGGATCCTTTTTTTTATATAAATCTTTTTTATTAAACAGACTCAACATAGAGGTACAGTTTCACAATAATCAATAAAGGGATTGACAGCGAAATCAGATATGCATACAAATACAGTAGTATAATTCGTAGGAATTCACGGGAGGGGGATCATCTCTGTCAAGATCATGGGGAGGGGTACATATGTTGCCGCGGTATTCAATTCAATTCAATAAAAACTTTATTTCGGTCAGTGTGACCTTAAAAGTGCAAATAACAATACATACAAAGAAAAAAACATTAAAATAAAGACAGTTGATTAAACAGAAGTAGGCATAGCATGGCACACATATTTGTCGATAGAAATTGCCTAGCATAAATTTAAGATGTCCTCTAGTCAGTTTACTTCATCAGAAAAAATGGTTGTTTCGGGTATACAGTAGATTTGTCAGGACAGGAGGCAGTACTCACATATGTTAGTGAATAGTTCAAAATGGATAAATAATTTAAAAAGATCAATTTACCCTAAAACATTGTCTCAGATACTACATAGAAGGGATTTAATTAAAACAGTTATGGGCATTATATGTGGGAGATATTTGTAAAATAGTATTGCCTGCCACAATTATAGGGTGCCCCATTTCGGGTTATTTCACCCAAAAATAATCACATCTAGTCTGACAATAAATCAAGATGGCCGCCGTGACGGGCAAGATGGCCGCCGTGACGCCGTAGTGGAGGTCGCATCCAAACACCCTCCTGACTGACCACGAAGAAATATGGTGTTTTATGTGCTCGCAGGCTATATACGCTAAGCTGAGACAAACCAAGACAAGCTAATGGAGCTAAAATAAGCTTATGCTGAGAAGTTTTGTCCTGCTGGTGGAAGAGCAAGGCGAACTTTGGAACGAGATCAGAGGCAGTCTACATTTTGGGAAGTGCAACTCGACGACATAAGGCGATGCTGAGGGAGCCTACCGGTTTGCTGTTTATGGTATTTGAATGTCCTCAAGAGAGAAAGGGGGCCTTGTATAAATATTTGCAAACCCACTGCTCATCTCTGACTGCTCGTTTGTCTCTCTCCGGGAACCACCGCTGGAAAACTACTTTAAAGTTTATGGCGTCAAAACCTGCACCTTGCTCAAGGAAAAATCGAGAGCGAGAGCGAGCTGACTGGGTCCGTGATTGTGAGGCAGAGGACGATATGGATAATCTCGGTGCCCCAGCTTTGAATCTGCGAGGGAAGGCGCGATCTAATGCGCAACAAAGACGAGATGCGGCAAAGGAAAATAAACTGAGGAAAATGCGGGAGAAACAAGAAGGAGCGAAAAAGAAGAAGTCGACAGTCTCACCACCAGCTACTGCAAGGAGAAGAGAGGAGGTGAAACGCGCCGCTGGGGAGATGGCCGGAAAGGAAGCTGTGAAGGAGAGCGCACTCCGGAAAACGACTATTGTTGAGACGTTTCTATCTGCAACACCAGCGCCGCCTGTCCAAACAACCTCGCAGATGGACCTGCCACGAGGAGCTGAAGTCCCTACACTGGCGTGTCTGTGTGGTTTGGCGCGGCTTACCTTGGAGAGGGAATCGACGGCGCAGGAAGGCGCGGATGGGGGCGATAACTGCACTGAGGATGCTCAGCCTCGGAATGGAATTACAGAGGTAGTAGAAATCGAAGACCTTTCTACAGCTGAAGCAGAGGGCGGTCTTAGGCCCTTAAAGGAGAAGGCTCTAATTCACATAGCTCCAGGTGTGTTTGGAGTTAAAGATACAGGTACATGTCAAAACTTGGCAGAGGGTGTTATTTTTGAAAAAGGAAGTTTTGAGGGCGCCAAATACCCATTGCTAACAGAGTTAACGACCAACAAGGAGTTAAGTAAAAATAAAAGTAAATTACCTGATGTACACCCTGCCTCCCCCAGTGATGAGGTCTTTTTCACTGGCAATGATGAGGCAGATGATGAAGAAAGCGTAAATGAAAGCGTGGGATCAGTGATAGATACCGAATCAGAAATTGTAACAGAAAGTTCAGGCGATGAAACACTGAACACTGACACGGAAAGTATAGAGACTGAATCAGGGGCTGATTCTGAAACCACCTCTAATTCTATCAGTAGCGAGACAGAATTTATCAATAAAGAGTCTAAGAAATTAACTCAAGAAAAGGCACTAAAAGAGATTTCCCTGAGACCAAAAACAAACACTGCGAGTAGTATTAATACTAGGGGCAACATTAAAAATAAGAGTAAAACAAAAAAAAAAAAAGAAGTCAAGTAAACGAAGCGACAGGTCTAGACAACAGAGACCAACGAAAGAGCACGAAGGAAATATGAAGACAGTGGTAAAGAAATTAAATTGGGACAAGGAGGCAGAGAACTCTGTAATGCTTGCGGATGAGTCTGTAAATGGGGGAACAGGGATTACGGACTCTATATCTCGGGGAGCAGAAGGTGGCACATCCAACTTTGAAGTTCTACTCACAACTCTAAAACAAATGCAGAGTGAGGCTCGGGTTGAGAGCCAAAAGGCAAAGCGAAGGGCTAAGCACGCAAATAGGAGAATGCAATCTTCCTTACGTAAGGTCAGCAAACTGTATGAGGAGATGGCTGAGAGAGTCTCTGAAGTAGAGAACAGGACAGGGAAATTGGAAGACGATATGGCCAAAGTGCAGAATGACAGGAAGGAACAAGATAAGACAACATCTGATATGTTATGGAAACTAGAGGAATTTGAGAATAGACAAAGACGCAATAATGTACGCTTGATTGGAATACAGGAGGGGAAAGAGGGGAGTGATGTTCGGAAGTATGTTATCGATTTATTAAAGGGTGCCCTCCCAGAGTTATCTACTTGGGATTTGGAACTTGAAATACAAAGGGCGCATCGCTTCCCTATCACTCAAAAAGCAGTGCAGGATAAACCTCGTGCAATACTTATCTATGTCGGGAATTTTCTTTTGCGAGAGGAAATAATCAACAAAGCAAAGCCTCAAGCCAAATGTAAATATAATGATGTGGTTTTTTTTGCACGTCCTGATTTCTGCCACACCACCGTGGAAAGAAGATGGAGAATGAGGCAGCTCATTACTCCATTTCAAAATATAGGATGTGAGGCTTATCTTCTATTCCCAGCTCGATTGAAGATTGGGTCAAACGGGAACTTTAAAATTTTCTACTCCGAGATACTTGCACAAGAATATCTCAACTCTCTGCAAGATCAACGGAAAACAAGACACAGAGAGAACACTGAGAATAGTGATCATACAGTCGCCCTTAGAGATATCTTCCTAAAGAAACGAAGATAAATAGAATTTGGAAGAGGAGGGGAAAAAGGGATGTATGTGGTGATATCTGGGGGCGAAAAGTCACTTGTCAGGATTTGTTTTATTTTTCTGTTGCTCTAACAGGCAAAAGATAGGTTAAAGATTGGTATTAGCGTAATAAGAGTGGTGGTGGTAGCCGACCACAAATAGGGGTGGAATTTTGTGGTTATGTATTGAGCACAAGGAGATAAAGTGGAAAGTCAGGGGAGTTGATGGGCTCGACATCCAGGAGGCAAAGTCGGCCAGATATAGGTCAGTCGGACCTATTTGCCTGTAGGGGGGGTGGGAGAATGAGGGAGGGCAGTCTGGGGTGGGGATGGGGACGGGGATGGGGAGGGAAATGGACAGGGCACATAAGTATAAGATGCTTGACAGGATTTGATAAAAGTAACGTATATCAATTGTATGTTGTGCATAGTGATGTTGAAGACTTAGCACTGCATAATGTTTATAGAATGTTAAAGAGAAGCAAGCGGATATGGGGTGAAGGGAAGAAAAAAGAAATGAAAAAATGTCTACCAGATTAGCGACATGGAATGTATGCGGCCTAAATGATGCATTGAAAAGGCAGAAGATAGGAATGCGGCTACGGCAAATGAATGTAGATTTAGTGTTCCTGCAGGAGACACATATAATGAGCACTCAGGAGAGTCTTCTTAATCAGTTGGGGTTTCAATTAATAGTCACTTCTAAGCAGGGAGTTAAGCAGAGAGGCGTAGCCATTCTTTCAAGAAATAAAAGCATAGTAATAAGGAGAAAGCTTAGAGATAACTGGGGGAGATGGGCTATGGCCGAGGTTCTATTAGGGGGGGTGTGGACAACATTAGTCGCAGTGTATGGCTCTACACAGGACGATCCTGAAATATTACACTTTCTGGATACTGAGCTGGCAGATTGGGCACCACGAGTCATTATAGGAGGAGATTTAAATATTAACGGTGCGGAAGGTTTGGGATCGGGTTCAATAAGGCAATATAAGGGTAGGAAGAAAAAGGTGTACAAGGCCCTTACTGACCTTTTAGCAAATAATACATTACGAGATGTCTGGGGGTCAACTAGACCAGACCAGCCGGGATATACATATTATTCTGCACCGCATCAGATATGTGTTAGGCTGGATTATTTCCTGGTATCCAACGATTTAATTAGTTTAGTAGAAATTGATAGACTCCCCCGGTTATTCAGCGATCATAACCCCTTAATTCTAACGTTAAAGCAGAGTGGGAAAGTAACAACAAGGAGGGATTGGACATTTGAAAGGGGATTGCTTTTAGACGATGATTATATAAAACATATGTCTAAGTGGATCACTGAATTCTTCGAGCATAATAGAGGGAGTACTGCAGTTGGTATAGTATGGGATGCCTTTAAGGCAGGAGCACGTGGCGAAACATGTAGCTATAGTGTTTTCAAGAGAAAAACAGAAAGACTGCAATATAAGGAGAGAGAGGAAAAAGTATCAGAGGCAGAAGAACAACTGAATAAATGTGTAATAAGGGGGGAGCCGACTGAACAATTTGTAATACAACTATTGAAGGTGAAAAGTGATGCAGAGGAAGAATTAGCTAATAGGGCCGCAAAGCAATACACAGCCAGAAGGGAGAGATGTTACGAGTTCAGCGAGAAAGTTGGGCGAGTACTCGCTATACGAACTAGGCAGATAGCGGCGGCAGGGATGATTAAGGAAATAAAGGATGAAAAGGGACAATTACAATCAGATCCAGAAGAAATTCGGGAGGTATTTAGGAAGTTTTATCAATCTTTATATGATGAGGGAAATTCTAGTACTGTTGAAAGAATAAATGAATATCTCCAGAATATCGAGGTTAAAACTATTTCTCCGGACGACGCAGACGAGCTTGAGACTGTTCTGGATGATATCGAGATTAAAAAAGCAATGAATGCTCTACCTTCCGGGAAGGCAGCCGGACCTGATCAGCTACCAACTGAGTTTTATAAGACTTTTTGGGGTTGTTTAGGTAATGATTTAATTCAAACATTTCAAGCTGCACAAAGTGGGGCATCTGTTCCTAAATCATGGAGTGCGGCTGATATAGTTCTAATTTTAAAAAAAGAGAAACCCCCGAGCGAACCAGGGTCTTATCGCCCAATAACATTGATGAATAATGACACCAAAATATATTCAAAAGCATTGGCCGCAAGGTTTGCAAGTATTATAGGGACCCTGGTCAGTGACAATCAACACGGTTTTATTCCTAGTAGAGGGACCACTCATCATATTAGAAAAGTGATAACTTTATTCGATGTGGCGGAGGTAGCAGGAGACCCGATGGCAGTTATGCTTTTGGATGCGGAAAAGGCATTCGATCGGGTCTCCTGGCAATATTTGTGGCAGATCTTGGGAAGAGCTGGGATTAAGGAAGGGTATTTGAAAGCAATCCAGACTTTGTATGCTGATCCAGTTGCGGTATTAAGGATAAATGGGGGAAAAACAGGTCAATTTAAAATTAAGAGAGGAACTCGTCAGGGCTGTCCGTTTTCTCCCTTGTTATTCGCCATGTATATGGATCCTTTAATACGCAAGATAGAATCAGCACCAGAAATTACACCATTTTGCACAGTTCTTGGGCCAAGTAAGATATTAGCCTATGCTGACGATGTTGCAGTGATTACACCCTGCCCTTCAGAAGCAACTATGTTTGTAGAGGCTGAGGCTTTAAGATTTGGCCAAGTTTCAGGGTACTTACTAAATGCGTCAAAAACGCAGATTATTAAAAATTCATTGACGCCCTGTGACGACAGTAGAGTAGTGTCGGCAGGGAAATATTTGGGAATTAATATTATGTCTGATTTAGATAGCCTGGTGGATAGCAATATCGCTCCAGTAATTGAAAAAGTGAGAAGAGATCTGGATCGTTATGAGAACTTACATCTGTCATTAGTAGGACGAGTTAATATTATTAAAATGCTGATTTTACCCAAATTACTATATCTCTTTAGGGCAATACCACTTTTAATTGAAAATAAGCGGTTCAAAACTTGCGAAAGAATGGTGAATCGGTTTATTTGGGCGAGAGGCAAGACCCGGAGAGCATTGAGGTATATGTCCCTACCTAGGGAGAAAGGGGGATGGTCGCTCCCGGATTTAAAAGTATATTATTGGGCAGCAGCAATGCAAGGAATGGTTGGATTAATGGGGGGCGCTGAGATGGATGGATGGGATAAGATAGGATCGCTTGCTATATGAATGCTGAAAATATTTTTTTGAGATTTACCAACGGAAGTTACTATAAAAGAACTCGTTTTAAGACAATTATGGCGGCCTACAATATATGGAAAGGATTTTCTAAAAAAATTGGAATAGGGAAATATAGTGCATATACCAGATTCAAAAATAATCCTTTGTTACCTAGGGCAGTGTTTTCAGGGGTGATATATCAAGAATGGGAGAGCCGAGGTATTGGCATGATCGGAGATGTGATGGATGATAACGGTATGTTACAATTTATTGACCTAAAAAATAAGTATATGTTAAACACAAATCATTTTTTTAAATATTTACAAATACGGAGTTGTATACTAAATAAAAGAGGCGGGGCCTTAGGATTCGGGAGGAGCATTATGATGGATCTTATACAAAAAGGTAGTGACTGTACTATAAAAAGATTTTATTTGGAAATGACAAAGTTAAAAAAAGATGATCTTGAGAAATGGATAGTTAAATGGTCCTTAGATCTAGATATTCCTAGAGAAAGAGATATTTTTTCGGAGTCACTCGAGATGGGTTGTAAAGTATTATGTTCATCGTCTCTTCAGGCCCAGCACTATAAGAGTTTATATCATTTGTATTATACGCCATGGAAAATTGCTCAATGGGGGGCTGTTTCGGGCACCACGTGTTTTAGATGTGGCAGTATGGAGGCTAACTTGCTGCATATTTTCTCTACTTGTCCGCATTTAGATGAGATAAAACATGATATTGGGAATTTTTTCCGAAATGCCTTGGATACAACAATAGAGCTGGATTCAGCAACAATTTTGTTGGGTGTTTCCCCCAATGGACAAATAATCTGTAAACATTTTTTGTTTGTAGCAATGGCGATTTTTAGATTGCTTGTGGCCTCAACTTGGCTAGATCCAAATCCTCCCACGTATCATCAATGGCTTGGGAAAACTTTGTCAATACAAAAATTGGAAACAGCTATTTATTCTAGGAAAGGGAGAAAGGGTAAAAAGCTGGGTATGCAAATTTGGGGCCCTCTAATTCAGTGGAATTTGGGAACTGAATAAGTAAATGTGTAATATTCATATATGCATAGGTGAAGGTGAATATATATGATTTTGTATGTATATATAATAGGATAGGATCGGTATGTAGTACGTATATTGTAGTATTATTTCCCTTTTTGTTTCGAATATGTGGCTGCCTTATGAATTGTATTGTGCCTTGTCCATGTAATGGGGGAGGGGGGGAAGAAAATGAGGGGAAAATTTTTTTTCAATAAAAATATCTAAAA
This sequence comes from Lissotriton helveticus, assembly GCF_964261635.1. Classification (NCBI taxonomy): domain Eukaryota; kingdom Metazoa; phylum Chordata; class Amphibia; order Caudata; family Salamandridae; genus Lissotriton; species Lissotriton helveticus. Next base: position 1,037,743,897 of record NC_136061.1, read on the forward strand.
AAAAAAAAAAATAGTCTGACAATAAATTAATCAGAGCGAAAAACAGTACTGGCATTTAAAAGTGCATAGTGCATAATAAATAAATAGTTAAAACAGATGATTGATTAAAAAGTCAGTTTCTCCAGAGGCGTGATATCAAACACTAAACACATAACTCGGATACAGCTAGTCATTGTACAATAGAGCCTATGTACAGAATAGGTCCATAGATATGTTCTTTTTACAGATAGCCGGTAATATAGGGTGGACCTAAGAAAAAATCCCCATTTCCTTTGTGCAGAGCTATAGTCTATACTATCTAAGATAATTTTAAAAGTGCTCTGCGGGTACACCACATGGAAAAAAGGAATCCTGCTACTGAGTACACTATTGGGATGCTACAATCATGTTTCAGATTCCTGAAGGCCTCAGAGCAGCTCCTGATTCCCAAATTTCTGCATATCTGTACCAACCAGCGCTTTCTTGCCTTATTATATTCGGGGCAACTAAAAAACACATGAAGGACTGTCTCCATGGGGCAATCGAATGCCGGGCATTTCAGAGCTTGCAGAACCCCCCCATTTGTGTCTAAAGGAAAGAAGAGGCAGGGACCCATATCTAAATTGTAGAAAAAGCTTTCTTGCAGCTGCCGGCTTGATATCATCTAAATCCATCTCAAGGCTATATCTCTCTTTAATTTCTGCAAAAGCTGAGGTCAGCTATTAGGGAGTTACGGTGGAGCTGTGCTAGATTGAACTCCCCTTAGTGGAATGATTTCCTTGAAAATGAGGAGCAGGCGAGCTCCGGGTCACCCCAAAGATCATCCAGCCCCAGACTAGCTGTCATGTGCTGTATATATGCAAGCCACTGGAATTAACCCACCCCCGTAGATTCATTACATCTTTTAGTTCCTCCCTGTATGCTGCGAGTTCTGGAGTGACCCACAGACGCCGCCAATATAAGATAGGTCGGAGATTAAATTCTTTGGCGATTGCCCTTACGCCCAAATCTAATCCGAGCAGAGTGAGAGGGGTGCTCTGTGGGAGGTTGAATAACTGTCTAAGGAAGTTGTTTTCTATACAGGTGAGGCTCTCAGAGCTACAGTGACCCCATAATTCAGCACCGTATAACGCCCCTCCCCTTGCTTGAACCTTATATAATTCTATAGCAGGGCTCACCGGTTTATGGCTGGACTTGCGGAAAACCTTCATTAGGCCACCTGACGATTGTGCCAATTTCAGAGTTGATTTTTTACTTTGCACCCCCCCAATCCATGGTCTCTGTAATGGTGATGCCGAGATAATCAAAAGAGGGAACTCTCTCTCGGGGTATACCATTTAAAGTAGGATTTGCTCAGATACTTTTAGTGGTGTTAAATGCCACAAATTTGGTTTTCTGTAGATTAATTTCTAATCCTCTCTCACTACAGAACGCTTCAAATCTATTAAGTACCCTCTGGATCCCCATGGGTGATTTGGAGACTAATAAAGTATCGTCGGCAAACATCATTGCAGGGATTTTGCGTGATGCCAACTTAGGGGCATCAAGATCTTTCTCTGCAAGCAGAAAGTCTACTAGACCATTAATAGAGAGGCTAAAAAGAATGGGGGCAAGCACACAACCCTGTCAAATGCCACAGTTTATCCGGATGGGGGCTGTTAGCTTTCCCTCCTTGCCAAACCCGATTTGGGTGGAATTGTCCTCGTTGAGCCTCTTTATAACTTGGGATAGGTATGATGGAACCCTCATCTCATGAAGAACTGTCCACAGCTTTTCTCTAGGGACCAAATCAAAAGCTGACCTCAGGTCTACAAATATTTAGTAGAGGCTGCCACCCTCCAGACACACGGTCTTCCAGTGTAATATTTGTAGCCTGAGGATTTGGTCCAATGTGGACATTTTTTCTCGAAACCGTACCTGCAGGGGGGTGAGTATCTTCTGTTCCTCCATTCAGCTATACAGCCTAAGCAATAACACCCGCGCAAACACTTTTTGCGTAATGTTAATGAGGCTAATTGGCCTATAATTAGTTGGCAGCAACGGTGACCCTTTTTTGTGGATGGGGATTATTTCGGCCCCAGCCCAATTGGCAGGGATCTTCATGCCTTGGAGTATGGCGTTAAATAACACCCAAAGGTACGGTGCACATATAGTTGGTTCGCTACAAATTAAATCCCCAGAGATCTTATCTAGTCCAGGGTCTATGCCTGGGGCTATTTTAGAAAGAGCGCCCCTAATCTCATTTAGAGTTATACTGGGGATTTCACCATTGTTATCATTGGGGAGCTCTGTTCGAGTCAATGATCAGACCCCACAGAGCATCCCTTAGTTTTCCCTTCTACCAGTATCTCTCCCCATGAATAGAGGGCCTCAAAGTGATTACGCCAGACCTCTGGATCCAGATTGGGCTCTATTGGTGATGTAGCACCAGAGCTACCTATATGAACAGCTTTCCAGAAGGTCCTCATGTCCCTAGAACCCAAGGAACTTCTCACGGTGTCCCACTTATCAGATTCCCACCCTTTTTTGGCCTCTGTAACGGCGTTCTTGATGATTTAATTAGAGAACGACCCTTGGCCTTAATAGACAGTACCATAGTTCTTTTGGCTTTATGGCAATGCTCGTTATACCATGGATGGGGGATCTTCCGGTTTGGCCTGTTAATTTTTGAGGGGAAAAGAGTCTAATGCTACTTCTCCTAGTTTGGCATGGTTCATGGCGGCCATCTGGGGATCAATTATATCCCCATTGAGGGAAATTGAGTTAAATGCAGTCAGAAGCACCGAAATCATAGCTTCATAGAGGGCGCTAAATTTAGCTTGTGTCTGACTTATATCCGACCAACGTACTCTTCTCCTACAGTTTGAGAGTGTCAGCCTATCATCAATAGGGTTATAAGTACTTGTGACACTCCCAGGGTTAAGCTCATTAAGTTCAAGTACTAGGGCATTATGGTCACTATCAAACTGTAACATAACTTTAAAATCGATTAGCCTGTGCCAGGATTTAGAGTCAATTAAAATATAATCCAATAAAGAACCTCAATCGTTTCTATGGAAGGTATTATTGCAGAAAGTATCAGACGGTGTTCTACCATTGCAAGCTCTTAAGGAGTAATTCAAGACAAGACAGTTCATCTGCATCAACAGAGGGTACCATTTTTTAACCGGGGGACACCTAGTCTCAGGGATAGCCCAATATTTGTCCTCATCATAAAGGCTATCATAAGACATTCCCTCAAGTGGCTCGAACTGACAATTAAAATCCCCTCCTAGAATCACCATATGTTCATCGGCAGTGGTGGCTAAAAAAATTGTTAGGTCTTCCAATGTTTTTGACTCCTTATCATGGCTAACTGGTTTAGAGTACATGTTAGAAGGACTATAGAGATCTTTGAAGGGAAATACAAAATGACACACAAGATATCATTAGAAGCTGTGTCAATCTGTTTGGCCGTACAGCCTAGATGTACTCCCACGCATATACTAAGCCCCCCTGATGGTCTCCCTTTTTCCCCTGTTTTTGCAGGGATGCTAAAAGTGGCAAAGCCCAGTTTTGAAACTGGCCCACGTCTCCTGAAACATGCAGATCTCATGTTGATCAATGAAAAGGCCACAATTGGGGTCATCTATCTTACTATTCAGACCGGCTATGTTCCAAGAAGGGACCCTTGTCTTTGGGCAATTAGGGTAACTGACATTGTTCGCCACTGTGGGAGTTAGTTGTAGTAAGGCCTTGTTTGGTCCAATGTTTTCATTCAAATCAGACCCTCTGGTTAATGGGGATATTTGGTTGTGTCAGGACCTCTGTGGCTGCCACCCGATCTGTGAGCTCGAAAACAAGGAAAAACACTGTTAAGAGGAAAATCTAAATATCCGCGTTGGAGAAGACTTCACGTTGTTTCCACGCTTTTCCTGCGACAAATCCTATGCGCGATAAGAAACTGTGAGGCAGGAAATGGTGGAACATCAGAGACGCGGCAGAAAGAAAGTTGCCGGTCTAGTGTTTCAGGGCTTTTGAGCAACGGCAGTAATGAGGTGCGTGTTCCACCGGCGAACTGTGCACTTCAACTGTAGTTTTGTCGAGAGAAGTAGCGCCTCTGCTACGCACCAGAGATTTCAGAAGATACAGACTTTATTCTTACCAGTTCAGTGAGTTGTTCGAATTAATGCATGCGCGACGAGGGATTTCCACAGTAAGAGATTCATTGTTGTTTATTCTGAAAGGAAATAATATTGCGGACTGTATCACAGTTTCTTCGAAGGAGTCTACAAGTTATTGGCAGTTGTTTCCAATGTTACAATCCAGCTGCCACCTAATAATTAGTATTGAGCAAACAGAATGGTGATGTAACTATCTGAAATACTATAGTAGCTTAGGTTATAGGATTAGTTTACTAATAGCTAGGGTTTCCTGCCAAATGGGAACATTTAGGATACTCTTTCATTGTTATTCAGAGCACTTCAGTTGAAGCAACTTTATGCTGGATTAAAAATCTGTATCAGGTAATTAGATAAACATTAGAACAATTGGTGGGTAATGCTTAATTGAGTAATGAATATTAATGGTGCTGTGTTTATCCAGGAACTGATACCAGACAAACACCATTAATTCAACTTGAGAGAGGAGCTATTACCAAAGTTTCCTTTTGTGTAAAGAAACAGAATTGGGTGGTGTGTCATGTTATGCATTTCTCTACAGGGTTAGCACACCAGAACTCCAGTGACCGAACTGAAGAGGAGCCAAAAACTCTACTACACAGAGGCTGTCTCTCTTTCTTTTCTACTTCCCCTTTCCCCCCTACCTTAGACCTAACCTCGATATTTAATTCGGGTGGCGGTTGAGGTGGTGGGGCGTTGGGACTAGCGTTGACTCCTGTGGATCATCTTGGCATCTTGACAGATTGAAGTGCCCTGAGTATCCACCTGAGTTGACATGGCAGAGGGGATAGATTTAAAGTCCTTAACTGGGGTTTTAGAGGGGTTACAGAATCAACTCACGCGAATCGCAGAAGAAAATAGAGTTCTTAGAGATGAGGTTAAAAGATCCCAGCAGGAAACTCATCAAATTAAACAGAAAATGGAGGAGCGTCTTGCGGGAACTACACCTTTGCCTGAGTTAAACCCAACACATAGGTCAGCAGCAGAAGTTGCAACACAAGTTATACATTCAGTGGCCCCGATTGTTCCTTTAGCTAATCCAGAGAGGTATAGCGGGGAACCTCACAAGGCCCAAATATTTCTTACCCAATGCTCCCTACATTTTCTATGCAGGTCAGTAGTTTTCAAGGAGGATCAAGCGAAGGTTGCATTCATGCTGTCCTATTTGAGTGGTGATGCCGCTGCCTTGTCTATGCCTCTAATCTCCCGTAACGATCCAGCACTGTATGATTTTGAGCTATTCAAGAAGGAGTTTTTAAGAATTTTTTACAGAAGAACCGCCAATCAGGCTATCGACAATGAACTGCTGGACCTGAAGCAAGGGAACAGAGATTTAGTGGCCTACATTGCACAATTTAACAAATTGATAGTGGGGACCGATTGGCCTGAAGGGAAACATTCGGCCATATTTTACCGTGGTCTTAAGGATAAATTAAAAGACGCTCTAGCACAGATACCTAAAAGACCCCAGGAAATTTCAGAATTAATTGATTTAGTTCTCCAGATTGATCACCGTCTTTATGGGAGACGATCTAAGAAGAAAAAAGAGTTTAGATCCTTCATTCCCTGTCTTGATCGCATCAAACCAGAAGGCAATAAAATCGACATCAATGTTGGAGAGGAGCCTATGCAAATTGGATCGATTAGAGGCCCACTTACTAAAGAGGAGATGGAGAAGCGTCATACTAATCATCTGTGTCTGTACTGTGGGGCCTCAGGACATTTTGTAAAAAAGAGTGTCCTAAAAAACCTAAAATTAATCAACGGTTAAAATACAAATCCCATCAGTAGAAAGAGTTGCCCCGGTGGGATGTAATGAAGAATCAACTCCGGAACAACAGTTGGTCAACACTTTGCAGTCAGCGGCCCCTCATCTCACAGTCTCCTTCTCTGTAAAATTTGGTTCTCAAGAAACTAAAGAGGTATCAGTCATGATTGATTCCGGTGCCACGGGTAATTTCTGTGATTTAAAGTACGCACAAGAAATCGGAATTAAACCTGTCAAGAAGAAACATTTTGAGGTGGAAAAGGCTGTCGAAGGCACAAATCTCACTTCAGGCCCCATCATTGAAGAAACTGAAACATTGGAATTGGTGGGGTTACAGGGCCATCGAGAATTTTTAAGATTCAACCTTATTGATGCCCCCCAATTCCAGTTGATATTGGGATTGCCGTGGTTAACTGAGCACAACCCCACCATTGATTGGGAGAGAAGAACAGTGAAAATGAACTCTGAGCATTGTCAAAAGAACTGCTTTTCCAAATCTAGGCCTAAGTTTGACGGATCTCCAGCGACTGAGCTAGCTCAACTTACTGCTAGTATCTGCGTTGTGGAAACACAGGAAATACCCAAAGAGTATCAAGATCTGGCTAGCGTCTTTGATTAAAAAAATGCGGAAAAACTTCCTCCACACAGGGATTACGATTGCAAAATCGAACTGGAAGCTGGAGCTGTGTTACCTTGTAGTCGTATCTACGCCCTAACTGAAGCAGAGAACATCTATCTCAAGGAATATTTAGAAGAATATTTGAAAATTGGTTTATTCGACCGTCCCAATCAACGGATCATCACCTTTGTTTTTTCGACCTAAAAAGGATGGAACACTTCGTTTTTGTATTGATTACAGAGCACTGAATCAAGTAACCCTTAAGAATCGTTACCCCCTGCCGCTTATATCCCAACTATTGGATTTGAGAGGTGCATATCACTTGGTGAGAGTGGCGGAAGGTGATGAGTGGAAAACAGCCTTCAGGACCAAATATGGCCTATTCGAATACCAAGTGATGCCATACGGACTAAGCAACGCCCCAGCTGCCTTCCAACACTTTGTTAATGATGTTCTACGGGAGTTCTTGGACCGGGTGGCTGTCGTCTAAACTGATGACATATTGATTTTTTCAAACAATATGGAAAATCATGTAAAACACGTAAGAGCTATTATTCAAAGGTTGCTTGAAAATCATCTATATATCAAACTGGAAAAATGCTCATTTCATGTTGACCGAGGGGAATTCCTGGGGTTTGTTCTGTCCGTTGATGGAGTCGAGATGGATGATTCAAAAGTTTAAGTCATACAAGATTGGTCCTCACCCAAGAGCGTGAAAGAGGTGCAAAGTTTCCTTGGGTTCGCCAATTTTTACCTGAGATTTATTCTAAACTTCTCAGCCAAGGTCTCACCCATCACTCAGTTGTAGAAAAAAGGGAGGAAATTTGAATGGTCTAAGGAAGCTGAGGTGGCATTTCAAAACATGAAAAAGGCATTTGTCACAGCTCCAATTTTGATGCACCCGGACCCGGAACAAGCCTTTTTTGTGGAAACTGATGCATTAGACTTTGCTACGGGAGGAATTTTGTCTCAAAGAAACAAACAAACAGGTCAACTCCATCCTGTAGCCTACACATCAAGGAAATTGTCAGAACCAGAATCCAATTACTCAATAGCGGATAAGGAATTGCTCACAGTTAAAGAAGCATTTCAAGATTGGCGACATTACCTTCTAGGAGCCAAACATTGTGAGACCGTGTTCACTTGCAATTCTTAAAATCTGTGAAAACGCTTACCCCTCGACAATTGAGATGGTCCTTGTATTTCTCTGAGTTCGACTTTGTGATAACCTACAAACCAGGTGCAAAAAACGGTAAAGCCGATGCATTATCTAGGATGAATTCCTCAGAGGAAATAAGACCCCTCCCAAAGAAACCATCATTCCTTTGAGTAAAATCATTGGAGTCATTCATATGGAAGAGTTTACTCAGGAGATCCAGAAAAATTATTCAAATGAGGAATTAAAGAACTGGATAACAAGAACACTGTTACTGGAGGCCTTCCCTACTACGAGGGGAAGTTGTATTTACCAACAAAATAAATGCAAGAAAAGGCCATGAGAAGTTGCCATGATGATCGTTTAGCTGGACACAAGGGATTGTAGAAAACTATAGAATTGATCAGATGACATTTTTGGTGGCCAGGCATGGTGGCTCAGGTAGGGCAGTATGTTGCAACCTGTGAGTTATGCATTAAAGGAAAAACAAGTCGACATGCCCCACAAGGTTTACTACAACCCTTGCCTAATGCACCATATCCCTGGCATACAGTGTCACTAGATTTGATTGTAGATCTTCCATCCAGTCAGGGTAACACAGTTATACTGGTGTTAGTAGACTCGTTTTCTAAGATGGGACACTTCATTCCATTAAAGTCAGTTCCCACCGCACCACAGTTAGTACAGGTATTCAACAACACATAATTCGTGCTCACGGAATTCCCCAGATAATCATATCAGATAGGGGAACTCAATTCTTTTAAAAAATTTGGGAAAAAATTCATGCACAGTATGGGAATCGACACGCGGTATTCTACCAGTTACCACCCTGAAACGGACGGACAAACAGAGAGAGTAAAGCAAGAACTGGAGCAGTATTTGCGACTCTATCTGTTGGAGCAGGAGCGAAATTGGTCAGAATTACTGTGGACAGCCGAATTTGCCTACAATAATGCTGTGCATGACTCGACGGGGTATTCACCATTTTATTTAAACTCAGGTAGACACCCAAATCTGATATTAGGTAAAAGAGATGAAACTGTGGCAGCAATCACAAATGTAATGTCTGAGTTGTAGATGTCATACGAGAAGGCCCAAAGACACTTACTTAAGGCAAAACAGTCTTACAAAAAACAAGCTGACAAGAAAAGAAGAGTAGGGTCTAGATTTGAAGTAGGTAATCAAGTGTGGTTGTCCACTAAGCATTTAAGGCTAAAAGGGAATAGAAAATTCCAACCCGGGTTCATTGGTCCTTTCAAGGTGCTAAAGATCATAAATCCAGTGGTGGTAAAAATACAGCTTCCAAAATCATTAAAAATCCATTCAGCCTTTCATGTCTCACTTTTAAAAAAGTACCCAGTAAATGCGAGACTCACAGAAACTCCTCAACCAGTGGATATAGAGTTAGGTGAAGGTGAATTAGCAGAATTTTAGATTCCAAAATTTCGTGAAATAAGCTGTTCTATTTAGTGGAATGGAAGGGGTTCGGACCAGAGGAAAGATCGTGGGAACCCTTTTCTAATGTACATGCTCCAAGACTGATCAGAAGCTTTCACAGGGCACATCCAAAGAAACCCAAATTGGGGGAACCCCTTTTGGAGGGAGGTACTGTCAGGACCTCTGTGGCTGCCACCCAATCTGTGAGCTCGAAAACAAGGAAAAACACTCTGTTAAGAGAAAAATCTAAATACCCATGTTGGAGAAGACTTCACGTTGTTTCCACGCTCTTCCTGAGACAAATCCTATGCGCGATAAGAAACTGTGATGCAGGAAATGGCGGAACATCAGAGACGCGGCAGAAAGAAAGTTGCCGGTCTAGTGTTTCAGGGCTTTTGAGCTGTAGTGAATGAGCCACTTTAGTGGTCTGATGATCTTTGATGACCCTCGATCACCACCATTGTGTACTGATTTTAGTGTGCTATGTTACTTTAGCCTTAATGTAGGATGGTCTTGCATTACAATAATCTTGCCAAAGAATAGAAGGTATGGGATGTCGAGGTGCTGAGTTGTTGGTGATGGTGCACACATGTGCTCCATAGTTGATACTGAGGGATTAAGGGCATACTGTTATTTGAGTTAGGTGAATTATGACTTTAGCCTATTGGCTTTGACGTGGTATAATAGCATTCTGCTTTCAAAGTAGTAGAGGCCTATGCTTGAGCAACTCCATATTCTAAACTGCAGCCATCTTCTGAGCCTGTGTAGGTGAGAGGTGATATTTGAGATTACATGTGTTGTTCACCGGCAGTGAACCAGAGCCGACCAGTTCTTATCAGGAGGAATGTGCCTTCTTCGCATTGGCGCCATAACAAAATGCTTGGCCAGCTGCTGTTGGGTGCTTGGTGTGGAAAGGTACAGGAATCTTGTGAGAAAGGTAGGCGGGTTCTTCAAGAAGCTTCGATAGAGGATAGAGTTCTATATTAGAGAAAGGGGGTCCGTGAGTGAGGCAGAGAGAGTTTCTGAGGGAGAGAGAGATTCTGAGATGCTGAGAGCTGGAGAGATGCTGAGATGCTGGTCTGGTGTTTTGGCGGTCTGATGATACATCACGGTGCAGACGTGCAGTCGTGTTTGTGCAACAGAGAGTCCGGAACCAACCAGTGAGGGAAAGAGAGACGGACCCTTCTTCAGATGACAAGACGCCTAAGATTATGGTGAGGTGTTCGATGTATATCTAACTTTATCTAACTATGCTTTTATTTTCAGGCTCTATGTATATCTATGTGCTGATGATTGATGCTAATGTTTACTGTGATGTTTAGTTATTTCTTTCTTTTGTCATCCTATTATCATGTAATAAAGAAACCCTAGAGCATATCATTTGTTGGTATTCCTTGTGAGGGAAGGTTGGGACCCTTTTTTACCAAGTACTTACAGAGGGATGGGTGATTCCCCTCTAATGGGTAATTGTTGATACGGAAGGGAAAGTGCCTCCCATCAGGGATGTCTAAATTGCATTGCCAGGAGGAGCATGCGTTGTTTACCCTCTCGGAAAGGGAGGTTTTGTGACTTGTTATTTGCGAGCTCCTCAGCAATGGTCTTATATGTTGTCAGTGTTTATTCCTTTCTTGGGTAAGTATTGTGAAATGTGATGTCTTTCTGTAACCTGAGAAAGGATGTGGTAAGTAATGACCTGGTGACTGACAGGAGCACCAAAACATACAGAGAAGTAAGTCATTACAAATTGGCGTAGTCGGCAGGATATGAACGTTGATTTAAAAGGGGAAATATTGGTTTGGTTTTTTTTGCAATTGAAAGCAGACTCTCAGATATCAGTTGATTTATTTGCATGGGGGTAGCCCATATGGTGTTCTGGCTCATGAGTGAGCTAATTGTGTTTGGTTGAACGAGAATTGCTGTGTGTTTAAATGTGTTTTGTATAAAGGGCTTGTGAATAGCTTTTTTACTTTAGGCGGAAAGGGCGGGAACCCTTTACAGTGTTCAGTAAAAAGAAATGCTTTTAAAATGTGCTGAGCTGGTGTTCTGGCTCATGAGTGAGCTAATTGTGTTTGGTTGAACGAGAATTGCTGTGTGTTTAAATGTGTTTTGTATAAAGGGCTTGTGAATAGCTTTTTTACTTTAGGCAGAAAGGGCGGGATCCCTTTACATTGTTCAGTAAAAAGAAATGCATTTAAAATGTGCTGAGCTGCAACATGAATGTAACATCTCGGAATATAACCCTGAAAGGTGGGATGTTTCAGACAGAGATAGTGGGATTATTTTTAATGTGTTGTTTAAAGTGCAGCCACAATTTGAGCATTTGCCAAAAGAGCTGAAGGAAATATTAATTGATGCCCAGTGTGAAAATATTCCTTTGACAACAGACTTAAACGTGCATGATTTACATGTGAAAAATGTTACAGAAAATCTAGTCAGGTTGCCAATTACACAGGCTGTTTTAAATAATTCCTCCGAAGAGGGTTTTCAGTCAGTAAGGAAAGATAAGAAGACTCGTGTTTTAGAATTACCGATCACTGGGTGTGGAGATAAATCAGACCTATCAGTGCACGATACATTTTGCTTTAAAAGAAAAATGCAAGCATATGAGTTTGAAAGGGTACAACAGCGAATTGTGTATGACTGGTTACTTCCAGGTTTTAAAAATATATTTTGTGATTTTAACCAAAAGCAATGTGCCCATTTTAGCTACAGTGGAGTGCAGGGACTTTTAAATTCAGATGCTGCACAAAGGCAGATGACTATGTGCTTTGGCACACTAAAAGATACTGGACAGAGCAGCGTGAGAGAAAAGGTGATTTGCTTATGGAAGATTGCACTAGTAGTAAAATGGCCCATATAGACAGAATAGCAGTTGGGTAGGATTTCACAGAAGCAGGGTTGGTGACTCCAACAACTAATGTTTAAAATGATTTTATGTAGCTGGTGCACAAACGTGATAATTCTTTGCCCATGACAGTTGACGGTTACAAATTAAACAAACATATACCTTCTTTGACTGATGCTGTTCCAGATATTGTTACAGAAGTACCATGAGATTTTGTATGTGACTTTTTAATGTTGCCAATGTTTTGTCTTTTAGTTACCAATAGTCCTATAGACAAATGATAGTTTAAAAGACAATATATATATGAAGGTGCATGCATTCAAAGGTGGGCTGTTAAATGTGGTTTTAGTTTAGTGTATTCCATTTACGAATGGAAAATTTCACAGCTTTTGGATTGTGAACGGCTGGGAACTAACATGCTTTGACCTTGAGGAGATAACATGCATTCCACATAGCCTCCTCTTTCCCGGGCTCTTTGTAAGGGAGGGGGGCGATCGTAGGAGCAGTCTCTGCTGCTTGTTATGTTTGGCGAGCACCCAATTCTTTTCGCGGAGAATCTGTGTGAAGGAGGGGGGATTCTACTCTTCAGACTGTGGAGCTTCCTTTAATTGGAAAGATAGGGAGGCTTGCACAAAGGTGCAGGCTTCATCACCATCATGCCTCATCCTTATGAGGAGGTAGGTAGGGCAGGCAGAAGTGGGCATGCGCTTCACTCTTGGAATGTGAGCTCTTTGTAAGGGAGGGGTTGCGAGGCAGAGCAGTGTGTCTCTGTTATGGTTGAAACTGAGCCAGCACTGAGACGCGGACAGTCCTGTAAGGGAGGGGTCTGATAGCTGGGAATGAGAAATGAGTACAGTTGACTGCCCCAACCCTTCTGGCTGTGTATGGGAAAATTAGATTTTGCCCAAATAAACTTAGAGAATATAATGCAGGTAGCATTCTTAAGCTATTCCCCAGATCTAGAGGAGAGCTTTGCAGACAGAAATTAAATATTGGACTTTGAGAGATGTAAAAAGAAAATTATGTGCTTTTGAATTGAAGTTTTTTTGTAAGATGAGTGATACGTATTTATCGTTTCAGGTTGCTGGGATGTGCTGCTGGGGCTGCGAGTGATACCTTGCCCCGCCCTGTTTGTTTTTTTGTCTTTTTTATTTTTATTTTGTTATTTTAGTTTTTTTTTTTTTTTTAAAGTGAAACTCTCCCAAGCCTGGAGCCAGACCGGAGCGGACGGTGATGTCCTGTGGCTGATGGCAGAGGGGAGCTGATGATCTATGGAGAACCAGATCAGATGGGGTTCTTCCTTGCCGAGGGGATACTGAGGAAGTTGGATGCCAGAGAGCTGTCATCTACATAGATGGACTGCTTCTTTCTAAGCGAAGAAGGGATCAGCAGAGTGTTCTGCAATTGGAACTGTCCCCTTCGAGTGAGGCTGACTTTAACAGAATGAGAGCTGTGTGTCTTTCGCACAGGAGAACTGCGTGTGCACCCTGACAAGAGACAGTGGTGTTTTTTGTTTGGCTTTTTCACAGAAAAGAACAATTTTTTCCCATAGAGACTTTGTGCTGCACTTGGAGTAGATATTTTCTGAGCTACAGTTGGCTGCCATTGGCAGTAGAATTTGCAGTTTCATTATCTGAGGTTCAAATGACACAAGCTGAATTATTTTTTAGATATTTCACCTGAGTTCTTGTTTTAGGTAATGCATCAAGTTTAAAAAGAACAAAAAGAGAAAACCAGTTCATTATGATCTGCTTTGAATTCAATGTTTTTGAGTAGTCACTTTAACACAAGAGTTATTGCTTATGCTTTTGATTCTGTGGTGCAGTTTTTACTCTTTCAAATATGGCCTACAGTTTTGAATGTTTCACTCTGACAATTTAGTTTTTAAGGTTTTGCCTTTAAATGAGATATGTAATGTTTCAATGATACTCAAATCTTCAGTTAGGTTTTATTTAGTTGCTGGTTATTATGCATTGATACTGCTTTTACAGTTAACGGATATAGTGCCCCAATGATAGTTTTGTTTTTCAGTCATGATATTCAGTTGCTAGTTACTTTGCAATGATGCCAATTTTGCAGTTAAAAGATGCAGTCATAGCTGTGCCTTTAGTTCAGTGATTTTATTTTTGATATACCGGAGGCGGCCTTGCTATTATACACAAAGACTGTATAAAAGTTACTATAAGTGAGCAGCACATGCACCCTCAGTTAGAAATAATGATTTTTAAATTCACTCTCACCAATCATATAACCTGGAAAGGTGCCTTGGTATACCGACCCCCAGGTCCTAATACGAATTTTGATCTTCTTCTTCAAGAAATCTTAGCCCCTCACATTAAATCTAAAGAAGATTTTCTTCTTCTAGGAGACTTCAATACACATGTTGATCTACCTACACACTCTGATGCCACTGCCCTGATTACAGACCTTGCTAACTTAGGTCTGGAATTACAAAATCATGGACCCACCCATAAAGGAGGACATACGCTAGATCTACTCTTTTGTAATTGTGCTAAAGTTATTTGTTCGCCGGCAAAAGAAATAGCATGGACAGACCACTCCATGCTTGAATTCCTTTTGGTAACCCCTGTAAAAATTGTTAAGAGTGCTCCTCTTCCCCCTATTTGGCGACGAGAGTGGCATAAAGTCACTGCCAATAAAATCGAGGAATTCTGGACAAATCCGGAAATTTCAGCAACTGACACCGCTGATATGGCCTTAACTAAGCTCAATGTCTCAATCAAGCAAGCTATTGACATTGCAGCCCCATTAAAAAAACACAAGCAGTATCCAGTGCTTAAACAAGATAGCTGGTATACCCATGAATTGAGGGTAGCTAAGCAAAACTGCAGACGAGCTGAGAAAGCTTGGAGAAAAGGGAAGACCGAGAGCAGTAGAGTAGCTTTCTTAGACACCCAATCCAAGTATTACAAAAACATCAAGCAAGCCAGGAAGCAACATCTAACGCAGCAGATAGCACAGGCTGGCAACTGCTCTAAGGAGCTTTTTAACATTCTGCAGAATTTTATTAAGCCGACTGCTTGTGACAGCTCTGAGGACTTCTCACAAAACTTATGTGATGAAGTCTTGAGATATTTTGAGGATAAAATAAAGAACATCTATGAAAAAATAGTAGCAGCCAATGACGCTATAAAAATTTCTACTACAGGCCACCCCCATCCTCAAATATCGGTATCTAGCAACAAATCCACCTTGTCATCTTTTCCTCCGATTACCAACACAGAGCTCCTTTCCTCCTGCAGCCACATTAAATCTGGGTCGCCTAATGACCTTATTCCAACTAAAATGGTCGGCCCCATGATTTCTATTTTGGGCCCGCACATGTTGGATGTGATTAACATCTCCCTAACAAAAGGCCAGGTCCCTGCAGATTGGAAAAGGGCGGTGGTGAACCCGATTAGAAAAAAGGCATCTTCTCCTTGGACAGACCTCTCCAATTTACGACCTATCTCCCTCTTGCCTCACCTGGGCAAGGTTACAGAGAGGCACGTGAACACCTATCTTTCTCAACATCTGGAAGCGACGGATGGCCTGGACTACTCACAATCTGGTTTCAGGCCAAACCACAGCACAGAATCAGCCCTTCAGACAGTGACCAATAACATCAGAATGGCACTGGATGAGGGCAGCTCCTTGATTCTGGTGCTGTTGGACCTTTCCGCCGCTTTCGATACGGTGTCTCACACGGTGCTTCTTGACCGCCTAGGTGAGGTGGGTGTGGAGGGAGAGGCTCTGACATGGATGAAGAGCTTTTTGACTGGTCGTGTCCAAGAAGTTAGGCTGGGCTCCCACAAATCCACGCTAAGGGAGCTCAATAAGGGAGTGCCACAAGGCTCATGCCTTAGCCCTGTACTTTTCAATGTGTATGTGGCACCCCTAGCCAACTTAGCTAGATCTTTCGGGTTCACCCCGGTGTCGTATGCTGACGACACCCAACTCCTTTTCCCTTTTAAAACTCTCACATCTGCAATAAAAAGATCTTTTGCAGATGGTATGAGAGCCATTGCAGACTGGATGTCAACTAACTGTCTGCAGTGTAATGTGGGGAAAACGGAGGTCATGTGTTTTGGACAAGCGGCAACATATTGGTCATCTGACTGGTGGCCCGTGGAGCTAGGCCCTGTCCCCACCCCCAAGAGTTCTGTTAGGAACCTGGGAGTGCTCTTTGATCAGCAACTTACTTTTAAGGGACATGTTAATCAGGTTGCTGGTACCTGCTTCCGGGCTATTGGGATGTTGAGACGAGTCTTCCCCTATATACCAGACCATCACAGAAAAACGCTCGTGCAGGCTTTGGTCATCAGCAGGGTGGATTACTGCAATGGGCTGCTCCTCGGAGCTAACGAGGAGCAGCTCAGTAAATTGCAAGTAATCCAAAATACAGCAGCAAGGTTTGTCCTGAATGTTCCAGCAAGGACTCCTTCCAGTCCCCTGCTGATGAGACTCCACTGGCTTCCAGTGAGGAAGCGAGTCCAATTCAAGACTTTATGCACTATTCACAAGAGCATGAAAGGGGAGGGCCCGAAATACATGACTAAGATCTTTCAGTCCTACATCCCTGGGCGACTTCTGCGCTCCAGTCATCAGCAGCTCCTGCAGATAGCAAGAGTAAAAAAGGCCAGACAAGGTGGCCGTCATTAGCTTATGCCGGCCCAGCACTCTGGAATTCTTTGCCTCCAGAACTCAGATCAATTCCTAGTCATCTGAGTTTCCGGAAGACTTTAAAAACGTATTTGTATCCTGATAAATAAATTACTTTCCAGCTTTTGCACCCTATATCAGACACACTCTCGTAACTAGCACACTCTCGTGGTACAGCAATAGCGCGGAGATACCCCTTCGGGAGTCTAGTCTGGCGCTTTATAAGAATATAAAATAAATAAAAAAAATAAATATATGTGAATGGTGATGTTCAAGGGTCAAAGGGTGCAATGTAGTGAATGAGCCACTTTAGTGGTCTGATGATCTTTGATGACCCACGATCACCACCATTGTGTACTGATTTTAGTGTGCTATGTTACTTTAGCCTTAATGTAGGATGGTCTTGCATTACAATAATCTTGCCAAAGAATAGAAGGTATGGGATGTCGAGGTGCAGAGTTGTTGGTGATGGTGCACACATGTGCTCCATAGTGGATACTGAGGGATTAAGGGCATAGTGTTATTTGAGTTAGGTGAATTATGACTTTAGCCTATTGGCTTTGACGTGGTATAATAGCATTCTGCTTTCAAAGTAGTAGAGGCCTATGCTTGAGCAACTCCATATTCTAAACTGCAGCCATCTTCTGAGCCTCTGTAGGTGAGAGGTGATATTTGAGATTACATGTGTTGTTCACCGGCAGTGAACCAGAGCAGACCAGTTCTTATCAGGAGGAATGTGCCTTCTTCGCATTGGCGCCATAACAAAATGCTTGGCCAGCTGCTGTTGGGTGCTTGGTGTGGAAAGGTACAGGAATCTTGTGAGAAAGGTAGGCGGGTTCTTCAAGAAGCTTCGATAGAGGATAGAGTTCTATATTAGAGAAAGGGGGTCCGTGAGAGAGGCAGAGAGAGTTTCTGAGAGAGAGAGAGATTCTGAGATGCTGAGAGCTAGAGAGATGCTGAGATGCTGGTCTGGTGTTTTGGCGGTCTGATGATACATCACGGTGCAGACGGATGTATGACGTTACCACGCATCCTTTTACAACGCCTACCTTTACCACGCAATTTTTACAACGCAGGATCCATTACAACGAAGTACTATTACAACGCATTTTTTTACATCGCATATACCTTTACAACGCATCCCATTACAACGTAAGTATTGGTAAGTATATAATATATTTTTTAAAATGTAATTAATTAAAATTAATATAATTTATTTTATTTTAATTTTAATTATAATTTATTTTTACCCTGTACCCCTTAATTAAAATTAATAAAATGTATTTTAATTTAATTTTAATTTTAATTTATTTTTACCCTGTACCCCTGTACCCCAAAACCCAAACCTAGCCCTGAACCCTAAAAATACCCCTTTACCCAAAAACCCAAACCTAGCCCTGAACCCTAAAAATACCCCTTTACCCAAAAACCCAAACCTAGCCCTAAACCCTAAAAATACCCCTTTACCCAAAAACCCAAACTTAGCCCTGAACCCTAAAAATACCCCTTTACCCAAAATCCCAAACCTAGCCCTGAACCCTAAAAATACCCCTTTACCCAAAAACCCACACCTAGCCCTGAACCCTAAAAATACCCCTTTACCCAAAAACCCAAACCTAGCCCTGAACCCTAAAAATACCCCTTTACCCAAAAACCCAAATCTAGCCCTGAACCCTAAAAATACCCCTTTACCCAAAAACCCAAACCTAGCCCTGAACCCTAAAAATACCCTTTTACCCAAAACCCCAAACCTAGCCCTGAACCCTAAAAATACACCTTTACCCAAATACCCAAACCTAGCCCTGAACCCCAAAAATACCCCTTTACCCAAAAACCCAAACCTAGCCCTGAACCCTAAAAATACCCCTTTACCCAAAAACCCAAACCTAGCCCTGAACCCTAAAAATACCCCTTTACCCAAAAACCCAAACCTAGCCCTGAACCCTAAAAATACCCCTTTACCCAAAAACCCAAACCTAGCCCTGAACCCTTAAAATACCCCTGTACCCAAAAAATGCGTTGTAAAGTACATGCGTTGTAAAAGTACTTGCGTTGTAATAGTATCCGTTGTAAAAGTATGCGTTGTAAAAGTTTTTGCGTTGTAAAAAATGCGTGGTAATGGTATTGCGTTGTAAAAAATGCGTGGTAAAGGTTACATACCGGTGCAGACGTGCAGTCGTGTTTGTGCAACAGAGAGTCCGGAACCAACCAGTGAGGGAAAGAGAGACGGACCCTTCTTCAGATGACAAGACGCCTAAGATTATGGTGAGGTGTTCGATGTATATCTAACTTTATCTAACTATGCTTTTATTTTCAGGCTCTATGTATATCTATGTGCTGATGATTGATGCTAATGTTTACTGTGATGTTTAGTTATTTCTTTCTTTTGTCATCCTATTATCATGTAATAAAGCAACCCTAGAGCATATCATTTGTTGGTATTCCTTGTGAGGGAAGGTTGGGACCCTTTTTTACCAAGTACTTACAGAGGGATGGGTGATTCCCCTCTAATGGGTAATTGTTGATACGGAAGGGAAAGTGCCTCCCATCAGGGATGTCTAAATTACATTGCCAGGAGGAGCATGCGTTGTTTACCCTCTCGGAAAGGGAGGTGTTGTGACTTGTTATTTGCGAGCTCCTCAGCAATGGCCTTATATGTTGTCAGTGTTTATTCCTTTCTTGGGTAAGTATTGTGAAATGTGGTGTCTTTCTGTAACCTGAGAAAGGATGTGGTAAGTAATGACCTGGTGACTGACAGAAGCACCAAAACATACAGAGAAGTAAGTCATCACATGAGCAACGGCGGTAAAGAGGTGCGCGTTCCACCGGCGAACTGCGCACTTCAACTGTAGTTTTGTCAAGAGAAGTAGCGCCTCTGCTACGCACCAGAGATTTCAGAAGATAAAGACTTTATTCTTACCAGTTCAGTGAGTTGTTCGAATTAACGCATGTGCGACGAGGGATTTCCACAGTAAGAGATTCATTGTTGTTTATTCTGAAAGGAAATAATATTGCGGACTGTATCACAGTTTCTTCGAAGGAGTTTACAAGTTATTGGCAGTTGTTTCCAATGTTACAATCCAGCTGCCACCTGATAATCAGTTTGGTCAGCGTTGGTTACATCAACTATTGGTGTCCGATCACTTGGAGAGTCAGTTATCGACACCCCTGAGATTTGTAAGATATTGGGGTCGATCAATGAGTTTCTAGATTTGGGATCAGGGACAGTCGTCTCTCTGTCCTCTCGATTTCAGTAGCCACAGCTCCTAATGCCTTTTCCAACATCCTATCAATGAAGGTCGGTCTGGTATTAGGTTTAGACATAGCTGGTGCCTGTTTCTTTTCAGCACAGATTCGTATCCCCATTCTGCAGTATCACTAAGTTATTCTAGGTGGACACTGGCGTTGATTAGGGGCTCAAATTAAGGGTGGGCACTGATGGTAGATGTTAATAATGCCTACTACAGACACCATAAAAATAAAAATGAGCAGCCATCATACACAAAACCACCGTAAAGTGTTACCTGTAGTAGGGAGCTCTATCTGGGATCTACACACTAGAAGGACCCAGTTCAATAAACAGAATAAATCAAATCAAATGCGGCAGATGGTTAATTAAGTATTAAAATCCATACATATCTCAATAAGAGCACACTGAAGCAAGTGCAGTCCAAAGAGGAAAAGAAAGGGAATAACAATTAAAGTCCGAAAGGAATCAAATGTGCGCATACACGACGTAGATACAGAGTACCAAGTCCAGATTTGTTAACAAGTGGTCATTTGGGATGTAAACTACAACTGAGATACAAACTTCATAGAGTGAGGCAAAGTTCAAGGGATGCTTACAAGTTAACAGCGCTCACAAAGCGCAGACACAGTACCTTGCTCGTTGTTCCCAGTTATATCCCGGAACTTGGGAGTGACTTGGGCCCAGCCCAGCCTCCTCTGGGCTCTGATGGGCAAGGACGGGCCCGCCCTTGGCCCACACGCCGCTCGGGCGACGCCCGCGCCGCAGCAAGGCTGCAGCGCTTTTCAGCGCGTGGTGGCTCCTCCCTCGCAGCTGTGTCCACTCTACTGGAGCGCCTGGCATCCTGGGACTTGAAGTCCCACCTGGGTCAGCGCAGCTCGGTTCCAGTCGAAAGGGGCACGGCAGGAGCAGTGGTGATAGAATGAAGTACACCCTGGGACAAAGGTCCCACCAGGGTGTTGCAGGCAGAAGAACTAGCCCCCAAATGAGCAACTTTGCGGGTCCCGCGCCACGGGAAGGCAGCAGCGCTTTTCAGCGCGTAGTGGCTCCTCCCCTACAGCTGTGTCCACTCTGCTGGAGCGCTGGGCACCCTGGGACTTGAAGTCCCACCAGGGTCAGCGCAGCTCGGTTCCGGTCGAAAGCGGCACGGCAGGAGCAGAGGTGATAGAATGAAATACACCCTGGGACAAAGGTCCAACCAAGGTGTTGCAGGCAGAAGAACTAGCCCCCAAACGAGCAACTTCGTTGGTCCGGCGCCGCGGGAAGGCTGCAGCGCTTTTAAGCGTGCGGTGGCTCCTCCCCCGCAGCTGTGTCCACTCTGCTGGAGCGCTGGGCACCTTGAGACTTGAAGTCCCACCAGGGTCAGCGCAGCTCGGTTCCGTTCGAAAGGGGCACGGCAGGAGCAGTGGTGATAGAATGAAGTACACCCTGGGACAAAGGTCCCACCAGGGTATTGCAGGCAGAAGAACTAGCCCCCAAACGAGCAACTTCGCGGGTATTAATTCCAGAGGGCCCATATCTTAGGGGCAGCCACAGGCCACGTAAACTGTCTTTTCTCTCAGCATACACCAGTCAAGGTCTTTCTCCCAATCTGTAACCGTGGGTGCATGCGAGGCTCCCCAGAGTTGCGCATTATTTCTCTTGGCGATCATGCAGTGTGACCCATTGCGTGGTATAGGTGTTGAGGTCGGTAGGTACCCATATGTTAAGGAGGCATCTGGGCGCTTCTGGTTTGATTTCTACCTCCAGTGTTTCACTCTTGACTGCGTGTATGTTACGTCAATACTCTTAGACCGGCTCACAGTGCCACAGTATGTGCATAAAGGTGCCTATTTGTGTGCATCCCCACCTACAAGACCCATCCATCAGCCCACACATGTGCACCAATTGGAGGGCAGTTATGTAAATTCTGTGTAGGATCTTCAGTTGCACCAGTCTAAGTCGTGCCGGGATCGCAACTGTTTTGGGGGAGGAGACTGCTGCCTACCAACTTTCATCGTCTAATTCAATTCCGTCCCCAGTCCATTTGCCTCGTAGTGCCAATAGGGGTCTTCCATATTATTAATGAGTTTTTATTAATGAGTTTTTGATAGGTTTGGGCTATAGCCCTTTCGGGCAGGTGGCCGTCAAGTAGCCTGTCCTCTAACGGGGAGCTGTCTGTTGGGGTGGAGTTACGGGATAATACTGTTTGCAAAGCGTGTCGGATTTGTAGGTATCGGAAAAACTCAGAGTCTGCAAGCGCGTATTGACTTTGGAGGGTGTTGAAGGTTTTCACGCCCCCTGTGCCCTATAGGTCCCCAACATGGGAGATGCCGATTAGATCCCATTTGTCAAAACCTTTGGAATTTCCCAAGTATCCAAGTTTCTGTGAGTCACACAGAGGTGTGGCGAGAGTCAACCTATTGTTCCAGTCGAGCGACTTAGTTGCGGAATGCCAGATTTTAACTGTGTGGTTGGTGGGGCCAGTGAGTGGGTATTTGTCTGGTTTAGAGTATAGCGCACGGGAGTAAGTCCCTTTCGTGAGAAGCCAACGATCCATAAGGAACCCCGGGTTGTCAGGGGACTGTACATGCAATGATTTATCGCTGTAAGGTGTGCTGCCCAGTAATATTTTTTAATGTTGGGTAATCCGATTCCGTCATCGTACCAGCTGAGTGTGAGCTTCTTCAAAGCAATTCGCGGTCACCCTCCCCAGAGAAGGTCTCGCTGGAGCCCTTCAACCTCTTTAAAATACGTGTTTGGGACAGGGTCATCCGAGTTCTGCAGGGCATATAGGAAGCGGGGTAGGGACATCATTTTAAATAAAGCCGCTTTGTCCAATAGTGAGAGTGGGAGTGACTTCCAGTTTGCGATGTCACTTCTGACTCTTTGCAGTGGGGGAACCAGGTTACGGGCGTATCAGACAGAAGGGTCAAGAGAAATGAATATGACTAGGTATTTGAAGCCTTCTGAGACTATCTGAATAGGGCAGTTTAGGGGTAGAGGAGGAGGGCTCCCCTAGAGGATATATAGAAGTGATTTTTGCCAATTGACGCGAAACACAGAATATATGCCCAAAACGGCCAGGATGTCGAATACTGCAATCAGGTATCTCTTGGGGGACGTGAGATACAGAAGGATATCATCTGCATATAAAGAGATATGGTCTTCCCAGTCTGCCTACCATCGCATGCCACGGATCATTACATCCTTACAGATCCATGCCGCAAGAGGTTCAAGAGCCAAAGCGAACAATAAAGGAGAAAGGGGGCACCCCTGGCGGGTCCCCCGGCTAAGTGTGAAGGGCTCTGATTTCGTGTTGTTCACGACTATTTCAGCCATCGGTGCTCTATATAATAGTCGCACCCAGCGGCAGAAAGTCGGCCCAAATCCCAGTTTTACAAGTACGTCAAAAAGATAAGGCCATTCCAGTGTATCAAATGCCATAGTGGCTTCTAGGGAGACTATTATTGCATCTTCACTTATGATCGGTACCCTGCCCAGGACTCCATGCACTCTATGCAGGTTTAGAGCAGTGTTCCTCCTAGGCATAAACCCCAATTGATCCGGGTGCACTAAG
Source organism: Lissotriton helveticus (assembly GCF_964261635.1). Classification (NCBI taxonomy): domain Eukaryota; kingdom Metazoa; phylum Chordata; class Amphibia; order Caudata; family Salamandridae; genus Lissotriton; species Lissotriton helveticus. The sequence continues at coordinate 1,037,767,329 of NC_136061.1, forward strand.
TCCCCTATAACCTTAATCAGCCTATTGGCAAGCACTTTAGCTAATTTGTTAGGTTCCGCGTTTAGCAATGATATGGGGCGATAAGAGGCCCAGTCAGTTTTGGGTTTCCCTTCCTTGTAGATTGTAACAATGGTTGCAATTCTCTGATCATGTGGCAGTGATCCCTGCTCAAGGCTGTCTTCGAACATGGACTTCATATATGGGGCTAACTTATCTGGACGGAACTTATAAAGTTCGATTAGGATACCATTTGGGCCTAGGACTTTTCCCGAGTGCAGCGCTCTTATAGCGGTTGCTATTTCATCAGCGGTTAGGGCACTATCCATAAATGTCTGGTCGGTGTCCGAGAGCGTAGGAAGGGAGATGTCTTTAATAAGGTCAGAGAATTCTGTCTCAAGGTATGGTGCCACCGAGCCATAGACTGTGTGGAAGTGGGCTGCAAAGTGATTGACTATGTCTTGGGGGCCTGTTATGGGGATATGTCAGCATCTCTTAGTTCTGGTACGATCCTGCTGGCATGCTCCTTTTTATCCAACCAGGCAATTAATTTGCCAGCCTTGTCTCCCCAGTCATATATCTGTCCCAACCTGTCTTGTCCCATTAGTTTGGCACGGTCAGTGACCAGTGCTCTGTATTCGTTCTGGCGTAAACTGAGTGAGTGAAGGGCTTCAGGGGTGGCATCAGAGTTAACGTCTTGTTCAAGACGGTAAATCTCGTGTTCTAAGTCAGAGGTGTCTTTTACCCTGTCTTTTTTGGATCCCGCTATTAGGGAAAGTACAAAGAAGAATAGGTCCGAGTTGTGATTTCACTAGTACCCAAAATCAGTACAGTATTTGTTTATACAGACATTCACCACAACATTTTTACCAAATGAAAAATAATTTTTCGAAAAAATATATACAATGTTCAAAACCTCAAATGGCATTTATTTATGCAAGGTTGTTATTTCAATATTTTGCAACAAATTCTATCACGTGCATACAAAAACAATACTTCAATGTAATTGTAGAGTCATTTCATTCGGAGTGCTCTCTGTGAAGAGGGGAAAGGAAGTGCAGAAGTGGTGAGGGACAGGGTAAAGGTGCTGTGACTTTTTAAGAACATCGCGTTAAAATCAAGAACGCCTTTACAATCGAATTAGCGAAAAAGTTCCCAAGTTACATCACACATAGGTATAGATCAATTTTTCTTTTGAGTCCTATGGTGTGTTCGATTGGCGTAGTTCTACGTTTCGACCCCCATGTACGCTAAAGGGTTATTCATGCCTCATGTTGGGGTCTTCGTCAGGACAGTAGTTAGAGAGCCTATAAAATAATGCGAAGGCTAAGATTAAATTGCTGTGGTGAATTGTCTGTAAAGTTATGAGGAGAAACAAGATTTACATACATCAAAGGACGGTCGCCATCTGTGCCGTCGAATAGTGGGTCTGGGTGTGCTCCTGTAATTTCTGGAATACATAATTTAAGGAAAAAGTCTCAGAGGACTGTTTGAGGCTGTGGGCCCAGACTTAGTCGAGTGAAGACATAAGCCAATATAAATATCTCAAGACAATCCATACCGAGACATGATTACCACATGGCATCGTTATATAGACGACGTCCTCATGATATGGACAGGTGAAGTGGACGATCTCCATGCCTTTTTGGCATGGTTGAACAATCAATCGGACGATATAAAGTTCACAATGCACATGAACAGAGAGTCTATCGATTTTCTAGATATCAGCATCAAGGAGAGGGAAGGATACCTCTATACCAACCTTTTCAGGAAACCCTCTGAAAGAAATTCCCACTTGAGATACACGAGCCACCATACAAGAGGATTGCGGGACAATTTACCCTTCAGTCAATTTCTCCGCATCCGGAGAAATTGTTCTCTCAAAGAAGATTTCTTTAACGAATCCGAAGACCTAATCAATCGCCTGATAGACAGAGGTTATCCAAAGCGCCTCGTTAAGAGATCCCGTAAAAGAGCATGGTTCCAAGATAGATCTACTCTACTGGCACCTAAGACACGGACAACATCCCATGAACGAATGATCTGTGTAACGACATTTTGCACAAAAAGTAACGATGTACGAAGAATTGTCAACAAACATTGGGATCTGGTTGCGGACATTCTTGAGAGCCCTGAGCCGCCGATGCATGCCTTCAAAAAGGCGAAAAGCGTAAGGGATCACGTGGTACGAGCACTGCTAGATACCCCACAGGCACCAACGATTCAAAGTCTATGGAAACTACCAGAGGTGGTAGGTCATTTCAGATGCACCACGTGTAAAGCATGTCCCACATGCTGGGAAACCAAGCAAATAGTTCACAATAACCTCACGATAGATCTGAAGTCCTTCACAAACTGTAATACGAGTGGAGTGATCTATGCGATTCTGTGCCCATGCGACCTGATGTATGTTGGACAAACATAACAAAAAGTGAAAAATCGAATATTCCAACACTGCAGCAGGATCCACTGTTCAACAGCGGGGGCACCACTAGTGGACCACTTTAAAGACAAAAACCACACCCCAGAATCCATTAGATGGTTGGTACTTGAAAAGATCTCCCTGGGACCACGTGGGGGGAATTTGAACTCCATTTTAAATATCAGGGAATGCAAATGGATGCATAAATTCAAGACTATCACTAGAGGGCTCAATGAATTAGATGCTAATTTTGCGCAAATAGCTGGTTTAAACCCTGAATAGGCAATTTGTATCCTAAACTGTCTCCCACACACCAGTTTTATTACATCCTATGGTCATTGATCATATTGAATTTCTTTTATACATGTATTTCCACCTTATTAAGACGGCATTGTGTATGTATATGCTTAATTTTTGTATGACAATTATTATAATATACAGCATGTCAGTTCGATACTGTTATACTGCTTGTGTTGCCAGATACCGATAAATGCATCATATGATTCTTCTTCGTTAATTGCTAAGTGCGGTCATACTTCTGAATCACCCTTTTGATCGTCCCTAGCAATGGGAAATTTTCCCAAAACCCTTTCCAAACTACCACATATTTTGTACTCGCTCCCTTAGCCGACCACTCGGCTTTTTGGGAGACGCTCCCTTGCTCGCGCGTCACGCGATGACAGGACACTCGAACGGGATTGGTCCGTCTGTGACGAGCCCCCTCTCCACAACTAGCACTAAGCGGCTGCACCGCGAGCATCGACTGATGCAGCGAGACAGCTAGGAATTCTGACGGCAGCAGTCATATCACGAAGAGGTAAGAATTGGAGGTCAAAGTAGACCTTTGAATCATGAACCTCATGTGGGTGTATGGTTTACGTACCAGTGCGACCATCGACAGGACTGTAATCTAACCTCCATGCCCACGCAGCACCTAATGGCGTTTTGTTAATATTTCCAGAAAGACGCACTCAGCGCTTTTGGACGCGAGGAGCGATCCCTGAAACCACACCTGACACAGTGATGTTTACCCTTCAATGAGGAATACCGTCCAAGTAAGTCCTCCCCATTTTATATTGGCTTATGTCTTCACTCGACTAAGTCTGGGCCCAGAGCCTCAAACAGTCCTCTGAGACTTTTTCCTTAAATTATGTATTCCAGAAATTACAGGAGCACACCCAAGCCCACTATTCGACGGCACAGATGGCGACCGTCCTTTGATGTATGTAAATCTTGTTTCTCCTCATAACTTTACAGACAATTCACCACAGCAATTTAATCTTAGCCTTCGCATTATTTTATAGGCTCTCTAACTACTGTCCTGACGAAGACCCCAACATGAGGCATGAATAACCCTTTAGCGTACATGGGGGTCGAAACGTAGAACTACGCCAATCGAACACACCATAGGACTCAAAAGAAAAATTGATCTATACCTATGTGTGATGTAACTTGGGAACTTTTTCGCTAATTCGATTGTAAAGGCGTTCTTGATTTTAACGCGATGTTCTTAAAAAGTCACAGCACCTTTACCCTGTCCCTCACCACTTCTGCACTTCCTTTCCCCTCTTCACAGAGAGCACTCCAAATGTAATGACTCTACAATTACATTGAAGTATTGTTTTTGTATGCATGTGATAGAATTTGTTGCAAAATATTGAAATAACAACCTTGCATAAATATATGCCATTTGAGGTTTTGAACATTGTATATATTTTTTCGAAAAATTCTTTTTCATTTGGTAAAAATGTTGTGGTGAATGTCTGTATAAACAAATACTGAACTGATTTTGGGTACTAGTGAAATCACAACTCGGACCTATTCTTCTTTGTACTGTTCCATGGACCCAGGTCCCCGAGTTTTTAAGGGCACACCCCTTTATTACTCATGCTATTAGGGAAAGGGCTTGGCCCCGGACCACTGTTTTAAAGGCTTCCATAATGTTTGTGGGGACTCAACAGTGTGCTTGTTCTCCAAGAAATAATCGTCAATAGATTTACTTAGGTCTTTCCGTATTTTGGGGTTTTTGAGGTAGCAGGGATTTATAGGGGCAAAGTGTCCCACTTGTGTGTGGTCTAGAACTATGTGGACCCATAGAGGGGAATGATCAGAAATACCTCTGGCCAGATGATGGATCTCGTGGATATCTGTGACTTGTGGAGCTGGGACAATTATATAGTCAAGGCGGGGGAGACTGTTGTGCGCCCCGGAATGAAAAGTGTGTTGGATCTTGTCCGGATTGTATGTTCTCCATCCATCTACCAGTCCCATTGCTTCCAAAAAACTGGAAAAAGTGTGTGCAGCTTGGGGGGTTGTGCGAGGGGGTGCCTGTCTAGTGAGCCCCATATTATTGAATTAAAGTGGCCGCCGAGCACCAGGTGCCCGTCAGGCAGAGTTAGCAGCACAGCACTGAGGGCAGTGAATGTTACAGCCTGCATCCCTGGAGGTGTGTATATTGACATGAAAGTGATGGTTCGACCCTCCCAAGTGCCCGTGACCCCGATTTATATCTGCCGCGATCATCTACACATGTGGACATGAGTGATAGAGGGAATGACTTTTTTTGCATTATGCTTACCCCCCCGGAGTTAGACGCTGTGGTTCCTTGAATTCTGAACCTGTGTTTTAAATATCATGATTCTGTTATGAATTTGTTAACAGCAGACCGTAAACAGTGTGTTCAGCAAGTGCAAGTGTTTTCGTCATGTTACACCAATGGATTCACTGTGTATTTGAAGGTTTTGTTCTGAACCCTTGGGTTCCATCTTGTGCATAGCAGCCATTTTGTGGATTGCCCTTACAGTAGGCCCTCACTGTGGCAGAACAAGTATTTAAGGACATAACCTTAGCATGGGTTTGTGCTGACTCCTGCATGACCTGGCGAAAGCTGACCCTGTTGCTTGAGGCTAACCTTGCCAAGCCAGTTCCTGCCCTTTAGCTGATCAAGATTATAGATCAGAGCACAGGACATTGTAAAGATTTACTACACACAAACGTGCCTATCTTACTTCCATCTGTTCCTGTTCCTGCCTCCACGAGCTATTTATGGCATGGGCTGTGATCTTACTGTTTTGGGTTTATCCGGCCTTGTCAGCTAGAGAATGTACGCATTATGTGGACATTGTTTATGGCCTGGACTTATCTTGAAAGTGGGTTTGTCATCATACAGTGCTTTGTGTGCACGTCCTGGGAGTGTTATGTTATGTTATGTTAAAATATGTTTATATAGCGCTCGGCTACTCTAAAAGAGTGTCCCGGCGCTTTCCACATGAAGCTACAGTGTATAACAACATAACAAGAAAAAAAACAAAAGCCCAGGGGAGAACAAAGAAGAAAATCCACCTAAACAGAAAGGAGTGACCAACAATAATGTACTTCAAAGAGAAAATGTGTGCCTAGGGCATAATAAATGGTATAAAAGGTCTGTGCTGAGACCATTCAGGAGGCTGCCTCATTCAGTTGCTTTAGGTGTGACTGGGCGACGTAGCCTCACAATTAATTGTAATAAAGATGTCTTTTCATATTTCAGATTCTCTGTTGATTTCTTTGCTGCTTTTGAATGGACTACTTATTGGTAAGACCCCTGAGAAGGAGTTTGAGGATTTCTAGTTCTTCAGATGGCGCGACCAACGATGTGCCTCATCAAGAAGTGACTATCTGGAGGAGTAATCTTGTCAGAGGACAGAAATCTACTGGGGCAGGCAAGACAGAAATCTACTAAAAGAGGTACTCTGTGCACAGAGGTTCTGGGGGATTCTTTGTCTCTGCGGCCCAGTATATTTTTGATTTTTCTGACTTAAACTCTCCAAAAGATGTCACTCCTGACTGAGGAACCTTTTTGGCGTAAGTGTTTTTAAAAAAAAAAGAGACTGTTAGTGCAGTTAGAACTTGGCAGTTAGAATTTGGACAACTATTTGTTTGGTATACCTTTGATAGGTTTGTATAGGTTTGTATATGCGAATTGCAATTTGTGTAGGCAGGTAATGAAGAGACTTTTCTCCATCTGCTTTAGTTGAAGTATAAGTGGGTCGCTCCCAGTCCTTAATTCTTAGTTCTTTGGTCCTTAGTTTATTTGAACATTGCAATATTCAAAAACCGAGGGTCTCGTACATTTGCGAGTGTATTGATAGAGATAGCCCCTTGAAGTTTGAAGCTTGGTTAGTGAGCGCAGATGCCTAATCATAGCAAATTTGGTATTTGGTTTTGTTTAAGTTGCAACAGGGATTCCTGATTGGAGGGTTCATGTCTGATACCTCCGGTTGGAACTCAAACTTATGAGCTCTATTTAGCTAAAGTGCGCTGTATTGTGTGTCCTGAGTGTTTGACCTCCTTTCTGTTTGTGTATGGAGTGGGCCCAATGTGTGTTTGTTGGTTTTCTTGATGTTTTCAGTCTGTTAAGTAAAATGCTGGTTGGTTAATGTTGAGTAGAAACTTGAGTAAAAGATACAGAAATGAAACATGTAATGTGCTAAGATGGGTATGTGTTGCTCTTTAGTTTGTAGAATGAGCAATTGTGCACATATACAAAACTGCCGTTACACGCTTAAAGGATAAAATTAGGAAAAACATTCAATAGATATAAATAAGGCCCCCCCAAAAAAAAACGAAATTGTCTATTTTTACAAAAATAAATACATTTACAGCATTTTCCTTAGATGCACTGTATTAGATGTTCATAGGCAAACATTTCAGCTGCAGTATATTTGATAGGAATGTTCATTCAGCCAGCACTTTTCCAGTTAAACACGGGTGGAATTTTGCATAACCGTCCTTTTAAATAAATGTGGCGCAGGAATGTGACGCATTTTAAGTTTGGCATATGCGCTTAGGTTTGTGAGTTAATGCATCTAAATGATAGGCAAGGGATGCAGCGGGCTCTTATATGTAGAACAATCACAAAAAGGAATCATTGGTTTTATTAGAAGAAAAAATTATTAATTATGAAAAATAATTATTACAAATAAGTGCTACAAAAATCGTTTTTTAATATTTATAAAGCTTAACACTCATACTATGACCTCCTAGCATTAAAATTTTATTTAAGTTATGTTGCATCACTAAAATGACAAGCATTCGTGTGTATAATTTCCCCTTGGCATAGGCGCAAGCAAGTTCATTTTTATAAAGTATAAGTTATTATTTTCAAATGCCTGACTCAAGGGTTATGTAATAGACATTCTAGTAATACATATTATGCAAGAAAATTGTAGGATATTCATTTTTTAATGCCCAAAATATGAAAGTCGATTTTGAGTAAAAGCACTGTTTAAACTGCATTTTGCTTTCATTTAGAGTACTTTTTTAAAGTGTCTCAGGCTTCAGTAAATGCATACATTTAGGTTTTGATATATATTTGCAGGTTGTGCCTTCTTATAATTCAGTGGGTTAATGTGCCAGTACAAAGGCTTGTTTTTATATCAGGGTTGAAGGTTCTAGCTTCAGCTAGGCCTACGGAAAAGTTTGTTCATTTAAGACTGATGAAGTGTGTACCATAGGATTGCAACAAGCATTTACTCTAAAAAAACAGGTATGTGTGTTATTAGGTTTCGTGAATTTTTCACAGTAAATGTAGTTTAATAATCTGGGAATAGAGATAATTTTAGCGCCTAGAAAAGAGAAATTATTTTTCAAAATAGAGTGAATTATTACAGGTTAGGAGAAATTAGTTAGGCCTTCTGGCTTTGACAAGCTTCAGTGTGGCAGAAGCTGAGGGCTGAGAGAATTGCAGAGGCTGGCTCGAGCCACGCTGCTGAGATGTTATCTTTTAGTTTCCCTGTAAACAATGGAGAAGGCTGTCATGTTGACATTTGTGACCTTTTAATTAGGACTTTGCCTCCGAGGAATGCAGAATGACCTTGCTGAACGAGCCTCTAAAGGTGGGGTTTCTGGTTTCTCCGTGGAACATCAATAAAATGAAAGAACTTAATTTAATAGGGAAAATAAAAAGGGGTTTCTTTGAAAGTCCCAAACATCGTGTTAAATGCTCTGCAGACCTGATACATTTGTGTCTCCACGCTAAGAAAAATAATGTTTGCTAGTTGCTTTTATTTGACAGAAAACGAAGTGTTGCATTAAGTCTTAGATAGAAAATAAGATGCAGCCTTTTTCCAAAATTTTGAAGGCTACAGGCCTAAGTGAAAATGATTTGCTAATTAGGAATTATTTTTCACAGTGGAAATTATAGGTGCCAAATTAATATGGAGTGTTAGTGTAACCATTTCTTTTAGAACGGTAAAAATAAGGTGGCTTGATGTTGCGAGGTGAACTGACAAGAGAGTAACAGTTAAGTAAAGAAAATTTATTTTTGTGTATGTTAAAATGTTTTTTATTTGTGTTGTGTATTTTTCTGCTTCTGCCTACAGATCATTCATGGATTGTTCTAAGGCTGACAAGACACGTGAGTTTTGTTGGTTGAAATGAGATGGGGTTTTTTTGCGCAACTCCTTTGCAAAGAAATGTCCATGCATTTTTCATGTTTGTGTATTTTGTTCTATCATGAATTGTTCTTGCTGGTTCTGTGTGTCCGAAAGTTGTATTTGACAGCAGATACCCACTATTGGTGATCTACTGTCAAACAGGAGGGTATCCTTACACGGTATTATGCGTCACCGCTCATTTATATATGCTATCGTTTTACTGCGAGTATATCTGATGGCTTGACGTCCGTTTTGTGCGTTTTTGCATGTTTTATGTTGTATGTTGTTGCTTAAGAAATTATTACAAAAACACGCGTGTTGTTGTGAGGGGACATGTATGACGATATGTGTCGCTGTCAACAGTCGGGTAAAATTTTCGCATATTGTGAACCATACAGACAACACTTCACCAGTGTATGTCAAATTTGGCTATAAGTATTGAAGAAAAATAAACAGCAAATTGTGTCATTTGTAGTCACGATACTGCCCTTTCCTGTAAGGAACAGGCAGCCCTAAAATTATATATCCTGATTGGACGTAAGGATAAATTATAGATTTGTGACTCTTGTACATGGTGACCTAATTTCTATTTCACATTAGTCAGTTTTATTCTGCTTCCTAAGTGGCCTTTCTATGGCTCTGGACCAGAAAGGAAACCAGGTTTCATTTTTTTTCTCCCTGAAGAGAGAACAGGAACATTAGTTAGGATTATCGTATATGGTGTAGTTGCCAGCGGTAGAGTTAAAATTTGTGTAACTTTGGTCTTTTGTGTATCCCCCGTACTCTTGGTGCTGTGTCACATGCCTGAGGCACCCAAGCAAACTCTTGTTCTTCCTATATATTTTTCTTTTGTTGCTTCTCCCCTGACCGATGTCGCATCATGCTTAGTTATTGGGGATTTTAGTTGTGTCCTAGTTCCATTTCCCTTTTCCATATTCCTTTCACCAGTCAGCCCATTTATTATTATGGGCGTATTGTTTATGTTCACACTTCTAGACAGCAGTGATGTATCAGGGACCCCCCATGTTATGTATAATTCCCTTTTGTATGACCAGGCTGGTTTTCAAGAATTTTCCTCAGGCCTACTTCAATGTTTTTTCAGACTGACTGTCGGGCTAGTGATAGACTGGTTAACTGACCCAATATTATAGTAAGACAAGTTTTCCATCTCGATAGGAGATATCTTAAGTTTACCTTTTGAACATGACGAATTTTCAATGTCTATTTTAATTTTTCAGTTCTCTTCTGTTCCTGCTGCTTTAATTTTTGGTGGGATCAGATGTGTTTTAATCATGCAGATACCAGGACTCTCTAGTTCTTGTCTTTTTGTCTGCACATTTGATCATTAGCCGTTGTATTGCATAGTGCACTTGATGCACATTTTTTAAAGGGACTTTTCTTCATGTCCTTGATAATCTGTATTATCTCATTTCTCTATTTGAGATGTTCTAGATAAGGAATTTAGGAACACCTAGGCTTAATCATTGAGGAAAATATGTATTTACCCCATTAGACAATGCCACTGTGTTAGGACATCCATTTAGATTCCCATGGCGTATTGCCACTCCCTTGCAGATTGCAGGCCACCTGCTTGCAGTCCCCTTGTTAAAACCCATGAACTGTTTTTTGTGCTTGATTTGAAGGAAACTAACAATTGTGTTACATTTCCTATATCACTAGGTTCTGCTGGATCTTCCAGAGTCAAAGGAAGAGTGATACCCTGCAGACCTGTGATCGAGCCTAAGCCCACTCCCCATCAGTGACTGCTACAGATGAATGACAGACTTCTTGGCTCTACAATTCCTGCAACCAGAAAGTCGCGAGGCTGGACAGCGATCATCATCAAAATGGTACCTCCCAAGCAAGGCATTTGCTTCATCGGAAGGCGTTGCAGAAGAAAAAAAAAAGGAGCTGGTTCCTTGTTTGCCACAGAATGAGAGCTTCTGTTTGTTTGAGCTTTCTACCTGTTATGTGCTGGAAACCTCTGACAGTGTACAGTCCCTTGAGCCCTTGGCCAGAGTTTTGGCCACACACACACCTCTTTTCCCTTTGCTCCGACGGAAAGGCACTATATTCTGGTGCCCATGAGAGAGCAGCTTGAGCGTCCTCTGACACTAAATAATGAGTGTTGGAGTCTGAAAGTGCTGCTGATCTTGAGAGGTTGTTTCTCAGTAGTGCTTGGATCTGCACGAGATGTTTTGTGCCCATGATCAATGAAGAGCACATCATTTGTAGTGTCTGCCACAAAGAAGAGACACTGGTGCATTGTTTTGAGACATTGAGACTTTCGAGTGAGCTGTGGGTGTTTGCCAGGAGGGCACTCCAACTAAGCAGTACTTTTTCTCATGAAAAGGCCTGAATCGAGAGGCCCAACGCGGAAGAAGACAATGGAAGCAGATTTGATGGACAATAGAAGCCTTCCAAAGAGGCTTATAACGGACTTTGGGCACAGTTGCAGATATAGACTGAGTGATTGCCTATGTAAGGGCAAAAGGATGGTCTGTGGTTCCTTGAATTCTGAACCTGTGTTTTAAATATCATGATTCTGTTATGAATTTGGTAACAGCAGACCGTAAACAGTGAGTTTCGTCATGTTACACCAATGGATTCACTGTGTATTTGAAGGTTTTGTTCTGAACCCTCGGGTTCCATCTTGTGCATAGCAGCCATTTTGTGGATTGCCCTTACAGTAGGCCCTCACTGTGGCAGAACAAGTATTTAAGGACATAACCTTAGCATGGGTTTGTGCTGACTCCTGCATGACCTGGCGAAAGCTGACCCTGTTGCTTGAGGCTAACCTTGCCAAGCCAGTTCCTGCCCTTTAGCTGATCAAGATTATAGATCAGAGCACAGGACATTGTAAAGATTTACTACACACAAACGTGCCTATCTTACTTCCATCTGTTCCTGTTCCTGCCTCCTCGAGCTATTTATGACATGGGCTGTGATCTTACTGTTTTGGGTTTATCCGGCCTTGTCAGCTAGAAAATGTACGCATTATGTGGACATTGTTTATGGCCTGGACTTATCTTGAAAGTGGGTTTGTCATCATACAGTGCTTTGTGTGCACGTCCTGGGAGTGACCAAAAATAATGTACTTCAAAGAGAAAATGTGTGCCTAGGGCATAATAAATGGTATAAAAGGTCTGTGCTGAGACCATTCAGGAGGCTGCCTCATTCAGTTGCTTTAGGTGTGACTGGGCGACGTAGCCTCACAATTAATTGTAATAAAGATGTCTGCACATGTTCCCTATGAGGTGGGTTTCTTGGAGTAGTACATTGTCCGGTGATAGTCTTTTAATATATTGCAATACAACACTTCTCTTAATCTTATCCCCAGTCTGTTAACATTCCAATTTAAGATTTTGACTTCTTTGTTACACTGTACTCCAATTGACTTGTACTTAGGTCGCAACTATTTGCATTACATTTATACACTGTACCGTTGAGATAACGCCATAAACAACAAACAAGAAAAAACAATCCCTCCCAACAACCCCCCACCCTGCTCCCCTGCACTCTGGGCCTAGGACTGCCCATGATTCTTAAATGCAGAGTGCCTGTCGCCCAACAATACTACTAAAAGAAGAACGTTGGGGGAGGCTTTAACGCCCCATTAACCCCTTTCCTACTGGTATAGATTATAGGTGCATTACATGGTGGATACCTGGACCACTGACTATTAAAGATTTCAGTACTTCGGTGTATAGTTCGATATCTTCATGCGCCAACAGTTTATGGCCGGAGCCCTACTTATAGAGGAAACCGGCAGTTCAAAGCCATCAAAAGCCTTCCCATGAAGTTTCATTATCTGTCTCAATGTTCGTTGGAGCTTCTTTCCGGTGAGGTTCTCCAGCTGTCCAGCCAGTCAGATGCTACCTCTGGTAGTTCGAAGAAGCAGGTCTTCCCATCGATCTCAACTCGCAGACGCGCAAGGAAAAGCATTGAGACCTTTTTCCCGCAACCTGCGCTTGACATCCAGGAATGAGCGTCGGTGCATTTGCACCGCACGGGTGAAGTCGGGAAAGAAAGTGATTTCTGAGTTGCCCAGGTGGATCGTAGGAGTGACCCTTGCTGCTTGCAGAATGGTATCCCTGTCTCTATAGTTTAGCAACCGGGCCAGTATCGGATGGGGGGGCTCCCAGTTTCGGGCGACCCCCGGCCACCATGTGTGCTCTCTCGATCACAAACAGCTTGGACAGGCCCGTCGGTTGCAGCTTCGTCGTTATCAGGTTTTCAGTGAACAGGTCTGTGGCGGACCCTCCTATTTCTCTGGCACCCCAAGAACGCGGATGTTGTTGCGTCTCAAGTGTCCTTCATAATTGCCCAGCTTGTCCTCTGTGAACTTACGGAATGCTTGAAGCGCCTTGACGTCTGTTTGGAATTGCGAGGTGTCCTCCACAAGGCTGGCGGTGATAAGCTCTAGCTGCTTGACCTTTTCTCTATATTTTGTAAGATCAGCCCCGATCAGTGTCACTTCCGAGGAGAGGGTGTCAATAGACGTGCGGACCCCTGTGATAGCTGCCGTTAAGTCCTTCATTGTGGGCTCAGTAGGATCCTGCTCCGCTCCACTCTGTTGCTTGCCATCAATTCCCTTCCGCTCGGGCAGGTCCGCCTTCGGACAGGTGTAGTTATCTAGTCTGCTTTGTTGGGATGTTTTTGAGCCATTTGCATTGGACGTGGTGAGGGCTTTTTCAGAGTGTCGGGCCAACAGTGCGCTACTTGAGATTTTCGCCAGGTCAAGTCCGCCTCACCAGAGTGTCAGTTCAGGACGGTGAGTCAAAGCCAAACGAGGGAGGGCACCTAGGGTGTTGTTCGCATTGTGGGCACCCATGCCAGTCCTTGCAGCAATATTTGTGCACTATGTGAGCTGCGGGGGCTTTCCCTTCTCCAGACTGCCAAACCAGCGCAAGGTATATCTGCTTTTCATATCCCAGGCCGCAAAGGTTGGTGTCGCTCTCCTCGGCGGGGACCAGCCGTATTAGCTCAGGTGAAGGAGCTCCAAATGTGCAAGGGAAAGGGCGGGAGCGGGGGTGTTACACCAGGGGCCCTGGGCAGCTGGCACCACCGGAGTACGAAATTGAAGAGACGCCTGCTTCACACTCACTAAGCCAAGCCCTCCTGAATCTACTAAATGTGTGCTGTGATAGTCCTCCGTGATAGGATCAGCGTCGAATTGTGCCTCAAAAGGTGAGATTCGAACTGCCGGTGTTACAGAAGGTTCCGGGGCCCTGCTCGTGGCAGGTTGGCGTAGTTGCTGCAGATTTGCGTCCCCTCCGGGATGCTTTATGGGGGAGGCCCACCGGCACTATAGGATCCCGCAGTGGCAGACACAGCTGCATCAGGTCTCCGTTAGGACCATCGGAGGGCCCCAGGCGGGGCTCCACACAATCCTGGCCCCAAGCCAAGCAGCGGGAGTTGGATCGTGAGGTGAGGTTTTTGCTCCGTCGCTTTTAGACACACCCCCATGGAAGGCCGCCCGAGGCTCCCGGTCCGGACGTCGGGACCCAGCCTCGGTGCGGCAGGCCCAGCCCGAAGACTTCAGATAGCGGGCCGGAACACGGGGCTGTAACGGTAGGGAAACATCATTTACTACGAAGTCTTCACCACGCGTGACGTTTACTACGGTTCACTTACCATGCAAAGGTCTTTTCAATGCGGGTGCATTCCACGACCGTCTTTACCACACAACTTTCTTTCCTTCCAGTCTTCGTTCTTTCATCCTGCGTGTTCATCATTAGGAAAAAGGAACTATAAAAAAGGGGGCTTGGGAGGGCTGGGGGGGTCTCCCGCCCCCCCCCCCCAAAAAAGAAGCGGAGAGCCCCCCCCAAAAAAAAAACAAGCGGATTGAAAAAAAAAAGAAGAAAAATGAGAAAAAAACGATATTAAGTGCCTCTGACGATCAAGAAAAGAGCCTACCCAGCAACGTGGCGTCTACGCGTCATTATAGTAGTCCTATCTCTATTTTTCAAAACGTGTTTTGACGCTCGTTTCCGTGAAGGGCAGCTGGTGAAAGGCGTGGAGAGGTGAGATAAGGATCCAATGTTTATACATAAAAAAATATAATTAAAGCGCATTGTAAATTAAAAAATTAAAAAAGAAAGGTAATCTGTAGTATTGGTTTGTTATAAACATCGATATTTTGCTTTGTTCGGCAGTTTGGAAATTATTTTTTTTAGCCTATCAGTATCATTATGTACAGGACGTAAGAGGTTAAGTAACGTAAATTTTGCGGTGTATAATCGTGCGTTGGAAAATGCTGCGTGGTAAAGACGAATGCGAAGTAAAATTCGCGTGGTAATGCCATGCGTGGAAAACGTTAGCGTTGTATTATCATGTATTCGTAACGGTACAGTGCTCAGGGTGTTGCGTGGTGGCAGTGTTTGGTGGCAGTGTTCCGCACTTCGGAGTTTCTCAGCCTCTCCGGGGTTGGGGGGGAGGGGCCGCCCGCTCACTCGGCATCTGCGATGGCAGGCACTCCCACACAAGGCCCCGGCTTTTCCGGGCTGAAGGCCGCAAGCGCCGATGTAGTTATCTTCGGCCCCAGATGTCCGTTTTCAGTCGGGGTTGCAGCAGTGGGCACAGCTACTCCTCCGGTGCATAAATCCAACACCGGTGGATCGGATTAGTGGAACGGATTGACGGGGTTGGGAAGGGGGCTCTGGAGAAGCTCTAGCAAGCACATGCTGTTTCGTCACCTGCTTCAGGATTCTTAAACTGACTTACCTGGCCATGTGGAGCTTTTGTCGGCCACAGTGTCCCATATGGCCCCCGGCAGAGGAGTTTGGTTTTCACTACAATGAATGGGTGCCTAAAATGCTGTCACACGCCCCATTTAGACTTTAGATTGTTCCATTGTATTTTATGGATTCTTTTTTCCTGGTCCCCTTTACCAATTTTTGCAATTTGATTTTCACAATTCTTTTTGGGGTTCTTTTCTGGTTAATTTCTTGACTTTAACTGCGTTTGATGCTGCTAAAATACTTACACTTATTTCATCTTCTCATCAGGAGGAGGAACTGTGCCATGCAGGATGAAGTGATGCAAATGATTCCCAAATACCAGAGGAGGTGTAAGAATTTTTGTAACAAAAAGCATGGCGTGAAGAATATGGGAAAAGGAAGGGCGAGTGCCTCAAGCATGTCTGGAAGGGTTATTAAAATGTTTATGAGCAGATAAGGTTGAATCATATAAAGAGGAATTTGATTATGTTGAAAAGTAATGAAGTGTGGGGTGTGTTTCGGTTGAGTAAAATCAATGATACTGAATAGGAACAAAAAATTACAAAGTGAAGGGGAAAAAATTCAAATGCACTGGCGTTAAGAATGTTGAGCAAGCATAGGTCAAACAAGGACAAAGTTCAGGTTAAATGGATGGAATTCATGAACAGGACATATCGTTGACTAAGTATATATATATACTTTGTTTTAGTTTTTGAGGGTGGAGATTTGTTATGATGTGATTTAAATATAGTACATTGTCTAGGTCTATTTCACTGTTCAGGCACGATGTTGCTATACTGCCGCCTTTGTTATAATTCTAACTCCACCTAAACATTTTGATCAATTGGCCTTTGCAGCAGTTGGCAGTGTTCTGTTTTGATGATGCTGTTGGGTATTTCATTAAATACAACCTCATTCTTGCTTGTTATTTGACAGGGCTTCTCCAACGTGACATTCCTCCCATACTCAAAGTCAGGTATTTTGCCACTAGAATGACATGTAACCTGCTCCGTGACTCACCTGCCACATATCACTTAAGATGGATCTCCATCAAATATAGAGCTCACTAAAAATTACTTATCTGTTTGTATTCCAAGACATTCGTAACATTGGTCTGGTTACAGATCACCCTAATTGGCTGGCACATCCTTCCAATCTTGTACTGATATGGCGATCTCCTATCTATATCCTTCATACCACCATTTCAGAGCATCTGCGGTACTTGATACACTCTATGCACTCTCCACAACAGCTACTTAGTCTCTTACTGTTTTCGAACTGTCCTTCAACACCACTCCTTTGAGCTCCAAAGCTCTAACAGCCATTACCTCTTAGAAATCTTTGCAACACTGGTCTGAGAGCACCAGCTCATATGCGATTAGGTAGAGGAGACAAATGAGTTAGTCAAGTAGAAATGATTCATGACCACAAGTTAGGTATCTCTTCCAGGGATCTAAGTATATAGTCTAGTTTTAGAAATTGGGTTTTTGATTGAGGGGGTGAAACCCTTCACAAGCAACAACTACAATCCCTTTCAGGGTGAACCACAAAAATCACGAAATCAACTTGTGCTTAACTCTCTGGCAGCTTGGCATAAAAGCAATCAGGCTTAACTTAGAGGCATTGTGTTAAGTATTCATGCAGTACACAAAAAAGAATAAACTCAAAACACAACGCCAGAAAAATCACACACCAATTTAGAAAAATAGAGAAAGGTCTAATAAATTGTTTGATTCCAAAACAACAAAAATCAAATAAGTAGAATCAGAGTTATCTTCATGTCATGAGCAACGGCACGCACATCATTCATTGGTTAACGCAAGCACTCCTCCTACACACATACCCTGCAACTGTACACCTGAGGGAGAAATGGGCGACAGACAGGGGGAGAGACTGGACGGACAGGGAGTGGGCTATGGTGCTGGCTGGCCCAGCGAACATCCCCCGCAGCCCTCGCTTCAAGGTCATACAGTTTTACATATTACACCGCGCCTACCTCACCCCGAACAAGATAAATAAGTATTTTTCAGTCACAGACACTGCCTGCGGCCGCTGCTCCCTCCTAGGTGCAGATCTCCTCCACATGCTCTGGCTCTGTCCTGCCCTCCAGCAGTACTGGGAAGGAGTGACCGAGATGCTCCGACACTGCACTGAAGAACAGGTACCGCACACGTGGGAAGCCTGTATATTGGGCTTGTACAAACGTACGCGACAAAATAAGATCCAGACTAGGTACTGGGATCTTGGACTTATTACAGCCAAAAGATTGCTCACCAAGCGGTGGAAAGCCGACACGCCCCCTCCCCTCAGACACTGGTGTATGTCACTGACGAACTGGGCGAGGGCTGAGAGCTCTGTATTGCACCGGGAAGAGACAGCAGGGCTCAGAAAGTTCCCCATCGCACAGCAATGGGACGGCATACTACATTCATTCCTGCAGAAATGTACGGACCAGGGAATTACGTAAAGACATGTGTGTTGCCTCCCCCCCTCCCCAATGCAAGTTCCTGCGAACCGCGCGCGATGCAACACGCGCCACCCAGCTGACCACTCGATTGTTTCACACTGGCGATTGCTTGCCCCCCATCCCGGCTGCAGTTTTCCGCCCCCCCCCCCGAATCCCCCATCTACCTACCCTGTGAGACGCGATTGACATGCTGATTCTGACCCCCACTCAGAGATATGGCAAACTCTACCCACACATACCCCTACTTACCTCCTCCATGGTTCATGTTACGGTTCTGTAGTTCATTACTGATTTGGTTTCATCTCTCCTTAGGCCATGTCCGTACACATACAATTCTACATTTCATACCATTACATCCCACATGGTGCCCTCGAATGTGACAACTAGGGCTTAGGCGCACCACCTGCGTGCTGAGATACAGAGGAGCTATTTCCATCGGAATGGGCAGACAAGGCGGTTATGCGCCCCAAGCACGCTCAGACACTGTACACCCTCATCACTCGTTAATATGACACTGTACCCGTCTACGTGTAGACCCACGTGGTTACCCTTACCAATGACACACGGTAGATGTAGTGGGCTTGACTGACGCTACTGCTGATGATGAGGGTTTGATCGACGCAGCTATTCTGGTCCACTGACCATATAAGGAAAACCAATAGACCACACACTTACATAACACCAAATGATTGATGTGACGTGTTGACATACGCTGCCGGACCCCAGGGTTGTCGGCCTTGAAGCTGTGTTCCATTATCCCACTTAATGCAATGTTCATTACTTGCAGCTGGCCCGGCTGGGTTGTAAGCTAAAATGCTGTGTATACTATATGTTGGACAATAAAGGTATTTAAAAAAAAAAAAAAAAAAAGTAGAATCAGAGTTATGAATTTTTAAAGTTTTTAGTAAACGCCTGTACCTAAAAAATCAAAGTGCCAACCACAGGCTTTTAGTTGCACAAGACCAAGGCGAAGTAGAAAGGTATGGCCCCCCACGATGGAGTGCAGTTCAAACACACAAGGTAGATTGGGTTTAGTTTACATTCAGATTTAAAAGAAATGTTAAAGAAAATATTGTCTGAGAAGGTAAAATTCAGTAGGCAAGGCAGCTAGGTGTGTGCCAGGAGGAGGGAGCCGCTGGACGAAGTCCCAGTGAAGATTTCTATCTCTGGACTTTGTCACTTTTTTGGTAGTCAGAAATCTCCAGCGGGACAGAGCTGCAGGCTGTAGCAGACAAAGAAGACTCCAATAGGCCGTATACTTGTGCAAGGAACAACTGAACAGGATTTGGTGCTACGGAGAAGAAAGTAGTGGTGATGAACCTTAAGTGGATCAGCAAGCAGTTATGCCTCCTGTCTGTTCTCAGAGTACTTTTTGGACTACCGTTTTGGGTTTAGAAGGAACGACTCACTTCAGGCAGGGCCCAGGCACAGAATTCAAGTTGTGGAGCTTTTTGTGTACCTGTAGCTCAGAACAGATGGCCAGGCAACTAGTCTCTGGAGTCACTCCGGCAGTCCTGGGTTCAAGCAGCAAAGCATGCCTCAAGCATCAGCGCAGTCCTCTGGCAGCAGCAGGGCAGTCTTGTGAAGTACAAAGCAGGCCTGAAGCAGCAAGACAGTCCTTCTGAAGTATAGGGCAGGCCTTCTGAGTGTCCCCCGCAGGTCCAGGAGTAAACTGAAGAGTGGGTTTGAGGCTCCTATTTTTACAATTGATGTCATCTTTGAAGTGGAAGAAACCTCTATATTTTTTCCCCAAAGACAGCTCTGGAATTTCCTTCCTCCCTGCCCAGGCTCCAAGAGTTCTAGGGTAACAAAAGACTGGTGTGGAGTTCTTTGTGAGTGTACGGAGGCAGCTCCTTTGAAAAGTAAGTTGGGCATGGAACAACTCTGCCTTACACAGCCTGGCAGGATATCCATCCTGCTAACACCTAGTCCCCCCTGTCTTACTGCTTGGGAGGAATACACAAAGGCCAATTGCTTTGCTAATCATAGTTGTGTGAGCCAGGACACAGGCTGCAGGCACCAAATGATTAGTGTTTGAAGATTAGAGAGAGACCCCTTCGCACACCAGGGGAGTAGGGTACTTAAACAGTAGAAAAAAGAGCTTTCCCTTGGTGAACAAACTATAATTTCATACACTCTATACTCATGGGACAATTCATATATGGACACTGTGTCCTACACACTGTAGTATACACACACACAAGTTATATAGTTCAAGAATGTATTCTTTTGTTAAAAATAAAAAGTCTTATTCATGGATATTAACCTTAAAAACAACAGCACAAATCGTGCCCACATTAAAATATATCACAATTTCATAAACACAATTTTTACACGCATAAATGGTTGAAAATACATTGTCTTACAGTACATTATTCATCAGCACATATATCTGAAAAAAGAATAAAATTCACAAAAAGGGAGAGACATACAAAGACATAC
Organism: Lissotriton helveticus; assembly: GCF_964261635.1. Classification (NCBI taxonomy): domain Eukaryota; kingdom Metazoa; phylum Chordata; class Amphibia; order Caudata; family Salamandridae; genus Lissotriton; species Lissotriton helveticus. The sequence continues at coordinate 1,037,787,795 of NC_136061.1, forward strand.
TGATTAGTCATTCAATATTGCACATCTGAGAACCTGATAATCACAAAATCTAACCCTGGGCCCGTTTTAATTTTCTCTACAGGATAGATTTGTTCTCTTGATTGCGCAGAAGTGGCGTTGACGCGTTTCGATGGCTATTCCAGATATACTGCCATCTTTGTCAAGACTAAATGATCAGTCTCTCCTAGTTACTGGGCACTGGTTGGTTGCCATTAACAGGATTGTTCCTGCAAGTAAACATATTTATATCAGTATTATACATAAGAGCCATTTTCATTTAATACCAATTTTATGTACATGTTCGCTCAACTTATGAGAGCCTATTGTCACTAAGGGGGTTGCCCATTCACTCCTTCTATCCATGCTACCCTTTAGTCATGGTCGTTACATCATATCACATTGTGAGACACTTAATATTGGATCGCTTTGTAATTTTATACATCACATGTATTTTCTATACTAGTACATCAAATTTATCTATATACTAATGCCTCTGGTAATCTGGTATTATGTATCCTCTCCAGCTTTTATCTATTCAACTTATTTTTGGATTCTAGATATGCATTCTTACTTACTCGCTCCTCTTTTGAGCCCTACAGTTTTTGTAAAGAGATAGCACTGTTCGTATCTGTGTTTATTCATGCTCCCATTTTTTGTAGGCCACACTTTAACCATCTCCATATGCAGAGAGTTGGAGCCAAAAATATCAATTACCTGGTTACATTGATGCTTATTTTGTCATCAGGAGATCGCTCAAGAGTTCAATTTTCAGAAGATAAAACCTTCACTGTAGTACATTCCTTAAAAACACGAATAGTTCTTTTCATTATCCTCCCTCCTCATCTATTCTCATATAGTTTTATACTGAAATCTCTCATTGTTACCTTAAAACAGATAAAACTTCTCATTGAGTCCACCCTTCCTCTTTGCCCTTTGTTGTATCCGGCTTATTGCCTGTAGTGTGAGAAACCAAAAATAATAAGCTCACCTACATAGAGTTCAATCTCTCTATCCACCCTGATATTCTATTGCTGGCTTGTTGGCGTTTTACCTTGTCTGAGTACGGATGCTCTTTTGGGTTATTCCTGGCGGACTCTATTTGTTATCTTTTTGTAGTTACATCAAGATCCCGTTATAAAACCGGTGCTCGTCACTGCAAAATACAAAAAAGTGACCAAACATTGTTATGTGTGCCCTATACTAATCTGCCCGCTGTTTTAGTTACTCTACAGCCTAACCCCACCGCCTTACCGTGTTGCAATGGCAGAGTTTGATTCAGGGAGTGGATAATATTGGAGGCTTGTTGGACATCTCACTCTCTGTAAAGAATAATCCATAGGAAAGGGATTTGTTAGCTGGTTCGTTAGATCGTCATTCTAAGAACGCCTGTACGTCTAGATGGAACAGTTTCCTTACCGGCGTTCGCCTAGATCGAGTCGTTCCACTCCCGGCGGCCTTTCGTTGTGGACCTTCCTGTTGTAATTTCACAAATCGGAAACCAAAAAGACTGTTACAGGTAGCCATGGCAGTATTTGAACCTGCTCGGTCGCGCTGTTATTGGCTCATTGTGATACCGAGCAGCTGAGCCCAATGTATTGTTCCGCATTTCTATTCGTGTCGTGATATTCTAATTGCGTGCTTTACAAACCCGGATTGGCCAGCATTGATGTCCAAATGATTAGGACAAGAAAATGACAACTTTCTAAAAGTGGCATTTTCAGAATTGTTACTGAAAATCCAACTTTACCATTTAAGAGGATTTCAAATTACATTTCTTCTGAGATCAAACATGAGATTTCTACATGTTCCCAAACAAACGTTATCACTTAAGAATTGTAACATGGTAACCCAATGTTATCCTATGGGAAAGGTAAGCCTTACAGTAGTGAAAAACATATTTAAGTGCTTTTCACTACCAGGACGTATCCAACATTGTAAATACAGTTCACCCTGCCCTTAGGGTTGTTTAGGGCCTACCTTAGGGGTGATTTATTTATATTGACAATTATGGTTTAATTCTAGCAAAGGAGTGAATTTTGCCAAATCGATTTGGCAGTTCAAAACTGCTCACAAACAGCAATGGCAGGCCTGAGACATGTTTTGAAGGGCTACACAAGTAGCTGGCACAGTAAGTGTTGCATGCCCACTAGTACCATTCAATTCATAGGCCCAGAGTACATGTAGCACCACTTACAGACTTACAACTCAATTAAATGTGCTAATTGGGTGTAAGCCAATTTTATATTGTTTAGGAGGGAGAGCACAAGCACTTTAGCACTGATTAGCAGTCATAATGCGCACAGAGTTAAGGCCAACAAAAACGAATTTCAGCAAACAGGAGGGGAGCTGGCAAAAATCTTGGTGGAACACCACCTTAACGCTGACAGATATCACCCCCCCCCCCCAGCTCTGAAAGTGGTGAGAACTACCCACTCTCATGGGGGTTCTTATCATTAAGGCACAAGAACTAGGATAGACCATCAGCACTGGAGTGGTCTGACCCAGGGCAGTGTTCCACCTCAATGTCTATTCTCTGTCGAGAGATGGACCACCTTAACCGTTTGGAATTTTCACGCGTCATCTGCATAAGCCATCTGAGGTGCCTGGATCTGTCTGAGCTCGGAAGTGAATCCCAAATAGGTATGGTCTCATTTTCATCAGTACCCAGACCACAGCAAAGGATTCTCTCTCAATGCACTCCACCTCCGTCCCCTGGGAAATAACTGCGTACTTATGAAAGCTACAGGTTGGTGTGGAACCTCTCATTCAGTGGTGAAGAATCAGTCTGACATAGCATCAGTCTGAACTATGAACTCCTTGGAGAAGTCAGGGGCCTTGAGTATAGGTGCTGGACACATAGCCTTCTTGAGGATGTAAAATGCTTTCTGGCAGGCCTCCTTCCAGATCACCTTCTTGGGCAGCTTCTTTGAAGTCATCTCAGACAGGTTGGTTAGAATGGTGCCATAACCCTTGATAAATCTCCTATAACATCCAGTGAGACCCAGGAAGGCCCTCACTTTCGTCTGAGTTTTGGGGGGTTCCCATGCCAGGATAGTATCCATCTTGGCTTGGACAGGCTTGCCCCTGCCCACAGAACCCTGCCTTAGCTGGCACTTGTTGGCCTTGATAGACATGCCTGTTGCAGACTCTGTAGTACTTCCTGGAGGTGAAAAAGGTGATTCTCCCAGATAGAGCTGTAGACACCTGTGTCATGTAGGTAGGCCACACTGAAGGCTACCATTATGACCGAGAGCTTGTTAACCAACCTCTAGAAGCTGGCAGGGGCATTCTACAACCCAAAGAATCATCCTAAACTGGAAGTGGACCTCTAGGGGAGAGAATGCTCATCTCTCTTTACCCCCAACACTCAGGGCAGTCTGTCAGTACCCTGATGTCAGGAACTTGGCAGCTCCCAGCCTGGCAATGAGCTCATCAGGTTGACTTTGGGTACCAGCACTACTGGGCTGGACCAGGGACTTTTGGGGTGCTTAGTCAGCCCAAAATCAAGCATCTCCAAGACTCCCTCGCTAATGCTAGCCCCACCTTGTTGGATAACCCATAAGTTTTATTTTTCACAGGCATGCTATCTCTTGTGTCTGTATCATGGGTACAAAAATGTGTAAGCTCAGGGGTAAGGAAGAACAGAGAGGCAAACAGCCCCAATACCTGGTAACAGTACCTCTGCTCCTCTGGGGTCTGGATAGGGGAGAGGTTGACACCCTCCACTGACCCATTCTGCTCCTTGGTAGATAGGAGGTCGGGGAGAAGTTCACTCTCCTCTTCCATCCCAACATTTGTTAGCAGGAGCATGGTGACTTCAGACCTCTCCTAATGGGGTATGAGGCGATTCACATGGAGCACCAATAAGGGGTTCCTGGTGGCCTTGACTCCTTCACTTCATACGCCTCTAACCAGCGGCCTTTGAGGGGGTCCTAGGCTCCACTCATATATTTTGGCAGGCTGAAGCTCGAACAGAGTGGCCTTCTGGTGATGCCAGATATTCATCACCTCCTGGCGAGCTTCCAGATTTTCAGAGGACTTCTTTCAGAAGCACTGCATCCTTTTTCTCTGGGCCAGCATGTAGCTGAAAACATCTTGGGGAGTTTCTTGGGAGTTTTCTCACACCCAACTTTACCAAACTGAGAGGTCCCTTAACTAGGTGGCCATGGAGTAGTTCAAATGGGCACTTCCCTGTTGGCACAACACAGGCATGGTAAGAGGATGTCCCATGTTGGTCTCGTGGGCTCATGCAGGATCATAATCATGCATTTCAGGGTCTTGTTGAACATTTCAACAAGCTCATTTATCTGAGGGTGATAGGGTGTGGAGAACATATAGGTTCAACCACAGGCATACCACATGGACTTCATTCATGTATGGAGACATGACGTGGTGCCCCTTTCAGACAGCACTACTTTGAGGAATCTCACCCAGGTAAAAATCTCCATCAGGGTCCTAACCACTACAGCTACAGTCACAGGTCTTTGAGGTACGGCTGCTGGGTATCTAATGGCATGATCCGCCAAAAATAGGATAAACCTGTTGCCCAAGGCAGTTTTGGGGTCCAGCGGCCCAACAATGTTGATGACCACCCTTTCAAAGGGGGTGCCAATGACAGGCAAGGTAATAAGTGGAGCCTTTAGCTTTTCCCCTGACTTCCCACTGGCCTGGCAGGGGGGACATGACCTACAGAATGCATCTGTGGTTGTCTTCATCCGGGGCTAATAAAAGTTGATGACCAGTCTGACAAAGGTCTTGTCCTGCCCCTGGTGTCCTTGCAGGGCTATATCATGAGGCAGACACAGTAGGAAGCTTTGTGGTACTGGTGGACCAACAACACACAAGTTTCCCCAGGCTCAGGAATCTTAGGCTCACTATTTAGGTGGCCATTCTCCCAGTAGATCAGGTCCCCAGAGGTGTAACCACTTGCCTGGGCCTCAGCTTGGAGTTGAACACTCTTTCTGAGCTCTAGAGAACTCCTTCTTGTTGGGCCAACCCTCAACTTGCCAACTAGCAAGCTCAGGCAGGTCTCCCAGGGCTAAGGTATCCTACCAGGTAGGCTCCAGGGCAGTGCCCTCAGGGGCCTCTTCCTCCTGGACCATGGGAGGTTCAGGGGCTGTCTTCCCATGCCCTTTCTCTTTTTGGCATCTCCCTGTGTCATTTTCCAGGCTTCAGGTCTCTTTGACTCCCCTCTCAGGTTGCCATGTACCTTGTGGTCAGGCACACCCACTCAAGAAACCCTAACATCTCCAGGTGTGATTGGAGCTTCATTTCCTTCCAGATAGTGTGCTCCAGGTCATTGCCTAACATACAATCCACAGGCATGGCAAGGTTCACAGCTACTTTTAGAGAATCTGAGCTGCCTCCACTTAAAGGGAACCAGAACCACTGGTTAGTGACTCTCACGGTTGACTGCTACTACAAACTGGTGGAAGGTAATGGGGATTATCTGCTCTGAAGACTCCAGATGACACTTTATCGATCAGTCAATCAAACAAAGCGCGGCTAATCACCAGAGAGGATGTCCAGGAGCTGAAGGCTGCAACTGCGGGTGATCAGTTGAACAGCCAGGTCTTGACTCCCTCCTGAACTCTAGAAGGGAGAGTGAGGTCTGGAGGTGAAGGGGAAGGCATTCCAAGATTTGGCAGCGAGGTAGGAGAATGAGCATTCTCCACTATTGCGTCTGCAGATGCGGGTGTGAGCAAGGAAGCCATTCCTTGATTGTGAAGGGCTTTGTAGGCGTGCGTCAGCATCTTGAATTGGCATCTCTTCTGGATAGGGATCCAGTGGAACTTCTTGAGGTGGGGGATGATGTGGGTCTGTTTGTGGAGGTCGATGAAGGGTGTGCCTACTGAGTTCTGTATGGTCTTCAGTGTCTTCAGGAGGTGATTGTTAATTCCTTCTTAAACTGTTTTGCTGTAGTCCAGCCAGCTGGTGACTACGGCTTGAGTGATGGTTAGTCCGGTGTTGCCGGGAAGCCATTCAAAGATTTCCCAGAGCACGCGAAGCCTGAGGAAGCAGGTAGATGAGGCTGCATTGATCTGGTTTTTCATGGTAAGTTTGCTGTCTCTGATGATGCCAAGGTTGCAAGTGTGGTCTGTCAGTGTAGGAGAAGGTCCTAGTTCGGATGGCCACCATGAATCTTTCAATGGGGAGTTGTTCCTGAGGATGAGCACTTCCATTTTGTCCATGTTGAGTTTCAGGCAGTTGTATCTCTTTACAGTAGTCATGCTGAATATTTTGTCCCTCAGAGCCTCCATCCTCTGCTCATTGATGGTGACCCACTACCTGCACTTGGAAGTATTGGAAAGTGTGTGGGTCTTGGGCACCATCTCTTTGTCACCCAGGGACACTTGGGTAACATCTGTGCTCCCCTATACTAACTAGGCCGATCTCCTCCCCAAGAGCTACACTGGTCAACCCTTGGGTCTGCCCATCAGTGTGGGGGTGTGCCCTCTTGAGAGACTTACCATCCTCCTTCACGTCCCACTCATAGCACTTGGGGACAACCTTTCCTGTTTGTGTGTGAACAAACCCATTTTTATTCTGTTCAGACTGGGTCTACTTCCCCTATGAACTTTTTTGAGGGCCTTAAAAGAATTCCTTATTTTTATGTTTATCCCTCCACTCTTTCTTCTGGTGGGGAGCCTGACCACCCTTTTGGGGCATATCCCAGATGTCTTTTTGGACACTCTGGTGCTGACCCAGAGTCCTGCCTCCTTTGCAAGCTCCCTGGGTTCGGTGAGCTTACCGTCAATCAGAAGTTGGCACAGATATGTAAAACAAGTAAGATTATACCTCCAATTGTAATCACTCACTTATTGCCTCTCTCCCAACCACTCAGTGATTTGCTGGAGTAGTCCAAGAAATCCACCCAAGATTGGTTTGGCAGTTTCTGGCTGTCCCTGAACCTGATGCTATACATCCCAGAGGTTAGTCCCAACTTGGTGAGCAGAATGGCTACCATGGAAGTGTACCTTGTCTGATCACCCTCCTCTAATGTAAGAAGGGTATCCTTCCCTACTGGTGGCATGTGTTTCCACAGGCTGGCTCCTCAATCCACCTCTGAGATGCTGTGCATCCTTAGATCTATCTCATATTCAGAAAAATATGTATCTATATCAACCACACCACATAGCTGGGCACCAGGTCTTGGAGTACGTGAACCCTCACCTCTCCATTGGACACTGGATTCCTGACACCACTGCTGGACGCTGCTGCTTGCTTGGCTTCCAGGTCCAGCTCCTTCAGACTCATTCTCTTTTCCTCCAGCACCAGCTTTTTCTCCTCCATTTTGAGTTTGGCCATCTGAAGCCTTCCTGCCTGCCTGGCAATTCCTCAAGGGCAGTTTGCTGGAGGACACCAGGGCCTGACTGGGAATGGAAACCTGCCCTGGCAAACTGCTCGGCCGGCCTCCCTGGAGGGCTGAGGGGGGTGCAGCCGAGTTGTTTGCAAGAGCCGGTTTTGGCTGATTGTGTTACCGGAGGCCGAAATTGCAGGACCCCGGTAACAAAAACGGCCCCCAGTGGTCCATAACCGGCCACCACCCTGGCAGCCCACCGTGGAAACGCCCGCTGCCCACTACGGCCAGTCCGGCCCTGAAGGACGCACTGCTCCTCACCTTGCTTCAGTAGCTCAGGGTTCTGTGACCAGGCCCAGCTCCTTCACCTCTTCTAGGTCCGTTTCCTCCTCAGTTTTTTCATTTTCTGGTTCCTCTGGGGCGGACTGCATTCTTTTGACCTTATAGGCAGGGAGGGCTAACTGGAGTTCCACCTTTGTGGCCATCTTTCCCACGTACAGCCATCTCTCTTTGTAGAGTGTGATGACCTGTCTTCCTGGGTATTCTGGTTCCATGTTGGAACCTTGTGTTTGGAACCACATGACACCAAGGTTCCTATAACTGGTAATTCCAGGTTTGTCAGTTGTTAGCTGACTGTTGGATGGGGCTGAATAAATATTACTTATTGAACACAATCCTGTGTGAATCCCACATTATTACACTGGCGACGTTTGTGGATGGGATCTACTCGTGCAAGATAGCCCCAACAACAGGTGAATAGCTAAATGCGAAGAGAAAGACTCACGTGACTGCTGTGTCGATGAGGGGAGATTGATCAGCATCTTCAAGCTACAGCTGTGGCCCAGCGAAGGAAACGCGGCGAGGGACGTAGAAAAAGTAGAAAACGCGACGAAAATCGGCAAAGGTAGTCTTTTACAATGTTTTTTTGGAAGAAAATAGAAAAAAACGGAGCTTGTAACTGACGTCGATTTTCAAGGGTGATTTCCCTTAGAAAAAAGCCTATTTGTTTGTAGAAAAGGTGGCGGATATCTTTGAATGGGCGAGTTTCAAGAATGGAAAAAACAAGCGAGATTGGCCATAGAAAGTGATGCAAATGTTTCATGGCGGCCATTTTAGGTCGGGAAAAAAAAAGAAAACAAGCTCGAATAGCCAAAGAAAGAAGCATTTAATGTTGTGGCGGCCATTTTGACTTGGTTTTGGAAAAAGAAGAAAAGAAAGCCCAATCCAATTTGGAAACAAGACTGAATGTTTGTGATGGATTAGTGGCGGCCATCTTGGATTTTTTTTATCGTTTTTTTTCGTTTTTCTGTTATTTCAAGAGGATTGCAACGGGGGAAGCAGCAGTTCGGAGCGTGACATTGTAAGGGTATCTACTTCAATGGTAAAGGAGGACAGAAGGACCTGTTGTAAGGAAAACGAGTGAAAACGTGAGGAAGAGAAAAGTTGGAGGAGCTTGGTGGATGGAGTAAGTGACTCAAACTTGAAGAAGTACCGAGAGGTGCCGGAAAGGAAAATCAGACTCAAATTTTTTTTTTTTTGTTCTACATTGAAGAACTTGAAGCCTGTCGACGGTGATGGGCACACCTTTTTGAGGGAAGGGAGGTGGAACTTTGTTGTTAAAGGTTTAAAAGTGGAATAAGGGTAAAGGTGTTGAGTGGAACTGGGGCAGTAAAATGCAGAATGTAACTGCACCTCCTTTCTTTCTGATGGAACCAGGGGAACCACTGATTAGGTGGAAAAAATGGAAAAAAATATTTGAAAATTACGCAAGGGTGTGTGGTGCAAATTTGAGTGGTGAAAGGAAGCATGCTTTATTGATGCATTGTTTGGGCGGAGAAGGTCAGGAGATTTTGGAGACTCTTCCAGTCATTCCACAAGCAGAACAAAGAGGATTGAATGAGTATGAGGTGTGTGCTAGGCAGTTGGATTTACATTATCTTCCTAAAGTGAGTACTATCATGGAAAGGTACTATTTCGGGTTACGAGAGCAGGGTAAGGAAGAGAGTGTTGAAGAGTACATTACTGCACTAAGAAAGTTGGCTTCAAGTTGCAAGTTTGGGGGTTTGGTGGAAGAACGAATTAGAGATCAGTTTGTTTTGAGATGTGTGAGTGATAAGATAAGGGAAGAGTTGTGGCTAAAGGATGAACCTGCACTTGAAGAAGTGGTAGGTATTGCAAAAAGGGTTGAACACATGTTAAAATGCGTTGGAGAACCAAGCAAGGAGAAAAAGGATGAAAAGCCAACTAGTTCTTCAACACAAGAAGTGGTGTGTCAGGCTGTGAAGAGAGAGGATGAGAAGAAAAAAAAAGAAGTGTGTGAGGAGGAAAGGTTGAAAGGGGAGATTGATGGTTGTATTTCTAAAATACAGACAAGTAAGAAATTTTCAACTCCTTTTCAAGGAACTTGTTACAGATGTGGGAGATATGGGCATATGGCAAATGCGAGAGAGTGTCCTGCCCTCAAGTTCAATAGCAATGTGTGTGGTAGAAAGTGACACATTGGTAGAAATTGCAGAACAAGAGTTGGGAGAGATATGAAGACTGAGACGAAGTTGGTTAGCTTTCAGATTAATGATGATGTTGTAGAACATCCTTCTGATTATGTGTTGATTGGGGAAGCAAGTGTGTTGATGAAATTTAATTCATGCTCACATGTTACTTTTATTTTTGAAAATGTGTTTGGAAAGAAAAAGACTTTGTGTAAACCGGATATAAGACCAACAGGTTATCAAGAACATCCCATAAAAATAATGGGTTACTTTTTTGACTGCATTGACTGCATTGAATATAAGGGGAGGTATACAGAAGCAAAAGTTTATGTGGTAAACAGGGGAGACAATTTGTTGAGTTGGTCTCATCAGGCAAGGTTGGGTGTGAGTCTCAATCCAAATGCTCATCCAGTTATTCAAGTACAGGCTGTAGACAATGAGGAGAACAAGTTTATAAAGAACTTTAAAGAGTTGTTCAGTGAAAAACTAGGATGTATAAAGGGTTACAATCACAACATCAAACTGAAGTTGGGTGCGGTGCCTGTTGCTGCTAAAGTAAGGCGCATTCCAATTTGTGTAAAGGATGCCGTGGGTAAAGAGATTGAGAAGTTATTGTCTACTGGGGGTTATACAACCAGTAGAAGCAACTGAGTGGCTCGCACCAATTGTGGTCGCGAGAAAGCCTAATAATGAGATTCGGCTGTGTGTTGACCTTCGTGCTTTAAATAAAGAGGTAATAGTTGACAAGTTCCCTTTGCCAAACATTGAGGAGTTGGTTTCTACATTAGATGGGGCATGCTATTTCACCACCTTAGATATGGCATCGGCCTATCACCAAGTTCCGCTAAAAGAAGAGTGTCAAGAGCTTACTAGTTTCATTACACCAATGGGTGCATTCAAGTTCTTAAGAATGCCTTTTGGGGAGGAGCCAAGCTCGCGTCCGAGATGGCCGCGTTTTAGCTCGGCTCCGTTCACTCTCCTGTCTGCAACAACTATCCTGTACTTTATCCTGCCCCGGGAAGTATTCTACGATGTGCAGTGGAACGACGATACTTCACTGGTGCTTACCGTTTGCTCCGGTGGTTCCTGGGTGTCGCGGATCCTGAGTTACGCCCCTGTCTGCTTCGGGGTCTCCGGAGCGGCCGGGCCTGGCACTCCTTGGCGGCGCCCGGGCTGGACGGGGTGCGGGGGCCGGCCCTTGGTGGTGGTGTGGAGTCGGTCGGAGAGGCCGATGTGCTAATAGACCGATTGCGGCCCCCCGGGCCTGGTCCGGCGGTCCTGTGGCCTGGCGTTGGGGCGCTGCCTTCCGTGGACGGGGTTAACCATACATCGGGCTCGTCTCCCCTTTGTTCTCCGACCCGGCCATTTTGATTTCCTCCACCCGGGCTCGGAGAACGGTGCCGGCGGCGTGTGGGGTGCCGGCGCATCGCCTTCTTCTGGTGACCCCCCTTCCTGCCCTGGTGGCACCTCCGCCGGTGGCTGCCGGTATCCTATTTGGCCCCGTTGGTATCCGGGCGGGGGTTGGTGTCTGCAGCGGCCCCGCCGGGCTCCTAAGATGGCGGCCGGCCCCATGACTCTTGGCCTTGCTGGGACCGGCGATGCGGATCCGCCGCACGGCACGCTTTCTGAATACTGCAAAGGTGGGCCTACACTTGGCGACATCCTCGCCGCCTTGCGCTCCTGGGGGGCGCCCATGACCGCGCCTGTCGCTATCCTGGAGAGAGGTCCCTTGGCTGGGCCTGCCGGGCCCCCTCCGGTTTGTGCGGCTTCATCTCTGTTGTGTGCTGCTGGAACTTTCCTTGGGGTCGTGGACCTGGAGGCTGCGGTTGGTCTGGATATATGGAAGCCCGCTGCCCTTCTTCATCCTGTGCCTCCGTCCGTTCCGGAGGTTCGCCAGCCGGATCCCGTCTGGACCGACCTTGATGGGTCTCCTTCTCCTCTTTTGCTTCACATGGCCGAACGAAGATCCTGTGACTGTGCCGTTGGACTGACTTTCTCCGTGTTCTCTTCGGAACTGTGCCTGCTTTACCTGAGGTGGTTACTGTACGATCTGGATCATCCGTGTCGCGACCGCTATGACTTGAGTGTATTTGTGATTCGACTCCCTGTTATTCACCTCCGTTTCCATGTGATCTGGTTCCTGCTTTGTTGGACGACTCCAGTTTGCGAAAAACGAGGACAGGGTTGAGCTGATCTTGACTCTGTGGACTGATTTTGTGGTATGGTTGGATGATCCGCTTATAACTGTATGATTCTGTTTGATACTTCTTAACGTTCCTGGAGCTTATCAGTGTATTTACTATCTTCCCGTGGGCTCTGAGTACTTTCGGGCGGGGGGGTGGGAGCCGAAGGGGTTTTTGATTCTGTGGCTCCTCTCCCGCTGTTTTTCCCTGTTTTCCCTTCCCTCCCCCCTTTTTTATCTACGTAATTCTTTCTTTCTATATTTCTTCTATATTTCGGGTTCTAATTAGGGCGACAGGCACGCTGCTGGGGGGTAGGCCATAGCCTTCTGCAGGGGTGCAGGGTGGGCTGTGCGGGGTGGTGGGGGGGTTTGTTTTACAGTATCTTCCTTTGTTCCTTTTTTGGTTCTATGGCTCTTATGTATCCCCTAATCTCGTGGCGCGGTGTCGGCACGTCGCCCCCCAGGGTGTTTGTACTGGCTTGGCCCTTTTTGTATGTTTGCTGTTATGGTTTACTACGCATTCGTTTCTCCTGTGGCCACTAGTTCCTTGTGCCGGATTAGTATTGGGTGCTTTGTTAGCCGTGGGGGGCGTGCACTGCCGCTGCGCCCTCACTTTCCCCCTCCTTTTTTCTGATGTCCTTTTCCTCCCTTATTTTCCCTTTCCCCCCCCCTTATTTTTCTTTTCCTCTTCTGGGTTGCTGTAACGGAGGGCCTTTAGTTTCGTAAGCGTACTTTTCGCTGTTTTACTATTATGTGCCATGGTAGTGGTGGGAGGGCGTTGAGCAGCGAGTGTAATTGTTCTTGATGTGGGACTCACGTTCTGCCTTGGCCAAAATGTGACTGTTCTTTTGGTCTTTTCCTGTATTCGACACTTTGGCTTGCTCACGGCCCACCGCGGCCCTCTGGACTTTACAGATTGTCATTATCGTTCGAAACCCCCTTTTTCTATAAACCCCCTTTTTCTATTATAAAATTAACCTACTCTTATCCTGTCCGTGATGGAGGCTCGACGACTTGTTATCTTTGCCTTCATATGAGCTGTTTAGAAATCCTGTTGTCACTCCTGTCTTGCCTCGTATGTCAATTTATTGTGGTGGCCGGCCCGGTGGGTTGTAGGCCCGTATCTGTGAGCACCTTCTGTACAATAAAGGTTTTAAAAAAAAAAATGTAAAAAAAGAATGCCTTTTGGGCTGGTTTCGGCAGCCTCGGTATTCCAGAGAATTATAGAAGATCTGTTCAAAGGAATACCGGGGGTAAGATGTTATCAGGATGATGTTCTCATTTCTGGTAAGGACGAACAGGAACATGATGAGAGGGTTTGCCTTGTGTTGAAGAAAATGTTGGAAGTTGGTTTAACTCTGCGTCAGAGCAAGTGCAAGTTTGGTGTCAATGAGCTAGATTATTTGGGCCACCACATCTCAAGGAAGGGCATATGTCCAAAAAAGGATCTTGTAGAAACAATTGAAAAGTTGAAGGAACCGTGTTCATAAGAAGAGGTTTCATCATTTTTGGGCATGGCAGAATTTTACAATAAATTTGTCAGAAATTTCGCAGATAAGACTGTTAATCTGAGGAAAATCATGTGTAAAAATGCTGTGTTTAATTGGACTGAGGAGTGTAGCAGAGAGTTTGATCAGGTGAAGATGGATCTGAGGAATGCACCAAATTTGCAGGCGTTTGTTCCAGGGGATCCGACGTTTATTGTAACTGATGCTAGCAGTAAGGGTCTGGGTGCTTTGTTGTTACAGGTGAGGAAAGACAAGTAGGTCCTGATAGCTTGTGCTTCGAGATGTTTGAAGGGGGCGGAGTTGAATTACTCTGTCATAGAGAAAGAGGCGCTAGGTATATATTGGGCGGTGAATAAGTTCAGGAAGTTTGTTTGGGGTTCCTTCTTTACCGTCAGGTCTGATCACAAACCACTAAAGGAGGTGTTTGAAAAAAAGGGGTTAGACTCCATCTCAGCAAGGATAAGGAGATGGGTAATTTCTTTGCAGGAGTTTGTGTTCAAGTTTGAGTATATCCCAGGAAAAACTAATGTCTCGGCTGATTGTCTGTCTAGGCTGGTGGATGTTGTAGAGAATGTTGAGGAAGCTTTGGCTGACGATTTTGAGGGTGAATTAAAGGTGTGTGACGTTACCCTGGGGGCGGTGAAGGAAGATACTTGGAGAGAAGAGCTGAGTAAAGATGAGGATTTGAAGGAAGTCATTAAATTGTTGGAAGGTGGTAGGTCTCGTTCTTTAAAGAAACCTTGGTCTTTGATTGCTGATGAGTTGGCAGTGGTGGAGGGTTTACTCATGAGAGGTACTAGGTTAGTTCCACCTGTTAATCTCAGAAGTGTTCTGGTGGACATGTCTCATGAGGGACACTTGGGTATTTCAAAGACCAAGGAACGTATACGAATGGACTCCTGATGGCCAGGTATCGATTTGTTGGTGGAACGCACCGTTAGGGATTGCTCTTCTTGCCAGGCAAGTGATAAAGTTTTGAGGACGAGGTCTTCTCCAATGGTTTGCAGGAGGTTGCCTAGGTCCCCCTGGGATGAAATTGCAGTTGATATTGTGGGGCCTTTACATGGTGAACATCAAACTCCATTTATGTTGGTTTTATTGGATTTGTATTCTAGATGGGTGGAGGTTAGTTTGGTAAGGGAGATTACAAGTGAGTCTGTTATTTCCTTTTTGGAGTCTGTCTTTAAACGTGAGAGTTTTCCGAACTCCATTCTTTCTGACAATGGGCCACAATTTTGTTCAGGGAAAGTTGAGGAGTATCTCAGTAAGTGTGGCATTATCCACAAGAGGATTTCTTTGTATCACCCTGAGGCAAATGGTGCTTTGGAGAGACTCAACAAAACTTTGAAGGAAAGCATTCAGTTGGCAAGGGTCAACAATTTGGACTGGAGAAAGGAGTTACAGAACAGAATTTCAGCTTATCGATTCTCTCCTCACTCAACTACAGGAAAAACTCTGTTTGAACTTTTCAAGGGTAGAGCACCTAACACTTGTTTATGTCCTGCCTGGATGGCTGCAGACAAGGGTGTAAAAAATAATGAGGTGGGTGCATGGAGAGAAAGGGAATTGAAACTACAGAGGAAAAGGAAAATATATGTGGATAGGAGAAATTCTGCTAAGGATTCCAAATTCGTGGTGGGGGAGGTAGTAAAGATCAGGGCTCCTGTGGGCTGTCAAAACTGGTCGAAGTTTTCTGTTCCTAGAACCATTGTGAAAATTTTCAAAAATGCTGTGAAGACGGAGGATGGTCGTATCTGGAACAATAGTCGGGTTTCTCATTTTGGGGGAAAAGGGAAATGTGAGGATATTGTTGCTGTTCCTGATCTGCGTTCTAATAATTCTCGCAAGAGTGTGAGAGTATGCAGGCCTCCTGTTCACTTGCGTGATTATGTCTAGGTAGTTTCTTCTTTGTTTTTCTTTATCTTTCTGTTGCCTACTTCATTGCTGAACATGTAAACCTGTTTAATGTTTAAGAGGGAGAAGTGTGATGACCTGTCTTGCTGGGTATTCTGGTTCCATGTTGGAACCTTGTGTTTGGAACCACATGACACCAAGGTTCCTATAACTGGTAATTCCAGGTTTGTCAGTTGTTAGCTGACTGTTGGATGGGGCTGAATAAATATTACTTATTGAACACAATCCTGTGTGAATCCCACATTATTACATAGAGCCTTTTCGGCTCAGCCTTGCTGACTTCATCTACTTTGATCAGCTCCATTTCCAGTGTAGCAAAATTGAGGTGAGGTAAACTTACATTTGGAAAAAGAGAAAATTAGCCAAATCAAAAAAGTAAGGAGAATTTAAAAAGAATTTGAATCTGGCATCACATGATTTTTGGGATTTGTAGTGCCCCACAAATCCCTGTGTGGCTCAGCACAAATGCAAGTACTGGATCCCACGACTGAGCACCAATGTTCGAATTGAGTTTTTGATTGAGGGGTTGAAAACCTTTCTCAAGTAACAACTACAATCCTTGTTAGGGTGAACCACAAAAGTCATCAAATTAACCTGTACTTACCCCCTGGTAGTTTGGCACAAAAGCAGTGAGACTTAACTTAGAGGCACTGTAATAAGTATTTATGCAGCACACAAAAAAGTGAAAACACAATACCAGAAAAATCCCACACCAATTTAGAAAAATAAAGAAAAGTTTAATAAGTTAATAAGTTATTTGACACCAAAACAACAAAAATCCAAACAGCAGAATTGGAGTTATGAATTTTTAAATGTTTTAGGGAAAACAAGCACCTAAAAGATCAAAGTGCCAACTGTGGATATCTAGTTGCGCGAAACTGGGGCAAAGTCAAAAGTAATCCCGACAGCGAAGGAGCAAAGTTCGAATGCACAAGGTGGATTGGGCCCAGTGTTAGCTCACCTTCAGACTTAGAAGAAAATATGAAGAAATGTCTGAGGAGGTTAAGTTCAGCAGAGCAAGGCAGCTTGCAGAGGAGGAGGTATTGTCATCAGGGAGCTGCTGGAAAAAGTCCCAGTGAAGATTTCTACATTCTGAATGTGTACCTTTTTTTGAAAAGTGGAAATCTCCTGTGGGCTGAAGCTGCAGGCTGCAGCCCACAAGGTTTCCATGAGGCCTGATACCGCTTCCACAATGAGCTACTGAAGAGGATGTGCTGCTGCAGAGACCAATGTAGCTGAAGCTCCTATGAAGTCAGACCTATCGGCGATGCACCTTGGGCGGATCAGCAAGCAGGTAGTTTCCAGTCTCCTGTCGGTTCTCAGAGCACTTTTTGACTGAAAATGTTCAAAGTCCCAAATTTTAGGTTTTGGCTTTTTGGGCAACTTTAGCACCAGTTACAAGAGTTTAGAACTGGGTGGGCACCACTTAGAAGGTAGGACTCATTTCAGGCAGGGTCCACATGGAGGGTTCAATTGGTTGGACTTTTGTGTGCCCCTGTAGCCCAGAACAGGCTGCCTGACAACAAGTCCTAGGAGCAACTCTAGTAGACCTGGGTTCAAGCAGCAAGGCAGTCCTCAAGCAGCAAGGCAGTCCTATGAGGGTTCAAGCCAGGCTTCAAGCAGCAGGGCAGTCCTCTGGGACCAGCAGGGCAGTCCTCTGAAGTACAAAGCAGGCCCTTAGCAGCACAGCAGTCCTTCTGAAGTACAAAGCAAGCCTTCTGAGTGTCTTTCGCAGGTCCAGGAGTGAACTGAAGAGTGGGGCTGAGGGTCCTATTTTTATCCCTGCCCCTTGGTATTCCCCCCACCTCAGAACTTTAAAGAAAAGCTGTTAGGTGGCAGACTGGGAATGAAGGAAATACTATACAGAACCAAAAAAAGCTATATAGGGAGAGAGTCTATTACTCCGAAATCCACTCTGCCCAGGCTTCTTATTTCTAAATATGGATAATACGGCTAGTAATACCCCTAGAGAAATATTTAAAAATACCAAAATGTTGGTAGACCCTTCTTCCAGCACACCTCTTTCTGAACCTCCAACTGAAAGATGCAATACCTTTAGTTCCTTCTTTAATTCTAAAAGTTTGGATATTTACCAATTTTTTTAAAAAGGTGTATGGAAGCACTAACTCTATTCCTGACAATAATAGCAGGGATAGTTGCTCCTCCTTCGTGTTCTAATGCCCCCCCCCCTTTCACTAGAGGAGCTGACAGCTCTTTTCAATAAAATTAATTCTCCCCTTGAACCGGCTCCCCCCTGGATCATTGCTCAAGAGCAGGAAACTATCCTCTCTATCTTGCTCAAAATGATCAACCTGTCTCTGGAAACTGGGTCTGTTCTCAAGGTTTGGAAATGTGCAATGGCTAAAGCCTCCCTCAAAAATCCTAACCTTGTCCCTGCTTGTCTGGAAAACTTCCGCCCAATTTTGCTTTTACCTGCTTTTAGTAAGGTGGCTGAAAACATGTTAACAGATGTCTCTCGGATTTTTGGAGGCCAATTCTTGCTTGCATCAAACACAGACCGGCTTCCGCCCTAGACATAGTACTGAGACTGCCCTTTTAATGGTGGTGGAAGGGGCTAAAACAAGATTAGATTCTGGGAACATGGTTGCTTTCGTCCTTTTGGACCTTAGTGCGGCCTTCCACACTGTTGACCATTCCATACTATTGCACAGAGTTGGTAAAGCTGCTGTTACAGGGAAAGCCTTGGATTGGGTTGGTTCTTTTTTAAATGAACGAACATTCCAAGTATTTGTCAAGGGCTTCACCTTGAATAGCTTGCCTGTCACATAATGGGTCCCGCAGGGGTCCTCTCTCAGCCCAATGTTATTGAACATCTACCTACAACCATTGACGGACATTTTAGCTCCTTTTGGGATGTCCATAGTCTCCTATGCGGATGACACCCAGCTGGTGCTTTCACTTACACCTGGTTCCGACTCGCCCCTAGTTCATCTAGAAACATGCTGGGAACAAATAGCCAGTTGGATGAATCAATCCTGTCTTAAGCTCAATGGAGCCAAAACTGAATTAATGATATTTGGCAATACATCTGCAGTCCAATACGATCTGGCGGTGCCTTCTCGTTTGTTTCTCCCCCGACTAATACACCAACTATAAAAAGTCTGGGCATGTGGATGGATGGTTCCTTGATTATTGCAGCCCAGGTCAATAAAACTGTATTGATCTGCTGCGGATGATATGTAAGTTTTTGCCGCTGCTTCCCCAGACTGCGACGCAGGTAGTAGTCCAGGCATTAATCCTTTCCTGTATGGACTACGGGAATTCGCCTTACCTGAGATCTCCTAAGGCTGCCATCCAGAGACTGCAAGTGGTACAAATTGCGGCTGCTTATATGTTACTGGTTATTCCCATTTCTCAATCAGCCCAAAGGAGCTTGATGGCAGTGCATTTGGCTTCCTATAGCTCAAAGAGTTGAATTTAAGTCCTTGTGCATTGCCCACGGAATTTTCTATGGGAAAAGCCCGCCCATCCTTCAACAGCTTGTCACTCACTATGTTCCCAATAGGGCCCTTCGCTCGTCTAACCAATATTTGTCACCGTTCCTGAAGTTCAAAGAGCAAGAAAGGGAGGGTGCTCCTTTCAATTTAATGTTTCTAAGCTCTGGAATTCTCTCCCCTTTGCCATTGAGCTGCATTTCCGCAAAGCCATTATAAGCAGGCACTTTCCACAGTGATCATATTAGGATTTCCAATGTTCAATCTTAGGCTCGCTGTGCTTCCGCTCTCTCTTAGCGCTTGGATGAATCTGGGTCGCCAGAGCTCTATAAATCCCAGAGCAAAGCATAGGATACCTGGTACCAGCTTTGAAGTGGATGAAACTTCTAGGGTTTTCCAATCACAGATGGTTCTTGAATGTCCTTCCTCCCGGCCCAAGCTCCAAGACGTCTAGGGTGAAAAAAGACAGGTGTGAAGTTCTATCTGAGAGTGCTGAGGCACATTCTCTGAAATGTAAGTGGGGAAGAGAACAGCCCCCCCCATACATCTTAGTAGGAAAGCCCATCCTGCCAACCTATCCACCCCACCCCCCCTTTGTCTCACTGTTTAGGAGGAATACACAAAGGCTAACTGCCATGCTAATTACAGTCATGTGACCCAGGACACAGGCCCCAAATGGTTAGGACAAAAAAATGGCAACTTCCTAAAAGTAGCATTTTTAGAATTTAATCTTAAAATCTGATTTTAAATTACAATTCTTTTGAGATCAAACATGACATTTGTATCTGTTCCCAAACAAAAGTAATCACTTATTAAATGTAATAAGGGATCCCAGTGTTATCCTATGGGAGTGGTGGGCCTTGCAGAAAAATGCAGTGAAAAATGAATTTAAGAGTTTTTTACTACCAGCACATGTAAACCTTAAAAGTGCATGTCTAACTTTTTTAAAACACTGCACCCTGCCCCAACGGTTGTTCTGGGCTTGCCTCAGGGGAGACTTAAAAATTAAGGCTTAAGCCTGGCAAAGGGGATATTTTGCTGAATCGAATTTGCAGTTTTAAACTGCACACAGTCTGCAATGGCAGGCTTGAGGCATGTTTTGAAGGGCTATTTAAGCGAGTGGCAAAATAAATGCTGCAAGTCCACAAGTTTTTTTTATAAAAAGAGAAATGCTGGCCCTGCGATTTTTGATAGCTATATTTTGAGCAACAAACCAAATCCTTGTTATGATTTGTATGGTCGAATTTATTTAAACCATTTACTTTTTCATATAAATCTCATTAAGTTAAAGCATTGATTGCATGAGAAAAACACTACGTACATACAATTTATACAAAAACATTTGACAAAGAATTTTAACAAAAATACATAAATACATCTGACAAAATGACATCCAATCATTTAGTGTACATAAATATACAAATACGGTCATACGAGAAGCATCAGTCGTTATGTAGTATTAAGCAATGAAGCTATTTGCAGTAAGGAAAAGAAAACAAAATGAATTGTAACAAATACAAATTTTCAATTGTCTGATAAATAAACTTGAATTCTTTCTGCTATTGCCAATTCCTTTCTGCTATTGCCGACGCGTTTCGAACTCGCTCTGGCATTTGGCAAGTTCTCATCTGGGCTTTCTCGTATTATTCTTCTGAAAATTATGTACAAAGAAAATGAGTGAGATTTTGCAATCCTCATTTTCGTCCCCTATATACATTGCCCCCTACCAAGACTTTCTAGAAAACGTGTACCTTTATTTTCAAGTTGGCAGCGGGTTTTCAATTTTCAAGAGATCTTATTCAATCAATGTAGATTCGGTTCTAGAAAATTACAACGAACCAAATTACAATATAGTAATGGTCAGGACAGCCTGCGCCTAGATGGCCAGAGGACAATCTTGGAAAATTACCTTCAAACCAGTAGTCTGCACTTCTGTTTGGTAAATATTTGAAACAGCCGTGCGTGGGACAAAAATCAGCTCCCACCCGCCAGCCGGCGGTGGACACGTCTTATTGCACCTACAAGGAGAGTTTAAAGTCACTCAACTATTCCAATCGGTTTTACAAACAGCAGTTAGAACGAGTAGAACGGGTAACAGAACCGGGTGCCTACCTTATTGTTGGCGCTTGGGCTGTTTAAATGCAGTTCCCCTGTTTTTCTAACTTCTAGCCGGTTTCAGTTCGTTTTTATGTTCGTTTTTATGTTCGTTTTTATGTTCTAAAATGACAAACACGGACAGTGTGAGCCCGCTCCTGTGTCATGCGCGGTATCACTAAGCGTTACCTATCTTTGTGCTTACCTAAATGTTGGTGATCTTGAAGAAACACACGCTCCCAAGTACACTCCAAACCAATCCAGGGAGTCACTCGTTTGACTAAGTCGCCATCTTAAAAAGCAGACATGTGATCGTCAATGCGTGTCACATGACTGTCACATGACTGTCAGGGCTATCCGGGCTTTATGGGAGTTGGAGTCCCATTTTGCATTCTGATGTTTTCCTAAGTAAAAGTCTACATAAAAGGTTCCACTTGAGCACTGTATTATATCAAAGCGGATTACAATCGTGAAATCTCAGACATCGAATTTAGTCCAGTTTGTAAACTATTGAAGCGCAGGATTAAATACGCTTCTTTCCTCAATAAGACATCGTCCACATCCTTAATACATTGGGCTCGAGTCACTGTGTACAAAACCGTCCACGTGAAATCTGTTTCAGTGTGTCCAGTGTCAACAAAATGTTGTACCATTGGAGCGGTTAGCACTTTTGTTTTTATTCGTGACCTATGCTGTGTTATTCGGGTATTAACCTGCTGGTTAGTCTTTCCTATATACAATTTTCCGCATCCGCAGACAATTGCATACACGACATTCCGTGTTTTGCAGTTTGAAAACCCTTGGTTCTTCCACCTGACATTTTTGTGTGTGAATTCACTTCCCTCGATTGTTGTGTCACAAGAGACACAGTTGCCGCATCTATGGTGTCCCTCGACCGGCTTGAATCCCCACATTGACAATAAGTCATGTTTAGGTTTTTCAATGGTGACGTCCGCACGCACCAGTTGCTGTCCAATGCTGCGGTTTTTTTTAAAAGCAAAAATCGGTTTGGGAAAGGGGCATTCTAAGCCCTCCAGCAGATGCCAATTTTTAAGTATGGTCTGTCGAATTTTATGGGTATGTGGACCAAATGTTGTTACACAAACCAATTTGTCCATTTCGGGTTTCACTTTACTTTGTAATAGACATTCTCTCGGGGTATAGCGTGCTCGTTTGAAAGCATGTTTCAGCAGCTTCCTAGGGTAGCCCCTGCTTTTCATATCCTCACAAAATCTTCCTCCGTGTAAGTCATAGTCTGTGACATCAGAGCAGTTCCTTCTGATGCGGAGTAGCTGCCCGTAGGGTAAATTTGTTTTTAAATTGCGTGGATGCGCACTCCTATGGTGGAGAATAGTGTTTTTGTCCGTCTTTTTTCTAAAAAGAGATGACTTTAAACGACCGTCAATGCAGCTAACTTCCACATCTAAGAATGTCATTTTCAAATTGCTTTGTTCCATAGAGAATTTAATGTCGCCGAGTTTGTTGTTTAGCCATTGATGAAATTCCATCAATTCGGTGTGGCTCCCCTGCCACAGGAGCCACACGTCATCAATGTATCTTAGCCATTGTTTTATACATTTCTTGTAGGGGTTGTTATTTGCCACAAATTTCTCTTCATACTGTGCCATAAATAATATGGCCATCTCCGGCGCATAGGGACATCCCACGGCTGTCCCCTTGATTTGAAAAAAGAACTCGCCATTGAAGCAAAAGTAGTTCTTTTTTAGGGTTAGTTCAGCCAACTGCAGAATAAATCTGGTGGGCACTCGATGAGGTCGGTCTCTTGTGTCAAGGTACATCTCCATCACCTCCAACGCCTCCCCTTGCGGGATTTGCGTATAAAGGGACGTGACGTCCATAGTGACCATTATTTCCTCAAGTGGATTAAATTCTAGGCCCTCTATTTTATTGAGGAAATCGGTCATATCTTTCAGGTATGATGTCACATTACAGATGAAGGGCTTTAGGAAAAAATCCACATATTTGGACAGTGGCTCTAGGCAAGAGTCACACCCCGAGACGATAGGACGTCCGGGGGGGTCATTCAGATTTTTGTGAATCTTGGGCAGAAAGTACAATATAGGAGTCCGTGGGAATTTTTTTACCAAAAATTCACCTTCCTTTTTGCCCACAAACCCTTCTTCAACACCACTCGCAATCAATTGCGTTATTGTCCCTAGTATGTCTTTAGTTGGATCTACATCAACTTTCCTATACCATATCTGGTTATTGACCTGTGATTCACCTTCCAAAATGTATTTCTCCCTTGGCCACAACACAGTGGCACCGCCTTTATCTGCAGCTTTCACTACAATAGATGAATCCGCTCTAAGATTTTGTATCGCTTGGCGTTGGCCTCTACTGATGTTCGGTTTGACAAACATTTTGTTCTTTTCAAGTTTATTAATAGAGGACAAGACTATTTGTTCAAATGCCAAAATCTGTTTAGGGATATTATAACTGGGAATAAAGGTAGATTTGTTCCGCAGTCCTGTTGTCTCAATCTCTAGAGGAGGCGGCTGGGTAGCGAAAAAGGCTTTTAATCGCACTTTCCGACAGAAGGCAATGGCTTCCATCTTGGTTTTGGTGAAGTCAGGTTGATGATTGGGGACAAACTTTAAACCCAAGCTGAGGACAGACTCTTCGTCTCTGGTTAAGATTTTATTTGACAAGTTAACTATAGAGGAAGACATTTCTATGTTTTGTAAACGTTCCTCCGGGTACGCATTTCCCATGGTATTTTGTTTCGTGGTTTTCCTTGTTGGCCCTTCTCTAAAAAAGAGACCTGTTTTTTATTGGTATTCCCTCTTTCCTCAGTGCCCGAAGAATCAGATGAAGACGATGTCTCAGAGAATGTTTTGAATCGATTGCGGGACCGTCCTTGATAGTTATACAGTGCTCCGCGTGAATCGACCTGCGAATAAAAATCCTCCTTCAAAAAAGGGTAGGCTTTCTCTAATGTAAATGATTTAGAGTCTTTCTCGTATTGAGCGGTCTTGTTGTTAATCGTGTTATCTCTAAATGTAAGGATTTCTTTTTCAATTTTTTCCAAGAGTGCCTTGGCGTCAGGCACCAGCTGGCTGTCCTGAATGCTTTTAGTTAGTTCTTCAATCTCTTCCAGTTCTTTTTTGCAGAGACGTTGTGCCGTCTCAATTGTGTGGACCATAAGGTCCCTGCTGCACTTGGTATTTATACAGCTAAAACCCTTTTTGTAATCGGCATCCTCTGTAAAAATAACGGGAATATTTTTGACTTGAAGCCCCCAGGGGATTGTGCCTCCCCTGAGATGTCTCAGCAAAAAATGCCCGTGAAGCTCTGTTCTTATATGCTTCTTGCTCAGTCTGATGAGTTTATCTGACTCGTTTTGGTGTTGTGCAGAGGTGCTCAGGGCAATGTTAGAGAATGGGGACGATTCAATTAAAGACTGAATGTGACTTTCAGAGAACGATAACGTGTCTTTCTCAGACATGCCTTTCGAGGGATCACAGGTCCCTCGTTGTTCTTAGTCAAACACGAATCCAGAGCTTGTATTATTCTAATGCCCTTTGGACTCTCGCGGGTGTGATACCCGCCCTAACGTTTGCAGAAAATAAGGAGTTAGGTCCCGGGACACAGGGTCAGCTGGACCATAGAATAATTTATAAAAAGAGAAATGCTGGCCCTGCGATTTTTGATAGCTATATTTTGAGCAACAAACCAAATCCTTGTTATGATTTGTATGGTCGAATTTATTTAAACCATTTACTTTTTCATATAAATCTCATTAAGTTAAAGCATTGATTGCATGAGAAAAACACTACGTACATACAATTTATACAAAAACATTTGACAAAGAATTTTAACAAAAATACATAAATACATCTGACAAAATGACATCCAATCATTTAGTGTACATAAATATACAAATACGGTCATACGAGAAGCATCAGTCGTTATGTAGTATTAAGCAATGAAGCTATTTGCAGTAAGGAAAAGAAAACAAAATGAATTGTAACAAATACAAATTTTCAATCGTCTGATAAATAAACTTGAATTCTTTCTGCTATTGCCAATTCCTTTCTGCTATTGCCGACGCGTTTCGAACTCGCTCTGGCATTTGGCAAGTTCTCATCAGGGCTTTCTCGTATTATTCTTCTGAAAATTATGTACAAAGAAAATGAGTGAGATTTTGCAATCCTCATTTTCGTCCCCTATATACATTGCCCCCTACCAAGACTTTCTAGAAAACGTGTACCTTTATTTTCAAGTTGGCAGCGGGTTTTCAATTTTCAAGAGATCTTATTCAATCAATGTAGATTCGGTTCTAGAAAATTACAACGAACCAAATTACAATATAGTAATGGTCAGGACAGCCTGCGCCTAGATGGCCAGAGGACAATCTTGGAAAATTACCTTCAAACCAGTAGTCTGCACTTCTGTTTGGTAAATATTTGAAACAGCCGTGCGTGGGACAAAAATCAGCTCCCACCCGCCAGCCGGCGGTGGACACGTCTTATTGCACCTACAAGGAGAGTTTAAAGTCACTCAACTATTCCAATCGGTTTTACAAACAGCAGTTAGAACGAGTAGAACGGGTAACAGAACCGGGTGCCTACCTTATTGTTGGCGCTTGGGCTGTTTAAATGCAGTTCCCCTGTTTTTCTAACTTCTAGCCGGTTTCAGTTCGTTTTTATGTTCGTTTTTATGTTCTAAAATGACAAACACGGACAGTGTGAGCCCGCTCCTGTGTCATGCGCGGTATCACTAAGCGTTACCTATCTTTGTGCTTACCTAAATGTTGGTGATCTTGAAGAAACACACGCTCCCAAGTACACTCCAAACCAATCCAGGGAGTCACTCGTTTGACTAAGTCGCCATCTTAAAAAGCAGACATGTGATCGTCAATGCGTGTCACATGACTGTCACATGACTGTCAGGGCTATCCGGGCTTTATGGGAGTTGGAGTCCCATTTTGCATTCTGATGTTTTCCTAAGTAAAAGTCTACATAAAAGGTTCCACTTGAGCACTGTATTATATCAAAGCGGATTACAATCGTGAAATCTCAGACATCGAATTTAGTCCAGTTTGTAAACTATTGAAGCGCAGGATTAAATACGCTTCTTTCCTCAATAAGACATCGTCCACATCCTTAATACATTGGGCTCGAGTCACTGTGTACAAAACCGTCCACGTGAAATCTGTTTCAGTGTGTCCAGTGTCAACAAAATGTTGTACCATTGGAGCGGTTAGCACTTTTGTTTTTATTCGTGACCTATGCTGTGTTATTCGGGTATTAACCTGCTGGTTAGTCTTTCCTATATACAATTTTCCGCATCCGCAGACAATTGCATACACGACATTCCGTGTTTTGCAGTTTGAAAACCCTTGGTTCTTCCACCTGACATTTTTGTGTGTGAATTCACTTTCCTCGATTGTTGTGTCACAAGAGACACAGTTGCCGCATCTATGGTGTCCCTCGACCGGCTTGAATCCCCACATTGACAATAAGTCATGTTTAGGTTTTTCAATGGTGACGTCCGCACGCACCAGTTGCTGTCCAATGCTGCGGTTTTTTTTAAAAGCAAAAATCGGTTTGGGAAAGGGGCATTCTAAGCCCTCCAGCAGATGCCAATTTTTAAGTATGGTCTGTCGAATTTTATGGGTATGTGGACCAAATGTTGTTACACAAACCAATTTGTCCATTTCGGGTTTCACTTTACTTTGTAATAGACATTCTCTCGGGGTATAGCGTGCTCGTTTGAAAGCATGTTTCAGCAGCTTCCTAGGGTAGCCCCTGCTTTTCATATCCTCACAAAATCTTCCTCCGTGTAAGTCATAGTCTGTGACATCAGAGCAGTTCCTTCTGATGCGGAGTAGCTGCCCGTAGGGTAAATTTGTTTTTAAATTGCGTGGATGCGCACTCCTATGGTGGAGAATAGTGTTTTTGTCCGTCTTTTTTCTAAAAAGAGATGACTTTAAACGACCGTCAATGCAGCTAACTTCCACATCTAAGAATGTCATTTTCAAATTGCTTTGTTCCATAGAGAATTTAATGTCGCCGTGTTTGTTGTTTAGCCATTGATGAAATTCCATCAATTCGGTGTGGCTCCCCTGCCACAGGAGCCACACGTCATCAATGTATCTTAGCCAT
This sequence comes from Lissotriton helveticus, assembly GCF_964261635.1. Classification (NCBI taxonomy): domain Eukaryota; kingdom Metazoa; phylum Chordata; class Amphibia; order Caudata; family Salamandridae; genus Lissotriton; species Lissotriton helveticus. The sequence continues at coordinate 1,037,814,868 of NC_136061.1, forward strand.
TGTTTTATACATTTCTTGTAGGGGTTGTTATTTGCCACAAATTTCTCTTCATACTGTGCCATAAATAATATGGCCATCTCCGGCGCATAGGGACATCCCATGGCTGTCCCCTTGATTTGAAAAAAGAACTCGCCATTGATGCAAAAGTAGTTCTTTTTTAGGGTTAGTTCAGCCAACTGCAGAATAAATCTGGTGGGCACTCGATGAGGTCGGTCTCTTGTGTCAAGGTACATCTCCATCACCTCCAACGCCTCCCCTTGCGGGATTTGCGTATAAAGGGACGTGACGTCCATAGTGACCATTATTTCCTCAAGTGGATTAAATTCTAGGCCCTCTATTTTATTGAGGAAATCGGTCGTATCTTTCAGGTATGATGTCACATTACAGATGAAGGGCTTTAGGAAAAAATCCACATATTTGGACAGTGGCTCTAGGCAAGAGTCACACCCTCTAACATTGCCCTGAGCACCTCTGCACAACACCAAAACGAGTCAGATAAACTCATCAGACTGAGCAAGAAGCATATAAGAACAGAGCTTCACGGGCATTTTTTGCTGAGACATCTCAGGGGAGGCACAATCCCCTGGGGGCTTCAAGTCAAAAATATTCCCGTTATTTTTACAGAGGATGCCGATTACAAAAAGGGTTTTAGCTGTATAAATACCAAGTGCAGCAGGGACCTTATGGTCCACACAATTGAGACGGCACAACGTCTCTGCAAAAAAGAACTGGAAGAGATTGAAGAACTAACTAAAAGCATTCAGGACAGCCAGCTGGTGCCTGACGCCAAGGCACTCTTGGAAAAAATTGAAAAAGAAATCCTTACATTTAGAGATAACACGATTAACAACAAGACCGCTCAATACGAGAAAGACTCTAAATCATTTACATTAGAGAAAGCCTACCCTTTTTTGAAGGAGGATTTTTTATCGCAGGTCGATTCACGCGGAGCACTGTATAACTATCAAGGACGGTCCCGCAATCGATTCAAAACATTCTCTGAGACATCGTCTCCATCTGATTCTTCGGGCACTGAGGCAAGAGGGAATACCAATAAAAAACAGGTCTCTTTTTTAGAGAAGGGCCAACAAGGAAAACCACGAAACAAAATACCATGGGAAATGCTTACCCGGAGGAACGTTTACAAAACATAGAAATGTCTTCCTCTATAGTTAACTTGTCAAATAAAATCTTAACCAGAGACGAAGAGTCTGTCCTCAACTTGGGTTTAAAGTTTGTCCCCAATCATCAACCTGACTTCACCAAAACCAAGATGGAAGCCATTGCCTTCTGTCGGAAAGTGCGATTAAAAGCCTTTTTCGCTACCCAGCCGCCTCCTCTAGAGATTGAGACAACAGGACTGCGGAACAAATCTACCTTTATTCCCAGTTATAATATCCCTAAACAGATTTTGGCATTTGAACAAATAGTCTTGTCCTCTATTAATAAACTTGAAAAGAACAAAATGTTTGTCAAACCGAACATCAGTAGAGGCCAACGCCAAGCGATACAAAATCTTAGAGCGGATTCATCTATTGTAGTGAAAGCTGCAGATAAAGGCGGTGCCACTGTGTTGTGGCCAAGGGAGAAATACATTTTGGAAGGTGAATCACAGGTCAATAACCAGATATGGTATAGGAAAGTTGATGTAGATCCAACTAAAGACATACTAGGGACAATAACGCAATTGATTGCGAGTGGTGTTGAAGAAGGGTTTGTGGGCAAAAAGGAAGGTGAATTTTTGGTAAAAAAATTCCCACGGACTCCTATATTGTACTTTCTGCCCAAGATTCACAAAAATCTGAATGACCCCCCCGGACGTCCTATCGTCTCGGGGTGTGACTCTTGCCTAGAGCCACTGTCCAAATATGTGGATTTTTTCCTAAAGCCCTTCATCTGTAATGTGACATCATACCTGAAAGATACGACCGATTTCCTCAATAAAATAGAGGGCCTAGAATGTAATCCACTTGAGGAAATAATGGTCACTATGGACGTCACGTCCCTTTATACGCAAATCCCGCAAGGGGAGGCGTTGGAGGTGATGGAGATGTACCTTGACACAAGAGACCGACCTCATCGAGTGCCCACCAGATTTATTCTGCAGTTGGCTGAACTAACCCTAAAAAAGAACTACTTTTGCTTCAATGGCGAGTTCTTTTTTCAAATCAAGGGGACAGCCATGGGATGTCCCTATGCGCCGGAGATGGCCATATTATTTATGGCACAGTATGAAGAGAAATTTGTGGCAAATAACAACCCCTACAAGAAATGTATAAAACAATGGCTAAGATACATTGATGACGTGTGGCTCCTGTGGCAGGGGAGCCACACCGAATTGATGGAATTTCATCAATGGCTAAACAACAAACACGGCGACATTAAATTCTCTATGGAACAAAGCAATTTGAAAATTACATTCTTAGATGTGGAAGTTAGCTGCATTGACGGTCGTTTAAAGTCATCTCTTTTTAGAAAAAAAGACGGACAAAAACACTATTCTCCACCATAGGAGTGCGCATCCACGCAATTTAAAAACAAATTTACCCTACGGGCAGCTACTCCGCATCAGAAGGAACTGCTCTGATGTCACAGACTATGACTTACACGGAGGAAGATTTTGTGAGGATATGAAAAGCAGGGGCTACCCTAGGAAGCTGCTGAAACATGCTTTCAAACGAGCACGCTATACCCCGAGAGAATGTCTATTACAAAGTAAAGTGAAACCCGAAATGGACAAATTGGTTTGTGTAACAACATTTGGTCCACATACCCATAAAATTCGACAGACCATACTTAAAAATTGGCATCTGCTGGAGGGCTTAGAATGCCCCTTTCCCAAACCGATTTTTGCTTTTAAAAAAAACCGCAGCATTGGACAGCAACTGGTGCGTGCGGACGTCACCATTGAAAAACCTAAACATGACTTATTGTCAATGTGGGGATTCAAGCCGGTCGAGGGACACCATAGATGCGGCAACTGTGTCTCTTGTGACACAACAATCGAGGGAAGTGAATTCACACACAAAAATGTCAGGTGGAAGAACCAAGGGTTTTCAAACTGCAAAACACGGAATGTCGTGTATGCAATTGTCTGCGGATGCGGAAAATTGTATATAGGAAAGACTAACCAGCAGGTTAATACCCGAATAACACAGCATAGGTCACGAATAAAAACAAAAGTGCTAACCGCTCCAATGGTACAACATTTTGTTGACACTGGACACACTGAAACAGATTTCACGTGGACGGTTTTGTACACAGTGACTCGAGCCCAATGTATTAAGGATGTGGACGATGTCTTATTGAGGAAAGAAGCGTATTTAATCCTGCGCTTCAATAGTTTACAAACTGGACTAAATTCGATGTCTGAGATTTCACGATTGTAATCCGCTTTGATATAATACAGTGCTCAAGTGGAACCTTTTATGTAGACTTTTACTTAGGAAAACATCAGAATGCAAAATGGGACTCCAACTCCCATAAAGCCCGGATAGCCCTGACAGTCATGTGACAGTCATGTGACACGCATTGACGATCACATGTCTGCTTTTTAAGATGGCGACTTAGTCAAACGAGTGACTCCCTGGATTGGTTTGGAGTGTACTTGGGAGCGTGTGTTTCTTCAAGATCACCAACATTTAGGTAAGCACAAAGATAGGTAATGCTTAGTGATACCGCGCATGACACAGGAGCGGGCTCACACTGTCCGTGTTTGTCATTTTAGAACATAAAAACGAACATAAAAACGAACTGAAACCGGCTAGAAGTTAGAAAAACAGGGGAACTGCATTTAAACAGCCCAAGCGCCAACAATAAGGTAGGCACCCGGTTCTGTTACCCGTTCTACTCGTTCTAACTGCTGTTTGTAAAACCGATTGGAATAGTTGAGTGACTTTAAACTCTCCTTGTAGGTGCAATAAGACGTGTCCACCGCCGGCTGGCGGGTGGGAGCTGATTTTTGTCCCACGCACGGCTGTTTCAAATATTTACCAAACAGAAGTGCAGACTACTGGTTTGAAGGTAATTTTCCAAGATTGTCCTCTGGCCATCTAGGCGCAGGCTGTCCTGACCATTACTATATTGTAATTTGGTTCGTTGTAATTTTCTAGAACCGAATCTACATTGATTGAATAAGATCTCTTGAAAATTGAAAACCCGCTGCCAACTTGAAAATAAAGGTACACGTTTTCTAGAAAGTCTTGGTAGGGGGCAATGTATATAGGGGACGAAAATGAGGATTGCAAAATCTCACTCATTTTCTTTGTACATAATTTTCAGAAGAATAATACGAGAAAGCCCTGATGAGAACTTGCCAAATGCCAGAGCGAGTTCGAAACGCGTCGGCAATAGCAGAAAGGAATTGGCAATAGCAGAAAGAATTCAAGTTTATTTATCAGACGATTGAAAATTTGTATTTGTTACAATTCATTTTGTTTTCTTTTCCTTACTGCAAATAGCTTCATTGCTTAATACTACATAACGACTGATGCTTCTCGTATGACCGTATTTGTATATTTATGTACACTAAATAATTGGATGTCATTTTGTCAGATGTATATATGTATTTTTGTTAAAATTCTTTGTCAAATGTTTTTGTATAAATTGTATGTACGTAGTGTTTTTCTCATGCAATCAATGCTTTAACTTAATGAGATTTATATGAAAAAGTAAATGGTTTAAATAAATTCGACCATACAAATCATAACAAGGATTTGGTTTGTTGCTCAAAATATAGCTATCAAAAATCGCAGGGCCAGCATTTCTCTTTTTATAAATTATTCTATGGTCCAGCTGACCCTGTGTCCCGGGACCTAACTCCTTATTTTCTGCAAACGTTAGGGCGGGTATCACACCCGCGAGAGTCCAAAGGGCATTAGAATAATACAAGCTCTGGATTCGTGTTTGACTAAGAACAACGAGGGACCTGTGATCCCTCGAAAGGCATGTCTGAGAAAGACACGTTATCGTTCTCTGAAAGTCACATTCAGTCTTTAATTGAATCGTCCCCATTCTCTAACATTGCCCTGAGCACCTCTGCACAACACCAAAACGAGTCAGATAAACTCATCAGACTGAGCAAGAAGCATATAAGAACAGAGCTTCACGGGCATTTTTTGCTGAGACATCTCAGGGGAGGCACAATCCCCTGGGGGCTTCAAGTCAAAAATATTCCCGTTATTTTTACAGAGGATGCCGATTACAAAAAGGGTTTTAGCTGTATAAATACCAAGTGCAGCAGGGACCTTATGGTCCACACAATTGAGACGGCACAACGTCTCTGCAAAAAAGAACTGGAAGAGATTGAAGAACTAACTAAAAGCATTCAGGACAGCCAGCTGGTGCCTGACGCCAAGGCACTCTTGGAAAAAATTGAAAAAGAAATCCTTACATTTAGAGATAACACGATTAACAACAAGACCGCTCAATATGAGAAAGACTCTAAATCATTTACATTAGAGAAAGCCTACCCTTTTTTGAAGGAGGATTTTTATTCGCAGGTCGATTCACGCGGAGCACTGTATAACTATCAAGGACGGTCCCGCAATCGATTCAAAACATTCTCTGAGACATCGTCTTCATCTGATTCTTCGGGCACTGAGGCAAGAGGGAATACCAATAAAAAACAGGTCTCTTTTTTAGAGAAGGGCCAACAAGGAAAACCACGAAACAAAATACCATGGGAAATGCGTACCCGGAGGAACGTTTACAAAACATAGAAATGTCTTCCTCTATAGTTAACTTGTCAAATAAAATCTTAACCAGAGACGAAGAGTCTGTCCTCAACTTGGGTTTAAAGTTTGTCCCCAATCATCAACCTGACTTCACCAAAACCAAGATGGAAGCCATTGCCTTCTGTCGGAAAGTGCGATTAAAAGCCTTTTTCGCTACCCAGCCGCCTCCTCTAGAGATTGAGACAACAGGACTGCGGAACAAATCTACCTTTATTCCCAGTTATAATATCCCTAAACAGATTTTGGCATTTGAACAAATAGTCTTGTCCTCTATTAATAAACTTGAAAAGAACAAAATGTTTGTCAAACCGAACATCAGTAGAGGCCAACGCCAAGCGATACAAAATCTTAGAGCGGATTCATCTATTGTAGTGAAAGCTGCAGATAAAGGCGGTGCCACTGTGTTGTGGCCAAGGGAGAAATACATTTTGGAAGGTGAATCACAGGTCAATAACCAGATATGGTATAGGAAAGTTTTTTTTTTTTTTTTTTTTTTTTTAAATCTCTTTATTAGCATCAGATTGGTCCGTGCAAGCATACAATTACACAGTAAACTGGTTACAATGAAAACGTTAGTGGTCATTATTAAAAAAAAAAAAAAAAAGGGCAGATGGAGGACTGGACCAATGACATGTACATGGTATAGGAAAGTTGATGTAGATCCAACTAAAGACATACTAGGGACAATAACGCAATTGATTGCGAGTGGTGTTGAAGAAGGGTTTGTGGGCAAAAAGGAAGGTGAATTTTTGGTAAAAAAATTCCCACGGACTCCTATATTGTACTTTCTGCCCAAGATTCACAAAAATCTGAATGACCCCCCCGGACGTCCTATCGTCTCGGGGTGTGACTCTTGCCTAGAGCCACTGTCCAAATATGTGGATTTTTTCCTAAAGCCCTTCATCTGTAATGTGACATCATACCTGAAAGATATGACCGATTTCCTCAATAAAATAGAGGGCCTAGAATTTAATCCACTTGAGGAAATAATGGTCACTATGGACGTCACGTCCCTTTATACGCAAATCCCGCAAGGGGAGGCGTTGGAGGTGATGGAGATGTACCTTGACACAAGAGACCGACCTCATCGAGTGCCCACCAGATTTATTCTGCAGTTGGCTGAACTAACCCTAAAAAAGAACTACTTTTGCTTCAATGGCGAGTTCTTTTTTCAAATCAAGGGGACAGCCGTGGGATGTCCCTATGCGCCGGAGATGGCCATATTATTTATGGCACAGTATGAAGAGAAATTTGTGGCAAATAACAACCCCTACAAGAAATGTATAAAACAATGGCTAAGATACATTGATGACGTGTGTTTCCTGTGGCAGGGGAGCCACACCGAATTGATGGAATTTCATCAATGGCTAAACAACAAACTCGGCGACATTAAATTCTCTATGGAACAAAGCAATTTGAAAATGACATTCTTAGATGTGGAAGTTAGCTGCATTGACGGTCGTTTAAAGTCATCTCTTTTTAGAAAAAAGACGGACAAAAACACTATTCTCCACCATAGGAGTGCGCATCCACGCAATTTAAAAACAAATTTACCCTACGGGCAGCTACTCCGCATCAGAAGGAACTGCTCTGATGTCACAGACTATGACTTACACGGAGGAAGATTTTGTGAGGATATGAAAAGCAGGGGCTACCCTAGGAAGCTGCTGAAACATGCTTTCAAACGAGCACGCTATACCCCGAGAGAATGTCTATTACAAAGTAAAGTGAAACCCGAAATGGACAAATTGGTTTGTGTAACAACATTTGGTCCACATACCCATAAAATTCGACAGACCATACTTAAAAATTGGCATCTGCTGGAGGGCTTAGAATGCCCCTTTCCCAAACCGATTTTCGCTTTTAAAAAAAACCGCAGCATTGGACAGCAACTGGTGCGTGCGGACGTCACCATTGAAAAACCTAAACATGACTTATTGTCAATGTGGGGATTCAAGCCGGTCGAGGGACACCATAGATGCGGCAACTGTGTCTCTTGTGACACAACAATCGAGGGAAGTGAATTCACACACAAAAATGTCAGGTGGAAGAACCAAGGGTTTTCAAACTGCAAAACACGGAATGTCGTGTATGCAATTGTCTGCGGATGCGGAAAATTGTATATAGGAAAGACTAACCAGCAGGTTAATACCCGAATAACACAGCATAGGTCACGAATAAAAACAAAAGTGCTAACCGCTCCAATGGTACAACATTTTGTTGACACTGGACACACTGAAACAGATTTCACGTGGACGGTTTTGTACACAGTGACTCGAGCCCAATGTATTAAGGATGTGGACGATGTCTTATTGAGGAAAGAAGCGTATTTAATCCTGCGCTTCAATAGTTTACAAACTGGACTAAATTCGATGTCTGAGATTTCACGATTGTAATCCGCTTTGATATAATACAGTGCTCAAGTGGAACCTTTTATGTAGACTTTTACTTAGGAAAACATCAGAATGCAAAATGGGACTCCAACTCCCATAAAGCCCGGATAGCCCTGACAGTCATGTGACAGTCATGTGACACGCATTGACGATCACATGTCTGCTTTTTAAGATGGCGACTTAGTCAAACGAGTGACTCCCTGGATTGGTTTGGAGTGTACTTGGGAGCGTGTGTTTCTTCAAGATCACCAACATTTAGGTAAGCACAAAGATAGGTAACGCTTAGTGATACCGCGCATGACACAGGAGCGGGCTCACACTGTCCGTGTTTGTCATTTTAGAACATAAAAACGAACATAAAAACGAACTGAAACCGGCTAGAAGTTAGAAAAACAGGGGAACTGCATTTAAACAGCCCAAGCGCCAACAATAAGGTAGGCACCCGGTTCTGTTACCCGTTCTACTCGTTCTAACTGCTGTTTGTAAAACCGATTGGAATAGTTGAGTGACTTTAAACTCTCCTTGTAGGTGCAATAAGACGTGTCCACCGCCGGCTGGCGGGTGGGAGCTGATTTTTGTCCCACGCACGGCTGTTTCAAATATTTACCAAACAGAAGTGCAGACTACTGGTTTGAAGGTAATTTTCCAAGATTGTCCTCTGGCCATCTAGGCGCAGGCTGTCCTGACCATTACTATATTGTAATTTGGTTCGTTGTAATTTTCTAGAACCGAATCTACATTGATTGAATAAGATCTCTTGAAAATTGAAAACCCGCTGCCAACTTGAAAATAAAGGTACACGTTTTCTAGAAAGTCTTGGTAGGGGGCAATGTATATAGGGGACGAAAATGAGGATTGCAAAATCTCACTCATTTTCTTTGTACATAATTTTCAGAAGAATAATACGAGAAAGCCCTGATGAGAACTTGCCAAATGCCAGAGCGAGTTCGAAACGCGTCGGCAATAGCAGAAAGGAATTGGCAATAGCAGAAAGAATTCAAGTTTATTTATCAGACAATTGAAAATTTGTATTTGTTACAATTCATTTTGTTTTCTTTTCCTTACTGCAAATAGCTTCATTGCTTAATACTACATAACGACTGATGCTTCTCGTATGACCGTATTTGTATATTTATGTACACTAAATGATTGGATGTCATTTTGTCAGATGTATTTATGTATTTTTGTTAAAATTCTTTGTCAAATGTTTTTGTATAAATTGTATGTACGTAGTGTTTTTCTCATGCAATCAATGCTTTAACTTAATGAGATTTATATGAAAAAGTAAATGGTTTAAATAAATTCGACCATACAAATCATAACAAGGATTTGGTTTGTTGCTCAAAATATAGCTATCAAAAATCGCAGGGCCAGCATTTCTCTTTTTATAAATTATTCTATGGTCCAGCTGACCCTGTGTCCCGGGACCTAACTCCTTATTTTCTGCAAACGCAAGTCCACAAGTAGCATTTAATCTACAGGCCATAGCTACGTGCAGCACCATTCTACTCGGAACTTTTAAGTAAATTATATGTGCCAGTTGGGTTTAAACCAATTTTACCATGTTTAGGGGAAAAAGCACAAGGGCTTTAGCACTGGTTAGCAGTGGTAAAGTGCATAGAGTCCAAAAGCCAACAAAAACGAATTTCAGCAAAACAGGAGTGAAGGCAAAATTTTGGGTGGAGACCTCCCTAAGGCTGTCAGGTCTAACATCTAGTATAACTAAATGATTTATGATGGCAAGCTATACTGTCTTCTGTTTGTGGCTCTCAAGGGTGTGTTGCCATTTAATCCCTTTCATACTAGGAACTCTGTTTTTCCGCAATGGATGTAACAGGAGCGGCCTGTGCATATAAGAGCGTGGGCGGGTGCGGAGGGAGTTGACAGACGACAACGAGTGAAAATTAAATTAAAAAAAAATACATCTTACCTTGGGCTCGCCGCATTGCCGGCGAGCGCAATCTAAGTGGTTTTCTTTTTTTAAATTTAATTTTCCCTCATCGCCGTCTGTCGACTCACTCCTCACCCTGCCCTGCCGCTCTTACCTGCAGGGGCCGCTCCTGGGTTGTGATTTCATAAAGGCACATGAACGCCACAGTCATTTGGTTATGCCAATCTCACCTAACTTCATGGTGCTGTTGGGGTTTCATCAGATACTGGCCACAAGTTGTCATGTGGGAATGGAGCAGCAGACTTGATTAATGCTACGAGGAAGAAGTACAGATGATGTAACTTCATATCCCACCAATCACAAACTCACAAACAAGTGTCCAATGAGAAATAAAACTGCATTCCACCTGTATTTCTAACTGAATCTTATATGTTTTTTGTTTATGACAATAGATTTGTCATGCATCACTCTAATGTGTTTGTCAAGCCAAATCTTAACAAGCATTGGCAAAACCAATAGATCTGGCCTTTCAAATGTGTTAGCTGATGTTTTGTATTTACCAATGCTAATTGCTGATGCTGAAAAAAACTGGGAAAAAGTGAAAAAAATGCTTGTTGTTGATGCTAAACAGCATTAGCAAAAAAGTATATCCGGCCACGGCATGGTGACAACACGCATATGCATGCATACGTCATGACATGCCTCCTATAATGATTTTTTTTTTAATGTACTGACCCAAGCAGTTAAAAACCCATTTTGTGGAGGCTAATTAATAAATAATGTAAAAGGTGCGCAAAAGTGAATTTAGGGATTGGAGTGGCCTGATACTAAAATTGTAGCTTCAGGTATTCCTTAAAAATAAAGCAAAAAGGTAAATTAAAAAAATATACAGGGCTAGGTGCGGAGGAGAGCAACAGAGGAGTGTGGGCGCGGGAGAGTGTAAAATAATAAGAAGCTGAGCTGCACGAGGTTGTGTGGTGAGAGACAATACACAAGCTGGGGGTGAGAGGGCAACACTCAGACTGTGGGGGGCAGGGTGCTAAGGTGGGAGCAGTATGCAGGGGAGACAGGGAAAGCAAGAAGACAGATGAGTGCTGAAGCTTACTAAACGAATGAAAGTAGTTCCCTAAATGTACAGAGGAAGGATACAAGTCCTCTAATTAAACGCACGCTAAAGAAGCTGTGGTCCAGGAGCGGGCCGGGGATAAATAAAAGGAGAGAATGGAAAGCCGTTGAATAAAGAAGGAAGCAAATGCGAATGACAAGAAATCCATCCAATGATAAGCAACGGGATGACTCAAAGCCACTACAAGTATTGTTATTGTACTTATAGGTCATTTGACAAGTCTGTAAGCATGGCCTGAAAAGTTGGAGGAGGCCACACATGACTTCCTCCCCAACTTTTTTTTACCATACAAAAACATAGTCCATGCATGCACCAAACTGAGCGCTATTTCTTGCACATTCAACCTTCACAATGTCTTAGTTCGATTGACGGAAATGACCTCCCATTAATACCTTCTACCACAGTGCAAATGATAGCTTACAAGCGGTTTGCTATCACACCATCAAAACAGGGAAAGGTCACGCGCGCTGCAGGCCCGCCGCGTGCACAGCGCACGCCCCGTGTTCTCATTCCGAACACTGATTCAAATGCAAAATGCCTATTTCTGTTTCAGCTAGCACACACTGCTCAATAGAAAGATTACATTTCCATTGGTGCAGAAACAGTTTTGCCGGCGTCTCATTACACCTTTGGAACAAATGGAACCGGCTTCAATCAGAGATGAAATGGAGAAGCTGTAATCCTGCCATAACAATGAGGTGCAAGTTTTGTATCGTGAAGCATTTTGCATTTCTTGGGTTCACCTAAAGAGCTGTGAGCGATATAGGACGAGAATTGAAAACGAAGGCGGAAGTCAGTAACTATGTTGATGCCGCTCAGGCCGTGTGACGCAGTTAAACAAGGTCTGATTTGTGGCTCCTACATAAATGGAGTCCTCTAAATGGACATTCACCAATTATTCTCAGCACTATCAATTCCATTAAATAGACCTACAGACTAGAGTCTGATCACAAAGGCGAACATACACTTTTGTGTAAGTTTACTATGTTTTTGGTGTTCACAAACTGCAAGTTTAATTTTACTAATAGTAATTTTAAGACTGTGGAGACTCCGCAGTCGGAGAGGAGAACGATGGCAAATAAAATACAAGTATAGGCCTATCCTATAAGAACAGAGTTCTCCGACCGACTGCGTAGTCTCCACAGTCGTAAAAAAACTATTAGTTAAATTAAACTCATAGTTTGAGCATCTAAAAAAAAAATAGTAAACACCCAAAAGTGTAAATTTACCTTTGTGAATCATAGGCCTGTCCTATCTTTTTGAGTGCAAAGTTCTCCACCTCGACTGCGTAGTCTCTGCTGTCATAAAATTACTTTTAGGGTGCATTGAAGTTGATTATATGTGGAAGGTAGATTTCAGGTTCCTAGGGAGCAGATCCACTGACAGTCCCTGGCCTCCCTGAACACCTAGGCCAATGAGAATGGTGAATAGCACATCTGCTCTAGGAACCGGGGCTAGGGAGGACAACACAGGGAAAGGGAGTGAAGGAAAAGCCCTGGACTGGATCTGACTCTCAGAATGAATGTATTACAAGCTGGGGACAATTAGGGCAACCTTGGTATTGGAGAGTGATATTTCACAAAACGCGCTGAAGTGTAACCTGGAAACTACAAGTCAATATCCGGGTGTGAAATATTAGAAATTATGAGTAATGCAAGCATTTTGACTGCAATTGTTGCTGTGTCAAGCCAAGTCAGACCAGGATACCAGACTGACCCTCAAGGACACCACTGAAAACCAGACCAGCAAGGCGCTGATGAGGTGAGACAGAGATGAGTATCCAAAGGCATTGAGCACAACAAAATTCACAATAGGAGAAAGGGACAACAGGAAAACCTTGTGCCAAAGAACCAAGAAGGGAAACGACAAAGAGGCAGGATAAATAAATTGATGCCAAAACAACTAATGACATGTTGCCATACTCGAGGTTAGAATGGCCTCAATACTGGCTCTACCCGTTATGCCCCAGACTAAAAGGAAGCAACTGTATAAATTTAAACCACTTAGCGGTCTAGTGTTCACAGTCTCCCTAGTTTTCACAGACCCATTCTCCACAATCTCCAGCCCCAACTGGATCACCCCCTGCACTGTGCCTTAATCATGACCATAGAATGCTCCAGAGTAGGAGCGAGAACAGAGTCACTCTAGAAGAGATACATCAAGAGGGAGTTACATTTAAAATAAAATAAAATGTAGTGACGCAAGTGGCAGCAACAGTCGGGGGAATGGAGCAGGCGTGACAGGCCAGAGTAAATTAAGTGTGAGGGGATTTAGAGGAAGAGAGTGTAGATGGTCTGGAAGACAGCCAAGGGATATCCTGAACAGCGATGTGTTGAGTGTGCGTGAGTTTGATGGGAAATGATTTCAGATAATATGGTGGGTACCATGACAGAAGTGCATGGACAGTGAGTCAGTGCAGTGTGGAGAAGAGGTGACATTCACAGTAGAGGAGAGCATGGTCAGGGCAAGAAGTGAGGCGTGGAGGATATGGTAGTAGCAGTCAAAGCTGAAGCAACTGTGCCAAAAGGCATAATTAGGCTTTCCTGTTTTCAGTTTCTATTTTTGGTAAATTCTGGTGTTTTTTTTCCAGTGATTTCAAAACCTTAAAAAACAGTTGTTGTCAGTGGTTACACTTTTGCACGCCACTAAAAACAACCAAAAAGGTGTTTTTCCGGTGTTTATGGAACGTTTTTCTTTTATTATTGCTTGCTTTCTGCACTGATGGTATATAGACAGTGTACGTCTAGTGTATATGAGGTCCAAAAAGATTTTTGCAAATTAAACTTATTATAGTACACTATACAATACATCTTCAGTGAGTCTTTGATCATGTGTGCTCCCTCTTTCCTTCCCATGTAAACTTCTGTGAAAAGGCCCTCTCAACATTGGCACTTGAGACGGGCAACGCCAAAACAGCAAGTACACAATTTGTTAACTCTGGCCACTGACATAGCTTTCCATGCCAATACTGGTGCACTTGAACAATGCAATTCTCATGGCAGGTTCTGCAACATTTGCATTGAGCTGGGCACTTATGCCCTCAGAGTTATTCAAGGGGTCAAAAATAAAGCAGCACTTTTGAAATTACGGTGGAAATTCCCCTTTATTGAAGGGATCTAGAACTTGTACAGAGTATCACTGTGAGATTTCATTGACTTCAAATGGAATTGGTGGTGACGGGACATTTCTATTCATCATTGCCAGCCATTTTTCATACATTGTAAAATAACCTTTCCTGAATTGCTCTTCAACATTGCTTTGCTTACCAAGTGGCAAGCACTCTAACATAGAACTTGTTGCAGTGCCAAAGTCACTATAGGTGTCGCCCAGCCTACTCTTAAGGAGATGTTTCACATCTACACCAATTATGCTGAACACTTGGCAGACAAGGGTTTTTTCAGACTCTATTTTTTTTATAATGTCCACTACAGCAGTTATGTTTTCCTGTAAAAATCTCATAATGCATTAGAGTGTACTTTTTTTACATCACTATCAATATGCGACCAAAGATCCTCACATTTCTTGCCTTTGGGATCATCACTCAGCAAACATTCTGTAAACGGTTGCCACATGGATAATATAGCATTCAGAGCCCCTTGGACTGAGAACAATCAGCTAAAGGACACAGTTGGGATGACTCTTTCTTTGATGTCACACAAAGCAAGAAATTATAAATATTTGCGTTTTAGTTCCTGTGCATAAGAAAACAGTGTACCAGAGAATGGACTAAAAAGTCAACAGCATCTATCATTAACTCTGAAGAATGTAAAGATGCTTTCAGCATACCATCTAACAAGTTGCAAGGCTCTCCTACAGGGAATCAGTTCAGCTTGGGTATCAATTTTGACAGGTCATCACACAACTTTTTCATATACGTAGCTGAATCAGTGCAAATACAAACAATATCACTCCAATCTTTGTTGAACTTGGAAAGAACCTTTTTTGCAGAGCATTCCAAGTAGCACTGCGTTCATGTTTTCCAAAAGTCTGGTGTCATGTTTTCACCACTATCCCAGATGCTTGGTGATAGCGCTCTTTATACATATACTTGTCACTATCCCTTGCATTGAATGTTTAAAGCCTGAGGTGTTGGCAATTCACCTACTATCAATACTGACCCACTAGAAACTGTGGGCTGATGTATTAAGCTTTTTTTACCGATTCTCTGTAGGTAAATGTGATGACACATATTAGGAAAGATTCTTATGAAACCAGCCATTTTACCTATCAGTGAAAGAATCAAAAGCAGCCAAAATATCAAATATGATTTTGATATTTCCTGATGCTCAACAGTTTATACAACAATTAAAAGAGACCTAAAACATGCTTCTAAACCCTGCATCTTTAGACCAAAGACCACAAAAACTGAAAATAGGAAGAAGAAACAATATTTTAGTGGCATCCCTAAACATCAAAACTCAAGCAGAATAATGTTAGCCCCGTCTTTCTTACTGCTAGCTTATATAACAAAGTTACATTGTATTGGCCCCTTCAGGAAGAAAAAATGACTCTTTTTTTTGTTCAATAAGTTTATTAAGTTTTAAGAAACATATAAATAGTTAACTACAATACAAAGTGATACAAGTGATGGAAAAGTTCAAGAAGAAGAATATATGATTCGATATAGTCACACACAGTTCTTCTTAAATAATAAATAAATATAAATATAAAGAAATAAGGGATATGCAAAAGAACTGTAATAGCCATCAAAAGTATCACCATGATACAAGAAAAGAAAAATATATAAAGAGAGAGAAAAGAAACAGGAAAAAAGAAAGAGCGTGAGAAAGAGAAGATAGAAAAGAATACAAGTAGAAAGGGGAAAAAAGAGAGAAGGGAAAGAAGGATCAACTGCAGTGCTAAATGTAAAAATCAATAACCACAATCAACTAGACGATACAAAGAGATACTGATCAACTAAACCTTCCGAAGCCAAATCCATATTTGTATCCAGAGCTCTCCAAACACCACTAGAAATATTAGGGGAAAGATGAGCCTCATCCACCGAAGTATGAGCACTCCTTAAAAAAGAGACCCATGCCCACCAAGCATGGTATGATATGGAAGAAAAAGACTTCCATTCTAGAAGAATCACTTTGACAGCAACAGTCAATAATAGATCAAGTAATTGTAACTCTAACGAATCCAAGGGCAGAGGTACTCGGGAAGCCAATGGGTCCAACATAATCATAGGAAAGGAAAGCTGGAATCGAGATTGAAAAATTAACATAAGATGTTTATGTATTAAATCCCAGTAAGCTTGTAAAAGTGAGCATTCAAAAAACATTTGTGGAAAATCACCAGCAGTCAGACCACAACTCCAACAAAGATCATCATCCTTTAGATTCAGAGAATGTAATCGCACTGGAGTCCAATGAAGAAGATTAATAGAGAAGAATTTAGATTGAATTAAGGAGGGGGCAATTTTATTACGAAGAGAAAGCTTCCCAATCAACTGCCAAGACTTTGGAGATATATGTTTAGTGAGTTCCTGATCAAAATGATGTAACCATTTTTGTTGGGTAACAGTAATCAAGGCAGAGTAAGTGGAAGACATACATTTATACATTTTTGAAGCCACATGTCCAGATCTGAACCACAACTGGAACAATGCAATAGTGGGAGAAATGGGATCCAGACGCAGTTTAGCCAGAGCAACCTTTATTTTTAGAAAGGTATAAAAGTCTAGATTAGTGAGAGAAAATTGTTGAGCTAAGGAGGAAAAGGGTAACAGATCATTATTGGAATCATAGAGATGACGAACCAGCGTAATCCCCTTAAAAGCCCAATAAGTGATCAATGTGGGATCAATAAGAAATGTAATTCTAGGATTATGCCACAATGAAGACCACCTTGATTTATGAATCGGGGTAGCAACCTTTTTATCAATTAACCTAACTGCTGCTATGGTGTCTACGATGATCGTTCGGGAGAACGGAATAGATAAGGTGGATGTGGTTAGAAAGGAAGAAGTCAGCAAGGGAAAAGAAAGATCTTGCTCAATCAACACCCAGGAAGGCGTGTGGCCAGGGGTAGAGGAAAACCATAGAGCCCCTTGAGAAGCTAAGAAAGCAACCTGATATTTCTCCCAATCGGAGACTCTTTCACTCTCTTTTTCCTTTCTTTGAATGGCATTTCGTTTTTGGTTGTGCAGGTGTCTTTTCAGTGTTTATATGTTTTCACTGGTGAGGCCTATTTCTCTTTCAGTGGGGTTTTATCAGTTATTATAGGTTTAAACCTAAAACCCCACAGCCTAGGCATAATGCACTCAATGTGGTTGCAAATTACTGGCCTGGACGTGATTGAGAAAGAGAGAAAAAAGACTATGCAATCTCAGTGTCTAAGAAGAGCAATGATATGAAGACTGTTACTGGAAAAGATTATAAATGCCCATACATGTGGGTGACCAAGTTTTTGGGGACACCCTTAAAGGTTCCAGCAAAAGAAAACAAGCATTGGCATAGCCAATAGGTCTCACCTTTGGGACCTTATAAGTATTTAGGCATGCAGCACATTATCCTGGGTGCTGCGTAATGTACTGTTATTTCACATGCCACTGGTAACAGCCACACACACCCGAGGTTCAACTGGTCTTGAGGTAAGGTTGCGACTTCCCGGAGCAGGGTAGTGAATTCGGAGTTGTAGAGAAGATGTTTCAACACGATTATAGCACAGTTTCTGTGATCAATGAATGCTCAGAATAATGTGTGCGTTTTAGGAAAGCTGTGCCCTTAGCTTTAAAATTTGTTATCACTTGGCCACGTGGTGAGGTAGTGACTTGTTCGTTTCAAATGCGTCATGGTGAGCTGAATGCTTGTAGACGCACGGCGAAGTGCTGCCAGTAAAAAGAGACATATTTTGTGACCTTCCGGCTTTAATTGTATAGTATATCAGACATGGTTACAGCTGTACTGTCTCCTTAGTCAGCTAAGAACATAAAGAGATTTCAACTTCAGCTCAGGGTTCTGATGCAACATATTGGCAGTGTAGGCGCTATGTTACAGACCACAAATAAATAAAGGTTACCACCCATGAGCTTAAACGCAAGTGGGTTTATTACAGGCAATTTACACAACGCTCAGTGCACAGCTAGGCAGGAGTTTTTCATGCAGTTCCTGCCCAACCGCTGTCATGCTGCTCCAGAGCAAGGCATTCTGGGAAAGTGAGGATTTTGTTACTGGAGGGCAGTAATAAAAATCTAACGACACTCTGCTCTTCTGCATACACCCCACTGTTCAACATGGATCATATTGAGCAGCCAAAATATCCCTATTATTATTTTTTTAATTTGTCAGTTTTATAAATCTTTACGTGTTGACTTTTGAATAGTAAGTGCACATGTCAAAGTAACGCACAGACTTTAGCTTTTACATATTACAGAAAAAATGTGATATACACTTTTGTCCTCTTAATGTTCCTTTGGTCATGTTCCTTGTTGGGGAACAGCTCGCGGCACAGAGGTACCCCCACTCTTTGTGGGAAAACAGCTCCGGACACAGAGGTACCTCCCTTGTGGGAGAAGAGATCCCGGCACCAATGTACCCTCCTTCTGGGAGAACAGCCCTCGCACAGATGTACCCCCTTGTGGGAGTACCACCGCTCCCGGCACAGATGTACCCCCTTGCTCGGGTTGTAATCGAGGCAGGTGCAGGTGCTGGGGTCGCTGTTAACCCCCCGCGTGTGCCCCCGAGTCTCTAAATGAGGGGTTCATTAACTTTGCGGTGACAGTTTTTGGACCTCCCTCCTCAGAGCGCAGACATTAAACAAGAGGCGGGAGAGACTGTTTGGAAAAGATGGGATCTCGCAAAGAAAGCAGGGGGTCGTCCCCAAGGGAGGGGCTGTAGGCCTCTTTCCCGGAGCTCACCGTGGAGGGGGGGGCAACATAGCAATGGAGTGGAAATAAAATCATAATGAACACATCAAAGAAGTTAAAATATTCACGCTGTGGAACCAACGCAACGTTAAGAACATGGTGGGAACAATAATATGCGCACCGCTAACAAAAATAATTCATGCTTCTGTTAGGCGCTATGCCAAGAAAAGCCAGCCAGCATTGCTGTAAAACTGCAGCTTTAAAAGACCAGTTAATTTCAAGCACACAAGCACAAACTCACGCATGCTGTAAAAAAAAAAAAGCAAACTTAACAAATAGAAAAAAATCTCTCAAGAAGCCAGCCCGCATTACTGTAAATTACAGCTCTAAAACAAAAGTTAATTTCAAGCACACAAGTACAAACTCACGCACGCTGTAAAAAAAGAAAAAGCAACAGAACAAATAGAAAAAAACTCTCATGGTGTAGCCCGTGGGTTACTAAGTGGGAGGAGTGCTGCAGAGAGCACACACAGCATTTCACTTGCGGGAGTGAGCAGGGGCACCATCTGTTTGAAAGTTAATTACAAACAGATGTCGCCAAAGCTCGCTCCCACAAGGGAATCACCAAACGTGCATGCATTGCCATTGAAAGCAATGCAAAGCGCGCACGGTTTTGGCCGAAAAAGCAAATCGATTCCTAAAAGTCTCCTCCTATGCAGAGATCTAAATATGGCTTGTGAAGTAAAGGGAGATATTTAAATTGTTTTATAAATATATAGGGCCCGATTCACAAACTGCACACAAATTAGTACTACAGTAGTACTCAGGGCTTTAAGTGGGCGGATCTGTCGGGATCACAGACCCACTGGTAATTAAAAACCGACATTTAAATGGGGTGCCATATATTCATGTCTTTAACTTTATCAGAAGAAACACTGATCGATTTTTGAACAATGACTGTAAAAATCATTAAGGTATTCTACGTCAGTGATGTAGTTTCTATTTACGTTTTACTTAACCTTGCATTCTTCAAGAGGGTTTTTACAGCAATTTTAGTTTTTGTGCAGCATATTACTCTTGTATAGTGCTTACAGTGCACTGTGTCATTTCTAGGTGTCTGTGTGAGTTAAGCTTGTGAACGGGTGTTTATAACGGGCCACAATTTACAGTTCTGGAGTTGAGACTGAAGGCAGTTGCAGTTTCTCACAGTGGATTATAAAGGTGTATAGAATCCATCCAGGCAATGGAGGGCAGTGTCAATACAAGCAAATGAAAGCCTCATGCTAATTGAAGAACAACCTATTCACCACTTTGTTCACCATGAAAGGACTCTGCTAGACCACTGCCCGATACAGAAATTGTTTCTTGATGGTGTTATAAATATTTAGCCTGACTCATTCTGCTTTGTTGCTGCTGACTATGGTTCTGCATGCTTGTCCCAGAATTTTGCCTGACAGTTTTCACTTCTTTAAGGTTAGTAACATTGTCTTGTGCCTTACCTCTGCTGACCTGAAGAAGAATCACCAACGCCACTCATTGACGATAATGTCTATCATTCAGATGTACTTCGCTAAAATGTGCGCTGCCTCCTCTCTTGCTTGTACCGCTTAGCATGTGTGCTAGGAATTTATAATCCGCATTGGGAAGTTGTATCTGTTGAAACAGGATAACAACTAAGGTGGCACTGATTAAGTTATAATCCTATGCATACAGATGGGATTGAAGGGTGAGATAGAGAGGCAGCCCTTCATCTGTGAACTCATTGTTTTCTTGTTCTTTCTCACAGTTCCCCCTGGTGTCATTGTTGTTTTCCTACCCCAGCACAGGGTCTGGTCTCCACTTTTTTTATGCAGTGAAGAGGGGTGGTGCCTAGGAAGGGTGGAGAGGCACTTGTTGTTACCCTTGCAGAGGGCCTGCCTTCCATTCTTTTTAGAACTGGATACCTGGGGTGTGTATGGAATTATGGTTGAAATGCGTGGTCTACACGAGACAGCTGAATGCAAGGCACATGCTATTGGTTTGCCAGTGCCCATTTTTTTACCCTTTTTCTAGGGTGCTCTCCCCAGTTATGGTTGGGCCGGTTTACAAAAATAGGTGCAGAGATAACAGCCAGTGCGGCGTACTGGGCCTTTAACAAGGGTTCATGTATTAGGCACCAATGCAAGTCAGGGACATCTTAAGGATTTTGGGGGCCCTGGGCCAAGCATATTTTGGGTGCCCCTCTTCAGGACCCCTTTGAATTGATGATCCAATTTCAGCTCTTTCATGCCCAGGTCACTAACAGTGCACATGCACACTCATCCAAATTCTAAATGTGTTTACATCTAATATTCGGGGACTGCGGCGTGTACTTTCCATATTGTAACCCAACAGCAGCTCACTACTATTAATGCAAATAATCTCTATGACCCCCTCTCCCATTTCTCATTTGTGAGGACCTGTTTTGATCCAAAAGAAACTTTTTTTAAGGACGTTGCATGAAACACAAACACAACATTTCTATGCAACATGTCTGTAATAGACTCCACGCCCACATTAAAAATAAAGGAAAACGGAATTTAAAACTAACTGTTTAAGAATTATTTACGGTTATCAGGGCAAGACTCTGCAGAAAAGAGCTGGCTCTTTCAAGGGGCCCTCCTGAAAGGTTGGTGCCCTCTGCCAGAGCCCACTTTGCCCATGCCTTAAAACGCCTCTGCTGAAGAATGTCCAAATATGGAGGTAAGAAGTCGATTATTCAGTGTCTACATGGATCAAAGGGAGGTGGCATGTCGGACAGTGGAACCAGTGGAACAGCAAGCTTTGTAGAAGGGTTCATGTGCATTAACTACATAGGGAGAATGTGGCCAAATCAGAGGTTGGTTTTCATTGGGGTTTAGAATACCTTATAATGTTCCCAGTGAGAGTCGGTGGGCAGAGAATTAGAAATTTGTGAATAAGGTGAGCGTGACTGCAGAAAAAAAGGAAATTGGAAAGAGGGTAGAATTGCTGGTCTTTATTTTGATATATCTTGAGTTGGCCTAATGATATTACTGTGGACACATACAAGTTGATACACAATTTGTCGTGGCCGGATGGGGGGTAAATGAGTTAATTTCTTAGTGTGAAATACTGTTTTGTGCAGGATTCATATATGGACAAAGCTATTGAATTCATGAGAATGTGTGAAAGGGTTGGCTGAAATGGCGAAAAGTGATGTGAAGTTGGCAGTTCAACTTCTCCCCATACACTCAAACAATTTTGAATGCTGAGTAAACAATTTGGAGGATGCATTTGTAAACAAGAAACACTGGTGGGATGTTCTGTGTAATGTGCACAGTTTGAGGTTTTTTACAATTCTGAATTGGACAACAGGGGAAGACTCCAGCCTGGAAACAGTCATTCAATGTATAGATGATTGTTTTTGTAAAGAAGGTTGGGAGTGGTGGAAATTGCTGTCAGACTTCATGTCAGAAGAGGTGGGAGTACTTTTTGTAGCTGAAAAGATGTCAGCCCATCCACCAAACTTGCGCTCCTGGGTACAGAGTTTTATTCCATGCCAATGGAATCTATGCTGCCAAAATAGTTGGTTCAGTAGTTGAAGGAATTACTTTATGAAGTGAAACATTAAATGTGAATTGTGAAAGATGTAACAAGTTTTAGAATACTTAAATTTACTTTTTAAGATGGTTGTAAATGGAAGTATTTATTGCAGAAGAATGGCAGTGGCCATTACAGGCATTATAAAACTATAACTTAGAATACAAATTTCAATGGTGATGAGAAAGGATTAGAATATCAATTGGCAATTTCTTGATGCTTTTACAGGCATTGTGGCTGCATAAAGAGATTTGTGGGTGGCAGTGTGAGGTACAATCAGAAGCAGCTGGTCGGGAAGGGTTGAACACAATTTAGGAGTGTGAATGGTGAAAGCTGTAGAAGAACAGTGTTTCCAATTGTGATGGCTTCAATGGTGTGGGATGAGAGGTTGGCCAACAAGAGGGGTTAAGCAGATTGTGTGCCAGTGCTCTGACTGAATGTGACTCTTAGAGCTCAACATGTATCTGGCAGGGGAAAAGAAACTGCTGGTGGATTTCTGGTTTGTCGAAACCGAGGTTCCAAGAATTGGCTTCTGTGCACGAGATGCTGCAGGATCTGTGACTGTTGGAGGTACAGGTTTTTTGGATTTACTTGAAAGATCCTTAGCACCTTTCACAGTAGTGACCTACAAATAAGTGTGGCAGGAGTTCATGACAGTGGGGCTGAGAATGCAAGGCAACAGTGAAAAGAGTTTGTATAGAATGGAGATGATATAATATGTTAAGTGTAGTGTTTGACTGGACTTGGTTTGCCATCAACAACCATGTCAAGGAACATCACAGGAATAGCTTTTATGGAAGGTTGGGTAGAAAGTAGATGAAATGACCACAATTATTGTTGAATGTCGCCTGCACTTTGAAGGAGGGAGAGAGATTCCCTTGCAGGCTTGAGCAGTGAGTGTCTACACTGGGTGCAGAGAGAGGTATGGGAACTAATTTAATGTAATTTTTTATTTATTTATGAAGTTTTATATAGCGTGAACAAGATCCCGAAGGATAACAGAGCTGTTTACAAAATGAATGGGAGGAAAAACATAAAAACAGTATCAACATCTTAGCAGGAGAACGTATCCATCTTAGGGTAACAATTAGCTCATAAGGAATCGTTTAGCTTCCAATTTGAAAGCCTTCGTTGAAGAGATTCTGCATACTTCCGGTGGAAGAGAGTTCCAAATCTTTGGTGCAGCGCCGGAGAAGGCTCGGTGACAAGTTGTTTTTTTTGTTCAGGATAGGTGGTTTCAGGAGGAAGGTAGTGGCACTTCTTGAGGCTCTAGATCCACAGGACAGTTCAAGTTTTTGCGCAAGGTACCCGGGAGCATTGAAGTGATGGGCTTTATGAGCCAGAACAGCAATCTTTAACCACTTGCATGCTAATGACAAGGTGAACTCGTCATGAGGCACAATGAATCTGTGCTCATGACAAGGTCAACTCGTCATGTATAATGGGAAACATAAATCTGTAGCGCACGAGGGGAAAACCCCTTAGCAGCCAAGTGGTTAACTGAATTAGAGCTTCATAGGGTAGCCAATTGAGAGATTTTAGGACTGGGGATATATGATCGTATCTTTTGGTGCCTGTGACCAGTCTAACCCCTGCATTCAGAGTTGACCTTAGTAGAGCCAGGGCGTATTTGGGAAGGCCACAGAGGGTAGCACTGCTGTAGTCAAGCCTTGGCAAGACAAGGGCTTGGACTACCTGCTTGAAATCCTTTAGTGGAAGGAAAGGTTTGATATTTCGGAGTGACCTCAACAAATGGTTTGCTCCCTTACATACATTGCTGATATGATTTTTCATATTCAAGTGCTATGATGAGAGGAGTGCAATTGAAAGCAGTGAGGTGACTCAGCCATAGGTATATTTTGGGGATGTGGTTCGGGGGGGGGGGAGATGAGCAGGAATTCTGTTTTGGAAAGGTTAAGCAGGAGATGGTTCTCATTTAACCAGTTTTGAGTAAATGTTAGAGTAGTGTTGAGGGTGATGATGTTATCCAAGGATGAGATTTTCAAAAAGAGTTGCGTTTCGTCCGCATACATGTGGAAGAGAATGTTCATGGAGTTTAATGAGTTAGCGAGAGGACCCAGGAAAAGGTTGAATAGAATGGGGGATAAGGCGGACCCTTGAGGGACCCCCATGAAAACAGGAGAAGGTTGAGAGAGGGTGTGGTTTGCTTTGACTCTTTGTAATCTTTGATGAAGGAAAGACGAGAACCATTGTAACACCTGATCAGAAAAACCCATCTTATTTTGCAGGATGGATAGGAGGATGTCATGATTAACCATATCGAAAGCGGAGGAAAGGTCAAGGAGAATCAAGAGGCATGATTCGTTTTTGTCAAGCATTTTCAAAATGTCATCCATAACGTGAGTGAGAGCCGATTCAGTGCTGTGTCCCTTCCTGAAGCCAGATTGATGTTGGTCTAGAAGTTGATAGTTCTCTATGTGAGCACAAAGTTGAGATTGTACACATTTTTCTAGAAGTTTTGCTAAGGTGAGGATGTTGGAAATGGGGCGGAAATTGTTGAGATCAGATTTGTCAGTGTTCGTTTTTTTTAAAATAGGTGAGACCTGAGCTGCTTTTAGGCAATTTGGGATTGTGCCTTGTGAAAGAGAAGCGTTTACTATCCTTGACCAGGTGGGGATGAGTGCATTCTTGATTTCTTTCAAGATAGCTGGGGACAGCGGGTCACTAAAGTGGTTGGAGAGGTTGATATTCTGAAGAATCTTGTGGATGTCATTTCCACTAAAAGGGGTAAAGGTACCCCACGAAGCATTGTTCTTAGTATTCTTGGTGGTCAGTTTGTTCTTATCAAAGGGGTCAAGAGGGGAGGCAGCACCTGAGGGAGGCAATAGAATCTTCTTAGAAGCGAGGTCAGCAGAGATGAGTCTTGATTTCTCCGAGAAGAAAGCAGCAAGATCATCGCATGAAGGTGGGTGGCCATCAAGATCAGAGTGGTTTGGACCAACAACTGATTGCTGTTTGACCAATCCAAACAGTTTCTTGGGTCGGTTTGCTGCTTGATCCAGTTGATGTCTGAAGTAGTCAGCCTTGGCACTCCTGATTTGTTTATTGTAGAGGCTCCTGACATCTCTAAGGAGTTTTAGTTGGTCCGAGGAGGGATTGAATCGCCAGGACCGTTCAGCTGCCCTGAAGTTGCGTCTTTCAGTGTTTAAGTTGTCACTATGGATGAAGTTCCCAACAAAGGGTATGAGGCGCACTCAATTTAAACTCTTTTTAGTAACTAAACTGCATTTAAACACAAGGGTGCTACACTATAATTATGTGTTGGCTTCACATGCAAATAGTAATCTGACCATGAACAGGAATAACCTGCTCTAGTGTGCACTGTTCCTATAGAACTAACCGTTCACCAATTTTTAACCATATTCATAATTTTCAAACACATCATAATCCAAATCAACTAATTTATTTCATTTTTCTTATTTTTCCATATCATAAATGCATTTTCTAACTCATTTACAAGTTCATAAATCATTTATATGTTGTTTCATCACATATAATAATAAACTCTTATTTATGAAATTGAATACATGAATGTTTTCACTTTTTTACTTCATCCTTTTTATACATTAAATCCACAGATACTGTTGAACCACATGTAGTGTCTGGCCCAATGCATTTCGGAACGTAAGTTCCTTCTTCAGGGGCAGTTTTTCGCCGCTATAATCAACCGAAAAATCCTTCGAGACGGTCTGAATACTCTGATTGATCAGGATGCTGAGTGAGTACTCTCTGCAACCGTGGTAAATTTCAACAATGGCGCTTCCTCTAATTGCTCATTACAATGTGCTTCAACCTCAAGGAATTATATGCGATGTAGTCCAATGTTCAAAATTCCTCAACCTTCGTCGCAATGCGTGGGTGCCGGTCTAACTGGTAGCTGTATTCACGTTTGTAATCACGCTCCTCTGCCGCCTTCTGTATGATTCCGCTACTATTCTCAGCGTGTGCTGGTGTAACGTCAGCTGCTGCTTGCGCGCCACCCTACCAAACAAACACTAGAGCAGATAAGTTGTCACTATACCATGGTTTGGATTTTTTAGTTAATGGGGCCACTTTGCATCTCCAGAGGGCTGGCTTAAGGAGGCGCACTGACAGTGTGCCACCTTTTTGTGGCGTGCTGCCAGTGTGCCTCCTAAGGGCCTGTTTGCCTTTGTGCCATGTCCATAACACAGCGCGGGTGCAGAGGCATAGTGATTCCCTCTTTAGCTGAGCCAAGCCCCATGCAAATAAGGGAACACACTCTGAAGATAATGCTGGCACTACACGCTAGCGCTAACGGTATTACAGAAGGGGCTGCACATGCATTTATGACTCTCTCTGTCATACCATAGTGCCCCGGACGCACACAAAGCGGGCACAAATTCCCATTGCGCTCAGGACACTATGTGTAATACTTCATCAGGAAGTTTTTGATCCTTAATGCAATACTTGCTATGGAGACCATTCAGTTTTGTATTACTTGTTTCCTTGTACATGCGGTGTCCAACATTTAGCACTGACCTGACATACTTTCCTACAGTGTGTGGACCTGAGGCAATGCAAGGAGGGGTGTCACATGGTCTGAGAGATTCTTCTAGGTTAACATGAACAACACTTACAAACGTGTGTGTGTATGTGTACGTGTGTGTGTGTTTACTACCTATCGAAATGCAATGAAGACTAGTGCCTGCAAATATTTTTCTAGTTAAAACAAAATTCATTTAGAACATTTCCAAGGCTCTACATGGCAATCTCTTTACAAATCTACTTGTCTAACCATTCTTTTGATAAGCATCTTCAGTTATTTGGTTTATCTGCATGAATTATGCTAGCTTACATTTTTGGACCACTGGTTTATGGTTTTCTATGGTGTGAATTAGGCCCAGTGAGTAACGAAAACCTTCACTGTAATTGTAAAATATGCTTCTAACAGACAATTACATGTGGCTAGTCCCGTGTTAAGTAGAATAATAAATCAGTTCAACAGCACGGATACAAGAGTGCAATGGTAGATTTGAGACAGGCAGGAGTCAGCAAGGTAGGAGAACTTTGGGTAGTTGAAGGAGAAAAGTGCTATTCGGAGAGAATTTTCAAAGCACGACAGAAGCGAAGGCAGACATAGTGCAAGTAAGAGGGGTGCTGGTGGCGAGGGATTAGTTTATTTTTCCAGATTTGTAGAAGCACAGAGCAAATTGCAAGGACTGACTTCCTGTACATACAGCAGTGCTGCTATAGATTCTGGGCCCCTCCAGGTCAAGAAAATATCATCTGTAAACCGGACCCAATTTCGTATGTTCTCATAAAATGGACATACCTCATTGTAAATGTGTTTCTTCTCGAACATACTCACATATATACATGCCAGACTCGGCGAACATGTTGCGCCCATGCTGGTACCCTTCCTCTAGATGTAAAGTTATTTTTTAAAGAGAAAGATATTATTAAGGAGTACCATTGAGACATAGTTTAGAATAAAATCTTTATTGGCTCCTATGATTTCAGTTGTTTCTAATGTATTTCCGATTACCTCTAGGGTGTCTTGCTGTGGTATGTTTGTAGTTGATATGATATGATATGATAATGGGATTTTTTAGAGCGCTCGTTCACTAACGGTTTCTTGGCGCTGGGCGGGGGGTGAGTGTGGACAGACAGAGCGGGTAAGTTATTGATTATATGCCTGGGAGAATAGCCATGTTTTTATAGCTTTCCTGAACATGGGATAAGACTCGATCTGACGTAGTTCAGGCGGAAGTGTGTTCCAGAACTGGGGTGCCAGAAACGTAAATCGAAGTCCACCATGTTTCTTTCGTTTAAAGGAATGGGGAGTCAGGAGATTGGAGCTGGCAGATCGAAGGGCGCGGCGGGGGATATAGCGCTGAATTCTATTGGCTAAGAAGACTGGCCTGTGGGAGGACAGAGCTCTATGGATCAGACATCCTAGTTTGAAGAGGCAGCGTTGGGCAACTGGGAGCCCGTGAAGACTTTTAAGCAAGGGTTTTACATGGTGCGACCTGGCTTGGCCGTGTACGAGTCTGGCCGCTTGGTTCTGGACCAATTGAAGCCGCTGTAGCTGGTAGGCCGGGATTCCAGCATATAAGGAGTTGGCATAATCGATTTGTGACATGACTAAGGCCAAGATGACCTGAACGAGGGCCTCAAAGGAAAGAAATCTACTAATTTTCCGGATCCTGCGTAAGTGGAAAAAGCAGGAGGAGACTACTGAGTTGACCTGAGTCTTTAGAGTGAGATCACTGCTAATTGTGACACCAAGACTTTTAACCGCACTAACTGGGGAGGGTGGAGGGCCCAGGGTGGGTGGCCAGGAGTTATGGTTCCAGGGGTTGAAGGAGGGCCTAGTAAGTACCAGCTCCGTCTTGTCTGGATTTAATTTTAGTTGGCTTAGGTTCATCCAATTTCTGATGAACGTCATGGTAGACTGAAAAGTTTCCATTGCAGGTGGGGAGGCGTCAATGGTAAAGACGATCTGGATGTCGTCGGAGTAGTTGAAAATAGCTATGTTTCTCCTCCGTAAATCTGAGATCAGTGGCTGGATGTACAGATTAAATAGAAGCGGGGAAAGGGAGGAGCTCTGGGGGACCCCACAGATGAGTTTCTTTTTCTCTGAAGTGAAGTCGGATAGGCGGACAGCTTGATGGCGATTGCTGAGGAAAGTGGTGATCCATTTTAGGGGGATACCCCGGATGCCGGCGTCCTCGACTCGTTTAACCAATAAGTTGTGGTCGACGGTGTCGAAGGCCGCTGACGAATCCAGGAGGATAAGAGCCTGCGAGATGTTTTGGTCCGCCCCCTTTCTTAGTTCATCATGGACTGCCAACATGATGGATTTGGTTGAATGTTCGGGTCTAAAACCCGCTTGGTGAGGGTCCAGGTAGTGTGAGTGTTCCACAAAAGCACTGAGGCAGCTTGCGACATGAGCTTCCAGGATTTTCCCAAGAAGGGTAAAAGCGAGATGGGTCGGAAGTTACTGGGTACGGTAGGGTCGGCCCCTGCTTTTTTCAGGATGGGTCTGACTTCTGCCATTTTAAAACAGTTAGGAACAATGCCTGTGGACAGGGAGTTGTTAAGGAGGAATAATGGGAGTTTGGGAAGCTGGAGAAAAATCTCACAGGCAATGTGGGGGGGGGGGGGGCAGCTATCAGTAGGGGATCCAGAACGGACTTTCTTAAGGAGAGAAAAGAAAGACTTTTGAGTGATAGGTGGGAAAAAGTCAAATGAGAGCGGGTTGTAATGGGTTAGGGTAGGCTCCGGGGGGGAGACGTTCTTGAGGATGCTGGCTTTGATTTTGGAGATTTTGTCAAAAAAGTAAGTGTTGAGGGAGTCACAGAGCTGTTGTGAGGGAACTAGTTTGGTGGTAATACGGTAGGGCTTGACGAGTTCGTCCACGATAGAGAAAATATCTTTAGCTTTGTTGGTGGAGTTGAGGATTTTTGATGAGAAGTACTCTGATTTGGCTTTTAGGATGGCATTTTTGTATTCCTTGAGAGCCAGCATAAAGGAAGATTTTTTTATAGGGCAATAGTTCCGTCTCCACTTTCGCTCCAATTGGCGCAGGGTCAGTTTCATCTCCTTTAGGTTGTTGGAAAACCAGCGTTGTGCATCGTGTGGTCTTCTTCAATTAACCTTCCTGAGAGGAGCCAATTTGTCTCTGGCAATAGCCAGCCAGGCATTGATGTTATCAGCCTGTACATGGTGAGAAGATTGGGGGCCATTGGGTGGGGAACTGGGGGGTTTAGAGGTGGCTAAGAGGGAGCAGAACTCGGATATGTCAACCTACCTCCAGTTACTTGCCTGGCCGGTCCCTGGCAGGGGGGTTTTAATAGGAGGCGGGGTAGGAATGGAAAAAGAAATGAAATGGTGATCCGACCATGTACAACTGTATTTCTAAGATCTCCAAGTTGGAAGACCAGACCTGATCCAGTATATGGCCTTTGACGTGGGTGGCTACCTTAATATGCTGTGTGAGGTTCAACCCGGTCAGTAGTTCCGTAAAAGCCACTGAAGAGGAGCTCTCACGTGCATCGCATGGCCAGTAGTTGAAGTCGCCTATAATTAGTAACCTTGCATGGTTTATGGCAAGTTCTGCGATAGTGTCTCCAAAAACTTGCGGGAAGGTGGGCATGAGGCTGGGAGGTCTATAGACTAATGCACACACAAATGGGGAAACGGGTGAATCAAGTTTGTAAAGAAGCCAGTCTACTAAAGGGATTTGTGAGGTCGAAAGGGAGGTGAATTTGTGGGCTTGTGAGATTTTGGCCGCCACCCCACCACCTGCCCTAGACTCTGATCCGTTGGCCTGAAGGGCATAATAGTTATTGGGGATGGTTGCTAACATGTCTAGGGATGATTCATCTGTTTCCGTTAAGAGTAGGATGTCGGGCTTATGGGTGTCTAACAGATAGAAGATCTCCAGTTGATGCTTGACCATTGATCACGTATTAAGGTACCAAATGGACAGGCTATCGCGGGTCTGCTTTGTCAGCGTGGACAGAGGTGTGGGGAGGATATCCCTTTTGGGGCTTGACGCATGGGGGGGAGTCCGGTAGGAGGGGGGTGGTGTTCCCAACCATGGACTTGGGCAATAGCAGAGTCTAGAGTCACCATATGCTCACTATCGCTATTAAAACCAATGCCTTCCACTTTTGTGATCATATCTGAGGTGTCTTTTATGTATGATTCTTGTTTCTGTACTATTGGTTTCAGGTACTGGTCCGCGTATTTACTCAGTGGTTCTAATAATGAGTCAATAGAGGCTACTATGGGCCTAAGGGGTGGGTTCTCCATACTCTTGCGGACTTTGGGGAGTCCAAAGAATGCTGGTGTTTTAGGGTTATTGACATTTAAGAACCTATATTCTTCCTCACTGATATCTTCATTATTTTTGCCTGTCTGTAACAGTGTTACAAAGCGATACAAAAGGGGATGATGGACGGAGCGTTTGAGCAAATCAAACACTCACCCCCAGTCAAATGATCTGGGTTTAATCCATCACCATTCTTTAGCTCACTCCGCCACCCCAGTTCAGACATGGCTATATGCAAATCAGTCTGACCCTGTACCTCATGGGAACAGTCCAGCCCGAACTGCCAAGCCATATCTTCCCTGGACCGGAAACAAGCATCCTGGGACCGGTTTCGGATTCATAATCCTCATCAGCCAGGCTATCTTGAATCCAGTGGCAAAGTGAGCAAGGGACTCACGTCTGAGCATACCCTGCCACACTTAGGGCGAACAAAGCGATACAAAAGGGGATGATGGACGGAGAGTTTGAGCAAATCAAACACTCACCCCCAGTCAAATGATCTGGGTTTAATCCATCACCATTCTTTAGCTCACTCCGCCACCCCAGTTCAGACATGGCTATATGCAAATCAGTCTGACCCTGTGCCTCATGGGAACAGTCCAGCCCGAACTGCCAAGCCATATCTTCCCTGGACCGGAAACAAGCATCCTGGGACCGGTTTCGGATTCATAATCCTCATCAGCCAGGCTATCTTGAATCCAGTGGCAAAGTGAGCAAGGGACTCACGTCTGAGCATATCCTGCCACACTTAGGGCGAACAAAGCGATACAAAAGGGGATGATGGACGGAGCGTTTGAGCAAATCAAACACTCACCCCCAGTCAAATGATCTGGGTTTAATCCATCACCATTCTTTAGCTCACTCCGCCACCCCAGTTCAGACATGGCTATATGCAAATCAGTCTGACCCTGTGCCTCATGGGAACAGTCCAGCCCGAACTGCCAAGCCATATCTTCCCTCGACCGGAAACAAGCATCCTGGGACCGGTTTCGGATTCATAATCCTCATCAGCCAGGCTATCTTGAATCCAGTGGCAAAGTGAGCAAGGGACTCACGTCTGAGCATACCCTGCCACACTTAGGGCGAACAAAGCGATACAAAAGGGGGATGATGGACGGAGCGTTTGAGCAAATCAAACACTCACCCCCAGTCAAATGATCTGGGTTTAATCCATCACCATTCTTTAGCTCACTCCGCCACCCCAGTTCAGACATGGCTATATGCAAATCAGTCTGACCCTGTGCCTCATGGGAACAGTCCAGCCCGAACTGCCAAGCCATATCTTCCCTGGACCGGAAACAAGCATCCTGGGACCGGTTTCGGATTCATAATCCTCATCAGCCAGGCTATCTTGAATCCAGTGGCAAAGTGAGCAAGGGACTCACGTCTGAGCATACCCTGCCACACTTAGGGCGAACAAAGCGATACAAAAGGGGATGATGGACGGAGCGTTTTAGCAAATCAAACACTCACCCCCAGTCAAATGATCTGGGTTTAATCCATCACCATTCTTTAGCTCACTCTGCCACCCCAGTTCAGACATGGCTATATGCAAATCAGTCTGACCCTGTGCCTCATGGGAACAGTCCAGCCCGAACTGCCAAGCCATATCTTCCCTGGACCGGAAACAAGCATCCTGGGACCGGTTTCGGATTCATAATCCTCATCAGCCAGGCTATCTTGAATCCAGTGGCAAAGTGAGCAAGGGACTCACGTCTGAGCATACCATGCCACACTTAGGGCGAACAAAGCGATACAAAAGGGGATGATGGACCCTGTGCCTCATGGGAACAGTCCAGCCCGAACTGCCAAGCCATATCTTCCCTGGACCGGAAACAAGCATAGGGTCAGACAGATCTTTTGACTGGGTGTGAGTGTTTGATTGGTTCAGATGCTCCGTCCATCACCACCCCCTTTTGTACCGCTTTTGGCCGCCATAAGTGTGGCAGGGTATGCTCAGACGTGAGTCCCTTGCTCACTTTGCCACTGGATTCAAGCAAGCCGGGCTGAAGACGGCTGTAATGCCAGAAACCGGTTCTCGGAAGCTTGTTTACGGTCCAGGGAAGGCATGGCTTGGCAGTTCGGGCTGGACTGTTCCCATGAGGCACAGGGTCAGACTGATTTGCATATAGCCATGTCTGAACTGGGGTGGCAGAGTGGGCTAAAGAACGGTGATGGATTAAACCCAGATCTTTTGACTGGGTGTGAGTGTTTGATTGGTTCAGATGCTCCGTCCATCACCACCCCCTTTTGTACCGCTTTTGGCCGCCATAAGTGTGGCAGGGTATGCTCAGACGTGAGTCCCTTGCTCACTTTGCCACTGGATTCAAGCAAGCCGGGCTGAAGACGGCTGTAATGCCAGAAACCGGTTCTCGGAAGCTTGTTTACGGTCTAGGGAAGGCGTGGCTTGGCAGTTCGGGCTGGACTGTTCCCATGCGGCACAGGGTCAGACTGATTTGCATATAGCCATGTCTGAACTGGGGTGGCAGAGTGGGCTAAAGAACGGTGATGGATTAAACCCAGATCTTTTGACTGGGTGTGAGTGTTTGATTGGTTCAGATGCTCCGTCCATCACCACCCCCTTTTGTAACAGTGTTACAGCCTCTCTTTTAAGTCCTTCTAGTCTCACTTGCGATACTCTATGATAGTGTTGCTCGTGAGAGAGGAGGAGTTCTAATGCCCTACGGTCGTAGTCCTCTGTATCGAAGACTACTACTCCTCCCCCCTTGTCCACCGGCTTTATGGCGATGGTGTTGTCATTAGACAATGAGTTAATAGCCTCTCTCTGCACTTTTGATATATTATGTGTCTGAAAATGTTTCTCAGCCATTAGGTTCCCCACCTCCATCTTCACCATAGTCTCAAACACATCTATGTTCTTACCCACCATACCCAAACTCGGGGTGAAGGTGGATCTAGCCCTGAGACCTGAATCTGAGGAAGCCTCTCTTTCTGGTCTGTCCGAATGAGGTCGCACACTGCTCGTCCCATCAGCGTGTGACCCCAGAGCATGATGGTCGATGTGGTCGGTATCAGCGGGTGCGCTTCTACCCGAGTTTAGAGTCTTGAGGGTGTTCACTGGTGTGCTTGCCATCCCTGGACACGTGTTTCGCGTTCATTAACGCTCATCAGCAGGGATTAGGCGTGTGCACGGGGTTGCTGAGTGGGCTGCCGAAAATATTCATAGGTCCAGATACCTCTTATGGCGCGCAGGTGCGTTGTCTCGAGGTCGTCACCTCCACCGGCTCAAGGGAGCCTGTATAAATAGTAAGTCCGAATGAGGTCACACACTGCTCGTCCCATCAGCGTGTGACCCCGGAGCATGATGGTCGATGTGGTCGGTATCAGCGGGTGCGCTTCTACCCGAGTTTAGAGTCTTGAGGGTGTTCACTGGTGTGCTTGCCATCCCTGGACACGTGTTTCGCGTTCATTAACGCTCATCAGCAGGGATTAGGCGTGTGCACGGGGTTGCTGCGTGGGCTGCCGAAAATATTCATAGGTCCAGATACCTCTTATGGTGCACAGGTGCGTTGTCTGGAGGTCGTCACCTCCACCGGCTCAAGGGAGCCTGTATAAATAGTAAGTCCGAATGAGGTCGCACACTGCTCGTCCCATCAGCGTGTGACCCCGGAGCATGATGGTCGATGTAGTCGGTATCAGCGGGTGCGCTTCTACCCGAGTTTAGAGTCTTGAGGGTGTTCACTGGTGTGCTTGCCATCCCTGGACACGTGTTTCGCGTTCATTAACGCTCATCAGCAGGGATTAGGCATGTGCACGGGGTTGCTGCGTGGGCTGGCGAAAATATTCATAGGTCCAGATACCTCTTATGGCGCGCAGGTGCGTTGTCTCGAGGTCGTCACCTCCACCGGCTCAAGGGAGCCTATATAAATAGTAAGTCCGAATGAGGTCGCACACTGCTCGTCCCATCAGCGTGTGACCCCGGAGCATGATGGTCGATGTGGTCGGTATCAGCGGATGCGCTTCTACCCGAGTTTAGAGTCTTGAGGGTGTTCACTGGTGTGCTTGCCATCCCTGGACACGTGTTTCGCGTTCATTAACGCTCATCAGCAGGGATTAGGCGTGTGCACGGGGTTGCTGCGTGGGCTGCCGAAAATATTCATAGGTCCAGATACCTCTTATGGCGCGCAGGTGCGTTGTCTCGAGGTCGTCACCTCCACCGGCTCAAGGGAGCCTGTATAATTAGTAAGTCCGAATGAGGTCGCACACTGCTCGTCCCATCAGCGTGTGACCCCGGAGCATGATGGTTGATGTGGTCGGTGTCAACGGGTGCGCTTCTACCCGAGTTTAGAGTCTTGAGGGTGTTCACTGGTGTGCTTGCCATCCCTGGACACGTGTTTCGCGTTCATTAACGCTCATCAGCAGGGATTAGGTGTGTGCACGGGGTTGCTGCGTGGGCTGCCGAAAATATTCATAGGTCCAGATACCTCTTATGGCGCGCAGGTGCTTTGTCTCGAGGTCGTCACCTCCACCGGCTCAAGGGAGCCTGTATAAATAGTAAGTCCGAATGAGGTCGCACACTGCTCGTCCCATCAGCGTGTGACCCCGGAGCATGATGGTCGATGTAGTCGGTATCAGCGGGTGCGCTTCTACCCGAGTTTAGAGTCTTGAGGGTGTTCACTGGTGTGCTTGCCATCCCTGGACACGTGTTTCGCGTTCATTAACGCTCATCAGCAGGGATTAGGCATGTGCACGGGGTTGCTGCGTGGGCTGGCGAAAATATTCATAGGTCCAGATACCTCTTATGGCGCGCAGGTGCGTTGTCTCGAGGTCGTCACCTCCACCGGCTCAAGGGAGCCTATATAAATAGTAAGTCCGAATGAGGTCGCACACTGCTCGTCCCATCAGCGTGTGACCCCGGAGCATGATGGTCGATGTGGTCGGTATCAGCGGATGCGCTTCTACCCGAGTTTAGAGTCTTGAGGGTGTTCACTGGTGTGCTTGCCATCCCTGGACACGTGTTTCGCGTTCATTAACGCTCATCAGCAGGGATTAGGCGTGTGCACGGGGTTGCTGCGTGGGCTGCCGAAAATATTCATAGGTCCAGATACCTCTTATGGCGCGCAGGTGCGTTGTCTCGAGGTCGTCACCTCCACCGGCTCAAGGGAGCCTGTATAAATAGTAAGTCCGAATGAGGTCGCACACTGCTCGTCCCATCAGCGTGTGACCCCGGAGCATGATGGTTGATGTGGTCGGTGTCAACGGGTGCGCTTCTACCCGAGTTTAGAGTCTTGAGGGTGTTCGCTGGTGTGCTTGCCATCCCTGGACACGTGTTTCGCGTTCATTAACGCTCATCAGCAGGGATTAGGTGTGTGCACGGGGTTGCTGCGTGGGCTGCCGAAAATATTCATAGGTCCAGATACCTCTTATGGCGCGCAGGTGCTTTGTCTCGAGGTCGTCACCTCCACCGGCTCAAGGGAGCCTGTATAAATAGTAAGTCCGAATGAGGTCGCACACTGCTCGTCCCATCAGCGTGTGACCCCGGAGCATGATGGTCGATGTGGTCGGTATCAGCGGGTGCTCTTCTACCCGAGTTTAGAGTCTTGAGGGTGTTCACTGGTGTGCTTGCCATACCTGGACACGTGTTTCGCGTTCATTAACGCTCATCAGCAGGGATTAGGCATGTGCACGGGGTTGCTGCGTGGGCTGCCGAAAATATTCATAGGTCCAGATACCTCTTATGGTGCGCAGGTGCGTTGTCTCGAGGTCGTCACCTCCACCAGCTCAAGGGAGCCTGTATAAATAGTAAGTCCGAATGAGGTCGCACACTGCTCGTCCCATCAGCGTGTGACCCCGGAGCATGATGGTCGATGTGGTCGGTATCAGCGGGTGCGCTTCTACCCGAGTTTAGAGTCTTGAGGGTGTTCACTGGTGTGCTTGCCATCCCTGGACACGTGTTTCGCGTTCATTAACGCTCATCAGCAGGGATTAGGCGTGTGCACGGGGTTGCTGCGTGGGCTGCCGAAAATATTCATAGGTCCAGATACCTCTTATGGCGCGCAGGTGCGTTGTCTCAAGGTCGTAACCTCCACCGGCTCAAGGGAGCCTGTATAAATAGTAAGTCCGAATGAGGTCGCACACTGCTCGTCCCATCAGCGTGTGACCCCGGAGCATGATGGTTGATGTGGTCGGTATCAGCGGATGCGCTTCTACCCGAGTTTAGAGTCTTGAGAGTGTTCACTGGTGTGCTTTCCATCCCTGGACACGTGTTTCGTGTTCATTAACGCTCATCAGCAGGGATTAGGTGTGTGCACGGGGTTGCTGCGTGGGCTGCCGAAAATATTCATAGGTCCAGATACCTCTTATGGCGCGCAGGTGCTTTGTCTCGAGGTCGTCACCTCCACCGGCTCAAGGGAGCCTGTATAAATAGTAAGTCCGAATGAGGTCGCACACTGCTCGTCCCATCAGCGTGTGACCCTGGAGCATGATGGTCGATGTGGTCGGTATCAGCGGGTGCGCTTCTACCCAAGTTTAGAGTCTTGAGGGTGTTCACTGGTGTGCTTGCCATCCCTGGACACGTGTTTCGTGTTCATTAACGCTCATCAGCAGGGATTAGGCGTGTGCACGGGGTTGCTGCGTGGGCTGCCGAAAATATTCTGAGGAAGCCTCTCTTTCTGGTCTATTTTCAAAAAACCGGCGGAGGTGTACTTAAAAAAAGGCTCTTAAATCCTTCTCCATCTGTAATTTGTTCACTCCAGAGGTAGGGACAAAGTTAAATCCCATCCCTAGAACTTCTTCTTCTATTCTACTTAATTGTCTGCTAGATAGGTTAATCACAGGGTTTTGTTTTACTTCCAGTATTTTTTGTCCCTTGTCCTCATATATTCTTGAGGTGGAGGGTTCCTTTGATATTCCTGTGGTTGTAATTCCCGCCCCCCTGTTGTCTCATTGGGGTTCCTCGACCTCTGTTTGAGAATCCCCTTTG
The DNA here is from genome assembly GCF_964261635.1 of Lissotriton helveticus. Taxonomy (NCBI): domain Eukaryota; kingdom Metazoa; phylum Chordata; class Amphibia; order Caudata; family Salamandridae; genus Lissotriton; species Lissotriton helveticus. The sequence goes on from NC_136061.1 coordinate 1,037,853,169, forward strand.
GGGTCGTTGTTGGCGCTGGCCTAAAAAATCATCATAATTTAGATTGTGGCGGATTCCCTCCTCCCTATTTTGGACATCCTCGTCTCCACTACTTTACAAGGTGTCCGAAAAGTTCACATGTTTAGGTCGTCTCTGGATCACACTGATTTTTTAACAGACGATTGCTACTGTGTCTTGTCTAGGGTCTATGTTTTCCTTTATGTGTTTTCCTGCACTCAAGTGTGTTACAAAGGATCTTGCATTGTATAAACTGTAATTTTTTATTCCTTGTTTTATTTACATTTATTGTATTTGTTTTGATACTTTTTAAGTGATACTAGAGAGTAAAACTCCTTTTAATAAATGTGTGTAAACACTACATTTCAGTTGTGGGATGGATTATGATTGAATTTCCTGTATGCCAATGATTTCAGCTGTAGGATTTTTAACTGCTAATATAAACTTGATGCCAATGATATGGGATATTGAAAAGCTTATCCTTCGTCAGCTTAAAAGAACATAACATTTTATAGGCAAATTCATGATTTACTGCTATGGAGAAGAATTGATTTTGGAGTACTGCAGGGCAGACCTGAGGTTTTTTCAATATTTAATTAGTCACCCTTCAGAACTGCCTTTAAAACAGATGGTCTTTTTGCCTATACATTTTGACAATTGTGCTGTAAAGCTGTAAACCGAGCACAATACCCCTGGATCAGACTGAACTTCAGCCGCGGCCAGTGCAGGTAAGAGCGGAAGGGTGAGGGGGTTGAGGTGTGGGGGAGCCACACCACTCTTATCTGCACCGACCACGGCTGCTGGACTTGTGCCCTATGTTAGCTCACTCAGTGAAGAGACGGTAGAAACAGTTTTTCCAGGATTGTTTTCGATTTCAGTCCAGCCTACAATGGTGGTCGAGACAAGCCTTCCCCAAGCTCTGGCCATGCTGCCCCTATACATACCCTAACGTCTTGTCCTGCTACTGCTGTCCCACCAGGAACTCACTGCAAGGCTCAGGCCTCAGCAGCTCAGCTTGACTATGAGTGGTGGAGGCCATATCTGAGTAAAAAGTAAAGTAAAGTAAAGTCCACATTTGTAAAGAGCACAATCACCCGTAAGGGTCTCTAGGCGCTGGGGGGCCGTCGGGAAGATTAAGCGAGCTATTGCCCAGAGTCACATGGTGCTGGGCTAACCTGCCGCCGGAGCCGGGGATCGAACCCTGGTCCCCAGATTCCAACGTCAGTCGCCCTGGCCGCGGCGCCACACCTCTCCCAGTCTGAAGCTGTGTGCCCACTGATTTAACCTACCCTTTAAAGCATTCAGTTGTATTGGTGATTTAGGTAGTATGTGCTTAGAAGATGCACCATTGGGGCATATTTACCAAAATCTATTGCCCGAAATCCACGCGTGTGTATTTATGTTTTGTTTTGATCAATGTTTCTGACTGGAAGCACACCTTTTGCCACTTAATTTCCATACATTTCTTTGGGAAGAACCGCTAAAATGACATTTCCTGTCTATCCAGCTTCAACTACCGTCATGTCCTAAAACACACCATCATTGGTCAGAAATCTTTCCTACTAGTTGTTAGTGACGGACCCTCAATCTCACAATAAAGTTGACTCGAGATGCCATCCACTTTCGGCCTTCTTTTTTAGTCCAATGTACTTCAAAAAGGTCCCATTTTTTCTACAAATTTACCAATAATCCCTATGAGAAAAAGCCCCCACCCACACTTCTAAAATGACCCCATGTACAGTTTTGGCTAGTATTCCTGGCTCACTATGTCTAAAAATACGCTTTTTTGTAATATCATTGCCAATGGGTAATAACATTTATTATCCCCAAAACATTTATTTGCTGTGAACTTGCACTAGATTGTGCCATTTTGTAAATAACTGTTCTCTCTTCATCTCCACCATGGGTTATGTTATGGTATTCACTCTTGAATAGCACATAATCTGTTCCTGGTATGTCATCAATGCATTTTCGGTAGTCTGGGGTGACGTTCTAGATGGCTGTGAGGTGCCTAATACAGACTGAAATTTTGTTTTTCTGTTGAAGTAGTGACTGTGAATGGGCATTTTTCTCTCTTAGGAACATGTGTCAACTTGGATGAGCTGTGTGTGAATGCTCCTAGTGATGGAAAGGTGAGAGCAGACGGCGGTACAAAATTGTTTATGCATTTTGTAGGTCAGTGGGCATGGCTATTGCCCGGGAGTTGGAGGTACGGGGAAGTTGGGGGTGTTGGTGTGTGCGTGCAATGTCCCGCACAACACACTGTTTAGTGATATACTTTTGTGTGTAGATGTGTTCTTTTCAGTTGATCTCTGACTATATGGTACATCGCTGATGTTCTGGATGAGTCCAATGTCTTGTCTGAAGTGTAATATTGGAGGTTGCAAATGTAGTGTTGGAGTGGAAAGGTATGGTGCTATGATGTCCAACTGTATGCCATGTCCGTGGAGTGTTGGCTGTATGTGCAGTGTTGTGTCTTACACAATCTGTTAGATATTGCACTGTCCTGGGGGAGCAAAGAAGTCAATGTAAATAATTCAGGCTTTCCACAATGTATGTCTGAGTCCACAGAGTAATCAGTACTTCAAATGCAAGATTTTTAGGGTTTTTGACCTGTTCGCTTATAGCTGTGGTGGAGGTGTCTCTTCTCTTGCTATTGTTTGCATCATGCTGTAAATTAGTGTCATTCAAATGAGTAAATCAGTAAATTCTTCCCTAGGGTATTGGGGAGGTTCACCCTCCACAGAACCCTTACTTGGCCTGAACAGACTAATCCTCACAACCACCACGCCACTGGCCAAAGGGAGTCCCACAACAGTCCAGAAATAATTTGGCACTCTTCAACTGTCCTTATAATCCCAACATCAGCCCCTCATATAACACAGAACAACAGAAAAAATCCCTGGACAACAATCACAGGGATGCCAACCACATTCATATACCTGTAAGGAACCAAGAAACAAACTACCACGTTCTTAGCTGCCTCACTATACCATGTATATGTTAGGATTAGCTTGATTTTGTAGGTAGGAAACCCATATTGAGTATGAAAAAGAGAAGACCAGACATCTCACAGGAACTCAAGAAAAAGGGTCTACTCAAAATCACCAGACAACCCAGGGCTTTCCATATTTGTGTGCGCAACCTTGACGAAGCGACTAGGGGAAAGAAATTAGCAGGCTCTAATTCCTAGAACTATCTGTAGGGCGCACAATGGATCGTGTGCCGCCTCAACCTTTAAACATCTGAGTTGCTCACTGTGGGAGAGGTGAGGATTATCAAAGGCGACCAGTCTCGATTGTTAGTAAAAAAAAAACTTTAAAAAAACAACAGAATCTAAGGTCAGTCATAAAAAATGTTTTAGAACCTGTCAAAGTTCACACAATCATTTAAGTGGTGAGGAGCCAGCACCAATTAAAATGGGTTGATGTATGTATGGACATAATCAGATAAATTAACATGTTACATACACTGCCTAAAGACTTTGGGGCCTATTCGCAAAAGAATTTACGACTATGGGCAGTAGTACTACAGGAGTAAATTTCTATGTGCTCTACCAATCGATAGAAGGTCGACTCTGAAAGGTCCAACTCCCTGTTAGTAAATGTGAAGGAGGGTTAAATCCTTTCTATTTCAATTCAATTCAAAATACTTTATTCGGTTAAGAAGACAAAAATAACCATAAAAGTAGCATATAGAAAATACAGTTTACACAGGGAGTCATGTATTCATTTTTAAAAATATCTAGTACAATAAGGAGGTCAATTCATTAAAATAGATTTACGACATTTAAAAATAGATTTAAAAAATTCACCCATTGAGGCTACCATAAAAACAGTTTCCAGTTTCTGGCACTCTAAAAACGCTAAGCGACATCTTCGTAAATTTAAGTCTTTAAGAATCGGGATGATACATTTCTTCCGCGCAAGGGTATAAAATTTACAAAAGAATAAAATATGAATATCAGATTGTGGGGAAACATCATCACATGGGCAAAAGGGTAATTCTTTCAACCAACAATTCATGACGGGGAAAGACAAGACTCTAAAAACAATGTTGAGTCTAAACCGGGTTAAAAGGAAACGTTCGTGATTGGACATATATAGGGACAAGTATGGCTGTAATTTATCTCCGCATAGAATATCCTGATGGGCAGAGACAGTCTTTTTCCTTGCCTCCTCTAAATGTCTTTTGTCCCTGAGATGGGCAATACACAGATTTTTCAAGTCTCTTCTTGATATGTATGCCATAGTTGGTGGGTCCTCAAAATATTGAACACAATTCATTTCACTGAGAAAGTCCTTGACATAACATATCCATTTAGAATCATTAATATTGTCCAATACTAAAATGTCCTTTAAAATAGCCCGATTAACCAAACATTCATCCTTTGTCCACACCCTATGCCAGAGGAGAATGGGTTGAATCTTAATAGTATCAGTAACATAAATCACTCCCAATTCTACATGGCATATCATAGTTGCAGTACTTTCAGGTACAGACAGGATGTGGCGTAAAAATTTATTTTCCATGGTTTGAATTTTGCTAATGTTAGAGTAACCCCACAGCCCTGATCCATAAGTAGCAACTGCCAAGCAAGTTGCCCTATAAATAGTTAAAATCTCTTTTATGGTTTTTTTTCCTAGTTTTCTCATGAAATTTTTTAAGGCCATAATAGTTTTGGAAAACAACAAAGATCTAGCCTGGATTGCACTAGTCCATGAACCACTTTCGTGAAACAGGATTCCCAAATAGGGAAAAGTGGAGGTTTTTTCCAGGGGATTGGAATTTATAAAAATAGGTTTCAAACGCTTGTTTGATCTAGGCCCACAGAACATGGACAGTGTTTTTGAACAATTTATTTTTAGATCTAAACCAAGCATGAAAGTGTTAAAAGAGGAAACCAAAGTTTGTAACGCCATTGGGGTTCGTGCCATCAAAACGGCGTCGTCCGCGTACATCAAGGCCGGGACAGGCCTTCCACCCACCATGGGCATGTCCCGACCCTCCTGCACGAGTCGTTTCTCAAAGCCATTTATGTATAGCAAGAATAAAAATGGGGCTAAAACACACCCTTGGCGTACACCCCGGCCAATCCCAAACTGTCTTGTGCATTCACCATTTTTTCCAAAACGGACACTTGCATTGGCCCCGGAATATAGATCTCGCAAGAAGCAGATAATAGCATTGTCAACCCCCAACTCAGTCATAATTGACCACAATTTACTGTGTGAAACACAGTCAAAAGCTGACGATAAGTCAACAAATGTGAGGTATAGACGTTGTTTTTTAACTGTTACATACTTCTGCTGCAGGATTAACAGATTCAGTCCCTGCTCTATAGTTCCTAAGCCTCTTTGGAACCCAAATTGGAAATCACATAGCACCCCATTCTCTTCTGACCAGATTCGCAATTTATCTAAAACAACTCTCCCTAAAATTTTAATTGAGGAGTCCAATAAGGAAATTGGCCTATAACACATACAATTCTGCCTGTCCCCTTTCTTGAATATCGGGACTATAATTGATGTAAGCCAGGTAGGAACTAAGCCCTTAGTCAGAGCAACATTAAAAAGCTGGACAAGCAAAGGCCCCCATAGTTCAGTGTTGGCCTTGTAGAGGTCTGCTGGTATGCCATCTGGTCCAGCCGCCTTACCCCCTTTGGTTGCCTTCAAGCTCGCCAGAACTTCGGGCAGGGTTACGACCAGGACTTTAGTTGAATCTATGTTTGGGCACATAAAGTCCTGACTTATGTCTCGGACTGGTTCCACAGCCTTATAAAGCGAGGAAAAGTGCGCCACCCACTCATCTTCAGGGATGGCGATTTCCATCCGGGCCTTTTTTTCATACAGTAGCGGGGTATTAATTACCCTCCAAAAAGCTGCCGGATCCTTTGATTGTGATGCCTCGCATAGATCATCCCAGGCCTCTATCCTTATTGCCACCTTCCTATACTTCAATGCTTTGTTATAGTCCCTCCTCAGGATTCTAATTTGAATTACATCCCGTGGTCTTTTATGGATCGCTTGTCTAAGCTTTGATAGGGCACTGGTACATTTATTATCGAACCATTTTCTATTGTGCTTTAGGGAGTTTTTCTTTGCAACCCACAACGCCTCCTTGATTGCAATAGAAATGGTATAAAAATTATTTAAAATTTCGTTACTGTCAGCGTGCTCGTTCAGGCAGGTCAAAAAATTACTCCTGCATTTATTCACTAATTTAGATAAAAAATCTGCCGGGACCACTCGACTCCATTTAAGACTATATCCATTTTGGGCACCTAAAATCACGTCCGGCGCCTTGGTATTGGGGCCTGCCACATGATCCACAAGAGAAAATAAATTCTCCATTTTTAATACCTGTGGGTAGTGGTCACTTAGTGGTAAGTGCATGATACTAGAACTAATCAATCTGCCCGCCGAGCTAGTTGTACAGAGGCTAAAATCAATAATGGTCGAGGCCCCCCTCCCCACAAAGGTTGGGACAAATGGCATTGTGTGGTGGGCTAACTCATTCGTAAAACCCAGATCAAAATTAAAAATCATCTCGTTTAATGAATCACCGAGAAGGGTATGTTCAAAATGCGTCAGGCTAATGTCCTGCTCCAACATCAGACCGCAAATACCCTTCTGACCCTTTTTGCACAAAGAGCAATTAAAATCACCCCCCCATAAAACCATGACTTCACCCTTTTTTTCATCAAGAACATTCTGTATATCTGCACTTATGTTAACAAAAACATCCTTAATTACGCTACTTGAACAGTTATTGTAAAAGTTAAAAAGAGCAATCGTTAGACCCTTCCTTGTATCAATGACAATTTTCTGGTAATAACTGGAACCAGGAAAAAAAGTAATTTTATCAGTAACTAGGAGGTTCGATATATACACGGACAGTCCCCCCTTTGGTCTTCCGTGTACTCCCGCCACTGCAGGTGTAAAATAAGTTCTGTAACCATTTAGATGTATTGCTGCGGTGGTCCAGGTTTCTTGTAAGGCTAATATACCCACTTCAGCAATAACATTACACCAGGACGGATTTAGGATTTTCTGCTTTAAACCTGCCACATTCCAAAAAACAACCTTACAATACTCTTCTGTAAGTGGCACTTCGACAGTAGCTCCAGTGACACTACTGAGGCTCCCTGATATAGACTCATCCTCCCCATCGGTTTCTAGTGGCTCAACATATGACTCCTGAGTCTCGGCATGCCCCAGGGGTTTTATAGGCCCCAAATCTAAAGATTTAGAAGGCGTTAAGGCATCATTTTTTATCGTTGGGAGTCAATCCACCGCTTCCAAGCAATCAAACCGATTAAAACACGGAAAGATCGGAGGAAATTGTGGATTGCCTAACCAACCTTGGTCAAAACTCTGTGGTCGATAGTGAGGGGACCTCGATCTATATTTCACTACGTTCCAACCATCCTCGCCTCTCCCTCCACCTTGCATGTTATAGTGATTACTATCGGGAGCCCAACCCATGTTACCTCCTTGATGTCTGTTGTCCCTAGTCCAACTCCACCTATTATCAGGGTGTTCGCCCTCAGGATAAAAATAAGATAATCCCCTAGCCGTAACAGAGAGACCATGATTTCTGGGGGGTCTTGTAGTAATGTATTTAGCAGTCAATGGATTCTCAAATGTTATTACCACACAATCGCCGTGTGCCCTTTTTTTATTATAACCAATCCATGGGGCCCTTTCAACCATCAAAATATTACTTTTAACTGCTGGCGGGAGAGGGTAATTATCATTCAACCAATGGATGGTTTTATTTACAAGTCCACCATTATTTTCATTTGAATTATCATTTAATTGGGGGACTCCTGTAAGGACCACAACGTATGGTGCGGCTTTTGGGGGTAAATGTATATTTCTACGCACCTCCCGTTTTTTAGACTTATCTTTAATCCTTTCTATTTGTAATTTCTAATTGTATGAATTGCATGTGAATGCTCCCTAAATATTTCCTTTATTTTCCAATTTTAGATGTTTTAGTGCTCATTCACAAAGCCATATAAAAGTATGCCAGAGAGTACTACAGGGCGGTTAGATAAATAATATAAAAAACCCCATATATTGCCACGCATTTTAAAGGCTGCTTATAAAAGGTAACCGGTATGGGGCTTATGAGAAGCCAGATGGACCCACATGCACTGGTTTGACAGGTCGTTCAAAGGAATTTCTTTACACTCAGAACCCGGAAGCTAAAAGGTATAATAAAATATAGGCAAAACAGATCTGTCATGTACTAGCTTGTCCTCTCTGAAAAATTCAGGACGCAATAGAAAAGCACATGTAACGAGGTTATCTGAAACATTGGTGTGCTCATGTAGTTGTCATGTCATTATGGCCTATGAAAATAAAATGTATTTTGCTTCTTGCAAATGGAGCAATATTAGAATGCACATGTTCATGCAGAAAAACTAATGAGAATGAAAAAATCTAAAAAATAGTTGGATATCTTAAGAAAATGAGGTGTCATTATCTAAAAATGCTAAAGTCATTTGCTTTTCATATTATACAGTGAAGAGATAGTCAATACATGGGGAAAGATTTGCAAATGAAAATAGTTTGCATGTGACATCTTAAAGTAGGGGCCATATTGGAACCTGTGCATACCCACACCAAATCAGTAGAAAGTAAATATCTCAAAAGTAGCAACTGGATATTGTGTAAGAAAAAGAGCTGTCACTGCCTAAACATCCAAATGTGAAGTGATGAGACAGTTAATATACTAAAAGGGTTCAAAAAGTTGTTACCACATGTGATTGTTTTATAGAAATGACCTTTAAATGACCTTCAAGGGCTTCATTCAAACCATTAGTATATGTCTGCTGTGAACAAGTAAAATTTGAAGTATTTCTTCAATGGTATTGATCCTCGCTGGAATTTGTTGAAACATTTTCCAGTCAAATTCTGAGTATTTATGTTTCAAATCCTTAAAATGAGGAACCAGTTTTGTTGAAGATTTGAAGGGGCGGAATGTACTGGCATGCTCCTGCATCCTTGTTTTACACTTTCACCTGGTTTACCAATGTAAGACAGGCCACATGATCTTGTCAGACAGCAGGCCACTTGACATAAGTCACATCAATGTAAGCCTTCTGGGACCAAATACTGCAGCTCCTCCCAATGATCTACTTTATAGTCTATTTAAAGGAGCACAACACATTTACCACAAGAATGCTATCCTATAACAAAGAAGGTTAAGAGAGGTTTTTGAATCATGTTTGGATCCTCTAGTTCTACTAAGTATCAGAGCATCTTTAATGTTCTTGGCCCATATGAATGCAATACGCGGAGATGGTATTTTCTGTGGCATAGTTTATGTATATTCTTTCTGATTTGATTACCCAGCGGGTCAATGTATCCACTCCAGTGATGTTCTTTTCACTGGCTCTTTGTAGGAGTTTTCAGTTTTCCTCTGTAAGCTTTTTTACTTTCTTTTCTTGATACCTGGTACAAGTGAGTTTTATCCCCCGACAGAAAAACAAATTAATCAGTTGCAATTTCCGACTAATTAGCCCATTGGTAATTTGCCTTAAGGGATAATTTGGAATGGAATGATCTGTTTCTGTCAACGGGCTTATTCATGGTGCACTATTTCTTTGCGTTAGCTCTGATGGACAAATGAAGAAATATGCATCTTGTAAATGTTGTTATTTCACCCACGAAAGGAGCATCTTGGGAGCCCTCTTACTTCCATTTCATATTATAAGACATCATTAATAAAGTGATACCTTAAATAAGTCTTCAATTTATATAATGATTGTTTTCACGGTACAGGACATGTTCCTCCGATTCACACACATAGATGTTAGCCAGACGTGGAGCTATAGTAGCTTCCCTGGAAGAGCCAGATATCTGCTAGTATAATTGTTCTACCAGTTGGAAGAAATTCCAGGTTAGGGCTAATTCTAAACATCGGAGGTCGAAATTCAGAGAGGTGCAATAGAACTATTCTATTTTGGACACTGCTTATTTGGCAGCTTTTAAGGAGCCATCCATGGAACTGAGGTAAACAATATCTAAATATATAAGGCAACCAATATCTGACTATTAAGATCAAAAGGCCTGCTTTCAAAACATTAAAAATTGCTTTCATGTCACCTACATAAGATAGATAAATGATTAATGTCCTCAGGGAGAAATTTACATTTAAGACTGATTCTACAACCTACACAATGCTGGAAACTGTCAAGTTTACCGGAGTTGGAAACTTGTTATTGTGAATCTTTTAGCAAAAGGGCTGGAATTATGGGCTGTTACTCTGTAAGGAATGCTGCCTCCTGTTTATCAGCTTTTTTTCAGAAATAACTCTTCAACTGTAGCTCTGGTGGAACATGGTCTACTCTCACAGACCTACTTTAGTTAGGATGGGAAAGTTGAATTTGGCTTCAGAAAGCTGTTGCATATTACCAACTATTGTATCTTCTTCCCAGTGACTCAGAAACTGAAGGGTACCTGGAAGGCATGAGAGAAAGGGATGTGATGTTGGCCTTTTATTTGTGAGGCCCAAATCACAAGGCCCTATGCAAGTCCTAACAAGGAGTCCATCCACAATCACATACATAATAACTCTTATTAATCCAAAATGAAAGGATTGTCAACACTACAAAACGACTTTTTGATACAAATGCATGAGAAATAAGGGCAATCATAAACTATTGTTTTAGAAGTAGAAAACTAGACATCAGCCTTTGTTTTGTCATTTTGAGACTTTAAATAGCTGCCTTTTTCTCTTTTATACCGCTGTTATCTTGGTGCCATGACCCCTTATCGCATGATTCTACATTGCTAACGCCAATAGGTTTCTTCCACGTCTTAGAGTTTGACTTGAGACGTGGTCTATCTGTGGTTCTTCAATTTCCAGGACACAGTCACCTTGTTTCTTAGAATTGTTTGTGGAGTTTGATTTCTGTTGAGTTGGTCCAGTTGCACCTCATTTTAAGAGACAATTCTGCTTACCACTTCTCTCTTGATGTAAACTTGTTTTTTGAACTTCTTGTTGTTTTCATTAAAGATGAACATTCACCTCCATACACAAACTTGTGTGACATTACTGTACAATTCTTATTAGTGCACTCAAGGGCATCTGCTTGGACTTGCATACTATGTGGATGTTAATTAAATGTTAGCGCCTCTAGAGATTGTTAGATTGACATCTGGAGCCATATGCGATAGGAAAGTCTTGTCTGTCGTGAGAGGTTGTCTGTATATGCATCCTAATACATGTGGAGATTCCAGATTGCATAGATGCAATAGCTCTCCTCTAAGGCAATAGCAAGCGAGTTATCCCGTAAATGGGAAATCTTTCTGTATTACTTTGTTTTGCCTTCCAAAATCATATACACTACGCTATAGAAATTAGGAAAAAGGCATTTCTTCTGTTGATGTGTGTACAGTGGCTATGTTGATTATTTAGAACAATTTATTTAGTGCCAACCTCAACCAACATAAAGGCCTGGGAAATCTCCAGAAAGAAGCTGCAGAACACCCTTGAACTAGTCTGGGAGTCACTGACAAGGCCTCCGCTGCCCAACAATAAAACCACTGTCACAACACGCATCCCTTGATCTTCCCATATCCATATGAGTTGCAGTTCAGTTGGCACAGTCAGCATCTAACCCACCACTTCCCCGCCACAGAGACCTCCTGAGTGCCAACCTACAATTAAAGGTTAGCAATCAGCGAAAAAAAGAACTCACAACCATCCCAGAGCAGAAAACAATAGAAGCGAGTAATCCATCTTAGATTGATAGATACAAACCTTCTCAGGATCCAGCAGCACAATTATTCTTTGGATATGAACATTTTAGTGGTACCGTTTTGCTGTCTGCCTTATATCTGCAATTATTATCAAAATGACAGTGAGAAGAGTGAAGGCTCCTTCCCAATTATATCAATCACAAGAGAGAGCTTGCTACATTTTCCCTACAAGACCCCTTGATCAGTTAAGTGGGGACTCCTACTTAGTTTTTGAAAGAAACCTCACCCACCAACAATGGTCAGTGGCATGATTCATCATAGTGAAGCAGGGTCTAGTTTTACCATATAGTGCCCCAGGCCCATTCTGTCCACATCTGAAGCATGAGATTCTCAATTGTCCCTGCCAGTCCATAGACAGGGTTGTTCTAAAATTGTCCACACTGCCTTGAGTGTCTACAGAGGCAGTAGGCCCCATGCTCTCCAGTAACCTCAGCTGCATCTCTCCTTTGAAGGCCAATAACCTCTGGTCACTGTCTTTCTAATGAACAAGTCTTCGAGCCCCTGTATTCTGCGTGTACATCTTTCTGAACATCAAGGAGATGTAGAAATAACAGGATGCATCTGTCATCTAGAGGAGCAAGATGGGCTAAGAGTAGGAGTGGGGGCCAACTGGGACTTTCCGCAGCTTTGGAAACTAAGATGGCGACATGGCTTAAATATATGCTTCGCTCCCCTATGCCCACTGTATTACAGACACCCTCCTGCCCGACCACCTCTTTGCCTGGCTTCAATTCAAAGCACTGTGCTGGGTTCGGTGTGGGCTTGTTTCATAAATAAGAGCATTCAGCCTGCTGACGCAGCACATCGGAGCTTTGCTCACATTCTTCGCTCATCTTAAGTGTGTGAATTAGACCTCTCTACAATTCTGGTATTCGGATCCACTTTGCAATCTTTGACGAATGCCAGAATAAGTAACAGGTTGCAGTACGTAAGAAATGTGGTAGTGAAGAAACGTGTGGATTTTTGGCAGCAGCAGGAAAGTGAAATAAAAGTTATGTCGCTACGTGAAATACCACCGGTATCATCGCTGCTAGAAATAAAGTCAGTTAAGTGTACATGGATATATAAATATACACATGTCCTACAGTGACACATTTTGCAGACTATGTCCACGAAGAGTGGCAAAATACGGCAGGTCAGGATCGTATCCAAGGGACGTGATGGGGACATCCTTTTATTAATTCACTGTTGTTCTAAATTGGGACACATTAGAGGCCTTCTTAAAAGGCCTTCCTAACACAGGGGCACAATGAGTGCAGCTGTGTGGCAGGAGGGAGGGAATAGTTGTTGGATATGTGCTGCTCTGTGCAGCATACAAAACATGGTACAGCGACAAGAGATCCATAGGAATAGATTACCAAAGATAGCCACCCCACCGACTTCCTCCACAGACGCCCCAGTGCTAGGAAATACAAAGAATGAATACTACGTGCTAATATAAAGAGTGTTTCAATGTAGAAGGACAATATGCATTAGTATTGCAATATTTTCAGAATACAATGTGTGTAGATTTGAAAATGCCTTTTAAACTACATGTGCAGACTTAGGGGTGGTTGCAAATATTTTCCAGTTCGACCACAATGAGTTTTTGTTTCCCAATTATGTTACTGGGACGGAGATTCTTAAGATTTGCCCATCTCTTGGGAGTACAATGTTTTGGTTCTTTCGCTTTTGGAGTTAATTGATGTTTCAAGGTTTTGCACACTGCAAACATTATTATTTTTTAGTTCTTCCCTTTGTCCCTAAGCAGTGTACTAGGTTTCCTGGTTTCAAGATGTTTGCATACATATGCTCAATGTTCATGTTTCCACCTCCTCATGTCTGGTTAGGAGTTCCACCAGTGCATTTTTTTTATTTCTGAATAGTATGCCTGCACAATTGCACATCTACTGTTTCACACCTAGCCACAGGTCATAAACAGAGAATGTTTGGTGAGGAGTTGACAACATATTTGGTATGACGGGTGGGTCAGGTGTAAACATACAAAATAAATACATTTAATTAAAACAAAATGGATTTCTTGCCGAACAATTATCCTATTTTCTCTCAGAATTATTGCAAGTTCTGACCACCCCCTAATGCCGCATATGCTTGTCACTGAACAATTAATAAATGTATCAGTATTTATTTATTAAGCCAGATGACAATAGTAAATAGGCAGAAGACTAATAAATACTGTTATGTGTGGTCATACATTCCCCATCCAGGAAACGCAGATATACTGATTTTTCATAGGAAAGTACCGCCACAAACTGTAAAATGTCTCCTACACCTGTTCCTCTACATATATGGCGACAAGATCAGATTATTAAGGCCAACATCTCTGAAGTGCTCGTAAATACCACAGTATGGGACTACACCCCAATAATGCACAAGGTTATGACTGACAATTCCAGAATAGAGTGAAAGGTAACAAAGATGCTCAAGATAGGAATTCCTGATATCGACTTTAGTGCAGCTTTTGGTAGGAAGAATGGGTTTATGATAACAAGATCACCCTCAGACTGTAATGGTTCTCTACTCCACACCTTACGTTGCCCATGCCAAAACAGAACTGCTCTACATCTAGTTGCACAAATTTAGATGGGATAGACTGGAAGATACACTTGGGGTGGGGAGAAAATGCCCAAACCTAAAAACCTAATTAAAATGGCCTCAAGGTGTCTCTACCAGAAGAGGTAATTTTCATTATCCTGATCCCTGACAAAAGCCTCATGGGAACAGTCCAGCCCGAACTGCCAAGCCATGCCTTCCCAGGACCGGAAACAAGCTTCCTGAGACCAGTTTCTGGTATTTCAGCCGTATTCAGCCAGACTTGCTTGAATCCAGTGACAAAGTGAGCAAGGGACTAACGTCTGAGCATACCCTGCCACACTTAGGGCGAACAAAGCGATACAAAAGGGAGTGGTGATGGACGGAGCATCTGAACCAATCAAACACTCACACCCATTCGACAGATCTGGGTTTAATCCATCACCGTTCTTTAGCCCACTCTGCCACCCCAGTTCAGACATGGCTATATGCAAATCAGTCTGACCCTGTGCCTCATGGGAACAGTCCAGCCCGAACTGCCAAGCCATGCCTTCCCTGGACCGGAAACAAGCTTCCTAGGACCGGTTTCTGGCATTTCAGCCGTCTTCAGCCAGGCTTGCTTGAATCCAGTGGCAAAGTGAGCAAGGGACTCACGTCTGAGCATATCCTACCAACTTATGGCGAACAAAACAGTACAAAAGGGAGTGGTGATGGACGGAGCATCTGTACCAATCAAACACTCACACCTAGTCGACAGATCTGGGTTTAATCCATCGCCGTTCTTTAGCCCACTCTGCCACCCCAGTTCAGACATGGCCATATGCAAATCAGTCTGACCCTGTGCCTCATGGGAACAGTCCAGCCCGAACTGCCAAGCCATGCCTTCCCTGGACCGGAAACAAGCTTCCTAGGACCGGTTTCTGGCATTTCAGCCGTTTTCAGCCAGGCTTGCTTGAATCCAGTGGCAAAGTGAGCAAGGGACTCACGTCTCAGAATACCCTGCCAACTTATGGTGAACAAAGCGGTACAAAAGGGAGTGGTGATGGACGGAGCATCTGAACCAATCAAACACTCACACCCAGTCGACAGATCTGGGTTTAATCCATCACCGTTCTTTAGCCCACTCTGCCACCCCAGTTCAGACATGGCCATATGCAAATCAGTCTGACCCTGTGCCTCATGGGAACAGTCCAGCCCGAACTGCCAAGCCATGCCTTCCCTGGACCGGAAACAAGCTTCCTAGGACCGGTGTCTGGCATTTCAGCCTTCTTCAGCCAGGCTTGCTTGAATCCAGTGGCAAAGTGAGGAAAGGACTCACGTCTGAGCATACGATAGATTTAGGCCCAGATCTCTGTACTGGGTGAATGTATGACATTGTTCTGAATTCTGTCCATCAACTGTTGTTTTTGCATTTGTCACCCCGAGTGGGATGGGTATGCTCAGACTTGAGTCCCATGCTCTCCACACCACTGGAGTCAAGCTATCCTGACTGAAGACGGCTGATAGCCAGAAACCGGTCCTAGGATGCTTGATTCCGGTCCAGGAAAGACATGGCTTGGCAGTTCGGGCTGGACTGTTCCCATGAGGCATAGGGTCAAGGCTGATTTGCATATGGCCA
Source organism: Lissotriton helveticus (assembly GCF_964261635.1). NCBI lineage: Eukaryota > Metazoa > Chordata > Amphibia > Caudata > Salamandridae > Lissotriton > Lissotriton helveticus. Next base: position 1,037,869,093 of record NC_136061.1, read on the forward strand.
TGTCTGAACTGGGGTGGTGTGGAGTGCAAAAAAACGATGGATTTAGGCCCAGATGTCTGTACTGGGGTGAATGTATGACATTGTTCTGCATTCTGTCCATCAACTGTTGTGTTTGCATTTGTCACCCCAAGTGGGATGGGTATGCTCAGACGTGAGTCCCATGCTCTCCACACCACTGGAGTCAAGCTATCCTGGCTGAAGATGGCTGATAGCCAGAAACCGGTCCTAGGATGCATGATTCCGGTCCAGGAAAGACATGGCTTGGCAATTCGGGCTGGACTGTTCCCATGAGGCACAGGGTCAAGGCTGATTTGCATATAACAATGTCTGAACTGGGGTGGTGTGGAGTGCAAAAAAAAAGATGGATTTAGGCCCAGATCTCTGTACTGGGGTGAATGTATGACATTGTTCTGCATTCTGTCCATCAACTGTTGTTTTTGCATTTGTCACCCCGAGTGGGATGGGTATGCTCAGACGTGAGTCCCATGCTCTCCACACCACTGGAGTCAAGCTATCCTGGCTGAAGACGACTGATAGCCAGAAACCGGTCCTAGGATGCTTGATTCCGGTCCAGGAAAGACATGGCTTGGCAGTTCGGGCTGGAGTTCCCATGAGGCACAGGGTCAAGGCTGATTTGCATATGGCCATCTCTGAACTGGGGTGGTGTGGAGAGCAAAAAAACGATGGATTTAGGCCCAGATCTCTGTACTGGGGTGAATGTATGACATTGTTCTGCATTCTGTCCATCAACTGTTGTTTTTGCAATTGCTGCTGTGAATTAGGCATCAAAGCACAGCCAGATGCACTAGGCGTCTTGGTTGGGAACCCTATGATGAAGCATGCCACTATCCATTGTTAGTCAATAAGGGCTCTTTTAAAAACTAAGTAGGAGTCCCCACTTAACTGATCAAGGGGTCTTGTAGGACAAAGGTAGCAGGCTCTCTCTTGATTGTTTACTTTACTTTTGCACCATTTCTGACATCTATAACCCAATGTGTTATGCTGCACAATCTCCAACACAATCCTATGCTGCATCAAAATCTAATTGTATTTGACGCGTCTCAGGGAATACAACATTTTGCAAAACATAGATTTGGGGTGTGCAACCTTTTATTATTACTCTGTTGCTTTTCTGAGTAATTTACTTCCACGCAAATTTGGAAGCGGCAACATTTTGAAATATTTTAACTTTTACAATTTGTAGTTGTGCACAAGAGAACAATGTATCACTTGGAGGGAACTGCAGCAGAATTATGACTCTGCATCTAACAGGTACGTTCACTCTGGTACTGTACGCCTTCATTTTGAACGATTAAACTGTCTTTCTCCTCCCCTTTTTCTGTCTCCTCCCTTTGCACTGTTTAAGTTTCCTATTTAGCTTTTAGAAAAATGAGAATCTCCAGGCCCCAGTATGAACAGCAGATTACTGTAGTCCAGAAGGAGGAACCTGCCATTAGTAGGACGAAGCTCAATTTTCTTATCATTCCTCTCTAGGTGGAAGCAGAAAGTGATGCGAAACTGCGAAACCTAGCAGACTTGCTTCCACTTAGTATTAATGTAATCCGGCAGGAGACAGCCCACAAAATGCTAATGAACAACAAACTGCCAAGTGTATGGTCAATTTGGACTGTGGTGTAAAGGGGACTGTTGTGTGCCGCCTGCAGAATGTGGTGAGGGGCCTCGGAGTCTCCTATATCTCACAGATATTCATTGGTCTTGGACTCAATAGGGGCTCCTTGAGGGGGTGGTGGTCCACTTAAGGGTTAAGTCACCTTGCCCTGCTGGAGTTGCAGGGGCCTGTGTTACACTCATGAGCCAGGATGGTTCTCCCAGGACAACCTTTTGCTGGCTAAGGAGAATCTCACTAACTGCATGCAACACCCACAATCCACCTAATTCTCTGGTTCATCTACACAGTAAATTTGGGAAGTTTTTATAGCATTTTTTACTGTGTGGACATATTGAGAAGTCAAATTTGTTACCCACTTCTTCCTAGACCAACAGCTTCCTTCTGCTTGAGCTGTTACATTCTCTTCTGTGCCAATGGCATACCATGTCTCTCATTCTTGGCTTTTATGTCCTTTTCTTCTGCACCTATTTATTACTTTTTGTTTTTATTCTACCTGATGAGTCTGGATGATAAAAAAGTGTGTGCTCTGAAACTTCACCTTTGTTTGCCCTTTAAGAAGCATGAGCAAAATGTTGCAAACTTCGGACATTTCTACGTTAAAGATAGTCGATCATTCCCCCAAAGCTGTTGAACAGAAACGTTAAAGAAAGATAATATAGATAGAATATTTTTTTCCAGAAATTGTCTTTTACAAGGTTTTGGCTTTTAAGGTTTTACATAATTCCTTTTTTCTTATTTGCAAACCCCCTTCCTCACCCACTGCATTACTATTGTTCCGTATGTTTTTTCTTCCTCTCCACGAAGGTGGTACAGACACGTTAGGAACTAGGCATATTTTCTGTTTTATATGCGCTGGTTATTTATGTTTTTAAATTAAAAAAAATATTGTACTCATATATGTATATGGCCACAATGCTTGACTACCTCCTTCAAAAATGAAGTAAAAAGACTTTTGTTGAACAGATTCCTTCTCTAGCAGCACTGAAGTATCTCAGTTTTGCTATCTTCCTGTGGGCACCTCCGGATATGGAATCTGACAGACCGATTATTATATTGCATTTGCTGCTGCTTGCTTTTCTTTATTGCATTTTTTTTTTACTTTGTAGGTATCACTTGTCGGCTATTTGTACAGCGCTCTGATACCCTGGCAGGTGATTTTCGCACTACATAAAACTCCTCTAATAAATAATTAAACGCTAGGGCAGCTCCATGCTTTATTTATTCTTTGTATTTTTTTATGTGTGGGCCATATGCTTGCAATGAAAAATAAATAATTACGTGTCGCCCTCGCTTGGAAAGGGCAGCTGCTATTGGCTTTGCTGATGCCTGTGCATTCAGGTAAGTCACAGGGTTGTTTCTACAGGATTTCGCCTGGGAGAGAACATAAAGTTAAGTTATGTGTGCTGAAGTACATGTACCCTATCCTTTCTCCTGCATATTCAAGAAGAGTAAATAAAAGAAGAATACTGAGGTGTAGTCACCTAAGGAATATACTTGCAACCCTATGATTAGCATTCGATGAGCACCCCGAGGATTTTTGTGACTTTCATAAAACTGGGAAAACTGGGCAAATCCTATATTGAACTTGAGGGAATGAGGAATAACGTAAGGCGCGGATCTTTGCAAGTGGTAAACCTGCACAGTATTTTATTTTGCACATTGTCATGGCTGTGCAGATTGTGTTTGCTTGATTCCTACAAAACCCCAATTTACTGTCGACTCGCAATCTGAATTCGGGCGCGAGTACTCAGAGCACTTGTTCAGAACCCCTGGTTCTATACCCTTCTGTAGTTGCATACGTTCGTTTGTACATGCAAAGCAGACCCATCATGGATTGTATACATTTGTCACCGCGACATGTAACTCATTTCTCACCCCGTCATGTAACTGCAGCTGATTTTCAATATATCTGGAGTTGGTGAAAAATGATAACTTTTCAAAAAAGCTTCCTTAAAATTGTTTTGCATTTTAAAGAAATCAAAGCGCCCATTCTTCAGGAAATGCCGAGGCCTGTCGATTTGTAAAAGTAATAATGGTGTACAGAACAATCACTGGCCAATGAATTATCTGCATATTTCTCCAAGCGCGGCTTCCAATTTGGCATCAAATCATAGTGCAGTTTTAAAAGCATTGATAGTTCTACACAAAACGGTCTTTTTCTGACTTCTGTGGGCATGATGAGGAATACATATCGGTTTCTTTTCATTTGAGCGGGATGACCTGTATTTGCAATAGGTCAGCAATCTTGTGGAAAAGTCTTTTACATTTACCGACAGAGAAAACCATTTAAGAAATGAATTATGTAACTGGAGTATTGCTAGACAGACCTTGAAAAATGTGCGCATAAGAGGGCACGTTTCAGAAAAGTAAATTTTAAAAATTCATAGCTTTAGAAAAAATATTATTTACTGATGAAATAAGACATAAAATACATGGACACTGCTGCAAAATTAATGGGGTATGTTGCATAATGTAAACCCCTTAATTGGGAGGATATTTCTAACTTGAGTACCAGAAATGTTTATCTCATCTTCGGTGTAGAGCAGTTGATACGCCTTTACCGTTTATTTTCTTTTTGTTTGTGGTATCACAACAGTTGAGATCCCTGTTTCATGGTGAATACTTTTGTAAAAAAATAGACAGCAAGCAAGAAATTGGATTTGGAAATGTACAGTCGGGATCTGGCATTTAATTTCCCAGGAGAAATGTGATGGCTTCTAGGAGTGGAAAGATGTTTTACTTGGATGATGATTAAGGAAGTTGGGTTCAGTTCCTGAATTGCATACAGTAGGAATGTTGCAAGGATAACGAACGCTCCAGTCAAAATAACGTTTTTTCCACAGAGAGTGCTCCCCATTCATTCACTGATCTAAAATAATTTCTAGGCCTTTCTTCAATAATATAGCCCCACCACAAGATGGCGCCAAAGGGCTGCCTTACATTGCCTTATGAACTTGCTGGCCTTGGCTCAGAACAGATTTAGTCCTTATTTCCACCAGTAATTATCCTCACACTTGTGTTTGCAGTGTGCCTTGTGGTACACAAACAATGATGCGTAGTCCAGTTGTAGTTGAAGATCCCTCTTTATTAATAGATAGTTAGGTGGCAGGTTACAGGATAGTAAGATATAAGTAGAAAACCCCACCAGGAGAGAGCTTCCAGCTCCTCAGCCTGAGATGACCAACTGACTCTCTAGCTAGAGTCAGGCACTTAACATTCCATGATGTCACAGGACATTCTGATGCAGTGGTAGAGGGGAAAAGATATAGTAAGCATTTACCACACATCCTCTTCCGTTAGTGAACAACAGCAAGTAATAAGTTAAGACGGAGCAGAAGAAACTAGAAGAGATTGTAGACATAGGAGCAAGTCAAAGAGACAATTTGAAAAGTAAGAAACACAAGCGTGAAAGCAGAGAGAAAATTAAAAGAGGCATGTAGAAAGAAAAGCAAAATTACATAACATGCCCATCCACCCTCCTTAATAAAACAAGGTAGCGATCCCGGTAAACTAAGTAGGGTGTATCAACTAAATGACAAATTGTGTGCAGATGGAAGAAAGCACAATGAGATAAAATGGTAACCTACACAGAAAAAGGTATGCTTTGTAATAAAGACTAGCGCATGACATGCACTAATAACTTCCCTTCTAAGGGTACACTTAGAAGAGCAACCTTTAAACTGTGGAACACAACAACTCCCCAGGAAAGGGTACACCAGAGGAAACTAACGCCCCTGGAACAAAATACACAGTAGCCATACACTGACAACTGTGACACAACTACACCAAGAGGTAGCACTGACAACGCACCTCAACTACCCACACAGAGTGATGCAAATTAGACCAACACAGATAACCTCCCCTAATAAAAGGGTACACCATTGAACAATGTAGGAATTGTTCAAGATAACATCACTAAATGGCGGCGCTGACAACGCACACCACTTTCCCCAGAAAAGGGTACACAAAGATACTAATCTTTGAAACTTTCTAACAAATTAGTTACATGCAGACAACCTCCCCTAATAAAAGGGTACACCACGTGAAAGTGCGCAACGTAACTTCTCCAAAGAGTAACAACAAGACTCTAGGGAACAAAATGTAAGTGCCGACTGGCACCACAACCCCACAACCTCCCCTAAATAAGGGTACACCATGAGTACTAACCCTACGTACATGGATGGAGTAAGATGAGACACAAACACCCTACCCCGCAATCTCCCCTAAGTAAGGGTACACCATAAGTACTAACCCTAAGTACATGGAAGGGGTATTAATTAGACACAAACACCCTAGCTGGTAAAGCAGAGTGAAACACAGGAAACACACCCTGAGACCGAACGTCACTTATATATATAAATATACAGGGTACACCATAAGGAAACATGGCAATGACTGGCCACAGACCCTCCCCCAAATAAGGGTACATCGTAGGGTTCAAACATCGCCTTAGGAACTCAACCCAAACTCACAATGTTAGGGTATATTATAAAACAACCACTGATATATAACAACCTCCCAAAAGTAAATGTACATTATGCTCAACACACACACCAACCCACTACATATTCTGAAAAACAAATAAGTTGAAGCATAAGTATAAATATAAACAAATTAATTCAGCTTCGGTGAGCGACATCTCACCCGAGGTCTTCTTAGCCAGAATTGTTCAAGAGTTCTGTAGAAAGACTTCACAGCAGGAAACTAAGTAGGGTGACATGCAGGCAAACTCTAACCAAGAGTTTGTCTAAAGGTGGGACATTCACAATACCCACGTTCCTATAAACACCCTGTGGGCTTTTGACCGGGTTGTCGAATAAGCTGACAGACAAAGGGGTTCTTGGTAACGAGGGTTTTATTGTTTTGTATTGTTTCCTTTTCTGTACTGGCACTCGATAGAAAGGTAAGGGGTTTTCAGCGTCCTCCGCTTCTTGTTTTGCTGTTCCCAGTCGATAGAACTCCCGGTGTCTCCTGGGATTTGTAGGCCTTGCGTCCGCCGTTGTCGACTCTCGTCAGGAAGACCCCGAGAAAGAAAAGAAACCAATATTTAGGCAATGGTAGGGCTGCTAGATCAGGGTAGGGAAGTGAGGGATCACACGTGTTCTCAACAAATACCAGAGAATAACGGTGCCGGTAAGTGAGGGAGGGGATCGGTGCACAGAGGATCGCTTGTGTCACGGAGGTTTACCCCACTTACGGCCCGCCCACCCCGAGAACCGTGACCGTACCTGTTCTAGCCACACTTCGTGTGAAGTGTGGCTGGGCGATGCGCCTTCCCGTTGGCCTCCCAGCTTGCCGCAGATGTCTTCGTAGGTCCGCGATCCGCTACCTCTCTCAACTTCTGCCTCCGTCCTCCGCCGTTCTTCTCCCGCCTCAGCTTTCAGATGTTCCACGCTCTCCTCCTCTCCCGATCTCCTCCTCTGCTCTCCCGCCTCCAGCCGATGTTTCACGCTCTCCTCCTCTCCCGATCTCCTCCTCTGCTCTCCCGCCTCCAGCCGATGTTTCACGCTCTCCTCCTCTCCCGATCTCCTCCTCTGCTCTCCCGCCTCCAGCCGATGTTGCACGCTCTCCTCCTCGATTGACTCCTTCGGTTCTCTGTCCTCCGTCCTCTTCCTCTCTGCTCCTCGCTCACGCCACCACTCTCCGCTACCTCCGGGTGTAAAACAACCCTGAGTCTCTGTCGGGCGTTCCTTTACCTCAAATTGGTGGGCGTGCTCAGGGTCCAACTCCGCCCAGTTAAAGTAACATGGCTCCTCTCTGTCCTGTGAGGGATTGCACCAGTCGCCAGCCGTTTTCCAGGTATCGGAGTGCTGTGCAAAAAGAGGGGACACAGGTAAAGGTAAGCCAGGAGGGCCCGAGTCCGGGTCCTCCTCGTCACACACCCCCTCTTGAAAATGGCAAGACTCAAATGCAACCAGCGATGTGGAATTTAAAAATGTATTAAGAGTCACAAAATTAATGTGTCACCCGAGTTCTTGTAAGACGCTGCTTCTGAAAGTGGTAAGTCCCAAATGTGCCGAGAAATACAAAATTATATCCATACGGAAATGCCGAATAACATGGAGGAAGTCACGAAAAGGGAAACATTCTCGGTAGTACACCGAAAACAAACGCTGCTGATTTTCAACCATTTGGTGAAACTTTTGTCGGAGGACTTGTAACAATTGTCGGAGTACTTGCACAGAAGGCAGACTGGAGCGGACCATGAGATAACAGTAAAGCTGACGGCCAAGTGACAGGACCGAACAAAGCCGTAGCCACTGACTGCGCAGACTTGCGCAGTTAAATGAAACAGAATGGAGGCACGTCGTCACGTCAGTGCTGGATGGCTCACGGCGAAGACGTGCTGTTCTGACATGTGACGGAGAAGACAGTGGCAGAAGAACAGACGTCACAAAGGCTCCTCGAGACAGGTAAGTTAGTGCGTGAGCTATAGCGGGTGGTTTTTCAAAGATATAGAGGCTCAACCGCCACAAAGCAAATGGCATTGTTAAAGTACACAAAACGCCTCTAAATTGTTCCCACTCACCGGAAAAGTACAAATAGGCTTCCAGACCTCCACACGCTGCCTTAACTCGCAGAATAGTCCGAACTTGTGAAGGCAGAGGAAACAGTACACTGTGGGAGATCACATAAACAAGCTTGAGAAAACGGATGATGGGTGGCTGTTCCTCACTCACCGCAAAAATTCCAGGCTTGCACACGCTGTCGTGAAGGGAGTACTGCTTGCGCACGGCACGTCCATGAAGGCAATAGCGAAAAGCTCACCTAAGAAACATGGGAGAACACAACTGTCTCACCAGTCCCACAGTAAAATGTAGGGAGGGCGAACTGTCAAGGTGTAAAAGCAACAGAGACACAACAGGTTGATCAGGCCAGCTGGGTCACACACGCTTTTAAAGCTGGAGGCAGACAATCTCCAGATGACAGCAGGATGGCAGTTAGTTCCTTCACTAAACAGACGCCCAGGGTGCAGGCTGTCCCAAGTTGAAAAGGACACTGGTGGGGTTTACTGGGCGTTACTCTGATCTCCGGGAAATAGACTTACTTAAATGTAGAACAGTCCTTGGTTTCCTTAAAGCTGAATTCCAATCCTCTTTCTGTGCAGCGTAGGTTAGTCCAAGAAAAGTCGCCAAAATGTGGTACACAAACAATGATGCGTAGTCCAGTTGTAGTTGAAGATCCCTCTTTATTAATAGATAGTTAGGTGGCAGGTTACAGGATAGTAAGATATAAGTAGAAAATACCACCAGGAGAGAGCTTCCAGCTCCTCAGCCTGAGATGACCAACTGACTCTCTAGCTAGAGTCAGGCACTTAACATTCCATGATGTCACAGGACATTCTGATGCAGTGGTAGAGGGGAAAAGATATAGTAAGCATTTACCACATGCCTCACGAGCAGGGCCTTGAACAGGAAGGAACCTTTTACATATGCTCGTCCACTTTTAGGATTCTGTGAGATGTTTGAAGAGGTCTTGCTGCCATAATTCCAGGTCAGAATGTCGTCTTTGTTATAGGCAACGAAGACAAGGTGAAACCCAGCTGGAAAGAGTAAAACTAATTTTCCTGGATACTTGACTCCTTAAAAAAAGTTCAGGAATCAGACGCCAAGGGGCTGCCACAGTCTACAAGGCCAGGAAGAGAAGAACACCATGGAAGTTAACCAAGACCAAAAGGGGGTGGGGATACTGGTAATTATAGCATGTTTTCATGTAGTTTCTAGAAGAACAGCTAATCTCATGATTCATCTATCAAATGGGAAGTGGGTGCTTAAGATAAAGGGATGGCGGGCTGGGTGACCGCAACATTCCAATTTGTACGCCCATATTCAGCCCAAGGCGCAAAATAGAACTAAGAACACCCAGAAGCGTAGCCAGTGTGCCGTGGGCCCTAGTGCAAGAAAAGCAACTGGTTGGGTTGAATTTTTGAATAAAGCAAACTCATTGTTGGTTGGCCTCCTCGCGTCTATGTTCCCCGGTACCACTGCACCTGTTGCACCAAATGAAGCTACGACCCTGAATGAACAGCCTACAGCCTTTTTAACTGCGCCAAGGGAAACTATCAAAGATTGTGTAAGGATTTTTGACGTCCCCTCGAGCAAACTACGGTGGCATATTGTATTCTTCTTGGGGGCAGTCGGGCATTAAGCAACAAACGGCTGGCGCCCTAGGCGGCTGCGTAGCGTTGCCTTAACGAAAATAATGGGCTGGCGTACTCTCCAAGATGGGGTAAAAAACTGCCGCCTACCTTGAACTTCTCCTGTCAGATATATTGCCTGAATGTAAAGATGATTAATGGTATCCAATAAAGATGATATACAAATCCAGGTGAGAATCCATTTAAGATTTATTCCAAGTAAATCCAGCACTTCACGGGAGCGCCACCGGCTCTCAGGTGATGTAACAGCTTAATAAATGTGACAACAGCTGTAGATCTAAACTGAAAGGGTATCCTCGAGAGATGCACCTTCAAACACAAACATGTTTGAAAGTACACTCTCTGCGAGGATGCCAGAAACAGAACGTGCATCATTTAGAACACACTGCGAGACAATGGCATCATGAAAAAGTAAAACTAGAAGAGAGACTATACCTTACACTGAAATTAAGCGCATTTGATTTATTGCACGCGAAGCAATGGCCTCGTGCCGGTCTAGAGCGGGTTAACCGGTAGGTGCCGCCCTCGTTTTGTGTTCTAAATGGCTCCCTCACCTCTATTAGCTTAATGTATTTTTGCAATTGGACATTTTAATTTGTACTGAAGCGGTGGTTACAGTTTGCGTGCAGAGTTGCTCTTGTGGGGCGGACTAATGTGGATCGGCAGCCTCTTAAGGGGAAGAGGGAACGATGGAGTAAACGGGTAGAAATGCGGTATGTAGTGCGCTATACAAATTTTTAGAAGCTAGGGAGAGCTGTGATATAATGAGCCAGTGAGGCCGATATAAGCAAGAAAGTCTCAATTAGCGCTTGCTATGGGAACGTAACAGAGGAAGATGGTATATGCGGCCCTGCCTACTGTGAGGCACGTGTGTTGCATAATAAGGCCAAAAAACTGGGAGAAACGGGCGGGGCAACTTGTAGTGTTTGAAGCTACATGTCAGCAGCTTCTAAGAGCTGGAACCAACAAGTATTAATGCTGCTATTAATTGTCCCATTTCTTCGACTTCCAAAGGATAAAAGGCGGAGGCGTCTTTGACTGAGTTCGAACTCTTAACTTTGACATCACCTCACGCATCAGCCTCAAGTGTTTATTTCGCTTCTCTGAAGAAGCTACCAACGGCAACAAATGAGCCGATCCATACGTCGAGTGCCACTACTTTTGGCAATATTAACATATAATCCTTATAGCCCCTGGAAACGGGTAAAAAACACACCCCTTCATGGATTCAGACGGTCGGAGAGCAGTCGGGACAGCGTCAATCCATTTACAAAGGGTAGAATCCGGGGATGGCGTGAAAACAGAGCGGGGGCTGCGAGACCGCAAGCGATGCCATAAGACCGGAGTGCTATAGGGGAAACCTATAAAGCGACAAACAGGTTGCAAGGAGCTCATAGGGAAACCACGGGCGAGCCGCTGCGGAGAGCTGCTGGTGTGTGTGCACGGTTGCGAGCAGCAGCATATGCTACTAATTATCGCGCCCGCGTCTGGGTACAATCATTGGAAACATATGCTGCTGCTGCGCGTAACCGCAAGCATGTGGGCGTGCACATGGGTGGGACAAAATGAGGTTTTGGCCAATTGCGTGCTGTCTTTGCCCCAGGCCAATAGCCTGGGGCAAAACTACAAGCACACGTACGAGCGTGTGCGAGCTTGTGGTGGATTTCTGAAAGCCCTTACTTAACGGTGAGCCGAGCAGCGCATGCACACTGCGCTAGGCTCGACCTAAAAATGGCAAGCATGAAATAAGTGGGCTGAAGCAGAACATGATTTAAAACCACCCACAAAAATTGTAAGAGTAGGTTATAAGCTGAAGAGTAAGAGCTAGATTTAACATATTGTTGTGTCTTCCTTGCACATAGAGTGACCAGATATTCGAAACAAAACAACGGTGTTGTTTCGATTTAGATACCCGTACATAGGTTTCCCAAATCATGCCCTTATATAGGCACAACTCACATTGCCCTTATTAAGGCATAGTATTCCAGTCCTTATTTAGGCATCAGCCATGCTATCCAAATACAGGCATGGCCACCTACATCCGTCCATCCCACATCACAACGAGATCTTAGAAACCAGACCCTTAAGCCATTGGGACTTTCCCTGCTTGGATTATTGATTTCTCCAAGAACTCATTTATTATGCATGAACAACTGTTCCTTAGGGGTTCATTCATGACGTCTTCCTCTGCCCGACTTTACGTCAATGCTAGTATTCCTAGATACCTTCCAGGTATAAATATACCTTCACTTACCATGGCAAACCACTGCTCGGCTACACGGTTCGATACAGCTCGCCACGGCAAGTTCGGGAGGAATTCGAGTCCCCGCCTGACGCACTGTCCAGATGCCATCATCCTGCTCGCAGAGAATCCAGCTTCCAGTGTACTGACTCCCTTCGCAAGGTGTTAGGGATTGAGATCTGGAAAGAGATTCCCACCTCACTCATTCTAAGGTATGGAGAAGACTAGAACCTAGAGGGACTCTTTCCATACAAACTATAGCGTACCATACTATAGAAAACAGCACCTACTTCTTACCTCGTACTACACTTAAGTTAGGTACACTGGGGTAGAATTATTTAGAAGCACCAGACGAATATTCACATTTTAGCCTGTGTTATTTATGTATGTTTATATGAATATATGTCATAGCTAAAAGACCATGCTATTGCAGTATTATTTCTTCTTACTGCTTACACTGTACGTATTATATTTCGCATACTGTCTTGCGATTGTAACAGCTCATATCTCTTGCACGAGAAATCAGACTGTTCAATAAATCCTTTTATTGAAACGGCCGTCTATCTATTTCTGTGTAACTCTGAAGAAACTAAGCATGTACGATTGACTGAATGAAACTGTTATCTATTGTTTCCACGGTTCTGAGAACTGTTATGATTCTAAGGGAAACAAAGTTGTCATGTATATGCGGTTGTCAGAAACTACTCCCTTCTTGTTTATTCAAGAAGTTTCTAGTGACCTCTGAGTTAGCTGGTACATAAAGTAATTATGTTTAATATACTCGATAGAGGCATACTGACCTCAGTCCTATGGCAAAACTATAGTGTATATTATTCCAATGCGCAGAGCCTATAAGGGAAATAGGAACTACACTACATGGCGCCCAACGGTTTGGTAAGGCACTAATTTAACGCTAGATACTGAAGTAACTCAGTCGTGCTCTTCTCAGAGACCCCCCACTCATAATACTCTATAAGACGTCTGGAGTGGGTGGGTTAATATCGGCGATAGCTGTGTAGGACGAAAATCCTATGTATTAGCTGTTTGGTTTGTTCAACGTTGAAGGATATAGTGTTCCAAAATATTGTGCACCTTATCTTTGTTTCCTTGAAACTTATTCTGCATTTTTCATTACACAATGACCCAAAATGGGGATAATAATACCATGACTGGTGAAGCTGCGACTAACCCAGTCATAACAGCTTTTAATCGTACAGGTTTTAATGAAAGCGATGAGGGTGTTATAAACCTCCATCCAAATTTAAGGAGAGCCATCACTCTAAAACTTATAAAACATGGCCTAACACCAAGAGGTGGTAGAGCAGTTTTCGTGATAGAGGCACATTGAATCTTTTCAGACAGAGGTATTCTATTCATGGATAATATGTCCAGAATCAAATCCAGTAACAAAATTGTTTCACTTCTACAAAGAAGATGTACCACCTGAGGAATATATTCCTTTCGAGGATGTTGAAATTCCACTCACATACCAGGAGCATAATCTCTGGTTTAAAGGCGCCCTAAAACATTTCAATCACATTACCAGGCTCGGTCTACTAGGTAGACCAGGAGCAACTTGGCCGATTTTAGCTGGCTACACACCTCATCCTGACATTAAAATAATGTCAGACGAGCAATTACTCAACTCAAAGAGTTGATAAAAATGTACAGACAGTTAGTCCAATATGTAATGCGGACTTTTACAGTCCAATCACCATTCCAAATCAAACCTCCCACCAGGGGAAAGCACTAAAAATTACTCCACAGACTTTACACGCAGTCATGGGCAAAATGCCCACAAAACGTGAACAAATTCAATTCTGGATAGCTCAAAAAATTACTCATATCAAAGCAGTATTTCCTAACACTAGCCCTTATGAGAAACACAGAATCCTATTAATCTGTTTCCCGATGGGGATCACACCACATCTGGAAGACTGCACCACTTGGGACACAGTCTTTGCTGCCATCTATACTAAAACACATGGTGTTCCGTCTATTGCAGTAGTACCTGATGTCCTGAAACAAATTCCAAAACGAATACGCGGCAGAGCCTGCTCTAAATTTAGGTATGACATTTCTGAAAAACTTCAACCAGGTCTCAACAATAATATTATCTAATATTAAAGGGGAGGCAGCATCAGTGGCGATCGCCAACGTTAAAGTAATTTGATGTAACAGAACATCAACAAGAACTACCCAGAATAATTGAAAAATCCTAGGAAGAATTAGGCAGAGACAGTTTAGGTGGAAAACCTTTGAAACCACAACTGTCTGGAGTTACTGAAAAGGACTCTATTACACAAAATCCTACATCTTCTAAAAAGAAGTGGGAAACTAATAAACAAAAATCAAAACAGAAACGTTTAGAATCCTGAGGTAGGTCTCCTCAAAAGGAGCCCTCTGAAAGTAGGTATAACCTCAGGAATAGGAATAATTAGAAAAAACCTGACAGGTTTTAGGATATTGATACACGTTCCCCTCGTACCTTTTAGATATCATCACAGACATCTGAAAGAAGAGGACGGTCAGATCACAAAGAAGAAGGCGTGAAATCCAAAGACGATTGACACGTTCAGAAAAACAAACCAAAACCGCAACTCTCCAAGAAGAAGGCAGCAGGTCTGAAGATGAGACATGCCGAGAATTCTGAGAACACAACTCAAGAACAGAGAATGGGCTCAGACAATCCTGGACAGAGCAGCAGAAGTAACAATAGCTCGCCAGAACCTGAAGGAACTTCTGGAGACAGTGGACTTGAATGAGTACATACAAGTAGAGACTGTAGACACTATGGTTAGTTTTCCACAAAAGTTATATGAAATAACACTCCGGATGGAGGGAGACATACCAAGAAAAGTGAAAGCACTCTTTTGGGAGAGACTTTCAAATGGTTATTGGAATGGCCACCAGAATTTGTCAGGGAGTGCCCACGTGGCGAAGACATCATCATGCCAGCCTTCTCCAACCATGTTTCAGTACATTTAAAATATACTTATGCCAGGAAATGGGCAGTAGCCCAACCCCCAGCATTATATAAAAATCATGTAGGATGGGACGAGGACTCACCTCACCACAAGATCCAGTTAAAAAAAAGTCAACCTACTACACAAAGGCAGTATCCAATTAAGCAAGAAGCTAAAAACAGGTCAGGGAGATCTTAGATCAACTTGAATACAAAGGGGTGATTGAAACATGCACCTCCTCAATGAACAGTCCTTTGTTGCCTGTTTCCACACCTGACAACACATATCGTCTAGTTTTGGATTACAGACACCTGAACTCTTGTTCAAAGACATTTGCAGTGCAGAATGCACATATTACAGCATTAATGAATAACATTGTGCGTAAAAAATATAAAAATACATTAGACATTTCAAATGATTTCTTTTGTCAAAACATAGCACCTGAAAGAAGGTACTTGACAGCTTTCTCAATAAAGGGGACTTAGGGTCACTTTTGACGACTCCCACAAGGGTTCAAGAACAGCGCGGGGTTATTCTCAACAAGAGTAATAGATAGAGTTACTACACATTTATGATGATGAGGCATTGTCATATGTCAATGACATCTATCTGACAGACGATGACCTAGATAGGCACTTGAACAGGGTTAATACCATTATATTGGGCTTCGCCTCTGAGGGCTACAAATTCAATTTCAAGAAATCAAGAATTGCCCACCTCAATGTCCTTTTCCTAGGAAATGAGCTTTCAAGTGAAAGCAAAAGCCTGGCAGCTAACTTTTTAGAAAAGTGTGCGCTGCTCCAACCTCCAAAAACACAGAAAAACGTAGTCGATTCTAGGTTTCCTAAATTTTGGAAGAGCTTACATTCTAAATTACGCAGAAAGGGTTAAACCTCTGTACGAATTAATCAAACCCGATTTCATAATAAAAAATTGGACACAGGAACACACAGATATCCTGCGTTCACTTCAAGCTGACATGTTAGCAACAAATCACTTACAAACATGCGTAAACGTACGCAATTTAGTGATCCGAATCATTCCGGGTCAATGCGGATTCACCTACTTAACTTTTAATGAAGGTGAGAAAGTAACAATTGCATACAAATCACATTTGCATACTGTAGCAGAAACCCCCCCAACAACTGAATGGTAGGTCGCTGACTCTACAAATCTCCCCTCTCTTCACTTACCCCAGAGCGAGTGGAACATGGACACAGAACCGCTCTGGAAAACACAAAGCTACACGGAAGGAGACGGCTCCTTTAACTGGGCATACTCGGAGTTCGAAGCCCCGCCCCTGGATGACGCAGGCCCAACCGGATTGGACAAGAAGGAGGAAGGACGAGAGTCGGTGTGTGACGACACCGAGGAGGAAGTTTGTGTGGTTTTTGTGGAACGAGAGAGGCGCGGAGAAGAAGCTGACCGAAAATTGGAGACCAGAGGGAGACAAAAGGAACGAGTTGAGGTGTCAGGAGGCCGCCGTCCCCACGAGTCGCCCAGCCACACTCCTGGAGGGGTGTGGCTCAGTCAGGTACGGCAGCGTGTGTCAAGCTGGGTGGGGATGCGGGGAGACGCTGCTAACAGCTAGATCGACTGTTTGAAGAACCAGCGCATGTAAAGCACTAAGTGTAAATACTCCGCATCACTCCCTTTGAAAACTCCTCCTCCCCTACCTATATCACCCTTCCCTCACTGTCCTTTACCGGCATCCAGTGTGTAAAGACCCCCTGTATATACACTTGAACAGCGGTGATCCCTCACTCCTTGGTTCCCCCTTTAGGCATTGTACATAGAGGACTGTTGCCTGACGGTCCCTATCCTTTCTTTCCTGCATGTGCTATGGTGGAGAAACCCAGGCAAAGCAGACGGGAGTGGGCCCCACGAGGAAACATCTTTTGGAGAAAACCCCCGAGTACAGCTGCAACAACGGACCCAGCTAGAAGTTCCCAGGAAAGACTTACTACAAAGAAAAAGAAAACCTTTATAAAAATAAAGCCTTATTTACCTTGGTCCAGTGTCCGGTCCCTTGCTACTACCCCGCCACACATACACAAGCAGAAATGCGCGTTACATCAACAGAAAAAATTCTGGGGGCAGTTCAAACCGCTGTAGCAAAAGAAAGTGCTCTATCTCAGGGGCAGATTTACAAGCCCCTTGCAACAGTTTTACACCGCAGTTGCGTGACTTTTGTGATGCAGCGGCGGCGTAAACCATGCACCATGTTGCACCGTATTAACAATGTGACGCATCTAGGGAGTAGCGTCACGTTGTAAACCCTTGCGCCACATGAAACCTGTCCTAGCAATCCATGGATCAAGAACAGTACTTCTGCTGCCCCTTTTCTGGAAAAAAGGAGAAAAGATTTGTGTCCATCGACCTCATCAAACCACACTATGTGGCCAATACTAAGCAGTAGGTCATGTGGACTCCGACCAAGTAGCAAATGCACTCCTCTAGCTACTATCCAAGAGGTTCAAATTGAAAGACTCATCACCTTCGAAGAGTCAGAAGTGAGAAATGAAGGACTAAGCGACAATGCTATGGAACTTATTCCTCTTGAAACCCAAATAACAGCTCATCCTGATACACCTGTCTACACCAACGTAACACGTGATCAACTGGTTCCAGCGATTTCAACAAATCCTGATGCAATTCCAACCATTGACAGAACTGCCTCTGGCTATTTCATTAACTTTGATACATTTTCCGAGGATCCCAGCGAACCTGAAATGACACCAGCACAAACAACTTTCAAAGAACAAGCAACAGAAAAGGACTTTTCTGGTTTCACCATGGATTGAACTATGGTTTGTTTCTGCAATATTTTTCTTTCTGCTTTGGCTAGCTTTAGTAATGACTATTAGTATGCTGATAAATGGAAGATATTTTCGAATGGACACAGCAAGTAAAAAAGTTAACTTACTTCTGAAACCACACAAATCGAGGAGAGCAAGATGGAATCTCCGTGAGTTCTCGCTCGGCTGCTCACGCCAGAAGCGTTGCGCTCGGCCAGCCGCCCTGCGCCGACCTGACAGATGCCAGAGCAATGCGGAGACAGATCCTGACCCGGTGAGGCCAGACGCGCGCTCAAACTTCAAAGCTCCCCATCCGAGGGGGGGCACGCTGACAAAACGGATTACGATACCCGAGAAGCTGGTGATTTTTAACGCTGTGTTGGAGGTGCTACTTTTCCTGATTATAGCAACTACTGGCTCACAGGTGCGATCGATCCTGCGATTGATTTTGACAGCTAGCATCTTTCTTGCCTTCAATGACCTCGCTGAACTCTCGGCTGAAAGCGAATTTTACAGCAGCCTGACCCTGCAGGTTTATCGTCATAGGAGCAGCATGAGTGCCAGAAGAGCGCGGAGAGGCTCCAAAATGAAGAATCCGGTTACTTCCGAAGACTTGCAAAACTCCAGGGATGCTGTGATAGCAGCTGTCAGCGCTGCTACCTCAGGAGGAGCTTCAGGAGGCACAGCCAGCCACAGACCGGAGGTTAGTGTTGGGGCTAAACTACAGGGGAAATCGGTGACTAAGTCTGTGGGAGGGGTGGGGGCTAAAGACATAAAAAACTCTGATATAGCTTACCCCCCCCTGCCAAGATATTTTTGGGCTTAAAAAAGACTGGCAATAACCCCACTGTAATCACCAAACCCCACACTACCGCTCAACTGGAGGGAGTCAGTACAAAAGAGAGCTCCAAGGGAGAACCTATACCCGACTCAGAAGAGGCTGCAGGCGGCACTTTGGCTCCAGTCCAGACCATAGTGGTACCTAAAAACACAGACACTTCTTCCCTAACAGATCAATCCTCCAGCGACCACTCTGTATCTCAGGCACTGGGCATTGGAGACAAACACCCCTCAGCGAGCAGTCACCCCACGCTCCTAGCCCAGTGATGGATAACGACTTACAATCTAAGGGGGTTGACAAGGTCATCCAAAACCTGGTGGTACCCTCTAATTCTCAAACTCCCTGGACACCTGAAGCAGGCCTAGAGCACTTTTACTCCGTCTCAGACGGCACCCCTTCATCGTCAAGGATGGATGGGTCCGAAGGGGCTAGTGAAGGAGACAGCAAGTTCTCGCACAAGAACACTGACACTGTTCAAAGACCTAAAAAGCCCAGTAGCAAGAGCAAGCGATGCAACCAGCTTAAATGGGATTATTCTGATTCCCAAGTGTTATATCCAGCTGAGGAGGATGATCGCAACTCAACTCAGTGGGGGAGCTCCCAAAAATTGCTGGCTGAATCATCTGAACCCTCACTAGCCTCCATATTAGCCTCAATAAAGGAGTTTCATGAAGAAGTTCGGGCAGATAACCGGGCAGCAAAAAACGCTGCCAAAAAGATGCAAGGTGGTCTAAGGCGCCTGAACAAAACCTGTTCTGACATCAATGATCGTGTCACGATGGTGGAGGCACGAACAGAACACCTAGAGACAGAAAGTCTAGCCACCAAGCAACTTGGAGAGTCTAACACAGCCTGCATGGCTGACCTGATGACAAAGGTGGAGGACCAGGAAAATCAGTAGAGAAACACAGAGTGTCCCAAAGTAACACTAATGTAATATCCTATCAACTGTTATCAGAGCTTAATACAACCCAGTGCGACTAGTTTGATCACACAAACATGAAATACCGATTATGAGAGAGGCAAGGTAGAACTAAACATATATTGTTACAAATTAGGTATAGTAATCATCTGCATCAGACCAACATGTTAGCTCTAGAAGTTAATAAACAGTCTATCAACAATGTAGTAAGAAATATTATGAGTATTTATTACATATAGCTGTTTGGAAGCAGTTTGCAATTTGTGTTTAAAAACATATGTTAATCAACAAAAATGAATCACAAAATTTAATAATCAATCACATATTACATAATTACAGAGGATACATAAATGGTAAAAAAAGATAAAAAAGAGAATCAGGAACAAACAAGTGTCGACGCGGCGTTTCGGTTTTTTGTGGATAAAACACCTTCTTCAGGACAGATTCTGCATTGTTAAAAAAACACAAAATTACCAAACCGTACTTGGTCACAGAGCTTACTCTTTCTTTTTTTTGGTGATAAAGAAACATAATACAATATGCCTATGCTAGTAAACAGTAGTTACGAAGGGCAATTTTCTTTTCTTGAATTATTACTACAGTTATGTTCCTTCGTGTTCTTTTACCATCAACATACATTTTGTTCAGTACCTTTTAGTGCCTCTCTCTCTTTAACATCTACCTTCTACCCTTATACTAGAAACAGATTTAGATTTTCCGTCTGTTTGAACCACTGTTTATTCTAGTGTGTTCACTATAATTCCAGTATAATACGTACCTCAATGTTAAAAACAGTGGAAATGTATTGGGCTCAGTGATATACTGAAGCTGTTACGCTCTTTCTTAATTCTTTATATAATGAGAATGGTCTGTTGCCATTTCCCATCGATGTTGGGGACTGGACTGCAAGGCATAAGAGTATTTTTGCAATCAATATTTTACTTAATATCGCTTATCATATTGCCAATTGTTACTTAAGTTCTTATCATTTTTACCTTTGATGGGTTGATGCCAGCTTTGACCCATCCGGGGGAGCCACCGATAATATGTGGAAAGATTTTTCTCAATTAAAAGTTTCTACAAAAAGGGGGAGATAGCGTCATAAATTGCCCTATTCCCTGAACCGAATTGTATAGACGGTTGGTATGAGGCAGCACTCACCTTTTATATATAGTATGGCAATCACTACAGCCGAAGACCTTCTTTTTGTTACAGCACTGCGGGCTTGGGGGTTGACCTCCCTGTGTTCAATTACCAACTCTGAAATAATAAGTGCTCTGTTTATTGTTGGCTGTCCTTTTGCCAAGCTAAAAAGATGAATATCTCCTTTTCATTTAAGGTAAAACTAGTACCTAAAAGGCTACTAACCGTCTTTAGTTTATACTGGCTTGTCTAAAGGGTATATTGCCCCTTTGTCCGCATTCAAAAAGGCTACAGGTAAATTTTTAGGCGATCGTAAATTAATCAGCCTTCTCTTCATTATGCTGGCTTTAAACATTCAGACGTTTTGTTTCAATTGGTTAGGTATTCATTGATGCCTTGTAAGATCGATTAATTAGGATGTCCGTTTTAAAAAAAAAAAAGGATTGAACAGATAGATACAGCTATGTCTGCGGTGCCGTTATCTAGTCACTAATAATCCTATTGCTACATTATACATGGCTGACGCACCACACGAAGGGTCAATGAGTGACACTGAGACAATTAAGGCATTGACATGGAATGTAAGGGGACTGAACGACTATCGTAAGCTCCGCAGGGTGCTACACTACCTCCAAAGACACCACATAGACCTAGCCCTACTGCAAGAAACACACCTACCAAACTCCAGTAAGATGCTTACGCATAGGGGCCTCCAGGGTGTCTCTACTTATGCAGGCTTCACCACACATGCTAGGGGTGTCCTCACTTGGGTCAATCCGAAATCCAAACTATCCCTCACACTACTGAGCGCAGACCCGGAAGGAAGATTTGTGCTAAGCAAGTGTTCAGGCAAGGGGCAAAGTCTACTGGTCATGAATGTATATGGACCGAATTACGACTCTCCGGACTTCTATGCAGCGATGGCAGAACACTGTATTGAGTGGCCCTCAGATAGAATGCTGTGGGGGGGTGACTTCAACTTCATTTTTAGCCCGGAGCTGGATAGGTCGGCGGGTCCACCCCGACGCCCGGCAGCTGCCGCACTGCAAATGCAAGCTGAAATGGTGAGACTAGGACTGGTAGATGTCTGGCGTGAAAGACACCGAGATAGAGGGGGATACACACACTACTCAGCGTACCACAATATACACACTAGAATAGACTACTGGCTATCCACACTCCCGTTACTGGCTGCTGTGAGGGACTGCAGGGTGCTTCCCCGAACACTATCTGACCATTCCCCTATACTGTTGATATTTGACACACCCAGGCAGAGGATACCCCCATTCACGTGGCGCTTCCCACCATATTCACTATTGGATGAGACGTTCAGAGCCGAACTAGGGGAAGAAATAGATGTATTTTTCGACACCAACATAGGTACGGTGGACACCTTCGGGACGATATGGGAGACTTTTAAGGTCTTCGTCAGAGGGGTGGTCATGGCAAAACATTCCAGTGTCCTGAGAGCCATCAGACACAGACTGGCATACCTAGAGTGCCGCATAGCAGAGTGTGAAAGATCTCAGATGGCGGGCCAGTCCCCCACAGGAGACGGGACTCTGCAGGAGCTCCTGAAAGAATTCCACGAGGAGGCAGACAGGGAAGTGCGACACCTAGGAAAGTACGCGACGGCTCGCTCTTATGGAGAGGGAGACCGGCCAGGCGCACTGCTAGCCAGGATAATGAAGGGTGCCAGGCGACGGCAGGTAATCACAGAAATGCAATCGGCGGGGGGAACGGTGTTAACGGCGGAGGAGGATATTCTCTCGGAATTTAAGGGGTTTTACGAGGAGCTATACACAAACAAGATCTCAGGTGTAGAAGAACAGATTGACAACTACTTAAGTTATATCAAAATGCCGTTCCTCGAGAACTGGCAGAGGGAATTCCTAATGTCCCCCATTCTCCGGGAGGAGATATCAGATGCGCTGGATGGCATGAGGTCTGAGAGTGCCCCAGGGACTGACGGATTAACTGTGACCTTCTACAAGGCGTACAAAGATAAGCTTTTGCCCTACCTTTCCGCGCTCTTTGACGAAATCTGTGAGGAAGGCGCCATGCCGCCCTCAATGAGAGAGGCTCTCATTGTAACAATATTGAAACCCGGAAAACCGCATGACCATCCAGGATCATACCGCCCCTTGTCACTTATCAATGTTGATGCCAAGCTTTATGCTAAGGTGTTGGCTACCAGATTGGCGCTGGTGGCCCCAGAACTAGTGGCTCCGGAGCAAGCGGGATTTATCCCAGCTCGGAATCTCACATACAACATCCGCACAGTGATGGGAACCATGCAGCATACTAAGCACGACACTAAGGCCATCGCAGTCTTCCTCGATATGGAGAAAGCGTTTGATTCCGTAGAATGGGTATTCATGCGCAAAGTCCTGAAGAAGTTGGGACTAGGAGACCTTTTCCTACAACTCCTGGGCGCGCTTTACCACAAACCCACTGCGCGTGTCAGACTGGGCGATACAGTCTCGGCGCCGTTTGCCATCAGCAGAGGCACGAGACAAGGCTGCCCCCTCTCGCCTCTACTTTACGCACTGGTGGCGGAGCCTCTGGCCTGTGCGATTCGGGAGTACCACTCATATGAAGCCATCAACTACCCCACCTACAAAATTGGTATATCCACGTACGCGGACGACACACTGCTATATGTACGTGACCCAGTGAACAATCTCTCTTCGGTACTGAGGGAGGTTGTACGTTTTGGAGCGCTCTCGGGGCTGAAGGTCAACTGGTCCAAATCAGTGGCGTTCCCCCTGACTCCTGTCACTGAACCCTTTGAGATGGAGTACCCGCTCCAATGGTCCACAGACCCGATAAGGTATCTGGGCATAATGCTACACACGGATCCCGAAATCATGGTGAGGGAAAATTACGGAGTAGCCTTTAGCAAACTCACAGACGACGTTGAGCTCTGGATAAGGCTTCCGCTGTCGTTAATGGGACGAATCGCATTGATGAAAATGGTGGTCCTGCCACGATTCCTGTTCCTCTTTAACAATATCCCAATTGTGCTCTCTAGAGCCTTCTTCAAAACCTTAGACAAACTTCTAGTGCGACTGGCCTGGGCAGGAAAGCAGCCCAGAGTGCAATGGAAGGTCCTCAAGCTGCCTTACGAGCAAGGGGGGCTGGCCGCGCCAGATATGGAGCGCTATTATAGACTTGCGCAGGCTTCGCACCTTCACACTTGGATCCATGGTAACCAGGACATTCCGCACGTGATACTGGAGCGGCTGTTCGCACACCCAACCCCGCTCCCAGCAACTATCTGCGGCCCCAGAGACCGCAGAGTAGGAACACTGGACTCCCTTTTGTCTACTAACCACGCTTGGCACTCCATACTACAACGGCAAGACAAAGTACTGATGTATGCACCCAATATGCCGACGCATTGGGCGCTATGGCTCCCCACCCTGGCGGAACCGGCAGTACATAGAGCCCTCAGTGCACTGGGCGCAAACACTATGGGAGACCTCTTCGAGAATGGAATGGTAAAGACATGGGACCAACTGGTTCGAGGGACGGATCGCCCCTCGTTACTCCAGCGCTTTCAGTATCATAGAGTCAGAAGTGCCCTTCTAGACCTGTTGGGCCAGACATGGAGGAACCCCCTGAAATTCCGGAGCTGGTTTATGTCATAGCTGCCATGGCGCCCCAGAAGCTGATCTCTAAACTATACAAAATAGGGCACGAGCATACGGCCCTACAGTACACGAGGGCTCGCTTGGCCTGGCAATCCGACCTGGACACCCAATTGGACGACAGCATGTGGGCGTACTGTTGTGCGGCCACAAGGCGGATTTCGCTGAACGGGCGACACCGTCTGATCCACTTTAAATTTTTACAGCGGGTTTATCATACGCCGGAAAGGCTGCACAGGTTTGGTCTTCGGGACACGCCAAGCTGCGAGAGGTGCCACGCTCCGGTTGCGGACTTCCTGCACTTGGCATGGTCGTGTCCGGGGTACAGAGGTTCTGGAGCAAGATATTCGCTGAAATGAGCGTTATTGTGGAGGTAGATTTAGACAGGGACCCAGCGCTCGCACTGCTAGGCTATGCTAAGAATGTTCCCGCACCGGTGAGGAAAATAGTGAGTATGGGTATGCTCCTCGCCAAACGAGTAGTTGCCTTACACTGGATGAGGGGCCCACTCCCGACGCTGAAACGTTGGTCAAACGACATGACGTACTGCAATACTCAAGCGGAGCTTTACAGTGAGTTGCTCCCACCACGAAGCCGGCCCAAGAACTTCTGGGGGTTATACTAGACCTACTTATCTTCCAGGGTAGAGGGAGAGGACCTGATGGCGGGGGAGGAGGTGAAGTGCAGCTAGTGTGGTCCCTTACAAGGCAGCGTGATTTGCCCCGGCGGGAGTTACGATTTCCCCGATAGGGTGTAGACTGAGGGGACGTCCCCTGGAATCACGGAATGCAGCATGCAACGCAAGCCACAACACGTCAATATCTTGTACACTGTCACACCTGAGGAGCACTGCTTGGGGAATAGTTGGGGGGTAGCGAGGTTCAGGGGATGGGGGGTAAGTTGGGAGAAAAAGTGAAAAATATATAGATTTGTCCATACACACACAATGCACATCACACTGCCCATAGTTTTAGAATGCCGGAGAGGTCCGGACTCTGGCTGGCCAATTGCTTAACATGATGTTTGATAATCTTCCATGGACTATGTCTAGGAGTCACAAAGAAGATGACTTGAACTGCTGCCGGCCCGAGAAGGGATGTAGGCGAATGGCTGACTGCGTTATTGTACTGTGCTGTTTTGTGATAAATAAATAAAAAAAAAAAAAGAATTAAGAAAGAGTGCAACAGCTTCAGTATATCACTGAGCCCAATACATTTCCACTGTTTTTAACATTGAGGTACGTATTATACTGGAATTATAGTGAACACACTAGAATAAACAGTGGTTCAAACAGACGGAAAATCTAAATCTGTTTCTAGTATAAGGGTAGAGGGTAGATGTTAAAGAGTGAGAGGCACTAAAAGGTACTGAACAAACTGTATGTTGATGGTAAAAGAACACGAAGGAACATAACTGTAGTAATAATTCAAGAAAAGAAAATTGCCCTTCGTAACTACTGTTTACTAGCTTTGGCATATTGTATTATGTTTCTTTATCACCAAAAAAAAGAAAGAGTAATCTCTGTGACCAAGTACGGTTTGGTAATTTTGTGGTTTTTTAACAATGCAGGATCTGTCATGAAGAAGGTGTTTTATCCACAAAAAAACCGAAACACCGCGTCGACACTTGTTTGTTCCTGATTCTCTTTTTTATCCTTTTTTACCATTTATGTATCCTATGTAATTATGTAATATGTGATTGATTATTACATTTTGTGATTCATTTTTGTTGATTAACATATGTTTTTAAACACAAATTGCAAACTGTTTCCAAACAGCTATATGTAATAAATACTCATAATATTTCTTACTACATTGTTGATAGACTGTTTATTAACTTCTAGAGCTAACATGTTGGTCTGATGCAGATGATTACTATACCTAATTTGTAATAATATATGTTTAGTTCTACCTTGCCTCTCTCATAATCGGTATTTCATGTTTGTGTGATCAAACTAGTCGCACTGGGTTGTATTAAGCTCTGATAACAGTTGATAGGATATTACATTAGTGTTACTTTGGGACACTCTGTGTTTCTCTACTTATCTCCCCTGGTCCCACAAACCAAGATAGGGGGCCTCCTTATCTTTTTTTACGGACCAGGAAAATCGCCAGCGTCGAAACAACTTGCGTTTACTGGGTATTCCTGAAGGGAAGGAGGGGGACGACCCAAGGCGCTTCATCGTGAAACTGCTTCGGGAGTCCTTCCCTGATGAGACTGGTTGGGACTGGGACCACAAGGTGCAGAGGGCTCATCGCTTTCCCTTTCATCTAAAGCGACAACACAATTCTGGAGGGCACCCAAGAGTGTTTTTGGTATACTTCGGAAATGTTCTCCATAGGGAATTGATCTACGATAAAGCCCGTTTCAACTCTAAAAAAGGCGCCAACGGAATAACTTTCTTCGCTAAGCCAGACTTCTGACACCAGACAGTGAAGCGCAGATGGCGCCTAAGACAATTAATCTTACCTTTTCAACAGCAAGGAGCAGATGTGTACCTCATGAATCCCACCAGGCTCAAAGTCATCCACAATGGAACCACCAAAATGTTCTTACCCGAAATAAAAGCCGGGGAATATCTGACCAAGCTGAAGTCCAAAGGCAGCAATAGATGAACTAAGTTATGATTGACAATACCCGTTCTTCACATGCTACTTTGTTCTTCTATCTCCTTTACCGCCTTCTCTTCCCTCTAGTTCTCTATCCTTCTCTTTGCTGCATTATTTAGCCTACACACAGTAAATTGCGGGAAGCGGATTCTTTTTTTTTTCTTTTTCTTTTTACTACTGGCTATTTAGAGCAAGAATCTAAACTGGGCCTCTGTTTTGTTTTTGTTTTCTTATTCCGGCGTGGCTGACGGCTGGGGCTCATGCAGATTGCCATCATTCAGGGCTTACCTGATTGCTCAAAAAGGAGGGGTGAGTGGAGGGGGGGGGGCACAATCTTCTTTTTTTATTGGGAAAATGGGCTCAGAAATGTTGCAATGTTTCCTTTAAATCAGTATTTATACATGCTAACTGAATGTACTCCCTTTTTTTCTCTTTTTCTTTCTTTCTGGCACAGAAGGTTACTACAAACCCTTTTTGATGGCTAACTCTGACACCTTAAGAATTGTTTGTGTGAACATTTGTGGACTTAATGATCGCTCCAAATGGCAAAAAGTATCTCAGGGTCTTAGATCTTTGAGGGGCGACATCTATTGCCTGCAGGAGACACACATTGAAGGCTCACAGAAACAACTGCTGGACTCTTTAGGGTTCAAAGCCCTGGGAGCAACTACCCAAAGCTGCTCTAAAACCAGAGGGGTGGGCATCCTGGCAGAAAAAAGACTCCCTCTTAACACTCCTCGGGTCAAAGCAGATCCTATAGGTAGATGGGTTATAACCGAATGCCTTTTTCCTGGCAGTCCCCCCTTTACATTATGCTCAATCTATGGCAGCAATACTGATGATCCTGGAGTTATCAACTTTGTATCAGGGGAATTAGCCCACTGGTCCATTCCCATAATTCTTTGTGGCGACCTCAACTTACATCTGCCCAGCAATTGGGCAACTAATAATAGCTGGGGGTAAACTGGCAGAAAGCCATTGGTTTTTCAGGCCCTGACTAATTTGGCTGAGACACATGGCTTGAAAGATGCGTGGGCTTGCTTAAATCCTTCACTCCCCTGTTACACCTTTTTCTCCGCCCCTCCCCGCACCCTTGTCAGGTTAGACTACTTTTTTATCTCTTCCGCTCTCATTAGTAACAGTATTATTGAGACTGCCCCGCGCTTTTTGTCTGACCACAACCCTCTTATCCTTAACATCAAGGGGCTGGGAAACCCGAGAACGCTTTCCTCCTGGAGCTTTGAGAAAGCTTTACTCCAGGATCTAGCATATCAAACACACATGCGGGGCTGGATACAGACTTCCTAGACATTAACCTGGGGTCAGCCTCTCTGGCAGTGGTTTGGGACACGCTAAAAGCAGGCATCCGGGGTGAGACGCTTGGCTTCCCAGCGGGCAGAAATAAGAAGGAGAGACTTGTGATAAACAATCTTCAGGAGAAGCTTAAGGAGGCTGAAATTAAGTTAATCCAAGCCATTCAAGCAGGGCTAAGCACCAAGAATATCCAAGACGAGGTTGTCGTGGCTAGATCTAGAATAGGAGCGATTTTCTCTGAAAAAGCCGCTGCAAAATGGGCAATCACACGTCAGGAAAACTATGAATGCAGTGACCGCATAGGGCACTACTTGGCAGTCTGGACACAACAGCAGGTCTCGTATAATGAAATACACACAATCAAACTCCAATCAGGAGAAGAGACCAAAGACTTTGATCTGATAAGAAAGGGTTTCCAGGATTATTATGCCAAACTGTATACCAAGGAGAATAAAGACCCGCGGATGCATTTAAAAATGACATCACTAGATATCTTAGTGAGATCAATCTACAAACACTCTCCACTGACTCCAGTGAGGTTTTAGACCTAACCCCTACCTGGGAAGAGATACAGGAATCCCTTAACTCTCTCCCTGACGGGAAAGCCGCCAGGGTGGACTGCATCCCCGTAGAATTTTATAAGGCTTTTGCACCTCAACTCCAGTAAATATTAACAGAACTATTAACATCTATCTTCAGCGGGGCTGCACCTCCATCATCCTGGTCGAATGCCAGGATAGCAATCTTCCCTAAAAAAGATAAATCCCCGCTGGACATGAGCTCATACAGGCCAATAACACTCATTAATTGTGACTCCAAGATTTTCTCTAAAATACTGGCAAACCGAATTTCCTCGGTAGTGGAATCCCTTGTATCAGAATGGCAGCATGGGTTTATCCCAAAAAAGGGCACAACAGAGCACATCAGGAGAGCCATCACTCTATTTGACGCCGCACATGTTGTAGCTGATCCCATGTCTTTAATAATATTGGACGCCGAAAAGGCCTTTGACCGGGTTTTCTGGAGATATCTATGGGCGGTCATAAAGAGGATGGGTTTTGGGCCAAAACTGATACGAGCTGTACAAACACTCTAAAACCCTCCGCTTGTGTCTCGATAAATGGGCAATTAACCGGGCAATTTGAGATCTCCCGCGGCACTAGGCAGGGGTGTCCTTGCTCCCCTCTGCTATTTGCCCTATATCTGGACCCTATTATCAAAAAGATCGAAAACAATCAGCACATCTCACCGGTTAATTTTCAAGGCTGCACCACCAAAATCCTAGCTTACGCGGATGACTTGGACATTACCTCACCAGACCCCCTAAACGCCATAGCGGGCTTGGAAGGGGAGGCAAGTAAATTCGGAAAAATATCCGGCTATACTCTTAATAAAAACAAGACTCAGATAATAACAAACAACCAAATCTCCTGGGTCGATCATAGAGTAGTTCCTAAAGCCAAATATTTAGGAGTTTATATATCCTCTAACTTGGACGAAGTTGTTCCCAACAACTTACTACCGCTCGCCACACAAACCAGAAAAGCACTGAAGCAAATAAACAACCTGCACCTCACATTAGTTGGCAGATGTAATGCCATAAAAATGACCTTTTTCCCCAAACTTTTATATCTTTTTCGCACAATCCCTCTAGAATTTAACAAAGCCAGCCTTATGAAATTTCAACAAATATATACACAAATTATTTAGGCGTACTCACAACCCAGGAGGGCACTCAGACAACTATGCCTGCCAAAAGATCGGGGAGGTTGGGCCTTCCCTAACATCACTTTGTATTACTGGGCCGCTGTCATGCAATATAGCTCTGAGCTAATCAGAGAACTACCCGATACCTATTCTACAGTACTGCCCTCTCCCTTTCAAATGTTGGTTGGGGAGAACACCGGGGATGTCTGCTACGAGAAACTACCTTTGGATATTTCAAACGGGCTAGATTCAAGACTTTGCTTAGCTCATTTAAGGTCTTCCAAAGCATCCGTAGAAGTTTTGGCATAGGCAGGTATAATCATTATTCTCCCATTTTAAATAACACTAACCTCCCCGATATCTTTGGAAAGGCCTACTTCTCTGATTGGTATAGGGCAGGTATTAGAAAGTTAGGTGACTTAATCCCCAGCGAGGGAGTTATCCCCTTTTTTGACCTCTTAGCCAAATTCAGCCTCAAGAGAGAGGATGCTTTTAAATATCTGTCTAAAAGGTCGGGGTGCCTCAGGATTCACGGAGGTGGAATTCCTTAATGTTTTGCGGAAACCACTGACTCCTCGAATTGGCCTTCTATATACTATTATAAATAGACAGACGCCGGATGATCTACAAGCTATCGCAGACAAATGGCACGGTAAACTTGATACATCTGGAAATGTGTTCTTTAATTCACTCACTCTGTCACAAAACATCTTACTCTCAGCAAAACTACAAGCTCAGCCTTTAAAACAATTTTTTTCTTGTATATCACTCCCAATAAAATTGCAAAATGAGGGACTGGGCAAGCCACTCTCTGTCCTAGATGCGCCGAATTTGGGGCCGACTCTGTGCATATATTTGCTTCTTGCTCAAAGCTCACACCCACTCTGAACCGAATACAGGGGTTTTTAAGAGAAGTTTCCTCTCAGCCGATAACCTTGAACCCCACCATTATCATGCTTGGAACGCAAGCAGAAACACCACACTTGAAAAGGGAGGGCTTAATGTTCATAGCAATGACTGTTTGGAGAATCTGTGTTGATACAGCTTGGCTAGACCCAGAACCTCCCTCTTATTCTCAATGGCTTGCTAGGTACGTAGCAACATACCATCTTGAAAAAGCAGTTTACTCTAAAAAGGGACGCAGGGGCCGGAAGAAGGGTTTGGAGGTGTGGGGCAAACTTACTGATTGGCTTACTCCATCAGAGTAGAATGTGTATTGTTGCTTTTGCTCGCTCAATGCCTGTTGATTGAGCAGGGTCCATTTCCCTGTAATTGCCATATATAGGAATGTACATTCACTCTCTGTTATTCCATGTATTATTTTCTCACTTCTTTGATTTTTTCTTAATTATTGCTCATTTGTGCCCTTTTTTCCAATTTCACAATGTATTTTGTCTGCTGTGGGAGGGGGGGGCCTCATCTTTGGATTTGTGATGTGAATTCCCATCTGTACGAATTTTGCAATTTGAAAAAAAAAAAAATGAAACCACACAAATCATCCCATTGTGAAGCAAGAGACTTGTCATCAGTGAACAACACAGCCATTTCTATACAAGATGGTATAGTTTGGGAAAAAACTGAATATGACATATTCAGCCAGTCGGAACTTTTGAAGATTCCACACTTGTTTAAAATTTCATTAAGTGACTTTATTACCTCTAGTACCTTTTCTGATGATTGGGACTTCAAGACTGTTAATAACATGATGTCGGATCTAGAAAAAGCAGCTGCATTCTCTAATCATGATTATTTAGAGGGTTCATTAGACTATGAACAGCTTTATTGTTACAACCACTATGGTCATCATTTCTTGCATAAATCTGCAACTCCCAGAAATGTATTTATGTATAACCAATGGGAACATTGTCCTACGCCACCAAAGGGTAGCTCAAAAACGTTTGCAATGAAGTTTCCATATTTTTCCGGGTCCAACATATTCAATCCAGAAACATTTTATTTAAAAAATGTGAACAAAACTGGAATGAAAAATATGTTAACCAATACAAAACAGATTTATTCTGTAGCCTTTATTGCCCAACTGTCTAGACAGGGTTTTAACTTTTGGAAAGACACAATTGACAGAAAATCTGTCTAGGGTACAAAAGATTGGCAAGTGCAGGGGGTAGAAGCTTTGTTTAGAGCATGTATCATCCCACAGCAAATAATGTTTTTGGATGACGCTGTCGTGCAAACTTGCCTTGGATTAGCCAAGATCAAAGACATGAACACTCCGTCCATACCTACACCTGCGAGTAATAACATTACACAGGGGGAGGTCGAAGTACATACTATTTTACAAAACAACAGATCAGATCCTAAATGGGAAAAATGGTTGCTCTGGCCCACAGACACAAACATCTGTCAAGAACGATTCCTGAACAAATAAAGGTTTTTACTATCAATAGGCCAGACCCACGTTATGTTCAACAACAGCATCCAGGAGTAGTAACAACATGCAGTGTAGGAAAATTATGCCTTGATTGGCTACAGAATTCTACACTTGAGGATGTGAAACAACACTTATCTTTACTTAAAGAAGGCGCAGACCATAGGGATTTCTTGCTAGGACTAAGAAAATCACGTCAAAAACGTTTCATATATGCTGGTATCTCTGCTGCTTATAATGAAATATGGAAGGTTACCCAAGCAGGCGCTGCAGAAAGAATACAAGAAATTGATCGTATTAATTTAGAGAAATCTTTTGCTGTAGTCGACAATGGGTTAATGACTCTGTCATCCAGGATATATTCATTGGGCAACATTGTATCCTCTGCCATAGACATTATGGAACAAGATTTGGTCATGCTGCGACAAGGCCAGTCTCAACTAGGTTCTATTTTTCTATTAGGCTGGACACTACAAAACTTGCATGCAGGCTATGTGCCTTGGTGTTTTATCAACACAATATCTCTGTTTTAAGAATTCAATCTCACTGATAAAAAGATCAAACTGGCACAAATGGGAGCAAAGTATAAGTTGCTGAGCATTGAAAAACTGGAAAAATTGCTATGAACGGTAGCAGAAAAACCAGCTACGTAGTGGATCATTCATAGCAAAATAACTTTGCCTGTTACAACTTTTCATTTTCAGTATTGCCTCAAAAATATACAAGCAGGAAAATATGAAAAGTTGGGTAAAGAATACATCAAGAAATCCTGGGATTTACCTTACACACACAGATGTTGGAGTGGGGGCGTGAAGTGTTTCTTAGCGGTACACACAGTGAAAATGCACTAAGCGGTTCTCTCCTATGTCAGGGTATTAGTTTACACGGGGCTTGTAACGGTTCCACTGCAAATTTGTCCTGTTACTTGCAAGGATCACATTCCATAGTGATTAATCCAATTTTTGGACAACTTTCAAATGGGAATTACATTAGGTTGAATGATCACAGCTGCTGTGGCATGTTGCCAGGCATCCCGTATCTAGTAACGGTTACTTACAGGGTTACTTGCTGTATGCAGGTCTTGTTCCCCCAAAAAGACAC
The DNA here is from genome assembly GCF_964261635.1 of Lissotriton helveticus. Taxonomy (NCBI): domain Eukaryota; kingdom Metazoa; phylum Chordata; class Amphibia; order Caudata; family Salamandridae; genus Lissotriton; species Lissotriton helveticus. The sequence goes on from NC_136061.1 coordinate 1,037,902,563, forward strand.
AGTCAGGGAGTCGCCTTTATGGCCTTCACTGAACATCCCTTCTATACGAATTGATACTTTAAGCAGAATGAAAGCCATTCTTTTACAACAAACTGTGCCTTTGACCTCATCCAAAGAAACCTATTATCTACAAGTTGCAAGGACTTCGGCTGAGATACAGGCTCTGTTAAGGACAAACTGCCCTACACATTTCACAGAAATGTTGGGAGGTATCTTAAACATGTCTGATACGAGCTGTATTGTGCATATATTTAAGAACATATTTTCAGGACTGTTCACACCTTTTCAATCAGTCCTCGGAATCATTCCAAACTTCGTGCACTCGGTGTTTGGTGGTCTGCCGCTAATTCTAGCACTCATTGCAGGAATCCTGTTTTTTATTCCTATTGCTACGCTATGGCAAGCAAATCCACCGCGTCACTTCCAGCACCGTGGAGAAAGCTCTCCTGGAAAGGAAGTGTCGTGAGCGCATAGTACAGCTTTTGGGTTTACCTCGTCTATGAGAATTAAATACAACATGCTTTCTGTCATTCAGACCAATCTGGCAAGATTGCATCTTACCTGATCTACCCTGCCTGCTGCGCGGTGAAGAATGCGTGCTGGACATCTGTCTAACACTCCCATTAGTCATGCCAACGGATATCGATACTCTGCTGGACCCGGTAACGGCCAATGCTCTGTGTTGTCCCCAGAGGCTACCAATCCTGATGACTCCATTCATTGTGATCTCACAGACGCAAATTGCTACTGCTGAGGTACGAGAGGAAACAACGGGCATGCAGGTAACATCGGAAACGAACATTGCTGATGCTTTCAATGCTGAAGGCGATGCTTCGCATCTATGTGCGGTTAATCTTCTAAACGAGGTATTTCAACTATCACCTACAACAGTAGACAATTTTTTGTCTACAGGAATTGAGGATTTCATGTTTTCTCCATCCACATACACTGACTTTTGATTCAGCACACAGTGTACTGGGAAGACTCTGCATTTGGCCTTCATTTTTTAAAAACAAAAGACAAACCTTGGAACTTTTTCCTATGATGATTTTTTTTCCTCCAAATTTGTATTTCTTTTTTATGGCAAAGTAATCTGCTTACAGTAGAACTAATTATAGAGAACAGAATTCTTTGAACACTTCCAGAGACAGATTTTCATCTTGTCAAACAATTTCATATATGTAACCTCACATGAAATGGTTTTGAAATTTTTTTCTTCTGTAATTACGAACCATTTCATCATGTGTATATATTTATGTTCATACATTTAGCATTCACTGTACTCATATGCTTTGAATGGAACGTTGCTTTAGTTTGTATAGCACCATTGCATTTCATGCATAGCAACAGTTTTTATGCATTTTAAAAAATATGTTTTAGACATGTTTTTAGCAACTCATGTGTAACTATATTTTGAGTATGTTTAGCATGTTTAGCATTTAGTAATGTCGATCATTCGAAACTGGAGTGGGTGTTGTGTTTCGATTTAGATACCCGTACATATGTTTCCCAAATCATGCCCTTATATAGGCACAACTCACATTGCCCTTATTTAGGTATAGTATTCCAGTCCTTATTCAGGCATCAGCCATGGTATCCAAATACAGGCATGGTCACTACATCCGTCCATCCCACGTCACAACGAGTTCTTAGAAACCAGACCCTTAAACCATTGGGACTTTCCCTGCTTGGATTATTGATTTCTCTAACAACTCATTTATTATGCATGAACAACTATTCCTTAGGGGTACATTCATGACGTCTTCCTCTGCCCGACTTTATGTCAATGCTAGCATTCCTCCCAGTTATAAATATACCTTCACTTACCATGGCAAACCACCGCTCAGCTACACAGCTAGATAAAGCTTGCCATGGCAAGTTTGGGAGGAATTCGAGTCCCAGCCTGACGCACTGACCAGACTCTGTCATCCTGCTCGCAGAGAATCCATGTTCAAGTGTCCGGACTCCCTTCGCGGGGTGTTTGGGATTGAGATCTGGAAAGAGATTCCCACCTCACTCATTCTAAGGTAAGGAGCAGACTAGAACCTAGAGGGACAAATGCAATACAAACTATAGCGTACCATACTTTAGAAAACAGCACCTACTTCTTACCTCGTACTACACTTAGGTTAGGTACACTGGGGTAGAACTATTTAGAAGCACCAGACGAGTATTCACATTTTAGCCTGCGTTATTTATGTATGTTTATATGAATATATTTCATAGCTAAAAGACCATGCTATCGCAGTATTTTTTCTTCTTACTGCTTACACTGTATGTATTATATTTCGCATTCTGTCTTGTGATTGTAACATCTCATATCTCTATCACGAGAAATAAGACTGTTCAATAAATACTTTCATTGAAACGCCCATCTATCTATTTCTGTGTAAATCTGAAGAAACTAAGCATGCACGATTGACTGAGTGAAACTGTTATCTATTGTTTCCACAATTCTGAGAACTGTTCCGATTATAAGGGAAACAAAGTTGTCATGTTTATGCAGTTGTCAGAAACTACTCCCTTCTTGTTTATTCGAGAAGTTTCTACTGACCTCTGAGTTAGCTGATTTCAGTCCTATGCCAAAATTATAGTGTATATTATTCCAATGCGCAGAGCCTATAAGGGAAATAGGAACTACACTACAATGGAACCACTATTGACACAGAAATAGGACAAAATGTTGGCACTGGTAAGTGCAGTGTCAACATTTATTCCTATTTCTATGCCAAAGGCTTTACCTAAATATAAATATCCTTATATATATATTACCTTCTGGCAGTCGCCAGTAGGAAGTTATAGTTAGGACCTTGTTTCTATTCAAAAAGCATTTTTTCTTTTGCCAATATGTTTGACGCAATTTGACGAATCTTTGCGAAATTTTCAAAACTAATTGTCCACTCACTTCAGCTGTTGTGTTGAATGTTTCGATACCAAAGGGGGTGATGAACGGAGCGTTTGAGCAAATCAAACAGTCACCCCCAGTCAACTGATCTGGGTTTAATCCATCACCATACTTTAGCTCACTCCACCACCCCAGTTCAGACATGGCCATATGCAAATCAGTCTGACCCTGTGCCTCATGGGAACAGTCCAGCCCAAACTGCCAAGCCATGTCTTCACTGGACCGGAAACAAGCATCCTGGGTCCGGTTTCGGATTCATAATCCTCATTAGCCAGGCTATCTTGAATCCAGTGGTAAATTGAGCCAGATCAGTTGACTGGGGGTGAGTGTTTGATTTGCTCAAGCACTCCGTCCATCATCCTCTTTGGTATCGTGTTGAATGTTTCGGTGGGATTCGTCATGCAGGGGCAGAGAAAAAGGGGGGTCCCAAAATGTGTTTTCTCCATGTTGATTTCCATAGTATAATTTAGACAAAGCTACAGCCCGAACCGCTGAACGGAATTACACCAAATTTAGCAAAAAGGTAGCTCTGGGCTCAGAAAGCACTCTTTTATTGCAATTCCGTTCAGTAGTTCCTGAGAAATGTAAACATTTCTCAGGTATCCATATATCCATGTGAACGATCAGTGAACCCTTCCAATCTTGAGCATGCCATCTGATTGGCTGCCAATAGTTCCAACCAGGAAGTGTTGGCAGCCATCTTGTGACTCAGTTGAACCGAGTCAAAAGGAAAGAGTTTGAATAACATTAAAAATGAAGAAAAAGGGGGCAGGGTATAAACACCCTGCCCCCCTAGTCCTGCTGAGGGGGTCCCACAGGGAACGACCCACCAAAAAATGTTTTAAAAAAGAAATTTAGGCTGGAGTCGCGTAGGGTCCACGAAGCTCCCAGAATTTTATTTTAATGAAGCGTGGTCTTCCACGCTTCGTTTCTTTGAGCCCCCAGGTGGGCCAGGTCCCGGGGGGAATTGTAATTAGATATGCGGGGGACCACCATCTCCCTGGGAGAATGTTTATTAAGTGTGGGGGAGCCATGCGGGCCCCCCCACAGCCTGGAGACCGCCACCTCCACCGGGCTTTTTAAAAAAAAAATGTTTGGGGGGCTCAAGCCCCCCACAGAGCCCCCGGGACCACCACCTCCCCAGGGCTACTTTGAAGCCCTCCATGGCCCTGGGGACCACCACCGCCTAGGGGTTCCTACCCCAGGACTTTGCAGTTTGCTAAGGCATGGAGGGAGTACTGCTCCCACCATGGCATAGCAAACTCTGCTTTGCTTCATCGAAGCAAGAGCATGGAAAATGCTCTCGTTTCCATAAAGAGAAGCAGAATTGCTTCTGGGCAGGGGGAGCTCCCTCTGCCCAAAAGCAATGCCGGCTCCCACAGGAGGTAGGGAGCCAGCGGGGACCGCAAGAGCCTTGATGCTCCCCCTGATCTCCAATGTTGTGGCCATGTCCTGGGGGATGGGGTCCCCAGGGCAATATCGGCCGAGGTAGGGGGGGCTGCACAGGCCCTCTACCAATTTTTTTTTTAAACACAAGGCTTAGCCCTGGGGGATAGGGCTCCTGGGCCGAAATTTGCCTCAGGAAGGGGACCACGTAGACCCCCTCCAAAAAAAAAGAAGATGGCAGGCCTGGGGGACTACCCCTCCTGTTACCTCCAGTAAGTCTCATACAGCAGGATTGCTAGGAGGTCTTCGGAGGCCATGCCCCATTTGTCTACTACTCTTCAAACGTGCCTCCTGGTGCACTACTGGTTGGGGGCTGAAGTTCACTTTACTCCAGAGGGACCTTGGGGGCCATGAATCCCTCCTAGTACATCCTGTAAGCCCTACACATCGGAAATCCTGAGAGATGATTGGAGGCCCGGACCCCTTTCGTGACTACTAGTTAAAAAAACATAGACATCCACTGAAATTCACTGAAAAAAACACAGGTTTGAGGGACATTATAGTTTGAAATTCACCGAAAAAACCCAAAGTTACAGAGACGTTATGGTTAGGCTCAGATTTCACTCTTACGAACCAATGAAATTCAGCAGTTATAGTTAGCTGAACTAACTATAACTCGCTCCCCAGCAATGCACTGCTAATTACCTCACATATTGCATCACTCATGACATGCTCAGTGACATCACTCATGACATCACTCATACATCTCAAATGACATCACTGATGACATCAGTGATTACATCATCCACAGCATCTCTGAGGCACCTACTGACACCTCTATAGAATCTTTTATACACTCACTGCCACTTCTACACAACCATTCACAAACCCATTCAGAGAGCCACACCAGTACTTACACACCCACTCACTGATTCATTGAGCTATACACAAATCCACTCACTCACCCATACTGCCACTCATAGACCCACTCACTCATTAATACAGCCAATGGCATATCCACTCATACAGCCATGAAGGTGCTCACATATTGAGTGAGCCACTCACACACCTAGACACTCACCCATACAGTCAATCATACAGCCACTTACTCACCCAAACAGTTACACATCCACCCACTTACACATACAAATAGTACCGTACTCACTCAGCCATACAGTCACTGATAGAAGCATTCACTCATCTATATAGCCACTCATACATTCAGTCAATCACACACATAGTCACTAATATACCCCGTCACTCACGTATACTGCCTTTCACATACTCAGTTACTCACCCATACTGACACATGCTCTCAATCACCGACACAGCCATACAGACACTCACTCACCCATACAACTTCTCACACGCAACATTACCCCATACAGCCACTGACTCACTGATCCATATAGGTAGTCACACACATCCTCACCTACAATCACAGACCCCCAGACAACCATAGATGTAGTCAGACAACCAATCAATCACCCACATAGCCATTCACGTACCCACTAACACACTGATAGACCCATCAAGTGACAGATACACACATTCACACAACCAGTCACTCTCCCATACATTCACTGAGACACCTAATGACTCACTTATACAGTCAGTCACGCAACCACAGAGTCATCCATACAGTTGTTCATACACCCACTGATTCACCAATACACTTTGGTATATATATTTAACACTCATAAACTTTAAAAAAATACTCACAGTCAATGGATGATGTCATCAACAATGTCATTTGAGATGTCAGCAGTGATGCAATTAGTGATGTCACTGACCATGTCATGAGTGATGTAATATGGAAGGTCATAAGCAGTGCATTGTGGGGGCGCAAGTTATAGTTAACTCAGCTAACTATAACGGCTGAATTTCACTGGTTTTGTACGAGTGAAATGTCAGCCTAACTATAACGTCTTTGTAACCCTTGTTTTTTTTCAGTGAATGAATATATATTCACTAAAAAAACAAAGGTTGAAGGAACGTTATAATTAGGTTCAGTTTCTACCTGTAAAAAAACAGTGACTCACTCCCCTGCAATGCACTGCTTATGACCTCATATATTACATCACTCATGACATGGTCAGTGTCATGAGTGAAAACCTAGCAAAATCTCAATTAATTGGACACATAGGGACCACACCTTTTCTTCCTATTAAACCCCACCCAAAACTTCAAACTTTATTAGGAAAGAGAGAAAGGACAACATACCCTGGATGATCTACTATTTTCACGGCTGCAGTATCAACACCTGCTCCTGCAGAAGAGCCTGTTCTGTTAGAAGACAAGGAGAATGAAAAACATGCAGCACCACGGAGGAAGGAAAGGGACGTCTGGTGATACTTCAGTATGCCATCAGGCGAAAAGAAAGTTTCTGTCAAATTTGTCAAATGTAACGTCTGTGGCAAAGAACTTTCATGAGTAACAGCTAAAAAGTACAGTCATGCACCTCTCCCATGTGAAACAATATTAAAACAATTCATGAGAAAACGTATCACAAGTTGCTATGTAAGAAAGAAGCTGCTTCCCATCCTTCTGTTTCATCACCGACTCTTGCGGCACCATGCACCTCAACAACCATAACAGTGGCAGCTGTGGCCCTCAATTTGGCGCACATGACAATTCATTGTTTATGGTGTCATGTGCCTGTTCGACTAAAAACAATGTCTATTGCTGAGAATTTACATATTGTTAATACTCCTCCTTGCTAAGTTGTTTTTTGTTAGTATCTTCCACATTTGATGGCTTTATTAGTAACCTTGATATCATGTCCATTGACATGGAATTGGTTTTAGAATAGTTCGGTACCAAGTTTTTTGAGTAAATTAATCCTTTGGAAAAAAAAACAGTTTAGAAAAAGGTTCTTTTTAAAACTTAACCAATTTATTTAAAAAGAGCTGTGTTTTTCATTTTATGTATTTATTGTATATATGGTGTACACGTGTGTGTGTATAGGTGTGTTTGTACATGTATCAGTCATTGTTGGGGTTTGTGTGTGTATGAGTAAGTGTCTCAGTAACTCAATGATTGTGTGAATGTGTCAAAGGGAGTGTCAGTGTATGTATTAGTGAGTCATAGGGTATCTCAGGGTGTGTATAAGTAAGTGTGTGAGGGTGTTAGTACATTTATTAGTGTATGCATGGGTGTGTCAGTGTATATATCAGTTTGTCCTAGGATATGTCAGAGTGTGTATGAATGAGTGTGTGAGTATGTTACTTAATGTATTAGTGTGTTCGTAGGTGTGTCAGTGTATATATTAGGGTGTTGTAATTCTATCTAGGACCCTAAATTCGATAGTCCTGATTTATGCCCTTATGTGGTTATAATAAATAATATCCTTATAAAGGCATAAGAATCATATCCATATTTAGTCATAGCCCATGCTGCCCAAATTAAGCAAGGCTACTTCCCCAGGCTCCTAGAAAGTACAACGAGTTCTGTAAACAAACCAAACTCCAGCAACCTGGGAATTCCCCATTGCTTCTGTTTTGATCTTGTCCTAGAACTCCTGTGAGCACTCTAAGAACGGCCAGTTTTTAGTGACATCTTCATTGACGTCTTATGTCCAACCTTACGTCAAAACCCGGCACCTTTCAGGTATAAATATACCAACGTTGCCTTAAGCAAACACACGGTGGTGGTTTTGGAGCAGAGCGGCTATCTACTTGCCCCAGAGCCCAGCTGATGCGAGAGCCCACGGACGCCGCCCCTCCCCTTTGACGCACTGAGAGAGACACTGTCTTTTCTCCTGCAGAGAAATCCAGCTCCGGTGTTTCCATATACCCTCGCGGGTTACTGGGATATCGAGTCCTGAGAGAGAGATACCAGACCTCCTGCTTTCTAACACCCAGGTACGGAGCTGACTAAACCCTTAAGAGAATTCTTGATTCAGATTCCTTGGCAAAACCAACTTAACTTAAACTGCTACTTACTTACTCCTTCCCACGTATTAGGCTTAGGTCAGGTACACCGGGGTAGGCGTATTTAGAAGCACCAGTTGAGTACGTTATTCAATGTATATTTGTATGTATATATTTGATCTATTTTAAAGTATCATATGGCTAAGAAACCATATCAATGCTTTTACAGTATTATTTTATAATACTCCTTTTACTGTACGCACTTTACTTTATGCTAAGTATTGCAATTGTGGCAATTCATTTCTCTTGTATGAGAAAGAAGACTGCTCAATAAATAACAACCTTTTATTGAAAACGCCCGTCTCTCTTTTCTCTGCACTCTGGTGAAACTAAGTATGCACACTTGACTGAGTGAAATAGCTGTCTATTGTTTTCACACGACTCTAGAGATACACTCTTATTCTGAGGGAGCAAAGTTGTCATGTTATATGGTTGTCAGAAGCTAATCCCTTCTTGTCTATCCAGGGAAGTTAAACTCCTCCTTGTTTATTCGAGAAAGTTTCTAGTGACCTCTGAGCTAGCTGGCAAACCTTAAGTCTAATTTAGTCAGTAGAGACCTAGTCGACCTCAGTCCTACGTCTACACTGCTGAAAATATTATTCCAATGCGCAGAGCCTATTGGGAATATAGGAACTACACTACATGGCGCCCACCGTTTGGTAAGGCGATAAATCTAACGCAAGACGTTAGAGTAACTCAGTCGTGCTTTTTCACACAGAACCCTTTTCCCGTAAATACTCCAAAAGTCGTCTGGAGTGGGTAAAAGGTTAAAATCCGCCGGAACTTAGTAGGATGAGAATCCTATGTATAGTTTTTGGTTTAGTCAACGTTGAAGGATACAATGTTCCAAAATATTGTGCACCTAATCTTTGTTTCCTTGAAACTTGATCTGCAACAAAAGCCTTTCTGTTAGTAAAAATGACGGAAAGTGACGACGAAAGGGAGGCAGCTAGAATAGCAGCTCAACTCCTAGCGGATGACACAAGTCTCCGAGACAATGACCCGAATGTTATACTCATTCCAGTCCACATAAGAAAAACTATAACTCTAAAACTTATAGAAGGGGCGTGGCCAAGATGGCGAGCTAGGAGGACGCTTTCCTCGTGGGCTCCCGAGACCCCGGAGCCTTTGCTCCGCCCGACACCGCTGATCTCCCCCGGATCGAGCGGAGGCAGTGCCCGGTGCCGGTGGGCGAGTGGTGACGCGAACTGGGGGTCCCCGGTGGCTTTCCGGACACGACGGAGCTGGGCTGGAGCGGTCCCCGAAGCGGAGACTTGCCGCCAAGACAACGGCAGCCAGTGGGGCCGAAGAACGGAGCCCGCTGGAGGTGCGGCGGGAGGCGTTAGCGGAGCTGCAGTGACCGCCGGAGCGGAGGCGCACCCAGTGCGAGCCGCAGGCGAGGCAGCGGAGCAGCATCCCACGGCGAGCCGCCGGTGCGCCGGCCGAGGCCTTGAGGGGCGGACCCGGAGAGGTCCGTCTACGCAAGCCCGGGGATCCGGAGGGCCGGGAGGCCTACCTCTGTGCGCCGGCTCTCGGAACCCCTCACAGCACCCCAAAAGACTGGAGGTACGGTGCAGGGAGCGGGGGGTGCTCAAGGGAGCCCTGGGGTGCCCGGGCGTGGCACGGAGCCCCCGCCCCGACACAGCTCCTAGGCGGGCCACGGTGGGCTTACAGCGTAGAAGCGGCGCTAAGTTTGAAGGCCCTGATTGGAAGGGGGCCTCCCTCCCTCACCACCCACAGCATCGGAGCTTGTCAGCTGCGCTGGGACCCCTCGGCGGAGGCCTCACTGGCGCCGAGAAACTTGCCTGGTCCATGAATTGAGTGGCACGTGGACTGCGGTGGCGTGCACCGGCCACAAGGGGGATCGGCCTACGCCATTCCTACTGCGACACGGAGGGGGGCACCCTACAGGTGGACTATACTGCTGCAGCGGCCCCGGGGGTACGGAAGGAGACCGGACAACACAACACTTTGGCTTGGATACGACGGAGTGGGCCCTACTGCCATTGCCCCTGCACGCTTTCCTCCACGTAGTGGTGCAGAGGGGGTGCCCGGCTGTCGGTGGCGCACTGATGCACCCACCCTAGAGGGGACGACACGGAAGTCTGGGAAGCCCTACAGCCGAGATTATACCGCGGAGTGTCATATCGGGGGGTGCTGACACGTGAATCCCGGCCCCCACGCTGGTCAGGACCTTATCAGTGCCCTCTCTATCGCGGAACGCTCCCGCTACTACAATGTCAGGCAACCGAGGGGGTAAGAAAGGTGACCGCACCTTGCCTGAAATGATGAGCAGGACTGCCCCAAGACAGGATAGGAGCCAGCCGGCCCCAGCCCCCCAACCAGCTCTCGAGGGGCAGAGGGAGGGGAACCTCCGGTGACCCGATCGTTTCTAGAGTCGCTGTTTAGCACCCTCAGGGAGGACTTCCAAACACTGAAGCAGGAAGTGGCGGGGGAGGTCCGTGAGGTGAGACGAGAGGTCGATTCCCTTGGAGAGCGAGTGTCCACTATAGAAGAAACTGGCCACACCCCCGACGAAGAGATCGCGCACCTGCAGCAGGAGGTCCTGCGGCTCAGAGACCAACAAATTGACCTCCAGGCCCACGCCGATGATCTCGAGAACAGGTCCAGGCGCAACAACATCAGGGTCCGAGGCGTCCCATCTGGAGAAGAAGGGGAGGACGTGGCCGCTTACCTGGGTGATATGTTTCGTGACATCTTGGGTGAGCCCGGAGATTTCCCGGTGAGGATCGACAGAGCGCACAGAGTGGGCTTGCCGCGACGGGCTTCGGCGCCGGCCCCGGACATCTTAGCCTTCCTGCCGGACTTCCCCTTGAAGTGTGGTAAATAAATAATTAAATACCGGTTCTATTTTTCAGAATAATCAATAAACGGGTAGCTCAATAAATAAGAGTCAAGATTCGAGGTAGCTGGAGTTTGCAGGTTTTAATAAAGCATAAAGGACAGGAACAGGACAACCTGCACGGGAATAGGATGGCAGCTGCCGGGGGCAGGAATGGGAATAATGGGCACCTTTTTAATAACAGTGCACAGTATATTTATAGTTAAACAAATACATTACATTCAATACAGTAGGCGTAGCAGTAGGTGTGGTTTGTAGCAGTCGCGAAAGATAAGGCAGTAAGTGGGTGTAACAAGAGGCGTGTACATAGACATGTGATGCAAACGTAACAGAATATGTCATGAATGGGGCGGAAACATGGAGGGGGCTACCTGAGCAGCTGGGACCTTTAACCTAGTGGTGCGCGCAAACGGGCAATGACGTGTTACCAGGGAGAACTGGGGGCTATGACTTCTGCGCTAGAAGAGGAGACTAAAGTCTGCGGAGTCAGAGCGACATGTACCTAAAACCTATCTGGTATCTGGTGTTTAGAGAACATGTTGATAGAATCCAAGAGTTATCAGGGTAAAGGCTAACAGACTCTAAGACTGGTGCATGCATTATTCTACATGTAGTGCGGGTGCGAGGAATATTCTATGAACATTAATACAGTATTTCTCTTACATGGAGACATAAAGGCTAGACCATGACGGAAACTATTGATGCGATTCCGTAGCTTAGGAATGCAGAGAAGGAGGGCTGGACTGATAACTAGAAGCATAACATACTCTTGGCAGACTGGGAGGCAGAGCCAGGCCGAGCCGGGCACTGTGAGGCAGGAAGTAAGTGAAGGGTCAGGGATACAGGTGGGGGCTGTATCGCTCCTCGGAGAGGGTTCAGGAGACAGGAGCTGAATCTGAGTCCGGGCCCTTTTGAGGCCTAGAAACGGGGACTTTTCAATGAATTAACGTGCACACTGTGAAACGTGGCAACATAGGTTTACATAGGCCTAATACTCGTAGCTTTCACGAGAACTGGAAACTAACATACTAAAGTTGGGCACAACTATAATTGCGTCTTTAATCGATCAGAGAGGAATACATATGCATATTGATCATGCACATATAACATAAGGTGGGGAACACGTAGGGACACAGAACATGGCAAAATTTACTTTTCCACATTCCCTCCTTGTCACTACGTTTACATCAGGAAACATCAATATTCATGATACCATCTATCATTTCATATAGCATCATTTGCTCGTCTCGAATTGACTTGGAACGGGACTTAGGACTAGGACTAGGAATACAAGAGGTAGCGCAAATGCCGCAAATCGCAGGGCCACATTGTATACATAGGCAGCAACTGAATATGATCATTACTGCTATACCTAGAAATGACAATACTTTCCATCCCCAGGCAGATATAATACTCCAGAGCCAACCGGACCATGTCCAGGTGCCTGGATTCTGGTGTAACTGATGGGCAATTTTATGAAGTCTGGTTATAGCTGAATAAACAGACGGCGCGTTATTAGGAATGAAAATGCAGCAACTAGATCCGATGACTCTACATGCTCCTCCTCTATCGGCCAGTATGACGTCAAGAACGAGACGATTTTGGAGCACGACAAATCTCATAGCAGATTGCTCTTCGGTTAAGTTACCTAGAGCAGAAGTAGTCTCATTCACTACTGCTTCAAGGGTTCTGGTTAATCTACGTATTAACTTACTATTCTGGATAGGTCCTATAAAGAAGAAGAAACCTCTATTGAAGTCTGTATATTGTTCTAGAGCAGTTTCAGTTTGATCGACAATCGGGGACTCGATCTCCCTTCTATGTCTAATGTGTACTAGATGTGTGTTTCTATGATAATCAGATGGGGCTAGAAAAACTGGTGGCAGTAGGAAGGCAATGTAACATGTTCCATCCCAATCGAGGGGCAGACGAACATATGCGGTCTGACCACAAACAAAATAAGAATGACGTGAGGCCTTGAAAATAGATTTCCCACTGTCACTATATTTGACAATAGTAGCACAATCACTATGTCCTACATGTGCGGAACCATTCTTTCTGACACATAATTCGCCTTTGACTGGTAGTACTGAAATAGCAGGCAAATCTGGAGTAGTATCAGACTGAACATTCAGGACCATGAAATTCGAAGAATAATTACCTAAATTATAAACTTCATTTTCTAGATCTAACCCTGTTCTATGGGTGAGACCTTGCTTGTCTGGAAAACATGTACTATTCAGAAGGGACATGTCAGTTGAGGATGACGTTAACGTGGACCATGCTCCACATGAACCATTATGTGAAAATGGATAAGAAAAAATTGCAGAACTCCCTTCGGTGTCTGAAAAGGGGGGAGTCGACCACACACCCAACAATTAGTGGCATTGCTGGTCTGGTGTGAATAGTGTAACATTCTAATAAACGTGTTATTTCGCATAGCAAGACGATAGGATAGCTCGTGAGGAGGCAGATCACTAAATGTGTGCTCTACTGTACCATTAGAATACTTATTTACATGAGAAATTGGAAAACATAAATGTAATGCATAACTTGTGCAGGTAACCATAAGACTTAGAAACAATAAGAAACTTAGAATGACGATACATCTTATAGAGTTTTGACTAACTCTCTCACTGTGGGGGTCTATCTCATACATGTCAGAAACCTGTCTAACCGTTTCACCCGAGAGGGACTTAGACAATTAAACTGGCTGACTTATTTTACTAGACCTGAGTTTCTTTTTATACTCCTGCTGCGGAGTTTCCTCTAACAGGGGAGGCTTGAATTCAGAGTCAATTTTTAGGCAGTCCTTAGAAATGTTCTTGGCAAATGTTTTTATACGCAATCCATGGAATTTCTTGATGTGGGACATATGTACCCAGCCTTTGCGGCCCTCCAACTTCACGGCCGTGCGGGTGGTCAGAAGAACTAGTCGTGGCTCCTTCCAACGAGGCTCCAGTGGACTTGAACGATCAAAATTGCGGACCAATACGAGGTTTCCTGGAACGATTTCATGCGGTTTCACCTCGGTATTGTCTGGAAATGCGGCGGCAACCTGTGAACGACAAGAGTGTAGGGCAGACATAAAGGAAGCTAGGTAATCTGTCAGCATATTACTGGAAACATCTGTAATACTTCGGGGTCTAGGTGTACCCCACATGTTTGGGGGGCGGCCGAATACGACCTCATACGGGGACAGACCTGATCTGGAATGTGCAACCATGCGCATATAAAATAAAGCAACTGGCAGTGCAACTAGCCAGTCTACACCTTTCTCTTTACAAACTTTGGCAATTCGGATTTTTAAGGTCTGGTTATGTCTCTCTACGAGACCGGCTGCTTCAGGATGGCGCACACAATGGAACTTCCACTGGTACCCTAACAGAAGGGAAACATGTTTCATTAACTCAGATGAGAATGGCTGGCCGTTATCTGAATACACGACCCTAGGGAGTCCATGACGGGGAAAGAATTCACGAACCAACTGCTTGGCAGTGGTCGCAGCGGTGTAATCTGGAACTGGATATGCTTCTGTCCACCTGGACAAAGCGCATACAACTACGAGGACATACTTGAAACCTCGACATCGCTCCATCTGAATGTAATCCATCTGGAGGACTTCAAAAGGGTGGTCAGGAGGTTGGAAACCACCTTGTTCCACCGGGACGCTTTTACCTGGATTGAACTGACAACATATCATACAGGTACGGACTTTCTGCTTGGCTGCAGCTCGTAAATGCTTGTTGAACCAAATGTTCTGGATACTGTCTAACATAGCTTTTTCTCCTAAATGTGCAGGACTATGTGCGGTATTGATAATGACTTGAACCATAGAGTCGGGGAGAAACCATGTGGCTTTTCCCTTCGTCACCCATCCCTGATCTGTCTGGACCCCTCCTTGTTCGGACCATTTCTTGATTTCGTCGGGAGTAGCATGTAACTATATGTCTATGACATCTTGTGTAGGGTCCTTAACTGTCATACAAGTAGTCTGGTCTGGAGGGTGTGTCAGTGTCGTGTTAACTGGAATGTCTGGAGTCTGAGCTGTGAGCTTGGCTGTTCGATCTGCTAGATCGTTACCTTGGGAAATGATGTCAGTGACTTTCGTATGTGCCTTGCACTTCATGATAGCGATAGCTGTCGGTAAATGGATTGCATCTAACAGAGCTTGAATGAGAAGACCATGCTGAATCTTGGTTCCATGAGAAGTCATAAAACCTCTCTCCTGCCAGAGCACTCCAAAGTCGTGTACAACTCCGAATGCATAACGTGAATCTGTATATATGTTTACTTTCATGTTCTTGGCACGTATGCAGGCTTGGGTCAGAGCAACTAGCTCTGCTGCTTGAGCGGACAAGGTGTCAATACGGTGTGTCTCTATAACTTCGGTTTCAGTAGTCACTGCATACGCGGCTACTAGTTCCCCTGTACTCGTTCTCATACATGAACCATCCACATAAAGTGTCAGGTCGGGATCAGGTAATGGAATATCTGTCAAGTCCTGTCTTGGCTTTGTCATGGTGTTAACAACTTCCACACAGTCATGTGTGGCAGGATTTGAGGTAACTGACGGTAACAGTGTAGCAGGATTTAGAACGTTGCAGTGTCTGATTTCTATGTGTGGCTGGAACAGTGTCAGTTCATAACCTGTTAAACGTGCAATTGTCAAGTGCTGGGTCTGTGTTCGGTTTAAAAGAACTTCCACGGAGTGTGGGACTTGTACTGTCAGGGAATGTCCTAACACTATGGAATCACTTTGTCTGATAGCTAGAGCTGTGGCTGCAACTGACTTGAGGCACGCAGGCAGAGCCTGGGCTACTGCATCTAATGTGCTAGAAAAATAAGCACAGGGCTTGTATTGTCCTGCTTGATCTTGTGTGAGAACAGATAATGCAGTACCATTACGTTCTGTAACAAAAAGTGTAAAAGGCTTACTGTAGTTCGGTGTTGCTAGAACAGGTGCTTGGCATAAGGCTTTCTTTAATTCATTAAAAACAAGTGTATGTTCCTGGGTCCAAGGGAGGACAGTCGATACGGCTGCCTCCTGTGTCATTAACTGTATCAGTGGCTTAGCTAGAAATGCATACTGAGGAATCCATTGTCTGCAATAGGAAGTGAGGCCAATAAAAGCTCGTACCTCCTTCTGGGTCTTGGGCTGAGGAAGACTCGCTATTAACTGGATACGTTCAGGTGTCAACTGCCTACCCCTCTTGGACAGTAAGTGTCCTAAGTAGACCACTTGCTGGACACAGAATTGAAGCTTCGAAGGGGACACCTTGTGCCCCATCTCGGCTAGGAAATACAGGACTATAAGTGACGCTCGCTCGCAGTCACGTTCAGAACGGGCTGTGATCAGTAGATCATCGACATACTGGAGCAGGGCAGTGTCAGTTGGCATGTGAATATTGTCTAGTTGTCTCTTGAGCGCTTGACTGTAAATGCTAGGACTTTCTGTGAAACCTTGAGGAGCTCGTGTAAATTTATAGCTCCTTCCATTTAAACAAAATCCGAAAAGGTACTGGCTGTCTGGATGAATGGGAACACTGAAAAATGCGTTCTTGAGGTCGATGACAGTAAAGAACGTGGCTTCAGAATCAATGGCTGTCAATGGGGAAGAAATATCTGGAACAACTGGGTACTGAGGAATAATACATTTATTAAGTTCTCGAAGGTCAATCACTAATCGATATACTGGAGGTGCATTTGGATCAGTACGTTTCATGACTGGAATGATAGGAGAATTACATACATTGGAGTCAGTTTCTACAACCACTCCTTGAACAATAAGCTCGTCAATAATTTTAGATAAGGCTGCTACAGCCTCAGGTGGCAGTCTGTACTGTCGGATTCGTGGCAAAACTATACCTTGCTTGAGAGTCACACGATGGGGTGTGATTTGCATACAACCTACATCAGTTGGACCTTGCGCCCATAAATGCTGTGGGACATTCAGTAATCTTGGATCAAAATCTCGCAATACATAGTGACCTTTAAAGTCACGTAAAAACAATCGTACTCCTTCTGGGGAGCAGCAAATTACTGCACCTAATTCTTTTAATGTCTTGATGCCTAACAAATTTTCTGGACATGCTTTAGTAAGTAACAAATCAGTAGTTCGGGACAATGGACCTACTTCTAGAGTAACTGGTTTCGAAATTTCATTAACTATTGGCTTTCCTGAAAATCCAAGGGAAACATTTCTTGAGCCTGAGAGCGGAGCCCCTGGAACCTCGTCATGACTGATGGTAGTCCTACTTGCCCCTGTATCAATCAGAAACTTTCTGTCTTTCCCCAATACTTGACTGTGAACGTAGGGACCCTCTTGATCTACAGGTATCTCGATGAGAGGCAAGCCTACCTCCCTCTCTAGGCTATTTCATGAATACTGCTGATACTCTGGATACTCGGACTGTGCATACTGGTACATCTGCTGTGTAACATGCTGTGTTGCAGCTATAGGCTGCGGTACTGTAACTGTCTGTTGTTCATTCTGTGGTGACTGGGAAGTCTGTAAAACTTGTTCTTGTCTAGGCGGACGTGGTCTTTCTTTAGTTTTACCAGTAGCTATGTTGTGTTTCAGAACTGCACACTCGTTTATAAAATGACCTGGCTGTTTACAGTAATTGCAGGTCCCTTTAACAGGAACTGCAGGATGACTGGCTTGATTCGTACCCCTCTTCTGACTGTCTTGAGGAACAGATTGTGCAACTAATACTTTCATTTTCGTGTCTTTCATACGTCTCCTTTCATGATCTTGCTCTTCCCTGATTCTGTTCTGGTGGTACTGGAGCATCTGAAGCATTTGCAACGGAGTATTAGCTTGCCAGGTACTTTCGACTTTCAGGACTCGGTTTTTAACTTGTGGACTTGAATTCTCGACTAGTTTAGTAACAAAAAGATGAGGGTATGACTCGCTACTTGTTTTCAGACCACTGTTAATAATAAAACATTTCTCGAATCTGGAATAAAAATCACTAGTATCTTCATCTTGTTTCTGTTTACAGGCTGAGATTGCATCCCAATCTTCCTTTTTCGTGGCTAGTAACCTTGGCAAAACTTGTATCAATAACTCAGGTAATTCTTTACATTTATCTCCTAGACCGGTACCTGGTACACGTGTTTTGTCTTCAGCTTCTAAAGCTGTCCAATCTATCTTTTTCTCTCCCACCTCCCATTCTTTTTCCTTGAGCTTTTCATATATGCCCGCAGGCAACAGGACCTTTAACATTTTAATGATATCAGGATACGTGTATTCTCCCATACGGAGCATATCTTTTAATTCACGGTGGAACCCTGCTGGATCTTTGTCGTGACAGGGAATCAACTTCTTCATCTCTAAGAGTTCCATCTTTGTAATCGGGGTGTAAACAAATACTCGTTCTAGATCACCACCCGTTGTCCTAACTGGGTGCACTTCTCGTAACGGATGCTGTCTGTCTATGTAGAATGGTTTACTTTCTGGGGGTGAGGCGTGAACAAAATGCGGATTCAGAAACGTTCGGTATTTGTGGCGCTGTTCTAGAATGATACTAATTCAATCGGTACCTAGACCTTTCCATCTATACTGTAGTAACTCGTTCAGAACATCATGTAATGGACCTGGATCAGAATGCTGACCCTCATACAGAGTGATGAGGTGCTGGATCATATACATACCCACCAGTCGCTGCTCGGCTGGGGGCAGTTTCAGAAACATTTGTGCCACTATTTCGTCTGGAAAAGTGGTAGAATCAGTAGCCCATCGGACTGCTGATCGGGCTAGTTCTTGTTCATGCATAGTACTAAGTTCACTATAACCTATTCGTGATTTCAGGATTTTATCGGTAGCCTGGAATACTTGTTCTAGAGAACACTGTTCTGGTACTAGAGAAGGAACAGTTTTCTTGTAGTCTAGACGTGAAGGTTGGTCGGAAAGTCTAGTTCTACCTACATACGCTATTCTGGTGGGATTCTCGTCGTCTACCTCTTCAGTAGAAGAGTCATTTTCTTTCTCGGTTGCTTGTGTTGCTTCTCGTTTCTCGTGTAACTTTATTATTTCTTTACGGATTTTCTTGTACATACTCTCTATACTGTTCTGTGTCTTGTGTCTTCCCTCGGCTATATGGTCACTCCACCTGGTCAGAACTTTCATTTCTTCTGAATCTTTTCCTGGATAATCTTGTTCTCTTATTAAACAATTAATTAAAAACTTTAAAATCATGAGCTGAATCTCGACTTTTCTTTGGACCATGGTGTCGCCAATACTTTCTGGATCTCTTCCTGTACGGATGAAATGATATATTCTGTCTAGATAACTTTTCATATTCGGCAGGGTGTCCAAATACTCGGTCACCCGTCTTACACGCAATGAATACAAGACCATGTCATCATCGCCTGGGACTGGATCATAACGGCATTCGGTAAGTGCTCGCTTGATATCTGCAACTGACTGAAGTTTGGGTGTACGCTGTAACGCTAGCTCATGTAGCGTCATACGTCTGTGTTGAGGCGGGGTACGAGGAGAACCTCCCCCCGCGGCTCCTAAACTGGAATCGTCGGTGGGTACTGTACGGGCTGGGAGAGTGACTGATGCAGCGGGTACTTGTACTGTATGCTGGACCGGGGGTGCCGTAACAGGTGCTGTACCGGGTGCCCCGGTAGCTGGAGGAACAGGAATTACATTATTTACGGGAGCTGGCGGAACAGGATTAGCGTATTCGGGGACTGTGTCGTCCAAGTAGGACGAGAGAAAAATATCAGCTGCGGTCGGTTTGTGACGTAGCTTAATCGGAACTAGTGATGGCGGGAAATTACTGGATGCCTCTGGGGTTGCTTTTGGCAAGCCCTCGGCAAGAAGAGGGTACATACCCTTAATAAGGGCATTTCTCTGTCTGTCTGTCTGTTCGGCTTTAACTCGTTCACCTATTTCGATTAATTCCCTTTCTTGGGCTCTTTCTGAGGATTCTCTACTTAATTCTGCTTTTCTGATTTCTTTTTCGGTTCTTTTATGAGATTCTTTGCGCCATAACTCGATGGCATCTTTCTGTGACTGTCTGGCTTTCTTTTTCCATAATGCTTCTTCTACTCGCATGATGCACTCGGCATCCCATGTGCCTGATACAGGCCATCTATATTTCTCTTCGAGATGTCTGGTATAATCAGACCATAAATCTAGATATATTATGGCACTTAAGCCATGCTTATGATACATAAAATGACCTGGACTGTCCCTAGGCGGGACAGGGACTGCTTCCTCGAGCAGCCCTTTTCTAGTTTTTAACTGACGTAACTTAGAGAACAGAGGCATGATTTAAACTGGAATCTTAGACACAATACAATACACGATAAACACAATAATGACTGAAAAACAGATCACTCATACCACGACATTAAAAACACATTGAAATAACATTTAAAATAACAGTTCGAACAGAATATTACCTGCGAATACTTGAGAACAGAACACATGAATTTCTCGAGAACGGAACTTACTAGAATTACTAGATGTACTGTTGAAACAGTACGAAACTTACCGGTCTCATAAAGAGACACGTCAGGACCCGCATCCACCTAGGTGGACACTTCGTGTTGGATTTGCGTACCCAAACCCACGGACCAGAGACAAATTAATTGACCCTGTCTAGATACTACCCCAGCAACGGTACTCACCGGACAGCAAGAACGGAAGGCCTCGGACTGGACTGGACTGCTACGACGACGGACGGACGAACTTCGGACTTCAGTTACAGGTGGGCCTCCGGATACCTCGGACCTTGGACTCTCGGCTTGGGCTCTGGTCGGGACTCGCCGCGTTCCTCCACCGCCTCATCTGGATGCTGGACCGCAACCTCCGTCTCCTCCGTGGGCCTGAGGGATACTTGAAGCAGAAATATCTGCACGTGCACGGTATGGTTCCGTCACGGCTGCAGAGGGTCAGGGGGCTTGCGTGGCTTCGCCGGCGCGTGGGGAAAGGGCAAGTCCCTATTCGGGCGCCATTATGTGGTAAATAAATAATTAAATACCGGTTCTATTTTTCAGAATAATCAATAAACGGGTAGCTCAATAAATAAGAGTCAAGATTCGAGGTAGCTGGAGTTTGCAGGTTTTAATAAAGCATAAAGGACAGGAACAGGACAACCTGCACGGGAATAGGATGGCAGCTGCCGGGGGCAGGAATGGGAATAATGGGCACCTTTTTAATAACAGTGCACAGTATATTTATAGTTAAACAAATACATTACATTCAATACAGTAGGCGTAGCAGTAGGTGTGGTTTGTAGCAGTCGCGAAAGATAAGGCAGTAAGTGGGTGTAACAAGAGGCGTGTACATAGACATGTGATGCAAACGTAACAGAATATGTCATGAATGGGGCGGAAACATGGAGGGGGCTACCTGAGCAGCTGGGACCTTTAACCTAGTGGTGCGCGCAAACGGGCAATGACGTGTTACCAGGGAGAACTGGGGGCTATGACTTCTGCGCTAGAAGAGGAGACTAAAGTCTGCGGAGTCAGAGCGACATGTACCTAAAACCTATCTGGTATCTGGTGTTTAGAGAACATGTTGATAGAATCCAAGAGTTATCAGGGTAAAGACTAACAGACTCTAAGACTGGTGCATGCATTATTCTACATGTAGTGCGGGTGTGAGGAATATTCTATGAACATTAATACAGTATTTCTCTTACATGGAGACATAAAGACTAGACCATGACGGAAACTATTGATGCGATTCCGTAGCTTAGGAATGCAGAGAAGGAGGGCTGGACTGATAACTAGAAGCATAACATACTCTTGGCAGACTGGGAGGCAGAGCCAGGCCGAGCCGGGCACTGTGAGGCAGGAAGTAAGTGAAGGGTCAGGGATACAGGTGGGGGCTGTATCGCTCCTCGGAGAGGGTTCAGGAGACAGGAGCTGAATCTGAGTCCGGGCCCTTTTGAGGCCTAGAAACGGGGACTTTTCAATGAATTAACGTGCACACTGTGAAACGTGGCAACATAGGTTTACATAGGCCTAATACTCGTAGCTTTCACGAGAACTGGAAACTAACATACTAAAGTTGGGCACAACTATAATTGCGTCTTTAATCGATCAGAGAGGAATACATATGCATATTGATCATGCACATATAACATAAGGTGGGGAACACGTAGGGACACAGAACATGGCAAAATTTACTTTTCCACAGAAGGAGCGGATTCTACGCGAGGCTCGACGACGGCAGCCGGTGAGTTTCCGGGGTCATCAGGTGGCGCTGTTCCAGGACTTATCTACGATTACCCTACAAAAACTCAAATCCTTCAAAATCGCCACTGACTTCTTGAGAGAACATGGCATGCAGTACTCTTGGGGCCACCCCTTCCGGCTAATCTTTCGTTGGAACGGAACTTTGCATCAGCTCCGGTCCCTTCAGGACACTTGCAAGGTGCTGGGGATCACAGCGACGGATAGCGACACCCCCGCGCCTTCCCTCCGACGCGCCACCAGGGATGGGTGGCAGACTATCCGAAGGCACCGACCCACTAACTTGCCTTCAAGACCTGACTCGCCCACGGTCAGAGCAGAGATGGACAGCGCGATAAGGGAGGTATCCAGAGACACGTCTTCTGGTGATGTGGCCTTGTCGGCCTGAGCACACTCCGGGGGGAGATCTTGATGGCCACATCTTCACAGCAGGTGCGAGGGTTCCGGGGGGAGGGGGTGGCGGGGGGGTGCAGGAGGTGGCTGGACGTCCACTCGAATAACTCACCACAGACTTGTCCGGTATGGACCAGACTGGGACAATGATCTTCTTTCAGGGGATGTTGGGGGGGTGGGGATGTTGGGGGAACGGGTGGGGTGTGGGAGGAGGGCGGTTGGGCCTGGGAGGGGAGGAATGGGGGGAGTGTGAGTCTCGAGTTTGGGTGCGGGGTAGCTGGGAGTTGGGCTGGTTGAGGGACGTTTGGGGGGGAATCGGAGTTTGTGCTGTGCTCTCATGTTTTACTGCTGTTTTTGCCTTGCCCTCACACCGCAAGTACTGAGTTGCGGATATCGTGCTATTGGGTTCTTGCATTTGTTCGGATTTACACCGCCGATACTCACGGCATTCACTGACGACACGGGTTCATTGAGCGCTTTCCTTGGGACGACTGCTCATGGCCCTTAAGATTGTTACACTTAATATGAAGGGACTGAACAACCCGGTCAAGCGTAGAGCGATATTATCCCTACTTGAAAACACCCAGGCAGACATCTGTCTTTTACAGGAAACCCACCTCCTAGCCCGAGATTGCCTCCGGATGAGGTCCCCGAAATTCCCAGTACAGCTCCTTTCCTCAGGGCCTACTAAGACAGCGGGGGTTGCAATCTTGGTATCTAGAAAGTTTAAAGGAGAGGTCCTGCACAAGGTTGCGGAGCAGAAGGGGAGGCTCCTAGCTTACAGGGTCAAGTTGGGGGGATTCTTGTTTACTGTGGGTTCGATCTATAGCCCTAATGACCGCCAGGAACTGTTCCTACACTCCGCCCTTGAAGACATAGCGACTACACCGGACAGGCACATAATCATTGGGGGGGACTTGAATATGGTCTTTGATTCGCTCTTGGACAGATCCACGCAACGACGCCCGGGGAGTTCTCGCAGCTGAGTGACTCCCGCCTAGATGATCTCGACATGCACGATTTATGGAGGCGCCTGCACCCTACCACCCGGGCTTATTCCTACTACTCCCACGCGCACAAGACGTACGCAAGACTAGATCATCTCCTAGTTACGGGACCGGTCGCCGCACTGGCGACGGCTTCCGACATTGGGGTTCTCGCGTTGTCAGATCACGCCCCGGTGTCGGGCTCTTTTCAGCTGCCGACGGTGTCTCCCTCACGGGGGGTCTGGCGCCTCAGGGATACCCTGCTGCATAAGCAGTCAGTAGTGAGGCAGATACGCGACGCGATTGCTGAGTACCGGTCCCACAACGATAATGGAGATACCACCCTAGCGACGCAGTGGGCCGCCTTGAAGGCGGTGCTCCGTGTGGAATTCATCGCCACCTCCTCCGCGGAGAATAGAGAAAGACAACAAAAAAGGGATGAGCTTACGACTAAGGTACCGGAGCTGGAACAGATGCATCAGAGGACCGGGGCCCCCAGAATCTGGAGGCAGCTTAAGGCTGCCCGGAAACTTCTTTCCACACTGGACATGGACAGGGCGGAGTACGCAGCGCTGCGCCTGAAGCATGCGTATTACACTGGCGGCGATAGGTGTAGCCGCCTACTCGCGAACAAACTTCGGATGCAACACCAGCGCCAACGGGTTACGGAACTGTCGCTTCCGGCGGGACGTCAGCTACGGAGGACCGCCAGATTGCGGAAGGCTTCTGTCGCTATTACGCCGACTAATACGCGGGCGAACCTCCCTCGGCACTGGCCGAGGCTGATTACCTCGCATCGGTCGAACTTCCCGCTCTCGCCCCGGAACAGGTGGAACACCTGGAACGGGACATTCGACCAGAAGAGGTGATTGCAGCTATCTCCCGACTTAAGCATGGGAAAGCCCCGGGACCCGATGGTTACACCCCACTTTTCTACAAAACGTTCTGCCAGGAACTGGCGCCACTGTTGACACGGCTCTATAACTCCTTTTCGGAGTCGGGAGCTATCCCTCCGGATTTGCTCCGGGCAACAGTATCGGTTATTCCCAAGCCGGGGAAGGACAGGACTGAGTGCGGCTCCTATCGGCCGATCTCGCTATTGAACGTGGACCTCAAGCTCTACCCGGGGATCCTGGCAACTCGTTTGGCGCAACATCTGCCAGGACTTGTGGACCCGGATCAAGCTGGGTTTGTCCCCGGTCGTCAAACGGTGGACAACACTATAAGGGTGGTACACATCCTAGAGAAGGCCTCCCGCATTCCCGGGGAACGCATGCTATTATCGGTCGACGAGGAGAAAGCGTTTGACCGAGTGCACTGGTCTTACCTTGAGAAAGTGCTTTGCAAACTGGGTATAGGGGAGAAATTCCGCACCCTCATATTTAACTGTTACAGATACCCGGCCGCGGTGGTGCGGGTGAACGGGTGCAGCTCCGACCAATTCGCGATAGAGAGGGGAACCAGACAAGGGTGCCCACTGTCCCTGCTTCTCTTCCCTCTTTACATGGAGCCATTTGCCCAGAGGATTCGTCAGAACCCGAAGGTGACTGGCGTCCGGATGGGGGGCTACATTCACACCATTAGTCTGTATGCGGATGACGTGATCTTAATGCTTGAGGACCCGAGGGAGGCACTCCCCGCCTGCATTGCCGAGATGGACACCTTCGCCACGGTAGCGGGCTTCAAAATGAATATGAGGAAGTCGGCAGCCCTGGACATCTCGCTGTCCACTGCAACGAGACTTGAGTTACAAAGACGTTTCCCCATGAGTTGGTCTAAAGATCTGATCCCATACTTGGGCGTCTTATTGGCACCCTCTTTGCCCGCCATGGTGACGGCGAATTACACAGCATTAGGCAAAAAGATAAAGGAGGAACTGTCCCGTTGGAACAAGGGCACATTGTCATTTTTGGGACGGATCGCTGCGGTAAAGATGACTCTCTTGCCGCAGGTACTGTATTTGTTTCGGGCCCTACCGCTTCAGCCACCGAAGGGTTGGATCCGACAGGCCCAGGCTGACATCGCACGCTTTGTCTGGCAGGGCGGTAAACCCAGACTTCGGAGAAGTCTGTCCACGCTGGCACCTGAATCCGGCGGCCTAGGCATACCGGATCTCCACAAGTACTTTCAGGCGGCGCAATTGCGGTATTTAGTGGAATGGAGCAAGAGGGAATCTGACAGACACTGGCTGTTTCAGGGCCAGGCGGTGGCGGGCAGGACCCTACAGGAGATACCCTTCATGCGCAGAGCTCATCGCCCCCCCAATCTTTACGCATCCTTTGTCACGCAAGTTCCGCTCAAAGTGTGGGATGCTGTGAATGCTACGCGTGAGCTTACCACCTTCCCGTCGCCACTTACACCATTGATTGGGAACCCCGACTTCCAACCCGGGATGGAACCTGGCGCATTCTCGCTCTGGCGGGCTGCCAAATGTTGCGCTTTGTTTCACATATATGGTCCGGAGGGAACCGTGTCATTCCAAGACCTCAGACGGGATTACAACCTGCCCGAGACGGAACGTATGCGGTATCTACAGGTCCGCCATTGGGTGCTGCAGCCGCAAGTGCGGGACCTAGCCGACCGGAAACTTACACCATACGAGATGTGGTTGGTGAAGCGCTCTTCAGATGCCAAGCTCATCTCAGACCTGTACCGACTCTTGCAGCCCCCCCCTTTCCACATCCATAACCCCGGACGGGCTCGCTGGGAGCGGGAGTTGGGGAGGGAACTAAGCCACAAAGACTGGGACGACATCTCCTACCGCGCGCGTCATTCGGCTTACCACACTGGGCTCACCGAGACCTTCACTAAGATAACCACATACTGGTACTACACACCCCAATGACTGCATGAAATGAACCATAACATCCCAGGCACCTGTTGACGCTTTAGGCTCAGCGATACAGAACATACTCATATATTGGCGCACCACCACCATTCCCACCACTGTAGGCTGGCTGCACAGGTTATGGCACGTTCTGGGTATGGAGAAAATGTCCCTCACAGTGGCGGGCGAGGTGGATAAGCTTGAGGGATTGTGGCTGCCTTTCCTCACCTTACTACAGTCGGAATTCAAGGAAATCACATGTCCCCGATACCTCAGGTTAATGCGACTGACATCCCTGACTACTCCGCAGGCCTAGTTAGCTTAAATGAAGTACGGGATGAGAGGTGTGGTTCCACCGTAGAGGTGCAGAAGGTGTGAGACATTCGCTCAGCACGGGGGGGAGGGTGTTTGGGGGGAGGGCAGGGAGAGAGCAGTTGGGGGGGGGTTGTTGGTTTTGGAATTTGTCGTCATTGCCCTTACGCCTAGCATGTGGCTCTACAACATGTTCTAACTGTAATGTCTGGAATTCTGATGGCGCTCATGGAGCAGAGACTCTGCATAGCACCTTTCTGACGACTGTATACATTGTATGTATTGTTTTCCTTGTTCATAAACATGCAATAAAATGCTTTAAACCTAAAACTTATAGAAAATGGACTGACATCACGAGGTGGTACAGTCACATTTGTGATAGAGGCCCATGAATATCGGCAGACAGAGGTATTCTATTCATGGATACACTTTCCAGCAGCAAATGCTGTGACACACGACTTCCACTATTACAAAATAGAGGAACCTCCGGATGAATACACTCCTTTCGAGGAGATTGAAATCCCACTAAATTACCAAGAGCACCTGCTCTGGTTTAAAGGCGCCCTAAAACATAACAATCACATCACCAGGCTCAGTCCACTAGGTAGACCAGGAGCAACGTGGCCGGTTCTAGCCAGCTACACACCACATCCAGACATCGAAAAAATGTCAGTACCAGAACTTTTAGCCCAGGTAAAACAGCTAATTAAAATACATAGATAATTAGTCCAATATGTAATGCGGTCTTCAACAGTCCAACCAGCAATTAACATTCCACAGCTGACCCCTGAACAGGGGAACACAAACAAAATAACACCACAGAAAATACAATCCTGTCTTGGTAAAACACCCGCAAAACGGGAACAAATTCCATTCTGGTTAGCACAAAAAATCACTCAAGTAGAGGCAGTATTTCCTGATACTACACCTACTGAGAAACACAGAATTCTGACTATCTGTCTTCCAATGGGGATCGCACCACATGTGGAGGACTGTGACACTTGGGGCACAGTCTTTGCTTCCATTTACACAAAAACACATGGTGTTCCGTCCATGGCGGTAATACCAGATGTGCTAAGACAGATTCAAAATGAATACGGTCCAGAACCTTCTTTAACTCTGGGTATGAAATTACTGAAAGACTTCAAGCAGGTCTCAGCTATATTATTAGCCAACATAAAAGGAGAAGCAGCATCTGTGGCGATCCGCCAGAAATTTAAAGAAACAGATATAGCAGAACAGCCATTTGAACTTGCCAGAATCATAGAAAAATCCTATGAAGAACTAGGTAGAGATAGTTTGGGTGGGAAACCAGTAAAACCCCAACTACTTGAAAATCCTGAAAAAACTTTTATTAAAAATAATCTAAACACTCCAAAAAAGACTTGGGATGGAAATAAACAATCCACTCCCAAAGAAAAAAGATTCCAGTCCAGAGGAAGGTCTCCTCAACGAAGAGAAAGATCTCCTGAACGAGGGAACAAGTCTCCCCAGAGGGAGCCCTCTGAGAAAAGATACAACCTTAGAGATAGGGATAAATTGAAAAAACCTGATAGATATCAAGATATTGATACACGTCCCTCTCGATCTTTTCAGACTTCTTCACAGAAATCGGAAAGAAGAGGACGGTCAGAACGCAAAGAGGAGCATGTCAAGTCCAAAGACAAGGAACCTGCTCATCAAAGTAAAAAATTACAATTTCCAAGAAAGAAGGTAGCCAGTATTAAAATAATTAAACATGCCGAGGATACTGAGGACACAACTGAAAAACGGAGAGTGGGCCCAGACAATGCTAGACAGCGCAGCAGAAGTGACCATAGCTCGCAAGATCTTGATGAATCTTCTGGAGACAGTGTACACGAATGAACTCATTCAAGTGGAAACTGCAGATACCAGAGTTAGCAAACCTCGTAAAATATACGAAAAAACACTGCGTATAGAGGGAGATAAGACTAGGAAAATAAGAGGGCTCTTTTGGGATAATCTCTCGAAAGGCTATGACATCCTTTTAGCTGAGAAAGACTGGCCACCAGAGTTTGTCAGGGAGTGCCCTCATGGCGAAGAAATTATTATGCCTGGCTTCTCAAATCATGTTCCAATTCATAGAAAATATACATATGCAAGAAATGCGGACACAGCCAGAGACCTGGTTAGCAACTCTGATACGCGCACAGAGGTGTCGGGATCGGCAGACAGCATACAACTTTTCCCCAAGATCACGGCGCAGACAGCAGACGAATTTTAACATCACCATCGTGACCGCACTCCGGGTGGTAATGTATTGCCTGTATCATTCCTTACACACAGGTGGGTTGCTTGAGGGATTGATTTACTGAGGGCCGCCGTGCCACTGCGGGCCAATACAAGTACGGCGCTAATGGCCTGCGCCCCCCACCACAGGCACGTGGAACTGTTTGACTCCTGCCCCTGTTGGGCGTCATGGTTCGGACTTCGAGCCCGTTGGCCTGGGGACCTTAGTGTTCAGGGATCATCTGTTCGATTGACACTCCTCTTCTGCAATACGATGTACCGGGCGCGTGCGCCCACATACTCATTGTTGCCGCACTGCATGACCAGACATGGGGCCACTTAATGTTTATAATTTGTGCACCTGGAATGTGCGGGGCATGGGCTTGATTCATAAAAGACACAGGATACTTGCTCAGCTAAACCGCAGAGGTATTATGATGACATGCCTACAAGAGACGCACCTGAACTGTGCTGAAAGTCTGAAGCTGCATAAGAAGTGGAAGGGCCAACTCTTCGCTACGTCCTATTCTGCATTTTCTAGGGGGGGCCGCTATTTGGCTCCGTAACACTGTCCCCTTCAAGCCTCTAGAGCAAAGAATTGACAAGGAGGGTAGATACGTATTTGTGAAGGGCCTACTAGATGGGGCCGCTGTTGTGCTTGGTTGTGTATATTCTCCAAACTCGGGGCAATCTGAATTTTTGATCACTGTCAACGGGGTCCTTGCGGATTGGGCGGATCACCAATGGGTGGTTGGAGGAGACTTTAATGCTGTGTTGGATATTGCCCTGGACAGATCGCACCCCCCACTACACGCCACGGACAGCAGGCGACAGGCGGACGCACTGGCACAGTGGGCGGAGGGATGGGATCTGGCGGATGCATGGCGCAGTACAAATTTGCAGGACAGGGAATATACCTTTTTCTCCCCACCACACAGGCTCCACACTAGAATAGACCGAATCTTTTGCTCCCGTTCCTTATTAGGATCGGTTATTCAGGCCCAGCACATGGGGAAGACCCTGTTCGATCATAGTCCTGTTGAACTGACTTGGCAGTGGGGCCGACAGACGACCCCAATCCCGACCTGGAGACTACCCACAGAGCTGCTGGAAGATGCAGTCTTCAAGTCCACTATAGCGGATGCCATTGAGGGTTATTTTGACATAAACACTCACACTGCCAGCTCCCGACAGGTGGAATGGGACGCCTTCAAAGTTTTCATCAGGGGGGAGGCGATGGCCACTAGAGTGGGCATGAGAAGGGAAGTCATTGCAGATCTGAAAGACGTGGAGGGTAGGCTGGCGACGCTAGAGTGCGAGGCTGCGGGCACGAACACACATTTCACGCCACTACAGGACGCACATGTAAGACACGCTGAGCTACTGGAAGACTTGAGATTGTTAGACTACAGGGAATACACAACAAGACAACACACACAGGCAGATAGGCCGGGCGCCCTACTGGCCCACATCATACGTGACTCCCCAGTGCACCATCCCATCTTAGAAGTACTGGACCAAGACGGCACGCTAGTTTCGACCCAGGTAGGAATTAACGCTGCGTTCGAGGACTATTACACCACGCTTTACAGCCCACACAGCTGCCTCTCACAGGATGCATTCGAAGGATTCATGAGGGATTTAGAACTACCCAAACTCACTGCCAAGCAAAGCGACGACCTGAAGTGTAACATTTCCATTGCGGAGATTAGACAGGCAATGCGCGCACTCCCGAGAAGCAAAACCCCTGGGACGGACGGCTTACCAGCCGAGTTCTATACCACATTCATAGACCTACTGGCCCCGCGCCTCCATACCATTTATATGGAGGCGCTACGGACTAACGGCTTGCAACAGTCCTCACTCCAAGCTTTGATAACCTCCCTCTTGAAGCCGGGTAAGGATGGTCTGCACCTGGCTAGCTACAGACCATTATCTCTACTTAACACCGATTATAAGATCCTGAGTAAAGTGCTGGCGACGAGACTGGCACAGTACATTCCGCACCTGATCCATCCCGACCAGTGCGGATTTGTGCCGGGCAGGAGCACGGCCATGAATCTTAGACGTTTGGCCCAGCTGATGCTACGGGATCCGTCGGCCCTAGGCTCTGAGGGATGCATCTCATTGGACCTCAAGCAGGCTTTCGATTCCCTCAGGTGGGATTTCATGTTCGCTGTGCTCGCGAGGTTCGGAATACCTATGGAGTATATAGCATGGGTCCAACTTCTACGGCCCGGGTGCGCACATCTAGATACGTCTCGGGTCCCATAGCTATAGCAAGGGGTACAAGGCAGGGTTGCCCCCTCTCCCCGCTCCTCTTCATTCTGGCACTTGAACCACTGCTCTGTAAACTCCGGACTATGGCCCCCCACTGTGGAATTAGGAGGGGTGGGACAACACACATAGTGTCCGCCTATGCGGACGACATTATCCTATATCTGCATAACGTGCGAGGCGACCTGGACCCTATCCCTTCTATTTTTGAGGACTTTAGATCGCTCTCTGGCCTCACCATAAGCGAACCTAAGTCTTACGGGTACACCTTTGCCGCCGCCGATTCGCCTACGCCACTACCCTTTGCGCCGCACGCGTTTCAGATGGCGGATACTACCTTCCGTTACCTCGGGATACAAGTTTACAGGGAAGCCGACATGATGATTGACGGCAACCTAGGAAGGGCTGTGAGGACACTTAAATCTCAGATACAATTCTGGTTGTCACTCCCTCTCTCGGTGGCCGGCAGGATCGCCATTTCCAAGATGGTGATGCTTCCCCGTCTCATCTACTACTTTACGAATCTACCGTTTATGATCCCAGCAACGACGTTCAAGACACTAGACACGCTCCTTACGGAACTTATATGGGGACAAGGACGGAGGTGCATAGGCCTCGCTAAGTTACAACTCGCGACCAACGCGGGAGGTATGGGAGTGCCAGACTTCAGGGCCTACAACTTTGCATGCCAATTGCAATGGCTGGCCTTTGCAAACCCTGACCCTTCCCATCAATATTAGGCTAGCAAAAAACAAAGCCACTTTCAGGAAACTTCTAAAAACGCACCTATTTGCCCTTTAGGCTCTTCCCCTCCTCTGATCTCTGACTCTATTCCTCAGCGCGGGGATACGCCGGGAGGCGTCACCATGCGCTCTACAAACCCCTTTATTATTATTTTTTATTATTATTGGCTTGCTGGAAGGAACCTACATGAGATTGGCATGATAGAAGAAGATCGCAATAAAGGGAGGATCCATGTCCTGCTCCTGCCCCGCTCGGAGCTACCGAGTGACACCTCGCCGCTTCTCCGACTTGCAATACACTACTGGCGGAAGGCGGTGAAGTACACGGCTCCGCTGTCATCGTATGCTCCTACAATCCCACTACTGGGTATACCCCTAGGGTCGGGACCGCTTACAACACAAACACTGACGCCATGGCACGACGCAGGTGTGGCACACGTAGGAGACCTTTTTGCTGAAGGGCGAATGCTGTCCTTTGCAGACTTCAGGACCGCACATAACATCCCTGGGGGATCATTCCTTTTACATGCTGGCGTCCGCCGCTATGTCCTAGAACGGTGGGCGCCTGGGGGGGTGGAGCCACCCATGAACCCCTTACTGACGATGCATTACCTAATGGGAACGGGAAGTCACCTGACAAAATGGCTCACTGCTAGCATTAGGACGGGGCGGGCGGTTTCACTGCCACCTCTCAGAACCAAGTGGGAGGGCGACATAGGGAGGCCACTGCGGGACAAGGAGTGGGAGCGGATCCTTCAATTCCCCAAAAAAGTAGCTCGGAACCCAAAATTTAAGTTCATCCAACTAATGGTCCTGCACAGAGCATACTTAACACCGCACCGTTTACATGCAATGTTCCCCAACGCTACCGACACCTGCCCTAGATGCGCTATGGATGATGCGACACTGTCACACATGTTGTGGAGCTGCCCCAAACTGGGTTATTTCTGGACTACTATTAATGACTCGCTTACAGACGCAGGTGCATTGATACAGACGCTCACTCTGTGGAAAAGTAAATTTTGCCATGTTCTGTGTCCCTACGTGTTCCCCATCCTATGCTATATGTGCATGATCGATATGCATATGTATTCCTCTCTGATCGATTAAAGACGCAATTACAGTTGTGTCCAACTTCAGTATGCCAGTTTCCAGTTCTCGTGAAAGCTACGAGTATTAGGCCTATGTAAACCTATGTTGCCACATTTCACAGTGTGCACGTTAATTCAGTAAAAGTCCCCGTTTCTAGGCCTCAAAACGGCCCGGACACCAGATTCAGCTCCTGTCTCCCAAAACCCTCTCCGAGGAGCGATACAGCCCCCACCTGTATCCCTGACCCTTCACTTACTTCCTGCCTCACAGTGCCCGGCTCGGCCTGGCCCTGCCTCCCAGTCTGCCAAGAGTATGTTATGCTTCTAGTTATCAGTCCAGCCCTCCTTCTCTGCATTCCTAAGCTACGGAATCGCATCAATAGTTTCCGTCATGGTCTAGCCTTTATGTCTCCATGTAAGAGAAATACTGTATTAATATTCATAGAATATTCCTCGCACCCGCAATACATGTAGAATAATGCATGCACCAGTCTTAGAGTCAAGTAGCCTTTACCCTGATAACTTTTGGATTCTATCAACATGTTCTCTAAACACCAGATACCAGATAGGTTTTAGGTACATGTCGCTCTGACTCCGCAGACTTTAGTCTCCTCTTCTAGCGCAGAAGTCATAGCCCCCAGTTCTCCCTGGTAACACGTCATTGCCCGTTTGCGCGCACCACTAGGTCAAAGGTCCCAGCTCCTCAGGTAGCCCCCTCCATGTTTCAGCCCCATTTATGACATATTCTGTTACGTTTACATCACATGTCTATGTATACGCCCTGTACACGCCTCTTGTTACACCCACTTACTGCCTTATCTTTCGCGACTGCTAAAAACCACACCTACTGCTACGCCTACTGTATTGAATGTAATGTGTTTTGTTTAACTATATATACTGTGCACTGTTATTAAAAGTTGTCCCTTATTCCCATTCCTGCCCCCGGCAGCTGCCATCCTATTCCCGTGCAGGTTGTCCTGTTCCTGTCCTTTATGCTTTATTAAAACCTGCAAACTCCAGCTACCTCGAATCTTGACTCTAATTTATTGAGCTACCCGTTTATTGATTATTCTGAAAAATAGAACCGGTATTTAATTATTTATTTACCACATAATGGCGCCCGAATAGGGACTTGCCCTTTCCCCACGCGCCGGAGAAGCCACGCAGGCCCCCTGATCCTCTGCAGCCGTGACGGAACCATACCGTGCACGTGCAGATATTTCTGCTTCAAGTATCCCTCAGGCCCACGGAGGAGACGGAGGTTGCGGTCCAGCATCCAGACGAGGCGGTGGAGGAACGCGGCGAGTCCCGACCAGAGCCCAAGCCGAGAGTTCAAGGTCCGAGGTATCCGGAGGCCCACCCGTAACTGAAGTCCGAAGTTCGTAGTCCGTCGTCGTAGCAGTCCAGTCCAGTCCGAGGCCTTCCGTTCTTGCTGCCCGGTGAGTACCGTTGCTGGG
Source organism: Lissotriton helveticus (assembly GCF_964261635.1). Classification (NCBI taxonomy): domain Eukaryota; kingdom Metazoa; phylum Chordata; class Amphibia; order Caudata; family Salamandridae; genus Lissotriton; species Lissotriton helveticus. The sequence goes on from NC_136061.1 coordinate 1,037,937,208, forward strand.
GTAGTATCTAGACAGGGTCAATTAATTTGTCTCTGGTCCGTGGGTTTGGGTACGCAAATCCAACACGAAGTGTCCACCTAGGTGGATGCGGGTCCTGACGTGTCTCTTTATGAGACCGGTAAGTTTCGTACTGTTTCAGCAGTACATCTAGTAATTCTAGTAAGTTCTGTTCTCGAGAAATTCATGTGTTTCTGTTCTCAGTATTCCAGGTAATATTCTGTCCGAACTGTTATTTTAATGTCATTCAATGTGTTTTCAATGTCGTGGTATGAATGATTTGTTTTTTCAGTCATTATTGTGGTTATTGTGTATTGTATTGTGTCTAGATTCCAGACTAAGTCATGCCTCTGTTCTCTAAGTTACGTCAGTTAAAAACTAGAAAAGGTCTGCTCGAGGAAGCAGTTCCTGTCCCGCCTAGGGACAGTCCAGGTCATTATATGTATCATAAGCATGGCTTAAGTGCCATAATATATCTAGATTTATGGTCTGATTATACCAGACATCTCGAAGAGAAATATAGATGGCCTGTATCAGGCACATGGGATGCCGAATGCATCATGCGAGTAGAAGAAGCATTATGGAAAAAGAAAGCCAGACAGTCACAGAAAGATGCCATCGAGTTATGGCGCAAAGAATCTCATAAAAGAACCGAAAAAGAAATCAGAAAAGCAGAATTAAGTAGAGAATCCTCAGAAAGAGCCCAAGAAAGGGAATTAATCGAAATAGGTGAACGAGTTAAAGCCGAACAGTCTGACAGACAGAGAAATGCCCTTATTACGGGTATGTATCCTCTTCTTGCCGAGGGCTTGCCAAAAGCAACCCCAGAGGCATCCAGTAATTTTCCGCCATTAGTTCCGATTAAGCTACGTCACAAACCGACCGCAGCTGATATTTTTCTCTCGTCCTACTTGGACGACACAGTCCCAGAATATGCAAATCCTGTTCCGCCAGCTCCCGTAAATAATGTAATTCCTGTTCCTCCAGCCACCGGGGCACCCGTTACAACATCTGTTACGGCACCCCCGGTCCAGCCTACAGTACATGTACCCGCTACATCAGTCACTCTCCCAGCCCGTACAGTACCCACCGACGATTCCAGTTTAGGAGCCGCGGGGGGAGGTTCTCCTCGTACCCCGCCTCAACACAGACGTATGACGCTACATGAGCTAGCGTTACAGCGTACACCCAAATTTCAGTCAGTTGCAGATATCAAGCGAGCACTCACCGAATGCCGTTATGATCCAGTCCCAGGCGATGATGACATGGTCTTGTATTCATTGCGTGTAAGACGGGTGACCGAGTATTTGGACACCCTGCCGAATATGAAAAGTTATCTAGACAGAATATATCATTTCATCCGTACAGGAAGAGATCCAGAAAGTATTGGCGACACCATGGTCCAAAGAAAAGTCGAGATTCAGCTCATGATTTTAAAGTTTTTAATTAATTGTTTAATAAGAGAACAAGATTATCCAGGAAAAGATTCAGAAGAAATGAAAGTTCTGACCAGGTGGAGTGACCATATAGCCGAGGGAAGACACAAGACACAGAACAGTATAGAGAGTATGTACAAGAAAATCCGTAAAGAAATAATAAAGTTACACGAGAAACGAGAAGCATTACAAGCAACCGAGAAAGAAGATGACTCTTCTACTGAAGAGGTGGACGACGAGAATCCCACCAGAATAGCGTATGTAGGTAGAACTAGACTTTCCGACCAACATTCACGTCTAGACTACAAGAAAACTGTTCCTTCTCTAGTACCAGAACAGCGTTCTCTAGAACAAGTATTCCAAGCTACCGATAAAATTCTGAAACCACGAATAGGTTATAGTGAACTTTGTACTATGCATGAACAAGAATTAGCCCAATCAGCAGTCCGATGGGCTACTGATTCTACCACTTTTCCAGATGAAATAGTGGCACAAATGTTTCTGAAACTGCCCCCAGCCGAGCAGCGACTGGTGGGTATGTATATGATCCAGCATCTCATCACATTGTATGAGGATCAGCATTCTGATCCAGGTCCATTACATGATGTTCTGAACGAGTTACTACAGTATAGATGGAAAGGTCTAGGTACCGATTTAATTAGCATCATTCTAGAACAGCGCCACAAATATAGAACGTTTCTGAATCCGCATTTTGTTCATGTCTCACCCCCCGAAAGTAAACCATTCTACATAGACAGACAGCATCCGTTACGAGAAGTACACCCAGTTAGGACAACGGGTGGTGATCTAGAACGAGTATTTGTTTACACCCCTATCACAAAGATGGAACTCTTAGAGATGAAGAAATGAATTCCCTGTCACGACAAAGATCCAGCAGGGTTCCACCGTGAATTAAAAGACATGCTCCGTATGGGAGAATACACGTATCCTGATATCATTAAAATGTTAAAGGTCCTGTTGCCTGCGGGCATATATGAAAAGCTCAAGGAAAAAGAATGGGAGGTGGGAGAGAAAAAGATAAATTGGACGGCTTTAGAAGCTGAAGACAAAACACGTGTACCAGGTACCGGTCTATGAGAAAAATGTAAAGAATTACCCGAGTTATTGATACAAGTTTTGCCAAGGTTACTAGCCACGAAAAAGGAAGACTGGGATGCAATCTCAGCCTGTAAACAGAAACAAGATGAAGATACTAGTGATTTTTATTCCAGATTCGAGAAATGTTTTATTATTAACAGTGGTCTGAAAACAAGTAGCGAGTCATACCCTCATCTTTTTGTTACTAAACTAGTCGAGAATTCAAGTCCACAAGTTAAAAACCGAGTATTGAAAGTCGAAAGTACCTGGCAAGCTAATACTCCGTCCCAAATGCTTCAGATGCTCCAGTACCACCAGAACAGAATCAGGGAAGAGCAAGATCATAAAAGGAGACGTATGAAAGACACGAAAATGAAAGTATTAGTTGCACAATCTGTTCCTCAAGACAGTCAGAAGAGGGGTACGAATCAAGCCAGTCATCCTGCAGTTCCTGTTAAAGGGACCTGCAATTACTGTAAACAGCCAGGTCATTTTATAAACGAGTGTGCAGTTCTGAAACACAACATAGCTACTGGTAAGACAAAAGAAAGACCACGTCCGCCTAGACAAGAACAAGTTTTACAGACTTCCCAGTTACCACAGAATGCACAACAGACAGTTACAGTACCGCAGCCTATAGCTGCAACACAGCATGTTACACAGCAGATGTACCAGTATGCACAGTCCGAGTATCCAGAGTACCAGCAGTATTCATGAAACAGCCTAGAGAGGGAGGTAGGCTTGCCTCTCATCGAGATACCTGTAGATCAAGAGGGTCCCTACGTTCACAGTCAAGTATTAGGGAAAGACAGAAAGTTTCTGATTGATACAGGGGCAAGTAGGACTACCATCAGTCATGACGAGGTTCCGGGGGCTCCGCTCTCAGGCTCAAGAAATGTTTCCCTTGGATTTTCAGGAAAGCCAATAGTTAATGAAATTTCGAAACCAGTTACTCTAGAAGTAGGTCCATTGTCCCGAACTACTGATTTGTTACTTACGAAGTCATGTCCAGAAAATTTGTTAGGCATTAAAACATTGAAAGAATTAGGTGCAATTATATGTTGCTCCCCAGAAGGAGTCCGTTTGTTTTTACGTGACTTTAAAGGTCATTATGTATTACGAGATTTTGATCCAAGATTACTGAATGTACCGCAGCATTTATGGGCGCAAGGTCCAACTGATGTAGGTTGTATGCAAATCACACCCCATCGTGTGACTCTCAAGCAAGGTATAGTTTTGCCACGAATCAGACAGTACAGATTGCCACCTGAGGCTGTAGCAGCCTTATCCAAAATTATTGACGAGCTTATTGTTCAAGGAGTGGTTGTAGAAACTGGCTCCAATGTATGTAATTCTCCTATCATTCCAGTCATGAAACGTACTGATCCAAATGCACCTCCAGTATATCGATTAGTGATTGACCTTCGAGAACTTAATAAATGTATTATTCCCCAGTACCCAGTTGTTCCAGATATTTCTTCCCTATTGACAGCCATTGATTCTGAAGCCACGTTCTTTACTGTCATAGACCTCAAGAACGCATTTTTCAGTGTTCCCATTCATCCAGACAGCCAGTACCTTTTCGGATTTTGTTTAAATGGAAGGAGCTATAAATTTACACGAGCTCCTCAAGGTTTCACAGAAAGTCCTAGCATTTATAGTCAAGCACTTAAGAGACAACTAGACAATATTCACATGCCAACTGACACTGCCCTGCTCCAGTATGTCGATGATCTACTGATCACAGCCCGTTCTGAACGTGACTGCGAACGTGCGTCACTTACAGTCCTGTATTTCCTAGCCGAGATGGGACACAAGGTGTCCCCTTCGAAGCTTCAATTCTGTGTCCAGCAAGTGGTCTACTTAGGACACTTACTGTCCAAGAGGGGTAGGCAGTTGACACCTGACCGTATCCAGTTAATAGCGAGTCTTCCACAGCCCAAGACACAGAAAGAGGTACGAGCTTTTATTGGCCTCACTTCCTATTGCAGACAATGGATTCCTCAGTATGCATTTCTAGCTAAGCCACTGATACAGTTAACGACACAGGAGGCAGCCGTATCGACTGTCCTCCCTTGGACCCAGGAACATACACTTGTTTTTAATGAGTTAAAGAAAGCCTTATGCCAAGCACCTGTTCTAGCAACACCGAACTACAGTAAGCCTTTTACACTTTTTGTTACAGAACGTAATGGTACTGCATTATCTGTTCTCACACAAGATCAAGCAGGACAATACAAGCCCTGTGCTTATTTTTCTAGCACATTAGATCCAGTAGCCCAGGCCTTGCCTGCGTGCCTCAAGTCAGTTGCAGCCACAGCACTAGCTATCAGACAAAGTGATTCTATAGTGTTAGGACACTCCCTGACAGTACAAGTTCCACACTCCGTGGAAGTTCTTTTAAACCGAACACAGACTCAGCACTTGACAATTGCACGTTTAACAGGTTATGAACTGACACTGTTCCAGCCACACATAGAAATCAGACGCTGCAACGTTCTGAATCCTGCTACACTGTTACCGTCAGTTACTTCAAATCCTGCCACACATGACTGTGTGGAAGTTGTTAACACCATGACAAAGCCAAGACAAGACTTGACAGATATTCCATTACCTGACCCCGACCTGACACTTTATGTGGATGGTTCATGTATGAGAACGAGTACAGGAGAACTAGTAACCGCGTATGCAGTGACTACTGAGACTGAAGTTATAAAGACACACCGTATTGACACCTTGTCTGCTCAAGCAGCAGAGCTAGTCGCTCTGACCCAAGCCTGCATACGTGCCAAGAACCTGAAAGTAAATATATATACAGATTCACGTTATGCATTCGGAGTCGTACACGACTTTGGAGTGCTCTGGCAAGAAAGAGGTTTTATGACTTCTCATGGAACCAAGATTCAGCATGGTCTCCTTATTCAAGCTCTGTTAGATGCAATACATTTACCGACAGCTATCGCTATCATGAAGTGCAAAGCACATACGAAAGTCACTGACATCATTTCCCAAGGTAACGATCTAGCAGATCGAACAGCCAAGCTTACAGCCCAGACTCCAGACATTCCAGTTAACACGACGCTGACACACACTCCAGATCAGACTACTTGTATGACAGTTAAGGACCCTACACAAGATGTCATAGACATACAGTTACATGCTACTCCCGAAGAAATCAAGAAATGGTCCGAACAAGGAGGGGTCCAGACAGATCAAGGATGCTTGACGAAGGGAAAAGCCACATGGTTTCTCCCCGACTCTATGGTTCAAGTCATTATCAATACCGCGCATAGTCCTGCACATTTAGGAGAAAAAGCTATGTTAGACAGTATCCAGAACATTTGGTTCAACAAGCATTTACGAGCTGCAGCCAAGCAGAAAGTCCGTACCTGTATGATATGTTGCCAGTTCAATCCAGGTAAAAGTGTCCCGGTGGAACAAGGTGGATTCCAACCTCCTGACCACCCTTTTGAGGTCCTCCAGATGGATTATATTCAGATGGAGCGATGTTGAGGTTTCAAGTATGTCCTCGTAGTTGTATGCGCTTTGTCCAGGTGGACAGAAGCATATCCAGTTCCAGATTACACAGCCGCGACCACTGCTAAGCAGTTGGTTCGTGAATTCTTTCCCCGCTATGGACTCCCTAAGGTCGTGTATTCAGATAACGGCCAGCCATTCTCATCTGAGTTAATGAAACATGTGTCCCTTCTGTTAGGGTACCAGTGGAAGTTCCATTGTGTGCGCCATCCTGAAGCAGCCGGTCTCGTAGAGAGACATAACCAGACATTAAAAATCCGAATTGCAAAAATATGTAAAGAGAAAGGTGTGGACTGGCTAGTAGCTCTGCCAGTCGCTTTATTTTATATGCGCATGGTTGCACATTCCAGATCAGGTCTGTCTCCGTATGAGGTCGTATTCGGCCACCCCCCAAACATGTGGGGTACACCTAGACCCCGAAGTATTACAGATGTTTCCAGTAATATGCTGACAGATTACCTAGCTTCCTTGATGTCTGCCCTACACTCTTGTCGTTCACAGGTTGCCGCCGCATTTCCAGACAATACCGAGGTGAAACCGCATGAAATCGTTCCAGGAAACCTCGTATTGGTCCGCAATTTTGATCGTTCAAGTCCACTGGAGCCTCGTTGGAAGGAGCCACGACTAGTTCTTCTGACCACCCGCACGGCCGTGAAGTTGGAGGGCCGCAAAGGCTGGGTACATATGTCCCACATCAAGAAATTCCATGGATTGCGTATAAAAACATTTGTCAAGAACATTTCTAAGGACTGCCTAAAAACAGACTCTGAATCGAAAGTTCCCCTGTTAGAGGAAACTCCGCAACAGGAGTATAAAAAGAAACTCCGGTCTAGTAAAATAAGTCAGCCAGTTTAATTGTCTAAGTCCCTCTCGGGTGAAACGGTTAGACAGGTTTCTGACATGTATGAGATAGACCCCCACAGTGAGAGAGTTAGTCAAAACTCTATAAGATGTATCGTTATTCTAAGTTTCTTATTGTTTCTAAGTCTTATGGTTACCTGCACAAGTTATGCATTACATTTATGTTTTCCAATTTCTCATGTAAATAAGTATTCTAATGCTACAGTAGAGCACACATTTAGAGATCTGCCTCCTCACGAGCTATCCTATCGTCTTGCTATGCGAAATAACACGTTTATTAGAATGCTACACTATTCACACCAGACCAGCAACGCCACTAATTGTTGGGTGTGTGGTCGACTCCCCCCTTTCCAGACACCGAAGGGAGTTCTGCCACTTTTTCCTTATCCATTTTCACATAATGGTTCATGTGGAGCATGGTCCACGTTAACGTCATCCTCAATTGACATGTCCCTTCTGAATAGAACATGTTTTCCAGACAAGCAAGGTCTCACCCATAGAACAGGGTTAGATCTAGAAAATGAAGTGTATGATTTAGGTAATTATTCTTCGAATTTTATGGTCCTGAATGTTCAGTCTGATACCACTCCAGATTTGCCTGCTATTTCAGTACTGCCAGTCAAAGGCGAATTATGTGTCAGAAAGAATGGTTCCGCACATGTAGGACATAGTGATTGTGCTACTATTGTCAAGTATAGTGACAGTGGGAAATCTATTTTCAAAGCCTCACGTCATTCATATTTTGTTTGTGGTCAGACCGCATATGTTCGTCTGCCCCTCGATTGGGATGGAACATGTTACATTGCCTTCCTACTGCCACCAGTTTTTCTAGCCCCATCTGATTATCATAGAAACACACATCTAGTACACATTAGACATAGAAGGGAGATCGAGTCCCCGATTGTCGATCAAACTGAAACTGCTCTAGAACAGTATACAGACTTCAATAGAGGTTTCTTCTTCTTTATAGGACCTATCCAGAATAGTAAGTTAATTCGTAGATTAACCAGAACCCTTGAAGCAGTAGTGAATGAGACTACTTCTGCTCTAGGTAACTTAACCGAAGAGCAATCTGCTATGAGATTTGTCGTACTCCAAAATCGTCTCGTTCTTGACGTCATACTGGCCGATAGAGGAGGAGCATGTAGAGTCATCGGATCTAGTTGCTGCATTTTCATTCCTAATAACGCGCCGTCTGTTTATTCAGCTATAACCAGACTTCATAAAATTGCCCATCAGTTACACCAGAATCCAGGCACCTGGACATGGTCCGGTTGGCTCTGGAGTATCATATCTGCCTGGGGATGGAAAGTATTGTCATTCCTTGGTATTGCAGTAATGATCATATTCAGTTGCTGCCTCTGTATACAATGTGGCCCTGCGATTTGCGGCATTTGTGCTACCTCTTGTATTCCTAGTCCTAAATCCCGTTCCAAGACAATTCGAGACGAACAAATGATACTATATGAAATGATAGATGGTATCATGAATATTGATGTTTCCTGATGGAAACGTAGGGCACAAGGAGGGAATGTGGAAAAGTAAATTTTGCCATGTTCTGTGTCCCTACGTGTTCCCCATCCTATGCTATATGTGCATGATCGATATGCATATGTATTCCTCTCTGATCGATTAAAGACGCAATTACAGTTGTGTCCAACTTCAGTATGCCAGTTTCCAGTTCTCGTGAAAGCTACGAGTATTAGGCCTATGTAAACCTATGTTGCCACATTTCACAGTGTGCACGTTAATTCAGTAAAAGTCCCCGTTTCTAGGCCTCAAAAGGGCCCGGACACCAGATTCAGCTCCTGTCTCCTGAAACCCTCTCCGAGGAGCGATACAGCCCCCACCTGTATCCCTGACCCTTCACTTACTTCCTGCCTCACAGTGCCCGGCTCGGCCTGGCCCTGCCTCCCAGTCTGCCAAGAGTATGTTATGCTTCTAGTTATCAGTCCAGCCCTCCTTCTCTGCATTCCTAAGCTACGGAATCGCATCAATAGTTTCCGTCATGGTCTAGCCTTTATGTCTCCATGTAAGAGAAATACTGTATTAATATTCATAGAATATTCCTCGCACCCGCAATACATGTAGAATAATGCATGCACCAGTCTTAGAGTCAAGTAGCCTTTACCCTGATAACTTTTGGATTCTATCAACATGTTCTCTAAACACCAGATACCAGATAGGTTTTAGGTACATGTCGCTCTGACTCCGCAGACTTTAGTCTCCTCTTCTAGCGCAGAAGTCATAGCCCCCAGTTCTCCCTGGTAACACGTCATTGCCCGTTTGCGCGCACCACTAGGTCAGAGGTCCCAGCTCCTCAGGTAGCCCCCTCCATGTTTCCGCCCCATTTATGACATATTCTGTTACGTTTACATCACATGTCTATGTATACGCCCTGTACACGCCTCTTGTTACACCCACTTACTGCCTTATCTTTCGCGACTGCTACAAACCACACCTACTGCTACGCCTACTGTATTGAATGTAATGTGTTTTGTTTAACTATATATACTGTGCACTGTTATTAAAAGTTGTCCCTTATTCCCATTCCTGCCCCCGGCAGCTGCCATCCTATTCCCGTGCAGGTTGTCCTGTTCCTGTCCTTTATGCTTTATTAAAACCTGCAAACTCCAGCTACCTCGAATCTTGACTCTTATTTATTGAGCTACCCGTTTATTGATTATTCTGAAAAATAGAACCGGTATTTAATTATTTATTTACCACAACTCTGGAATACACGCTCCTAGGGTTGGGCCCAACAGCGCGTAAGAGAAGTGTAGCCACACGTTTTGCTGATATAGCCATATTGCTTGCGAAACGTGCCATCACGATGAGGTGGAAGTCTCCCAAACCACCTGACCCCGATCTGTGGAAAACGGAAATGATACGCGGGGGCAAAGCAGAGGGCGCGGTGCTGCAGCGTGAAGAACGCAGAGGCCTCAGGAAAACGCCGATCTCATTAGATTGGTTCACTATTCTAGGAAGGTTCGAGACAGGGGGTGAAGAAGAATCTGATATTTCGATACCGTAATTTGCACTGTATACTGCTGTAGATAGACTTACACGTGCCATGCACGTAGAAGGCTGCACTAGATTGTAATGCGGGGTACCCCGTGATCCTATTGCTTGTGCCACTGACTGGTTGTGTAAAAATGCATATTGGAACTGCTCAGCTTATTGGGTACGTCCCGGTACTTCCTTACTTACTAATGTATACGCAAGAACAAAAGGAGTGTCTAGGGTGGGACTTTTGTTAGTGGGTGGTGGGAGGGATTCTTTACATTCTTAAGGGTTTTTTTCTCATTTATCTGACATTACTACAAAAGTTAAAATGTATAATATGCTTACTGCTACCGAGCCGGATAGAGCTTCCGTCCTCCTGCATATGATCTATGATGCTGATACTGTAAAATTGCTCTGACTACTCTGCTAATAAACAGATTTTCAAAAAAATATATACATATGCAAGAAAATGGGCAGTAGCCCAAGCTCCTGCATTATACAAAAATCATGTAGGATGGGATGAGGACTCTCCTCCTCACAAAATCCAGTTAAAATGTCCACCAACTGCACAAAGGCAGTACCCAATTAAACAAGAAGCTAAAAAGCAAGTCAGGGAGATCTTAGATCAACTTGAATGCCAAGGGGTGATTGAAACATGCACCTCTCAAATGAACAATCCTTTGTTTCCTGTCTCCAAGCCAGACGATTCATATCGTCTAGTTTTGGACTACAGACATCTTAACTCATGTTGCAAAACATTTGCAGTACAAAACTCACACAGTGCAGCACTGATGAATAACATCGTGCGCAAAAAATACAAAACGACATTGGACATCTCTAATGGATTCTTTTGTCAAAACATTGCACCTGAAAGCAGGTATTTGACCGCTTTCTCAATAATGGGGTCACAGAAATTTCTGTCGACTCCCACAGGGATTCCAGAATAGCCCTGGATTATTCTCAGCAAGAGTAACAGAGTTACTACAAATATATGATGATGAGGCATTATCCTATGTCGATGACATCTATCTAACAGACGATGACCTGGATACTCATTGAAAAGAGTGAACACCATAATACTTGGGTTCGCAGCTGAGGGTTACAAATTCAATTTTAAAAAGTCACGAATTGCCCATCTAACTGTCCTGTTTTTAGGATATGAATTATCAAGTGAAGGCAAAAGCCTAGCAGACAACTTCTTAGAGAAGTGCGCTGTACTCCAAGCACCTAAAACGCTGAAGAACTTACAATCAATACTAGGTTTCCTGAATTTCGGTAGAACATACATTCTAAATTATGCGGAGAGGGTTAAACCTCTCTATGAATTAATAAAAGCTGATTTCAAACCAATCAATTGGACTCAAAAACACACAGAAATGTTAAGATCATTGCAAGCAGACATGTTAGCTAAAACAAAATTGCAAACACGCGAAAACATACGCAACCTTGTAATCCGAGTCATGCCAGGAAGATGCGGATTCACGTACCTGACCTCTAATGAGGGAGAAACGGGACCAATAGCTTACAAATCACATTTGTACACACAAGCTGAAAAAACATTCAGTCTTACAGAAAACATTGTAAATGCGGTTCAAACTGCTGTAGCAAAAGAAAGAGCCCAAGCACAAGGCAAAAGGATAACTGTTTTAACAGCAGAATCAGCCTTTGAGGCATTAACAAGCCCACGCAATATGACTAAGGTGGCATTAGATCCAAAATGGATCGAATGGGAAAATTCTCTTGCTGCAGTAGACGTGAAATACTATTTTGACCCGAACATGAAAAAACTAGAAAATCTAGAGTATGAAGAAGAATATCCTCTGCCAATCGACATTCTGCCTCTCGAACAATATAAATGTGTAATCTACATGGACAGATTTGCACAACATTACGATGTAGAGAAAAAATCCTACAACGCAGCGTGCGCGATTGTTAAAGGTCGCTGGTGCTTGGATAAATTCAGAGTGTTAATTACCAAAACTGAATCACTCAGAAACTGTTCAACTCAGCGAGCTGAAATAATATCTTTAAAGATGGCGCTTGAAAATGCCGATCGCGAATTCCCCACACTAATAGTGTGCGATTCGCATTACTGCGTCAAATCTTACAACAAAGACTTGCAGAACTGGGTTCAAAACGATTACAAAGATGACACAGGTGCCACAATAAAGCATAAAAAGCTTTGGGAACAGGTAGTTCTTTTGCAGAAAGAACTACAAAAGACTCACGTGATCCATACACTGAGTCATCAACGTGATGGCGTTCACATTGCAGGGAATTCATTGGCTGACACAGCCAGAGCGGAAGCAACTCAACCGGCTTCCGTAGCCACAAAAAAGCGTTCAGAAAAATACATAGACGGGGAAACCATGCTGGCGGTAAAAACGTCTTCTAAAGGAGACTGTGCAGCACTACCTCTGAACTATCCAATCACTTATACATACATAATTGATGCAAACTCCGTTCCTTTTGCTCGAATCCCTGGAGTGGGGGATAGAGTGATTCCAAACACGAACAGGAGAATCTTCTTGATTCAAGAAGCACATATGGGATTAGGTCTAACGCACCAGGAGATCATGACATCTCTGAAAGAATTACAATCAGAATACTGGTGGCCGGGGATGAGCCTGCATAACTACAAATTTGCAATGGGCTGTCAAAACTGCAACAGAGATCGCAGTGGTGAACCAGCCGGAGGAATGCTAGGACCCTTCTTTTAGAAAGCATAAGGCTATCTATATGCAAAAATCCAGTAGGAGAAATGCGTCCCATAATATTTAAGACTAGATTCACTTAAAATGTAGACACCAGCGCTCGGCTGACGCCAGAACTGTTATAAAAGATTTGCGAGTCCATATCGGCACATACGCAATTGGCATGCTACATTCTGACCAGGGTCCTGCTTTTAGCTCTCGAGCTTATAAGGAGGCCATGACCAGCATGGGCATTGCATTGCGGTACTCTTGTCCCTTCCATCCTGAGGGAAATGGGATTGTGGAAAGAAAAAACCGGGACATAAAGCAATCTATAACGGCGAGGGTATTAGGTTCGGGTGATGGGTGGGTCCAACATTTAACAAGTGTCCAACGTAGTCTTAATAATCTGCCAAGAAATTCTTTGAAAGGTTTCAGTCCGTACGAACTATTGTTCGGGGCTACAATGCATATTCAGGACCTCGATAGTCAGACTTCAGTGGTAGAAGAAAAATGCTTTGATATCAAAGATCGTTTGGCTATTTTACAGTACTTAAATGAAACAAGAAAAGGCCTGGAGGGGGAGGAGCCAAGCTTGCGTCCGGAATGGCCGCGTTTTAGCTCGGTTCCGTTCGCCTGCCTGCTTATATCGTCTATCCTGCTGTTATCCTGCCCCGGGAAGTCCTCTTTGCTATGCCGCAGTGCTAAGACAACTTGCAGGCACTTACCTTTTGCTCTGGTTTTCCTTGGGTGCCGTGGATCCTGCACATCGCTCCCGCTCGCTTCGGGGCCTCCGGAGCGGGCTGGCCTGGATCTTCTCGGCGGCGCCCGGACGGGGCGGAGCGCGATGGTCGGCCCTTGATGGCGCTGTGGACGCGGTCATGGAGGCCGTTGTGCGTATAGGCCGGCTGTGACTTGCTGGCCGGCTCCGGTGGGACGGTGGCCTTGGGTGGAGGCGCTGCCTTCCGTTGACGGGGCTGATCGTACATTCGGCTTGCTCCCCCTTTGTTCTCCGGTCCGGCCATTTTGATTTCCCCCGCCCGGACTCGGAGAACGGGACCGGCGGCACTGGGGAGCCGGCGATTCCTCTTCTTCTGGTGGCCCCCCTTCCTGCTTTGGAGGTGCCCTGCTGCCGGTCGGCTGGTCTTCATTTGCCTCGCTGCTGTCCGGACGGGGGTTGACGGACGCCGCGGCCCCGACGGGCTTCCAAGATGGCGGCCGACCCTGAATGTCTCAGCCGGGCCTGGACGAGCGCTGGAGGCCCGCCGCATGGCCCGGGTGCCGGATACTGTAAAGGTTTTCCTACACTTAAGGGCATCCTGGACGCCCTACACTCCTGGCGAGCTTCGGTGGCCGCACCCGTTGTCATCCTGGAGGTGGATCCTCTCTTCGGGCCGTTGGGGCCCCCTAAACTGGGTGCGGCTTCGTCGCCGTTGCAGGGTGCGGCTGGAACTATCCTGGGAAGCGTGGGCCCGGCGATGGCCGCGTCTGTGGCTGTGCGGAGTTCCATTGCCCTTCATCGTACTGTGCTATCTCCAGCGCCACTGATCCGGGGGCCGGATCCCGTCTGGGCTGGCCTTAATGGTTTTTTCGGCCTCTCTTCGCCTCGAATGATCGACCCTGGCTCCTGTGCCGGCCCCGCTGAGTCGGCTTGTCTCAAACTGTCCCTGAAACTGTGCCTGCATTGCGTGAGATGTTCTCTGACTTTTCCGGATCATCTGGGTTTTACTCCACGTATCTTATCTGGACTGCCGTTTGATCTCCCTGTTCTTTGCCTTCTGTTCTTCGTGGTCTGGTTCTTGGTGAATCGGACGGCTACAAGTTTGGACAAACAAGGACAGGGCTGAGACGAACTTGCCTCTGTGTGCGGTAGTCTTGTACTGGTTGGATGATCGGCATGTAACGGTATGACTATGTGTGAATTTGTGTTGCTCCTGGAGTATATCCTGATACTTTTTTGACTTCCCGGGGGCTCTGCCTTTTTCTCAGGCGGGTGGGTGGGTGCTGATAATTCTGTTCCTTGGCCCTCTCCCGCGTGTTTTCTTCCCTTTTTCCTTTCCCCTCCCCCCTCCTTTTGTCTTGGATTTCCGTCTTGCCTTTGCTCTTCTATATTTCGGGTTCTAATTAGGGCGACAGGCACGCTGCCGGGGGATAGGCCATAGCCTTCTGCAGGGGTGCAGGGTGGGCTTGCGGGGTGGGTGGGGGGGTCTGTCACTTTGGGGGGTCTTTTTCCCCCCCCCTTTTTTCTCCCTTTTTTTTGTTCTATGGCTCTTGCGTATTCTCTTTTTCGGGACTCCGTTTCGTCATGTGTCCCCCTGGGGTGTTTCTGATGCGCTGGACTGCCGGTTTTATTGTGCTTAGGGCTCACTGTGTCTTATGCCACTAATTTTCAATGTATGCCGTGTACTGGTTTCTGTTTTCCTGCTTCGCCGCCGGGGGGCGCATGTTTGAGGAGGAGTCCCTTCCTTTTTCTTTTTCTTCCTTCCCCTCCCTCTTTCGTGGGGGACTTCCTTCCTTTTATTGGGGTGTGTTCCGTGTTGATTGATACGATGGGCTCTTTTTACATCCGTTTGATAAGTCTGGTTGTGGCTGTGGTGGGTGAGCACTGGACGGCGTGTGTAATCGCCTCTCCTTGTGGTACTTCCGTTGGGGTGGTATTTGCAGCTATGTTTAGTTCTTGTTGGATTTATCCTGTACTTTCTATGATCGCCGGTCCGCTGCACACCACGGCCCCTCCCTATTTGCTTGATTCACTGCCCGTCCTGATCCTGTACTTCCCGTTCCCATATTAGAAAATCAACCTTCACGTATCCTGTCCATGCTGGTTGCTCTATGGCTTTTGGCCTATGTCTCCTGTGTTCTTGTAGTCGACTCCTGTGGATACTTTTGTATTGCTGACTATGCTCCTGCTATGTGGTGGCCAGCCCGCTGGGTTGTAGGCCCGTATTTGTGAGCACTTTCTGTACAATAAAGGTTTAAAAAAAAAAAAAAAAAAAAAAAAAGGCCTGGAGGCGCTAGGGGGCGCACAGCGGAATGGCTGGGTGATCCGCAGCTCCGCCGGATGGCCGATAGCGTTATGGCCTGTACCTGCCTCTAACTCCTCCGATGCACCGGAAAACTGCTCCCCAAGGTGTATGAACACACCGTGCGTGTGGGGGTCAGAAATGGACTGCGACACTGCACGCAACTCGGAGAAAACAGCCTGAGTCTGCGAGCGCGGAGACCCGGAGTCCAAGATGGCGGAGGACGCGGCTACCGTCCGCAATAACACCGCAACTGTCGCTGCATCGCAACAGTGAGTAAAGCGTGGCTCAAAATCACGGAGGACACTGGAGGGGCTGGAAATGCTGCATTCCTAGGGCCCAGCACAATACTTACAAAAAGCGTGTCTGATACACAGGGACCGCAGTGCGATGACCGCTCGGCAGCCGACTACATATGGGAACAAGATGGCGCGCCCGAGTGACCGGTGCCCGGCGAAAGAGCGCATTCTTTATTATCGTCCTCAACGGCATGCAAGTGCGATAGAAGCAGTACATTACTCACCAATGACTGTGCGGTCAGTAGTGCGCATCGGTTTTGTCCACGTGACAGCGACTCCATAGTGTGAATGGTTGATACTGCTTCAGATGAGGGGCTGGTAAAACGGCGCGGAAACAGTTACCGCATCTAACGACAGCCCCGCAACGCCGAATAGCTCTGATGGAACGCCCTGCATGAGAGGGAGGGGCCTGTGCACATTGCTTGTGTTCGGACCGAGGAGGGGTCACTACGAGCGTCACACCGGGCACTGCTACACCAGTCTGGAGCTCCTTTACTCTTTGCTGAGACTGCCCAACATTCTCCCCGATGCATGAACCGAGAACTGGGGAGCACAAGCATCGCATGCGGGACCCCAGTGACGGGTAAGGGGATCAATCGGAGTGTTCCGTGCATCCACTCACAGGGTGCTATTACCAGAATACAGCAAGAAGGACATCCCGCACGTAGCCTCCAGGCGTACACCCCGACCCGGGCATCAGGACGGCGGCGTCAAGCAGGGTCACCAGGTCTTCAAATCAAACAGCGAAACCACCAACGTCGCAGCCAGTAACGATGGTGAAACCTGACAGGCAACAGCAGAAGATATCCTTCGAGAGCAAAAAAACACCCAAACCCTCAGAGCAAATGGCAACCAGCGATGGTCCGGCGGACCCACTGCCAAGCAGCAACATGGAAAAAATATTGTTGTCTATCCAAGCAAACCTGCAAGACATCAACGGTAAACTGGATAATCTGACGTGCAGGATGGACAGCATGGCTGCCAAACAAGAAAAACATGGCGAGAGACTGGACACGGCCGAAAATCGCATCTCAGCAGTTGAGGATGAGTCACGCATAACGACTACCAAATGTGCCGGCATGGAACGCGTCCTGGATGTGATAAAAGCGAAGGAGGAGGAATTGGAAGCGCGCTCGAGACTCAACAATGTGCGCATCACGGGCCTTCCAGAGTCGACCAACACCGGGAGGATGGAAGTATATGTGGAGAAACTGTGCAGGGATATCTTCGGTGAAGAGGCGCTCTCCCAGATCTTCATAGTGGAACGCGCACACAGGTTTCTTGCGCCTCGTCCACCACCTGGAGCTACGCCTAGACCAATTGTAGCGCGAATATTAAATTATCGCGACAGAGATACCATCTTACGTCTGGCTCGTGAAAAAGGAACGATCACATACCAAGGTACCACTCTCGAATTCTACCCGGACCACACCATAGCAGTACAACAGGCGAGGAGGGAATTCGCATCCGTGAAGGCCAAACTCAGAGAGCTTAACGTCAACTATTCCATGTTGTATCCGGCCAGAGTGTGTGTGACATGGGAAGGCAAGGCGGTGCTGTTGTCGTCTCCTAAAGCGGCGCAGGATTTTGTAAAAAAAGCGTTGAAACACAACAAGACTAATGCTAGGGCTGAGCAGCAGCAGGACTCGGAATGATGATGCTGTTAAGGATCACTGGTGAACTACGGTAAGATTTTAAATGAGTGCTTTAGGGGTTTTGCGAGGTACTTGCAAGATACATTGACAATAAGTTCATGATGCCTCCCATACTGGGGTGGAGGCCCATGCGCTGCAAGGCACACAGTATGACTCATATGCCCACCAATTAAACCCCCTGTTTCCTTGGTGAAGTGGAACTACTGTGGCGTTTGAGTCACTGTACATGGTATTAATCTACGACGTGGCCTGCCTTCTATCATGTGTTCAAAGCCCCGTTCAAGGAGACACTAACTCACTGATCCAGGACCTTTACAGAGAACATTTATTGTGATGTGATACACTGGGAGAGTGGTAAAATAAGACACTTTGTCCGGTCTATCAACGCATGTAACTAGTGCCTTGTTCCTGGGTTAGTCAGAGGCGCCGATATATTCAGTTTGTGTCATCTGTACTATCACTGATACCCTCAAACTGCAATATTACAAGTGTAAATGTTACATGTAATTATAAGCCGCACAATTTATTGCCAAACTAAAGCATGGGTTGGAACACCTGGTGGGCACCACCGGAGGGTGGACGCTCCTGAGTCGGTGATCGCTTGTCACCATGGGTGCCTTGTTTGCATGGGTATTGGTGCTGCTGTTCTCTGACCTGACTCGAGTTTCTATTTGGAGGTACATGGGGTAAGGGCAGCCTACCACACCAAACGTGTATGCATACATAGTCAAGTGAGTCGTCCACACCCATTCAGATGGGTGCTGTGATGTGCCCCAAGCGGACCTCGACGAGGATATTCCCCGAATATGTTTTGGTTTATGACAGGCACTGACCTGAAGTTCGCTAGTTTGAAGGGTGTGTCTCAAATGGGAATATGGCTTTGGCAGAGTTGGGTTGCTGGAGTGGGTGGGGGGGAGTAGGGATGTTGTTCATGTTACGGGACCTCGAAATTTATACACTGTTGCGATCCTGTGCATTGCCTGGCAAAGGGCTGATCGACCACGAGTAGCCCCACACACTGCAGTGAGTTTGGACTCTGATCCTGTTTGTTATCAGCTCCTGACATGTACGGAATGGCCGTTTCGATGACTCCGGCACATATAACTACCGGTAGAACACACCTAAATTTCCTAACGTGGAATATTAGAGGCTTTACACAACCTAAGAAAATCAGGAAAGGTATTTGCTTATCTGAACAGGTGGGATGTAGACGTGGCTATCCTGCAGGAAACCCACATCGCGCCTAACACACATCAACATATAGGCAAACGATGGGCGGAATCATCTTACACTGCCACGTACTCCTCTTATTCGAGAGGGGTGATTACACCGATCCGTAGCGGCGTGAATTTCACGATACACACGGTGCTTAGGGACCCTAACGGGAGATATGTCATAGTGTCCGGTGTGTTACGTGGACAACGAATCACACTCCTCAATGTATACGGTCCAAATGTAGATGCGCCGGAATTCTTTCAAGAAGTGTGGGGTCACTTACAGACATTAACTGACACGCATATCATATGCGGGGGAGACTGGAATGTGACCAGGGTGGATGGGGCAGATCGTTCCTTACACTCATCAGAACAACACAAACAAGCTAGGACGAAATTAGATCATATGCTGGCGGACCTGTCGTTAACAGATATATGGCGACATAGACATACTCACACACCGGGAGCCACTCACATTACTGCAATCCACAATAGTTGGTCGCGTCTGGATTACTGGCTAGGCACAGATAGCATTACATTGTGGACACGGGATATATGCGCCCTACCAAGGACACTGTCAGATCATAACCCTGTGCTACTCAAGCTCACGATACCGAACTACACACCACCCCCGTTTCACTGGAGATTCAATTCTCGTGCTCTGACTGACACTGTTTACGCTGACACCATCAGTACTGCAATTAAAGAATACTTTCAGATAAACACGCCAGAAAGCAAAGACCCAGGTCTACTATGGGAGGCCTTTAAAGCCACGATCAGGGGTGTGTGCATTAGCACTACAATAGGAGTATTAAAGGACATTCAACACCAGATAAAGCGCTGCAAGACGCGTGTGTCAGAATTGGAGGTGGCCTATGAGTCCACCCAAGATGCGGCATTGCTGGGGGAATTACGCCACATACATACAGAACATCAAGCATTTGTCGAAGATGAGATAAAATACCTAGACAGGAAACACACAGCCAGATTATTCGGGGAGGGAGGTCGACCTGGCGGCGTACTAGCAAACAAAATCTGCGAGGGTAAAGGACACACAGCTATACTGCGCTTAAAATCAAAAGATGGTACTCCGCAGACACACGCTATAGACATATTGAATAGCTTTGTGGACACATATGGGACATTATACAAATCGCAGCCAATACGATCAGAGGGGGAAATACTCAGCTATTTGAATGATGTGGCAATAGGCTGGCTGTCAGATGGACAGAGGGAATGGCTAGCACTGCCTATCACGGTGGAGGAGGTGACTGACGTAATTAAATCACTTCCTAATGGAAAGGCACCTGGGCCCGATGGGTACACAAACGAATTTTATGAACAATTCGCGGATATCCTGGCGCCTTATATGGTGAGAATGTACGGTGCATCTTTCGACCAATCAGAACTACCCCCCACGCTTCGAGAGGCAGTGATAATCGCCCTTCTGAAACCCTCCAAAGACCCGGAGATGTGTGACTCCTACAGACCGTTATCGCTTATAAACGTGGATTCCAAGATACTCGCCAAACTGCTTGCGGTTCGGCTGACTCCACTGATGACTAAACTAGTCCTCCCAGACCAGGCTGGTTTTATCCCTACTAGAACGACATCACACAACACTAGGTCGTTATTTGCCCTATCACAAAACCTCCAGCCCTCCATGAAAGCGGCGGCGGTCATGCTTGATGCCGCCAAGGCTTTTGACTCTATTGAATGGAGCTATCTGCTCACCATTTTGAATAGAATGGGCTTTCCCAAACGCTTCGTACAATGGGTGGCATTGATATACACCAAACCGTGCGCCCGGGTTCGCGTAAATGGTTATGTGTCTGACGTCTTCACTATAGAGCGAGGCACGAGACAGGGATGCCCTTTGTCGCCCTTACTCTTCGCACTTGCCCTAGAACCACGAGCCTGCCTCATAAGACAAAACTACAAAGAATCGGCTCTGCGCTTCAATTCCAGACCTCTTCATATCTCGATATACGCAGACGACATGTTACTATATGTTCGCGACCCAGACACACACCTCAATAGTCTGCTCAGGGAATACATCAAATTTGGGGGTCACTCGGGATTGGCCATTAACTGGTCCAAATCCTCCGTCATCCCTCTAACGGATGCGACGACTCCTATTGCCCTTGAATACCCGCTGGAATGGCAGCATGACCCCATACGATACCTGGGAGTAATGTTCCATAGAGACCCCGCGGAGGTAATAAGGTCAAACTATGGCTCAGCCATCTCCAAATTGGAAGATAAAATACATCGCTGGATACAACTTCCACTGTCCTTGGCAGACCGTATAGCAATTGTAAAGATGAACGTGTTGCCTAAACTATTGTACCTTTTTAATAACATTCCTATCACGCCCCCTGGAGAGGTTTTCCGCCGCATCAAATCGCTTGTACTGAAGCTCATTTGGGCAGGCAAACAGGCCCGCGTAGATCTTCAAACACTGACTCTTCCATAATACGCGGTGGCTTCGGAGTACCAGATTTTTTATTGTACTATTTATGTGCTCAGGCACAATACGCGGCTTATTGGTATCATGAGATACCATATCTCACACATACTGCTATCGAAGAGGGCGATGCAGAACCCGTCCCATTGACGGCAATTTTATCTCATGTCAGACAACCCCTACACGCTCAAGACATCAACACTATAGACACCACGGTCAAAGCCTGGCAGAAACTGGGGCACCTTGCACACCAAACACCACTGTATGCGCCTGCAATGCCATTGCACTACCATCAGGCGCTATCGGTAACAAGCGAAAAAGTGGGCATGTCGCTACTGCAGCGTGCAGGGATAAGTCGGATGGGAGATCTATTCCATGAGGGCACATTCTTAGACATTGCGAATCTAACATATATCCAAAATAAATCATTGATGTTCTTATTCACGTATTACAGATTGAAGCGTGCGCTGCAAGTACTTTATCCGTCATTTCCCGACGAACCTGAGAGTCTATGCACGCTGCAGATGATCATTACCACCCAGGATCTCTCACACTTAGTGTCAAGGCTATACTCCTCAGCACAGGCCGAAATATCACACAACATTGATAAAGCTAGAGCTAGATGGGACATGGTTTTGGATGAGCCATTGACAGATCTAGAATGGCAGCAAACATGTGCACTAACACAAATACTCACTTCTAATGGTAACCTTAGAATTATACACTTTAAGTTTATACACCAAGCTTACTACACGCCTGCGCGTATGCTTAAATTTGGCCTACATGAGGACGACAGATGTAAGAGATGTGGTACAGAGGGCGCAGATTTCGTACACTTGGCCTGGTCTTGTCCTAAGATACGGGAATATTGGGCAGATATAACCACTAAGGTCTCAGCTATGATAGAGGTGGAGGTAGAATGCACAATAAGAACCTGTCTGCTGGGAATACTACCGCAATTAAGAGCCACCAAACGCAAATTTTGTGTAATATCCCTGCTGTTGGCCAAAAGACAGATTGCGCAATGCTGGCACAGCAGGAAAATACCACAGACATCTGGTTGGATGAAAGCCATGTCAGGTTGTAGAGATAAGTTATTAACTTATGAGGAAGAACTACCAGCGAAATCAAGACCCAAGGACATTTGGAGTTATTTCACAGACTACATGAGTACATTGCAAACGAACTCGGATGTATGACCTACCTATGCTTACTGAGTGGTGAGGTGGGATACTGTGTGGGTAGTGTGCCGTAAAGCCCAGTCAAGAAGACAACACAGGAATCGATAGGTCTGAGTTGTTAACGCTGATAACTGTACTGATATATATTTTTGATTTCCAAGTTATGGTCCTATGTTTGTTGTTGTAATCTACAAATATCATAACATGTAAGACTTCATGCACTGCATTACGCCGCCAGACCTAGTGTTGTCGGCAACAGGGCTGTGTGAATTCAACGTCAATCGACGATATAACTCGCAGCCGGCCCTCAGGGTTGTAGGCTTCTGGCCGTGTATATTTAACTGAGATCAATAAAGGTCTTACAAAAAAAAAAAAAAAAAAAACAAGAAAAGGCCTGAGCAACGTAAAGTTAAAACAGCAGCCAACAGCCACTGAAGATAAACCACCTGTCCCAGCAAGGCCGGCCTGAATTCCAAAGATTGGGGATCTGGTCAGAGAAAAGATCGCGGTGAAGAAGGAATTTGGGCCTTCTTACAGAAAAGCAGTACCTGTCTTAGCTATCAGCGGAACAAGATCAGTAGTACTACCGCCCCTTGCTGGTAAAAAGGAGAACCGAGTTGTATCCATCGACCTGGTAAAACCACAATCATGTGGCCAATAATAAGTAGTAGGCCCAGTGGACTCCCAAGAAATAGCAGAGTACCAAAACTTGCTACAATACAAGAGGTTCAAACTGAGAGACTAATCACATTTGATAAACCTGCAGTGAATAAAAAAGGACTATGCAACAATGCCATGGAACTTGTGCCTCTTGAAACCCAAATTGTAACAGTTCGTCAAGAAACACCTGTCTACAACGATGTAGCCTCAGACTATGCTAATGAAACAAAAAATGTAAAAGCAACTGAAAATCCGGAAGCGATTCCAACAATTGACAGAACTGCATCTGGCTACTTCATCAATTTCGATAACTTTTCTGAAGATCCAAGCGAGCTTGAAGAAACGCCAGCAACAAAAACTTTTAAAGACAAAATAACAGAACTTCTACATCAACTCAAAGGAACCTATCTGATTTCTCCATGGATTGAATTTTGGATTGTGTTAGGTGTACTTTTCCTCCTGCTTTGGCTCATCATGGTTCTTTGTTTGGGAAAATTCATTGAAGGAAAATACAGTACAATGGACACAGCAAGTCAGAACATCAACTTGGCCCTGAAGCCTCACAAGTCATCTCACATCGAGAAAAGAGAACTATCATCAGTGAATGTCACAGCCAATCCAATACCCGGTGGGGTAGCATGGGACAAAACGGATTATGAAATCTATGGCCCGGTTGAGCTCTTGAAATATCCACATCAGTTCAAGATTTCATTAAGTGACTTTGTAAAACCAAGTACATTCTCTGATGATTGGGACTTTGAAAGTATTAATGATATGATGTCAGATTTAGTAATGTCAGCAAAATTTACAGAACATGATTACTTACAGGGTTCATCAAATTATGAAGAAATATATTGTTATAATCACTTTGCACATCACTATTTGCATAAATCTGCTCAACCTAGAAATTTTTTAATTATAATCAATGGGAACATTGTGCAACTCCACCTCAAAGCAGTTCGAAAACATTTTACGTGAAATTCCCATACTTCTCAGGGTTTAACACTAGTAATGCAGAAACGTTTTATTTCAAACTGTTAAATAAGACAGGGGTAAAAACAATGCTGACAAATACTAAATTGATCTATTCGGAAACATTTTATGAAAAAATTATTACATTTGGTTTTGAATTCTGGAAAAACAACATTGAAACAAAAACCATCTGGGGTAAAAAAGATTGGCAGGTCCAAGGTCTAGAAGCATTATTTAGAGCCTGCATGATCCCAGAACAAATAATATTCTTGAATGGTACCATTCAACAGACTAATTGTCTTGGCCTAGCCAAGATAAAAGAATTAAACAAACCGTCTATTCCAAAGCCAACACCTGATAGTAATAGCACTACAGATGTTGAGATAGACGTATCCCATATTCTTAACCAAAACAGAACACATCCTGATTGGAAAAAATAGTTGATAAGGCCCACAGACACAAATAACTGTCAACATAGATTCCTGAACAAATTACAGGGGTTAAAAATGACCAGGCCAGACCCAAGATACTCCCAGAGACAACATCCAGGGATAGTTACAACATACAGTGTAGGGAAACTCTGCCTCGAATGGCTACAGAAATCCACACTGGCTGAAATTAAGCAACACTTGACTTTACTTAAAGACGGTGCTGACTTGCGTGATTTCATAATGGGACCACGCAAACAGCGTCAAAAACGTTTCATAGCGGCCGGTATATACGCTGCGTACAACGAAGCTTGGAAAGTAATGCAAATTGAAACTGCAGAAAAAATACAAGAAATTGATCGTATTAATTTGGAAAAATCACTTTCTGTTGTGGACAATGGGTTAATGACTCTGTCCTCCAGAATATATTCACTGGACAGTATTGTATCCTCTGCTATTGATATAATAGAGCAGGACTTACTAATGTTACAACACGGTCAGTCCCAATTACGTTCTATTGTACAGCTTGGCTGGACGTTGCAAAATCTGCGTTCAGGCTACGTGCCCTGGCGTTTAATCAACACAACGTCATTATTCTCTATCTTTAACCTTACTGATACACAAATCAGTTTGGCACAAAAAGGAGCAGACTGTACGATTCTGAGCATTGAACTTGAGAGATTACCATTGACAATGTCAGAAAGACCTGTCATTGAATGGATAATACACTGACCGATAACAACTTTCCAAATTTAAATACTGCCAAGAGTATATACCAGCGGGCCAGTATGAAAGGTTGGGTAAAGGGTACATCAAGTCATCATGGAAATTGCCTTACACACACACATGTTACAGTGAAAAGAAACAGAATGTATTTCTTAGTGGTAACAAATGTAAACGATCACTAAGCGGTATACTTCTGTGTGAAGGTATTAACCTGCATGGGGCCTGTGAGGGGACTTCAAATAACCTTTCATGTCACCAGCACGGCACACCTGCAACACGAATAGAGCCATTCTTTAGACGGCTTTCTAACGGGAGCTATATTCTAATAGTGGACCACAGCTGTTGTGGCATGGTGCCAGGGAAAGCCTATCTCGTCAGCGTGAGTTCCATGGTCACTTGCTGTATGCAAGTATTGTATCCAAACAGCACTCCAGATACGGAGGCAACAATTTGGCCTTCTTTGAATATCTCTTCTATTCGAATTGATACTTTAAGCAGAATAAAAGTCTGTTCTTTTACAGACAACTGTGCCCTTAACGTCATCAAAAGAAACGTATGATCTGCAAGTTGCAAGGACATCGACAGAGATACATAGCCTTTTATCAACAAATTGCCCTGTGCATTTCACAGAAATGCTAAGCCAAATCCTAAATATGTCAGTTACCAGTGGCATCCCACATGTATTTAAGACAATTTGTTCGGGACTGTTAACACCCTTCGAAACAGTTCTGTGCATTTTTCCTAATTTTGTCCATTCTGTCTTTGGCGGCCTACCACTTCTTTTGGGACTCGTAGCAGGAATTTTATTTTTGATCCTTCTGCTCCGATATGGTAAGCCAAGTCGCAGACAAGACTCCAGCAATGATGGAAGAAACGATCCTAGCTATACGCTATCGGGACCGCATAACTAAAGTCCTTGGATTAGCCCGGCTAGGAGATCTGAATATGACCTGGTTTCTTTCATTCAGACCCATCTGGCAGAATTGCATCTTACCTGTGCTTCGATGTATGCTATGCGGAGAAGAATGCGCGTTGGACGTCTGTCTTACACTACCATCAGCAGTAGCATTGGATACAGATACTTTGCTAAGTACTGTAACGGCTCATGCATCGTGTTGTCCCCAGCGGCTACCCATTCTGATGACGGCATTCGTTGAGACTTCACCACTACGATTAGGGGGTAGTGAAGTTCGAGGTGAGAGCAGCATCACCCAGGTACGACCTTCTGTAAGCATTGCTGATCCTGACATCGATGATAGCAATCATTCTCACGACTGTACTGTTGCGGCATTTTCAAACTTGGTCGAACTTTCACCTGAAGCCGTAGACCAATTTTTTGAGAGTCTGTCTGAAATGATGTTCTCCCCTGAACAGAAAGAATAACTTTTTAAGCAATGAGCACACAGCGTTCCCTGAACTCTGAATTCGGCCTTCAGCTTTGATAAACAAAAGCTACTGAAAACCTTTGGAACTGTTTTCTTCCCCTGAAAGCGAAATTATTTTTTCCCACTTCCAAACATGTACTCTGCTTAAAGTAGAACTATTCTTAGAGAACAGAGCTTCTATTTTAGGAACTCTAGAGACAATATATCACCTCAGCCTCTAGCATATGTACAGCATTTTGTATTAATATGTGATGGAATGGTCTCGACCTTCTCTTCTGTATTAAGAGCCATTTCATGTGTAATTTTCGCAAATCATTCAGCTGATAATTATATGCGATCCTTTTTTCTGAATGATAACACTGCTTGAAAAGCGTACAGTACCACTACTCATTTTCGTGTATTACCATATACCATTTCAATATGCAAATTTATGTATTTTGGGGTGGGTTGGAAAACACATGCATCATTATATGTTTATATGTTTACTATTGCTTAGTTTTAAGTAATGAGGGACATTAGATCGTGGAGTGGGTGTTGTAATTCTATCTAGGACCCTAAATTCGATAGTCCTGATTTATGCCCTTATGTGGTTATAATAAATAATATCCTTATAAAGGCATAAGAATCATATCCATATTTAGTCATAGCCCATGCTGCCCAAATTAAGCAAGGCTACTTCCCCAGGCTCCTAGAAAGTACAACGAGTTCTGTACACAAACCAAACCTCCAGCAACCTGGGAATTCCCCATTGCTTCTGTTTTGATTTTGTCCTAGAACTCCTGTGAGCACTCTAAGAACGATGTGAAAAATAACCATCAAGTATGATATCACCAGGGAGGTAACGACAACACAAGGCGCAACATACAAATTAAAAGTACAAAATTGTGCTTTATTATTAAGTATATGTACTCAGGATAAAACCATTGGGGTTCAAATATATAATCAATTTATACACTTGACCTATTCTAATTAAAAAACAACACTAATTGACAAACAAAATAAAAATATCAATGACACAATTAATAAATTCATAAGACAGTGGCAAACAATAACAATCTTCGACGCGCGTTTCGGCGTTTGAACAAGAACGCCTTCTTCAGGAGCCACAATTAAAATCTGAAAAACATATATAAGGAGGATTAAAATCACCATTGGGGGAGAAGCATTTGCCTCTCTACATAGTTTTAATACATAAACATATTACCATTGGGAGAGAAGTACTAGCCTCTCTACATACTTTTCATACATAAACATATAACAATATTGTGAACCGCCTTGCATATCAGTGAAGTTCCCTGCTTAGTAGCCAAACTGTAGCGCTACATAAGTTACAACAATTATATTATAATATTTGAGCAGTAGTGTAGTTGCATCCTACCCAGGTCCTACAAGATACTCAGACCTGGACTCATTACTGTTACCTTCTCAACATTTACCAAAATTCCGGAGAATCTTATTTCAGACCGAGTTATATCGTGACACTATTTTTTTATAAATATAAAAAACAGCAAACTGGTAATTATAGAAAGGACAGTCTAATTTATCATTCCTTTTGGTATCTATTCCTTGAGATTATACTGACTCAAAGTACCGCTGCATATTGTTGATGCCTCCCATTATTTGGTTCATATGAACTGGTAGCTATATTTTAGATTAATCGGGAATATTTTCTTGTATTACACTTGATTCTAGCTACATTGTCCTTACCAGGAGATCGCGAGTTTTGACTTGTTTCCAAGTGATGGCTGGAACATAGGGGGACACTCTGTTTCTAAACGGGAGGGCAGTTGATGGACCCCAGTCCGTATCGATATATCCTACCAATCCAGCTAAAGTACTAAACAACAACAAAGTGGATAAATATTTTCTGTCTCTCGTATTAAATAGGATTTATTTTTACACATGTTATACAGGTCTTACCTAGTATTAGTTAGCAAAATGTATTGCGGTCGCCCTGAATGGAGGCATCCAATCTTTAAAAGTGCTGAGAATCACAAAAGATAAAAGAGGAAAACCGAACTCATTACCTCACCACAGATGGACATAAAGCAACAACTACTGTGTCATTGTATGATGGGTACAGAATCTTACCTACAGAGTGTAACCCAAGGGGGTTGCTATTTTCAAAGCAGACGGCTCTTCATCGGTATAGCGCTCGTTACTTTGGGTAATTTCTTTTTTTAAAATAATAAAAACTGTGGGTATAAGATAGCAGCAAACCCACCGTCAGTATTCTCATTATAAATTTAAGATTCCACAACAGTGTCAACAAATTGCACGACACCATTTTCAAAACTGATAACTGCCCGACACCATTTTCAAAACTGATAACTGCCCGTGAATACACCCTTCATGTCCCCCAGCTGCAGGGACGCTATCAGTGGGCGTGGAGTCTGCGGGAATCAATACTACCGCAGCAACCTAGGGCTTCTCTATTTTAAGGTTGGAGAGCGCTCTTTACTCTACTATTCGCATCAACCGACCGAAAAAATAAAATCACGGGTATGGGGCATCTGCTGGGAAAGCGATAAATGAGATTCACCGGATCGGTATACAAGCTGACTGCCTTAAACACACACTTAATTTTGATAAAGAAAAGGCGCCAGGACTTACCAGCAGATGGTAAGAGGGGTTGATGGTATTAAAAGTCACAAGAGACCACAGTCGGTTGATCTGTTCCCTTGACGATATCTTTTGGACAAGAGGGAAAAATACAGAACTCAAATTACGGCAAAAAACACTGAAGTGTCTTTTCTTCCTAAGAAATACAATAAATCAGCCGTTCGCTTACCGAGAATAAGTAGGAATATAACGTTCACATCAACCCGCGGGCGTTCCCAACGATGGATTCCTGGCGTCCCGCGGCCGTTGGAAAAGATAATCGGTTCGCGGACACACCTACCTATGCTTAAATAGGCATGATGTAATTGTCCCTCGATGTGGTTGGTTGGCCGAAAAAGCACTCCTACATCACGAGTGCTCTCGGTTGCAGGAGTATAGAAGGTGGACTATGCGAGCCATATATCCGGGTCACTTAGCTAGATGTAGAAAAAGGACTAAATAGTACACGTGCCCTGGAAACGGTATGATGTGTGCTATGAGTACTCTCGGTTAAGGGAACATGGAAGTAGGACTCCGTGAATCCTATAGCCAAATCGCTCAACTGGATACAAAGAAGGGACTACATAGCGTGGATGCACTGCAACTCGCATAATATGCGCTACTATGTTGCAATCTATGTATACAAAACCACGTTTTAAAGGATATAGATTATTGGGCATAACACAAACTAATAGTTAACAATAACCTTACCATTATTGTCAGGAGATCGCCGATATCACAACAAACATGGGAAACTATCGTTACAGTGAAACATATTTCAATATGGTCCATCTAATAATCAAAATTTATGGGATGCTCAAAAAATGTGCATCTCAAGTGGAATGCAAAAGAAGACTATATACAATTAAGAAAAAAATAAAAATAAAAAATAGAGGTTTCAGTTATAACGGACTCCAACGGATGGAAGTAAATTTTGCAACTATTTTGCCAATGATGTCATACCTGCCCCTAGGGGCAGATGGCATTCTCCCACGGGATTTCATTATTTAATCCTTTTTTGTGTGTGTCCAAAATGAAAATCCAAAAAACTTCACGTTTTTTCCTAATAGCGCACCCTCCTTTACTGTCTGGAGTTTTAATTTTTTCTAGGATGCGCCAATGTACGTCCTCTGGTTTATGATTTAAATCCAGAAAATGTTTCACTAGTGGTGCGTTCAGTTTCTGCGTTTTGATTGCTGATCTATGTTCAGTGAGACGTGTTTGGATGGATCTACACGTCTCACCTACATATCCCATACCACATGGGCAGCAGATGAAATAGACCACATTCGTGGTTTTGCAATTCCACAGATCGTAGGCCTTAGAGGTGTAACCATTATGGGTGAATGATTCACCACCCAAAATGGTCTTACAGCATTTACAAGAGGAGCAAGGGACTGTACCCCGTACTGGTAAATTGGTCAATAATGATCTTTGGGTTTGCTCGCCATTCTGTCTAGAATTAAATTTTGAATGGACTATTTTATCTTTTAAGTTCCTATTTCTCCTATGTGCAAATAGGGGTTTGATTAAGGCAGAAGTGGAAGAAGGGTTGCAGTTCAAGATGTGCCAATTGGCATTGATAATTTGCCTAATCCGTTCGTTCATAGTTGAATGGGTAGTGACACACACAATGCGATCATTAGCTTGCTTATCTTTAGGGATGAGTAATGCATCGCGATCGAAAAATCTTGCACGTTTATATGAATTCCGTATTAATCTATGCGGATATCCACGCTCACAGAATTTTTTTCGCATAATTGCTGCTTGTTTGTCATAATCTTGTAAATTTGTGCAATTCCTGCGCACCCTCAAGAATTGCGAAAAGGGGATGCTCTCTCTTTGACATTTCGGATGAAAACTGCTGAAGTGCAATAAAGTGTTTCGTGCTGTTTTCTTCACGAACAGATCCACCTCCAATTTGTTCACATTTACACGAATGAGAAGGTCTAAAAACTCAACTTGGTTCTCATTATATTGAGCAGTGAATTTAAGATTGTCGTCTGTTAAGTTGATCCACTCCAAGAACTCAAGGAGCGTCTCTTTCCCATTGGTCCAGATAAAAAAGATGTCATCGATATATCTGGACCAATGGGAAATTGACTCAAAGAATGGTGCTACCTCATTGTCTATGAAGCGTTCTTCGAATCTGGACATGTATATATTTGCTATCGATGGGGCAACCGACGCACCCATACTGACACCTCTCAATTGGCGGAAAACATTTTCACCAAATTCAAAAAAATTGTCTGTCAGGACAATGAATAAACAGTCTATTAGAAAGTTTTTTGGGCATGTGATATTATGTTTGTCTATGAACCAATCTGTAGCTTTAATTGCTTCATCAATAGGAATGTTGCTATACAGGGATTCTATATCAAGGGTTACAAGTATATCCCTTCCTTGAATGATATCTAGATTTTCAACTAAGTTAATCATGTGGCAAGTATCCTTAACATACGATTTGATTTCTGGAATATGGGGACGAAGAAAATGATCTACAAATTTCGATAGAGGTTCTGTTGGAGTCCCCAAAGTAGACACAATGGGTCTATATGGGGGATCTTTCGGATTCTTATGAATCTTAGGTAGACCATAAATACAAGCAGTTTTAAACTTGTGTGTGTTTAAAAATTCATGGTCCTTGACACTGATGTCTCCGTCAGATAATGCACCATTAGTCAAGATAGTAATTTTTTTAATAGTGGTATTAATAGGGTTGTTTTTAATCTGTAGGTATGTGGTACTGTCACTCAACATTTTCTTCATGTTATGTTCATAGTCATTAGAATTAAGAACCACAATGCCTCCGCCCTTATCGGCACTTTTGATTGTTAGTTCTTTATTATCAGAAAGGTCTTTAAGGGCACGAAATTCATGTAAGGTGAGATTATATTTAGGTTGAGGTATATATTTTAATGTCTTTTCCAATTTTTTCATTACAACCAGCTCAAAAGCTGCGACTTCAGGCCCCACTTGATCTAGTCCGGGCGTAAATGTAGAGGGAAGGGAGATTGCAGTCTGTCCAGGTATAGAAATATCTGAGTCATCTTCTTTATTAAGAAAGAATTTTTTCAATCTAATTTTTCTAAAAAGAGCAATTATATCTTTATGTAGCTCAAAGATATTCACAAAAGAGTGGGGAACAAAAGATAATCCCTTTGATAGCAGGGCTTCACTATAACCATCTAACTTATTTGAGGACAGATTGAAAATGGGGATTACATCCCCTGTCCCCAATATTGCCTGTTGCGGGTTTCTCTGATGAACTGTGGTTCCTGTTGTGGATGTTGTTGGTGTTGAATTTGTTGGTGTGTAGATTGTTGTAAGTGTTGATTCATTTGGAAATGCCCCCGAGTTTGTCCTTGGTTCTGAAATCTTACCCTGGGGCGACCCCGTCGAGGCCCCCTGTTCGATAAAAAAGGGCGTCTTTGGGGTCTGGAGTTGGAATATGTATTAAAACCACCATCTGATTCATAGTAGGCATTGCTAGTACCTTCTCCTTCTGAATCTGAGGAGTCGGTGAAATTATTAATTCTTTGTGGTGCATTTCTGGACTCGTCAGTATAATGATTCTGTTGGTAGAAATCTTTATTCAAGAAGGGGTATGCCACTTCTTCTGAATAGAATCTTTTCTCTCTGTTTAGTTTATCTGTTTTACGCTTATTAAGGTAATTACTAAACGACTCTAAATCCTTATTATATTCTTCAATTTTCTTGATGGCTTCCTCAACTCCAGTCAATTGCTTCAATTTCTCTTCTAGATCGTCTATTTCTTTTTTTATATCTAAAGCTAATTCCTTTGCTGTAGCCACAATAAGTATCATCAGATCTCTGGAGCAACGATTTGCTATTAGGCTCCATTTTTCTAAAAATGGTCTGTGGTGCACGAAAAGACCCGGTGTATTTCGTACACGCAGACCATTAGGGATGATTCCTGTTTTCAAATAAGCCAACATGAATTCCCCATGGGCCTCCATGCGAATAAGTTTCTTTTTAAGGTCTGATAATTTCTTACCTTCATCTTGGCCTCTACTAGATATATTGCTATTAGTGGTTGGAATGGTGGTCCCAACTAAAGTTGCGAATTCTTCATCAGTGAATCCGAAAGTTTTCATGTTGGCCATGGCTACGGAAATGGATCAGAATTCAGGGAAGAAGGAAATTACTACACACTGCTCAAATATGTTACAATCAATAACAAAATAGAAAATGAAGCCCTGCACAGACAAGCTGTGGGAAAATAGACGAAAAATAACAAGGACCCCCTGTTGATACAACTGAATATGTTATACAGGGAAAATAAACAATGTGAAAAATAACCATCAAGTATGATATCACCAGGGAGGTAACGACAACACAAGGCGCAACATACAAATTAAAAGTACAAAATTGTGCTTTATTATTAAGTATATGTACTCAGGATAAAACCATTGGGGTTCAAATATATAATCAATTTATACACTTGACCTATTCTAATTAAAAAACAACACTAATTGACAAACAAAATAAAAATATCAATGACACAATTAATAAATTCATAAGACAGTGGCAAACAATAACAATCTTCGACGCGCGTTTCGGCGTTTGAACAAGAACGCCTTCTTCAGGAGCCACAATTAAAATCTGAAAAACATATATAAGGAGGATTAAAATCACCATTGGGGGAGAAGCATTTGCCTCTCTACATAGTTTTAATACATAAACATATTACCATTGGGAGAGAAGTACTAGCCTCTCTACATACTTTTCATACATAAACATATAACAATATTGTGAACCGCCTTGCATATCAGTGAAGTTCCCTGCTTAGTAGCCAAACTGTAGCGCTACATAAGTTACAACAATTATATTATAATATTTGAGCAGTAGTGTAGTTGCATCCTACCCAGGTCCTACAAGATACTCAGACCTGGACTCATTACTGTTACCTTCTCAACATTTACCAAAATTCCGGAGAATCTTATTTCAGACCGAGTTATATCGTGACACTATTTTTTTATAAATATAAAAAACAGCAAACTGGTAATTATAGAAAGGACAGTCTAATTTATCATTCCTTTTGGTATCTATTCCTTGAGATTATACTGACTCAAAGTACCGCTGCATATTGTTGATGCCTCCCATTATTTGGTTCATATGAACTGGTAGCTATATTTTAGATTAATCGGGAATATTTTCTTGTATTACACTTGATTCTAGCTACATTGTCCTTACCAGGAGATCGCGAGTTTTGACTTGTTTCCAAGTGATGGCTGGAACATAGGGGGACACTCTGTTTCTAAACGGGAGGGCAGTTGATGGACCCCAGTCCGTATCGATATATCCTACCAATCCAGCTAAAGTACTAAACAACAACAAAGTGGATAAATATTTTCTGTCTCTCGTATTAAATAGGATTTATTTTTACACATGTTATACAGGTCTTACCTAGTATTAGTTAGCAAAATGTATTGCGGTCGCCCTGAATGGAGGCATCCAATCTTTAAAAGTGCTGAGAATCACAAAAGATAAAAGAGGAAAACCGAACTCATTACCTCACCACAGATGGACATAAAGCAACAACTACTGTGTCATTGTATGATGGGTACAGAATCTTACCTACAGAGTGTAACCCAAGGGGGTTGCTATTTTCAAAGCAGACGGCTCTTCATCGGTATAGCGCTCGTTACTTTGGGTAATTTCTTTTTTTAAAATAATAAAAACTGTGGGTATAAGATAGCAGCAAACCCACCGTCAGTATTCTCATTATAAATTTAAGATTCCACAACAGTGTCAACAAATTGCACGACACCATTTTCAAAACTGATAACTGCCCGACACCATTTTCAAAACTGATAACTGCCCGTGAATACACCCTTCATGTCCCCCAGCTGCAGGGACGCTATCAGTGGGCGTGGAGTCTGCGGGAATCAATACTACCGCAGCAACCTAGGGCTTCTCTATTTTAAGGTTGGAGAGCGCTCTTTACTCTACTATTCGCATCAACCGACCGAAAAAATAAAATCACGGGTATGGGGCATCTGCTGGGAAAGCGATAAATGAGATTCACCGGATCGGTATACAAGCTGACTGCCTTAAACACACACTTAATTTTGATAAAGAAAAGGCGCCAGGACTTACCAGCAGATGGTAAGAGGGGTTGATGGTATTAAAAGTCACAAGAGACCACAGTCGGTTGATCTGTTCCCTTGACGATATCTTTTGGACAAGAGGGAAAAATACAGAACTCAAATTACGGCAAAAAACACTGAAGTGTCTTTTCTTCCTAAGAAATACAATAAATCAGCCGTTCGCTTACCGAGAATAAGTAGGAATATAACGTTCACATCAACCCGCGGGCGTTCCCAACGATGGATTCCTGGCGTCCCGCGGCCGTTGGAAAAGATAATCGGTTCGCGGACACACCTACCTATGCTTAAATAGGCATGATGTAATTGTCCCTCGATGTGGTTGGTTGGCCGAAAAAGCACTCCTACATCACGAGTGCTCTCGGTTGCAGGAGTATAGAAGGTGGACTATGCGAGCCATATATCCGGGTCACTTAGCTAGATGTAGAAAAAGGACTAAATAGTACACGTGCCCTGGAAACGGTATGATGTGTGCTATGAGTACTCTCGGTTAAGGGAACATGGAAGTAGGACTCCGTGAATCCTATAGCCAAATCGCTCAACTGGATACAAAGAAGGGACTACATAGCGTGGATGCACTGCAACTCGCATAATATGCGCTACTATGTTGCAATCTATGTATACAAAACCACGTTTTAAAGGATATAGATTATTGGGCATAACACAAACTAATAGTTAACAATAACCTTACCATTATTGTCAGGAGATCGCCGATATCACAACAAACATGGGAAACTATCGTTACAGTGAAACATATTTCAATATGGTCCATCTAATAATCAAAATTTATGGGATGCTCAAAAAATGTGCATCTCAAGTGGAATGCAAAAGAAGACTATATACAATTAAGAAAAAAATAAAAATAAAAAATAGAGGTTTCAGTTATAACGGACTCCAACGGATGGAAGTAAATTTTGCAACTATTTTGCCAATGATGTCATACCTGCCCCTAGGGGCAGATGGCATTCTCCCACGGGATTTCATTATTTAATCCTTTTTTGTGTGTGTCCAAAATGAAAATCCAAAAAACTTCACGTTTTTTCCTAATAGCGCACCCTCCTTTACTGTCTGGAGTTTTAATTTTTTCTAGGATGCGCCAATGTACGTCCTCTGGTTTATGATTTAAATCCAGAAAATGTTTCACTAGTGGTGCGTTCAGTTTCTGCGTTTTGATTGCTGATCTATGTTCAGTGAGACGTGTTTGGATGGATCTACACGTCTCACCTACATATCCCATACCACATGGGCAGCAGATGAAATAGACCACATTCGTGGTTTTGCAATTCCACAGATCGTAGGCCTTAGAGGTGTAACCATTATGGGTGAATGATTCACCACCCAAAATGGTCTTACAGCATTTACAAGAGGAGCAAGGGACTGTACCCCGTACTGGTAAATTGGTCAATAATGATCTTTGGGTTTGCTCGCCATTCTGTCTAGAATTAAATTTTGAATGGACTATTTTATCTTTTAAGTTCCTATTTCTCCTATGTGCAAATAGGGGTTTGATTAAGGCAGAAGTGGAAGAAGGGTTGCAGTTCAAGATGTGCCAATTGGCATTGATAATTTGCCTAATCCGTTCGTTCATAGTTGAATGGGTAGTGACACACACAATGCGATCATTAGCTTGCTTATCTTTAGGGATGAGTAATGCATCGCGATCGAAAAATCTTGCACGTTTATATGAATTCCGTATTAATCTATGCGGATATCCACGCTCACAGAATTCACGGGCAGTTATCAGTTTTGAAAATGGTGTCGGGCAGTTATCAGTTTTGAAAATGGTGTCGTGCAATTTGTTGACACTGTTGTGGAATCTTAAATTTATAATGAGAATACTGACGGTGGGTTTGCTGCTATCTTATACCCACAGTTTTTATTATTTTAAAAAAAGAAATTACCCAAAGTAACGAGCGCTATACCGATGAAGAGCCGTCTGCTTTGAAAATAGCAACCCCCTTGGGTTACACTCTGTAGGTAAGATTCTGTACCCATCATACAATGACACAGTAGTTGTTGCTTTATGTCCATCTGTGGTGAGGTAATGAGTTCGGTTTTCCTCTTTTATCTTTTGTGATTCTCAGCACTTTTAAAGATTGGATGCCTCCATTCAGGGCGACCGCAATACATTTTGCTAACTAATACTAGGTAAGACCTGTATAACATGTGTAAAAATAAATCCTATTTAATACGAGAGACAGAAAATATTTATCCACTTTGTTGTTGTTTAGTACTTTAGCTGGATTGGTAGGATATATCGATACGGACTGGGGTCCATCAACTGCCCTCCCGTTTAGAAACAGAGTGTCCCCCTATGTTCCAGCCATCACTTGGAAACAAGTCAAAACTCGCGATCTCCTGGTAAGGACAATGTAGCTAGAATCAAGTGTAATACAAGAAAATATTCCCGATTAATCTAAAATATAGCTACCAGTTCATATGAACCAAATAATGGGAGGCATCAACAATATGCAGCGGTACTTTGAGTCAGTATAATCTCAAGGAATAGATACCAAAAGGAATGATAAATTAGACTGTCCTTTCTATAATTACCAGTTTGCTGTTTTTTATATTTATAAAAAAATAGTGTCACGATATAACTCGGTCTGAAATAAGATTCTCCGGAATTTTGGTAAATGTTGAGAAGGTAACAGTAATGAGTCCAGGTCTGAGTATCTTGTAGGACCTGGGTAGGATGCAACTA
The DNA here is from genome assembly GCF_964261635.1 of Lissotriton helveticus. Lineage (NCBI taxonomy): Eukaryota > Metazoa > Chordata > Amphibia > Caudata > Salamandridae > Lissotriton > Lissotriton helveticus. The sequence continues at coordinate 1,037,975,282 of NC_136061.1, forward strand.
CACTACTGCTCAAATATTATAATATAATTGTTGTAACTTATGTAGCGCTACAGTTTGGCTACTAAGCAGGGAACTTCACTGATATGCAAGGCGGTTCACAATATTGTTATATGTTTATGTATGAAAAGTATGTAGAGAGGCTAGTACTTCTCTCCCAATGGTAATATGTTTATGTATTAAAACTATGTAGAGAGGCAAATGCTTCTCCCCCAATGGTGATTTTAATCCTCCTTATATATGTTTTTCAGATTTTAATTGTGGCTCCTGAAGAAGGCGTTCTTGTTCAAACGCCGAAACGCGCGTCGAAGATTGTTATTGTTTGCCACTGTCTTATGAATTTATTAATTGTGTCATTGATATTTTTATTTTGTTTGTCAATTAGTGTTGTTTTTTAATTAGAATAGGTCAAGTGTATAAATTGATTATATATTTGAACCCCAATGGTTTTATCCTGAGTACATATACTTAATAATAAAGCACAATTTTGTACTTTTAATTTGTATGTTGCGCCTTGTGTTGTCGTTACCTCCCTGGTGATATCATACTTGATGGTTATTTTTCACATTGTTTATTTTCCCTGTATAACATATTCAGTTGTATCAACAGGGGGTCCTTGTTATTTTTCGTCTATTTTCCCACAGCTTGTCTGTGCAGGGCTTCATTTTCTATTTTGTTATTGATTGTAACATATTTGAGCAGTGTGTAGTAATTTCCTTCTTCCCTGAATTCTGATCCATTTCCGTAGCCATGGCCAACATGAAAACTTTCGGATTCACTGATGAAGAATTCGCAACTTTAGTTGGGACCACCATTCCAACCACTAATAGCAATATATCTAGTAGAGGCCAAGATGAAGGTAAGAAATTATCAGACCTTAAAAAGAAACTTATTCGCATGGAGGCCCATGGGGAATTCATGTTGGCTTATTTGAAAACAGGAATCATCCCTAATGGTCTGCGTGTACGAAATACACCGGGTCTTTTCGTGCACCACAGACCATTTTTAGAAAAATGGAGCCTAATAGCAAATCGTTGCTCCAGAGATCTGATGATACTTATTTTGGCTACAGCAAAGGAATTAGCTTTAGATATAAAAAAAGAAATAGACGATCTAGAAGAGAAATTGAAGCAATTGACTGGAGTTGAGGAAGCCATCAAGAAAATTGAAGAATATAATAAGGATTTAGAGTCGTTTAGTAATTACCTTAATAAGCGTAAAACAGATAAACTAAACAGAGAGAAAAGATTCTATTCAGAAGAAGTGGCATACCCCTTCTTGAATAAAGATTTCTACCAACAGAATCATTATACTGACGAGTCCAGAAATGCACCACAAAGAATTAATAATTTCACCGACTCCTCAGATTCAGAAGGAGAAGGTACTAGCAATGCCTACTATGAATCAGATGGTGGTTTTAATACATATTCCAACTCCAGACCCCAAAGACGCCCTTTTTTATCGAACAGGGGGCCTCGACGGGGTCGCCCCAGGGTAAGATTTCAGAACCAAGGACAAACTCGGGGGCATTTCCAAATGAATCAACACTTACAACAATCTACACACCAACAAATTCAACACCAACAACATCCACAACAGGAACCACAGTTCATCAGAGAAACCCGCAACAGGCAATATTGGGGACAGGGGATGTAATCCCCATTTTCAATCTGTCCTCAAATAAGTTAGATGGTTATAGTGAAGCCCTGCTATCAAAGGGATTATCTTTTGTTCCCCACTCTTTTGTGAATATCTTTGAGCTACATAAAGATATAATTGCTCTTTTTAGAAAAATTAGATTGAAAAAATTCTTTCTTAATAAAGAAGATGACTCAGATATTTCTATACCTGGACAGACTGCAATCTCCCTTCCCTCTACATTTACGCCCGGACTAGATCAAGTGGGGCCTGAAGTCGCAGCTTTTGAGCTGGTTGTAATGAAAAAATTGGAAAAGACATTAAAATATATACCTCAACCTAAATATAATCTCACCTTACATGAATTTCGTGCCCTTAAAGACCTTTCTGATAATAAAGAACTAACAATCAAAAGTGCCGATAAGGGCGGAGGCATTGTGGTTCTTAATTCTAATGACTATGAACATAACATGAAGAAAATGTTGAGTGACAGTACCACATACCTACAGATTAAAAACAACCCTATTAATACCACTATTAAAAAAATTACTATCTTGACTAATGGTGCATTATCTGACGGAGACATCAGTGTCAAGGACCATGAATTTTTAAACACACACAAGTTTAAAACTGCTTGTATTTATGGTCTACCTAAGATTCATAAGAATCCGAAAGATCCCCCATATAGACCCATTGTGTCTACTTTGGGGACTCCAACAGAACCTCTATCGAAATTTGTAGATCATTTTCTTCGTCCCCATATTCCAGAAATCAAATCGTATGTTAAGGATACTTGCCACATGATTAACTTAGTTGAAAATCTAGATATCATTCAAGGAAGGGATATACTTGTAACCCTTGATATAGAATCCCTGTATAGCAACATTCCTATTGATGAAGCAATTAAAGCTACAGATTGGTTCATAGACAAACATAATATCACATGCCCAAAAAACTTTCTAATAGACTGTTTATTCATTGTCCTGACAGACAATTTTTTTGAATTTGGTGAAAATGTTTTCCGCCAATTGAGAGGTGTCAGTATGGGTGCGTCGGTTGCCCCATCGATAGCAAATATATACATGTCCAGATTCGAAGAACGCTTCATAGACAATGAGGTAGCACCATTCTTTGAGTCAATTTCCCATTGGTCCAGATATATCGATGACATCTTTTTTATCTGGACCAATGGGAAAGAGACGCTCCTTGAGTTCTTGGAGTGGATCAACTTAACAGACGACAATCTTAAATTCACTGCTCAATATAATGAGAACCAAGTTGAGTTTTTAGACCTTCTCATTCGTGTAAATGTGAACAAATTGGAGGTGGATCTGTTCGTGAAGAAAACAGCACGAAACACTTTATTGCACTTCAGCAGTTTTCATCCGAAATGTCAAAGAGAGAGCATCCCCTTTTCGCAATTCTTGAGGGTGCGCAGGAATTGCACAAATTTACAAGATTATGACAAACAAGCAGCAATTATGCGAAAAAAATTCTGTGAGCGTGGATATCCGCATAGATTAATACGGAATTCATATAAACGTGCAAGATTTTTCGATCGCGATGCATTACTCATCCCTAAAGATAAGCAAGCTAATGATCGCATTGTGTGTGTCACTACCCATTCAACTATGAACGAACGGATTAGGCAAATTATCAATGCCAATTGGCACATCTTGAACTGCAACCCTTCTTCCACTTCTGCCTTAATCAAACCCCTATTTGCACATAGGAGAAATAGGAACTTAAAAGATAAAATAGTCCATTCAAAATTTAATTCTAGACAGAATGGCGAGCAAACCCAAAGATCATTATTGACCAATTTACCAGTACGGGGTACAGTCCCTTGCTCCTCTTGTAAATGCTGTAAGACCATTTTGGGTGGTGAATCATTCACCCATAATGGTTACACCTCTAAGGCCTACGATCTGTGGAATTGCAAAACCACGAATGTGGTCTATTTCATCTGCTGCCCATGTGGTATGGGATATGTAGGTGAGACGTGTAGATCCATCCAAACACGTCTCACTGAACATAGATCAGCAATCAAAACGCAGAAACTGAACGCACCACTAGTGAAACATTTTCTGGATTTAAATCATAAACCAGAGGACGTACATTGGCGCATCCTAGAAAAAATTAAAACTCCAGACAGTAAAGGAGGGTGCGCTATTAGGAAAAAACGTGAAGTTTTTTGGATTTTCATTTTGGACACACACAAAAAAGGATTAAATAATGAAATCCCGTGGGAGAATGCCATCTGCCCCTAGGGGCAGGTATGACATCATTGGCAAAATAGTTGCAAAATTTACTTCCATCCGTTGGAGTCCGTTATAACTGAAACCTCTATTTTTTATTTTTATTTTTTTCTTAATTGTATATAGTCTTCTTTTGCATTCCACTTGAGATGCACATTTTTTGAGCATCCCATAAATTTTGATTATTAGATGGACCATATTGAAATATGTTTCACTGTAACGATAGTTTCCCATGTTTGTTGTGATATCGGCGATCTCCTGACAATAATGGTAAGGTTATTGTTAACTATTAGTTTGTGTTATGCCCAATAATCTATATCCTTTAAAACGTGGTTTTGTATACATAGATTGCAACATAGTAGCGCATATTATGCGAGTTGCAGTGCATCCACGCTATGTAGTCCCTTCTTTGTATCCAGTTGAGCGATTTGGCTATAGGATTCACGGAGTCCTACTTCCATGTTCCCTTAACCGAGAGTACTCATAGCACACATCATACCGTTTCCAGGGCACGTGTACTATTTAGTCCTTTTTCTACATCTAGCTAAGTGACCCGGATATATGGCTCGCATAGTCCACCTTCTATACTCCTGCAACCGAGAGCACTCGTGATGTAGGAGTGCTTTTTCGGCCAACCAACCACATCGAGGGACAATTACATCATGCCTATTTAAGCATAGGTAGGTGTGTCCGCGAACCGATTATCTTTTCCAACGGCCGCGGGACGCCAGGAATCCATCGTTGGGAACGCCCGCGGGTTGATGTGAACGTTATATTCCTACTTATTCTCGGTAAGCGAACGGCTGATTTATTGTATTTCTTAGGAAGAAAAGACACTTCAGTGTTTTTTGCCGTAATTTGAGTTCTGTATTTTTCCCTCTTGTCCAAAAGATATCGTCAAGGGAACAGATCAACCGACTGTGGTCTCTTGTGACTTTTAATACCATCAACCCCTCTTACCATCTGCTGGTAAGTCCTGGCGCCTTTTCTTTATCAAAATTAAGTGTGTGTTTAAGGCAGTCAGCTTGTATACCGATCCGGTGAATCTCATTTATCGCTTTCCCAGCAGATGCCCCATACCCGTGATTTTATTTTTTCGGTCGGTTGATGCGAATAGTAGAGTAAAGAGCGCTCTCCAACCTTAAAATAGAGAAGCCCTAGGTTGCTGCGGTAGTATTGATTCCCGCAGACTCCACGCCCACTGATAGCGTCCCTGCAGCTGGGGGACATGAAGGGTGTATTCACGGGCAGTTATCAGTTTTGAAAATGGTGTCGGGCAGTTATCAGTTTTGAAAATGGTGTCGTGCAATTTGTTGACACTGTTGTGGAATCTTAAATTTATAATGAGAATACTGACGGTGGGTTTGCTGCTATCTTATACCCACAGTTTTTATTATTTTAAAAAAAGAAATTACCCAAAGTAACGAGCGCTATACCGATGAAGAGCCGTCTGCTTTGAAAATAGCAACCCCCTTGGGTTACACTCTGTAGGTAAGATTCTGTACCCATCATACAATGACACAGTAGTTGTTGCTTTATGTCCATCTGTGGTGAGGTAATGAGTTCGGTTTTCCTCTTTTATCTTTTGTGATTCTCAGCACTTTTAAAGATTGGATGCCTCCATTCAGGGCGACCGCAATACATTTTGCTAACTAATACTAGGTAAGACCTGTATAACATGTGTAAAAATAAATCCTATTTAATACGAGAGACAGAAAATATTTATCCACTTTGTTGTTGTTTAGTACTTTAGCTGGATTGGTAGGATATATCGATACGGACTGGGGTCCATCAACTGCCCTCCCGTTTAGAAACAGAGTGTCCCCCTATGTTCCAGCCATCACTTGGAAACAAGTCAAAACTCGCGATCTCCTGGTAAGGACAATGTAGCTAGAATCAAGTGTAATACAAGAAAATATTCCCGATTAATCTAAAATATAGCTACCAGTTCATATGAACCAAATAATGGGAGGCATCAACAATATGCAGCGGTACTTTGAGTCAGTATAATCTCAAGGAATAGATACCAAAAGGAATGATAAATTAGACTGTCCTTTCTATAATTACCAGTTTGCTGTTTTTTATATTTATAAAAAAATAGTGTCACGATATAACTCGGTCTGAAATAAGATTCTCCGGAATTTTGGTAAATGTTGAGAAGGTAACAGTAATGAGTCCAGGTCTGAGTATCTTGTAGGACCTGGGTAGGATGCAACTACACTACTGCTCAAATATTATAATATAATTGTTGTAACTTATGTAGCGCTACAGTTTGGCTACTAAGCAGGGAACTTCACTGATATGCAAGGCGGTTCACAATATTGTTATATGTTTATGTATGAAAAGTATGTAGAGAGGCTAGTACTTCTCTCCCAATGGTAATATGTTTATGTATTAAAACTATGTAGAGAGGCAAATGCTTCTCCCCCAATGGTGATTTTAATCCTCCTTATATATGTTTTTCAGATTTTAATTGTGGCTCCTGAAGAAGGCGTTCTTGTTCAAACGCCGAAACGCGCGTCGAAGATTGTTATTGTTTGCCACTGTCTTATGAATTTATTAATTGTGTCATTGATATTTTTATTTTGTTTGTCAATTAGTGTTGTTTTTTAATTAGAATAGGTCAAGTGTATAAATTGATTATATATTTGAACCCCAATGGTTTTATCCTGAGTACATATACTTAATAATAAAGCACAATTTTGTACTTTTAATTTGTATGTTGCGCCTTGTGTTGTCGTTACCTCCCTGGTGATATCATACTTGATGGTTATTTTTCACATTGTTTATTTTCCCTGTATAACATATTCAGTTGTATCAACAGGGGGTCCTTGTTATTTTTCGTCTAGCACTCTAAGAACGGACAGTTCTTAGTGACATCTTCATTGACGTCTTATGTCCAACCTTACGTCAAAACCCGGCACCTTTCAGGTATAAATATACCAACGTTGCCTTAAGCAAACACACGGTGGTGGTTTTGGAGCAGAGCGGCTATCTACTTGCCCGAGAGCCCAGCTGATGCGAGAGCCCACGGACGCCGCCCCTCCCCTTTGATGCACTGAGAGAGACGCTGTCTTTTCTCCTGCCGAGAAATCCAGCTCCGGTGTTTCCAGATACCCTCGCGGGTTACTGGGATATCGAGTCCTGAGAGAGAGATACCAGACCTCCTGCTTTCTAACAACCAGGTACGGAGCTGACTAAACCCTTAGGAGAATTCTTGATTCAGATTCCTTGGCAAAACCAACTTAACTTAAACTGCTACTTACTTACTCCTTCCCAAGTATTAGACTTAGGTCAGGTACACCGGGGTAGGCGTATTTAGAAGCACCAGTTGAGTACGTTAGTCAATGTATATTTGTATGTATATATTTTATCTATTTTAAAGTATCATATGGCTAAGAAACCATATCAATGCTTTTACAGTATTATTTTATAATACTCCTTTTACTGTACGCACTTTACTTTATGCTAAGTATTGCAATTTTGGCAATTCATTTCTCTTGTATGAGAAAGAAGACTGCTCAATAAATAACAACCTTTTATTGAAAACGCCCGTCTCTCTTTTCTCTGCACTCTGGTGAAACTAAGTATGCACACTCGACTGAGTGAAATAGCTGTCTATTGTTTTCACACGACTCTAGAGATACACTCTTATTCTGAGGGAGCAAAGTTGTCATGTTATATGGTTGTCAGAAGCTAATTCCTTCTTGTCTATCCAGGGAAGTTAAACTTCTCCTTGTTTATTCGAGAAAGTTTCTAGTGACCTCTGAGCTAGCTGGCAAACCTTAAGTCTAATATAGTCAGTAGAGACCTAGTCGACCTCAGTCCTACGTCTACACTGCTGAATATATTATTCCAATGCGCAGAGCCTATTGGGAATATAGGAACTACACTACAAGGGAGTCTACTCCTGGAATGTGTTCGGCCTCAGTACGAAACTAGAAGATCCAGAATTTATGGAGTTTATCACACAGTACAACATACTCCTCATTCAGGAAACATGGCTAACAAATTCTACATCCCTAGTCAGCTACAAGGAATTCCTGAAACCTGCTAAGAAGGGGACTAACCAAGGGAGTGCAAAAGGGGGTCTCTCCACTTTTATGTCGACTGATATTTCCGGTCTTGCCTCCGCTATAGACCTCGATTCCTTCTGGGTGCAATGTGTCAGACTTGATGCCCTGCCCTCAACCAGCCTGCTGATCATGAACACTTACACCCACCCTGCGCTCAAACAAAAATGAGCAAGAATTGAGCATTTATTAGCCTCACTCGCCACACTAAAACTCGCCTACCCTGATGCTAATATCACCCTGTCTGGGGACTTCATTATGAACTTAACAAAAGGCACTAAGGGACACGCTCGAACCTCATATCGACGTGACACCCTAGGCAAGAGATGCGCAGCTTGCCTGTATGACCTCTCAATGTGTATGCTCAATGGTCAAAGCGCGACAGAATACCCAGCAGCATACACAAGGGTCACTCAAAAGTCAGCCTCAACCATCGATTAAACTCTCATGGATCACAACTTTGCTCCCTACCTTACGAACTTTCACATTTTGGATAGAGTAGAGAGCAACCACCAACCGCAATCCTTCACGCTCTTAAGAAAAATCATAAATCCAATCCTTGTCAATGCAACGCTACAACAACTTAACTGCCACAACCTTAAACGTCTCACATGGAAAAAGGACAACATATTCGACCTTATGGGCATTTGCATTAGCATTCTGGGGAAATCCAAAACAGAATCATCAAGCATCCTGGCCTGGGAGTTATTTATCAGAGAACTAAATCTAAAATGCTCCAATCCAGCAACTGGCAGTGAAGCAGGAAAACCTTTAGGGGCAGCATGGTTTACTAAAAGCCTCAGAATTAAAAAATAACATTTGAATAAACATTTACGTAAATTAAGATCTTGGGAACCACCCTTTTCCCAAGATATCCTGCTTCTAATTTCTAAAGCCAGAAAAGACCTTAAAAGAGATATAAAGGCAGCCAAGAAACCGTTTCACGAAAACATCTGGGCGAAACTCCATTACTCTTGCAAACAAAGAGACTCCAAGCTCTTTTGGGGAATCATTAACCAGCTCACCAATGGTAGGAACCAACACCACAACTCGGACGTAATGGAGGAAACATGGAGAGCTCACATTGAATCACTATACAACAAAACTTAATCTCCAGGTATTGTTGACTGTGGCTCTCCAACAAGGAACAGAGCCGCTGCCAGAGATCTAGTAAAATACGATTCCACCTCTGATTTACCAGACCTCTCCCCGTGGATCCTTAATGAGCAAGTCCTTAAAATAACACTTAAGAGGGTACCCTAGGGCCCAACTGCCTCCCAAATGCCTTGTTCTGGCAAAATCCACAACTTTGGGCGAACCATCTGACTCCTCTTTTCTCTGATGTTTTAGCCTCCAACATGATCCCCGACTCCTGGAGGGGAAGTATTCTAATCCCAATATACAAGTCGGGCCCTCGCTCTGACCCCTCAAAGTATAGACTGATCGCGCTAATCGACGTGGAGGCAAAAATATACGTATCGAACCTGCTGGCAGATTTAGAGAACTGGGCGGCACGACTAAATCTTATCCCTTACACGCAACCTGATTTAGGGCTGGGATGGGCACTCTTACGAACATTTCTGCTGTAACCCTCATAGCCAACCTATGCAAAATCAAGGCCACTGAATGCATGCTTCATCGATCTTAAAGCGGCCTTTGACAAAGTCTCGAGAGCCACGCTATGGGCGAAAATTCACAATTGGGGAGTTCCAGCCAGGTTGTTGGAGGCTATAATCAACCTGCATTCTCAGACATGGGAGATCAGGAAAGGAAATGGGCTCAGCAGAACTGACAAGATCACAACTCTCAACGGTTTCAAACAAGGGTGGGGGCTGGCGCCTTGCCTTTTCAACATTTACATCGCTGACCTGGATGAGCAATTTCGGTCGATACAATCCGACCCTCCAAAACTTGGCAACATTCCTATACCCAGCCTTCAATACGCTGATGATATCGTTCTACTAGCGCAAACTACCGTTGGTTGGCAAATACTAATCACCGAACTAGGAGCATATACCACCTTGGTTCAATTAATCATCAATCACCAAAAAATGAAGGAGATGCGCTTTGTCAAACATCTTGAACGCAGTAAAAAAACGTAAATTTACTTGGACCTTGGGCAAGCGACCGCTGACCGTGGTGGAATTGTATAAATAGCTAGGCTTCCAAATTGATTGCAGCCTCAACTTCAAGACACTCCTGAACCTAGGTCGCATTAAATCTAAACAGCTGCTGTTCGCCTTTAAAATCTTAAAAAAGAAGCTCACAGGCTGCTCTACCGGCAATCTACTAAAGGTTATTGCAGAAAAATTCCTTCCCTCAATTTCATACGGTACAGTAATCTTGAATGGCAAAGATGCCACAGGGCTGAACATAGCACAGTCAATCCTTTTCAAGAAATTGTTTGCAATCCACCTCTACATCCCGCAAGCTCAAATTCGGCTAGAATACGGCCTAAGAAACCAGATCCCAGACAGACAAGGCGCAATAGTCAAGTACTATTGGAGGATGAGGACACAGAGGACAGCACACTTGCTCACTGCTATTGGGTAGAGATTGAAAACCAAGCCAGGCTTAATAATTCAATCTTCAAAGTTCTGAAGGCTTCGCTCTCGGCTTTGCAGCTAGATGAGGCCTGGCTTACTCCTCCTACCTACTTTGGTTTTAAATCTGCGGTCAACAAAGCGATAAAACAGTACTCATTATTATTAGACAAAACAGCTCTAGCAAAAAAATCCCATGCCTGGACCGTGATACAGACATACCAAAGGCTGCAACCCCAACCTTATTTGCTAGATCATTTTCCTCACCAGAAAATGCACTTCTTCACGTTATCACAGCTTGGGTCATATCCATCTAAGGACCTAACCCCGAAATGGAAACACTCATGGTAATCAAAGGAATGCCGCCTATGCAGGGTAGGGGATGAGTCCTTACTGCATCTAATATGCATCTGCTCTGCCCAAGCAGAAACACGCAAAATGGTCCTTCTGGAGGTGTTCAGGAAGGAACAAGTAAGAACTTGTAGAGCAGCAGTGATTCATATCCTCAGAGGCTCATCAATCCCACTGCCCTGCAGTGCCATAAGCTTCTTGAAAAATGTGGCAAAAGAACTGGACAAGATAGAATCTGCCAATCAACTTAAGTAGTTTCAGATCATTCAGCCCCAAATCCCCTCTATTTCACTGCTTGAATGTTTTAAAATACTTTTTTAACCATTGCTATTTGCTTTTTGACTAATTTTTCCATGTCTTTTCCCGATTCTTCAAATTCAAAAATGTATACTTTATGCATGTTTTATCTATGATGGTTTTTCCATCCTTTTATGATTTTTTTATGAAATCAATATAGAAGTATATTTGATTTGACTATATATTAGGGAGTCTTAGGTTGGTGCATAGAAGTAAGCGTGTGAGTGTGTTAGTGAATGCATTAGTGAATCCATGGGTGTTTCGGTGTATGTATCAGTTGGTCCCAGAGTATCTCAGGGTGTGTATGAGTAACTGTTTGAATGTGTTAGTGAATGTATTAGTGTGTCAATGGGTGTGTCAGTGTATGTATCAGTTAGTCCCAGAGTGTCTCAGTGTGTACATGAGTGAGTTAGTGATTTAATCAGAGAATGCATCAGTGTTTCAATGGGTGTGTTAGTGTATGTATTAGTAAGACCTAGGGTGTGTCTTAGTGTGTATGACTAAGTGAGTATTTCAGTTAACACATCAGTGTGTCCATGGGTGTGTCAGTTTATGTATTAGGGAGTCCTAGGTTGTCTCAGGGCGTGTAGAAGTAAGTGTGTGAGTGTGTCAGTGAATCAATGGGTGTGTCAGTGTATGTATAAGTTAGTCCTAGAGTGTGTCAGAGTGTGTATGAGTAACTGTTATAATGTTTTAGTGAATAGATTGGTGTATCCATGGGTGTGTCAGTGCATGTGTCAGTTGCAGTGCAGTGTGTATATGAGTGAGTCAACGATTTTGTCAGAGAATGTATCAGTGTGTCCATGGGTAGGTTAGTGAGACCTAGGGTGTGTTGGAGTGTGTATGACTGAGTGAGAGAGTATGTCAGTTAATGGATCAGTATGACCATGGGTGTGCCAGTGTATGTATTAGTGAGTCCCAGAGCGTGTAAGTGTGTGTATAAGAGAATGGATGAGTATTTCAGTGAATGCATTATTGTTTCCAAAGATATGTTAGTGTATGTATCAGTGAGTCCTAGGGTGCCTGTTACTCTATCTATGTATATATATATTTTTTTTCTAACAATTATATACAGAATTAATTATCGAAATATCTCTAAAATTTTAATTCATTGATCTGTTATAAAAGAGAGAAAACAGAAATATATGGTATTGTGACATATTTAAGTTTCAGAGTAAAGTTAACATTTCTGAAAAATAAATATTTATGTTAATATAAAAGCAGTACACAACTGTAACACTGTAAAACACATATATTTATTTGAAACATATCATTTTCATATTTTTACTGTCCCCAGCTTTTATACTTGTATATTGTACACAATGTACTGTATACAAAAATCATCATTGAACAGTTACGGAAACCCTATCAGGTAGATCGTGGAAAAAACACAGAACTGCCCGGTATTATGTTGTATTCTCTTTACTTGTATATTGCTGTATCGCTTTAAAACCCACATTCTATGTTTCTGATGTCATATGGTGCTTTGCTTTGTCTGGATTCTTCCTTGTCAGTTAGCTCCCTGGCTTTCTGATGGGAACACCAGTTATTCTCTGTAGTACTTAATAAATGTACTTTATCCATTACTACTTTGATATCCGCCTCTCTACTTCAATTACAACACATGGCGACGATGAGTGAAGGGAGCTGAACAACTACAGAGGGAGGAGAACTCCACTGGTGAGAAAAGAACCACGCAAGTTTAAATCGTTTACCTGGCTAAATTCCAAGCAGGGAGAAGCTGTGGCCAAGAAAAGAAAATTTCAAGCAGGGAGAAGCTGTGGCCAAGAAAAGGAAATTTCAAGTAGGAAGAAACTGTGGTCAAGAAAAGGAAATTCTGCCTGTCAAGACTAAAAAAAAAAAAAAAAAAAGCTACAATAGAAGTCTGTTTCTTACTCCAATGACTGGTGAGTTGGAGAAAATATTTGACTCTACCTGCTTGTACCTTGATGTGACTGATACCATAGTTTTATTTTCCTTTTGGATTTGACTGAAACTGTGAGCTTGCCTCTTTTGAAATTGGAAAAAGTGTAACTCGAGCAGAAGAAACAGAGATTGTGAGTTAAAGCGTCTTCTTCAGTTAAAAGAAAGTGTGGCTCAAATGTAAAAGGAACTGCAACAAGCTCAAATGTAAAGGGAACTGCAACAGTGAGTAAAAGCATCTTTTGAAATTGGCCCGCAGCTCGAGCAGAAAAAACGGAGACATTAAACCAAAGCGTCTTTTGAAATCCGACTCGAGCAGGGAAACGCGAGCCTACTCACCGTTGGAATCTTCTTGATGACATCCTCCGAATTGAGCCATTGATACTGGTGATTCTGTCGACACCAGGAAGCAGGAAGAGGAAGCGAGCGTCACCACAGAAAACGGCAGTGACGTAATGAAGCTACGTAGCGGCCATTTTGGGACAGTGTTTTGTTACTAAGCAACCAGTTTTACCGGAGCAACGCGTCTTGATGAGACATTGCGTACATCGTGTTTCAGTGAAGGAACACCTTTTTAATCAAAACGGGGTGAGTGAAGCGGTAACAAGTGCTGTTCACAAGAAGTAAGCAACGCGTTTTGGTGGAATAACATGTCTCGAGGAGACATCGTGTCTCAGTGAAGGAACACGATTTTAAATCACAACTCGGTGAGTGAAGCGGTAACAAGTATTGTTTGCAAGAAGTATCCTACGGAAAGCAGTGTGTACAACGCTGTGAAGAGAGCAAGACTTATTTGTTAATTGGAAAAGGGGAGGTACCTTATATTAGGAGGTTACTCAAGTGTTGGCCTTAAAAAAAAAAAAAAAAATGCAAGCGTGTAAACAAGGGATAATATCTGTGGTATAACCTGAGGATTATTACTGTAGTAGACAAGAAAAAACTGTAATTGCAATGGAGAACCATAATGTTATTATGCCGCCTATGTTCTTACAAACAAGCGGAGATCCACCCATTGAGTGGGACGAATGGATAGACATTTTCGAGAACTACATTGAAGCACTGGACGGGAAGGATTTCAGTGCTACAAGAAAAAAATCTCTTTTATTAAGCGCATTAGGGAAAGGGGGTCAGCATTCTTTCAAATATTTACCAGTAGGGCTAAACCAGGATGGTAGAATGATAACTAATGTTTATACTGAGGCAAAAGCACGAATGAAAAAACAATATTCAAAAGAAGTAAACATCGTTATGGCCAGACACAAATTTTACACGCAACCGCAAAGAGCAGAAGAATCAGTTGGCCAGTTTGTAACCAGATTGCGTGAACTGTCTATTAAATGCAATTTCGGGGAAATAAGAGATTAAATGATAAGAGACCAGTTAATAGTACAGTGTAGGAATAAAAAAATGCAGGAAAAATTATGGGCGGCAAAAAACCCTACCTTGCAGATGGCTATTGACATAGCAAAGGTAGTTGAGGAATCGAATGCATGCATGAAAGAGATGGAAAAAAAGGATAGTATAAAGGAGAGTGGACAAGGAAATGGAGTTTCTTGTGTTTAACAGGAAGAGGTTGCTGCTGTGAATAAGAAAAGTGTAGATTCAGGAGAGAAAGGTACAAAGAGATTTAATAGTGGGTATTCCAGTAGTGAGAGAAGTAGATATCGGGGAAGGATGTGCAGTAGGTGTGGGAGTACGTTTCATACCTCAGATTACAAAAAATGCTTTGCCTTAGATAAAGTGTGTAGGAAGTGTGGGAGGAAAGGCCATTTCTTTAAAATGTGTAAAGGAATGAATAGCGATAAAGTAGCAGTTGTGGAGAAGAGAGAGATAGGGAGAGGCGAGGTTGGTGTTGAGGGCGCCAATAAGATATTGTGTTTGGGTGAAGATGGTACGTGTGCAGGAGAACGAGGCAGAAGGGAGAGGCCTAAAGCTCAGTTCGTTATTGATAAGAAGGAAGTCCAGTTAATGGTTGATCCTGGGTCGTTTTGGACTATCATTCCAAAAGAGATGTATTTAAAATATTGGAAAGATGTACACTTGTTGGCCAGTGATATTAGCCCCTGTGGATATCAGGGAGAGAGTATAGAGTTGATTGGATACATGGTATGTGAAATATCATTTAAAGATCGCTCTGCAAAAGGGAAGGTTTATGTAGCCAAGTCAGGACCTGCGATTTTAGGTTGGGGACAACAGTATGACCTCAGTATTGTTATTAACCCTAGGGCTGAACAGCAGGTGATGGTAGTGGACAACATAACTACTGAGTCAATAGTTGAAGGAATGACAGGTTTGTTTGATGAACACATTGGGGAATTGAAAGGTTACGTGCATAAAATTGTACTGCGGGATGATGCCGTACCTACGCAACACAGGGTTAGAAAGGTTCCGTTTATTGCACGTGTGGAGGTGAAGAAAATGCTGAAGGAGATGTTAGATCAATGGGTGATAGAGCAGATTGAGACTTCACCCTGGATTTCTCCGGTCGTTATCACGACCAAATCTGACGACAAATTCAGATTTTGTGTGGACCTTCGCACCTTGAACCAAAATATTGTTGTGGACAACTTCCCACTGCCGAATATCAACGAGTTAGTCTTGTCGCTAAAAGGTGGGAGGTATTTTTATAAACTGGACCTCCGCAGTGCTTATCACCAAATTAAATTGCACCAAGACTCTAAGGCATTGACTGCTTTCATAACAACTGAAGGAATTTATCAGTTCACTCGTATGCCTTTTGGACTTGCGTCTGCGGCAGGGGTCTTTCAACGAATGATGGGTGTTGTGTTAAAAGGGGTGAACAATGTAGTGTATTTTCAGGACGATGTTTTGATTTTTGGAGAGACTGTAGAAGAACACAATTTAATTTTGAAAGCTGTTTTGGAAAGGATGGAACAGGCAGGGTTGACATTAAAGAAAGAGAAGTGTAAATTTGCGGTGGAGGAAGTGGAGTACCTTGGCTATACTCTGTCTGTTAATGGAGTGAGACCAAAGAGAGATTTGTTGGAGTCCATTAGAAATGCACCAGCTCCATGTGATAAGGACCAGTTGAGGTCTTTCCTTGGCCTCATCGAGTACTATGCGAAGTTCGTAAGGAATTTTGCAGGGAAAACTGAAAAGATTAAGGTGCTATTGAGGAAAGGGTGCAAGTTTGTGTGGGACGTGGAACAGGAGGATTGCTTCCAGAGAATCAAAAGAGAAATATGTGAAGCTGGTATCTTAACACCGTTTGATACCAATCTTAAGTCTGTTTTGACAGTGGATGCAAGTGCTGTGGGGGTTGGGACGGTGTTAGCTCAGATGCATGACTCCGTGTTGAAGACTGTTGCTTTTGCGTCAAGAACCCTCACAACTGCAGAAAGGAATTATTCTATAATCGAGCGGGAAGCTCTAGCTGCAGCATGGGGTTGCGAGTATTATAGAATGTATCTGTGGGGGTTCAAGTTTACGTTGTTGACGGATCACAAACCTTTGGTTAAAATTTTATCATCTGGCGGGGCTGGAAAGGGATCAGCGAGGTTGGCTAGACTGGCTGCGAGAATTCAGGAGTACTTGTACACTGTAGAGTATATTCCTGGTTGGAGGAACAGCCAAGCTGATGGCCTTTCCAGACTTCCACTACCTTGGGAGATGGTGGATAAGTTGGGAGTGGAATCACTCAATTCAGAAGGGTCTGTAGCAGCTGTGGATGAGGTAGTGGATATGTGTGCTGGGGCGGTTAGTAGGAGTTGGTGGAATACCTGTATGGTGAAGGACGAGGTGTTGAGAGAGGTGAAGGATCTGATTGTGAAGGGTTCAAGGAGAGAGAGTTGTTTATCTCCTGCCCTTCGTCCATATCTGAAAGTTTTAGAGCATTTGTCTATCTTGGACGAAGAAGGTCTTATTATTCTGAAGGAAGATAAGTTCATCCCCCCACAGGAGGTGAGGTTCACTTTATTCAAGTTAGCTCACGAGGGTCACCTGGGACAGTCTCTCACCAAGAAGAGAGTGAGGGAGCAATTTTGGTCGCCGGGCATGGATCTAGCGATTTCCGAGTGGGTGGAAAGATGTACAGATTGTTTAGAGAGTGAGAAGAGGCTTAAGGTTGGTGGTCAGACTGGGTGTGGAACAATAGAAGACCCAGGGTGTCCGTGGCACACTATATGTCTTGATTTTATTGGTCCTTTTTATCAGTTGAGTCAAGATATGAGGTTTGGTTTGGTGGTTGTGGATGTTTCATCGAAGTGGTTAGTGGTTAAGTTTATGAAGGAAATCACTACGAGTAGCACAATTATTATGTTGAAGGATATTTTCAGAGAGGAAGGTTTTCCCATGAAGATCATCACGGATAATGGGACGCAATTGACTTCTGTGGAGATGGCTAGTTTTTTGGAAAAGTGTGGTATTGTACATTCGAGGACGTCATTATACAACCCACAGGGTAATGGTATAGTTGAGAGGGCGAACCGAATGGTTAAAGGAGCAATCCAGATGGCCCTCTCATCTAGAGTGAATGTGAGAGAGTTAGTTAATGATCTGGTTTGGGCCTATAGAACTACTGAGAATGGTGTGACTGGAAAGATCCCCTTTTGTATGATGAGAGGGCGTTCAGCTGGTACCAAACTTGTTGCGGCATGGATGAAAGAGTGTTTGGGTACTGGAGTCTTTGAGAAGCGTGAAGGTGAAAAGGAGGTGGTGAGTAAGTGTAATTTTGCGGTGAATGATTGGGTGAAAGTAAAACCTGGACGTGTTGGCGTTGGGTTGACGAAGTTCAGGGGCCCATTCAAAGTCAAGTCTGTCCATAAGAGGTTTGTGACTCTATTTAATGGAGAGAGTTGGAACTTGAGACGGGTGGCACTGTACAAGAAAGCCGAAGAAGGAGTGGATTTGTCTCAGTCTAACCGGGTGTCAGAACCAAACAAAAGTAGTTATAATGGTGCTGGTAGAAGTCAGAGGGAAAGGAGACCTCCGAGTTATTTGCAGGATTTCGTTTGTGAGTAATGTTTGTTTGTGTAGTGGAAGGCATGAACTTCTTCTTTATAAAATGTTTTTATTACCATTCATTTCCTTTTATACGAAGGGAAGAGGATATGTTGTATTCTCTTTACTTGTATATTGCTGTATCGCTTTAAAACCCACATTCTATGTTTCTGATGTCATATGGTGCTTTGCTTTGTCTGGATTCTTCCTTGTCAGTTAGCTCCCTGGCTTTCTGATGGGAACACCAGTTATTCTCTGTAGTACTTAATAAATGTACTTTATCCATTACTACTTTGATATCTGCCTCTCTACTTCAATTACAACATATTACACTACAAATATGTGACACTATGCGTCACACTCACTACAAACTCACTACAAACACTTAATAAATTATTCTAGCTAAAGGTATGCAACTAATATAAACAAATATACTTTAAAAATGTTATGATCTTTAAATAGTCCATTATTCAAAATAGTAACTCAGTTTCAAATTTCAGAGTCCATTTTGAAGACATCACCCCTGGTAGGCCGAATCATGTCTTACACACTGATCAGTCATAAAAGACAAAGACCGTATACCACTCTTTAAATGCTAATCTTCATTGAATTTGGAAGTCTGAAAGGTAGTTTGTGTTTGAAACTGATCTTGCTGTTGTTGCATTCTGTCCATCCAGTTGAATTTTTTATATACACAGTGTAGTGTCCTGAAGTTATAGGAAGTCCTTTATGAAAGATAATAGCCAGTGTTGTGTATATTCTTCCAGAAATTGCTTTTAAGTTTGTAATTTCAGTTTTAATTTTTGATCCATCAGCTCTACATCATTGTAGCATCAATATCATGTATTTTCCACTTCTCTGTATCTGTAAGGTAGACATACAATCTGATCTACAATTTGAGCAGGTCATATTTTGGTTTGCATTTTTCATTAGTCTGTCAAAAGACACAGATTTACAATCTGGCAATGTTAAGTAGATAAATCTAAATTATTTGAGTAGTAGTTGCAAAGCAACCTTCACAATCATGGCTCCCTGTGTAACTCAATCCAAATAATTCATCAATATTAACTTCTTCTTCTTCCTCCAAACATCCAAGCATCACAATAATAAATTCCTGAGTGTCTTGTTGACTGTTGAGAGAAAATACTCCAGATCCACTATGCATGTCTACTACATCTCGAGTGCCTGAAGTAAAATGTACTACAGTCCTATCACTCCATAAATGTTTCAGCAATGAGAGCAGATTCTGTTGTCTTCTTTATGGTGAATTTCATTTATAAAATGCGGTAAATGAAAGAGTGCATTGAGAACCACTTTTGCATAGCAGTTGACATCATTACTATTTTCCAGCTGAAAACCTATATTATTGCCCTCAATTGTTAATTTTTTGATCTTAACACCTTCTTCCTTATCTTTTTTCCTGCTTTTGAGGAACATCCATTGATAGCTTACTAAGCTTCCACTTAGGACAGATTGTGTGCTTCTCATAAATAGGATACTATTCTAAGTGAGCAGTATATACACGTCTTAATAGATTGTATTATCTAACACAACTAGTATCAGCACTAACCTTCTTTTCATCAAAATAAACCAAAAACAAACTGGACAATGTTGTAACTCATGACAATGCCACATATGAAATACCTTCTTTAAATACAGTACTTTAAATATTAATATAAGCTGCATCTACACTTAAACTGTGTGATTTATGGATAATGACAGCATACGCTGGAGAGAAGAGGAACTGTTGGCGCCAGACAAATAAGTCTTTCACAAGCAAAAAACGTACAATACATCACCCAATATGTTTATGCCATCAATCTGATCACCTTTTATAGCCAGTTGTTCAACCTCATTCCTAGATGGAAAATTAATTAATCAATAACTTTACCCATTGCACCATTTACGAACACTTCCTCAACATTTAAATTATCCTAAAAAATTACTCTACAGTTTTTACACACACACAAACACTTTTCTAATCCAGCAGTATTAGATACAGATTTCTCTAATGAATCCAAATTACCTGGATGGTTTTCATTAGCAGTATTGTTACTCCCTGGTGTTCTATTTTGTCAAAAGCTGTAAGTGTCAACATTTCTTTCTTCTCCAGTTTGAGCAATTCTTAATTAAAACAGATTGAAAGTGGAATTGGAAGAGATGATAGCTGGAAAAGTGGGAATAGAAAGGTTGAATCTTTACAATGATGAAGAGTTGTTGTTTATATGTAGAAGTATAACCAGAAATGCAGGATTGTTCCAGGAGAGATTGAAAGAGCTTGCTTCAGAGATTGGAGTAGACATAGAGAGATCAAAATTATTACAGAAACCATATCGAGTAGAGTTTAATGACAAGGATATGGAGAATATGAATGTGTCTGGTAAAAGATTACAGATAAAAGGGTTAATGAACATTTTGCAGAAGTGGGGAAACATTGATAAGTGGAGGACTAGGTGGACAAAGAAAAAGGAGGAAGCACAAGCAAAGGGAGCATCATCAGCATTCTTGCTCAAAGAATCAGAAAAAGCAGAGAGATTGTGTCCCATGAGAGAGGTTCCTGGTGGAGGATATGTTCATGGTCCATGGAGCAGACAGGATATTTAGTCATTTACAAACGATTTCCCTAGGTTGAGAGAGAAACAAGTAGAATGGTACAAACAGGTTGAAAGGTTTGTGAAAGTTTTGAAGGTTCTGTTGAAGGATCTGGATGGTTTGTTTGATATCGTCGTACCTGCTGACTTATGGACAGAGTGTAAGATAACAGTTGATTGGCCAAGTGAAGAGTATGCTAGAGACTCAAAAATAGGAGCACTCTCGGAGGAGGTGATGAAGAAATATCACCAAGTAATTACTTTCCTGAAAGGGAAAATCCCTCCTAAAGAAACAGATAGGGTAAAGATAGATAGTATAACTCAAGAGCCAAATGAATCTGTGCATGCATATTATGAGTGGTTGCTGCAGGTGTTTAAGCAGTATAGTTGTTTTGAGAATATTGGTGATAAGGATATGGGACATTTTGTGTATTGCTTTGTGTATGGTCTGAAAACCGAAGATTAATCAGATGATTCAACAGCACATGTTGTGCTGGCTGAGTAAGACGATAGACGAAATGTTGAAATATGCCAAGTATTGCGGAGACGATATTGAGGCAAGGCATAGAAAGCTAAAAGAGAAAATGATGTGGGCACAAGTAAAATTGGTAGAACAGCAGGAAAATAAATTAAATACCCAGACTGATAATCAGATGAAGGAGCAGAGTCAGAATGATCAAGCGGCGAATGGTGGTAGAGTAAGAGGATGAATGAATAGAGAGGAAGCGAAGAAGAAGTTTCCTTGTCATGCATGCGAAAAGCTTGGACATTGGAAGAACGAGTGTAAGAGCGTTCAGAATAATAATGGGCCAAATCAAAATTTAAATCCACAGATGCAGAATTAAGTGGTTATTCCACAGTATCAAATGCCACCAGCTCATATGCCAAACTTGTGAACCCTCATAGATACAGTGTGAACGCCGGATTTCAGGGAGAAAGTGGTAAAAAATATTCTGTGGTTACACAATATTTTTTACAGAATGATAATGACGAAGAGGATTATGTGCAATGATGGTACCTGAGGGGGAGGAAGAGGAGTGCGTGTTTGGCGCATCCTTGCCGGTAGATCAGTCAGGTCCATTTATTGATGGGAAAGTGGATAGTAGTGATATCACTTTTCTATTGGATACTGGTGCTACCCGGTCTACAATGAGAACAGCAGACATGCCAAACATACCCCTTTCGGGAGAGTCAATCCAAGTTGTAGGAGTTTTGAATCAACAGAATAGAACCCCGATCACAAAACCAATGGAAGTACATATTGGAAATTTTAAAGACATGCATCGGTTTGTAGTTTGCGATTCCAGTCCAGTAAATCTTTTGGGAAGAGATCTATTGTGAAAAATGAATTACACAATCTATTGTACACCAGATGGTGTCGCTTTCCAAACCCCTGATGAGGATGTTATATACAAACTGATGCATGCTAAGCAAGGCACTGAAGTAGATGAGATGTATTATTTGATGACTGAACATTAATTACCAAAAGAGTTGAGAACAACAGTGAATCATGAAGTGTGGGATTTTACAGGAAAAGATATTGGGCTAATGTCAAATCTAGATCAAGTGAAAGTGACAGTGAAAGAAGGCGCAGTTTATCCAAACACACAACAGTTTAAATTGAGTCCAGAAGTGAAAGCAGGAGTTACTCCAGAAATGGATCGGATGATTAAACAAGACATTTTAAAAGAAATAATGAGTAGTCCTTGTAATTCGCCAATAATAGGGCTTAAAAAGCCTGGCGGAAAATACAGGATAGTGCAGGATTTGCGAAAGATCAATAAAATTGTAGTGCCTTGTGCCCAGTAGTGCCAAACCCAGCAGTGATCCTTTATCAGATACACTGGAATGCAGGCTGGCTTACAATAATTGATGTATGCCAAGCCTTTTTCTCTATTACTTAGCACCCAGACAGCCAAGATTTGTTCGCCTTTAGGTTCGAAGACTATGTCTTGGCATGGTGCCGAGTTCCTCTAGGGTATGCAGAGAGCCCTTTGATTTTTAATCAAATCCTAAAAAAGTGTATAGAAACATTGGTCATGCCCAGAGATTCAGTGCTGGTTCAGAACATTGATGACCTACTACTGGCATCAAAATCACGAGAAGATTGTGTCACTGACACAATTGCATTACTGAACCATTTGGCTGAAGGAGGACACAAAGTGTCTCCAGAAAAATTGCAGTTCTGTCAACAAGAAGTTAGATACCTAGGGCATAAAATAGAAAGCGGAGTTAAAAATGTGACCCCAGAAAGAATAAAAATAACCAAGCAAATGCAACTTCCTCAGAAGCAAAATGAGATGGGAATGTTTCTCGGAGTGGTTGGGTATTGTAGGCAGTGAATAGTTGGGTTCTCCCTGCTGGCAAAACCATTAATTCAGTTAACACGGAAAAAAGCAAAAGATCCGATTGTTTGGAATGATGAGTGCATGGAAGCGTTTGTGAAATTGCGAAATTATCTGTGTTAGGCCCCTGCCTTAGGTATGCCTGATTACACGAAAGAATTTGCACTGTTCTGAAAGAGAAGGTTGTGCACTTTCAGTTTTGACTCAATGGCATGGATTAAGCCGACGTCCAGTAGCATATTTCCCTGCTACTCTGGATCCTGTGGCTTCAGCATTACCTGGCTGCTTAAAAGTAGTAGCAGCTACTTGTCTGGAACAAAGTGAATCGATTGTGATGGGACATCCAGTCAAGGTTTACGTCCCACATTCAGTAGAGATTCTTTTAACAAGAATTCGAACACAACACCTTACCCCTAGTCGGATGAGTAAGTATGAAAGTGTGATTCTGGGAGCGGAAATGTGACAGTAATAAGATGTAGAATAATGAATCCTGCCACATTATTGCCAGACCCATGTTGTGAAGAAGTGAAAGATGAAGTGGCTCATGATTGTCTGGATGTGACTGAGATGTGTACCAAGCGCCTCCCAGATTTAAAAGAAACTCCCTTAAAGGAATCAGATCATGAACTATTTGTTAATGGTTCCTGCATGAAAACAGAGAAAGGAGGACTCAGTGCAGCTCTGTGTTTGTAAAATGTCAGGGGTCATTAAGGCATCCTATTTACCGGGTGTTAAATCTGCACAAGTAGCCATTGGTGGCCTTAATGAAGGCATGCAAAATTGGGAAAAATTGGAGGATAACTATATTTAAGGATAGTCAATATGGTTTCGGGGTTGTGCATGATTTTGTCCAGCTCTGGATGCAGAGGGAATTTCTGACGTCTTCAGGATCTCCTATACAAAACAGCAACATTTTAAAAGAATTGTTGGAAGCAATACAATTGCCAAAGGAAGTATCAGTGGTCAAGTGTGCTGCTCACCAGTCAGGAAATAATTATGTGGCGGCAGGTAACAGAGATCCTGACCAAATTGCTCAATATTGTGCAAGAAATAACATGGTACTTAACAGAAAAGTTGAAACAAGTGAAATCAGCTGCCAACTTATGTTTTTCTCAGCTCTAGAAACATGGGTTGAGGTGAGACAGTTACAGGATGAAGTTGAGGCAAGTGAAAAGGAAATATGGATAAAGACAGGTTGTGAAAGAAGGACAGAAGATATGTATGGGTATACTCCGATGGTAGACCAGTCATTCCACACTGCTTACTCTCTCAAATGGCAAGAAAGTATCAAGGGGACACACATGTCGGAAGGGACTCCATGATTAGACTATTCAGACAGAATTGGTACAATCCGAAGTTCAGGGTAGTCGCAGAGAGCCTTTGCCAAAGATGTTTGATTTGTCAGCAGCAGAATCCAGGCAGGAAGACAGTGGTCAGTTGGGGAAAAATTGGAAAGGCAGAAGCACCATTAACAAGTCTGCAGCTTAACTTCATGGAGTTGCCTCCAAGCAATGGAATGAAGTATGTCCTTGTCATTGTGTGTTTGTTTTCACGATGGGTGGAGGCATATCCCACTAGGAGAAACGACAGTCTTACAGTTGCTAAATACTGTTGAGGGAGTTTTTCTTTTTCTTTTTCTTTCCTGTTTTGATGCCTGGAGTGAGTCACGTTGTACAAGAGTGGACAGCCTTCACACAACCTTCCTCTGAAGTTAAGACCGAAGAGAGTCTTGATTACACCTGACTCTGCCCTGTTCCCATGATGCACTGGTCCAGGGTCAGACTAATTTGCATGTAGCCAGGTTCTGAACTGGGATGGTGCAGTGAGCTAAAAAACGGTGATGGATCAAGCCCTGATATTTTGACTGGGTAGGAGTGTTCTGCTTAATTCAGATACTCTGTCCATCACCACCCCCTTTTGAATCGTTTTGGCCACCACAAGTGTGGAAGGGTATGCTCAGATGTGAGTCCCTTGCTCACTGCACCATCAGGATTCAAGCAAGCCGGGCCGAAGACGGCTGTAATGCCAGAAACCGGTCCCCGGAAGCTTGTTTCCTTTCCAGTAAAGAATTGGCTTGGTAGTTTGGTCTGCCCTGTTCCCATGATGCACTGGGCCAGGGTCAGAGTCAGACTAATTTGCATGTAGCCAGGTTCTGAACTGGGATGGTGCAGTGAGCTAAAAAACAGTGATGGATCAAGCCCTGATCTTTTGACTGGGTAGGAGTGTTCTGCTTAATTCAGATACTCTGTCCATCACCACCTCCTTTTGAATCGTTTTGGCCACCACAAGTGTGGAAGGGTATGCTCAGATGTGAGTCCCTTGCTCACTGCACCATCAGGATTCAAGCAAGCCAGGCCGAAGACGGCTGTAATGCCAGAAACCGGTCCCCGGAAGCTTGTTTCCTTTCCAGTAAAGAATTGGCTTGGTAGTTTGGTCTGCCCTGTTCCCATGATGCACTGGGCCAGGGTCAAACTAATTTGCATGTAGCCAGGTTCTGAACTGGGATGGTGCAGTGAGCTAAAAAACGGTGATGGATCAAGCCCTGATCTTTTGACTGGGTAGGAGTGTTCTGCTTAATTCAGATACTCTGTCCATCACCACCCCCTTTTGAATCGTTTTGGCCACCACAAGTGTGGAAGGGTATGCTCAGATGTGAGTCCCTTGCTCACTGCACCATCAGGATTCAAGCAAGCCGGGCCGAAGACGGCTGTAATGCCAGAAACCGGTCCCCGGAAGCTTGTTTCCTTTCCAGTAAAGAATTGGCTTGGTAGTTTGGTCTGCCCTGTTCCCATGATGCACTGGGCCAGGGTCAGACTAATTTGCATGTAGCCAGGTTCTGAACTGGGATGGTGCAGTGAGCTAAAAAACGGTGATGGATCAAGCCCTGATCTTTTGACTGGGTAGGAGTGTTCTGCTTAATTCAGATACTCTGTCCATCACCACCCCCTTTTGAATCGTTTTGGCCACCACAAATGTGGAAGGGTATGCTCAGATGTGAGTCCCTTGCTCACTGCACCATCAGGATTCAAGCAAGCCGGGCCGAAGACGGCTGTAATGCCAGAAACCGGTCCCCGGAAGCTTGTTTCCTTTCCAGTAAAGAATTGGCTTGGTAGTTTGGTCTGCCCTGTGCCCATGATGCACTGGGCCAGGGTCAGACTAATTTGCATGTAGCCAGGTTCTGAACTGGGATGGTGCAGTGAGCTAAAAAACGGTGATGGATCAAGCCCTGATCTTTTGACTGGGTAGGAGTGTTCTGCTTAATTCAGATACTCTGTCCATCACCACCCCCTTTTGAATCGTTTTGGCCACCACAAGCGTGGAAGGGTATGCTCAGATGCGAGTCCCTTGCTCACTGCACCATCAGGATTCAAGCAAGCCGGGCCGAAGACGGCTCTAATGCCAGAAACCGGTCCCCGGAAGCTTGTTTCCTTTCCAGTAAAGAATTGGCTTGGTAGTTTGGTCTGCCCTGTTCCCATGATGCACTGGGCCAGGGTCAGACTAATTTGCATGTAGCCAGGTTCTGAACTGGGATGGTGCAGTGAGCTAAAAAACGGTGATGGATCAAGCCCTGATCTTTTGACTGGGTAGGAGTGTTCTGCTTAATTCAGATACTCTGTCCATCACCACCCCCTTTTGAATCTTACAAACAGGGGGGCATCTGCCAAGGTAATGGAAAAAGTGGCTTGTGCACTTACCAGTTAGCTGCTGGTGAATAAATCTATTACATTACAGTGTGACAGGTGTGCGGGCAGGTGGGGGGAAAAGGGTAGTATGCCCGGGCAAGTGAATACATGTTTTCTCCTGTAAAGGAAACACAAAAAGAAGAAAGAAAATAATTAAATTTATGTAATAACACCTGATTACAGTTAGTTCATTTGAATGAAAAGCAAATTAAAAACAGTTCCTAAAGCACACCCATATGAGTTAAAAGCAGAGATCCATATAGAGCATAAATGTTAGTTATAGACACAGCCGTATCTATACAGATATAAAAAAAGCCAAATCACTAAGGATGGATTACGACCTTTCCCTTAGATGGATGGACAATTCCTCATCAATATTCAATCCTCCTGGGCTCTTAGTTTGGAAATCTATAATGAATCTAGATTCCCGCTGCCTAATAGTAAGTACCCTATCCCCACCTCTTGGATTCTTGGGGATGTGTTCAAGGATCAGGTAGCTCAAATCTGATACATTGGAAAAGTGTTTTTCATAGAAATGAGGGGCGACAGGGTATTTGGGGGTCATTGTTCGTAATGGCTCTAAGATGTTCCAAGATCCTTTTCTTGGCTGCGCAAGTAGTGCTGCCAATATACCGAAGCTTGCAAGTGCATTCGATGGAATAAATAACTAAACTCGTGCTGACAATGTTGGTATCGTCAGTTAATGCCTTGAGTGCCTGTCTCTGGGTAATAATCTCCTTCACCCAGAGACAAGCTCTCAAGGCATTAACTGACTGATCAGTGATGACATTTCAGATGTCATCAGTGATGTCACTGACCATGTCATGAGTGATGTAATATGTGACGTCATCAGCAGTGCATTGCGGGGGCGTGTGTTACAGTTAGCTGAACTAACTATAACAGGGGAATTTCTCTGGTTTTGTACGAGTGAAATGTCCAACTAACTATAACTTTCCCTGAAACCTATGGTTTTTTCAGTGAATTTCTAAGGTTTTTTAAATGCTAATTTCTAACTATAACGCGCCTGAAACCTATGGGTTTTTTTCAGTGAATTTCAAAGGTTTTTTTAAATGCTAATTTCTAACTATAACATGCCTGAAACCTATGGTTTTTTAAGTGAATTTAAAAGGTTTTTTAAATGCTAATTTCTAACTATAATGTGCCTGAAACCTATGGTTTTTTAAGTGAATTTCAAAGGTTTTTTAAATGCTAGTTTCTAACTATGCCTACAGAGGTAGGACATGTTAAGAAAGAAGAGCAAGCATTGGCATAGCCAATAGGTCTCGTATTTGGGACCTTATAAGTGTTTAGCTATGCAATAGTTGGTGTTGTTGCATCAAGGATATTCTGCTGCATAACTAAATACTTATAGGGTCCAAAAAGCGAGACGTATTGGCTATGCTAATGCTTGTTTGTTTTTTGTTGCTGTTTTGTTTAAGTTGCCAGATCTACAATAGGTGGACATGGTTTTTGTTAACAGTTCTTTGCATCAAATGAACTTGTTTTCATCGCTCTGAATGTTGTTTCCATTCTGGTTGTAGGAAGCAGTCATTCCTGGGGGTGTGGGGGCTGCCTAGCTGTGTGCATGTGCCGAACTTTGCAAATGAGAAAAAGCCTGGTGCAGGCGCAATTTACAAGTGTGGAGTGAGTGAGCCCCAGGCAGCATGACTCACTCACACAGGAGTTCATGCACTGCACCTACATATTAAGCATGGTGTAAGGAAACTCAACCCACTCCCTCCCAGGTATCTAATACATATTTACCAAGAAACTCTGAGAAGAGTCTGCCTGCTGCATTGACGGCTGGTGGTGTGTGTGCCTGGTGAAAGTGTGCACTGACAGCTGGTGGTGTGTGTGCCTGGCGAAAGCGTGCACTGACGGCTGGTGGTGTGTGTTTCTGGTGAAAACGTGCACTGACGGCTGGTGGTGTGTGTGCCTGGTGGAAGCGTGCACTGACGGCTGGAGGTGTGTGTGCATGGTGGAAGCGTGTACTGATGGCTGGTGGTGTGTTTGCCTGGTGGAAGCGTGCACTGACGGCTGGTGGTGTGTGTGCCTGGTGAAAGCGTGCACTGACGGCTGGTAGTGTGTGACGGCTGGTAGTGTGTGTGCCTGGTGAAAGTGTGCACTGACGGCTGGTGGTGTGTGTGCCAGGTGAAAGCGTGCACTGAAGGCTGGTGGTGTGTGTGCCTGGTGGAAGCGTGCACTGACGGCTGGTGGTGTGTGTGCCTGGTGGAAGCGTGCACTGACGGCTGGTGGTGTGTGTGCCTTGTGAAAACGTGCAGTGACGGCCGGTGGTGTGTGTGCTCGGTGAAAGCGTGAACCGACGGCTAGTGGTGTGTGTGTGCCTGGTGAAAGCGTGCACTGACGGCTGGAGGTGTGTGCCTGGTGGAAGCATGCACCGACGGCTGGTAGTGTGTGATGTCTGGTAGTGTGTGTGCCTGGTGAAAGTGTGTACTGACTGCTGGTGGTGTGTGTGCCTGGCGAAAGCGTGCACTGACGGCTGGTGGTGTGTGTTTCTGGTGAAAACGTGCACTGACGGCTGGTGGTGTGTGTGCCTGGTGGAAGCGTGCACTGACGGCTGGAGGTGTGTGTGCATGGTGGAAGCGTGTACTGATGGCTGGTGGTGTGTTTGCCTGGTGGAAGCGTGCACTGACGGCTGGTGGTGTGTGTGCCTGGTGAAAGCGTGCACTGACGGCTGGTAGTGTGTGACGGCTGGTAGTGTGTGTGCCTGGTGAAAGTGTGCACTGACGGCTGGTGGTGTGTGTGCCAGGTGAAAGCGTGCACTGAAGGCTGGTGGTGTGTGTGCCTGGTGGAAGCGTGCACTGACGGCTGGTGGTGTGTGTGCCTGGTGGAAGCGTGCACTGACGGCTGGTGGTGTGTGTGCCTTGTGAAAACGTGCAGTGACGGCCGGTGGTGTGTGTGCTCGGTGAAAGCGTGAACCGACGGCTAGTGGTGTGTGTGTGCCTGGTGAAAGCGTGCACTGACGGCTGGAGGTGTGTGCCTGGTGGAAGCATGCACCGACGGCTGGTAGTGTGTGATGTCTGGTAGTGTGTGTGCCTGGTGAAAGTGTGTACTGACTGCTGGTGGTGTGTGTACCTGGTGGAAGCGTGCACTGACGGCTGGTGGCCCCCAAACTCCCTCAGGGCTAAATTGGACTTCATCCCCCATCCCGTAATCTGACACGAGG
This sequence comes from Lissotriton helveticus, assembly GCF_964261635.1. Classification (NCBI taxonomy): domain Eukaryota; kingdom Metazoa; phylum Chordata; class Amphibia; order Caudata; family Salamandridae; genus Lissotriton; species Lissotriton helveticus. The sequence continues at coordinate 1,038,005,127 of NC_136061.1, forward strand.
CACGTTTGCAGAGCAGTAGAGAAAGGGGGCCATGGCCTCCGAAGATGTCTTAGCAATCCCACTGTGTGGGACTTCCTGGAGGTAACAAGAGGGGTAGTTGGCCCCCAAGGACATCCTTGGGGGCCAACTTCCCAAAGTATTACCTTCAGTCAGTCCCACATAGCAGCATTGGTGAGTACTCGTATCAGGCCACGCCCACTTTGCCCACCACTCTACAAACGCGCTTCCTGGCACGCTCTTGAATGGGGATTGAAGTCCCCTTCACTGCTGGGGGTTCTTTAGGGGCCAACTAGCCTAACTTTTACCTCCGGTAAGCCCCACGCAGTGGGATTGGTGATAGGTAGAAAAAGGCCACACCCCCTTTCTTGAACACCTGCAAACGCGCCCCCTGGCGTGTTGTAAGTTGGGGGATTAAGTCCCCTTGAATCCTGAGGTTCCCTGGGGTCCAACTAGCCCACCAGGTACCTCCAGTAAGAGCCACAGAGATGCGTTGCAGAGAGGTGTAAAAAGGGGCATGGCCTGGGCCACCTCTCTGCAATGCAGACCCGTAGCGCTTACTGGAGGTATCTGGTGGGCTAGTTGGCCCCCAGGGGCCCTCAGGATTGAAGAGGAATTAATTCCCCAACTTAAAAAGTGCCACAGGGCGGGTTCGCACACGTCACCTCAGGCCTGCCCTCTCCCTTCACCACTGTGTACACACGCCGCGTGGCACGTTTTAAGTTGGGGGATTAAGTCCCCTTGAATCCTGAGGGTCCCTGGGGTCCAACTAGCCCACCAGGTACCTCCAGTAGGCGCCACAGAGCTGCGTTGCAGAGAAGTGTAAAAAGGGGTGTGGCCTGGACCACCTCTCTGCAATGCAGGTCTGTGGCGCTTACTTGAGATACCTGCTGGGCTAGTTGGCCCCCAGGGCCCTCAGGATTGAAGGGGAATTATTACCCAACTTAAAACACCCCACAGGGCGTGTTTGCACACATGTCACCTCAGGCCCCGCCCCCTCCCTTTACCACTGTGCAAATGTTCCCTGTGGCGCATTTTAAGTTGGGGGATTAAGTCCCATTTGAATCCTGAGGGTCCCTGGCGTCCAACTAGCCCACCAGGTACCTCCAGTAAGCGCCACAGAGCTGCATTGCAGAGAGGTGTAAAAAGAGACGTTGCCTCTGAACACCTCTCTCCAACGCAGCACAGGAGTGCATACTGGAGGTACCTAGTGGGCTAGTTGGCCCCCAGTGACCCTTAGTATTCAAGGGGAATTAATTCCCAAATTTACAACGCGCCAGGGGGCACGTTTGCTGAGTGCTGCAGGGAGGGGGTGGGGCCTAGCCGAGATGCGGCTATTTTTTTATTTTATTTTTTAAGAAGGAGGGCTGTTTGGCCCCCCTCCTCTTTCCTTTTTTTGGGCCCTGGGGATCCCATCCTCCGGGGCCTTTCCCCTTTTTATTTTTTTAAACAGGAAGGGGCCGCGTTGCCCTCCTCCCAAGGCCAATTTCGGCTCCGGGGCATGGCCCTAATTTATTTTTATTACTAATATTATTTAAATCCAGGAGGGGGCTGCTTGGCCCCCCTCCTGAGGCCTCTATTATTAGCCCCAGGGACCACATCCCCCGGGGCTGTGCCTGTTTATTTATTTAATTTCAATTTTTTTATGGAGGGGGCCGCGTGGCCCCCCTCCTAGGCCACTTTTGGCCCCGAGGACATCATCCCCCGAGGCCTGGCATCTTCGTTGGGGACAAGGGGGGGAGCCCAATGCCCCCACGGTCCCTGCCATCTCCCCCCGTCCTGCGGGAGCCTGCATTGCTTTTCCACAGGGGGAGCTGCTGACATGCAGCTACCCGTGTGGAAAAGCAATGTGGTTTGATTTTTGAAAGCGAAAGCAGGTTTCCTGCTCTATGCTCTATTATGAAATAATCAATAAAAGCCCTGGGAGTGGCGGACCCCGGGGCTTGGGGGGGCCTTGGAGGCCCCCCACCAATTAAAAAAGATGCTCCGGGGGTGGCGGTCCCTGGGGCAGTGTGGGGGGGATTGGGGCCCCCCACACATTATTTTCACTGCCCCGGGACCTGGCCCACCAGGGGGCTTCAATACAACGAAGCGCGGGAGTCTGCGCTTCGTTTTTTTTAAATATTCAGCGCGAATTCGCCCGATTTAGTTTTTTTTTAATGCTTTTTTGGGCCCTGAGGTTCCTTGTGGGACACCCTGAGCAGGCCTAGGGGGTCAGGGTGTTTCTACCCTGCCCCCTTTTCTTGTTTTGCGTGTTTCTTTTTCTTTTTCCTTGTGACTCGGTTCTACCGAGTCGCAAGATGGCTGCCAACACTTCCTGGTTTGGAGTGTTGACAGCCAAATAAAATAAAGCTCGTGGTAGGGAAGGTGCGCGAATCCACAGCGCCTCTATATATCGAAACTTTTATTTTTTTATTTTCTCAGCAACTACTGAACGGATTTACACCATTTAAAAAAAGGCACTTTCTGAAGCAAGCACTACCTTTTTGCCAAATTTGGTGTAATTCCGTTCAGCAGTTCCAGCTGTAGCCGTGTCTAAAGTTTCCTATGGAAAATTCATCTTATATATATATATGTGTGACTGAGTCAGTCATTGAGTGTGTAACTGTATGCATCAATGCGCCATGTGGCCAACCTCTATTGGTCCGGTCCCGGTTCCCAAAAAAGAGATAAAAAGTCTCGGAATCTGGCTAGACCAGGATCTTACTTTCAAGGTACAGGCGAGGAAGACTGCTGCTTCATGTTATGGCCTGCTTAGAATGGCTCTCAAAATTCTCCCCGCCTACATTTCCAAGCAAAAAAATTACTGGTACAGGCACTCATTTTATCTGGGATAGAATATGGAAATGCCCTTTACCTAGGGGCCCCGAATTCAGTGGTCGTGAAACTACAGGTCGTACAAAATCATGCAGCGAGGCTGCTTACTAAGACCCCCACTCGAAGCTCAGCAAGGCCTGCACTACGCTCTCTCCACTGGCTCCCGGTGCAAGAGAGAATCAACTTCAAGGCCCTCTGCATTGCCCATACATCACTGGATGGGAGCGGTCCTCCTATCAACAAAGCCATGATTCGCCCCTACAGAGCAAACAGAAAACTCCGCTCAGATGAACTTCACCTTGCTGTGATCCCCATGATCAAGAAGGTCAGAAGTGGCGGACGGCTTTTTTCATTCAATGCCTCCAGACTCTGGAATGCCCTTCAGCTGAACCTCCGTAGGGAACCCAATCACCTGACTTTCCGGAAACAGCTAAAGACCTGGCTTTTCCCTTAGGGTATCTGTCCCCTAGTTACGGCTTCAGCGCTGAGATGCTCCCGGGTAGCCATGCGCTATATAAATGCCAATTCAATTCAATGTCTTACAAGGTCTCTGTATGTATGCATAAGTGAGTGTGTTAGTGAAAGCATTACTGTCTCTATAGCTTCTCTGTAGTTATACAATTTATAAATAGTTATGCAAACAATACTGTCCTTTTAATCTTTCCTCTGATTTGTACATTACACACACATAATTGTCTATCCATCTACCTCTCTTATACATATGTATTACAGATACACTGAATGTTTTGTTCTAGGTATTCATATGTGCACATGTGTATAAATACATACATTACTGTTTCACTATTATTCTTTTGTTGGCTATCTTCCTAGACATTTTAATGTATACTTTATAGTGCTTGACCCTGCATTAAAGTGTCTGCTTAGGGTCTCTCAGCATTTATCTGCATGTCATAGCTTTATTACTGCCCCGTTGCTTTGTGCCTCTGTGTATAAGTGTGTTACTGTATATATAATTGTGTACTTTAATGTCTCATTATATCTTCCGGTATCAGTAAATGTCCTGCTATATACTTCAGTTTCTCTCTGGGTGCCTCAGTTTACATTTTACTATTTAGCTGGTTAAATAACTGCATACATCAATATCTCTCTGAGTAACTTAGTGCACACATCAGCTTCGTGCTGACTGTGTAAATGTATGCATCACTGTATCCATTGCTCTGTTACTGTATGCATTGCTATATCATTATGTGTAGAAAGTAAATATATTTAACTATACCTTGCTGTCTTACTAAAAGCATCAGTGTGAACCAGATCATCTTAATCTATATGTCTGTGTAAATGTCATTGCATAACTGCCTACATAATAAAATACCTCACTATCTCACCGCATGCATTAGTATTTCACTCCTTGTGTCACTGCCTACATTGGTGTATACCAGTGTTTTGTTTTTCTTCACAACTTTTTACTCATACTTCCTGATTGGTATAGTTTACCTTGTTTTCATCTTCTACTCTCTTTTAATAGTTCATTTTAGTTTTCTCAAACATCCTGCTTACTTTCATTCACCTTACTGACACTCACTCCTTTTCTATGAACTATTTGTTTATGCTACAGCTTAATTCACATACCTGTTGAATTTGTGATTATTGGTGTGTATTTTTCTTTCTCAGTATCAGGTTGTCAAACTTGTCTTAAAGAAAGTACACAAAAACTGAGCAGAAAATGGTAGACCACTCTCATACAAGGCAACCATTAATGGCACCCTTATCAACTTTGCTTTCAAGGTTACTGAGGCTGCAAATAAAGAGAAACACTGCTACTTCGCGGTTGATCTGCACGGCAAACCAAAATATTTTTTTTAACTGTTCCTAAACACTACCACTTGCACCCCACTTCTTACAAATCCCTAAACTTATACCCAAACAATATTTATTCATTATTTCTTTCATTAACAATCTCTCCTCACATTGACATTCTAGGCTTTTTTTATTCCCTTTCTCTCTGAACTCCTGTAGCTCTGTTTCCAAGGTGATGAAACTTTTAACATTCTCTGCTACCAGTAGGTGACAAGCTCACAACAGTCTCTACAGCAGCATGCTAACTCCTGAACCCAAGACAGCAGATGTGGTTGACTGTATGCAATTAGAAACATATCCCACATAGCCAATAACACATACACTTACTTTAAATTTATACCAAAACCTAGTTTTTAAAAGTGCCTTAATTACAGCATCCAATCAAATGTGATCTTTTAAATTTTACTTGTTAAATTCTCTTTTAACTGACTTCATTTTGAAAACTGCCTCATTCAGCTTCAGCCTTCTCCTGTGTGCTACTACTCCATCCTTCAAAATGGTGAAAGAGTGGAATTGCCAGGGACCTGGGTTTGACTAATGTAGGGCCTGATTCACAAAAGTCTTAAGAAGACCAAAACTTAAGTTTAACTGAGACTTTCCTGACTTCAAGACTTTCGATATTCATAAAAGGCATTTAGGAGTCGTGAAGTTAGGATTTTGTCTCAGATTACCTTCGTGAATAGGGCCCATAGACATTAGTTGGTTTGGCCAGAGAGGGTTAAAGTGGCAGCAATTGCTTCTATTGGTTGAAAGCATCATGGATTTCCAACATCCAGACCTCATAATTGTGCACTGTGGTGGCAATGACCTGGGCACACTGATTGGGGTAGGACTGGAAATCCTAATAAACAATACCTTTGAACAATAAATGCAAGTTTTCCCTTCCACTGCCTTGGTGTTCTCTAACATATGCCAGAGGCAGAAATGGAAGTGGTCTGAATTTTGTCCACAGACGAGGAAAACCAGGAAAAATGTTAATAAAACTGTTTTAGCATTCCTCAGAGACCATAACTTGGGCTCTATCTACAATATTAACCTGTGCTTCAATATGCGTGGAATATATAGGAGAGATAGTGTTCACTTCACAGATAAGGGCAACTTGAAACTCTGCATCCGTTCATAAATGTAGTCCGCCTGTTCGTGCTTTCTTTATTCTGGGAGTGTTTGAAAGATAGAGGTGGTAGGTTCTTAATGCTCTGTTGGCTTTGTAGGGGGTGATCAGGTCTCTCAGGATGAGAGGGCCCTTGCCCTGGAGTGATCTGTGCATTATAAACAGGGACTTAAATTTGATTCTTTCCCGTATTGGGAGCCAGTGAAGGGATCTAAGGGCGGGTTTAGCTGAGAGTCTTTTTGTTGTTCCTGTCAGCAGTCTGGCTGCCGAGTTCTGGATGAGTTGGAGTCTGTTTATGGTAGTCTCCGGGGCACCTAGACATAGGGCGTTGATACAATCCAGCCTAGAGAGGAGGAGGCCCTGAATGAGGAGTTTTCTGGAGTGGGGTGGTAAGAGAAGGAGGATTTTCCGTGCGGTGCAGAGTAGACCAAAGCACACGCCAGCGGTTTTCTTGGCTTGGGTTTAAAAGGAGAGGTCTTGGTCGAGCCAGACGCCAAGGCTTTCAATTTCACTTTTTGGGAGGGGAGTTGATCCCATGCATGTAGGCCACATGGAGTTAAGGATGGATGTGGTTTTGTGGCCCAACAACAGTAGCCCAGTTTTATCTCCGTTGAGTTTAAGGAGGGATTTCTTCATCCAGCTAAAGATTTCTGAGAGACAGGATCGTAGGTTCCCAGAGGAGTGGTCTGACTGATTGAGTGAGACGACCAATTGTGTCAATGATTCTGTCCTTATGCTTATCTACTGCGCGCTGGGATGTCAGCAGGGTTTTAAGCTCTGGCGCTGATGACTGGCTGCTGAACACTAGAGCGCTAACCTTGCTGCTCATGGGCACTTCCGGTCGGCTTAGCCTTCCCTCCACTGTAGGATATCTGAATGGGTGTGACAGTGTCTGTATGGGTATGTGAGTAAGTGTATGCGTGTCTATACAGGTGTAAGCATGGGTGTGAGAGTCTTTGTATAGATTTCTGAATGGGAATAACAATGCCTGCATGGGTGTATGAGTGGGTGTGAGAGGGTCTGTATGGGTACGGGAGTAGGTGTGAAAGTCTCTGTATAGATGTAAGTGTGTATGTGAGCATCTCAGCATGCGTTTGCAAATGGATGTAACACTGTAGGATATCTAAATGGGTCTGACAGTGTTAGTATGGGTATGTGAGTGGGTGCAAAAGTGTCTTTAAAGTGTGAGCGTGATAGTCTATGTATGGGCTTATGAATGGGTGTGAGAGTCTCTATATGGGTTTGTTAATGGGCATGTAACTGTATCTCTAGGATATCTGAATGGGTGTGAAAGTATGTAAAAGTGCTGTGGTTTTCACAACTTTTTCATATAAATGGCAACTCAGCCACCAGAACAACAACAGGTCGGAGACCAGCAGCAGCAGGATGACCAGGAAGTGCAGAAAGTACAATCTGAGGTGTCTGAAGTTGAGGGGCTCGCCAAAAAAAGCAGCATAGTATGGGAGTTATTGATGATTCTTTCTGGAGAATCCAAAACTGTGGCTAAAATTGTGCAAGGCACAATTTGTGATAAAAAGTTGTCGAGAGTCACAAGTAAATAATACTCTTGTGGAACAACTTCAATGTTCTACCACCTGAAAACATTCCACAACAACTGATTGAAAGCTGCAAAGAAACAACGAGAGGCTGAAGGGCCATCTTCCTCTTTAGCAAGCGCATCAACACCTGGACAAAGAGTGCCTTCAGAAGTACAACAGCAGTCTGAAGATATTGCGCCAGAATTTAGCCGTATAGCAACTTATTGTATGGACTGTGGCATCGTGGTTAGTGCTGATGAGCAAAGTATAACAGCTTTCTGCAACACTTTCAAGTTGATTTTGTTGATTTTGTTGATTTTTCTTTGGGTCCTTGCAGTATTCTCATGTTTTTGAGAGCTTCTTCAAGTTTTTCCACTGCTAGTTGCAGTTAATTTTTGCATTAAAAAAAATTTAAAGTTGAAAATCACACAAAAAACTCAAAACCTAAAAAAAAGTGAATGGCCTGTGTATTGATGGTTGCATATGTAAAGCACTGGTGTCTTAATGTTTGAATGAATTCATAAGTAATGCATGGATTATTGAATGCGTGCATGAGTGGTGGATGGATGACTGAATGAGTGCATGAGAACTGTTTGGGTGATTGAATGTTATTCTGCTCAATTTCTGGTCTTCGCAAGGACACCGATCGTCGCAAAGATCATGTGGCCGGGAAAGCATGGATGATTGAGTGACTTGGTGAATAAATGAGTGCAAGTGTAGTGCCTGGGTGAATGAATGAGTGCAAGTGTAGTGCATAGATGATTGGATGAGTGCAAATGCAAAGCCTGTGTGAATGCATGACTGCATTGGGAAGTGCCTTAGTGAATGTTTGAGTGAAAGTGATGTGCCTGGATGATTGCAAGTGCACTGTCTGGGTGAATGTATAAGTGCAAGTGCAGTGCCTGGGTGAAACGGGTGAGTGCAATACCAGTGCCTGGGTGAATGAATGAGTGCAAATGCAATGCCTGGGTGATTGTATATCTGCATGAGCAATGCCTGACTGATTGTAGGAGTGCAAGTATACTGCCTGCATGATTGCATGACTGCGAATGCAGTGCCTGGATGATTGGATGAGAGCAAATGCAGTGCCTGGGAGAATAGATAAGTGCAAGTGTAGTGTCTGGGTGAATTGATGAGTGCAAGTGTGGTGCCTGGATGAATAGATGAGTGCAAATGCAGTGCCTAGGTGATTGCATAACTGCATGGGTAGTGCCTGAGTGAATGGATGAGTGCATGAGTAGTGCCTGGGTGATTGTATGAGTGCAAGTGCAGTGCCTGGATGATTGGATGAGTACAAGTGCAGTGCCTGGGTGAATGGATAAGTAAAAGTGTAGTGCCAGGGTGAATGGATGAGTACAGGAGCACTGCCTGGGTGATTGCATGACTGCATGGGTAGTACCTGGGTAAATGGATCGCTCCATGGGTATCACCTGGGTGATTGGATGACTGCAAGTGTAGTGCTTGAGTAAATGGATGAGTGCAAGTGCAGTGCCTGGATGAATGAAAGAGTGCAATTGTAGTGCCGAGGTGATTTTATAACTGCATCAGTAGTGCCTGAGTGAAGGCATGACTCCATAGGTACCGCATGGGTGATTGAATGAGTGCCTGAGTTATAGCTGGGAGATTGAATGGATGCAAGTGCAGTATCGGAGTGATTTGAAGACTGCCTAGGTATTGGTTGGATGATTGGATGAGTGGAAATGTAGTGCCTGGGAGATGTGATGAGTATATGAGTAGTGGCTCGATGAATCTATCACTTGATTAGTGATTTGACACATGTAATATATCCTGATCTCCAACCACTGTGAAAAAATACAGAGAAAAATGTATTAGGACTTCATTGTGAACATTAAGCAACCAAATTCAACAAACAATATTTTTTCTCCAAAACTTTAATTCAACATACACAAATGTTTCACTGTTTTTTTTTACTGTTTTCAGTTTTCATACTTCTTCACTTTCAACAGTGTTCCGTACGAAGAATCATAATCAAACAGTGGGGATAAAACAATCAATGGAATGTTAAAAAAACAAATGTGCACAGTAGATCATTACAAATATGTCATACGGTGCATTCCACTCACTACAAGTTTGTTAATACTAGCTGGCTGACAGGTTACTACCTTAAAGAAAGCAACTATATGTTAAAACTTTTTCTGATATTTTTATATCTGGCACAAAATGTCCAACAATTATGAAGCCGTCTTCATTTTTGGATATCCTTTTGTAAACATCATCCCTCTTAGACCAAATGATGTCTAAAATGTTCTTGATCCATGTACGAAAACCATGACACACAGTACTACAAAGAAATTGCTGCAGCAGAAACAAAAGGGGGCATTTTTTTTAGTGGTGAAGAGACTTCTTAGATGCAACTTAATGCTGCTGGTATTATAGAACCTCCATTTAGTTTGTAACAGAATGTAGTCCTCTAATGTATTATAAATTCCTTTCCAGCAGTTAAAAAGACTCTTTTATTTCTAACAGCTTGCTGTAGACAATACCCCTAATAGGCCAAAAAATGTCTTGGAAACACATAATCCATATACATGTCAACACAATGCCACATTTTATTATCCTAAATTGTTCTTAGAACATCGGTTCTAGAAATAGCAGACATGAGTTTCTTAACTCTTTAGGTAGTCTTGATTTGAATGTCTTTTGTATGTCATTGCACTCTTCCATCCTATATGACATCTTAAATATATTGTGTAGTGTCCAGAGATTATATCAGCTCCTTCATGAAATATGATTGCTATAGTTGTGAAAGTTCTTTTTGAAATGGAAATTTGTCTAGCAACATAGTTTGTAACTTCAGTTCATAAATTAGTACCATCCACTCTGCATCGTTGTAGCATGACTAGGGCATATTTTCCATACCTTTGTAGTAACAAAGGTAGACCTAAGTTCTGATCTGCAGTTTGGACTGGTCATATCTTGATGGGAGTTTTAGTTAAATTCTCAAAGGGCACAGCTTTACAATCTAGTAATGTCAAGTAGAGAAATTGTTCTGAATTGATTTCAGTGCTAGACGTGAATTCACAATCTTCACAGTTATAGTTCCATTTATAAGTTAAACCAAATAATTAATTGATATTCACATCTCTTCCTCTAATAGTACTAACATTACCATTAAAAATTTGTGAGCACCCACCTGAGGATTTTAAGAAAACACTACTGATCCAGTACAGTCAACGTTAAGTTTTCAGTAACAGGATGTATAATACTTCTGCCACTTCTTAATTATACAAGTAAACTACATTATTGTGAAGACATTCTTTTATCTATGTTTTCTTTAACAGAATGTATGAAATGAGGCAAATGGTACAGTCCATTTAACACTACATGTGCATAACAGTTCACTTCAGATTTATTATCAGAGCGATAGCCTTCAATTTCCTCTGTGCTGTAGTTTTCTTTTCTTAGGTCCTTGTCGTTTTTCTTTTTGATTACCTTTTTGTTCAGCTCTGATAGACTGCTTTGATATTTTCTGCTTTGGATACATTATTGGTTTTTCAAACACAGTATACTGGCTTAAATGAGAAGCATATTGACCTCTTAACTGATTATACTCCCTTACACAGTTCACATTAGCACTTACTTTCTTCTCATCAAAGCCAATCAGAAATAAACCAGACAATGTTCTAATTCACAACAAAGCTACATATAACATTCATTTTTTGAATACACTACTACCAATATTAACAAGAGCTGTATCTACACTTAAACCTTGCGATGATTTTTGGATAGTTACTGCCTGGCCTTTAAGATCCTGAGAGGCATTGGCCCTGAAATTTCGGCTTGCTCTCTCTCTTTCTATGTCCCTAATCGTACTCTTTGCTCCCAAGGCCAGGCCCTGGCTATAGTCCCTAGATACAGGCTTTGCCGTATGGGGGGACGTTCCTTTGGTGTTAAAGCGGCATCAGCTTGGAACTCTCTCCCGTTGGAAATTCGCCTGCTGGAGGATCTCTTGGCGTTTCGGAAAGCCTTGAAAACATTTCTGTTTTAGTTCTCTTTTTAGTCCCAGTTTGTTTATAGCACTTCAATTTAGAGTGGTTTGTCTTAGTTTCCCTTTTGCTGTGTTATGTTTCTATTATGCACCTCCTTGTCAAATGCGCCAGGACGCTCCTTAGCTGGAGTAGCTGTGCGCACAACAAAAAGCAATAACATAACATAACATATGAAATACACTGGGAATTGCTATAGCTGTTCATGCAAGTCTTTCACGAGTTAGAAACGTACAACACATCTACCAATCTGCTTAACTTCACCAGCATCATCAAATTTTATGGCTAAGTATCCCATGTAATTTCTGTTTGGATAATTAATACATTTCATAACTTTTTTTACAGATACATAACTGTTTTTCTAATCCCACAGTTTTCAACATAGACTTTTCTAAACTATCCAATTTTGATTGCAGTTTTTCTGTTAGTAGCACTGTAACTCCTTGATGTTCCATTTGATCATTTTCTCTAATTTCAATGATCTCTTCTTTTTCCAGGTGCAGTAATTGTTCATTGGATTTACTACACTCCTCAAGCGTTGGCATCAAGCAAACAATAGACTTCTCTTCCTTAACAAAAGTATACATTACTTCTGAAGCTGACACATTACTTTTGTGAGGACGTCCACTCTTATGTCCTTAAGTATATCTTAATTATGCATATCTGATGCTTGGCGCATTTTTTTGATTAACTCTTTGTATTGAAAGGTTACACAAATATTTACATTTCCAATACTTTCTAGTGAATTCCTTGTTTCATTATGTAGTAGTTTCTTGAATGCAGGTTGTCCTTTTACTGGAGTTAGTTGTAGCAAATCTCCAAAGACTATTACGTTTTTAACTCTACAAAGCACGTTGTAGTCAGCTTTTAATATTTGCTGCATTCCTTAATGTATAAAAGTTACCATTAGGTTAAACACCATGCTGAATTCATAAATAATTAGTAGCTTTAATTTCTTTAATACTATTGCCACTTCATGACAAGCATCATCAGATAATTTGTTGTATTCTAATTTGTTGTCATGTTCAACAGGCAGCAGTATTAATCGATGAAGGGTAACTCCTTTATTATTATGTGTAGCTAAGCCTGTTGGTGCAGTAACTACAGACGACAAATTGGAATCTGTTGTCTTCTGTAGATAACTTGTCAGTAATTTAATCAAGAAACTTTTTCCAGTTCCAGCTTTATCACTTATGTACAATAGAACTAGTTTATATGTAGAACATGCACTCTCTTTTTTCTCATGCAGAAATCCATGTTCTACTTTACCTTTTACTTCTTCACAAATGTCTTTCTGATTTGTAGTCAATTGCTATATTAGTTGTTTTAGATCCACAGTTTTCTGCCTTACTTGCTGCCTTGCATTCTATACCTCAGGCATGTCTATTGCAGCTTTATTTTGGATGATTGGCTGTCCAAGATGATGTTGACTTCCAGGTGCTGAACTTTGACTGCTCTGAGAACTCTCTTTTGCCATCTCAGCAGCAATTGTTTCTTCTTGTTCAATCTCATCTCTCAACATTTGAAGGTACACTGGAAACACAGAGCACTCAATGCTCTCTTTCACAGCATTGAATGAGTCTTCATAACAGGGAAGCTCTCCAAGTAGCTCTCTTTCAGTTCACCATGGTTTGAACAACTGTTACAAGGCTAAATAGAAGAACTTTCTCTTGTCTGGAGTTGACAACTTAGCTTTCGATGGTTGATTACATTTCCTTTGTTATGTCTGATCAAACATTCTTTACATCCAATTACAGAAAAATTTCCTTCTTCTTTGTTTTCACTGACATTATTTCTGAATGTAAAATGTTGAAGTATTTCATAGAGACAGATATTTTCCAGATGAGGACTTCTTCTTGGATAGTATGTTTCCAGCATGTTTCTCTTCAGAATATCTATGCTGTGTGGCTCAAATTCCGCAAGATATTGGATTTCAGGAAAAGGCTTCAGTACTCTGTACGAGTATTAGCAAGCTGTAAACTCACCCATAGAACTCCTCTAGATTTAGAAAACAAACTAGCTGAGCTTAACCAGTCTACACATACATAACAGCCTATCTCTGTGTGAGAAAGCATTTTCAAACTAAAACTGTACAATTTCTTTGTAATACTCTTTTCTGCTGAAATCACCTCCCACATCTCCTTCATCTCAGTTTTCCCTGACTTTGTTACATAAGACGTAACATACCTTAACAACAGCAATTAGTTGTCTGCAACAAACTGTACATCCATATTTGCATTCCATATCTTCAGAATCACAGGGATGTAATCATTAATGTACTTGGAGGCATCTGTTCTTCTTACGTTGTATGTATTTTTCGGTAATTTCCTCGTAAGTGTATGTCTGATTGAAGACAAGAAACTGTTGACTCTTCCTTTTGAGATGACAGGTCGTGGGAATGCAAAACGGCATCTTGTATAAAATTTCACTTTTGCTCCGCATTTTCCCTGACTGTTTTTTCTGCATCTATGATTTTGGAATCATAGAACTTGTAGTCTTAATATTTTGGGTGCACTATGTCACAGACCCTCTACCTTACACAAGGGAGTGGAAACTAGTATCCTTTTTACCTTGGGATGCTCAGGGCATTTGAGAGGAAATGTTAAATACACGGCAGCCTTGGCCGTGGCAGAGGAGCACCATTTCCAACAATTGAAAGGGAAGGCTTGGAAAGGAACTTTTTCTCTCCGTGTAAGCATGCAGCCCCATGGCAAAACGAAGCCTGCAGTTTGGCAACCAAACCTACTCAAGGACTAAAACAAGCTTCAAATTATTTCACAAAGACAATGAATTTTTCGACTCACCTTAGAGACTACGTGAACCAGCATGCTATTGTGCAACTCGTGTGTAACGCCCAAAGTGGGTGGTGTTCTCAATAAAGCAAATAAAGAGACAACACTGGTGAGTCAGTCATTTCCCCTGTGTAGCAGCCCATGAAGAAGAGGCGCTGGCCTCGAAACGCGTCGGGAACAGAAAAGGGAATCCTTAAGGGAACAGAAAAGGGAATCCTTAAAATAAAATGGATGCAAAAAACTGCAAGCAGCCTCGCTTTTAGACCGGATGGTAGAGCTGCATTGTGTGACCTCTGTAAAGCTCAGGGCATTTGAGAGGAAATGTTAAATACACAGCAGCCTTGGCCGTGGCAGAGGAGCACCATTTCCAACAATTGAAAGGGAAGGCTTGGAAAGGAACTTTTTCTCTCCGTGTAAGCATGCAGCCCCATGGCAAAACGAAGCCTGCAGTTTGGCAACCAAACCTACTCAAGGACTAAAATAAGCTTTAAATTATTTCACAGAGACAATGAATTTTTCGACTCACCTTAGAGACTACATGAACCAGCATGCTATTGTGCAACTCTTGTGTGTAACGCCCAAAGTGGGTGGTGTTCTCAATAAAGCAACTAAAGAGACAACACTGGTGAGTCAGTCATTTTCCCTGTGTAGCAGCCCATGAAGAAGAGGCGCTGGCCTCGAAACGCGTCAGGAACAGAAAAGGGAATCCTTAAGGGAACAGAAAAGGGAATCCTTAAAATGAAATGGATGCAAAAAACTGCAAGCAGCCTCGCTTTTAGACCGGATGGTAGGAGCTGCATTGTGTGACCTCTGTAAAGCTCAGGGCATTTGAGAGGAAATATATATATATATATATATATATATATATATATATATATATATATATATATATATATATATATATATATATATATATATATGTATATATATATATATATATATATGTATATATATATATATATCAAAACAAATTGCCTCTGCATTGAAAAGGTCACGCGACAGCGCCCCATCCATCAGGTAATGTCAAGCCTCGCTGCAGCCTGCCTCTCACCCGCCACAGGAACTGTTTTCTTTCTATCCGGCACAGCGTCCCTCTGCATACAGAGCCTGCCTGGAAACTGCCTACCTACGAAGGTTGAATTATGCTTTTTTAATAACAATCAGGACACGAACTTACTAAAGTTAATAATTTTATTCACTTCATGGGACCACGAGCCCCACAATGCACAGGGGCACTTTAAGCACAACCCACTAAGGATGTCATAAAATAAAAACACACTTGCATGAAGTGAACACTCGATGCCTGGTTCTTTTGAAGCCCATGAAGAAGAGGCGTATTGGCCTCGAAACGCGTCGGCAGCATGAAGAGAATCTGTGGCGGGTGAGAGGCAGGCTGCAGCGAGGCTTGACATTACCTGATGGTTGGGGCACTGTCGCGTGATCTTTTCAATGCAGAGGCAATTTGTTGGGACTTAAAATGAACGCGGCGGCCCGCCGTGGAAAAGGAGCACCATTTCCGTTGTGAAAGGCTGTGAGAAGGAACTGTTTTCTTTCTATCCGGCACAGCGTCCCTCTGCATACAGAGCCTGCCTGGAACCTGCCTACCTACGAAGGTTGAATTATGCTTTTTTAATAACAATCAGGACACGAACTTACTAAAGTTAATAATTTTATTCACTTCATGGGACCACGAGTCCCACAATGCACAGGGGCACTTTAAGCCCAACCCACTAAGGATGTCATAAAATAAAAACACACTTGCATGAAGTGAACACTCGATGCCTGGTTCTTTTGAAGCCCATGAAGAAGAGGCGTATTGGCCTCGAAACGCGTCGGCAGCATGAAGAGAATCGGTGGCGGGTGAGAGGCAGGCTGCAGCGAGGCTTGACATTACCTGATGGTTGGGGCGCTGTCGCGTGAGCTTTTCAATGCAGAGGCAATCTGTTTGGGGATATATATATATATATATATATATATATATATATATATATATATATATATCCAACCATACCAGGGTCCTTGTTTGGTAATGACGGCTCACAAAGGTTAGTTTTCAAAGCCCGCTTTAATGGAATACAGCCCGCCAGCAGGCGCAGTTTCAGAGTTCTCAATGTCCGTGTAACAAACGCCAGACGCGTTTCAGGTGAAGTACCTTTCTTCAGTGGCGTAGATAGGCAAATGCTGGCTGAGGGCGCTCACTGGGAAGCACTTCGTATTCATCCCCTGCTCAGGTAGGTGTGGCCTCATGCGAGGCATGCTGGGTGATGTAGTCCTTCCCTAGTATTACCACCGTGGGCGCGACCCCCACGCCAGCGCAGTAAGCCTTAATAAACGGGAGTCTTCTTGCCCGCACCTGCCTTGCTTTGTTGGCTGCAAACCGGAGCAACGGAGCTGGAATCCCCTGTTGATTTCAGTCTCCCCACCTTCGCTCCCATGCTAGGGAAGGACTACATCACCCAGCATGCCTCGCATGAGGCCACACCTACCTGAGCAGGGGATGAATACGAAGTGCTTCCCAGTGAGCGCCCTCAGCCAGCATTTGCCTATCTACGCCACTGAAGAAAGGTACTTCACCTGAAACGCGTCTGGCGTTTGTTACACGGACATTGAGAACTCTGAAACTGCGCCTGCTGGCGGGCTGTATTCCATTAAAGAGGGCTTTGAAAACTAACCTTTGTGAGGCGTCATTACCAAACAAGGACCCTGGTATGGTTGGATTTATAGCGGCTTCCTGGTCGCGGTAATACGCCTGTCGCAACAGCGGATCCCTGATGGTGTCCGGTGGGTGCTGTCGTTTGGGAGCGAAGGTGGGGAGACTGAAATCAACAGGGGATTCCAGCTCCGTTGCTCCGGTTTGCAGCCAACAAAGCAAGGCAGGTGCGGGCAAGAAGACTCCCGTTTATTAAGGCTTACTGCGCTGGCGTGGGGGTCGCGCCCACGGTGGTAATACTAGGGAAGGACTACATCACCCAGCATGCCTCGCATGAGGCCACACCTACCTGAGCAGGGGATGAATACGAAGTGCTTCCCAGTGAGCACCCTCAGCCAGCATTTGCCTATCTACGCCACTGAAGAAAGGTACTTCACCTGAAACGCGTCTGGCGTTTGTTACACGGACATTGAGAACTCTGAAACTGCGCCTGCTGGCGGGCTGTATTCCATTAAAGCGGGCTTTGAAAACTAACCTTTGTGAGGCGTCATTACCAAACAAGGACCCTGGTATGGTTGGATTTATAGCGGCTTCCTGGTCGCGGTAATACGCCTGTCGCAACAGCGGATCCCTGATGGTGTCCAGTGGGTGCTGTCGTTTGGGAGCGAAGGTGGGGAGACTGAAATCAACAGGGGATTCCAGCTCCGTTGCTCCGGTTTGCAGCCAACAAAGCAAGGCAGGTGCGGGCAAGAAGACTCCCGTTTATTAAGGCTTACTGCGCTGGCGTGGGGGTCGCGCCCACTGTGGTAATACTAGGGAAGGACTACATCACCCAGCATGCCTCGCATGAGGCCACACCTACCTGAGCAGGGGATGAATACGAAGTGCTTCCCAGTGAGCGCCCTCAGCCAGCATTTGCCTATCTACGCCACTGAAGAAAGGTACTTCACCTGAAACGCGTCTGGCGTTTGTTACACGGACATTGAGAACTCTGAAACTGCGCCTGCTGGCGGGCTGTATTCCATTAAAGCGGGCTTTGAAAACTAACCTTTGTGAGGCGTCATTACCAAACAAGGACCCTGGTATGGTTGGATTTATAGCGGCTTCCTGGTCGCGGTAATACGCCTGTCGCAACAGCGGATCCCTGATGGTGTCCAGTGGGTGCTGTCGTTTGGGAGCGAAGGTGGGGAGACTGAAATCAACAGGGGATTCCAGCTCCGTTGCTCCGGTTTGCAGCCAACAAAGCAAGGCAGGTGCGGGCAAGAAGACTCCCGTTTATTAAGGCTTACTGCGCTGGCGTGGGGGTCGCGCCCACGGTGGTAATACTAGGGGAGGACTACATCACCCATCATGCCTCGCATGAGGCCACACCTACCTGAGCAGGGGATGAATACGAAGTGCTTCCCAGTGAGCGCCCTCAGCCAGCATTTGCCTATCTACGCCACTGAAGAAAGTTACTTCACCTGAAACGCGTCTGGCGTTTGTTACACGGACATTGAGAACTCTGAAACTGCGCCTGCTGGCGGGCTGTATTCCATTAAAGCGGGCTTTGAAAACTAACCTTTGTGAGGCGTCATTACCAAACAAGGACCCTGGTATGGTTGGATTTATAGCGGCTTCCTGGTCGCGGTAATACGCCTGTCGCAACAGCGGATCCCTGATGGTGTCCAGTGGGTGCTGTCGTTTGGGAGCGAAGGTGGGGAGACTGAAATCAACAGGGGATTCCAGCTCCGTTGCTCCGGTTTGCAGCCAACAAAGCAAGGCAGGTGCGGGCAAGAAGACTCCCGTTTATTAAGGCTTACTGCGCTGGCGTGGGGGTCGCGCCCACTGTGGTAATACTAGGGAAGGACTACATCACCCAGCATGCCTCGCATGAGGCCACACCTACCTGAGCAGGGGATGAATACGAAGTGCTTCCCAGTGAGCGCCCTCAGCCAGCATTTGCCTATCTACGCCACTGAAGAAAGGTACTTCACCTGAAACGCGTCTGGCGTTTGTTACACGGACATTGAGAACTCTGAAACTGCGCCTGCTGGCGGGCTGTATTCCATTAAAGCGGGCTTTGAAAACTAACCTTTGTGAGGCGTCATTACCAAACAAGGACCCTGGTATGGTTGGATATATATATATATATATATACATATATATATATATATATATATATAAAAAGCATTTATATAGCTCTTACTGTTTAGGGACTTTTTTTAGCAACCTTAGAATAATGAAAAATGGAGAAAAAACAGACAGGTTCCAAATGTATGTGCTGCTGTTTGCTTGCGGCTCCTTGGTGCTGGTTCATAACTCACTAAGCAATATTACAAAGAATTGTAACTTATGACCTGTAGCTACGACAATGATATCTGCAATAAAAGCAGTAACTCACTGAGCTTTCTATATGAATTACACATACATGGCCTGAATGTTACACATTGTGCATTGTAGTGGTCACATTAACCATCCATGCTATTTTATGGCTAGTTAAATTTGTGATTAGATTTAACACTGATCTCTGCAGCAGGTACATTAACAATCGGTTCTGCCTTAGTGTTATAACCCTGCAACATCCTAGGTAAACAAAGATCTCTGCCACAGGTGCCTTAAACCCATAAAATGTAAAAATGGATTCTGTTTATGGCCAATTAAGTAAGCCAGAGTGCATTTCCGCTCACATTTGTCCTTATTTTCATGTTTGTAGGGGCAGTGGTTTTAGAAAAATATATATATAAGATAACTGTCAGTCTGCCCTTCCAATTCCTTTCCCTCGTGGCTTTGCCCCCTTTCTGCTGCAAATTCTCTTTCCTTTAATATATGTGATTTAAGCATTTCCAGCAATGGTTGTCTTTCTATTCTATTTTATTAATTGAACTATTCATCTGTGTTGTCATATACTGTGCACCAATACTGGGGCGTCCAATAATGAAAGCCCCTAAAACTGTGTTAAAAACGTGACTTCAGATTTGAGGAGAGAATGCCAATGTGAAATTATGGAGGCTCCTAAAAAGTTATCTATGAAATCGAATTTATTTTGAGACATGAAGAGAAAAAAGAACACCATAATTTAATAGATGTCTGCCATCTAGCGGATATTTAAAAGAAAGCACTGGCACGTCAGAACAAAACACTTATATTTACATACATACTGCTCCGTCCCATCCCTGGAGGGGAGATCAAAGAGCCAGAGTAAGAGCAGAGGTAAGGCGTGGGAGACCGCCTCCCACCACCCAGAATCCAGACAGGAAGTCTTGGCTGCCCCAGGCTAGGGACCGAGCACTAGCTCCAGCCAAGAAGGCAGGTGTAGCCTAAGGAAGGAATGGCGTCTATTTTCCGCAATGTCCGGTCATAGACCGTTTTGCATAGCCGGCAGAACTTGGGAGCGAAAGAAAGGATATTTTGCCCTCTCACCGCCTTCCAGAATTCTCTCTTAGTTCCTGAAAGGCAGCGTGAATGCTACTCACCCGACCCACCTGCATGGAAAGCACGCAGAGCACCAATATTTATTATTACTGCATGAGCAAACTTTTTCTTTTTTTTGGGGACCTAAAAAGCAGCTCTTAACAACTTCCATTTATGTGAGTCCCCATGGACATCAAGCCAACAAGCACAGCTGTCTATGGATGCCTTTGGCAGAGAGGTCTTTTGAGTTCTGCTTGGTACTCAGTGGTGTCTTTAACATTTATCCTGACAGATTATGGGCGGTTCTGGTGGTTGTTTCATAACCTACTCTTTCCAGATTGGGGCAGCACAGCACCAGTGGCATTTAGAGAAGGTTTGTCGGAGAATAACATAAGAAAAGTTAGGAGGTGGGAATCCAACCATTTTAAACCGACCTTTTTAAACTCTCGATTCAAGCTGTTCCTAGTAAACATATATAGGATTTTTTTGTCTGGAGCTGTATTGTGCATGTTTGGTCATTTGAATTGATGTTGGCTGTGTGGAATGTTGTTTAAAATTGTTAAGGACTCCTAAGTGACAGGGCCCTACCATTAATCTTCACTGTGGGATAAGTTAGCAGTAGTCAATTCACTTGTACAAAGAGGGAGTTGGTTCTACGTTATTCACATCACCACAATGGTATGGGTAATAGGGCACTCCTTTGTATCTAGAGCAGTGCAGCATGCCCTCATGATAAATAGCCTTCAAAAGCATGATTTTGTCTGCTCAGACGTAGTGTGGAGGGTTAGGCTTGGCATGCATTGGAACATGTTGGAGGGATTCATCTAGTTGCACTTAATGCACTCCCCAGACTAGACGTAATAGTAATTCACTTGGGCGGGAATTACCTCTCTGCCAAAGACAGAAACCCACTGCTGCTGAAGATGAGGTGCTACCATGTCTTTATGAGAAGAGAACTTGGGACCATAACATATTATGATCGAAGAATATTCCTTGCCAGTATTGGTATGGGGCAAAAGCACAAGAAAAAGTTGAGAAGTTCATGACAAGGCTAAAGGGAGCCGTGTTTAAATAATTATGGTTACGTGAGACATAGGTTCATTAACCTGAGGGCCCCTTCAAACCATGGCCCAGAGGCGGGAACTGACCTTAATTCACGTTTGACCACAATGGGTTGTAAATTGATTTTGGAAGAGTAAAAGACCAGCATGGGGAGCCTTCCGGGTGCCTGAAGCCACCAGTAAGAAGTAGCGCAACTTAAAATTCAGTACAATGCAGCCGCAAGCTCCGCCCAGGTGGAAGATGCAGCACCTAGGAACCCCAGCCATGCAGTGCGTCACAATGACAGGGCAAAGGGAGGGCATAACAGAAATGATGGGGCAAGGGATATAATGTTGGCAGTGAACATTTAGCCGTAAGGTCGGGCGGGCATAAATACAGAGTGTTGTGCCCATAGGCTAGGCGTGTCCAAAAAGTGAAGGTGGGTGAAGCACACCCATTTGAAGTGGAAGGCCGCCCAGAGCACCTGACTCCAGAAAGCACAATAACTGGAAGCGGATGGCCACGCTACATGCCTTTTTGGCTGTAGGGGAATGAAACAGGGTGAATGCTTGAGGGTGAAGGTTGAAGTATGGCCACCAGATGTGAAGGCTTTCCCAGTGTGCCTTACTGATTGACGCACAACTTCTGGACGTTCATGAAGCAAGTCTGGTGTTAAATTGTGACTGTTGAAGAACACCCATCGGATCTGAAAGTTAACTTTGCCTGACTGAATGAGGCAGAGGAAGAGGACAGCCACACAGCGTTTATGGCTCACTCAAGGTGAATGAAACATATTTGTATGAAGACTATGACCACATCTAGCTTGATTTCACATGAATGATTTAGTACAGATACAATACTTTCACACCTCTGTGGCCACCTGGTACACCTGATTGGATGAAGTGTTGGATGATACTGGTTTGGTGGTCAGCCGGTAAAGAAGGAAATGCCCAACAATGAACATTCACTTGGAAAAACATCACAAAGTAAATTTCAAAGGGATGACATAAGTAAAATCAGTCAAGAAACTGTGGCGTTTACTCTCCAAATGAACAAGTGTGGTCTCTTGTATTTGGATGCAGTTGGGCGACCTCCCCACAGGTACCACCATTATGTCTCTTGTACAGCTGATAGAACTTTTATTATGGATCCAAAAACAAAAGTCTTAAAATTATTGTTGAGTCAGAGTAAACTGTCAGTTAAGAGAGCAGCTGGGGCAGGGCATTCTTTCTGTGTAAGACTTGAAAAGTTTAAAAGCAAACATTATTAAGTTGGTAAATGTTTACGTACCCAAAGGGAAGTGGAAGACGCTTGTTGGAGATGAACTAAATATTAGACTACCAAGCCAGCGCTAACATTGCAGATAAAAGTATTTTCAATAACATTTCAGGGCCTCATTTACCATGAACCTTTTGATGCTCCAGCGGCGCAGTGTACCTGCCCATGTTTACAAGGCCACGTAAAGTCACCCTGCATGACTTTTAATGGCCTTGTAAATATGGGCCCCTTTCACGCATTACTCTGCTTTAAAGGGCCGTTAAATGGGTGTTGCTGTGGGTGTTCCAACGCAACATCCATGGAACCTGACACATTCCCAGATTTAGTAAAGCTGGGAATGTGGCAGTATCCTATGAGGCACAACGAGGAGAAATACTTTTATTTCCCCTCATTTTTTCCTATTTCTATGTGTGCTGCATTTTGCAGCGTGCATAGAAAAAGGAAAATGCCATTAAAGGTGTCCCTGCCTGCACAAAAGCAATCATCCCTGTGACACAGGTACCCTTGCAATAAGATGCAAGTTTGCCTGTGCTGGCGCATGGCAGCCAATTGTGCACCAGCGCAGGGGAAAGCACACAGATGCTTCATATTGTTGTCAATACGACGCATCCCTCTACTTTTAAAATGACGCAGATCAGTGCAGCAAACCGGCTTGTGGCTCTGTGCTGCGTCTTTTTATTGTAAATGAGGCCCTCAGTGTTTTCAAACCATTTATTTTCATCCCTTCGGGTCTGATCATGCGGTATTAATGACATACAGTTAACAATTGGAACATACCACCTAAAACATCAGTCTGTGCTGAATCATTACTTTGTTTGTGGCGTTGTATCAAATTTTCAGTGTTAAATATCAGTCATTATGTCACCGAACATAATTGCGTACATATACAACAGTTAAAAGGGAGGGCATTTGTCACCTCGATTTAGGCATATTATGATGAAGAAGTTGGCAGTTTAAGAAGAGGCAGCCTCTGTGCCTTTTAATGCATACCACAAGTGTCGCAAGGTAGTATCTTACACATTACATTAGTTCAGTACTTCAGTCTCTTCTGAAGTCCTATGCCAGAGACATGCAGACACATCACATAAATCCAACATAATTGTCACCTTTTTAAATCAGGTGTATTGCTTTTATATTTAAATAAAGAATAGAGCTCAAAATGAAAACATTTCTAAGTGAATGGGACCTATATTTTGAGAGCATAGGTCCTAAATTGCTCTATTAATGTGATAGTTAAAATAAACTATATAACAGGAAACTGTAACAAGGTTGATAGGCTTTGATGGAAATCATTCTCAAAAGCGAGAAATTTAAGGAAAATCAGCAGCAGTACCCCTTAATGACCTCAAGAGAAGAGGAAAACAGTGTGAAAACAGGAGAGTATCAGGAGACAAAGACAGTCCGTACCCAATTTAAAACATCTTAAATCTGCAACAAAAACAGCTAAAAAGCATACTTACGGCTAACACCTTTTTTCCACAAGAATTGACTAGGCCAGTAAGAAAGGGACAGTCATCTGAACTACAAGGGCAATGATTGTGACAAGAAAAGAGAACTAAATGTATTGCAATGCATTTTCTTGAATGACTAGGGGCCATATGTATCAAGCTAATTAGCATTCGCAAAGGCCGAAATTCTGCGAATTTCGGCCTTTGCGAATGCTAATTTGACAAATGGTATGTATCAAACATGTTTGATGCAAAATAAGGAATAGCAAAATTTGCAATTCCTTATTTTGCGATTGCACTTAAGGAATCGCAAATTTTGCGATTCCTTAAATGCAATGTATCAAACAAAAAATATTCAAAAAATTCCATTAAGGATTCGCAAATTACCACCAACTTCTAGTTGGTGGTAATTTGCGAATTCTTTTCAAAAAGCTTTTTTCCAAAAAACAAAAGGCACCATATGACGGCCATACATGCCCTTAGGGCATGTATGTGCGCCATATGCCCCCAAATGTCTTTTTCAGGGGTGCAGCAGGGTGTTCTTGAGACACCCCTGCACCCTTGAAGAAATTCCTAATTTGCGATTAGCTAATTGCTAATCGCAAATTG
Organism: Lissotriton helveticus; assembly: GCF_964261635.1. Lineage (NCBI taxonomy): Eukaryota > Metazoa > Chordata > Amphibia > Caudata > Salamandridae > Lissotriton > Lissotriton helveticus. The sequence continues at coordinate 1,038,029,626 of NC_136061.1, forward strand.
CACCTTCATTCCTATGGGCCTCCTGGCCCATAGAAATGAATGGGTAATTTGCGATTAGCAATTTGCTAATCGCAAATTAGGAATGGTAAAGAATCGCTATTTAATAGCGATTTTGTACATACATACCGTTTTGCGAATTCCAAATAGCGATTCCTTAAAATTCGCTATTTGGAATTCGCAAAACGGTAGTATGATACATATGGCCCTAGATGCCTTATATGATAAGAATCAGAAAGTGTAACACAGAACATCCCGAATCCCTGTTGGATGGGTACTGATACCTATCCCTTCTATACAATTTGTCTATCTTGGAGCAGGAAAAAGAAAGGAGGAAGTGCGCCACATTTTGTTGATGAAAGGCAGGTACTAATTAGTCTAAGCCCTGCCTATCATCGAGCAGTTTAAGTGTCTTAGGGCCAGATGTAGGTAGCCAAATACCGGTCGGTAACAGCCGAAATTTGATAATTTTGTCCGTTACCGACCGGTATTTGGAAAATGAGATGTAGGAGTCAAAAATCTACTGATTCAGTAAATATGAGTCGGTATTTTACCGAATCGGAATTTACCGAATCCTTATTTACCAAATTCTTATTTACCCAATCGGTAAATAAGAAATGGTAAAAAATGTCTATGGAGATGTAGGAAACCATAAAAATAACGAATTCTATGAAATTCGGTATTTAAGAGTCTGTATTTACCATAGATTGTAAGCAGGTGGTAACCAGGTGCAGGCTATAAAATAAGGCCCCAAAATGCAACAATGTAACCAGAATGGCGCCATTCTACGTCATAGCAAGGCGGCTACGGCTACAGGCAGCAGGAGAGAGGGTATGGAGAAGGGAGGAGCAAGTGTACAGGCAGAGAATAACACTCTTCCAACTGACTGAGCCAGAGATAAAGCAAAGGTACAGGTTACACCCCCACACCATCCTGGACTTGATCAGGGACCTGCACCCACTCCTGGAGCACCCAACACCAAGGGCGCACGCCATCCCACCCCATGTGCAGGTGCTGTGTAGCCTACACCTGCTTGCCTCTAGGAGTTACCAGAGTGTGATTGCTGCAGTTGGTGGTATGTCCCAGTGCTGCCTGTCCCGTTTGTTTAGGAAGTTCCTTGAGTCCATGATGCAGAGAATGCATCATTATATTAGGTTCCCTGACACACCTGCGGAACTTGCGAAGACCAAAACAGATTTATATCAACTGGCACACTTGTCTCACGTGATAGGCTGCATAGATGGCACCCACATCCCACTCTGCCCACCTGCAGCCACAGAACACATTTACAGGAACCGGAAGTCAATGCACTCAATCAATGTGCAGGTGATATGCAACATCATTACAGACATTGTGCTAAATTCCCTGGGAGTACCCACGACTCGTACATATTCCAGAACAGTGGGGTATGCACACGCCTTGTTGCTGGAGATTTTGGGGACGGATACCTGCTAGGTAAATGACTGTTATTATTTTTCCAAACAAAGGTTCAGAATGTACATGAATCAATAATATGTCACAAGATCAATAAAGTTATACAAAAAAGGAAAAGTGAGAAAAAAGAATAGAAAACTTTATGGTCCAAAGGGAAAAATGATTAAAAAAAATGCATGTGATTATAGAAAAGTACAACATTTATTCATATTTAAAAGATTAACATAAGGCTCAGACAGGTTGTCGGTTTAACAAAAACATCACACAACATATACATAAAACCAGACAAGTGGCAAACACATAGAGGTTACATATACATAAGAGTTCTAAAACCATGTAAGAACTCCTATACACAAAACAATGTGTCCTCCTTAAATTATGGCCACAGTATCGTCGACGGCGTTTCGACCGTTGTCATAAGTACATGGTCATCCTCAGGACAATAGTTTTTCTGAGCTTGTCATCAAACCATCTGATAACTGAATTATCGCAACCCACTCTCAAAGATAGTGGTTACTTCCAACCGGCAATATCGTAACGCCCAAACAAATATAAATTAGGTATTGGGTCGATTCTTATTCCGACGAGCCGTGATTTACATCTAGATTTATTGCCGGTTGGAGGCAATAAATGTCGAATGTCAGGAACAGGAGTGCTGGAGCCACTCCTGCTGGTGGAGTCTTCTGTGTCCCCGACACCTGTGTCTCCAGCAGTGGCTGCCTGTTGTGTGAGCAAAAGCTGCATGGCAGAGGTGACTCTCCCCATCCCCCTCGACAAATCAGTGCAGCAGGGCACAATGCCATCCTCCATGTTGATAGAGCGTCGGCATAGTAGGGAGGTTGCTGCAGCAAGACGGTTCGTGGCTTTAGTCTGTTGGCGCATGCACTGACAATCCCTGCGCCTCTCGGAGTGCTCACTGTCTAGTTTGTTGCAGAGAGCACTCATGGTCTGTGTCATGTCCCTCATTCCCTTTGCCATGGACTGCATGCACTCTGTCATTGCGCCAATCCCCCAGTCTATGTTGGACACCCTGCTATTTAAAGTGCACACTTGTCTATGAACTGCTAAAATGCCCTTTGCTTGCAGGCGCTGGACTTTAACCATGGTGGCCTCAAGACCACAGAAGACACCCTCTCCATCCTCGCATTCGCCTTTCTCCCGTGCCCTTCGGCCCCGGACACCGGCCCGCACAGCTCCAGACTGTTACCCAGCGTTGTCAGCCTGAGATGGAGTTGTTGGTGTGACACCATCCACATCTTCCTCATCTGATTGAATTGAATTGAGCTTTTATATAGCGCAACTGTCACCCTACGGGTATCCTGGCGCTCAGACTTAGAACAGTCAGCCTACACGCAACCGGAGCAACCGTAGGGGCAGTATTAAAGGTCAGTCCTAGGGAAGAGCCAAGTTTTCAGGCTCTTTCTGAATTCCGTCAACGAGTTGGCCTGTCTAATGTTCTGTGACAGCCCATTCCATAGTTGGGCGGCCACCACGCTAAAGGCCTTCCCCCCCATCCTGGAGCGCCTAAATCTAGTAGTCGCCAACAGGCCTGTACTAGAAGATCGTAGCTGCCTTTTTGGATTATACCACGTAAATTTCTCTCGTAACGGGATAGGACCCAAGTTGTGCGCAGCTCTAAATACAATGCAAAGTGATTTGAAATGCACCCTTTCCCTGATGGGCAACCAGTGAAGTTCTCTCAAGGCCAGCACTGTTGAAGACCTACGTTGTCTATTCAGCACCATCTTTGCCGCCATGGACTGGACTCTCTGCAACCCCTGAAAGATGTATTGCAGCGCTCCCAGATACAGGGAGTTGCAGTAGTCCAGCCTACTCAGCACTATGTTCCTCACTACCAAGGCGCGCGTATCTTTAGGGAGTAGTGGAAGGATCTGGTGTAGCATACGCATCAAGAAAAGGCATACCCCCACAGTCTTGTTAGCATGTGATTCCATTTGAAGGTTGCTGTCCACCCAAACTCCCAAGTTTCGCACCGTTTTAGATGGGGTAAGAGGTTCCTCTTCAGATGTAAGCCTGAACTCCAGAGGTAACTGTTGGGACAATCTGGCCATGGGGAAGTAAACCACCTCTGTCTTCCCACCATTAGATTGTAGGGAGTTACTCCTGAGCCATCCAGCCGTCTGCCGCATACACTCCTGGAAGAGGACCATCGACACTGCTTGTCTCCCCTCAAGAGAGAACACCAGTTGAGTGTCGTTGGCATAATTGACCAAGTCAATGCCGAAGGATTTAATTATAGGGAACAGAGGCTGAAGGTAGATGTTAAACAGGACAGGGCTGACCGCAGAGCCCTGCGGTACCCCATATTGCACTGAAGACTTACTAGAGGTGAAAGGTGCCAAATTCACCATCTGCTGTCTTCCTGATAGGTAAGATCTCAGCCATTTTAAAGCCTGACCTGACACCCCTATACTCTCCAGCCTTTCCAACAATATTACATGGCTCACCATATCGAATGCGGCCGACATATCGAGTAACACCAAAATGGTGTCACTCCCACTGTCAGTTCGCATCCGCAGATTGTTCAGTACGGTCACCAAGGCGGTCTCTGTGCCATGACCTGGACGGAATCCAAATTGGTCCCTATCCAGCAGATGGTTGTCCTCCAGATAGCAAGAGAGGCTTTTGCTGACTACTTTCTCCAGGATTTTAATTGGATAGGGCAAGAGAGAAATAGGTCTAAAATCTGCTGGTGTATTGGGGTCTAATGATGTTTTTTTTAGGAGAGGTGTTACTACTGCTAACTTCCATGCCTCTGGAACAACTCCCACTTCCAGAGATTGACTACAAATCTGTTGTAACCAGGGAAACGTTCCATGGCCTACAGTTTTCCAGATTTTATGCGGAAGAGGATCAAGTGGGGAGCCAGAGGACACACTGTTAGCCAAGATTTCAAAAGAGTCGGCAGTAAAGGCGGGAAATATGTCCAGGGAGATGTTTGCCCGGACCACTTCGTCTGGTCACCGAGCGGAATTATCCAAGTCACTGCTGTTATTAAGGTCAAGGTCTCCGACAATTTTCGCAATTTTATCTTCAAAGTGAGCAGCAATCTCCTCGCAAAGTTCTTGCGAGGCAGCTACCTTCTTGCTTGTGCCTATTGGGCATGAGAGTTCCTTGACAATTTGAAACAGAGCTTTTGTACTGTTGGAGGCTTGTAGAATGACATTAGCATAGAAGTTTGATTTAGACAGGGCAATAGCCTTTTTATAGGTGGCTAATAAATACCAGCTTCAAAGCTATTTTATCTGATACAGAGTAAGTCTTCCTCCATTTCCTCTCCGCTTTCTTACAGGTCGAACGTAGTAATCTTAATTCCTCGCTGTACCAAGGGGCTGAGGTTTTCTTCCTATTTTGTAAACTCTTTATAGGAATTATGGGGTCTAAACTATTAGTTATGTGGCTACAAAATGCTTCATAGTTCTCCTCTACCGTGATGGAAGGGGAGAAAAGATTTGCATTAGTGAAAGGCTGTAAATTGTCCCTATCCAGTTTGGCCCACTCTCTACCCCTTCTGTATGTAATAGAGCAGATATTATCGCTCCTAGGGCTGGGAAACTTGATCCTAAAGTGGATCAGATAATGATCAGTCCAGGTTTGTGGCAATACCTCTGTCACCTCTGTCTCTGTCTCCAGAGCAAACAAAAGATCCAGTATATGCCCCCCTAGATGAGTGGGTTGCTGAACCAGTTGATGTAGGTTAAGGTTCCGACAGGAGCTTACCAGATCTCGTAGATGGCTGCCCAGACTGCCATTATCCCATAGATTAATATCGCCCATTATGACCATTCTAGAATGGGTTAGACTCAGATTAGTAATTATATCCAAGAGTGCAGGGAAGTGTGTGTCCTGTCCCGGGGGTCTGTAGCAGATCATTCCAGAGAGCAGCCTACCTTTGGCCTCTTGCACAGAAAAACCCAGGATTTCTATTCCTTTAACTTCATCTATCTCTAGCGGCGAAAATTCCAATCCTCTTTAAAAATGACCCCTACACCTCCTCCACTCCCCACAAGCCTGGGTTTATGAAAGACTTTATATACCTCTGGACATGCAAATCCCATTTCTACAGAGGAGTCAGGGCTAGTCCAGGTCTCCGTTAAAAAGAGAGCGTCCAGATTCATATCTTCAATCAGGCAGCAAACTTCAAGATGGTGCTTGACTAGGGATCTAGAGTTGATCATCCCACAGTTCAGAGAGTATTTGGCCTGACCTGTTCCTGAGGGAAGCTCGATGTGCCCTCCACTTACTTTATTGCCTATTTCCAGTAGCTGTTCCCTGGAATATTGTATCCATCCTAGTTCTGTAGAGGATCGAGCAGCATGGCTGGCGCTGGCCGCGTTTGTGGCGCGGACGGGCGCAGACGAACTTGCCTCTGGCGCGCCGCTGCGCGCTTGCAAAGCCCAGTCCTAAATAGGCGGTCGTAAAGCAGCCAGCCAGCCACTGGAGCGTGAAGGGAAATGGCACTACTAGAGTGCAGTTCAGCCCCACACCCAATATGGCGCCGGTAATCACTCGTGAGCCTGGAGGGGTTCAAATCCCGCTAAAGCAGCAGGAGATTTTTAAAAAATGTTATAGTGCAAGTGAGGGGAGTAAAAAGGTCACAGGACCACAGTGACTTAACTATAATTATTAAAAAACTGAAAATTCGCCCGTTTTCACCAATAACTTGCTGCAGCGCGGGTCAGCGCGATGTCAGTAGTTCCAGTCTGGATGTCTCAAGAATCCTGAGAGGGGCACATCATGCCTCCTTGGCCTTCCCAGCACAGATGACTGAGCTCGGTGTGGGGGAGAGTGTGGTGTGTCGCTCCGGTGTAGTGGCTGCCTGCGCTGTGGGTGTGTTTTGAAGCACAGTGCTTGGACCTGTTTTATCGGTTGTTTTATCACTACTCTCCGTTGCCGGTGCCCTCTCCTCCCTTTCCTGCGCTGTACTGCGCGATGACTCTCCTGTGGACAGATATGGACATTGGGTCAGTGGTGTTTTTCACCTGTGTGTTATTATTAATTCACATTCCTATCACACAATTGCCTAGTCCTCAACAGCTTTTGTATGTACTGTGTGGCATGCCTTGCTGATGTCTATGTTGACTGCATTGATGTATGTTCCTATGACTATGTCTCCCATGATGCATTGCTTGAAATAACTAAAACCAGTTCTGGAGTGTGATGCAGACAACCACATTGGGGAAGGGAATCTGGGAAAAGGGTGGGGATTGAAGTCCATGTATCTTACCTTTCTTTTTCCCAGCTCTGGCTGAGCTGTCAGCATCCCCAATCCCATGGATACTTTCAGGCTCCAGGGTAGATTCCACCAGCTGCTCCAGGCATTTACCTTGGACTGGATCTTCAGCCAGGTGTTCCCTTTGACTGACTCTGCTACATGCAGAGACTGCTTGCCAAACAGTTGGGTGTGGTGTATGATGACCTCCTTAACCAGCAGCTGCAGTTCTGCTGGGCTGAATTTCAATTTTCTCTTGCGCTCATCTGCATCCTTCTGAACATCCTGGGACTCCATTCTGCTGCTCAGATATGCTCAGGACTGCCTGTTCCTCTGTGTTTCCTCCAGCTCTCCAAACAGTTCAGTTGCTCTGCACCTGCATGGGTGTGGCCACTTCCAGGTACTGGGGTGGGGTGGTTGCATGTGATTGGTTGGTTCCTCTGTTGCTTTGTTGTGGGGTATGGTGGGTGTTCCTGATTGGTTGGCGGGCTCACATGGGTCTTTTTGGATTTTCCGAATCGGTAATTACCAATTCGGTATTTACCAAATCGGTAAATACCGAATCGATAATTCCCATTCATACCTATAGGGTTCAATGGGTATTGCCGATTCGGTAAATACCGACTGTTACCGAATCGGTACATTTTACAGATTTTTTACCTATATCCAGTTTTCCGATTCTTAAATACCGATTCGGTATGGATCGGTATTTAAGAGTCGGTAAACTAGAATTACCTACAACTGGCCCTTAGTGTGGATCTAGATACAACGTGTGAAACTACATGCCTCATTAGGGAGGGTTCCTGTTGCTATGTGTGGGTAGGTAAAGACATCAAGGATAGTCTAAGGCAGCCTGGCACACCCAGCAGATGATGTGCACTGTCGAGCCACAGTCTCTGTGGGAGATGCACAAACATAGCTTGATTTCCTGGAAGAACCAGAAAGATAGACTTCCATACTACTGTCCATGCTTTGCCATACATTTCAATCACAATTTTTGGGGTATTTGTGATAACTCAGCAAATCAATCCTGTTGTCATTTGGTTGAAGTTACTTCATATTTGGAGGATCCATTCTGCCTTTCATTCATCCCAAACGAAGCCATATGTTCCTGATATTTCTCAGAAGTTTCCAGCTGAACCTCCTCGGGTAAAATTACATGGGTAACAAGAATTTAAGGTTCAAGACATTTGTGATTCTCAGAGGTTTTGAATTCATCTTCAATTTCTGATCCACTGGAAAAATGTTCCTTCTATTGAATATTCTTGGGAAGATGCTTCTACAATTCATGCTCCTTTGTTAGTTTGCCAATTTTTTCAACAACACCCTAATGAGCCTAGCACTTTAGGAAAGGGCATACAGTTAAATCCATGTTGAGAGCAGTGTCAAGAGTTTACAGAAGATTGTGCATGCTCGAAGAGGGCTCATCTCACTGGAGGTCACCATATTCTAGAACGCTACACTCAATGCATGGTTGAGCACCCTTGACTCCTGGACTGCTGTAGGTTCTTGATGCTTGCATAATCCAGAGGGTTGTTCCATGACCTAGCTTGAAGGGCAGTGGTGGGACCCTGAAATCCAGTGAGGAACATTAGATGTCAATTTTGAGCTTCTTTGTTTACCAAATAAATGACAAGACTATATATATAGGGGAATGGATAGGACTTATAACTAGCCTTACTCAAGATGGTGATCTGTTGATAGGAAGTTATTTGAGATTCCCAAATCTAGGATTAAATAGAATAACTTCCCGTGATGTCAGTTCCTGTTTGAATCATATACCAGTGAGGCAATCACAAGAGGAAGATGAGTCGCAATGCATTTGCTCACTTCTTTTTTCATGCATTCTTTGCCCCATTGCCTCTATTTTTATCCAAGAAGATTTCTCCTAACAGTTTTATTTTCTTCAGGACTCTATGCCTAAACTACTTGTTTGAGTCTTTTCTTTATTGATATCACAGGAGTTTAGTGTCTTGCTGATTTCTTTAATTTTAATCTTCCTCCTCAATCAAGAGGTATAAGATTGCCTTGGAAGTTTTACCCTTTGTGGGGGTTGCTTCCTAACAAGGACCCTCTAAAGGAGGCACTTGACAACTTCCACACGTACCATTCTGTGCAGGGTGGCACTGAGCCCACTGGAAGCAGTCACCCTGTCCTCAAAATGTCAAGAAGCAAACTCAAAAGATTTCCCAGCATTTAGTCCTTGACACTTGTCCTTGGACATCAATTTCTGAATGAGATTGAGGCAGATTTTGAGCTATCGGATGTTGTGAATGATGGATATTTTTAAGAAGAGTTGTGCGTCATGGGCATTTGGATGGATCTTGCTGCTGCTGTCAGTTAGTAAGCCAGTGTTTCCCAAACTTTATAGAACCATGACACTTTTTTCAGATTGACAATCTTTCATGACCCACCTACTGTACTGTTTTTTTTCGCCTGGCCAGCACCAGCTCCTACCATCCTAACATTTTAGACATTACACTGTAGCACAGCTGCAGCTTTCCAGCACAGTGGTTCTTATATAAAATGTGGCTCATCCCCTTGGGGACAGAGAGGAGAATTCTGGCAAAGAGACCAGTCCTCGAACGAACGCCCGCAGAGCCTGACATGCAGCATTGCGTCAACTGAGTTTACACTCATGCGGACCACCTAACTACAAACATCAGGTTTGGGGTCTGTTGCCGATCCCAGAGATCACTTATATATCCCCGTGCTCACACAGTAAAGATAGGGTTAGACAGATAGATAATTTTCCATGGTTGGAATGTTTTAAAAAAAAAAGCTTGATAGTAATTCTAATTATTTTGTTTAGCTTCATCTGTCTACTATAAAGCAAATGTGCTGCGATCACTAGACTACGATAGTTTCAATAAATGTATTTTAAACTTTCTTTGTGTCTTTCTTCTATTTACTACAGGCATGCATGAGTGAGTAACAAAAGGTGAGGATCTGTTTCCATGGTTTCCCTTGGGGACTAGAGGGTCATGTTCTAGGTTGGCAAAATCCCCTGCTACTCTGGGAAGGTTGGGAGTTCAAATGAAGCACTGTGAGCTAGCCAGGGTTTGGGCAGACCAATACAGACCAGGGGGGGACAGCAGTGTTAATACTGCTGGACTTATCTGCGGCTTTCGAAACGGTCAATCACTCTACTTTGATTGACCGTGTCGGAAATTTGGGCATCCATTTCAAAGCTAAGGACCTGCTTGCTTCCTTTCTGTCTGATAGGACACAGGCCGTAACGCTAGGACCATTTAAATCAGCCGAACTGGCGTTACCCTGTGGGGTCCCCCAAGGCTCATCCCTAAGTCTGACACTTTTTAACATCTATGTGTCGGACTTAGCAAGAGTAATGAAAACCTACCGGATGAGCCTTACCTCCTATGCTGACGACACCCAGCTGGTGCTCACCATAAATAACGATGGAACAGACGTAGCTGCACGCTTTCAAGAAGGCATGTTAGCGATCAAGGATTGGATGACCAATAATTGCCTCAGGCTTAATACTGAGAAGACGGAGGTGGTCCTCTTTGGGAAAATTTCCCCTTCATGGTCGTCAGTCTGGTGGCCTCCGTCACTGGGAGCTTTACCAAGTCCCGTCCGAAAGGTCAGGAACTTGGGAGTCATTTTCGACGAAAAGCTCAATTTTGTCACCCATGTAAACCAAACAGTATCTTCTGCATTCCACAAACTTAGGCTTATAAGAAAAATAGTCCCGTTTCTTCCAGACAGTGCTGGAAAAACTGTGGTGAGCTCATTGGTGCTCTCCTCACTGGATTATTGTAACGGCCTTTTTGCCAATGTCCAAGCTCGGGTGGTTGCCAAATTACAAACAATTCAGAATGCGGCGGCAAGATTGCTTTCTAGGACTCCTAAATTTAAACCGATCAGGCAAACAATCAGGAACTACCACTGGTTGACAATCAGAAATCGGATTCAATTTAAAACTCTATGCCGGACTTTTAAAGCGTTTCACAAACAAGGGCCAGAGTTTCTTAAAGAGCAGCTTATTGCCTACCATCCAACCAGACAATTAAGGGCTAGGCACGCAATGGCGGAGGCCGTGATCGGGTAGAGCTCCGCGTGAAGCTCCCCTTCCTTGGGCCAATTCTCCGCTTAAATTACTTGCAGCCGCCTGAAATCGCAGGCGACCCATTGTGAAGCTGTTCTCGGCATTCCAGCCGACTTTCGAATTGGGAGCCCGACATCGCCCGCACCGGACTTGCCTGCAGGCCTCTGGCGGGACTCGCCGCTTCCCGGCTGGCTGGAGGAGCGACGGGAGACCGCGGCTTGGGCCTCACGCCTAGGCCTTAACCTGCGGCCTGCGCCCTGGAATCTGCGACCTCCCGCCCACCTGAGCCGACTTCTGGGAGCCCTCCCACCGCCCCGGCCCTGGCTCCCTGATACTCCTGGGCGCCTGCGGGGAACAGCACTGCAGAGAGGTGGTGATCCGACCGCTGACGAACGCCTGACACCGCGCCGGCGCCAGCGTGACTCCGGTGGCGGGACCGGCGGAACACTGACACAGTGGGGGTCCCAGCTGAACGGACCCCCCCAGACCCTGCCAAACAGCCGGAATCGTCTGCCACTTGACCCAGCATCAACGCGACTTCCGTGGGGAGACCGACGAATTACAGGAGCGGTAAGGGAGCTGTTTACACGGACCCCCCTCCTCCCCCGAGGTTCCTCCTTGTGGACACTGCTGAGACCCTGAACGGGCACCAAGACTCTTACAAAGAGGGGGCCGGGAGTCACTTGGGACCACATGCCCACTGAGGAGCGCACACTCTGCTGGTGGAGACACTGCCTACACCCCATGCGCTGAGGGCTCCCTCCGAGCGTCCTATTGTTGACTGGTTTGTGGGGGCGGCCGCAGACCGGACGTCACCGCCATTCTGGCACTGCGCGCGGGTTCTGGACCCGGTGAGGGAGGAAGAGGCACATGAGATCGGAAGGGCCCTGAGCTCCGTATCTCCATGACCCGGGAGTAACTGCCTTCCCTGCGGTGTACGTGGGGACGACGGGGCCGCTGCCACGTGTCTCCGAGCCTTCCAGCAAGCACCATGACTCTCTGGCCCACACCGAGGGACTCGTAGCCATCGCTGCCATAAGACAACTTGCTACCGCGTGCCCAGCTATATACTGTGTGTATATGCTATCCCACAACTATTCACTGTTGTCTGCCCCGTGACTCTAGTCCACTAGCTTACTCTATGGGCCGACACAGACGGAGTGAGTGACGCCGGCTGGTTCTACACACGGGCACTGCCGCACACATCGACGTGCCACCGGACTTGGCGCCACCTAACCCACAGACCGACGGGCACCACGTCCTCCAGGGGGTTGAACTAACCGGCTGGCCAGGCGGCTCTGCACATGTCCGGAGGGGTAAGAACTCGCACTGGGACAGGAGGTGCCCCGCCGAAAGGGAAGACTAACAAATTGCAGAACAGGATGGCTGCTGATCAGGTAACCGCAAGACTGGACAGCGTGCTCGCAGCCATGGAACGGATGGAACAGTCGCTACAATTGACCAGAACGTCATTGGAATCCAAAATAGACGGCGTCGCCATAGATCTCACTCACCTGAGAGAGGATCATAGGAAATTGACTGATCGGACCAAGACTCTGGAAGGAACTGTGCAGGAACTCGAACCCAGGGTCACCCAGACGGATAAACAAGTGCAAGATCTCCTAAACAGAGTGGAGTTCCTGGAAGACCGCGCTGAGGATGCGGAAGGGCGGGCAAGATGCAACAACATCAGACTCGTGGGGGTCCCGGAAAAATGGGAGGGCATCCATCCTACCCAACGCGTGGAGGACTGGCTGAGAGAAATACTACCCGAAGGCACGCTCTCGCCCTACTTCGTGGTGGAGCGAGCACACCGCGTACCCACGAGGCCTCACACCACTGGCTCAAACCCGAAGCCGCTACTCTTCAAGATACTGAATTATCGAGACAGAGACAAGATCCTAAGGGAAACCAGAAGACTCGGAGACATTCGCATTGACAATGCCACAGTGATGTTCTTCCCGGATTACACTGTCCAGGTGCAACGTCAAAGACATAATTTCCTAAAGGTGAAGCGACGTTTACGCACGGCAGGCCTCAAATATTCCCTGCTCTTTCCTGCGAAGCTGAGAGTGGTGGCGCGGGACAAAACCTACTTCTTTAGCACTCCCGAAGAGGTCAGTGACTGGCTCGACAGTGGCACAGAACTATGAGGCGCGACCGCGTGCGCGCGGACCGCGGCGTCGCCGAAGAAACAGAGGCCAGCAACTCCACCGACCTGAGGAGGCGGCACGTCATTCCCCACCTGCGGACCAAATTATACAAGATTAACGGGATGCACTCCGGAGGGTCTCCCACCTGAGCAATTCACCATCCTCGGACGTCATTCAGGATACCTCCCAACAGATAGAGCCGAGCGATGATGACGCCATCTACGGAATACCGGACTCCCAGTTGTCCGCGGACCTACCCGATATCACGCCGCAAACTGCTGACTTGCCCCACTGACCACCACGCAAGTGGTCCTGGCAGACTATGCCGGGGCGATGGGGACAGACCTGGGGACTGTACGTAAGCTGGAACACTGCAACCCGGGATGTCTACTGCTGCCCCGGTGGTAGATGAAGTGACGTCTATGCAGTGAGTATACCCCGGCCACATGGCCACAGTAGAGATAAGATGGTAGTGGAACTGTCCCACAACTTCTCCCCTTCCTCCCTCCCTACCTGTTGTCCCAAACACCTGGACACTTTCCTACCGCAGGTCGCTGGGAGACGGAATCTGCATCTCCCTTCCCCCCACCTGAATAGCCGTGCAGAGGCCCTGTGAAGAGGGGCGGCGTTGCCTCCTCAAGCAATGACTTTGGCTGCATGGAGTTCATGACATATGGCCCAGGGGAGGCCCACTATTCCCCTCCCCTCTCTTGAACACGTAAACTGCTGTGGTTGCGACTAGCACACGTTACCCCCTAGACTTGAGTACTGTTTCTTTGCATCTTTGATGTGTTTGGACGGCGTCATGTTCCGAAGCCGACCTTTTGGTATTTGCAGCTGTTTTGCAATGTTTGAACATTATGATTCTTATCCCACCCTAACCCTTGGAGACTTGCCTGGACTTTTCCTTCATGTGCTAATGCCTATGTGTGGTCTGAGTGGGAGGTGGGGACTGGGGGACCGGTGGAAATTCTCACTAGGGGGCGCGTGGGGAGCGGGGCGGGTACTTCTTACCGAATCACTGAGTATGGCTGAGATCAGGATATGCACGTGGAATGTTAGGGGCATGCACACACCATCGAGACGCTACCAAATCTACTCTTACCTGAAATGTCACAACTTTCATGTTGCATTGCTGCAAGAAACACACCTAAACAGGGCAGAAGTGCACGCACTGCGCTGTAGGTGGCGCGGACAGCTTTATGCCACAGAGTACTCCTCCTACGCTTGCGGAACACTCATGTGGATCCGGCCGGGCACCCCATTGGTAGTCACCGACACACGGATTGACACAGAGGGTAGATATGTGATAGCCCGAGGCAGACTTGACGGACACCCTGTGGTGCTTGCCTCTTTGTATTCCCCGAATACTGAACAGAGCAAGTTCTTTGACGGCCTATCCGCAGCGCTGGCGCCCTGGCATGGCATCTCATGGATTCTTGGGGGCGATTACAACTGCGTCCTGGATGTAAACCTGGACAGATCTTCCGCACCCCCGGTCAGTGCCCAGACACACACCACTACGAAGACTCTCCTTACTTGGGCCCTGCAATGGGACCTACAAGACCCATGGAGGACACGCAACCCCACGACACGAACATATTCATACTGGTCGGGCGCACATGCACTTCACGTACGCCTGGATCGGTACATGATCACCACTGATCTTCTCCCACTGGTCAGGGATTCACAATATATGGGCCGCACACACTCGGATCATAATCCCCACACGCTAACTATTGCTTGGGAAAACCCCCACCCACCTATCCCCACTTGGCGCCTCCAACCGGACCTTTTACTAGACGCGACCTTCCGCGACTCCCTACTTGCGCAGACGGCCCAATACTTCGAGCTCAATACAGGCACGGCGTCCTCCCCACAGACCGAATGGGACGCGTTCAAGGTAGTGACCCGGGGAATATGTCTGGGTACGCAAGGACACATCCGGCGTCAACTTGAACGCGACCTGGGGCAACTGGAAACTGAGCTGCTGGGCCTTGAGCGCACCGCGGAGGGAAACGCAGGCGCTCGATTGACTGATGCTCGGGCGGAACATGGTCGCCTCTTGGAACGCTTACGCAACGTCAACTTCGCGGCACACTCTGCCCGCACGCATCGACAGGGGGATAGGCCGGGCAAATTACTGACTTGGCTGATTGCACGGGAGGATCGCTCGACCCCCATCTCAGCAATAGGAACAGAGGATGGCAGTACACTCTACACCCAGCGCCAAATACACGAGGCATTCACTGTCCACTATTCGGGGCTGTATCGTTCCCGGCTGCATGTACCACTATCTGACATAGCCGAATATCTCTTGCCCTTACAGCTACCCACCCTCACGGCTGCGCAACAGGGTGAACTTGGAGCACCTCTAGACCCGGAGGAACTCCGAGACACCATTTTCAATCTTTCGAACGGCAAGTCTCCGGGACCGGATGGCTTGCCTGCCGAATTTTACAAAGCCGCCCGGACATCCTTATACCCCACCTGATAAAAATGTACACTGCGGCCACAGACGACGTCTCCCTACCCCCGACTCTTGATGATGCTACCCTAGTGTCTCTGCTCAAACCCCATAAAGATGGCGAGTGCATGGGATCTTACCGCCCCTTAGCTCTCCTCAATACGGACTACAAGATCCTCGCTTCCACGCTTGCCCGACGCCTGGCCCCTATGGTACCCACACTGGTGCATCATGACCAGAACGGGTTTGTGCCGACGCGCCATACGTCCCATAATATCCGCCGTCTTTTCCGTCTACAAACATACGCCACGAGTCGGTGGCCACGCGCCGGGTGCTTAGTGTTGGACCTGGAGAAAGCGTTTGACTCGGTGGAATGGCCCTACCTGCGAGCGGTCATGGACAAATTTAGACTGGGGGACGACTATGAGACCATGGTCGGCCTCTTGTACCGCAGGCCTACGGTCCGCGTACGCACTGGCGTGCTACTCTCTGACCCGATACGTGTACAGAGGGGCACCAGACAGGGTTGCCCCCTGTCGCCCTTACTATTTGCTCTAGCGGTGGAACCACTGGCTGTGACGCTCAGGTCCCGAGGGGCGGAGTGGGGTATACCGATGGCGGATGGCCTACATACGGTGTCACTGTATGCAGATGATCTCCTCCTCTATATCAAAGACCTGAGTGCTGTTCCGGTGTCACTAACTGACATCTTTCGCACCTTTGAGGAAATGTCAGGCCTGAAAGTAAATTGGACCAAGTCAGGGGCTTACTCCTTTGACCCGAATGTTCCCGAGAGTGAGATACGCATCGGTGGCGAGAGACTGCAGTGGTACCCCACGACATTCAGATATCTCGGGATTCACATTTACCGTGACCCTGCGGATATACTGGAGGGGAACCTGGGGCGAGCGATCGCATCCATTCGATCACAAATTGGATTCTGGAAAACGTTACCACTAAACGTTCCCAGCCGTGTAACCCTAGCAAAAATGATAGTACTGCCACGGCTTCTGTACTACTTTGCCAATATCCCAACTTATGTCCCTAACCGAGTGTTTCGCGACCTTGAGGTCCTATTGCGCGACCTGATATGGAACAAGGGCCGGCCACACATCGCACTGGCGAAACTTTATATGCCAATTGAGACGGGGGGATTGGCTGTTCCCAACATGGAGCTGTATTACCTGGCGGCACAAATGCAATGGGTGTTGGGATGGCTAGGAGGTAGGAACCTGGGGGACACCGCCACGGACGCCGACGTCTGGTCCCAGTTGCAGATACAAGTCCTGTTTCACCCGCTGACCCACGCTCCCCGACCTTCCCAACTGTACCTTGCGGTGGCGCGCAGATGCTTCCTCCGCTGCCTGCGCCTAACACGGGACACAATACCATATGCCCCGATACTCCCTTTGCTAGGTACCCCGACTACAGCAGGGTCTTTAACGGCCGTGAGACTTGACAGCTGGACCACTGCAGGAGTGGAAACACTAGGGGACCTGTACTCTGATGGCGCCCTCCTCCCCTTTGTCAATCTTGTAGCAGACACGTCTCTTCCGGCTGGACAGTTCCTATTACATGCGTCCCTCACCCACACACTATCTACAGCCTGGGGCGACATATCTGACAAACTACCCACGCACCATCTTATACAATACCTCCACGTTATGTGCAATGGCACACACGTCATTCACTGGCTGGCGCAAGCTCTTCTACTCCATACCAGTCCTGCCACAGCGCAACTAAGGGAAAAATGGGCGACGGACAGGGGACGGGATTGGACGGATAAGGAATGGGTGATGATCCTTGCTTGCCCAGTTAACATCCCACGCAACCCTCGCTTCAAAATTATACAACTCTACATACTACACCGCGCATACCTCACCCCAGATAAAATAAATAGGTATTTTTCGGTTACGGATACTGCCTGCAGCCGCTGCTCCATGGTGGGAGCGGACCTCTTTCACATGCTCTGGCTCTGCCCTACCCTTCAACATTATTGGGATGGGGTAACCACGCTACTCGCGCACTGCACCAAAGAACACGTACCGAGGACTTGGGAGGCCTGTATACTTGGATTATACAAACGCACTCGACTGAACAAGGTCCCGACCCGGTACTGGGATCTTGGCCTTATCACGGCCAAACGGCTGCTTACCAAGCGGTGGAAGGCTGCCACACCCCCACACATCCGACACTGGTGCCTGTCACTCACAAACTGGGCACGGGCGGAGAGCACTGTCCTGCGGCGAGAAGAGACAGCGGGCCTTCGGAAATTTCCGATCGCACAATACTGGGATGACATCCTCCAGTCCTTTCAACAGAAGTGTGTGGAACAGGGTATCACGTGAAGAGACTAACGTTGCCCCCCCTTCCCTTCCCCTCCATGCAGCAGACATCGTGAGGAACACCCACACCCACTAGACTTCCCTACTCACACGATCTTCCCTCTTCCCCCCTTCCCAGACATCTACGCATACTTGAGTCTTCACGTACACTACGTTAATCGCTCCCTACAAGACCTCCATGCCTCGATAGCCACATGCCGCGAATCTGACTGTCCCACTTTGACGCGTGCGTCGCCCCTCCCGCGCTCGCATCCTTACATGCCCAGCCGTCACGGGGGGTTCTGCCGCCGTTTGCCCCATACATGATGCTGCATTACCATACCTAGCGCGCCCCTATAACGATGTTCCCCCCTGAATACTTAACATGCAGGAGGAACGCTCCCCGTATACTCTATCCTGCCCGCCCACTGAACCACTATCGATACATTGGCACTGCAGTTCCCTCCTTCAGCCCATGTCAATCTCTACCTCCAAATCCCTTCATTTTTTTCCCTTTTTCTTTTTTTCATTAGCACATTTTTTCCATGTTATTGTTCTAAAGTTTATTGAAATGCTGGTCCCTTTCCCCTCTAGACCAGACACCTCCAAGTTAGATGTAACACACGCTAACTCTTGGGACCTTTGAGAGTGACAGTCATGGTCGCAGTAATTCTTTCCAACTACTAGCACAAATGCCGGACGCTCTCACCAGAGTGGATAAGCTATATAAGCATTTGCTCGTCGACACACTTGGGATGCGGAATAGCCTCATCTCTCACTATCAATACCCTACGTCCTATCGGGAGGGAGGCTCCGGTGCCGCCCTCCCTCACGTTCCACATGTCTCACAATGAACCGCAGTTTAGTTGAGAACATTGATGAGTGCTACGATGGCCCAATACCTGCGAGTTCACACATATCACCAAACAAAAAAAGGAGAAAAACTCTACAGACCTACATCTCCACGTCACCAAATAGTTTTATGATTGCCAACTGTTGAAATTACACAGTTTGCGCCGCCGAACCCCAGGGTTGTCGGCCTTGAGGCTGTGTTCACTAAATACCAGTGTCATAATGAAAAAATGTATGCGGCTGGCCCGGATGGGTTGTAAGCGAAAGCGCTGTGTAACATCTCTGTTGCCTGATACAGGTCTTATGAAAAATAACTATAAAAAAAAAAAAATCCAACCAGACAATTAAGACCTTTGACACGGCTTCAACTTGTGGTACCGCGCACTAGGACTGTCACTTGGGGAGACAGACGTTGCACGGTTACTGCAGCAAGACTTTGGAACTCTCTTCCATTAATTCAGGAAACTGTTGAAGACATGGTTGTTTGACTAGTAACTTGTCTGCCCCTTACCACTCTTGACAGGTGTTCCATCTTCCTCCTCTGAGATATAAACTGAACTCATAGCGCCAAGACGCCCACGGGCATTCGTTGCACTCTATAAATTGTAATAATAAATAAATACTGAAGTTGTAGAGAGACTCAATCCCTATACTCTGACATCCAAAGACACAGTTCTGCTTTACTAGGAGAATCCCTGTGAAACTGTCTGCCACTGAAGCCGCATATGAGTTAACAACCGTCTACAGTCAGCCAATGACATCGATTATCTCACTGTGTTATGTTTCTAAGGTTTGGAAGGAAACATGGGCCAGATCAAGCATGCACTATGTGCTACCTGGGCAAAATATAAAGATTGTTTCAGTCCCACGTAAAAATGTTCCTGGGCCTGGGCGAAGGATCTTAACTAATAGTTGCAGTATAATTCCTCGACAGTTAAAAATCCCCCACGTGCCCTGCTGCATAGAAGGTAACTTTGAACATGTTATAAAAAGGCCTCAACGCCCAAAAGAGGCAGATACTCCGCAAAGGAAAGATCTGCAGAGATCCTTGCTGACTACCTTGATTCACACCATCGCCAATTGCTGAATCAGGTATGGAAAGTCCCTCAGGTCTCCCACCCCCATTAGAAACACTTCTGGGAGTGTATAGGAGCTGTGTGTATCAGCCAAGAGCATTTTTCCCCAGTTGGGGGCCCTCATCAAGCCAGCCCACTGCATGCTGCAATTGCGTTGTAGCATATTAGAGAAACAGGTTTGCAGCTCCAGCCCGCCTTCTGTCCATGGGAGTTTCAACGTGGACAAACTCGCCCGGCTTCTCTTACCCGCCCACACTTGGTCAGTCAGCAACCTGTCCAGCCGGGCAAACGATGCCAGCACATGGCATATCACGTTCTGGAAATCATACAGACACCTCAGCATGAGCATCATTTTTGTCAGGGCTACTCTCCCCATAATTGGCAGTGGGAGCATTTTCTAGAAGTCAACTGACCTCCTCATTCCATCTCTACTTTCCGGTCTTGTTGAGATTTCCATGCCTTACTTAAATTAGCTGAAAATCGTTCATAAATTCTAAGTTGTTCTGTACAAGGCCACAAAAATCCCCAACATGGCACTACCTGGTAATACTCTATTAAAAGAAGTATATTTCAGCATGTGCAGTACTGCTTCTGCACCTCATTACCATTTTGTACATTTCTACTGGGCACGAGTCAGGTTTCTGGTGTATATTTTGTGGAATGTCAGACCTTGCAGGCAGCCAATAAGAGGAAAGCGAGTAAGCAAAATAAAAAAAAGTGTTAAAAGACCTTAAGAGATCCTGAGATTTCTGTTTGAATTCAGGTTTTCTTGTTTTCCAATCTTTCACATGCAATCTAATGGGGCACGTGCAATTAAAGTTACAATACCTTTCTTTAGACGCGGTTTGTGTAAAAGTATTGATACTTTTTTTTGGTGATGGTATCTATTATACAATATTATCTTTACCATTTCCCAATCTACTTACACAGTGGGGGATTTTTAACTCTCCTTCAGTTCTCTCATTTGCATTTAAATTTCAGTGGTGAAGGGTAGACCCTGTACGTATGACATGTAAAATATATTGATATTATTTTTATTTTTCTGGGTTGCAGCCCTGATGAAGTCATTTGATGCATATATATAGCATATGACGAAACACGTGTTGGCTGCCAAAGATGTGATTTGGAGGACAACCATTAAACTGGATAACAACCATTAAACTGGATATGTGGATTTCGTGCTTTTCTGTGGACAACTTACTTTCTTGAGATTTGGACTTTATGATGATATTAAGAATGTTACATCTGCACTTATATAATGGTTTTGACTGATACAAGTATATATTGAATCTTTATTGTTGTAGAGCTCAGGAAGAAATTTGTTGATATAACGTCCATGTAATCTATGATTTTTTTATTGAATTTGTAAGGTTTTTAAATTGTATTTTCTATCTAAAATGGCTCTATCAGAAGTATTTTTATAAGCTTGTATTTTCTGCAGTGGATTAATGAGCGTTGTTTTTTTTCTTTACATTTTTTATATTCGCGAGGACATCACGATCCCTGTGGCCAACAAAGTAGATATTTAATGATCACCACCACATACAAAAATAATATGTAAAAAAATCCATTCTGAACATTGCCCTACACATATCACCACAGACATACTTCTTTCAAAGCATGTTTAAACTCATATTTTTGTACTAAGTTTCTTTAAAAAACATCTTTCAGGCCTATTTTCCGGTTTAGCGGTTATTGGGGACATCACGATGACGTCGTTAACAGTGATGATCGCGCCTTTTACATAAAGTCAAAAACACATATATCCACACATACTACAGTATTTTACACACTAGGGGTTTCTTACAGTATTCTCTAAAGTCATGTTTTTCAAGAGAGTTTCTATAAAAACCATCTCTATTTTATATTTTCGCGGTGATGCCGGAGGTCGCGATGTCGGTAATCACGATGCCCGCGGACATGTTGTGAAAGCGGAAAACAAAAGCAGACATTCAATGGTCACTAACAAGTCCAAAAATAATATGTAAAAAAATCCATTCTGAACATTGCACTACACATTTTACTATATACATACTTCTTTCAAAGCATGTTTAAACTCATATTTTTAACCTAAGTTTCTTTAAAAACCATCTTTCAGACCGATTTTCAGTTTTAGCAGTTATTCGGGACATCGCTACATCGGCTTTAACCACGATGATCGCGCCTTTTCCATAAAGTAAAAACACATATAGGCACACATATTACAGTATTTTACACACTAGGGGTTTATTACTGTATACTTCAAACTCATGTTTTTCTGATGTATTTCTAGAACAACCATCTCTGAAACCTATTTTCCAATTTCGAGGCGACTCCGGAGACCGCAATGACGTCTGTAATCGCGATCCCCGAGGACATGTAGCGAAAACAAAAGCAGACATTCAATGGCCACCAGCACAGCCATAAATCATACCTGTATAATGAATTCTAACCATCACAGTACATAACTCACTATATAAATGACTCTTTAAAAACCTTTATCAAACTCTCAATATCTCTATAACAATGGGTATTATTGATTCACTGACTTTTAAAAATGTTTTCACCAATATTCACGATGACGTTAATAGTCGTGATGTCCCCGCAATGGTACACGGGGCTGCTCTGGCTCATGCGGCTGCGTAGCGAATATCGCGCGCGCTAAAAAAAATCAATTTTGGATACAACTTATGTTAGCTTTTTCAACCTCCTGAACACTTCCTGATGGATAAAATGGTGGCCACAACTTTCTGTTCAGGTTGCGTCTAGTTCACGTTGGTGCATGCATTCGTGATTCATCGCAAAACCAAAGGGAAATATCTGCGGCCAGAGATATCACTATAATTTTAAACTTACATTTCTCAACTACTGAATGGTTGTACACCAAATAAGCAGAAGGCACTTCCTTGAACTGACATCAACCTCCCAGCCAAATTTGGTGTAAGTCCGTTCAACGGTTCGGGCTGTAGGTTTGGCTGAAGGTTCCTATGGGAATTAATTACAAACGCAACCTTATTTCGCGCCCCAAATTCTCGGTCCCCACTTCACGGATCATCCCCAAACTTTCCATAACAATAGAACCTACCTTGACACTTTTTTTCCCAATTCTTTTTATTTGAACAAAGCATCAGTTAAATGCACAGTACAGAGGAAAATTGTCATACCAAAGATAACCCATTCGGGAGTACAGGACGCTGGAGCGCACACAATATCAGGAACTTCACGGGGATGGAGGTACATCAAGAACAGCATCCCTGGGCGGCACACAAATCTCTCTTCTATAACTATTCCAAGGTCCCCATATCAATGCCCACTTTCTCTTGCCATGAAAACAACAGTCTTTTCCCTAAACATACTCCAGTCAAGGTGGTGGGTTGTTCGGCTCCCCACAACTGGGCAATATTCCTTTTCGCTATCATGAAGCCCAATGTAGCCCACTGTGTCTGCGCAGAGTTTAGGTCCGTGGGTTCCCATATGTTCAGGAGGCATCTCCTCGCTTCAGGCAGTAAGGAGACCCCCAAAACCTTGTGTATAGTGTGGTGAATTTTGCGCCAGTACTCTGTGATGAACTGACATTCCCATATGATATGAAGGAAGGTACCCACGAGACCACACTTCCGTCTACACAAACCAGTATCAGAAAGACCCATGGGCCCCGTAACATAGACCCTAGTGAGTACTTTTAGTTGAACGAGCCGCAGCCTAGCTGGAATGGCGACCACCTTTGGAGAGGACATGGCAGACTGCCAGTCTTCGTCATCTAATTCTATTCCATCTTGAACCCACCTAGCCCTCAACTCCTCAATAGGATTAGCCCTATGGTTGATTAGCTTCTAATAGATCAGGGAGATCGTTTTCTTGGGGAGGTGGCCATCCAGAATTCTATCCTCGATAGGTGAAGCCTCCGGGAGATCCGCGTCTCCGGGTAGTGCCGCCTGGAGTGAGTGCCGGATTTGTGAGTACCGGAAGTACTCAGAGCTCGTCAACTCTAATTCGGCCAGCATTTCTTCGAATGACTTAATCCTCACTTTGCCCCAAATATCCCTAATGGTGGAGATCCCTATCAGATCCCACTTATCAAACCCCTTTGTCCTCCAAAGCTTACCTAACCTCTCTGAGTCAAAAAGCGGGGTAGCCAACGTCAGTTTATCCTTCCACCCCAGCGAGCTCGTGGCATCGTGCCAAATCCGGACAGCATGCTTGGTCGGCCCTGTCAAGTTCAGCTTAGTTGGTTTCGAATACAGGGCCCTATTGTATCTACCGCCGGGGAGAAGCCATTTATCCATGGCATAGCCCGGATTGGCAATGGGACCGAACGTTCCATGGTTGATCGCAGCCAGCTGGGAAGCCCAATAGTACCATTTAATGTCTGGGAGGGTGATACCTCCATCATACCAGGGAAGTGTCAGCTTAGCTAGAGCAATACGGGGTCTGCCCTCCCATAGGAGACTCTGCTGCAGCCCCTCCACCTCACGAAAATAGCTGGTTGGCACTACATCAAGAGTATTCTGTAGGGCATAAAGGAAGCAAGACAGGGCCATCATTTTGAAGAGGGCCGCTCGCCCCAACAAAGAGGGCGGAATTCTCCTCCAGTTAGCAATATCACTCCTGAGCCTCTGCAAAGAGGGAAGAAGATTTTGGGCATATCTGACCGCTGGGTCAAGAGAGATGAAAAGTCCAAAATACTTGAACCCATCCGTATTTATTTGGATAGGACAGTGCCGAGGAGGGGCCGGGGGGTCCCCTTTCAGGACAAACAACAGAGATTTCCCCCAGTTAATGGAGAGCCCTGAATTTTTACCGAAAGATGCCAGGATGTCACAAACGACAATAAGGGACTTCCGGGGAGAGATTAAATAAAGCAGAATATCGTCTGCGTACAAGGATTTTCGGTCTTCCCATTCCGGGCACCACCGAATGCCTCGGATAGATGGTTCCCAACGCAAACAGGCCGCTAGAGGTTCCAGGGCCAGCGAGAAAAGGAGGGGAGAGAGAGGGCAGCCCTGCCGATTGCCCCGACCGAGCTGAAAGGACGCTGTGAAACCCTGTTATTAACAACTATTTGGGCAATCGGCTCTGTATACAGTAAACGCACCCAACTTATAAATTCAGGACCGAATCCAAATTTCTCCAGGACCGCCTACAAATAGGAACATTCTATAGTATCAAAGGCCATGGTTGCATCGAGCAAAACAATTACGGACGGCTCCTGCAGAGAGTGGGTTCTAGCTATCACCCCAAATTTAAATACATTAGTAAAATTAATATTTGGTGGATTCTGAAAATCATTATTATAAAAATTAACAAAACAAATAGAAACGAGTCTTTTATCAATAATTGCCTGGAATTTATCAGTATTAGTATCCAAGGCCTTTACACTTCCACCTGCAGAGATGTTTATCCAAGTTGACAGGCCTCCTGACGGGCGACCCAGGATTGGAATGGGAGCGAGGGTATTAAAGCACTCAAACCCATCCACAAATAAGTCCCTAGTTGCCCATGTCTCCTGGAACATTAAGATGTCCTGTTTTTGAACAAATTCTATCCAGTCTGGCAAATTTATTTGAGAAGCCAGGCCGGCGACATTCCAACTTAGTATTTTTAAGTCGAGATCAGGGTCAAGGGTGGACGCGGTTGGAATACAGGGGCCCTGAACTAGGGGTTCAGAAGATGATGAAGTGATCTTAGATGACACTACTATGGGAGGTAGTCAATCCTGGTTATCCAAATCTGACAGGGGCAAAAACCTATTGTATGTGGAGATGGGAAATCCGATATTTCCAGTTCCTAAATGTGGCTCATAAAAATAGCCCAAAGGCAAAGCCCAGATCTGAGTTGGGATATTAGGGTAGAACTCCTGTGCTGTTACTATTGATTTCACCAAGGATGAATTACGAAAATTGAGGACTATACAGTCCCCCTCGATGTTTTTTAGAGACTGACCCACCTATCCCACTCTTCGTGTCAAAATAATGTTGTTAGTAAATGATGCCCTGAATCCCTTATGTTTCGACAGCCAGTCAACATTTTTGTTACATAATTGGTCCCATGTCTCGACCTGATTCTCTTTGAGGGGTGGTACTCCTACCGGGACCACTACATAAGGACTGGAGCTTCTGGTGGTAAGTCAAATGACTCCCGACTGCGCATTGGGGTTAAGATATGCTCGGGGTCTAAGCCACCCTCACCTACTCTGATACCTTCAGAGTATCAATGGCTGAAACACCAGAAGAGTTAGTCGGAGGACTGCGGGTCAGATGCGAGTTTTTGACTGACCGGCTATAAACACAACTAGCGACACATCCAGTGCCAACAGTATTATTTGGTACCCTGTGTAGCTCTGGTGCAAAACAATCTTTTACTTTGTTTCAAGTTACACAAGTGCCAACAGTTGGAGTGGTTGTTGGTGCCCTGATTAAAATATCGGGGTTGGCATTAAGTACATTACTCGTTGTCGCCATCCTGATGTCAGCAGGCTCATTAGGATTATACTGGGTACTTAGATTAGTGCTAAGCATGTCCAAACGGTCCAATCTTTTCCTCAAGACTTCAAGATTACTATCCAGTAAGTCTCTGATGTGTCCGTACACAGTATCTACAACAAGAGTAGTAAATGGGTCCCCTTGATTATAACCCTCTAAAAAAGGGGAACCTGCGTCAGTCTGTGTGCCGATGGATTTGCCAAGCTCTTTAGTTGGGGGTTGAATAGGTGCTTCTGAGGTCTTAGCAGAGGCCGAAGTATGTATCCAAGAACTCAGTGTGGTGTGGGATGAGCTTACACGAGTTGGTTGTTTCCTCTTTGCAGTGACTGGTTTCGCTGGCTTTCTCTTTTGTTTTGCCCCAAAAGCTACCTCGGGCCCCACAGATATTGAGGTGGGGGCCAGCTTTACGGAGTGAGCTACACTGTCTGCACCATCATTAAACTCACCCGGTGAGACCTTAATGTTATGGTAGAATCGTTAATACAGCCATTATGCAAAGAGCGCTGAAGTTACGAAGAGGTGAAGTGGTAACATGATCTCCCCCTGGCCCAGGCACCTGTCATCGGAAGGACCCCAATACCAAGCGAGAGGCGCCTCTCAGTTAGTTCGATCTCGTTGGCCACAATGCTTACAGCCCTTTCCAGCATACTATCGATGCTGGATGTAACAGGTCGTTGTTGGGGTAGTCCCCCTTGCGTCCCCATATTGTCCAGTGCGTGGCAAAGGAAATGTATGCGCACTTACCTTAGGGGGAATGAACAGTTCACAAGAGACACAGAAAGAAAGAGGGGTGGCCCAGCCCAGTCTCCTCTGGGCACTGACGGGCGTGGACGGGCCCTCCCTTGGCCCGGGCACACCCACGCGCGTCCCGCGCTGCGGGAGGGCTGCTAGCTATTTGAAGGTCCCCCTGGCGCTGCCCACCCTCCTTTTTTCCCTTCCTACGGTAACCTTACCGTTCTTTCTTTACTCACCTCGTGGCCGCAATTAGTTCTAAAACCTTTTTTACATAAACCATGTGATCACTTTTCGCTCATTGATTTCTGGATTTAGACTGGTCTTAACGACACCATTGCAACTTTTGTTTTTCATCGAGGCCATTGATTACCTGTGCATGTAATTTATCATTTGGGTATCTAGACTTTCTTAAGCCTGACTTGAATGTGAACCTTTCGTTCTATTATCTTAAACATTAACACTTTCTGCATCTCATGTAAGTTATATGACCTGATAATATCTGTCTCTGACTGCCCCTGGACCGTTTTAACACTGTTCTTTCACTAAGTAGTAATGTTTTGCTTTTTGTGCATCGTCCGGGTTTTTACCCTTCTCCATGAATGAAATGTTGATTGAATTTCTCTGTCTAACTAGCCAATCTGCTTCTTCTTTTGAATGGAACGTCTTTTTGATTTTTTCATTTATGTTGCCGGCATAACCGATGAGACTTATTTTCCAGACTGTGTGGTTGTCTTTTTTCTAAACCTATATAATTCTTACTGTTGATATTGTTACCTAACAGGCCAATTCTCACCATCTCACGCGTCACGTTATCCTCTTTTTGGGGTTCCTAGCCAGAGTACCGCCTCTGTTCTTCTAGATTATTGATATTGGTTGTTTTTTGATTTCTTGTGTTTCTTCTCAGTATTCACGGAACCATATTTTTATATTCCCTCACCTGGTTTCTACCTATCTCATGTGTGATGTCACTACCTAACATGTGAGATGTATTTTTTTTTCTCGTTTTCACATCCATAAGGGTTTTCACTCACGTAACGTGATTTCTGCACTATGCACCATTTCACAGACAAAACGCCATGTACATATTTTCCCATACTGTACTATGTTTTTCATCTCGCCCTGAAGAGTCACAGGCTCCTTGCCCACTTGATGAAACACGTGTCGCTTGTCATTTGCTTTTGAAGTTACCTTTCAACAAAGGAAGGTCAAATACAATCATTTGAAGAACAAAAAGACTTTCTATTGTGTCCACTTTGTTTCATTTACTACCTATTGTGTTCTTTTGATTAAGCATGATACATGTATACACCTTGCTTAACGTGTGCACAGGATTCTTGTCATACTTAATTTATAAGTGCTTAGGTATTGGTAGAGTAATAGGATAGGTAGCTAGTGCTGGATGGTTGATTGGAGAAATGCATGGGACAGACTGGAGGTTCCTAGACAGCATAGGTAGTAACTGAGTATTTAAAAGAATGTATCAATGCTGTGTACCTGATTAGAGGTCTGCATAGTGCTCAGAATATTGCAGCTTTACTAGTTTTCTCGGCTAGGCCATTTCTTAGGTACATGACGAATAACTAGAATAATTTCAGTGCTGCAAAGAGAGTACATGTTCAATTTATAAGTACTTAGATATTGGCGGAGTGGTAGGGTACGTAAATAGTGCTGGATGGGTCAATGGAGAAATGGAAACACACAGGATGATTTATAGATTGCATTGGTACTACTTTACTTAGTAGTTGGTTAGAGGTTTATATAGATAGTGCACAGCTGAATATAGTAGTGCATTGGTAGTGTTTGCATTACTTAATGTTACCTTGACAGTAGTACATATTAAAAAATGCTTAGCATTAGGATCTGTGAAAGAGAAGAAAAAATACAGTTATAATATATGATATTATATTCTTTACAACACAATATAATTTTAACATTATGTAAATTATTTCATTTGCCTTTTTTGCTGTTGTCAGAATATATTGAATTTCACTACAGATAGTGATTTCAATGTTACTCATCACATAACAGCGGGGGAAAAAAACAATCAATAAGATTGTTTTAAAAAACCCAATTCTGTGTCAAAAATATTTATTTTCAATATAGTCAACTATTTCTGCACATTCCATATAAACAACATCCTCAATAACGTATCATATAATACAAATCACACACATATAAAATGCTTCTTTCTAAGAGAATTTTATTACTTCAATATGAAAGAACTGAAATAATAATTCAATGAGCAATTCTATATAATTTCCATGTACTCTAAATGATGTTCTTCAAAAATATATGCAGTGAGAATGTCCAAGAAAAAGTCCTTAATTGCTATTAATACCTTTCCTCTAGGCCAAAAGGTATTCCTGAAACTCTTTATACTGAAATTGTCCAATAGTAATCGTATGAATACATTTCTAACATATTTCCAATAGGCCGAATTATGTTCTTAAAACTTTGACTTTAAAAATATTAGGTAGGAATTTGGTAAATCATGAGGCACACAATGCTTAAAAAAAACAAATGTGCATCATTACAATATGGCCATCCTTTATTGCATTTTAAATAGACAGTGTAATGTCCAGATGTTGTAGAAGAACCATCGTGAAAAATTATTGCTACTGCTACAAATGTTTTTCCTGATATTGATAGTTGACTTGCTACAAAATGTTTAATTAAAGTTTCCAATTTTTCTTCCATCAGCTGTACAACGTTGTGTCATTAAAATTATATATTGTCCAAATCTTGGTATAAATAATATTGATAACATTTCTGATTTGCATTGGCTACACTCCATGTTCTGATTTGCTGCTTTAACTAGTTTGTTGTAAGACACTGTTTTACCGTCTGGTAATGTAAAATATATAAATCTTT
Organism: Lissotriton helveticus; assembly: GCF_964261635.1. Taxonomy (NCBI): domain Eukaryota; kingdom Metazoa; phylum Chordata; class Amphibia; order Caudata; family Salamandridae; genus Lissotriton; species Lissotriton helveticus. The sequence continues at coordinate 1,038,059,298 of NC_136061.1, forward strand.
CAGTGTCTATGTTAGTGCTAGATGTAAACGTACAATTTTCATATTCATGTTCCCATTTATAACGAAGGCCAAAAAGATTTTCTATTTCTATTCCTTCATTTTCCAATACTGCAAGCATATACATTAGAAATTCCTGACCGTCTGTTTGAATATTCTGCGTAAATTGTGTAGAACCAGAACATATATCTAAAAGATTACGAATATCAGAAACATTTTGCATTTTACTTTTATCGGTTCTCAATTTTTCATAAATAAAATGCAACAATGAACAAAATCTTTTTTCTCGATTCTCCGTAATTTGCTGTTGCAGACTTTCTAGAAAAAAAATCAACATTGACCACTACATTAGCATAGCAGTTGATACCTCAACTATTTTATAACTGATACCCGACAATCTCTTCACTAGTGTCCTTTTTCTTTTTGCTTGTAATCTCAACATTATCTTGATTTTTTTACTTCTCTATAACTTCACTACAGATATTCTCATATCTTCTTTTTCGACCTACTACACGCTTTTCATGTACAGGATAATCACCTAAATTGGGAGCATACACTCTTCTTAGCCGATTATACTCTTTTACACAGTTTGCATCTGCACTAATCTTCCCCTCATCAAAATCAATCAAATACAATCCAGATAAAGTTCTGACTCGGGACAAAGCAACATATGCCATACCCTCTTTAAAAACGGTATTTCCAATGTTCACCAAAGCATTATCTACACTTAAACCTTGAGATTTATAAATAGTCACTGCATATGCCAGGAAAGAGGAAACTGTTGTCTATGAACATATAAGTCTTTAACAAGCAAAAAACAAACTTGACAACGACCAATTTGTTTTACTTCTTCAATCTGATAAAATTTAAATTTAAAAAATTCAATTCCATCTCTATTTTGATAATTGACAAAATCAACAACTTTACCCATTGATCCATTTGCTAAACCTTTTTCCACATCCAAATTACGCCGTAAAATTACCCGACAGTTTACACATACATATAAATTCTTTTCTAAACCTGCAGTTTTAGATATAGATTTTTCTAAAAAATCCAATTTTGTTTTCAAATTTTTCATCAAAAAAATTGTGATTCCTTCATGTTCTATTTTATCAATGACTTCCATTTTGATTATTTATTATTAGCTGCAAAAGTTCTTAATTGAATATAGAACACTCGCGCAGTGTTGGCATTAAGCAGATTATATATTTATTTTCTGCAATTTTTTAATATATTTTTTCAGGAAATATATTTTAATTCGGAAACAAGTTTGTAAGTAGTCGACTTTGGAAAGCTTGTTTGCCATGTTCTGTCAGTAATCCAATTCTTTTTTTTTTGTTTGCATTTTTGCATAACTCAACAGTACAGTCATGTAATTAGCAACAGTAAACCCCCTACCCCCTCTCCCGCCCTTTCACCATCATACTTTGCTGTTACGTCTCATTTCATACTAGTGCTGTGTCTATTTGCCAATGGAACAGGTAACTCCCAGAGTCCCCTCCCCGTCCCTTCCTCCGGTGCTCTTGTTTGCTTGGTGGTTCTCTGTGTGTTAATCAATGTCCCAGCCCCCCATCCAAACCATGATAATGTCTCCACTTGGACCAAACCTTTCGAAACTTCTTCGGACAGCCCCTGGATTTGTATGTCACTCTCTCGGCTGCCATGTAGAGGTCTAACCCCCTTCTCCATTCCTCCAACCCCGGGGGGGGTCGTTGACCCCCAGTGCTTTGCGATGTCCCTTTTTGCTACTACTAGGGCCAGAACCAGAAATATTAGGAGACGGCGCGGCAGGTCTATATCATTAGTCATGCCCAGCAGTGCCAGCTTGGGGTCCTGTGCAATCGGTGCCTCCAATATCTCTCGTAGCTCCCTAAAAATCTGAGTCCAATATGATTGGATCACCTCACACGACCATATTATATGGTAAAAATCCACGTCGTCTCGGTGGCATCGAAGGCATCTAGCGTCTTCTATGTTCCCCATCCTGCGAAGTTTTACCCTATCATAATAGGTTCTGTGGAGCACGTTGTATTGGATGAGGCGGAGCCTCGACTTAATCGCCACCTCACGAGGGTGCATTAGTACTATGTCCCAGTCTACGTCATCAAGTGTTCCCACATCACCCTCCCAGGTACCTCTGAGTTTCGTCAGTGTCCCCAGCATATTGTTGGTCAGTGTTTTGTATGTGAGGGAGACCGCCACCCCTTGGATCTGTTCTTGCAGGAGTATGCCCTCTAGCGGTGCATATTCTGGAAGTCCCCGGTAGGTGTATACTTTGTGCTCTCCAAGCGTGGCGTAGCTGGGTGTATTTGAAGAGTTGTGAATGTTGGACCCCAAACTCTAACTTCAGTTCCTGAAAGGATTTTAGTTCCCCCCTAGCAATCACGTCTCCTATTGTGGAGATCCCAATGTCGTCCCACCTTTTAAAGCATTTAAGTTTATGTAGTTCAGCCAGCCACTTACAGTGCCATAGCGGCGTTTGCCGGGTGGGTGCCCTCTCCCAGCCTGTGCGTTTCGTGGCCTTGTTCCATGCATGCAATGTAATGACTGTAGCTGGGAGAAGATGTGTTCGCGTGGTGCCTCCATATAAGTAGTACAGTATATTGTGTGAGGATAGTTTATGTCGTTCTAAGGCATATGTGGGATTGTCTGCCTGGGCATGTAGCCATTCATTAATTGGGGTTACGTGTTCGGCCCAATAATAGGCCTCTAGATTAGGGAGTGAGATTCCTACACTATATTGATGGCGTTGGAGAGTGGTCAGTGCTATTCTGGGTTGTTTACCGAGCCAGAGAAAGGCCCTGAGATCTGAGTGAATCCTTTTCAGAAGCGAGTCCGGGAGTAAATAGTATTCGTTCTGTAGGGCGTATAAGTATTTGGGGAGAATAATCATTTTGTAGATCGCCGCTCGACCCAGGAGTGTGAGCGGTAGCTGTCGCCAGCGGTCCATGTCAACTGTGGAGTTCACCATGATCCTTTCTATGTTTTTCTGGAGCGAGAGTTTCTTATCAAGGGTGATATAGATCCCTAGGTATTGAAATCCTACTGTTGTCGTTATTAGTTGTCCAGGCAATGTCGTCCAACGGCCACTGTCACTAGGATCGTATAGGATCGACTTATGCCAGTTTATGGTATAACCGGAGTATTTGCCATAGCACTCCAATTCCATGAATAGTTCCAGGATAGTGGTTACTGGGTTGGTTATGTATAGGAGCACATCATCCGCGTAGAGGGACAGCTTCTCTTGTGCCTGATCCGTGCCAGTTCTACTGAAACCGGTGATCTTTGGATTTTGCCGGACCCTTGCTGCCAGGATCTCAATGGTAAGTGTGAATAGGAGGGGTAACAGGGGGCATCCCTGTCTCGTCCCCCTCTGGATCTGAAATTCTCGTGACAATCTCCCATTCACTTTAGCTCGCGGAGCAGTGTAGAGAAGTCGGACCCAGGTCTGAAATTTTGGGCCAAAGCCACATTTTTGAAGAACACCCTCCAGAAGCGGCCAATGGACTGCGTCGAAGGCCTTCTCCGCATCGAGGGAGAGAAACCAGTGTGGTGGTTCTCTATTCCTCATCTCCTGGAGCCAGTTGTGGGTGCGTCTGAGGTTTAGTTTAGTGGCCCTGTCCGGTAGAAATCCGGTTTGATCCAGATGTATTAAGTCCGGGATCACCGCTCTCAATCTCAGTGCCAGGACAGTCGCGAGGAGTTTCACCTCGGTATTCAGGAGGGAAATGGGTCGGTAGGATGCACAATCTTCTCGCGGTTTGCCCTCTTTGTGGATTGGTACAATTGTTGCCATGATGAGGTCAGGGGGGAGCCTCCCCTCTTGATATGCTCCTAGGAAAAGGTTCTTCAGGTGCAGAGCCAAGATGCCTGGCGTGCATTTGAAAAATTCTGCTGGAAAACCATTTGGACCCGGTGTCTTCCTGGCTCGGAGTCTGGCAATGGCCATTGAGACCTCCTCTACCGTGATGTCGGCCTCTAGTGTCTCAAGGGCCTCAGGGTCCAGTGGGGGTAGATCGATCTGATCCATGTATTGGAGGGCAGCTTCGCACGAGCCTAGGTCCCTAGCGGTGTAGAAGCATTCATAGTGGGTAGCAAAGGCCTCCGCAATGTGTATGTCTGTGCTGGCAAGCACCCCTTCTACATCACTGACTCGTTCTACCCATCTTGCTGCCCTTTCCTTTCTGCTAAGCCACGCCAGGAGTTTGCCTGATTTGTCCCCAACATCGTATAGGCGGTGAAGGGTGGCCAGGCTCTGAGTCTTTGCCTCATCAGTTACTAATTCCCTATATTGCCGTTGTGTATCCATAAACCTCCGCAGGGTCTCGATACTTTTTGTGGCCAGATGTTCCCTCTCCAGTTCCACTACGGCCCGCTCAACTGCCGCTACTTCCCCCATGAGTTTCCTCCGTTCCACTCCCAGCCTGTTTTGTATTTTGTCTCTCATCACTGGTTTCAAAGCCTCCCATAAAGTTACCCCCGAGTCAAGTGTTCCTTCATTTTCGGCTATGTACACCCGTACGTCCGCTCTCACCCCTCTGTGTACCGTTGGATTTTTAAGGTCCCATGCAGCGAGGCGCCAAGAGGCCCCTTCCGCCCCCGACTCTGGCCCATTGTCACAAGCAACAGCGAGTGATCGGAGATTCCCCTCGCCCTGTATTCTGCTACATCATCCACAGTCAAGTCCTGTCTGGACATGAATATGTAGTCCAGTCTGGAAAACACTTTATGTGCAGCTTAATAGAACGAATAGGCCAATTGTTCCGGGTGCCCCCATCTCCATATATCAGTGAGGCCTATAGTAGTAATCATCTGGGCCAGGCGGGTCTGGCTTCCCCTAGTGGGTGGAAGTCCAGATCGGTCCATCTCTCTATCCATTACGTCGTTAAAGTCTCCGCCAACTATTTGGATGGTGTCAGCAGTGTCGAGAAGTATGTTGGCCAATGTCCTAAACGTGTTCGTCTGTAGTTTGGGCGGTGCGTATACTGATACCAATGTGTATGTGCGTCTACGCCATGTCCCCTGAACCCCTACACAGGTCCCCAGGGGGTCTACCCAGGATCTCGTGATACAGAACGGGGAGGTGTTCTTTATAAGGATTGCTACCCCTCTGGAGTCGGATGTGTACCCCGCGTGCGCCAGAGCTATATGACGCCCCCTGGCTATGAAGGCGCATTTGGTATCCTTGAGATGTGTCTCTTGTAGGAAGATTATATCAGGGCTCAGTCTTTTAAGGTAGGCATTTACGAGACCTCTTTTAATCTTGTTACCAAGTCCATTTACGTTCCATGTCAGGACACTTAGTTTCCCGAATTCTGCGGATTGATTTTCTAATGCACTTGCCATATTAGGGTGAAATCAAGGCAGTGTGGACAGCTAGCGGTGTAAGAGTGTTGCATGCTGTGCCAAGGTCGATGACTGTGTTCAACCAACAATTCCCCCCCCCCCACCTCCCAACTTCCCTTTAACAAAACTGTACGAAGATCCCCCATCCCCACCTCCCCCTCCCTACCTTTCCCTCCCGTCCATCCCATCTGTACAACAGTTGACGTAGAGGACTTCCAGGTGGCAAAGGTCTGTCGCCCTCCCATTTGCAACCCCAACTAGGTTATCTCAAGGTCCCTAAACGCAGGTTCCCAGCCGGCCACACGGGGCTCGACTATCCAGCCAGCCGCGGACCGGGTCTGCCTGTGCCGTGCGGACCACAAGAAGGCGCCAACTACCCAACAAATAATAGTGTGGATTCACACAAATTAAAGTGTTTGTGACTTGCGTGTCTCCATAGTGGTGAAACTGCTGCTTCAGATCTCGGCTCTACAGTTCCTTAGGAATGGGAATCTTGGGTTGCAATATCTCGTTCCTCCGAATTGCCAGTCGCTCCCTGTTCCAGCTCTCGGATGGCAGTAATAAGAGGGTGGAGAGAGTGTTCAGTCTGTTCCTCCACATCCGACATAGGATTACTTTCTCCATTTTCGTTCTCAGTCTCTGTTTGGTGTGCCAGACAGCTGAACCTGGATCCCGGCGCCGGGTCTGCTTCTGTGATCGGGGCCCTGTTTCGGTCTCCTCGGCCTGTCGTCAGGTGATCCGTGTATGGAGTGAACTGCGAGTGTCTTCTCGTCCGTGGATTTTGCGATCTCTGTGTCTTGGGTGGGCTATTCCGGAAACTGGCGGCCGCCATTTCATTTCGAACTCTACGACCTTCCTCCTCAGCTTCCCGTAGCAGGGGTCTCTCTTCCAACCATTGCCAGGTCTCCTCCGGTCGGTTGAAGAAGTGGGACCTACCCTTGAATAGGACTTTCAGCTTCGCTGGGAAGAGGAGCATGTACGATATTTGTAAGTCTCGCAGCTTTGCTTTTACAGAGTCATAGGATCGTCTTTGCTTTTGCACCTCTTGACTATAGTCTGGGAAGATCATAATAGTGGTGTTCTCAAATCGAAGTTCCCCCTTTTTTCGAGCTTCTCTTAGGATGAGATCTCTGTCTGCAAAATTCAGAAATCTTGCTATAATCGGGCGTGGTCGCGCCCCCTCCGGTGGTTTCACTAGCAGGGCTCTATGTGTCCTCTCGATGACAAAACAGTTTGAAAAGGGGGCCTGGGGGAACATTGACGTGAGCCATGTATGTAGGAAGAGCCGCCACATCCGTCTTCTCAACTCCCTCTCGAAATCCCACGAAGCGTAGGTTGTTTCGTCTTGCCCTGTTCTCGGCATCGTCCACTCTCCATAGCAGCTGTCGGTGCGATGCCTGTAGCTCCGTCATATCTTTGCGGAGTGCGGTGAGGGATTCTTCCGTTTCGCCAATTCTGGTCTCCGCTGTGGTCACCCGCTCCGTCAAGTTTCAGAAATCCTGGCGCAATAGGAGGACCTCAGAGCCCACCTCACCTATTTTGGTCTCTAGTGCCGCTCTCGAGTCTTGAATGTCCATCCTCGAGGCGTGGATCGCCTCCATCAGCATGGCGGTATCTGAGCGTGTGGTCGCTCCCAGTGAGGCCGTCTCTTTCTGCGCCCGTGTAGTGGTCGATGGTTTCCTGCCTCGCCGGTCTCGTCACCGGGTATTTCTTCCCCATCTTGTTCTAGGACCCGGTACAGGAGTTGATCACGGAGGCAGCAGGTGGGAACGGAGGGAGCGGAAAGAGGCAGCCCGCTTAGATCACTCCCGGGCTAGCCCTGTACGAAGAAACCGGGTGGGCGAAGAAAGGCGGGGGCCAAGTCGAAGTCTGCGCTGCTCCGGTGGACCCTCCTGGGGGGCCGCTCCCCTCGCCAAGTCCAGCCGCCTAAGGCGGGTCCGCCTTCCCCCCATTAGCAGTAATGTAAAGCCCTCTGAAAGTTCGTGCCTAGCGCTGCCACGTGGACCATCCGCCTCCCAAAGGTGTCAGTTCATGAGTTCAGCGGTTCTCTCCAGGCTGTACCAGGAGGGATCCTGTACCTCGGATCTGTCCGGGCGCGGTGTCGTGCCTCTTGGGCCAGGGTCCCGGGGTCTCCGTCGTGTTCGTGGGCCCGCTTCCCAAATGGTGCACCTCAGGGACATCACTCAGCGGGAACCCCCCACCGACGTGCCGCCCCCGAAGCGCCCCAGGTCAAAGTGATGTCCAGACCAGAGGAGGGGGTGGGGGGGGGCATAGGGGCCCTCGCTTGCTCCCCGTGCACTGACCTGCGTAGTTTGTGTTCCCCAGCTGGGGGGATGGGATCGCCGGCCCAGTCTCCAGCTCAGACCTCGCTGTCCGCCGCCGCCCGTGTGGGCGCCCAATGCTAGGAGGGTTGCAGCCTGGTATTTCGGACTTCCCCTTCTTCCAGTCACCCCCTCCTCTCGAAGCGCTCAGCCCTAGGCCTCCGCAGCTCTCACTCTGAGGCAGAATAGTCGGCAGTGGGGAGACGAAACGCCTTCCATGTCCCGGCGATCGCCGGAGGCTCCGTCATTCCTGGTGTGTGGTCCTGGCAGTAGGGGGGGTCATAGGATCGCTCCGTCCCCGGCCAGGATCTATTGCGGGGTTCAGGTGGGCGGTATGTCCCCGTTTGTCAGGGTCCGAAGTCGGGACGCCGCAGGGTTTAGGCCGCCAGAGCTCCGGTGGCCGCCATCTTGGTGTAGGGGATCTCGCGCCGGCGAGGTTTCATTCCGGATTTGGCCCGTTGTCGGAAGGATTTTCTGGCTTCTTTAGGCAGCACCGGCTCAGCTCCCGGTCCGATCTTCAATTCCCTGACTTTCTCTCGGATAAGTCGTTATTTACGGCGGATCTAGCGCAGTTTCCCTAGGAGCTACGCCGAGGGACGTCCTACTCGGCCATGCAGTTGGCCACGCCCCCAGTAATCCAATTCTTATATCTTGAAGAATAGTTCCATGATCAACATCATTTGCCTGTCGCATATTTTTAATGAGTTCTTTGTATTGAAAATATGACCAAATTTTAACGTTTCCAAAACCTCCCAAAGACTTTTTGGTGTCTTCATGTACAAGTGTTTTAAATACTGGTTGTCCTTTTACGGGAGTAAGATGGAGTAGATCTCCAAAAACTATCACGTTTTCCTCCAAATAAGACACTGTACTCTGTTTTAAGAATTTGCTGCATTCTTAAATGCACAAAAGCAAGCATTAAGTTGGAGACCATGCTTACCTCATCAATAATCAGAAGTTTCCTTTTCTTTAGCACTCTTGAAACTTCATAGCAAGCGTCTCCAGATAGTTTGTTTATTCCAATTTATATTCATGCTCTACAGGTAGCATAGGTAAACAATGTAATGTAATTCCTTTAATGTTGTGTGCTGCCAACCCAGTTGGAGCAGTTACAACACAAGACAAATGTGAGTCATTTGTTTTCTGTAGATAACTGGTCACTACATTAATTAAGAAACTTTTTCCTGTTCCAGCTTGACCACTGACATACATTCGGATAGGTTGAAATAATATGCATGTGCTTTCTTTCTTTTCATGAAGAAATCCATGGTCAATCTGTTGTCTCACTTGCTGATATATTTCTTTCTGTTCAACATTTAGTTGTTCTTCCAAGTTTCCTAAGTCCATAATATCTTCTTGAGCTCGATGCATTGCTGTTTCTACTTCATTCATTGCGATTGCCGCTATATTTTCAAGAATTGGTTGTCCTAGTGGATCTTGACTCAGTGGAGCAGAACTTTGTCTGTCTTGAGGACAGTCTCTAGCAATCTCAGCTGCAATAGTAGCTTCTTCATCAATTTCATTGTTCAACATTTTGAGTTAAAACAGTACATTCTATGGTATCTTTACAAGCATTGAAGGAATCTTCATAGCTCTGAAAATCTACAAGTAATTCCAATTCTGTACGCCACAGTTTGAAGAGTTGCAAATGTGTTTAATAGTAAAATTCCCTTTTATCAGGAGTATCACAACTCAGTTTTCTGTGATTAATCAAATTTCCTTTCCTTTGTTTCACCAAACATCCTTCTGAAACAATCACTGCATATTTTCCTTCATTTATGTTTTCTGTAGTATTCGGTTTAAAAGTGTAATATTACAGCACTTCATAAAGACATATGTTCTCAAGATGATGACTTCTATTTGGATAATATGTGTCCAACATGTTTGTTTTGACAATATCTGTACTTCCCGGTTCTTTTTCTGCTAAATATTCACTTTCTTGAACAGAATTAAGTACTCAATTACGAGTTGCAGCAAGACTTAGACTCACCCAAAGGATTCTTCTAGATTTTGAGTATAAACTTGCAGATGAGCTCTGGGATCCTTAACATTGGCCCACGTAAATGGGTGCAGTACCGCAGCCTTCCCACCATGTTCGCAACCTTGTATTATTGATGACTCACTATCTATGCGTCATCAAGTCACGAAGGTTGCTGCAACATGCTTCATCATTCTAAAGTGGTTGAGAAAAAAAGTATGGATGATCCCTGGTCCAATACAGAGAACCGTAGTCCAGGCTCTTATTACATCTAGACTGGACTACGGTAACATCCTCTACCTTAGTGCTAATAAAAAGTTATCCGAAAGCTTCAGGGAGTACACAACTCAGCAGCCAGATTGCTTTGTCAAACCCAGAGAACGGCCTCTATTTCAGTTTCCCTGAGAGATCTTCATTGGTTGAGAAGTGAGAACCGGATTAAGATTAAAGCTCTGAACTATATGTTCAGAATCAAGCACGAGATGGTACCTATGTATGTGCAAAACTTGGACCACCCCTACTTACCTTCCCATACTCTTAGATCTATTGCTCAGGCTACATTTCAGGTGCCAAGGATCAGACTGTCCTGTATGGGTAGCCGTTCCTTCTCTTATTTGGGCCCTGTTTTATGGAATAATCTTCCACTGTCCCTTCGAACTCAGATGAACGTTACTCTTTTTCGTAAATCTCTCAAATCCTGGCATTTCAATCAGTAAGTTCCATTTCCTTTTCGGCTGCTGTTTCTGCCGGGCGCCGGGAAACCCTTTTTGGGTAGCTGTTGTGCCTAGATACAAATTTAATATTAATAATAATAATAATAATAATAATAACCGATCTGAGCATTCATACGCTCCAATTTCTCGATGGGATAACATCTTCAAACTGAAACTGTACAATTTTTTACTAAGACTCGTCTCCTGAGAAATTTCTTCCCACATTTCTTTTAACTCTGTCTTTTCTGATTTTGTTATATAAGATGTCATATACCGGGCAACATCAATGGAATTATCCGCAACATACTGAATATCCATAATTGCATTCCACATTGAGAGAATAACTCGATTATAATCATTGATTTATTTTGATTCTTCACTTCTTCTCAAATTGTATGTATTTTTGGGAGATTTTTTTGTGATAGTATGTCTCACAGCGGACATAAAACTCTTTCCTCTTCCTTTGGATATTACAGGACGTGGAAATCCAAAACGACATTTGGTATGAAACTTTTCCTTGGACTTGTACTTTCATCTGCAGTATTTTCCACATCGATGACTTTGGAATCGTAAGACTTGTTGCCTTAAGGTGTTTTCTTCTGTTCTTTTTGGTATAGCACATGTGACATATTCTTCAATAAAAGACAAAACAGTGTCATCCGAATTAGTTCCGAATTTGGGTGCATCCTTGATCCATAACAGCATATGTATATGAGGAGCACCTCTAGCTTGATACTCTTTTCTCCCCAAAAAATCCACAACTTCTCCAAGAGGAGGATTCTTTTTATTGCAGATAAAAGACATCATAACTTCAAACCTATGATTGAAATATCTGCATACCTTGACAGGATCCAAGGAGCACAATTCTCCAGGTGTCTTGTATTCAATACTTTTTATATTCGAATTTGCTTCTCGAAGAATTTCAAGTAAATCATCCCAAGCGTATTCAGCACAGCTTAGGGTAACAAACCATGTAGAAGTTCCTAAGTTCCTTAGCATACATTTAAGTTTTCCATGACGACGGTACCAATACTCATTAGTACCACGCTGACATGCCATCAAATGAATCAGCTGAGATTCTAAATGATCGTCTCTCTGATGTACTTGATCCATAAATTCCTTTGCAGAAACATTTTGAAGATGTGCTCCTGTTTTTAATATGTGATTAACTGCATATGAAAGTCCAGACAAGTCACTCTCAAACAAAAGATTAAATATATATGGGATAAATTATCGAAATCTTGGATCTTCTGCATATAATCTTGTTGTCCAATATTCAGATGCAGGAATCTGCACTGATCGTTCATCATACCGTCCACCTTTTCCAGTTGTGAACAGCTGCGGAAAACAACGAGCTTCCAAACTTTTTTCCCATACACTCATGGGAGTCCCCTTTGCTTTCTTCATTTGGAAAAATTCAATTGTATTCCCCATCACTTCTTTCAAATGAGGTGGATGTACACTATAATGTTCATAGATTTCTTCACTTTTGGACATGCCCACTTTTTCAATTTGACCACTTGACATTTCACTGTCATCTGCTAAAAGTATTTCTTCTTCTTCCACATACACATTTTTGTAGTAATCATTGTTTTCATCAGATATAATGTTGCCTTTTGCACTTTCCTAACATCCACTATTCTTGCCAGATTGTCTTACTCTTAGTAGGAACACCATTAACTAGAATAACTAGTGGTTCACTTTCTACATTCTCAACACCAATAGTTTCAATATTTTTCTTTAAATCTAGAGGTAAATATACAACTCTTCCTTTTAATCCTCTCTGTAAATCTGTAGGAGGAAATTTACCTGTTTTAGGCTCCATACGAACAACAGCCTGAAATGGGTGCACACATTGAATCAGAATAGACTCATACGTATTTAAATCTATCAGTTCCAGAGGAATAGTTACCAGCTCTAAATTATTGTGGACAGCTCTAGTGGGCATTTTATTCTCGTCTAATTCGTTATTACAATATTTACAAATACGCTGATCAGAACCCAAATCAAAATGAAAGGCTGAGCCGGCGGTGGCAAGATGGCTGCCGACAGGGTATGCTGAACAGTCGCTCACAGACCTCTCGCCGAGTCTCCTTCCATGACAGCCTGAAAGATAGCTATACCGAGTTAGGTAGCCGGTGATCTGAACTGTGGTCGGCGGTGTTGGATGGCGCCGAGATACCTGCTGCAGGAGAGCCTATTGTATTATAAAACTGTGAAAGTAGCAGTGAGGATAGCTGGCTACAAGGTTTTACAGTACTGCGTCGGATTCGCGCTGAGGCTCTCTCATTTGCCTGAGCAAGGATTTCTTAAAATACAACAACAGTGGATAAGTAAGAATATGCCGCCGCGTCCGCCGCGACCCAAGAGAGAGAAGGAGAGGGAGCCGGGGAAGCTAACCCCGGACGTAACCACAGGGAAATGCCCATCTGTTACGAGTAAAAGGGACCTTCCTCTGAGCACTAAAACGGGTGCTACCCGTAAAGTAGCAGCAGCGCCGAATATGTCGAAGAAAAAAGTAGAGAAAATTGAGAAATCGGAATTGAAAGGAAAATCCAGTAAACCAGATCGGAAATCGGTGTCTGGAGGTTCCAAAGCTCTGCTAATGCTTTCACCGGCGGCTGGGGGCTCAGCTACGAGGGAAGATATGAAACAGATTTCGGACCAGAATTCAACGGCGGCCAAAAGTACAGCGCTCCGTCAGCCTACCTTGCTGGAGGTGCAGGTACAGCCTGGAGCGGAGTTAGAGACAGAGAGCGGCCTCGAGGACGCCGCGCAGAACGTTGCTCTCACCGCGGCTCCGGTGGTTGCTAAGCAACAGGCAGCCAAAGACTCTGAGGCTTCCGGGCAGCTCGCTGGCAGTAAGCAGAAAGAATCGGGGGCTGCTGATGGAGGTTCATTAGAGTCGATAGTCCCTGGTATCAGTATGGGAGCTGGAGGGACTGAACCAAAGGATGTTGTCTTAGGTGGGTACACCAACAGTAAAAAGGAAGTGCCCTGTGTGGATACTGGCACCGCGGACATGCTAGAGGCCCTAATGCAAGTGGAGGCCGAGCTGAAAACTGGGGATATTTCACCCATGGAAAAATCCCAGACAAGTATGGCCACCGCATCAACTGCAGGTAGGGCAGAAGGGGCAGAAGGAGGCTCTATGGAGGGAGAATGCTTTTATTCTGTTGATGAAACTACTGACACAGACTTAACCTCTGAAAGCGAGACTGCGAGCGAGACTGGGATAGAAGAGGAGGATGAGGGGGAGTCAACCTCTACTTCTAATAACCTGGGGAAAGAGAGTACACAAAAAAAGATGCGGTTAAAGGCGAGGACAAAGACTCCTGGCTCAATACCTAGGGCTGGAGAGAAGCTGGTATGGGATTACTCAGCTACCTCCGTGACTTATGATGAGAATATAGCTGTACAACTACAGGGCCCGCTCAATGTGATCTCAAATACATTGAAGCAGATGCAAGGAGAAGCTAGGGTAGAAAGCCGGAGATCAAAGCTTGCCACAAAAAAAATACATAATACTCTGAAAAAGGTTAATAAGATGTATGACGGGATGATTACCAGAGTGACTGAAGTTGAGGAAAGAACTGGAAGATTGGAGGATGAGATGGGGGCTTGGCAAGAGTTTAAGAGCAGTCAGGAGAAGAGGGCTGAGGACATGCTTTGGAAGCTGGAGGAGGTGGAAAACCGCCAAAGGAGGAACAATATCCGCTTATTGGGAGTGGAGGAGGGGGCTGAAGGGCAGAACATCATGCACTTTGTGATAAAATTACTGCAAGGGGCCTTCCCAGAATCAGACTGGCAGTGGGAGAAGGAGATCCAACGGGCCCACAGGTTTCCATTCACAATAAAGAAAGGTCGTACGATGGCTGGGGGGCAGGGGGAGAGAGCTCCCCTCCCTAGGGCAATTCTGATATATGTTGGAAATTACCTCCTGAGAGAAGAAATTATAGAGAAAGCAAGACCAGATAAAATGCGGACTTTTGAAGATATCTCCTTTTTTGCCAGACCAGACTTCTGTCACGTCACCGTGGAGAGACGATGGAGATTGAGGCAGCTCATTAAGCCATTTCAGCTTCTGGGTTCTGAGGCTTACTTGCTTTTTCCAGCTAGACTGAAAGTAATCGCAAGAGGGAAAACAATGATGTTCTGGTCTGAAATAAAAGCCCAGGAGTTTTTGGACTACTTGAAAGCACAGAAGGGAGGATAAAGTACAATACTAGAATATGTAATATTGAAGCAATAAGTACTTGAAGGTTGGGCATAGACTAACGTATAAACTGTATTAAGATATATAATTATACATGACAAGATTTTGGTTCATTGGGTTGGCGAATAGGGAGCACATGGAATTTAGTTGGAGTAAAGGGAGGAGGGAGGCGGGAGGTTGCGACTTACACACACTGAGGTAGCCACACATAGGTCTGGTGACCTATTTGCCTTTGGAGGGGGAGGGGGAGGGGGATGTTGGGGAGCTGGGTGGGTAGGGGGGTAGGGAGCACGGGGGGGTGGGGGGGAGAAACGGAGAGAAGGAGTGAGTATAACAACTTGGTTCAGCACAGAAACAGACAGAGCAAAGTAATTGTGAAACAGGAGACATATTATATGCCTATGGAGTGTGTGTATATACAAATGTTATTTGCAAGACAGGACAAGAGGACAACTACAGGCGCAAGTGCAGGTGTAAGAGGATCTAGAAGGGGATTAGGAAGGTGGCTCAGAAATAAGAAAAGTTGCAATGAGCTGTAGAATTGCGAGTATCAATGTGTGTGGGTTAAATGAGGCCAACAAGAGAAACAAAGTGGCAGCATTGTTGGGTGTGCTGCACTTGGACTTAGTATGTTTACAAGAGACTCATGTGGAGGCGGCGCAAGGATACCTTTTAGGGCAATTAGGATTCGCTGTTTTTGCTAACTCGAAACAAGGTTCAAGGAATAGAGGGGTGGCGATCCTAGGGAAAACTAGGGATATGGTAGTAAACAAAAAACAGGAGGATGAGTGGGGGCGTTGGGTTATGTTGGATTTGACATTTAGGGGGGAGAAATTCACCTTGGTAACAGTGTATGGGTCAACACAAGATGATCCTGAGATATTTCAGTATTTAGATACGGAGTTGGCGAACTGGCCTGAGCCGATAGTGTTATGTGGAGATCTGAACATACATGACTTTAGAAATCCTCTGTTGCAGTCAGGGACCCCCTTTTCAGGGAGAAAAAAAAGAACCTATAGGGTATTATGCGATCTGGTTAGTAATAACTCCTTGTTTGATCCTTGATTAGAGCTATATCCAGCCATAGACGGTAGCACATTCTATTCTGCCCCACACAAAGTGATGGTTAGGTTGGATTATTTTTTAATTTCTGGGTCCCTCATAAATAAGATTGCGATAGAAAAACACCCCTGATTAATCTCAGATCATAGCCCGTTGGTTTTAACTATCAAAATAGGTCAAGATAGGAGGGAAATTAGGGAGTGGACATTTGAAAGGGCTTTACTGCAGGAGGAGGGGTATAAAGAGCATATGGGATCCTGGATTAGAAACTACTGGGATATTATTAGGGGTACAGCTAGTTTGGGGATTGTTTGGGACGCCTTTAAGGCTGGGATAAGAGGGGAGACGCTGAGTTACGTGCTAGCTACAAGGGCAAAGGAAAAAAATATGATGACGGATTTGAATAGGAAACTGCTGGAGGCGGAGAGGGGACTGGGAGAAGCGATTCAACAACGGCAGCCTCTTGAGCTATGTTTATTGAGAATTATGTCACTCAAGGCAGAAGCTACAGAGTATTTGTCAAGGAAGGTGGTGGGGAAATATCTGGCTAAAAAAGAGGGGATATATGAATTCAGTGAAAAAGTTGGGCATTTGTTGGCGGCACGTACTAGGCAGCGAGCGGCTGCAGCTGACATTTTGGAGATGACAGATCAGCATGGAAATCGAATAGTAGGGGCTGACGGGATTCGGGAAATTTTTAGGCAGTTCTACGCATCCCTATATAAAGAAGACACGGAGGGGGATTCTCAGGAAGTAGAGAGTTATTTGAGGGGTGTGGATGCAGTAGGTATCTCTCCAGAAAGTAAGGAAGAGCTGGAGGAGCCATTTAAGAAAGAGGAGTTTATAGAGGCACTAAAACTTCTCCCTTCTGGTAAAGCCGCGGGTCCTGACCAGCTACCTGTGGAGTTTTATAAAGTATTTCCTGACGTGTTGGGTATGGACATGTTTGAGGTCATGAGTAAGGCGCAACTGGGGGAAGCAGTTCCCGATTCATGGGGGGGGGGCGGACGTAGTGGTGATCCTCAAAAAAGGGATAACCGCAAATCAACCAGGATTATACAGACCAATTACGCTAATGAACGCGGACGTGAAAATTTACTCTAAAATCTTAGCTAGAAGGTTGGCAGGAGTTATTGAAAAGCTAGTTGTTAACTCCCAACATGGGTTTATACCAGGAAAGGGGACTACTCAACATACGAGGCAGGTAATAACATTTTTCGATGCAGCTGGTATCCCAGGAGACTCTATGGCAGCAATTTTTTTAGACGCTGAAAAAGCTTTTGATAGAGTCTCCTGGGATTACCTATGGGGGGTACTGAGGTGGAATGGCATTGGTAAGAAATACATTAAAGCAATGCAGACGCTCTATAAAAATCCCACAGCTAGAATTAGGGTGTGTAGGGGGCACTCAGCAGAAAACAGTATTGAAAGAGGAACAAGGCAGGGTTGTCCATCGTCACCCCTTTTATTTGCTCTATATTTGGATCCCTTTCTGCGGCGCCTGGAATTGAATTATGGGATTCCTAGGATGAGCCTGAATGGATGTGAAGCCAAAACATTGGCATACGCGGACGACGTGGCTATTTTAACCCCCTATCCGGAGGAGGCGATGGTGGAAATAGAGAGGGAGGCAGAACTTTTTGGACGAGTCTCCGGCTATAGCTTAAACAAAGCTAAGACCCAAATAGTCTGCAATCGATATGTACAATATGGTGCAGATACAAGGATGGTAAAATCTGCAGTTTATTTGGGGGTGGAAATATCTGCGGATTTAGAAGTAGTAGTGCAGAATAATGTTGCTCCCTTATTGGTGAAGGTAAAATCGGATTTGGAACGGCTTAACAATTTACATTTGTCCTTGGTTGGGTGTACAAATGTAATAAAAATGCTTATACTCCCAAAATTTTTGTATTATTTTAGGGCAATTCCGCTATTTTTTGAGGCAAAATGGTTTTTGGCATTGGAAGGAATCCTCAATCAATTTATTTGGGCCCATGGCAAAACTCGGAGGGCATATCGATACATGACACTCCCCAGAGAAAGAGGTGGTTGGGGGGCACCCGATTTTAAATTGTACTATTGGTCTGCGGCTATTCAATGTATGCAAGGCTTACTAGGGGGGGGAGAAGATCCAAGGGTAAGAGTTTGGTCTTCTAGAATTTATAAGGCTGTACTTGGTGAAGAGGTGGAAAATTGCTTTATAGCTTGTGTAGAATATGGGCATCTTAAAAGGACTAGATACAAGACGGTGGAGGCAGGAGTTAAGATATGGACGGCATTTATGAAAAAAGTTGGATTAGGAAGGTTTAATCGATACACCAGGTTGTTTAAAAACAGGTCATTCCCAGATGAGGTGTTTGGGGACATAACAATGGAGAGATGGATGCAAAAGGGGGTAGTAAGTATTGGAGATCTTCGGGGGCTGGAGGGTTTAGTTACTTTTGTTGAATTGAGTACTAAGTTTGGGTTGAATAATAAGGACTTCTTTAAGTATCTGCAAATTAGAAGCTTTCTGGGGAATAAGCAAGGTGGGTCGGTTGGGTACAATAAAGTCGAGATTATGGAAAAGATAAGAGTAGGGGGGGATTGTTCAATAAGAAGCTTATACGCTAGTTTTGTGTGCGGTATGCAGGATGATATGGATAAATATAGCAAGAAGTGGGTAGAAAAACTAGAAGGGGATTTTGGACTTAGGGCGCACAGTTCTTTGCTCAGCGTCTCTACAGTCGCAACACTACAAAACTATATATTCCCTATATTACACTCCAGCAAGGATAGCAAAGTGGGGAGGGACAGAAGGTACAACATGCCCGCGTTGTAATTCAGGAGATGCGGACATAATACATATGTTCGCGTTATGTCCACAGCTACATACATTATTACGAAACCTGGAACACTTCTTAGAGTTCTCATTAAAGATTAAGCTGGAACTTAAGCCAGTACATATACTTTTAGGAATTGTACCAGAAGAAGGGGAAGGGCATCACGAGTTTGTTTTCCTAGCTATGGCAGTATATAGATTATGCATCGCTAGGGCATGGTTAGACCTCAATCCTCCTACACTACAAGTATGGTTGGCTAGTTTGTTGTCCTCATATAATCTGGAAAAGGCAATATATGCAAGGAAAGGCAGGAGGGGAAGGGAAAGAGGGTTGCGTATTTGGAAGCCAATAGCAGATTGACGTAGTGGGATAGGATAGGATACATTTGAAGAACTAAAAACCTATATGGGAATTCAGGGAACTGCTTTATGTTTACTGGTATCTGATGTTAAAATGTTTTCAAGTATGAATCACATAGGCTGTGTATGCACTACCTTGTTGTTTCTTCTTTACAAATGAATGGATTTAATATTACTTTGTACTTTGCTCCGTCAAATAATGTGCTGAGTTGTAAGAAAAAAAAAATATAAAAAAAAAAAAAAAAAGAACCAAAATCAAAACAATTCTCTACCAATAAATACGTTGTAGATTCCTTCCACTTATCATTATTTTCTCTTTCACTTTTTAAATACAGATCAACAGTCCTAGTCTGACTTTTATAGTGAGTTCGCCGGCAACAAATACAAGAATAATTTGGCCTTTCACCTGAAATCACCTTAAACTTTGTAATTTGTTCTTCAAAATTTTTGTAGTAATATGTTGCACATTCTCTTCAACATTTTCTTCTATTAATGTGTCAGTTTCTGCACTCTCTTGTTGAGTACCAAAGTAACGAAACTCGATTTAATCACAAACCTTCTTTACATCTGATACTGACCCACGTAAAAGAGCACTCTTCAACTCATTTAACATAAGTGCTGGACTTTTTTTTATATAATACAATCTTCTGACTAACTTCCGCATTTGAGAATGATGCACTGCTAACATTCTGAAATGATGAAAAACACTTTGACATACTTTCCGAGAAAGACAAGCCAGAGAATGACCTTGCAAACCAGTATTTTTTCTCACTCTGCAAGGATCTAGTCCTTGCAAGATCTTAATGTTTTGTTTAACACTGTTTTTAGTATATTTATGTAAGAAATTGCGTAAAATATCAATAGATTCCTGTCGTATACTACAAATACTACTGCAATCCCAAGTATACACTAGGGCTTTAGGACGTCTCCCTAGAACTTCATCAGCTATTAGTTCTTCTACATTTCTAGAAACCATCTTCTCTTTCTCAATAGGACAACCATTTTTAACCTCATAAGCTCGACCACTGGTATCAACTGCATGCAATAAAGTATTGGTATGAAAATAACTCTCTTCATTAAAGAAAGGCTTTGTACTTGAACTGTGTTTCCATTCACCCCAAAAAAATCACAAAAATTGGTTCTGTGAATTACTCTTTTGCTCCTACTTTTGGCCTTCATAAAATCGATTGGTTTATCTAGTGTTCGAATTCTGTTTAAAACTAAAATGAATAATTTCCTTTTTAATTCAAAAGGCTTCACAGCAATATTTTCAATTTGCTTTTTTCTTTTTATAAAATGCGGCTCTTTTATATTTTTTCACATCTTTTAACAAATTAAAGACAACTCTATTGTAAAACATTTTTTTCTTATTTCTTGATACTGACTCTGTCGCCTTTTACCATACATTGTATCTTTTGAATGTAATTTTCCTTATTTACAATTTTTTTCTTCATTTTTTTGTTGTTCTTGAGGCATTATTTATACTTTCCACTATCTGCACACTGTTTCTAGGCTTTGAAATGTTTTTAATAAAGTCTTTTGTTCTCTTACCACAAGACTTTTTCTTTTTTTCCAACATGCTATTGACCATCCAATACTTGCTGATGAGTTTTTTTAAATAATAGTCCTTTTTGTGCTTTTTTCTCTTTTCTGTTTTTCTAGCCATAATGACTTTCTTTTAATGATGAACAATATCTGAAAAAAATATAAGATATTATTTAAAAAAAATCTATAAAACATATTATTCTATTACTAAACAAACACATTATACATAAAAACATTTAAACACACTTTACAAATCACATTTAATATAATAAAGTACACATCTACTAATTAAATAATTATTAAAATTAATAAGTGCAATACAAATGCATAGACTATGAATGAGTACCAAGAGTACTAGTAGTTTACAGCAAAGTAACTTTATAAGTACTTATGTTTCAGCAGAGTGACTACATTATGACATACTTCGGTCAAGATGATCGCAGGAGTGCACACAGGCTCACAGTGTGATTCAAGAGAAACATGACAATTCCCTGCACTTTTATAAGACTGACTCACTATTCTGCAAAAAGTTAGGAGACAACATACATTGTGCACCGTTGACTGTACCACTGCTTGTCTGAATGCATGACTCATTGTCCAAGTGCATACACAGTGACTGGGTTCTGAAACTACTAATAGTTGACAACAGGATAAGTTTTTAAGCAGTTATGTGTCAGCAAAGAGATTAAATAACCACATGCTTCTGTCAGAATGGTTGTACAAGTAGACACAGACTCACAGTGTGATTCTAGACAAGCAAGACTATCCCCTGGACTTTAGCAGGAGAGACTCAGTAGTCTGGAAGGGGTTAGGTGACCACATACATTCTACACACTTGACTACAACACTGCTTGTCTGAATGCCTGAATTATTCTGGAAATGCATAAGCAGTGACTGGGTTCTGATACTACTAATAGTTGACAAAAGGATAGGTTTTTAAGCAGTTATGTGTCAGCAAGGAGATTAAATAAGCACATGCTTCTGTCAGAATGGTTGTACAAGTGGACACAGACTCAAAGTGTGATTCTAGACAAGCAAGATAATTCCCTGGACTTTAGCAGGAGAGACTCAGTAGTCTGGAAGGGGTTAGGTGACCGCATACATTCTACACATTTGACTGTATCACTGCTTATCTGAATACCTGAATCATTCTGCAAATGCATAAGCAGTGACTGGGTGTTGATACTACTAATAGTGGACAACAGGATAAGTTTTTAAGCAGTTAGGTGTAAGCAAGGAGATTAAATAAGCACATGCAAGGCAAGTCAGGCAAGATGGCGTCCGCACGGCGGACATGTCTATGAGCAGCTCCTGGTTACCTCACCTCTCCCGTCTGTTTCATGGAGGAGGTTGCGCAGCGGTAACGGTGGCAGCAGCGGCGGTGTTGGCTGGAGTGGATTGGGGCTTCGTTCCGAGTGTTTCTGCTGCCCACACTGAAGGTTTATTGAAGTCTGGACAGTAAAAAGGAACCACCGCGCTCCCAGTTGTAAAATTAGCAAAAACGGCAATGGTAGAAGGGGAGTGGCATCCGGACTCCAGCTGCACCTGAGTCAGCTTGCTAAAGGCTGTTAATGGAGTCTACTGATGAGCTCGCGGCCGGGCTTGGACAATCTTAATAGTGAAAGCAGTGGAGTATTTAACCTTTGCTGTTGTGGAGAGGCAGCATTCTTTGTTAAATCCGTTGCTATCAAGTTATTTTCTGATAAATTCCTGGTACAAAGACATTGAAGCCAGGCTGTGGGCAGACTATGGGAGAGCGGCTCAGGCTACAAGGCTCCGGTGAGTTAAAGCACATAAACTTTTCATTGGATTTTTTCAGCTGGGCTTCATTATATTAAAATTAGCAGATGGACTCTTTGAAATCTATTGTTCTTGGTTTTTCTGGGACACAGTAGGTGGTCTGGCATGGCACCTAAAGCTGCGCGAGGTGGGAAAACAAGAGCCATTGGGGAGTCTGCGGTAGGTACACGCGCAGCACTCCCCGCAAAGAGCTCCAAAGAAATGTCTGGCGCTTGAAGAGTACTGTACAGGACAAGCGCATGGTACAAGTGATACCGCAGATTTTCCAAGTGGCTGCTGGTAAAAAAGCCGCAACTTCTTTGACAATCACTTCAAAATCCAGTGTTCTTGACAACCAGCAAGGGGGAGTGTACTGATCGGTCTGTCTCTTGAGGAGAGTCACGTGTCTTTGGAACATGTTGAGCCACCCCAGGCTGATCTAGACATTGTTAATGAGCCTGTATTAATGGATGACAATGGCATTATCAGTGACGATAGGAATGAACCCACCAGTAGTAAGGAAAGCGATTCTTATTCACTTTCAGAGCACTCAGAAGAGTCTGATATGGAAGGAGATTTTCAACTGCAGGGAGAAGCGTTTGGAGACATTACCCCTACAACCATGGACGCAAGCCATACCAAGAATTTTTCTTTGGGTGTATATCTACAGAAGCACCTACTGTACGGAAGAAACCTAAGGAAGGAATGGTTGGACTAGCAATGACAGAAATGCCTGATTGGGAGATCTCCAGTGGGGAGCAGTCATTTGAGGGACTTGACTTATCTGACCATGCAAGCGGGGGCCCGGCTGCGGAGATACAAAGCCATGTATCGCTGCAAGGGATCTATAAATCAATTTCAGAGCACAGGTTGGAAACACAGGCGGAGAATTTAAAAACACATACTGCGTGCAGGAATTTGCAAAACACAGTTAGGCAACTGGCAAAAACATGTAATGATTTTACCGAGAGGATGGCAGAAGCGGAGACTCGCATATCACTCCTAGAAGATCATAGTTGCTCAAAAAGACGCTGTTGCAGATATAAAAGCCAATAAAGATGATGTGCACAATAAGCTAGTGGATTTAGAAAACCGCCTGCGCCGGAACAACCTGCGTATTTTAGGGGTGCCAGAAGGACTTGAGGGGCAAGATGTGCAAACAATTGTAGTTGAGCTGTTTGAAGAAGCGCTGCCTGAGCTGAAAGAATGGAATTGGCCGCAGGAAATTCAACGGGCACATAGATTTCTGTTTCGGCAATGCGGTACAACAACCGCGGGCTATTTTGATTTCCCTCAATAATTTCTTGGCTAGGCAGGCACTGTACGATCTGGCTAGGCCAGATAAGAAGAGAACTGGTAAAGGGATGCAATTCTTTGTGAGACCTGATTACTGCCACTTCACAGTGGAAAAGAGATGGCAGCTGCGGCAGCTGATTACTCCTCTCCAAGCAAAAAGCGTACAGGTGTTTCTAAAACAACCAGCTACTTTAAAGATTTTTAATAAGGGACAGATATGTTTTTTCACTTCGATCATTACAGCCAAAGAATATCTTCAACCTTGGTTTGAGGATAATTATACAAACTAATGGATCCTGTATGTAGTGATATGATTTTTTTTCTTGCCACTTCCTGTGATTTTCTTTTTTTTTCTCTTTTTCTGCTTTTTCCTAAGCGGCACTTAAAAGGATGCAGGAAAAGCGAGCACCAAGTGGGCTATTCACCGAGCATCACAAGGGGGATTGGCCCTAAGGCCTCTTTAATGGGGGAGGGCCACGGGCACGGGGGGGTCTCTTTTGGGTGGTTGTGGGGGGGTGTAGAGGGTCACTTGGGGAGTAAGGGGTTGGGTGGTAATCTGCTAAAGGGTAAAAATTCAGTTCATAGCATGTGCGGTAGGAATCTTAGAGTATGTTTTTCTTATATATTGATGGCCATGAGATACTCACATAATAATGGCAGATAGGAGGCTGCGAATATGTTCATTTAATGTTTGTGGGCTGAACAATGTCCCCAAGAGGAATCGTGTTATTGCTGAACTCCGGCTAATAAACCCTGATATTCTTAGTCTGCAAGAGACGTTTGTTCCCTGGTCTAATCGTAGGATACTATCTGAGCTGGGATTTACATTGCTATCAACTTCGAAACAATCTATTTTGAATAGGGGGTGGCAATCTTGGTGCGTCATGGCATAATTGGTCTGGGTAGAGAGAGAGTGGATAATCTCAGGAGGTGGACCATTACTGAGTGTATTCTAGGGGGTACCAACATTGCGCTTTGTACTGTATATGGTTCAAATTTGGATGAGGTTGAGATCTTGGAGTTTTTGTATGTTGAGTTTGCACTTTGGGGGACCCCACTGATACTATTTGGGAATTTTAATATACATGGGGATGCTCAGACATGGGATTCTCATGTTGTTAAGTATAAAGGGCGTAAGCCTAAAGTATTTAGGGCTTTCCAGCAACTTTTACAGAATCACGGACAAGTTGATGGGTGGATGACTGTGAATCATGGAGATCCGGGTTATACATTCCTTTCGTCCCCACACAAGTTTGTTCAGTTAGACTATATCTTTTTACCTCAGTTGTTGACTGTTGGTGCAAAGATGCAGGTGTGGCCCCGTATTACATCCGATCATGGCCCCATGGTTATGGCCCTTTCTAGTCTTAGTCTTCCGAGGGAACAGCGGTCCTTTACATTCAATAAAAAATTGTTAAGTGATGAGGAGTATATTCGTCATACCCAATTTTGGGCTACGCTCTTCGTGGATAGTAATAGAGGATCAGCAGCCCAACCAATGATCTGGGATTCTCTGAAAGCTGGGCTAAGGGGCAAAACACTTAGTTATGGCTGGGCTAAGCAGAAACGACAGAAAGAATATATGCTGGGTTTACTCGAGGAGTTAAAGAAGGCCGAGTGTGAACTTATACAAGCGGTTAGAGTTAATGCGGATAGTAAAGAAGTGCAAACTAAGACCGCACGCCGTAAGGCCCGGATTAATGAGGTATGGAGTCAAGAAATAGCTGCTCAGTTCAAAATTCATAAGGAAGAAAGATATGAATATGGGGAAGCAACTGGTAGATGCCTAGCTCAAAGACTGTGGGGCAGACAAACCTCCCAGCAAATTGAAATTATGGAAGATGGTAAATGGGGCACAGTTGAGCCCATGGGAGGCATAATGGCGGTATTTCATTTGTATTATAAGGAACTATATACCCAAAATTCTGTGGAGTTGGGCAGCATAGAGCGGTATCTCCATAATTTTGATCTAACTGGATTAGGACTAATCGAACGGGAAGAGCTAGAAGCTCCTATTACTATGCTAGAACTTCAGACTGCAATAGATGGATTAGCGTTAGGGAAAGCGGCAGGGCCGGATAAATTCCCTTTGGAAGTCTATTGCATACTTTTCTCCATTATAAAGGATGATACGCTCGCCACCTTTATAGAAGCTCAATGTGGGAATCCCCCACCATCTTGGGATGATGCCAACATAGTAATCTTCAAAAAGAAGGATAAATCTCCCAGGCTTCCAGGGTCGTATAGACCGATATCATTAATAAATGCTGATGGCAAAGTGTATTCAAAGATCCTTGCAACACGGTTAGCACAAGTTATACCATCGTTGGTATCCCGGCACCAACACGGTTTTTTGCCTGGCAGGAGCACAGTTAATCACCTACACCGGGTTATTAGGTCGTTAGACTATGCTACTACATTGCAAAAGCAAATAGGTATAATTTTTTTAGAAGCTGAAAAAGCATTTGACCTTGTATCGTGGTCATATTTGTAGGCTACAATGTGAAAGATGGGGTTCGGCCCCCAATTCGTGGTAGCATTACCGACTATGTACAAACGCCTGAGGGCTAAAATCTGTACAATGGGGAAAGAGTCATCCTTTGTATATGTAACTAGGGGCACCCAGCAGGGATGCCCCTGCTCACCCTTACTTTGCGCCATGTATATTAACCCATTGTTGTTAATATTGGAGACTACTAATGGAATACAATCTATGGTAGTTGGGCAGCATCAGGTACGTGTTCTTGCTTACGCTAATGATGTAGCGGTAGTAACATCTGACCCAGAGCAAGCATTAAGTGAAATTGAGAACCTGACTCAGCAATTCGGGGAAGTCGCCGGGTATAAGCTAAATGTTACCAAAACCCAGGTTGTTTGTACACAGGAGCTCTGTCCTGGTGAAGCACGTGTTACATCAGAAGCACGTGTTACATCAGAAGCAAGATATCTGGGCATAAAGATTAGGATGTCACTTCAAGAGATAGTTGAAGTGAATCGGGTAGAAATACTAGCTTCAGCACGAGGTCAACTGGAAAGGGTTGAGTGTCTGCACTTATCAATGGTAGGACGATGCAATGTTTTAAAAATGTGTATACTTCCACGGGTAATGTATTATTTTAGGACAGTACTGCTAGAGCTCACACTAGTCTAATTAATGCAGCTTCAGTCTGTTGTAGACAGGTTCATATGGGGTTGGAAGAAAACTCGGCCGGCTTCAAAATATATGATGCTACCATTGGCACGCGGTGGGTGGGGGGTGCCGAATTTTGCTTTTTATTATTTTGTTTGTCTTTTGCAGAACATGCAGTATCTACTGATCGAGGCTGAAGTAAGGTCATTTGAAGCCCCTAATATATATCAGATGTTGTTGGGGACCCAGGCAAGTGAGGCTCTGCTCAGGTTCTTTGAACCAAGCTACTTTAAAAGAACGCGATTTAAAATTATATTAGCTGCTTACACGGCGTGGAAGATGATACGTAAAATTGTATCTATAAACCGGATTAGTAATTATACGCCTTTTAACTACACAGAAATATTCCCTCTGGTTTTTTAGGATACAAAGATGGATATTTGGAGGGATAAGGGGATACGACGTATATGGGACATTTACAGTGCAGGAGTACTTGTTTCTTTTTCAGATTTAGTTGAACGATACAAAATATCTAAGAATGATTTCTCCAAATATTTACAAATTCGTGATTTTAATAATAAACATTGTAGACACTCGCCCGTAATAACTAATGATCTAGTAGAGGCTTTGAATAAAAGAGCGAAGAGTGGGACACTGTACGATGTATTGCTGGTGACTCAGCAGGATGATATTGAGATGCACGAAGCAAAGTGGAGGGATAGATTTGGCAATATTGGCTCATATGTGCAACTATCAATTGATAGGGCAAGTAAAGTTATTCTAACGGCAAATCTACGCACCCAATACTATAAAATTTTGTTTAATTTATACTATACACCTGTTAAAATGATGAAGTGGGGCGGGCTTCATGACGGGAAATGTTTTAGGTGACAGGCGGAGAAAGCTGACATTGTACATATATTTTTTGATTGTATAGTGTTAAAACAATTTTTGGGTGGCATCTCAGAATTTCTATCACAAACTACGGGGGTTGGTGTTAGCATTTCTCGAGAGACCATGTTAGTTGGAGTGGGTGAGGATATTGAACCCATGCAGATTTGTTATCCTTATCGATATTTCATATTTATGGCTATGGCCATTGCCCGATAATGCATTGACTCTATGTGGCTGCAACCAGAGGCGCCATCATAAGAAATGTGGCATGCTAAGTTTTATAATGTGTTTAATCTTAAATTTGGTTTGTATCGCAAAACATCTTTGAGGAAGAAACAATTAGGGATTAACATTTTGCAGCCTATGCTACAACATATAGAGATGTCGATCTGAAATTTAGTTGTTTTTGATTCTCATAGCCTTTCTTTCTTTTTGCTGTTTCAATGTTATTCATGTTTTGGTGTTATTTTTGTAGCTACGTAACATCCCTACATTAATGATTTCAATGATTGATTTGTAAATGCTATATGCTATGAACTGAACAATAAAGAAATGTTACAAAAAAGGATAGGTTTTTAAACAGTTATGTGTCAGCAAAGAGATTAAATAACCACATCCTTCTGCCAGAATGGTTGTACAAGTGGACACAGACTCACAGTGTGATTCTAGACAAGCAAGACTATTCCATGGACTTTAGCAGGAGAGACTCAGTAGTCTGGAAGGGGGTAGGTGACTGCATACATTCTACACATTTGACTACACCACTGCTTATCTGAATGCCTGAATCATTATGCAAATGCATAAGCAGTGACTGGGTTCTGATACTAATAATAGTGGACAACAGAATAGGTTTTTAGGCAGTTATGTGTCAGCAAAGAGATTAAATAACCACATCCTTCTCTCAGAATGGTTGTACAAGTGGACACAAACTCACAGTGTGATTCCAGACAGGCAAGACTATTCCCTGGACTTTAGCAGGAGAGACTCAGTAGTCTGGAAGGGGTTAGTGACCGCATACATTCTACACATTTGACTGTACCACTGCTTATCTGAATGCCTGAATCATTCTGCAAATGCATAAGCAGTGACTGGGTTCTGATACTAGAAATAGTTGACAAAAGGATAGGTTTTTAAGCAGTTATGTGTCAGCAAGGAGATTAAATAAGCACATGCTTCTGTCAGAATGGTTGTACAAGTAGACACAGACTCACTGTGTGATTCTAGACAAGCAAGATTATTCCTTGGACTTTAGCAGGAGAGACTCAGTAGTCTGGAAGGGGTTAGTGACCGCATACATTCTACACATTTGACTGTACCACTGCTTATCTGAATGCCTGAATCATTCTACAAATGCATAAGCAGTGACTGGGTTCTGATACTACTAATAGTTGACAAAAGGATAGGTTTTTAAGCAGTTATGTGTCAGCAAGGAGATTAAATAAGCACAAGCTTCTGTCAGAATGGTTGTACAAGTGGACACAGACTCAAAGTGTGATTCTAGACAAGCAAGATTATTCCCTGGACTTTAGCAGGAGAGACTCAGTAGTCTGGAAGGGGTAAGGAGACCGCATACATTCTACACATTTGACTGTACCGCTGCTTATCTGAATGCCTGAATCATTCTGCAATTGCATATGCAGTGACTGGGTTCTGATACTACTAATAGTTGACAAATGATAGGTTTTTAAGCAGTTATGTGTCAGAAAAGAGATTACATAGGCACATGCTTCTGTCAGAATGGTTGTACAAGTGGACACAGACTCAAAGTGTGATTCTAGACAAGCAAGATTATTCCCTGGACTTTAGCAGGAGAGACTCAGTAGTCTGGAAGGGGTAAGGAGACCGCATACATTCTACACATTTGACTGTACCGCTGCTTATCTGAATGCCTGAATCATTCTGCAATTGCATACGCAGTGACTGGGTTCTGATACTACTAATAGTTGACAAATGATAGGTTTTTAAGCAGTTATGTGTCAGAAAAGAGATTACATAGGCACATGCTTCTGTCAGAATGGTTGTACAAGTGGACACAGACTCAAAGTGTGATTCTAGACAAGCAAGATTATTCCCTGGACTTTAGCAGGAGAGACTCAGTAGTCTGGAAGGGGTAAGGAGACCGCATACATTCTACACATTTGACTGTACCGCTGTTTATCTCAATGCCTGAATCATTCTGCAAATGCATACGCAGTGACTGGGTTCTGATGTACTTGATCCATAAATTCCTTTGCAGAAACATTTTGAAGATGTACTCCTGTTTTTAATATGTGGTTAACTGCATATGAAAGTCCAGACAAGTCACCCTCAAACAAAAGATTAAATATATATGGGATAAATGATCGAAATCTTGGATCTTCTGCATATAATCTTGTTGTACAATATTCAGATGCAGGAATCTGCACTGATCGTTCATCATATCGTCCACCTTTTCCAGTTAGGAACAGCTGCAGAAAACAAAGAGCTTCCAAACTTTTTTCCTATACACTCATGGGAGTCCCCTTTTCTTTCTTCATTTGGAAAAATTCAATTGTATTCCCCATCACTTCTTTCAAATGAAGTGGATGTACACTATAATGTTCATAGATTTCTCCACTTTTGGACATGCCCACTTTTTCAATTTGACCACTTGACATTTCACTGTCATCTGCTAAAAGTATTTCTAATTCTTCCACATACACATTTTTTGTAGTAATCATTGTTTTCATCAGATATAATGTTGCCTTTTGCACTTTCCTAACATCCACTATTCTTGCCAGATTGTCTTACTCTTAGTAGGAACACCATTAACTAGAATAACTAGTGGTTCACTTTCTACATTCTCAACACCAATAGTTTCAATATTTTTCTTTAAATCTAGAGGTAAATATACAACTCTTCCTTTTAATCCTCTCTGTAAATCTGTAGGAGGCAATTTACCTGTTTAGGCTCCATACTAACAACAGCCTGAAATGGGTGCACACATTGAATCAGAATAGACTCATACGTATTTAAATCTATCAGTTCCAGAGGAATAGTTATCAGCTCTAAATTATTGTGGACAGCTCTAGTGGGCATTTTATTCTCGTCTAATTCGTTATTACAATATTTACAAATACGCTGATCAGAACCCAAATCAAAACAATTCTCTACCAACAAATACGTTGTAAATTCCTTCTACTTATCATTATTTTCTCTTTCACTTTTTAAATACAGATCAACAGTCCTAGTCTGATTTTTATAGTGAGTTCGCCGGCAACAAATACAAGAATAATTTGGCCTTTCACCTGAAATCACCTTAAACTTTGTAATTTGTTCTTCAAAATTTTTGTAGTAATATGTTGCACATTCTCTTCAACATTTTCTTCTATTAATGTGTCAGTTTCTGCACTCTCTTGTTCAGGACCAAAGTAACGAAACTCGATTTAATCACAAACCTTCTTTACATCTGATACTGACCGACGTAAAAGAGCACTCTTCAACTCCTTTAACATAAGTGCTGGACTTTTTTTTATATAATACAATCTTCTGACTAACTTCCGCATTTGAGAATGATGCACTGCTAACATTCTGAAATGATGAAAAACACTTTGACATACTTTCCCTAGAAAGACAAGCCAGAGAATGACCTTGCAAACCAGTATTTTTTCTCACTCTGCAAGGATCTAGTCCTTGCAAGATCTTAATGTTTTGTTTAACACTGTTTTTACTATATTTTTGTAAGAAATTGCGTAAAATATCAATAGATTCCTGTCGTATACTACAAATACTACTGCAATCCCAAGTATACACTAGGGCTTTAGGACGTCTCCCTAGAACTTCATCAGCTATTAGTTCTTCTACATTTCTAGAAACCATCTTCTCTTTCTCAATAGAACAACCATTTTTAACCTCATAAGCTCGACCACTGGTATCAACTGCATGCAATAAAGTATTGCTATGAAAATAACTCTCTTCATTAAAGAAAGGCTTTGTACTTGAACTGTGTTTCCATTCACCCAAAAAAAATCACAAAAATTGGTTCTGTAAATTACTCTTTTGCTCTTACTTTTGGCCTTCATAAAATGGATTGGTTTATCTAGTGTTCGAATTCTTTTTAAAACTAAAATGAATAATTTCCTTTTTAATTCAAAAGGCTTCACAGCAATAATTTCAATTTGCTTTTTTCATTTTATAAAATGCTGTTTTATATTTTTTCACATCTTTTAACAAATTAAAGACAACTCTATTGTAAAACATTCGCCTTTTACCATACATTGTATCTTTTGAATGTAATTTTCCATTATTTACAATTTATTCTTCATTTTATTGTTGTTCTTGAGGCATTCTTTATACTTTCCACTATCTGCACACTGTTTCTAGGCTTTGAAAGTTTTTTAATAAAGTCTTTTGTTCTCTTACCACAAGACGTCTTCTTTTTTTCCAACATGCTATTGTTCATCCAATACTTGCTGATGAGTTTTTTAAAATAATAGTCCTTTTTGTGTTTTTTTCTCTTTTCTGTTTTTCTAGTCATAATGCCTTTCTTTTAATGATGAACAATATCTGAAAAAAATATAAGATATTATTTAAAAAAATCTCTAAAACAAATTATTCTATTACTAAACAAACACATTATACATAAAAACATTTAAACACTCACTTTACAAATCACATTTAATATAATAAAGTACACATCTACTAATTAAATAATTATTAAAATTAATAAGTGCAATACAAATGCAGAGACTATGAATGAGTACTAAGAGTACTAGTAGTTTACAGCAAAGTAACTTTATAAGTACTTATGTTTCAGCAGAGTGACTACATTATGACATACTTCGGTCAAGATGATCGCAGGAGTGCACACAGGCTCACAGTGTGATTCAAGGGAAACATGACAATTCCCTGCACTTTTATAAGACTGACTCACTAGTCTGCAAAAAGTTAGGAGACAACATACATTGTGCACCGTTGACTGTACCACTGCTTGTCTGAATGCATGACTCATTGTCCAAGTGCATAAACAGTGACAGGGTTCTGATACTACTAATAGTTCACAACAGGATATGTTTTTAAGCAGTTATGTGTCAGCAAAGAGATTAAATAACCACATGCTTCTGTCAGAATGGTTGTACAAGTAGACACAGAATCACAGTGTGATTCTAGACAAGCAAGACTATCTCCTGGACTTTAGCAGGAGAGACTCAGTAGTCTGGAAGGGGTTAGGTGACCACATACATTCTACACACTTGACTACAACACTGCTTGTCTGAATGCCTGAATTATTCTGGAACTGCATAAGCAGTGACTGGGTTCTGATACTACTAATAGTTGACAACAGAATAGGTTTTTAAGCAGTTATGTGTCAGCAAAGAGATTAAATAACCGCACCCTTCTGTCAGAATGGTTGTACAAGTAGACACAGACTCACAGCGTGATTCTAGACAAGCAAGACTATTCCCTGGACTTTAGCAGGAGAGACTCAGTAGAGTGGAAGGGGTTAGGTGACCGCATACATTCTACACATTTGACTACAACACTGCTTGTCCGAATGCCTGAATCATTCTGCAAATGCATAAGCAGGGACTGGGTTCTGATACTACTAATAGTTGACAACAGGATAGGTTTCTAGGCAGTTATGTGTCAGCAAAGAGATTAAATAATCACATGCTTCTGTCAGAATGGTTGTACAAGTGGACACAGACTCACAGTGTGATTCTAGACAAGCAAGACTATTCCCTGGACTTTAGCAGGAGAGACTCAGTAGTCTGGAAGGGGTTAGGTGACCGCATGCATTCTACACATTTGACAGAATCACTGCTTAATTGAATGCCTGAATCATTCTGCAAATGCATAAGCAGTGACTGGGTTCTGATACTACTAATAGTGGACAACAGGATACGTTTTTAAGCAGTTATGTGTAAGCAAGGAGATTAAATAAGCACATGCAAGGCAAGTCAGGCAAGATGGCGTCCGCACGGCGGACATGTCTGTGAGCAGCTCCTGGTTACCTCACCTCTCCCGTCTGTTTCATGGAGGAGGTTGCACGGCGGTAACGGTGGCAGCAGCGGCGGTGTTGGCTGGAGTGGATTGGGGCTTCGTTCCGAGTGTTTCTGCTGCCCACACTGAAGGTTTTTTTAAGTCTGGACAGTAAAAAGGAACCACCGAGCTCCCAGTTGTAAAATTAGCGAAAACGGCAATGGTAGAAGGGGAGTGGCATCCGGACTCCAGCTGCACCTGAGTCAGCTTGCTAAAGGCTGTTAATGGAGTCTACTGCTGAGCTCGCGGCCGGACTTGGAAAATCTTAATATCAAAAGCAGTGAAAGCAGTGGAGTATTTAACCTTTGCTGTTGTGGAGAGGCAGCATTCTTTGTTAAATCCGTTGCTATCAAGTAATTTTCTGATAAATTCCTGGTACAAAGACATTGAAGCCAGGCTGTGAGCAGACTATGGGAGAGCGGCTCAGGCTACAAGGCTCCGGTGAGTTAAAGCACATAAACTTTTCATTGGATTTTTTCTGCTGGGCTTCATTATATTAAAATTAGCAGTTGGACTCTTTGAAATCTATTGTTCTTGGTTTTTCTGGGACACAGTAGGTGGTCTGGCATGGCACCTAAAGCTGCGCGAGGTGGGGAAACAAGAGCCAATCGGGAGTCTGCAGTAGGTACACGCGCAGCACTCCCCGCAAAGAGCTCCAAAGAAATGTCTGGCGCTGAGCACCTGAAGAGTACTGTATAGAACAAGGGCATGGTACAAGTGACACCTAAGATACCGCAGATTTTCCAAGTGGCTGCTGGTAAAAAAGCCGCAACTTCTTTGACAATCACTTCAAAATCCAGTGTTCTTGACAACTCTTGAGGAGAGTCACGTGTCTTTGGAACATGTTGAGCCACCCCAGGCTGATCTAGACATTGTTAATGAGCCTGTATTAATGGATGACAATGGCATTATCAGTGACGATAGGAATGAACCCACCAGTAGTAAGGAAAGCGATTCTTATTCACTTTCAGAGCACTCAGAAGAATCTGATATGGAAGGAGATTTTCAACTGCAGGGAGAAGCGTTTAGAGACATTACCCCTACAACCATGTACGCAAGCCATACCAAGAATTTTTCTTTGGGTGTATATCTCCAGAAGCACCTACTGTACGGAAGAAACCTAAGGAAGGAATGGTTGGACTAGCGATGACAGAAATGCCTGATTGGGAGATCCCCAGTGGGGAGCAGTCATTTGAGGGACTGGACTTATCTGACCATGCAAGCGGGGGCCCGGCTGCGGAGATACAAAGCCATGTATCGCTGCAAGGGATCTATAAATCAATTTCAGAGCACAGGTTGGAAACACAGGCGGAGAATTTAAAAACACATAATGCGTGCAGGAATTTGCAAAACACAGTTAGGCAACTGGCAAAAACATGTAATGATTTTACCGAGAGGATGGCAGAAGCGGAGACTCGCATATCACTCCTAGAAGATCATGGTTGCTCAAAAAGACGCTGTTGCAGATATAAAATCCAATAAAGATGATGTGCACAATAAGCTAGTGGATTTAGAAAACCGCCTGCGCCGTAACAACCTGCGTATTTTAGGGGTGCCAGAAGGACTTGAGGGGCAAGATGTGCAAACAATTGTAGTTGAGCTGTTTGAAGAAGCGCTGCCTGAGCTTAAAGAATGGAATTGGCCGCAGGAAATTCAACGGGCGCATAGATTTCTGTTTCGGCAACGGCCAGCAAGGAGTGGTCAAGCGGTGCAACAACTGCGGGCTATTTTGATTTCCCTCAATAATTTCTTGGCTAGGGAGGCACTGTATGATCTGGCTAGGCTAGATAAGAAGAGAACTGGTAAAGGGATGCAATTCTTTGTGAGACCTGATTCCACTCCACAGTGGAAAAGAGATGGCAGCTGCGGCAGCTGATTACTCCTCTCCAAGCAAAAAGCGTACAGGTGTTTCTACTACAACCAGCTACTTTAAAGATTTTTAATAAGGGACAGATACATTTTTTCACTTCGGTCATTACAGCCAAAGAATATCTTCAACCTTGGTTTGAGGATAATTATACAAACTAATGGATCCTGTATGTAGTGATATGATTTTATTTTCTCTTTTTCTGCTTTTTCCTAAGCGGCACTTAAAAGGATGCAGGAAAAGCGAGCACCAAGTGGGCTATTCACCGAGCATCACAAGGGCGATTGGCCCTAAGGCCTCTTTAATGGTGGAGGGCCACGGGCACGGGGGTTGGGGGGTCTCTTTTGGGTGGTGGTGGTGGTGGGGGGGGTGTAGAGGGTCACTTGGGGAGTAAGGGGTTGGGTGGTAATCTGCTAAAGGGTAAAAATTCAGTTCATAGCATGTGCAGTAGGAATCTTAGAGTATGTTTTTCTTATATATTGATGGCCATGAGATACTCACATAATAATGGCAGATAGGAGGCTGCGAATATGTTCATTTAATGTTTGTGGGCTGAACAATGTCCCCAAGAGGAACCGTGCTATTGCTGAACTCCGGCTAATAAACCCTAATATTCTTAGTCTGCAAGAGACGTTTGTTCCCTGGTCTAATCGTAGGATACTATCTGAGCTGGGATTTACATTGCTATCAACTTCGAAACAATCTATTTTGAATAGGGGGTGGCGATCTTGGTGCGTCATGGCATAATTAGTATGGGTAGAGAGAGAGTGGATAATCTCAGGAGGTGGACTATTACTGAGTGTATTCTAGGGGGTACCAAGATTGCGCTTTGTACTGTATATGGTTCAAATTTGGATGAGGTTGAGATCTTGGAGTTTTTGTATGTTGAGTTGGCACTTTGGGGGAACCCACTGATACTATATGGAGATTTTAATATACATGGGGATGCTCAGACATGGGATTCTCATGATGTTAAGTATAAAGGGCGTAAGCCTAAAGTATTTAGGGCTTTGCAGCAACATTTACAGAATCACGGACTAGTTGATGGGTGGATGACTGTGATTCATTGAGATCAGGGTTATACATTCTTTTCGTCCCCACACAAGTTTGTTCGGTTAGACTATATCTTTTTACCTCAGTTGTTGACCGTTGGTGCAAAGATGCAGGTGTGGCCCCGTATTACATCTGATCATGGCCCGTGGTTATGGACCTTGCTAGTCTTAGTCTTCCGTGGGAACAGCAGTCCTTTACATTCAATAAAAAATTGTTAAGTGATGAGGAGTATATTCGTCATATCCAAATTTGGGCTACACTGTTCTTGGATAGTAATAGAGGATCGGCAGCCCAACCAATGATCTGGGATTCTCTGAAAGCTGGGCTAAGGGGCAAAACACTTAGTTATGGCTGGGCTAAGCAGAAACGACAGAAAGAACATATGCTGGGTGGGTTTACTCGAGGAGTTAAAGAAGGCCGAGTGTGAACTTATACAAGCGGTTAGATTTAATGCGGATAGTAAAGAAGTGCAAACTAAGACGGCACGCTGTAAGGCCCGGATTAATGAGGTATGGAGTCAAGAAATAGCTGCTCAGTTCAAAATTCATAAGGAAGAAAGATATGAATATGGGGAAGCAACTGGTAGATACCTAGCTCAAAGACTGTGGGGCAGACAAACCTCCCAGCAATTTGAAATTATGGAGGATGGTAAATGGGGCACAGTTGAGCCCATGGAAGGCATAATGGCGGTATTTAATTTGTATTATAAGGAACTATATACCCAAAATTCTGTGGAGTTGGGCAGCATAGAGCGGTATCTCCATAATTTTGATCTAACTGGATTAGGACTAATCGAACGGGAAGAGCTAGAAGCTCCTATTACTATGCTAGAACTTCAGACTGCAATAGATGGATTAGCGTTAGGGAAAGCGGCAGGGACGGATAAATTCCCTTTGGAGGTCTATTGCATACTTTTCTCCATTATAAAGGATGATACGCTCACCACCTTTATAGAAGCTCAATGTGGGAATCCCCCACCATCTTAGGGATGATACCAACATAGTGATCTTCAAAAAGAAGGATAAATCTCCCAGGCTTCCATGGTCGTATAGACCGATATCATTAATAAATGCTGATGGCAAAGTGTATTCAAAGATCCTTGCAACACGGTTAGCACAAGTTATACCATCGTTGGTATCCCGGTACCAGCACGTTGTTTGCCTGGCAGGAGCACAGTTAATCACCTACACCGGGTTATTGCATCGTTAGACTATGCTACTACATTGCAAAAGCAAAGAGGTATCATTTTTTTAGATGCTGAAAAAGCATTTGACCTTGTTTCGTGGTCATTTTTGTGGGCTACAATGTGAAAGATGGGGTTCGCCCCCCAATTCGTGGTAGCATTACCAACTATGTACAAACGCCTGAGGGCTAAAATCTGTACAATGGGGAAAGAGTCATCCTTTGTATATGTAACTTGGGGCACCCGACAGGGATGCCCCTGCTCACCCTTACTTTTCGCCATCTATATTAACCCATTGTGTTAATATTGGAGACTACTAATGGAATACAATCTATGGTAGTTGGGCAGCATCAGGTACGTGTTCTTGCTTACGCTAATGATGTAGCGGTAGTAACATCTGACCCAGAGCAAGCATTAAGTGAAATTGACAACCTGACTCAGCAATTCGGGGAAGTCGCCGGGTATAAGCTAAATGTTACCAAAACCCAGGTTGTTTGTACACAGGAGCTCTGTCCTGGTGAAGCACGTGTTACATCAGAAGCAAGATATCTGGGCATAAAGATTAGGATGTCACTTCAAGAGATAGTTGAAGTGAATCGGGTAGAAATACTAGCTTCAGCACGAGGTCAACTGGAAAGGGTTGAGTGTCTGCACTTATCAATGGTAGGACGATGCAATGTTTTAAAAATATGTATACTTCCACGGGTAATGTATTTTTTGAGGACAGTACTGCTAGAGCTCACACTAGTCTAATTAATGCAGCTTCAGTCTGTTGTAGACAGGTTCATATGGGGTTGGAAGAAAACTCGGCCCGCTTCAAAATATATGGCGCTACCATTGACACGCGGTGGGTGGGGGGTGCCGAATTTTGCTTTTTAATATTTCGTTTGTCTTTTGCAGAACATGCAGTATCTACTGATCAAGGCTGAAGTAAGGTCATTTGAAGCCCCTAATATATATCAGATGTTGTTGGGGACCCAGGCAAGTGAGGCTCTGCTCAAGTTCTTTGAACCAAGCTACTTTAAAAGAACGCAATTTAAAATTATATTAGCTGCTTACACAGCGTGGAAGATGATACGTAAAATTGTATCTATAAACCGGATTGGTAATTATACGCCTTTTAACTCCACGGAAATATTCCCTCTGGTTTTTTGGGATACAAAGATGGATATTTGGAGGGATAAGGGGATACGACGTATAGGGGACATTTACAGTGCGGGAGTACTTGTTTCTTTTTCAGATTCAGGTGCCCTCATTTATCGCCCTGCTGGATCCCCCACCGAGTTTCTAGACAGTGTAGGAGATGCACTGAGCGATTTGGCGCTTAGATACTCTCATTTCACGGTGTTAGGAGATCTAAATCTCCACCTAGACTCCCCTAAAGAGCCATGAGTAGGCAGTTTCACAGACATTATTAATGTTCTCGGCCTTACCCTTTTGAATCGAGAACCTACACATATAGCAGGTCGTCTATTGGACTGCCTTTGTTCCAACTCGACTAGGTTAATAGTCAAATCTCCCTGCCCTTTATTTCTGGTCCAACCACTACTTTGTCCCGTTTGACATTGCATTGAAACATAATGTTTCGTCAAACGCTACAAAAAATAGAAGACCTAATGATAATTATAAGCCTAACTGGAAGAAATTGTCCAGTAGACCTGACATCGTAGGAATGCTAAGAGAAAGTACGCCCACTCTTACGGGCGATACTTCCACTGACAATCAGACATTTTGTGACTGGATAGCAACTGCTGGTGTCTCATTAGGTCCAACTGGTAGGAATAATTCCGGTATCACCAAAGGTAAAAGGAGCGCTCCATGGTTCTCACCTGCCTTGAAATTACAACTAGGGGGGGTGAGAGCACTTGAGCGGAGGTGGCGCAGGAATTATGATGTAGTTGCCCGCAATGTTTTCAAATTGGCCAGAAGGAAATACCATGCAGGGATCAAGCTAGCCAAAAAAGCCCACTATTTGCAGGCCATATCCACTGCGGGTAATGGACAAAAAGAAATCTTCAAAATAGTGAATAGTTATATTAATCCATCAGCCCTATTGCAGGAGATTCCTCTGTCCCAAGATCTTTGCAATAGGATTGCTGACTATTTTGAACATAAGATTCTTGATATTGTGAAGACCTTTCCTTTGGTGTCTTCTATCTTAGGGAACTCAGTACAGACAGAGGGTGAGAAATCATTGACCAGGTCTCCCCGCTTTGATTCATTTGACCCTGTTTCCCTTGATGACACCTCTAAAGCCATTCTGATCAGTAAATCTGGATCTCCTTTTGACCCTTGCCCACCTTCGGTTTTGCAGACGTTAGTGGTGGTGGTTAATCCCATCATAAACAGCATCATTAACTCATCATTAGCCGCGGCAGATATCCCTAATGAATGGAAGCTTGCAGCAGTCAAGCCTCTCCAGAAAAAGGCCATACCTGACCCGACCACCCTCTCCAACCTGCGTCCCATCTCCCTGCTCCCATTGGTATTCAAACTGGCGGAAAAGTTCGTTAATAGCCAACTCACGAACTTCCTGGAGGAGAATAACATCTTTCACCCAAACCAGTCAGGCTTTCGGTCGAAACACTCTACCGAATCTGCCCTGCTGTTCACAGCAGAGACCCTACGAATGGCCATGGACCAGGGAAAGAAGGCTGTCCTGATTTTACTTGATCTGTCGGCAGCCTTCGACACGGTCTCACATACCATCTTAGTGGACCGAATGGTTACTGCAGGAATAGGAGGGGTGGCTTTGGCTTGGTTTACAAATTTTCTTAACAGACGCCAAGTCACAGTCTTGGGCCCATTCCAATCCGAGCCTAAAGTCATCAGCTCCGGGGTCCCTCAGGGCTCTAGATTAAGCCCAGTACTCTTCAACTTGTACATGGCACCCCTGATGGAGCTAATTGCGTCATTCCAAATTAGCACAATATCGTACGCTGATAACACGCAGCTTATTCTGGTGTTAGATAGGGAACTGCCTGGCGCCGAGGAAAACCTGAAAAATTGCCTGACGGCTACGTTTGAATGGATGACTAGCAACCATCTCAAATGTAATTCCGGTAAGACGGAAATCTTACCGTTTGGAAATCAAAATCTGTTTTTCCCGAAACACTGGTGGCCTGATGATGCTGAAGCCCCCCCTAATACCATCCCGTCTGCCAGAAAGTTGGGCATTAAATTTGATGACCAATTGTCTTTCAAACAGCAAGCGGTGGCCGTAGCTGGTATGTGTTTCCACATAATTAAATCTCTGAGGAAATTTTTCGATCTTCTTCCTCTGTCCGCCAGGAAAACGGTTGCAGTAGCCTTAATAACCTCGAGGTTGGATTACTGCAATAGCCTATATGCTGGAGTTAATAAATCCATACTCCACAGGCTTCAGATGGTCCAGCATGCAACTGCCCGGCTGGTGCTACGTTGGCTTAATGCGCTTCATTGGTTACCAATTGGCAAAAGGATCCTATTTAAGATTCTTCTGATCACTTTTAGAGCCTTTCAACAGCAAGGGCCCAAATATCTGTCTAATGGCTTTAAACGGTACCATCCTACCCGCTGCTTGAGGTCTGCTAGTCAGAACCTGCTAATAACCCCCAGATTTAATCTGGTAACAAACAGAGGGAAATCTCTCTGTCTTAGGTGCTAAGGCCTGGAACAAGCTTCCGCCATATTTACGGTCATTGTCCCATGAACACCAATTTAGGAAAGCCCTGAAAACCTGGGTGTTCTCCCTTACGGATGCTGCGTGCAGAGCACTAGTGTAAGTAATGTTTCACCAAGCTGCCTTCTTCCCCCCTATCTATTCCACCGGGGTTGGTGTGAGCGCCAAGATACTCCTTGGAGTGAAAGGAGCGCTATATAAATGTCTATTACATTTACATTTACAGTTGAACGATACAAAATATCTAAGAATGATTTCTCCAAATATTTACAAATTCGTGATTTTAATAATAAACATTGTAGACACTCGCCCGTAATAACTAATGATCTAGTAGAGGCTTTGATTAAAAGAGCTAAGAGTGGGACACTGTACGATATATTGCTGGTGACTCAGCAGGATGATATTGAGATGCACGAAGCAAAGTGGAGGGATAGATTCGGCAATACTGGCTCATATGTGCAACTATCAATTGATAGGGCAAGTAAAGTTATTCTAACGGCAAATCTACGCACCCAACACTATAAAATGTTATTTAATTTATACTATACACCTGTTAAAATGATGAAGTGGGGCGGGCTTCATGACGGGAAATGTTTTAGGTGACAGGCGGAGAAAGCTGACATTGTACATATATTTTTTGATTGTATAGTGTTAAAACAATTTTTGGGTGGCATCTCAGAATTTCTATCACAAACTACGGGGGTTGGTGTTAGCATTTCTCGAGAGACCATGTTAGTTGGAGTGGGTGAGGATATTGAACCCATGCAGATTTGTTATCCTTATCGATATTTAATATTTATGGCTATGGCCATTGCTCGATAATGCATTGACTCTATTTGGCTGCAACCAGAGGCGCCATCATATGAAATGTGGCATGCTAAGTTTTATAATGTGTTTAATCTTGAATTTGGTTTGTATCGCAAAAAATCTTTGAGGAAGAAACAATTAGGGATTAAAATGTGGCAGCCTATGCTACAACATATAGAGATGTCGATCTGAAATTTAGTTGTTTTTGATTCTCATAGCCTTTCTTTCTTTTTGGTGTTTCAATGTTATTCATGTTTTGGTGTTATTTTTGTAGCTACGTAACATCCCTACATTAATGATTTCAATGATTGATTTGTAAATGCTATATGCTATGAACTGAACAATAAAGAAATGTTAAAAAAATGATAGGGTTTTAAGCAGTTATGTGTCAGCAAAGAGATTAAATAACCACATCCTTCTGCCAGAATGGTTGTACAAGTGGACACAGACTCACAGTGTGATTCTAGACAAGTAAGACTATTCCATGGACTTTATCAGGAGAGACTCAGTAGTCTGGAAGGGGTAGGTGACTGCATACATTCTACACATTTGACTATACCACTGCTTATCTGAATGCCTGAATCATTATGCAAATGCATAAGCAGTGACTGGGTCCTGATACTAATAATAGTGGACAACAGAATAGGTTTTTAGGCAGTTATGTGTCAGCAAAGAGATTAAATAACCACATCCTTCTGTCAGAATGGTTGTACAAGTGGACACAAACTCAAAGTGTGATTCCAGACATTCAAGACTATTCCCTGGACTTTAGCAGGAGAGACTCAGTAGTCTGAAAGGGGTTAGTGACCGCATACATTCTACACATTTGACTGTACCACTGCTTATCTGAATGCCTGAATCATTCTGCAAATGCATACGCAGTGATTGGGTTCTGATACTACTAATAGTTGACAAAAGGATAAGTTTTTAAGCAGTTATGTGTCAGCAAAGAGATTAAATAAGCACATGCTTCTGTCAGAATGGTTGTACAAGTGGATACAGACTCACAGTGTGATTCTAGACAGGCAAGACTATTCCCTGGACTTTAGCAGGAGAGACTCAGTAGTCTGGCAGGGGTTAGTGACCGTATACATTCTACACATTTGACTGTACCACTGCTTATCTGAATGCCTGAATCATTCTGCAAATGCATACGCAGTGATTGAGTTCTGATACTACTAATAGTTGACAAAAGGATAGGTTTTTAAGCAGTTATGTGTCAGCAAAGAGATTAAATAAGCACATGCTTCTGTCAGAATGGTTGTACAAGTGGATACAGACTCACAGTGTGATTCTAGACAAGCAAGACTATTCCCTGGACTTTAGCAGGAGAGACTCAGTAGTCTGAAAGGGGTTAGTGACTGCATACATTCTACACATTTGACTGTACCACTGCTTATCTGAATGTGTGAATCATTCTGCAAATGCATAAGCAGTGACTGGGTTCTGATACTACTAATAGTTGACAAAAGGATAGGTTTTTAAGCAGTTATGTGTCAGCAAGGAGATTAAATAAGCACATGCTTCTGTCAGAATGGTTGTACAAGTGGACACAAACTCACAGTGTGATTCCAGACAGGCAAGACTATTCCCTGGACTTTAGCAGGAGAGACTCAGTAGTCTGGAAGGGGTTAGTGACCGCATACATTCTACACATTTGACTGTACCACTGCTTATCTGAATGCCTGAATCATTCTGCAAATGCATACGCAGTGATTGGGTTCTGATACTACTAATAGTTGACAAAGGGATAGGTTTTTAAGCAGTTATGTGTCAGCAAAGAGATTAAATAAGCACATGCTCTGTCAGAACGGTTGTACAAGTGGATACAGACTCACAGTGTGATTCTAGACAAGCAAGACTATTCCCTGAACTTTAGCAGGAGAGACTCAGTAGTCTGGAAGGGGTAAGGAGACCGCATACATTCCACACATTTGACTGTACCGCTGCTTATCTGAATGCCTGAATCATTCTGCAAATGCATACGCAGTGACTGGGTTCTGATACTACTAATAGTTGACAAAAGGATAGGTTTTTAAGCAGTTATGTCTCAGCAAAGAGATTACATAAGCACATGCTTCTGTCAGAATGGTTGTACAAGTGGATACAGACTCACAGAGTGATTCTAGACAAGCAAGACTATTCCCTGGACTTTAGCAGGAGAGACTCAGTAGTCTGGAATGGGTTAGGTGACCGCATACATTCTACACATTTGACTACAGCCCGGCTTGTCTGAATGCCTGAATCATTCTGCAAATGCATAAGCAGTGACTGGGTTCTGATACTACTAATAGTGGAAAACAGGATACGTTTGTAAGCAGCTCTGTGTCAGCAAAGAGATTAAATAACCACATCCTTCTGTCAGAATGGTTGTACAAGGGGACACAGACTCACAGTGTGATTCCAGTCAGGCAAGACTGTTCCCTGTGAAAATTGTGTCACATTTGTTAACTATACCTGTAGACACTTATAAAAACTACTCTCATCACTAATACCTTAACTCAACATATAAATCTCCAATTTCAAATCAACAACTAAAGTTATGCATTATAATACCAATATACATATGCACACATTAAACCAATCAATCATAATCAACAATCCCTATTGCATACTTACTGGACATTAGCTCGAGGAAGCCAGTTAAAAAAAACTGTACGCAGGGTAGTGTCTGCAGTAAACTAGGGAAACAACGCGCTTTGGAACGTAAGCTTAAGACCACCCCATCTCTCAATTCCTTTTTTAAAACAATTCCAAAGACCATGCTATTAAAGCCTAATTCCACACAACTCAGTCAGACTTCGAATAGGACGGAGGAGGGAGGGAAGGTTACGCAGGGGTTCCCCGGGGTAGTTGATACACAGGATTGGTCTATT
Source organism: Lissotriton helveticus (assembly GCF_964261635.1). Lineage (NCBI taxonomy): Eukaryota > Metazoa > Chordata > Amphibia > Caudata > Salamandridae > Lissotriton > Lissotriton helveticus. The sequence continues at coordinate 1,038,104,203 of NC_136061.1, forward strand.
CATTTGAGTCCCAATAGATACCAGGCCCTGGCTATAGATATGGAGGAGGTCGGACAGGACTCATACGATAAGTTAGAAGTATTAGACACTGTAGCAGTTAGTCTAGTCCAGCTAGATCAGTCACCCCTCCCTTCTGATTTAGTAGCTCTACACGCAGCAGAGCCTGTTGAATTTTCTACGAACACCAGTCTTCCAGCTATTGAATATAAGGTTTTAGAGGAGTCTGAGAAAGATATTGAACCTGATAACCCAGATCTTCCAGTTATTGCTCTTTTAAAAAAACTAGACTACGATATGCATAAGGGCTTTGAAATTTCTAAAATGAATCAGGAAAGCATTCGAGCTTCGTGTAGTTTATTGGAGGCAAAATTCAACGAGCTGAGCTCTCGCATGGATGTGCTGGAGGCTGAGGTTAAGGAGATTCGCGAGAGTGTGATGGACAATCGCAAAGAGATTGAGGCTATTAAGTTTAAAGAGAGGGAACAGTAGGAGAGGGTGGAAAGGCTCGAACATATGCAAAGGCGCAATAACCTGAAGATTTTGAAGTTACCGGAGGGAAAAGAGGAATCTGACATCAAGAAATATGTGGCACACTTATTAAAGTCTGAATTACAATTAGAGGAGGAGGAAAATGAGATTCTGGGGGATATACAAAGGGTCCATCGCGACCCCTTTAGGTTGAATCCGAACCGCTCCTAGCCTAGGAAAATTCTAATTAATTTTTTGACGTACAATTTGAAAGAGAAAATCCTATCGGCCGCTCTCAAGAAGAAAAATATAATGGTTGATGGGGCAAAAGTTGAAGTCAGATCAGATTTGTCACCGGCAACTGCCAATAGGCAATGGGAGTTAGGTAAACGGATGGAGCCTCTCAGGAAACTGGGTGCCACTGTTCAATTAAAGTTCCCGGCTTTTTTTAAAGTTATGTGGCAAAACAATATGTACTCTTTTCGAACGGTTGAGGAGGTGGATAGTTTTTTGGAGCAATGTCAAGAGGCTAGTCTGTAATTTAATAGGTTGGAACTTGTTAAGATAATTTTGAAAAGTAGATTTCAGCCAGGCATATATGTATTACTCACTTTTATGTTTTATGTATATACGCACCATTACTGTAGGCACCCAAAGGTCCGTGGCCATGGGTAATATGGTTGAGTTTTCCAGGGTAGGGAGGGGATCAGTGGGGGGAAGGGGGAGGGGATATGGAGTTTGGGTTGGGGGAGGGTAAGGGTATGGGAAGAAAAAATGAAAAAAATCCTCAGAAGCTTTTGTGTAATCAGGTTTTCGGGAGAAGTTGGCTTTGGGTATGATGAGTGGGGCTAACTCGACGGAACTAAGATTCCTTTCTTGGAACGTGAAAGGCCTACGTGTGAAATCTAGGAGACAGTTAATTTTGAAATATTTAGAAGATTCTTTGGCCCAAATTATAATTTTGCAGGAGACTCATTTATCTGCCAACGAGAGTAAGAACATTTTTTCAGCTCAGCGGTGGATTGCTCATTCATTTCATATGTCTCAAACTATAGTTACGAAAGGCGTGACAGTTTTGATTAGACAGGGGGTCAACACCACAGTGGAATGTAAAGCGGCAGATGTGAAAGGCAGATGGTTGATTTTTAAAATGAATGTTGCAGGGGAAATGCTGATTATTATTGGTTACTACGGTCCTAACCAGGATGATGTGGGCCCCTTGGATGTGCTGGCTAGCGAATTATTAAGTTTTTCCGGGAAAATTATTATGGCAGGGGATTTTAACACAGTGTTAGATTATAAGTTAGATCGCTCAGAAAAAAGCAGAGCGTTGGTAAATTTTAAAATGTCAAGTAGAGTCAAGATATTGATTACACAGCAAGGTTTGTGTGATATTTGGAGGCTGAAGTCAGGTCAGCAGTTAGGTTACACATACTACAATAAAAAATATAATCATAAATCTCGGATAGATTACTTCTTGCTTGACTCCAGACTAAAGGATTGTGTGACTAAGGTCGGTCACGTAGGGGTACATCTCTCAGACCACTCCGCCATTATACTGACTTTGAAATTAAGGATGGGCGGATCGGACTTAATCTGGAGGTTAGATCGCACGGTCCTCCTTGATCAGGAAATTTTAAAAGCTGTAATTGAGGAGACTGAGGTTTTCTTTAATAAAAAATGTGGGTAAGGCTAAGATTGAGATTGTGTGGGACACCTGTAAGGCTTTCTGAAAGGGAGATTGGGAGCTCTTGCAGCTAAAAAAGGAGAATATATTATAGCAAGGTTTTAGAGTTAGAGGAAAAAATTTGTTTATCTGAGGCTAATATTGTAAACCTTGGTGGTTGTGAAACGGAGGAACGGATATTGCATGACTTGACGGAGCTGAAATCAGATCTGATGGCAGTATTGACTCAAAGAGTTAAGGAGAAATGGGATGCTAGTCAATTTGCTCATTTTAGTTACGGTGAGGGATGTAGTAAACTTTTAGCGTGGAAAGCAAAAAAAGATCAAGTCCGCAATCAGATTAAAGAAGTAAAAATTGTGGAGTCAGGCATAACCATCACAAACAGTAAGGGAATAGCAGATGCCTTCTATGGCCATTTTGTGAAAGTATACAAGGAAGACCTCAATCCAGAACACTCAGTTCTAAGTGGCTGGCTACAATGTATGGAGTCACTTTCAGTTGACCACAAGCAGGTTCTAAATAGTGAAATATCTCAAACAGAAGTGGAAAGGGCCATCAAAGGGGGAAAGAGAGGTAAAGCTCCAGGGCCAGATGGTCTTCCGGCCGAAGTGTACAAATCTGTGACAGGAACTATTGCCCCTATTATATGTCAATTATTCAATCAAATTTTTCAAGGTAAGGCCTCATTGCCCTGTTCATGGAATGAGGCAACCATTACACTAATACCAAAGCCAGGAAAGTCACCTAAATATATGGATTCTTACAGGCCAATATCGCTATTAAATTGCGATTATAAACTGTTCGCAAAAATTATGGCAGATAGGTTGAGTATGGTTATCCCAAAATTAGTCCATGAGGACCAAAAAGGTTTTATAAAAGGTAGATTTCTGAAAGAGCTAACCTTTTCACTTATTGGCGCAATAGATTTGGCTTTGGTCTACAAACTCCGCTTGGCGGTGATTGCACTGGACGCCGCCAAGGCGTTTGATTGTGTAAACTGTTTTTTTTTAAAGGTTCTGTTAGAACACCTCAAATTAGGGAAATACTTCACTAACTCTCTTTTATCTCTATATCATTCTCCCACTTCCAGAGTCTTGGTCAATGGTATATTAACCCAGCCCGTCATGATTATGCGTGGGACTAGGCAAGGGTGCCCTTTGTCACCCTTGCTGTTCGATTTGTATATGGAACCCCTTGCCTGCAAGATAAGAAACGCAGAAAAGATTCTCCCGTTTGTATTGGAGAGGTGGTCCAAAAAAATAGGATTAAATGCAGACAATATAATTATTTATACCCCTAAACTACAGCAGTCAATGGGAGGTCTACTGGAGTTGACCAAGGAGTTTGGGGCTGTCTCAGGCTATGAGATAAATGAAGATAAGACCAAGATTATGGCCTGGAACTTAAATACCGAAGAGGTAGTTTGTAAATCTGAGATGAGATACCTGGGGGTGAGGATTACACACATTTTTGGGGAGCTCACTAAGGTTAATTTTTTTAAGATAAAAAAGGAAACAACCGCTACCCTCCGAGGATGGGCATACCTACCGCTCTCTTTGTTTGGTCGCACGAATCTGGTAAAGATGGTGATCCTGCCAAAGTTTACTTTTTTGTTCGAAACAATCCCCTTGGTGTTTAAAAAAGATTGGTTTGTTAAGTTACAGAGCGAGATCAGCTCTTTTCTATGGGCCTCAAAAGGGTCTCGTCTTTCCTGGAAAAAGTTAAGAAGAAAACTTGGCAAGGGGGGACTGGCGGCCCCCGGCTTTCAGATTTATTCGTTGGCCTTCCTGTTAAAAACTGCAGAATGTTGTTGGGTATCCCGGCCGTCTCAACAATTGGAGAACTGTTCAGTGTGATGCTAAAGGGTAGCAACTATAATGAAAATGGTTTTTTGTATAAGTTTGCTGATCCGAAATTTTTCAAGAAGGTTAGGCTCAAGGTTTTATATGATTTGGCGGAGCTCTGGTTTAAAATTAGGAGGTTATTAAAAATCCCATATTATAGTCACATGGCTTTGATCTGGGATGCTCCAGGGTCACCTCTCTGGTCAAAAGATACTTTGGCTCTCCCATTAATAGAAGCGGGTCTTCAGCATTGGAACAAATTATTCCCCGATGGCAAGTTGATTGCGTGGGGGCAATGTGAGCAGAAGTGGGGTCGGAGCTTTTCAAAATTTAAATATCTGCAGATTTCAGAGTTGGGCAAGCAAAGCGGAGAATGTAGTTGGAGTTCAGAAAGAGTTTGAAGGGAAACTTTTTTCAGACTGCTCTTTTAAAAAAGAAGTGTCCCTCTGGCACTGGCTGATACTCAAGATGGAAGACGGCCCCTTTCTGCTTCCTGAGTCTTTGTGGGGTGAATGCTTGCCGAACATCGCGACGGAGAATCAATGGCAAGTAACAATGGCTATGTTATATAAAATAGTCAAATCTGCAAATTTAAGGCAGAATCATTTGTTTACGATCCGCAGGGCGTACTGGTCACCTCGCAAACTCTCGAAGTTAAAGGCTGGCAGTGTTGTGGATTGCCCCAAGTGTAAAAGCCCCAACGAGGATGATTTGCACATGTTTGTGTTCTGCCCGAACATAAGAGAATTCTCTTATGTTCGGGCCGTGAGTAATTGCCTGTCACAAACTCTAGACCAGGAGATTGAGGTAAGCCCTGAATTAGTCATCACCGGAAGACATGATTTGCGAGGTAAGGGCACTGACGGCAATGCTAAACTTATTTTTTAATCTATTTTATTGGCCCGCAGGGAGATTTGTAAACTATGGGTTTCACCGGTATCTCCGACAGTTCTGGACCGGTTACGAGCCATGAGACATATTGCCAAATTAGATACTTCGGATCAGACAAAGAGAAGGCGCAGATTTTGATTACCTTTTATGTCACGTTTTGGGTGAGGGAGTAGATTTTAGACGGGATTAGTTAGGTAAAATAAGATAAATCCAATGATTAAGCCTTCGTCTTTCTCGCTGGTGGTTTCTTCCTACCCAGGAAGAAAGAGTGGAGAATAAGGTGGCTGTGCTCTAGAGGAAGACTCTATATCTCCTGTTCTGTGCAGAGTAAGACCATGGTATGAGAAGAGTTCTGACTCGAAATAGCGTTTGCACATGCCTTTGCCCTACAGCCGGCATATGAGATAAAAAAGCCCATAGGTGGTCTCGTTTTAGTAATGGGAAGGCTAATGAGGATATAAAAAACAATAAAAAAAAACAATCCCTATTGCATAACACAAATAATAGTATACTCACTATATATTGAACAATATTTAAATACATTACCAAAAACTGTAATAAATATTTCTTCATTAGAAAATATACCACTAACTCCAAATTTTATGAATTAATAACTCACCTTTCAAATTGATTTGTAGATTATGAAATATCTGAATCACACACCAGATGTTCTTATGCACACAATGAATGTACTGTAGTGCTCTATGCAAAACCAAACAATGGCAAACTTTCCCTCTCATTCTGCACACATATACCTGTAAATATCAAATCACATTGCTCCCCACATTAATTCAAAAGCTAACACACATTTCTATTGGTTACACATTTCAACCCTTGCCAATTGACATAACTTTCAACCCTACCCCCATTATGCTTAATGCCTGTTACCATAGTAACCGTTCATGGACCACTCAACTGAACACACAGGTCACAAGTTCAGTAGACAATGTTACAAATTTAAACAGCAAGTGTACTTGACTTTTCAAAGTATAAGCTTATCTTATCTAATGTACCTTTCAAAAACATTTTACTAACCAATAAGAAACATGCTTTTTAAACACAGAAACATGCACCCTATTTTTCAGTGTATAATGTTCTGATTCAGCCAATCATTGCTCTTCTTTTTTTAAACTGCATCTTGTCCACCATTTTAGAAACATCTTATTTTACAAACTGCCTACTTCACCTACAGACATCTTCTGAGTGCATCCAGACTTCCCTTCAAGATGCTTAGAGTGTGGATTGTGGGACACAGCTATATTTTCTTGTGCAAAAGGTATGCTGAAAGCAGAGGTATTGACAAAGATTTAGCTTTGCCAAATGTAGACATTAAATGGATTGGACAGAGAGGATTAAAGTGGCACCAATTGATGCCATTGGTTAAATCCTTTTTGTATCTCCAACACCCTGACTTCATAATTGTGCACCGTGGTGGCAATGACCTGGGCACTTTGACTGGGGTAGGTCTGGAAATGCTAATAAAGGACACCTTTGTAGAATTGATGTTACTTTTCCCCAAAACTGCCTTTGTCTACTCCAACATATGCCAAAGGCAGAAATGGAACTGGTCTAATCAATTTTGTCCACAAATTGAGAAAGCTAGGAAACATGTCAATAAAGCTGTTTCTGCCTATCTCAGAGATTATAGGATAGGGTCCATTTACAACAACAATCTGTGTTTTAATATGGATGGCATCTACAGGAGAGATGGTGTACATTTCACAGATGAGGGTAACGGAGTCTTCTCAACAACTTTAGACTCTGCATAGGTACTTACTTGTAGGTACCAAACTCTCCCAATAAAAACAAGGGCTCTTTTTAGAGCCACCCAAGATCTAAACATATAAGGTAGATTTATATTTGAAAAAAATATTACTTTTGTTTGCTTGGAGTCGCGCACCCAGCATGTTTTGGAGTTGCGCACCCAGCGCTTTCACACCAGGGGGTCACGCAGGGAGTCACACACCCAGCATGTTCACACCAGGGGGCCACGCTGGGAGTCGTGCACCCATCTGGTTTACACCAGTGGGCCACGCTGGGAGTCGCGCACCCAGCGTGTTCACACCATGGGGCCGTGCTGAGCACCGCGCTGGAGTCGCGACTTCAAATTTTTCCATTAAAAATAAATTGCCTCCTACCACTAATTTCTATTCTCCCCGGGGACCCAATCCCCCGGGGCCTATACACAATGATGGGGCCATGGGGGGAGCCCCAATGCCCTCACGGTCCCACCGGGTCCCCGCGTCCTTCGGGAGCCGGCATTGCTTTTCCACATGGGGAGCTGCTGACATGCAGCTCCCCGTGTGGAAAAGCAATTTTGCTTTGGTATTTGGCAGACAGAGCAGGTTTCCTGCTCTCTCTTCCAAATACCAAAGCAGAGTTTGCTATGGAAGAACGGGAGCTGCGAGGCTCCCGTCATCCCATGGCAAACAGCAGCGTCCCGGGGGTAGGCACGCCGGGACACTACAGGAGCCCGCCCTAAGGGTGGCGGTCCCCAGGGGCATCGAGGGCTCCAGGAGGGAAAGCCGTGCAGTCCCCGTCCCAACAATTACAAAGCCCTTGAAGGTGGCAGTCCCCGGGGCATCGGGGAGGCCGTGTGCCCCCGCTAAAATATATAAACAATAAAATAAATAAGAGACCCAGGGGTGGCGGTCCCCGGGGCTTGAGGGGGGCTTGGATGCCCCCATCTTAAAAATCAATGCCCATGGGTGGCGGTCCCCGGGGCAGTGTGGGGGGGATTGGGGCCCCCCACACTTTTGTTTTATGCCCCCGAGACCTGGCCCATCTGGGGGCTTTATTTAAACGAAGCACGGGAGCTCTTTTTTTTCATTTTTGCGGCTGGATCCGCACACCCTGCGTGCATCACGGCTTTTTCTAAAAACAATAAAATGCATTTTTTGACACTGGAGGTCCTTGTGGGATCCCCCTAAGCATGCCTAGGGGGTCAGTGTGTTTCAACCCTGCCCCCTATTATTGTTTTGTACCTTCATTTTACTGTGTTCCTGTACCTTGCGTCTACCGAGGCACAAGATGACTGCCAACAGTTCCTGTTTGGACTGTTGATAGCCAATTAGAATGCAGCTCATGATTGGGAGGATGCGCGGATCCAATCTGTAGGGTGCGCGGATCCTCCGCGGCCTTAGATATCACTATTTTTTTACATTTGATTTTCTCAGCAACTACTGAACGAATTTAAACCATTTAATAAAAACAGTACTTTCTGAACCAAGGGCTACCATTTTGCTACATTTGGTGTAATTCCGTTCAGCAGTTCGGGCTGTAGCCGCAGCTAAAGTTTCCTATGGAAAATTGCATGGGGAAAACACGTTTTGGGATAGCCCTTTTTTCTCGGCCCCTGCTTGCCGAATCACCCCGAAACTTTCAAGATAGGAGCGGACCGGAGCGGGCCACGAGTTTTGAAAATTTCGCGAACATTCGTCAATCGGTGCCAAAGTTATTGAATGTTGCGATTTTCCTATGGTAACTAGGTCCTAATTATAACTACCAACTGGCGACCGCCAGTAGGTAATATATATATTTTTTTAGAAAAGCAAGTAAATCCAAGTAAAGCGATGACTCAGAGTTTTGCTGACACCAGTAGTTGTTTATTCCTTACTTGCATTTCTAAAACATTCTCCAGTTTTGCATGCTCCGCCAACTCTCAGCAATCCTCTGCTAAGGGCGGGGGAAGGCAGAAGCAGCCATCACTGCAATATATATATATATATATATATATATATATATATATATATATGTGCAGAGAAAACTCCTTCCGAAAAAAGAGAACAGAAACCCAAGGGGATACTTTTGGAGGCTTTATTGTAGAGAGTGGCGGATGCATTTCTGGCTGTTGTTATGCCGTCGTCAGCGCCCAAAGCCTCCACAAGTGGAATGTCACTGTGCTCACGGTCCCGCCTCTCTTTTGAACTCGATGTAACGAGTCCGCACCTCCCCAGAAAAACTTGAGGCAGCACACCTGTGTAGTATCCCGTGCATCTGGGAAAACTACAGATCCCAGAGTCCCTTGTGAGTGGACCATGGGGGTAAGTGCTGGGGGGATGGAGTAAAAATAAAGCCCTGTGCGTGGATGCGGGAGTAAACCAGGGTGAGTCCACAAAACAAAACAAAATGCGATGCTCTGTCCTTCGGCTTAATTGTCCACAACAGAGCCTCCTCTGCTCCCCTCGTGCGCCTCAGCTTCAGATTGCAGGTGTCCATTAGGCAGGGGCGGCGAAGACAGTGCCTGCAGCCCACCACGAGGTTGGGTTAACCTCGTCACTGCCGGTTTTCTTCCTGTGCTCCGAAGCGGGTTCATGACCATCCAAATTACTCTGGTGCAACGAAGAACTGAGAACAGTCCAAGCCTGTGATGTCCGAACCCAAGGTGAGGCGGGGTACTCTGTAATAGCGTCTCAGGCTGATGCGTGAATATGTGCAGAGAAAACTCCTTCCGAAAAAAGAGAACAGAAACCCAAGGGGATACTTTTGGAGGCTTTGTTGTAGAGAGTGGCGGATGCATTTCTGGCTATTGTTATGCCGTAGTCAGCGCCCAAAGCCTCCACAAGAGGAATGTCACTGTGCTCATGGTCCCGCCTCTCTTTTGAATTCGATGTAACGAGTCCGCACCTCCCCCAGAAAAACTTGAGGCAGCACACCTGTGTAGTATCCCGTGCATCTGGGAAAACTACAGGTCCCACAAAACAAAACAAAATGCGATGCTCTGTCCTTCGGCTTAATTGTCCACAACAGAGCCTCCTCTGCTCCCCTTGTACGTCTCAGCTTCAGATTGCAGGTGTCCATTAGGCAGGGGCGGCGAAGACAGTGCCTGCAGCCCACCACGAGGTTGGGTTAACCTCGTCACTGCCGGTTTTCTTCCTGTGCTCCGAAGCAGCCATCACTGCAAAATATATATATATATATATATATATATATATATATATATATATATATATATATATATATATATATATATATATATATATATATATATACAAAATTTCTCCTGCTATACTCCAATACTCCATGCAGTAAAAGAAATAATCAGCTCTAAAGGGCTCAGTTTATAATTTATCTCACCATTTCGTGCTGTATTTACAGGGATAGTATACACGTTTCGGTGTTAGCCTTCCACAGGACCATAGAGTTTTATGTGGTCCAAAATGTCTATTTTTAAAGTGCCCGTAGCCTGTTGCCTTTCTCTTTTTAATTTTTTCACTTAACTTTATACACAAAAGACAATTTGAACCACAATTTATCAATTCATTGTCAAGTATGTAAAGTACATTATTATTATTTGTTGTTTATATATGTATATATCTATATATGTGTGTGTGTGTGTTTTTGTATTTTTCACTAAAAAAAGCAACGCGCTCTCACCAAGCACAGTTTTCTCATCATAATTTAATTGCAAATGTTGCAGTGATATTATCAATGATATCATAGAAGATGTAATGAGTAATGCAATATGTCGGCCAAATAGCAGTGCATGATGAAAGCACAAGTTATAGTTACTTGAAATAACTATTTCCGGTGAAATCCACCGCTTATAGTTATCTCAAGTAACTATAACTTGCGCCCTCATCATGCACTGCTAGTTGTTCCACATATAACCTTTGGATTTTTCAGTACATTTCTAGTTTTTTTTCTTAAACAGTAATATTTTATTACCATACATAAATCCAACCCACTGCTGTGCATGGCTATTGGCCAGGGGGGGAGGTTTGGCCACAGTGATTGCGGCCAGGCCCTGCCGCCAAACCCCAATGGCAGCCAACCCTCGCAGCACACGGCCTTCAACCAGGCTTTGCGGCCACCCCCACAGTGCAGCATGGTGTTGGCTGCAGGGCCTGACCTCTGAGTACCAACTCTATGAACCCATTGAACGGGGGTGCGCAGCTAGCAGAATTATTTTTATGTATATTAAGGGTTGCCTACGCAGGGCACCCCATACCTTTATTTTTGCTGATGGCCACGGTGGGAGCCTCAGAACCCCTGCAGGCTCGTCAGCTCTCTGCTCCTGTGGCTTTTTTGTATTTTAAAGTGGATACTCCAGTGCCCACCAGGGTACCCCATAACAAGTCCCTCGTTGGGGTAGCGGGAAGAGTCCCAGGATCCCTGCAGCCCCTCCGGCTCTCCTGCTTGCACACATCACAGGTGCAGCAGGAGAAGGCATTGGTTCCACTCCAGTGTAGCAGAGTTCTTTTTGTTCCCACTGGGTAGGCGCAATTCAGTAAATTTTTCCCTGCCCAAGAGTGCCAGCAGGAAAAAGTGTGGGATCACATTACACGTTCCCTGTCCATGCTCTCAGGTAGGGAAATACACAGTGTCTCCGGGGTTAAGGAACCCAGGACTCTGTACCGTAGTGGCGCTCGCCACCGAGTAGTTATAGTTAGGATCATGTTTACATAGGAAAATACATTTTTGGTTTGTTTATAACTTTGCCACTGTTTGACGAATCTAAACAGAACTTCTATAAAAAAAAATTCTTCTATCTCAGCTTCATCCTGGAAAGCTTTGAGGTGTTTCATCAAGGGGGTACAAGAAAAAGGGGAGGGTCCCTAAACTCTTTTTCCCCATTCATTTTCAATATGAACTTTAAACACAGCAACAGCCCAAATGCTTAAATGGATTTACACCACGTTTGGCAGAAAGCCAGATCTAGGCCCAGAAGGAGTTTTATTCATGATTTGGTGTAAATCCGTTCAGTAGTTTTTGAGCAATCAAGGTGCAAAAACAGTGTATATTTCACAATGCGATGGATTCATGGAGCCAACAGATATAATGCTGAGATCTGATGTGGGGGCAACCATCTTAGGACTTGGAACTCAGTCCTCAGGCCTACAAAAAATGTTTTTAAAAAAAGACGAGAGGGCAGGGTAGGGAAACCCTTACCCCCTAGGCCTGGTGAGGGGGTCTAAGTGCTAAGATCTTATTTCCCACCCAGTTGTGAAGCCACTTTAATGTTTGTTTTTGTCAGTGAATTTCTGTTTTTTCATCATATTTTAAGTTGACAATGTGGCAATAAATGGTTCCAGGCAGCAGTAAGTTTAAGAAGATTATTCCCTCAGAGGAAGTGAGGCAGGCGCAGGGCTCGTACGGCCATAGGACAACTGTCAAGTGCCTAACGATAACCCATAGAATGTTGGAGTCTTGGCATTTTCTCCACGCTCTTGGTAGCATCCTCGCGCGACGGGGAGAATGTCAAGGCGACACATCTTCCCTTTATATACACAGAGTTGGAAAGATACAGGGTAAACCACTGGATAAGCAGGTGAAAACAAAATGTAACATTTGCAAGAAAAAAACTGGAAATAATTAATAGAACAAGAATTCCATAATAATAGGAAATATATTTTCCTTGTTGACATGCAAATAGATGTGTAGATCCAAGGCGGAAGCTAGATGCCACATAAATGACAGAAATAAAGTTCTAAACAGGAAAACAATTAATGGTGCAGAAACGTGGCAGTTTATCGACAATATAATCATTGTACTTGACCGGTAGTTTCATTTGTCTACCCAGACGCGAAAATTTGACACCACCATCAGTACAGAAGTACTCCGAGTAACAATGGGCAAAGGTGACTCACCCTCACCCCACTTCCCCCTTGTACCTCTTCAGGTGGTGTCCCATCTGCTTGCACAAAGGGTGTGCCCTCCCAGGTGGTGTCCATAGATACATCTTCATCCCAAATCCATGAACTTGAGGAGTGACCACAGCCCCTCCTCCAAGACAAGATTTTATTGCATTTGGCAAGCCTGCTGAAATGCCAAACCTTTCCGTCGTCTAACTAGGCAGAAGATGAGAAGACTTTCCTCACTCTTTAGGTTCAGAAAAATGGCTACTACCTTTCCTCGCCAACCTACTGGACTTGACTCATACCCACTCTCTTTCGACTAAGGTAACAACCTTAGTACTCTTCCTTTTATCGAAGTATACCTTGTACATGTTGTGGGCTTTTTCTAGGTTATTTTTGACAATTTCAGGAGACCATTTGCTTTGCATTTCTTGAGACATCTATGCCAAGTTGTCTCTGGTGAAGGGATCCCTATCCCTAAGAATTTTGAAAGGGCTGTACCCAGTTACAGTGGGAGTGATTCGATATGCCCATATTAGCTTACTAAGTTCTTGCTCCCACTTCTTACTAGCGCAAATGGCAGCAAGAATACAGCCCATCATGACCCTGTTAAATCTCTCGACCCCTCCATTACAAGCAGAGTGATACACAGGGGTTTTCCTGCCATTGATGCCATTTCTTTTAAGGAAACAAGTACATTTTTCCGCCAAAAACTTTGGTCCATTATTGCTCAAAAGGGATTTGGGCATGCCCTCTCTCAAGAATACAGTTTCAAGAAATTCAACAATATTAGTAATGTCAGAAGATTTGCAGATCCTAATTCCGGCCATTTTAAATACATGTCATATAAAACAAAAATGATTTGGGTACCCCTACCCCATTTAGCACAGGACCCAAGATATCAATGGCCAAAATCTCCCATGGACCAGAAGGTAAAATTCTGTTATCTAAAGGTGGTCTTAACATTACCAGGGATTTATCAGAATTGCTGCAATATTCACATGTTATGACAAATTTTTCCATGGCCATGTCAATACCGGGCCACCAATATGAACCCTTAAGCCTCTGTTTAGACTTAACAATACCTTGGTGTCCCTCATGTGTAAGCTTAAGGATTCTCTCCCTTAGGCACAGTGGGGGAATGATCTTGTTATTCCGGAGAAGGAATCCAGATTCTGAGAAAGATATTTCCTCTCTAAGCTCCCAAAAGTTCTTGTATTCCTTCTCAATAGTCTTTTTGTCAGGCCAACCTTGAAATGTGTAATCCATCACCTTACATACGGTGCTATCCTCTCTGTAACCAATTTCCCACTCTGCTGCAGTAATGTTCCCAGTATTGTGCTCGACCCAAGCTATACTTTAGTCTTCCCAGGGGTGACCTGCGGAGACAGTCAGCTACCTTATTTTTCTTACTAAGGATGTATTCAACATTGTAAGCGTAATCCAGTAAGTGGAGGGACATTCTAGTGATGCGTGGAGTTGCGATGCTAGACCTTTCTGCTGTTAATACCTTCACAAGTGGTTTATGATCTGTGCGTATAGTGAACTCCTTACACCACACAAACTGTCTGAACTTGGAAGTGGCCCATACACATGCTAACATCTCGCGTTCTATCAGAATATTTTTCTTCTGGAGGAGTTAGGGACCTGAAGGCAAAAGAAATGATGCCCTCCACCCCAGCACATGAAATCTGTGAGAGGACTGCACCCAGTCCCTTACCGCTGGCATCCGTGGTAATTAACGTTTTAGCTCTATGGTCAAAACCTTGCAGTGGTATGGCACTACATATGCTAAGTTTGATAAGTTCAAATTGCCTTTGACATTCCTCACTCCATACAAACTCTTGTCTGGTGCGAAGGAGCTGTCTCAATTGGTAAGTTTTTTCTGCAAAGCCTTCAACAAATGTAGCATAAAATTCACCCAAGCCCATAAATGACCTAACCTCGTCCTTACATGTAGGAGCAGGGGCATTCTTAATGGATTAAAGGATTTCCTTTTCTGGGGTGATGACGTTGCACACTAATTCATGTCCTAAGTAAGTGAAAGAATCAACACATTTGTTGATTTCAGCTGTTAAACCACTAGCCTTCAATTTGTCAAGTAAATCGTGGAGTCTGATCTCATGTTCTTCTTTGCTCTTGCCCATAATCAATAGCTCATTTTGGAAGTAAGCTACACCAGGCAAGTCCTTGAAAAGTTTGTGCATGAGTCTTTGAAAGACTGCAGCAGCCGTGGCCAATCCGAATGGCGTGCGGATGAACCTAAAACATCCAACAGGTGTTATGAATGCAGTTAGATCCCTGCTGTCAGGGTGTAAAATCACTTGGTGGTAAGCTGATGCCAGGTCGATTTTGGAGAACCACTTAACCCAGTGGTTCCCAAACTTTTCTGACCCGCGGCTCCCTTGGCCTATTGGCCATTGGCTACGGCTCCCCTTTATGTTTCTTTTTTTTGGCAGGTAGGATGAAGTAAGGGGGGATTTAAACCCTGCCTCGGGTGTACCTCCATTTTCTCCCTGAAAATAATTGGGATGAAGCTGATGAAGGTATTATAACCATAGATGTAACAAAATAGAAATATAACAGTTGTTTAATAAAAAAACTTTAATTGGTTAAGTCAGAAATCATACTCATCAGCACTGGGATCTGCAGATAGAATTTTTAAAACGATTTTTTGTTTTAAAAAACAATACAGTGAAAGTGGTGATGGCTTTGCTCGTGACCCTTAGCGAACAGTCCTCCAGTGGGAACTCTGAGGATTCCGATTCCAGCTATACGTTTTGTGCTAAAGTTAAGTTTCAGGCTAACAGGGGTAAATCATCCTGGCTGTGTCCAGGAGCTGAATGCCAATATTCAGACACATGCATGGCAACTACATTCAGGAAGTGCTTCCTGTGTGGAGATGTAACCTTGCAGGTGGATTGGATGCTCTCTTTCCCTCTACAGCCCCCAGCCAGAAATTCCTCACAGCATTGACAAGGCAAAATGTATTTTGTCCAAGTGGTGTCCTATCTGTGAACAGGTGCTGGGGACTTGCCATCAGTGTATGTATGTAAACAAATATACACTCAACCATTTATCTATCACATAATTATTAAAGGCATTGATTTTTGGCACTCATTAATAATGGTTTACTTACTACTACACAGTGGAACCAAATTAATCAACCTTAGAATGGCAGTCAAAATTAAAATGTGCATGGGCTGTAACTTTTTTTGGGCAGTTTTATATAGCGCAACAGCGACCTAAAGGTATTGGAGCGCTTTACACAAGCTTCAGTTACATTGCACAAAGACACATTCATTTTTTTTGTGTAAAGTATCAACACACTTTGTGTCTGAACAGCTACCCACTTCTGACAGGTGTGTAGCATGTCACACCATTCTTGTGTTTTTAAGAGCAACTCTTATTCTGCTTTTAACTTTTTTCCGTATTCTCGGTTTGTTCTCTCTAGTGCATTTTCCATTTCACTTTTCATCGCTGCTCTAGTAACTTCAGGCGTTATTACTTTTTTCCCCCATCTGATTTACAATTGTCTCTTGAAAAATTCAAGCTATAGTTGGTCTTTTTCTTAAAGTCACAGTACCAGCTTGTATTTTTATTTGCAATTTTTGAAAGGTTTTAGTAGTCTCTTGAACAAATATCATAAATCAAAAGACTTCTTTTTGCACAACAATATAATTGAAAATCCTTTGCTATACTATGATGAATCTTGCTTCTTGTAGTACAGTGTACAAATCATGGAGTGAAAAAATAGAATGGCCTCAATGTTAAGGGCCGAGAAATAAGTCATTTAAACACATCCTGAATTAAACTTTTAGGTTCAAATGAATTCCTTTCGGAAAAAAATACACGTTCACAATATAAAATCGGACAAGACAGTTCATTGTGCTTAGGAAGTGGGGCAATCTAAAATAAAATGCTGGTTTTTACATGTAATAATCCTGGAAAATGTTCTAAATCAGGAAGCACATTAAGACTGTTTTTCATTCTTCGTTTATAGATCCATCTATAAACTTATTCAATGTATTCATGCTTTTGAGGCTCACTACTACAATACACATTTCAATGTGTTTTTTTCGCATATTAACTGAGAGTAAATACGTCCTAGAATTTTCCTTTTCTATTTTGCTTGTTGTGCAAAATTATTTTAGTGTCATTTAATTGGAATGTGGTTGTGTGTGTGTGTATATATATATTTACAAACAAACACCCACACCCACACAGCTTTTTCTATCATGAGCATCGGTTTTATTGGGGAAAGATATCATCTTAGCAGTAATTGTAGTTTAGGATGCATGTCACCAACTTGAAAATGAAATTGAATTAAGAACTAACGTATATATACAATTAGATGTTTTTATATTTATATTTATTTGATTTTTTTAAAAAAGAAAGTTCTCTCCTTCTCTCTCCTTTTAGAATGGGATAACAACCAGTTTCTGTGTTTAACAATCCTGCTCAACCAGCTGCTGCCTATATTTCCTTAATTTTATTGGGTTTTGCACAATTGAAAGGTTAACTTAATATTTTGCACCACACATGAACATGATGAACACTCGGATTATGAAAATGTGATAGTTATAAGCATTTAAGGTAGATGAAGGAATGTTAATTTTGAAAGGCCACTCAGAATCAATGAAAAAAAATGAGGTGATAAAATTATATTTGTAAAGATGGAAAAATTCCAACTATATGGCAAACCATTAATCCTTCGTATTTATACATTAATTTGAGGAGGCTTTTCATATATATTTATATGTTTATATCTATTTTTGCATTGAAGCAAATACGTCTACCAAATCTCAATGAGTTTTAAATGTAATTTATTTTCCGGGACCCATTATGTCAATTTTATATATTGCACTTGTACTTTAAATGTATTTGTGGTTTTTTCTTGCACTGTCACGTTAAAAAGTCTTATCACATGGTATCAGCAGTAAAAAAAGTTAAAAATATTTAAACCAATTGTGCCCCCATGAGTGCGTCATGTGATCAAATCCCCCAGGAGGGACGAAACGAGTCATGGCTTCCACTACACCTTGCACGGCAATAAACTAATTGCAAATTGAAGCTTTGGGGGTCCGCGCTCTTTCTTCCTCGAGGTATGAGGATTGTGTTGGAGTTACCTGCTATATATGTATACACACACACACCCACACAGCTTTTCTATCATGAGCATCGGTTTTATTGGGGAAAGATATCATCTTAGCAGTAATTGTAGTTTAGGATGCATGTCACCAACTTTTGTGTAATTGTGACGTCACAGGCAAGCCCATTATTTTATCTTCTCAAGACCTCGTTGCTGCTGAGCTTTCGAGACTATAAATTCAGGACTACGAGTCCCAAAATGGAAATAAACATGCTGGATTGGACGAGCAAGTGCACCACCTAGTGGACACCAGGTGCGGTGCACCCGGCCTACATACCAGCAGCCGAGGGAATTCCTAATGGATTCTTCTCAGCAAATGTGACCGTGGCGCCCCTGGCTCGTTTTGGTGGCGCACCGGGGTGCCGCGGCGCACAGTTTGGGAACCACTGACTTAACCCCTTTGGTGAGAGCCAGTAGTTCATGCATTTTGGGAAGGGGAAATTTGTCCACAACTATATTTTAGTTGAGGTCTCTCAAATCGATGCATAACCTCAGTTTGCCATTACTTTTCCTGGCCACTACCAATGGGGCCATCCACTCAGCACATTCCACAGCTTCTATGATGCCTTTGCTCTCTAAGGGCCAGATGTAGGTAGGCTATTACCGATCGGAATCGGCCGAAAATACCGATTTCCGTCCGTTTCCGATCGGTAGTGAGCGTTCGATATGTAGGTGACCAAAAATAGGCAGAATCGGTAATTATACCGATCGGTATATTTACCGAGCAGTAAAATACCGATAATTGAATGTTACCTATCGGTAATGTTACCTATCGGTAATGTTACCGATCGGTAATGTCACCGATCGGTAATGACACCGATCGGTAATGTTACCGATCGGTAATGTCACAGATCGGTAATGTTACCGATCGGAAATGTTACCGATCGGTAATGTCACAGATCGGTAATGTTACCGATCGGAAATGTTACCGATCGGTAATGTCACAGATCGGTAATGTTACCGATCGGAAATGTTACCGATCGGTAAATTAAAGTAGGTAAAATTGAAAATCGAGATGTAGGGAGGCCCAGAAATACCGATTTTGCCTCAAAATCGGTATTTGAGAGTCGGAATTTACCATGGATTCAAATCAGGTGGTAACCAGGTGCAGCCTACAAAAAAGGACCCAAAATGCAATTCAGTTTGCACAATGGCGGCATTCTATGTAATAGCAAGACGTCTACGGCTACGGGAGGAAGGAGAGAGGGAATGGCTGAGACAGGAGCAGGTCTACAGGCAGAGGGTCACCCTGTTCATGCTGACAGAGGAGGAGATAGTACAAAGGTACAGGTTGGCTCCAGTAACCATCATGGAGCTCATCAGGGACCTTAAACCACTGTTGGAGCACCCCACCCCAAGGGCACATGCAATACCAGCACATGTACAGGTGCTGTGCAGCCTCCACCTGCTGGCGTCAGGGAGCTACCAGAGCGTGGTTGCTGTGGCGGGAGGGGTGACCCAGAGCAGCCTCTCAAGGTTTTTCCACAGATTCCTTGACGCCATGTTGCACAGGATGGAGCATTATATTTCATTTCCATCCACCCATGCTGAACTGGTACAAACAAAATCAGACTTTTACCAGATGGCAAGATTTCCCCATATCATCGGATGCATTGATGGGACACACATCCCCATTTGTCCCCCTGCTGCCACCGAATACATTTACCGCAATAGGAAGTCAAGCCACACCATCAACGTCCAGGTGATTTGCGATGCAAAGTACGTCATCACAGACCTTGTAGCTAAATTCCCTGGAAGTACACATGACTCCTATATATTTCAGAACAGCGGCATCTATGAACGGCTGTCAGCAGGGTAATTTGGCGAAGGATACCTCCTAGGTAAGACAGAGTCTGCGACAGCATTCACATATATTGCAGTGAGACTTACAAGTATACATGTGAGTAATGTACTCCCATTTCCCTTTTAGGAGACAGTGCATATGCCCTACGTTCTTTTATTCTCACTCCCTACCTCAACCCCTCCACACCCAGCCAAAGGAGGTATAACCGGGCACATAAAAGTACAAGGAATGTGGTTGAACGGACATTTGGCATCTGGAAGAGCCGATTTAGATGCCTTCACAAGAGTGGAGGCGCAAGGCAGTATACCCCCACAACAGGCTGCAAAATCATAGCTGCCTGTGCCATGTTGCACAACTTGGCTGTCAAAAAGGGTACAGAGGTGGAGTTGGAGGAGTACGAGGACCATGACGACGACAATGCCGTGCCTGACATACAACCTGCTGGAGTCACAACACCAAGTGATGGGAGATACAGGCGTGAGGAAATAACAGCCAACTATTTCTGAGTAAGTAATGACACACAGACAGGTTGTGAATGGAAGTAAAGTATTTATCTGTTGGCACGAACTTACAGCACTTAGGTGCAACAAATTAACATGTACAAAGGTGGGGACAACATGTCCAGGGTTACTTCACCCAAACTTGGATAGTCACTTTCTCTGCCGCTTCCCAGACACACTGGGATTATCCCCACTGCCTTCCTCCAGGCTTGAAGGCTCAGCTGTGCGCCTCCGGCCCCTACGAGCAGGCACCACAGCACTACCCAAGCTGCTGCGGCTACTACTGTCCTCTCCTTCAGCCACATCCAGGGCAGGATTGTGAGCAGCATTACTGATCATCATTGCCTCTAGGGCACTGGTTATTTTGGCTATGCCCCTTGTGACCTCTGCCGTATTTTGTGTTAGGCTTTCCTGCATATTATTTCCTCTCCTGCATAGCTGTGCAGTGGCAGTGGCAAGGCGATTCAGCGCCCTGTTGGTAGCGCGGGTGTCCCTGCGCCTTGCATTCTCGATGTGGTCCATCTTATCGCACAGCTGCGTGATAGCAGACGTAATACCAGCAACTAGGTTGTCATTTGATTTTACCATGTCCCTGCTGCAATTGGCTATATCAGTAATGCCCTTCCCCATCTCTCCTACAGTTTGATTGAGAGCACGGAATTGCCGGTGGCAGGCCTGGATGGATCTGCCCTGCATGCGCTGGATGCGCACCATGCTTCCCTCCAGCCCCCGGAAGACAGTGCCTTCTCCAGTGCCTCCTGCAGTGCTGTGCATGCGGCGACGTCTGTGCATGGTGTCTTCATCAGTGTTTGCCTGCAGTGCAGCATGAGGCATAGGTGGAGTTTGCTCAGCCTGATCTAAT
Source organism: Lissotriton helveticus (assembly GCF_964261635.1). Lineage (NCBI taxonomy): Eukaryota > Metazoa > Chordata > Amphibia > Caudata > Salamandridae > Lissotriton > Lissotriton helveticus. The sequence continues at coordinate 1,038,124,988 of NC_136061.1, forward strand.
GCTGCCTCCATCAAGGGCAGTGTGGCCACGAGTCGCCTCCTGGCTGGTGGTGTTGCAGGTGCAGCCTGTTGCATTACTGGGGAAGTCTCCGGTGAGAATACCAATGCAGGTGATTGTGACAGGTGTGGGGAGTGTGGAAGGTCGGGGTGAGGCCTGTCTCCTCCTCCTGTGCAATGCCACTTGTGTCCTCCTCATCTTGCGATGGTTGCACAAGGCGCCACGGAAAAAGAGAACATATCCAGTTCCGGCGAGGCCCCCAACATATGCCCGTTTGAAGCAAGTTTTAAAAACATTACAGATACCGTGTTTTTAAGAAAAAGAAATCGGAAGACAAAAGAACACCATTAGAGGAGTCTTAATAAGACACAGAGGCCATAACAGCCAGTGATTACATAGAATAAACCTGGAAGATTCCAAGTGGTGTATACTACCCAATCTAGGGAGAGTGAAGTCCCCTGTAGTATGGAAAACCCCTGCTAAGAAGTCCTGAAGAAGGTGCCACATTATCGAGTGTCTCGCACCGAAACGCGTCGACGCATTCCCATATGAGAATCCACTTTAAGCTCAAACACACTGGATGTACATATATTCTTGTCACGTGTGTGTATGTGTGTACATGCCATCTGTAGCCAGTGGATCGAGCAATCTATAGTGGTAATAATATCTGAGTGCCACCGTTTTAATAGGGGTCCTTTTACTTTATGTTATGTATTGTCTTTGGTAACATAATTTAGATGTCTGTGATATATAATGTACTTACATGTCTCATTACTTCATATTGTTTACTGTTACTGTAGAGATTAACTTTTACTTTTCAGGGAAAGTTCCTTTGAAATTTTAAATGTGTGTATTTTTAATGTGAATGATCTTTCAATTTTAATAAAAACTCAGATTGTTAACAAATATTTTTTCTTTGTGGGAATCATTATACAAATTCCGTCCTGTCATACAGTGATCTATGATAACCTGTAATCCGGGTACCATGGTTAACTGTATGGGTATAGATATTACGGTCCAGTAAATACATCCCAGGGATCCCTTTTCGACTGTTGGTCTTTTGTGCCCTGTTCCCTGGTGAAAGTGGGTAACCTCTCTCTTGAAATCTGCACATGGCTTGGCCCTGCCTCCTCTCTCTCCTCCCTCGCTGCTGCAGTCCCTGGTGTCGATGTGCCTTGCTTGGCTGATGGTGCCCCTAGGTGTAAATAAGCGTATGTACATTGATTGTTACTGTGTCACAGTGACTATAAATAAATCTTTACACATTTAACTTTCATGATTCTGCAATACTTTCACTGCTTTGCTGATGTCTGTTCAGTTATACATGGTCTAATATTAGCAGACTACATTTCCCATTATGCATTGCTCCTGTATAGTGCTAGCAGTACTGGACTTGGCTTGGCCTGTGCTCAGAGGTTTAAGGGATGCTGCTTGGTATGGGGTGTTGTGCTGCGCATGCATCTTACCTTTTGATTTGGCTCGGGCTGAGCTGTCCACTGCTCCCAGTCCCACCACACTGTCTGGCTCGATGGTAGACGCCACCAACTCCTCCAGCTCAGTCAGGGGGGGTGCTGGATTCCTGCCTCCTCCAGTGACACCAGCCTGTTTATGCAGCTCTGCAAGCTTCCTCTTGGTTTGGCTCCTGAGGTCATAGAATCTTTTCTTTAAATCCTCCATGCTCCTGCTGGTGACTCCCACTGCATTTACCCTTTCCACTATGTGCAGCCACAGCTTTCGCTTAGCTGACTCAGCCATGGTGAGGGAGAGCTTCCCAAATAGTTGGGTGTGCACCTTGACCACCTCCTCAACTAGGAGTTCAAGCTCAGTGTTGCTGAACTTAATTTTTCTCTTTCTCTCACTGCTGCTTGACATTATTCCTGGGTTTTAAACACAAACAACTCTCCCCCTGCTCCTCTCTCTGTGTGCTCTGCTCTGCCTGTCTCCAGAACTTTCTAATGAGTTGCACCTGGCTGGGCAGGCACTTCCTGGGAGGAAGGGGGAGGGTGGTTGCACCTGATTGGCTGTTGTGTTCAGTTTCACTTTTGTTTGCTGCACGTTTGTTTGTAATACCGATCTGTATTTACCGATCGGTATTACCGATCGGTATTTGCCGATCGGTATTACAGATAGGTATTTCCAATGCATTCCTATGGGCCAAAAGGCCCATAGGAATGCATTGGATATGCCGATCGGTAAATGCCGATCGGTACATACCGATCGGTAATACAGATCGGTAAATACAGATCATCCGTTACCGACTTTTACCGAATCGGTAAATTTTTCCGATTTTTTACCTACATATCATTTTCCGATTTTTCAATACCGATTCGGTAAAAATCGGTAAAATTCGGTATTTAAAAATCGGTAAAATGGATTTACCTACATCTGGCCCTAAGTCTTTTAACTCTTTAGTGACTTCATCCCTAACACTAAAAGGAATATTCCTCACTTTGAGTGACACACGTATGGCATTCTTTTTTAAAACAATCCTATGGACAATGTTTTTAAGAGTTCTTATTTTCCCCGAAAACACTTCTGGGTATTGTTTTTTAGCATATTCTTCAAATCCCACTCAATGTCGTTAACGTCCAGCACCTGTTGCACACTGTTGGGGTTTAGAGAAATGTCTAAGGCTTTTTGATCTACCCACCCCAATACCGCGGGTCCTACCTCAGACACGTACAGTTTAGCCATGGTCATTCTGCTTTTAAATGTGAAAGGTAAAACACAAAATTCACACATTGGTATTTTTCCCCGTGAAAGTGACGGGATGAATATCAGATTCAGTTAATTGCTAATTAACTACTCTCCCATACGGTTTTGTTCACAATCGTAAAAGGCGAACCAGAGTCTGCAATAATGCTTATTGTCACCCCTCCGATGTCCACATTGCCCAATGGTTTATTCCTAGTAGCATTGCATAAGTTCAGAACAGGACATTCAATGCATAGTACACCTTCATCTTCATCAATTTGGCCTGCGTCAGACAAATCAGATTGATTTGTAATCGACAAGTTTAACCCTTTGCATACTTCTACTTTTCTTCCTACATACCTTGTCATAATGGCCTATTAAACCACAAAATAAACATTTAGCTTTAATTCCTAAGCAGTTCTCATCACTAGCAAGACGCTCTTTACTACCATACATAAAGCAACTAAGATTCTTGCCTTTCCAATTGACTGCTGGCTTCGTCCATGTGTCAGTACGGCTTGTAGCGTTAAGATTCTTGACTTCAGAAACTTTACGAATCACTGTACCCTCCTTAGTTTCACTAGAAGTGGCTGATGAATGAGCTGCTTTAGCACATCTTTTAGATAACTCACTTTTAGAATCCTCTCCACATAACTCGCAAAGTACCTGCAATGTGCTCCGCTGTCCACACGTTGTGCACCTGGTGAACTCTCCGCTCTCCCTCTACGCAGTGGCAGGCACAGAGATGAGGTACGGATGCCGAAGATCAGCTGCTGGTACTTCAGAAGGCATCACTGACGTACGTAGAGCCAGCCGAAGAAAGTCAGCAGAGGAAACAACACCGGAGGGACACACTGGTGTTCCGAAGCCCAGATGTTGCCAAATTGCGGCAATAAATGACTCCAGGCGGCAGTAAGTTTAAGAAGTTTATTCCCTCTGAGGAAAAGCGGCAGGCGCAAGTCTTGTCTGGTCATAGGACAACTGTCAAGTGCCTAACGGTAACCCATAGAATGTTGGAGTCTTGGCATTCTCTCCACGCTCTCGGTAGCAACCTCACACGACGGGGAGAATGTCAACATGACAGAGAACATGCCCAACCCCCAGGGAGTGAACAACCCTACTGTGTACGGCCTTTGGGCAGTGCATTGGTGGTTGGGCCTGCACCCAACCAAAAGGGTCTGGACTATGACCAGATCCTTGTAATGTTATTTTTGAACATTTTCTGCTACTTTGGAAGTGGGGTCCTACAGTGGGTGCTGTACACTGCCCAGAAATAATTATTTTTCTTTTAAATTTGACAAAAGGGAGGATCACATATACCCTTGCGGTTCAGGGTGTGTCCTCGCACCCTCTTATATGGCCTTTCATTTTTTTCAGAACTCAGGGGCATAGCCTCATAGAGTCCTGTAATGACGGCTGCAACATTTTCTTCAGTATTGTGGGCATGCAATCTGTCAGGAACCTCAGGATAGCCGTCATTAGCGCTCCTAAATTATATGCCAGGAAACGTCCCTTGTCTAAACCCAATAGAGTAGGTGTTTGGTTTCCCTATTCCAAAGTCACGACCTCCTCCCAAGATGGCCGCCGCAATGGCCGTCTTGTTCCCAGTGGAGGTAGTGCAGTCTAGTGTACTTGGAACGGTCGCGCTTTACAAACTGTGCACTTCAATAACGTTCCGTTCTGAGTAAGCCACAGTTTTCCGTTTCTCCGTGTCAACAATTTATGACAGGAGAAAGCGGAGTTTGGAGGAGAGAGCGTATTCAGAGAAAGTTTCAGTCAGCGTCTCTGGGGTTCCGTCAGAGAGAGGGAATTCTGCAAATTCAACCCCGAACTAAGAAAAGCCTGAGTAGGTGCACGAAGGGTAGCTCTTGAGAATACAGTACCCGAGTGCACCTTGCAGCATCTTCTGGAGACGTCATTTAAGCAGCCTGACAGACAGTAATTCAGTCTTCCTACGCTCCTGCGTTGAGAGTGGAGTTTCCGAGGAAGAGTCTTCAGTATTGAAACACGCACCCGGGCCTAAAGCAATGTACAATTTCTCCCTTTACTGACTCATTCTTGCGATTGCCCTAGCTTTTCCTTTCCCCCCTTACCTCCCCTGAACCTAGTTGCGCGCTACATAAGGATACCTGGAGTCAGGACAGTATATTGCTTTGCATTGAACTGCTGAGTCAGAAGAACCCCACTATCAAAGTACCTACAGGAGAGTTAACAGGTATAGACAGTTAAAACATAATACTAGGAAAGGTAGAGTGTATATATTAGATTAAGTCTATATCCAACTCCTTTTCCAATTCCAGCACGACGCTCGCTGTAGGAATACTACAACTAGAAGAGAAGCATTGCCTTGAGAACTTATGGTAGGATCAGCTTCAGTTATTTCATAGAGTCAAATGTGTAGAGAAGATTGTGGTCTTATGTTCCCCTGTTCTGTGCATTAGGTATTCCAAAAGATTGGTTGCAGTGGTTCCATACCGACCTGTGACGACCGAGAGGGTACCAGCAGTTGTCAAGGTTTTCTCTTCTCTATCCACTTCCCCTTTTCCCCCTTGCTAGTGAATCTGCTTCTGAAGTGGAGGCACTGGGAGGTGGGCAATTGGGATCAGCATCCATACTGCTCCTGCGAAGGTTCTGGAGACTTCTGACAGATTGAAGTGCCCACGTTAACTACTTTGCCTGGGTAGCATGGCTGAAGGAATGGATATAAAGGCCTTAGGTAACATTTTGGAAGGGATCCAAAGGGAAATAATAGCAGTCAGGGATGAAAATAAAAATTTAAAACAAGAGTTAGTGGCCTCTCGTCGAGAGACAAGAGTGCTAGCACAGAAGGTAGATGATTTAACTATGGGAAATCCCGTCAAGAGTCCTTCAAACCCCAGTTCTAGTCTTCCAAACTCAGACCCCAAGGCGGTAGCACAGGTCATTCATTCAGTCTCTCCGTTAATTCCTTTGGCTGCTCCTGAAAGATTTTCGGGAGACCCCCAGAAGGCGCAGATTTTTTTGACACAGTGTTCTTTACATTTTATGTGTCGTCCCACCCTTTTCCCAGATGCACAGTCTAGAGTGGCCTTTATTCTATCTTATCTAAGTGGGGATGCAGCTAATTGGGCTATGCCATTGGTCAGTAGAGATGATCCTTTACTATGTGACTTTGCCAAATTCAAGAGTGAATTCCTTAGAATTTTTGACAGGAGAAGGATTTCCCAGGCTACCGACAACGAGCTATTAGAATTGCGCCACGGTTCAAAGGATTTAATTACTTATCTTACCCAATTCAATAAACTCATCTTGGAGACTAATTGGCCAGAGGAGAAAAGAACAGCCCTGTTCTATCGTGGATTAAGAGATGAGATCAAAGACGTTTTAGCACAAGTTCCGAATCGTCCTGCGGAATTAACGGCATTGGTGGATCTTGTGTTGGAGTTAGATTTTAGAAATTCAGAACGTAAAGGAGAAAAGAAGAAAAATTGGAGAATGAATTTTCCCCGATTTGATCGGATGAGAAGTGAGAAGGGAACTGGAGTCAATAATGATAGTGGGGGGAGGAGCTTGGCGGGCATCCGTGATGGCCGCTTGAGCACAGCGCTCTCCGGACCCTCGCCGCTCCCGGCGATTTATCCTGACTAGATCCTGATTTCTTGTAAGAATTCAAGTAGAGGACGTTTGGCTGATTACCCTGGCACTTTTCGGAATTTGCTTTGGATCTTGTACTCCTGAGCTACGGTGGTCTGAACTTTTGGGCTCCGCCCTTGAGGTGCGCCCGGGAAGGGGTGCAGATCTGTGGCCGTCCTGGAATTGAACAACAACGGCAGGAGATCTGGCCTTGTGAGACCCCCTTCCTGAGTTTCGGTTTCGATTCTGTCTCGACCTGTGCCACGAGTGTGCGTATCGCGCTTGGCTGAGACTTGGATACAGTTCGAACACGGGGCTTTCCTCTTGTCTATTTGCTGGTTTGGTGGCCTCCTCCCGAGTTGAGCCCTTCTTTTTGGTGTACTTTTGATCCTGAGTTTTGGGTGTTTGGCCCGTCGACCCTGGTGGCTTGTCCCGTGCCGCATCTTCAAAATGGCGGGCAGAGGGGACAGAGAAACGCGCAAGACGAAAACACCTCTGCGCGGAGCGCCGGTTCAGACGAACGTCATGGACCGTTATACTCAATCTAAGGGGTCCCCCGGAGCTGCCCTACCTGGCCACAGTACGGCCTCTGAACGAATTTTGGAAGAGTCGGCGGAGCCTTCCCTACAGGATATCATGGGCGCCATCTCGGGAGTGAGGGAATCCACCGGCCTTCAGTACGAGGCCTTGGCCCACAAACTTGACACCGTGGCCATTGAGGTGAATCTGATTCGTGCTGATCTCGGCAAGACGAATGAGAGGGTGCAGTCATTGGATATTAAATCATCTAGCCTCACGAAAGACGTCTCGGAGCTCCAGACAGAGGTTGGGAACCTTCGTCGGGTGAACGACTTCATGACCCGTCGCCTGGAGGATTTTGAAAACAGGGCACGTCGCTGCAATGTTCGCCTGGTTGGTGTACCGGAAAACCCTGAACCCCACTCTGTTGATCTCCTGGTTGAGGGTCTGATTTTAAACCATCTTGCCCCCTCCGGGCTTACCAAATTTTTCACGGTTGAACGCGCACATCGTGTCCCGGGGGGCAAAGTTAAGCCGGGTGCTCCGCCAAGGCCTATTGTGGCTAAACTGTTTCATTATAGGGATCGGGACGCTATCCTGCAGGCCTCACGGGTGAAGGGCCCGGTGGCCTTCGAGAATGCCACAGTGAACTTCTACCCGGACTTCTCCCAACAGGTTCAAAGACAACGGATGGAGTTTCGTGGTGCTAAGAAACGTCTTCGAGATCGGGGTCTACGCTATGCTATGCTTTTCCCCACCAGACTTCGTGTCGAGTATAATGAGCGTACTCTGTTCTTTGATAGACCGGATGCTGTTAATGACTGGCTGGACTCCTTGCCTGACCGTCCTCCTGAGACTGAGTCTGCCGCTCACCCTGGTGGTGCCGAAGGTGGTGTGGAGATCTGATTGTTTGACTCTGATGTCTTGTTTTGAATACGTTCCCAGGAGTGGTGGCCGGCGTACCTCTGCAATGTGATTATTTATTTTTTGTGTGTTGATTCTTGCTCTTACTGTAGTCTGGGGGCGGGTGGAACGGAGACCTTTCCTCCTCCGGGGTCTTTGTGTAGACTAAGGGTTATGGGGCGACAGGCACACTGCAGGTTGGGGTGGCTCTTTAGCTTTTTGCAGGGGTGCAGGGTGGGGGGTGTTTCCTTTCAGCTTGGGGGAGGGGGGATGGGAAGTTCTTATTTTTTTGTGTGTTGTTTTCAAGGCGAATTGCTTCTGTCTTTACTGTTGTTTCTGATGTCTAGCTCTTGGATGGGGGGTCCTGGCTCGGGTGGGTGGGATGGGGGGTAGGGGGTTGAAGTTTGTTTCCTGGAACGTTAATGGCCTGGGAGATCGCATCAAGCGCAGTGTGGTGTTGAAATATATAAGACGTTTGTCACCGGACATTGTTTTCCTGCAAGAGACCCATTTGATTGGGAATGTATGTAATGCAATGAATAGATGGGGCTACAGCCTTGTGGCACACTCGGGGTTTACTTCAGGATCCAGGGGTGTGGGTATCCTTGTTCGTAACTCCCTCCCTCTGGCGATAGATGAGGTGATTCGGGATGATCGTGGGAGATATATTGTTCTGGTGGGTAGATATGAGGGCCGCACCCTGTCCCTCTTTAATGTTTATGTCCCCCCAGGCTTGCAAACTTCTACTTTCACTGATTTAGGCCGTGTCTTGTTGGACCTTCCTGATAGTGTACTCTTTCTTGCCGGTGACTTTAATTCAGTGCTTTCTGGCCTTCACGATCGCCATCCCCCCAGGGATACCCCGCATGCCCAGCGTTGGTTGGGTGGGTTTTTGGATACTTTTGGCCTTGTGGACTGCTGGCGATTGTTACATCCTACTCAGCTTCAATACACTTTTCACTCTGGTGCCCATGGTAGCCTATCTCGGCTAGATTATTTCCTGATGCCCGCTGCCCAGTCGTCGGCGGTCCGTGAGATTATACATTTGCCAAGGGGCATCTCTGACCACTCGCCGCTCTGGCTTCGTTTTGAGGTTGGGATAGAGGCAGTGGGCCGAGTGGCTCCCATTAACCCATGGTATCTCTCCTCCCCTGAGACTCGTGCCCTCTTGCTCAAGTCCATAGATGCTTATTTCCTGGAAAACGAGGGGTCGGTCCCTTCGGCGGTGTCCCTGTGGGAAGCCTTCAAAACTGTGATTCGTGGACAGGCCCTTTCTTTGATTGTTGAAGCTAAGAAAGCCGGGAAGAGGGAGGTAGTGGACCTCGAGGGGGAAATTTCTGCCTTGGAGGACGAGTTGGGATCTGGTGTCACGCCTGAGAAACTTCATGCCCTGGGTCTAAAACAGTTTGCATATAAATCCCTCGTTACTGACGCTGCAAAAGTGATGTTTCGTGAGCAACAAGGCAGATTGTATGATGTTGGTGATAAGGCGGGTAAACTCCTGGCGTGGTTGGACAAGAAAGAAAGAGCTAATCGTGTGGTGCCTGTGATTCAGTCTGCGAGTGGTGAGAATGTGATTGATCCGATCGCCATTGTGGATCGTTTTGCGGAACATTTCCGTGTTGTGTATGCTCCTGTGTCTGTGAGGGATGTGGCTGACTCTCGCCTCCTTTTGCGTGATATTGCATTGCCCTGTGTCTCTGATTTGGACCGTATCGCTTTGGACTCCCCCTTTACGGTTGATGAAATAGCTACTGCCATTCGTTCGCTCCGTTCGGGCAAGGCGTTGGGTCCAAATGGTTTGCCTATTGAGTTGTACAAATTGCGACCCGATAAAATGGCGCCATATCTCCGCGATATGTTTTTGGAATCACGTGAGCATAACCTCCTTCCCTATGATCAGCGTTTGGCGACGATAGTCGTCATCCCTAAAGACGGTAAACCTCGCGACCTTTGTTCCTCATATAGACCCATCTCCCTGTTAAATGTTGAACCCAAGGTTCTGGCGAAACTTTTGGCGACCCGACTCCTATCGGTTCTTGGGGACTTAGTTCATCCGGATCAATCTGGTTTTATCCCGCATCGCAACACTGCTTTGAATCTACGTCGTCTTCACGGCGTGATAGCGAGGGCGGGGCTACTGACTGAACCGGCCATTTTGGCGTCCTTGGATGCCTCCATGGCCTTTGATACTGTGGAGTGGCCTTATTTATGGGCGACTCTTGAGAAATTCGGTTTCGGGTGCGAGTTTATTAGCTGGATTAAGTTATTGTATGCGGAACCTTTGGCGCAGGTTGTTGTGAATGGTAGGGTGTCTGCTCCCTTTCCCCTGGGCAGGGGCACCCGCCAGGGTTGCCCCTTGTCCCCGCTACTGTTTGCGCTCGCCCTTGAGCCGTTGGCGGCCTGGCTCCGCTGGGAACCGTCCCTTAAAGGGATCCGCTGGGCCCCGGACTTCGAGGACCGAGTCTCGCTCTATGCGGACGATATCCTCTTGTATCTTACCTCCCCTCGTAAGTCTTTATCTGTTTTATTTGACGTTCTCGTGTCCTTTGGTGCTAACTCGGGCCTCGTAATCAATTGGACCAAGTCCTGTGTGTATGTTTTGTCTGGTGTCTTGCCTCCATTACCGAGCAGGCTCCCTCTTCAGGTGGCCCGGGATGGTTTCAAATACTTGGGAGTTTTCGTTACTCTGGACTCGTCTCTTCGCTTTGATCGTAATCTCCTTCCTCCGTTGCTTCGACTGCGTTTGGACGTTGCTCGTTGGCGCAGGCTTCCCTTGTCTCCCCTTGGTCGGGCAGCCCTGTTTAAGATGATGTCGTTACCGCGGTTTCTTTACGCTCTCCAGAATTATTATGATCCTGTCCCTCAGTCCTATTTTCGGGAGATTGAGGCCCTTCAGAGACAACTTGTCTGGGATGGACGCCCGCGTATTGCTCTTGCTAAGCTTTCCATTCCTTGGTATGACGGTGGCATTGCACTCCCCGATATTAAGAGGTATTATTGGGCCTCACACTTGTCCGCTATCAACCACATCATGTTCTCGCCGGGTAGTAATCCGGCGTTTGAGATGGATAGACTTCAGCTTCCGGGAGGTGACTTTAACAGAGTGCTTTACTCTCGCCCTGCTGGGCGCCATCTTGTGGGTCCTACGTCGATTGCTTTGGCGGTGTGGCGGGCCGCGACTCGGAGCCTGGGCTGGGAGGATCGCTTGACGTTAGCCACGCCGCTTTATGCTTCCGAACGTCTGGGCGGTCTTTGGTCTACCAAGGGTTTCGATCGCTGGGACATGATTGGAATTTCTAAAGTGGGAGATGTGTATTCCAAGGGCTCTGTGCGAACATTTCAGGCCCTCCAGGCTGAATATGGCCTGAGTGGTCGGGAATTCTTTCGATACCTACAGGTTAGGCACGCCTTGACCGCTGTATTTGCCCCTGGTGAGATTCCGCCTGATTCTTCCCCCCTTGAAGACCGTGTCCTTGACGGACATCTTCCTGACAGCACTATCTCCCTGATTTATAAGAAACTGATTAATAATCGGACTGATCTGTTGGTCCGACTTCGGGAGGCGTGGGTTCGTGATGGTTTGGAGCTTGATGACGAGGATTGGCAGTCGGCCCTCTCTTCTCCTAAAGAGGTGGCTATCCCGGCTCGTCTCCGTTTGGTCCAATTGAAGATCCTTCATCGGGTGTATGTTACGGGACCTCGTTTGCTTGTGATGGGTTTTTCTTCCGATGGGTTGTGTAAGCGTGGATGTGGTTTGAGTGCGACTTTCCTACATATTCTTTGGGAATGCCCGATGGTGGTTGCTTACTGGAAGGCTGTGCTTGAGGTTATGGCTGTGGTGACAGGGGTGTCCTTGTGTCCGGAACCTCGTCGTTGTCTTTTGAATGTTTGGGAGCCCACTGACTGCTCGGTGGCCCAGACTAGGTGGGCCACCCTGGGTTATATGGTTGCGAAGCGAGATATTGCTCAACTTTGGGGGGCCTCCAAGCCCCCTGAACTATCGAAATGGGAAGACAACATGGATTGGTCTATGTTCCGTGAGAAGACTGTCTACGTGGCTAGGGGCAGACCCAGGGCATGGACTAGGGTGTGGGGTCAATGGAATGAATATCGTGGTGCCATCTGTACTCCTCCCCTTGTGGATGACATTGAGCTTTCCCGGTCTCCTTAGGCGAGCGTTCTTGGAACCTTGCATATAGGGGTTGTGCTGGTTTTCCGGCTCCCCCCCCCCTCTTCTTTTTCTCCTTCGTGCCCCGTCCCCCCCCCCCATCCGAGCTCTTTAGAGCTTACAGCTTTGATTCCATTTTTGTTGCTGTCCCCTCCCGTCCTTTGGGCTGACCTTCAGTAATACACTTTCGCCTTTTTTTTGTGTGTCTGTTCTTTTTTATAAAACAAAATCTGTTTTTGTTCTGTATATTATATGGAGTTTTGCATTGACGATTGATCGTTACCGCTACGGAAGTGTATATTGTGTATTTTCTCCTCTTTAGCGGCTGGCCCGTGTGGTTGTAGGCCCATCCTTGTATTTTATTGCATACTCAAATAAAGGTTTATATAAAAAAAAAAAAAAAAAAAAAAAAAATAATGATAGTGAACCCATGCAAATTGGAGCTGTGAGAGGTCCATTAAGTCAAGAAGAGAAGGAGCAGCGACGTCAAAAGAAATTGTGTTTATATTGTGGAGGCACCGGTCATTTTGTGAAGGAATGCCCCAAATGTCCAAAGACCCCGTTGAAGGGACACGATTTGAGCCATCAGTAGGCGGAGTCGCTCTGGTGGTAAAGGATGAGAAAACGGCTCCTGCACCTCATTTAATCTTGAATACCTTACAGACTATGACCCCACATGTGATATTGCACATGACAATAAAGTTTCGGGAACATCAAATTACTGGAATTGCCATTATGCTAGATCCTGGAGCTACCGGCAATTTTTGTGACATTAAATATGCTCGCAGAATGGGCATACAAGCCATCCGAAAAGAAAAGAAGGAACCAGTACGTGCTGTGAACGGTACCAATTTGTCTTCGGGTCCCATCACTAGCCACACGGAGGAATTGGAATTGGTTCAAGTTGATGGCCACAGGGAGGTGTTACAATTCAATTTGATTGATGCCTCACAGTTCCAGTTAATTCTGGGACTGCTTTGGTTAGCAACGCACAATCCCACTATTGACTGGGAACATCGGACAGTGAGTATACAATCCGATTATTGTCGAGATCATTGCTACCATACTGAAAGAAGCGCACCAGAACCTTCGGTAGTGTCGTTGTTATCCTTTGGGGGACAATCCATTGGAGTCATCCATTCGGGAGAGATTCCGAAAGAATATCAAGACTTCGAGACAGTATTTAGTGAACAAGAGGCTGAAGTGTTGCCACCTCATCGGGTATACGACTGTACTATTGATTTGGAGCCTGGAGCTAGCCTTCCGTGCAGTCGAATTTATGCCTTGACGGAGGCGGCGAATGTCCATTTAAAAGAGTACTTGGACCGTTATCTGGCTAACGGGTTCATCCGACCATCGCAATCGCCAGTATCCTCACCGCTCTTTTTTATACCTAAGAAGCAGGAAGGAAGTTTAAGGACTTGCATCGATTATCGAGCATTAAATCAAGTGACCATAAAGAACCGCTATCCTTTACCTTTGATCTCGGTTTTATTAGACCAAATCAAAGAAGCTCAAGTGTTCACTAAACTCGATTTGCGTGGCGCTTACCACCTTATCCGCATGAAAGAGGGGCACGAATGGAAGACAGCTTTCCGCACCAAATTCTGACTTTTCAAATATTGTGTGATGCCCTTCGGATTGTGTAACGTGCCTGCAGTGTTTCAACACTTTATTAATGATGTGATGGGGGACCTGATAGACAAATCGCAATTATTTACTTGGATGACATTTTGATTTACTCCAAGGATGTACAAGATCATTCCAGACATGTCAGAGAAGTGTTGGAGAGATTACAGACCCATCGGTTATTTGTGAAATTGGAAAAGTGCATCTTCCATGCTACCAAGGTTGAATTTTTGGGATTTGTCCTTTCCCCTCACGGAATCACAATGGATCCAGGAAAGGTGCTAGCGGTGAAAACCTGGCCGTCTCCCCAGAACATCAAGGAAATTCAGAGATTCCTGGGATTCGCCAACTTCTATCGACGCTTTATCCAGGGGTTCTCACAGTTAATTGCACCAATTACTCATCTGCTGAGAAAAGGGGTCAAGTTCGAGTGGTCTACGGAGGCAGAACAAGCTTTTCTTGACCTCAAAGGTCAATTTGTGACAGCTCCCATTCTGCTACATGCTGATCACGAATAACCCTTCTTTGTGGAAGCGGATGCTTCCGATCAAGCCATTGGAGGGGTTCTTTCACAGCGTCATCGCAAAACTGGACAACTCCACCCGGTGGCTTATCGCTCTAGGAAGTTGAATGCGGCAGAACTGAATTAGACTATCGCCGAAAAGGAACTCTTAGCAGTAAAAGATGCATTCGAAGATTGGAGACATTATCTGTTGGGTGCTAAACACACAGTCACGGTATTCACTGACCACAAGAATCTCCAGTTTCTCAAGTCTGCCAAGACCCTTACTCGCCGACAATTACGTTGGTCTCTTTATTTCACTGATTTTGATTTTGTGATCACGTATCGTCCTGGCACCAAAAATGGCAAAGCAGATGCATTATCCCGTCTGAATACAGAAGACTTTGAACACTCAGTGGATCCACAACCAATTATCCCTGAAGACAAGATTGTATGTACCATCTCTTTAGATAACTTTCAAGAGGAAGTCCGGAAGAGTTTATCAAGAGAAGAAATTCAGCAGTGGGTCCTTCAAGGAGAAGAAAGGCATTTACATCAGCAATTACCCTATTTTAAGGAAGCGTTATATCTTCCTACACCAACACTCCAGCAGAAGGCCTTACAAAGTTGTCATGATCCCCCTCTGGCAGGACACAAAGGAATCTCTAAAACTTTGGATCTGGTGCAACGTTATTTCTGGTGGCCTGGGTTGTCCTCTCATGTCAAACAATATGTGCAATCTTGTGAGTTATGTGCTAGGGGTAAACCTACCAGACAAGCCCCTCAGGGATTTTTACAGCCACTTCCAACACTGAACCATCCACGGCATACTATTTCTATGGACTTAATTGTAGACCTTCCCTTGAGTAAAGGTTTTGACACCATTTTGGTGATTGTGGATACATTCACCAAAATAAGTCATTTTATTCCTATGTCAGGCACTCCCACAGCCCCTGAGCTAGCACGAGTTTTTGGAGAAAGCATAGTGAGGATTCATGGAGTGCCCAAGTTAGTGGTATCCGACCGAAGCCCTCAGTTTATTTCTCATTTTTGGCAGGCTTACCTTAAGGGGTTAGGAATAGAGAGTAGACTGTCTACCAGCTATCATCCTGAGTCAGACGGTCAGACGGAGAGAATCAATCAGGAATTAGAACAGTATCTCCGTTTGTTCCTTATTGATCAGGGTGGAGAGTGGGCAGATAGGCTGTGGATGGCGGAGTTTGCTTGTAATAACGCAAGGAGTGCCTCCACGGGCTACTCCCCGTTTTACTTGAACTTCAGTCGTCACCCTAACCACTTGGTTACTCGAGAAGATTTGAAGGTGCCTGCAGTACAAAATTTGATGACAGATTTAGCATCCCTTCATAAATCTGCAGAGCAGAATTTACTCAAAGCTAAAAAATCATATAAAGAGTGTGCAGACCGACATCGACGGGCTGCTCCGACTTATCAGGTGGGAGATCAGGTGTGGTTATCCACTAAGAATTTACATCTGAAGGGCAACAGGAAGTTTCAACCAAGGTTTGTGGGTCCGTATTCAATTGAGAAGGTGTTGGGGCCAGTCACAGTGAAGTTGAAGTTACCAGCTAAGATAGGTATCCACCCAGTCTTTCATGTGTCTTTATTGAAGAAGACAAGATCCCAAATGAGATTGAGTAAACCTCCAGATCCACTAGAAATCCAGGGACACACTGAATATGAAGTTAAAGACATACTTGATTCCAAGTTAAAAAGAGGAAAACTTTTTTATCTGGTAGACTGGAAGGGGTATGGTCCGGAGGAGAGGTCTTGGGAACCAGTGTCTAATATTCATGCCCCACAGTTGATACAAAGATTTCATGCACAGAAACCACTCAAACCAGGACCGATAAATCAGTCTTTGAGAGGGGGTACTGTCAAGAACCTCAGGATAGCCGTCATTAGCGCTCCTAAATTATATGCCAGGAAACATCCCTTGTCTAAACCCAATAGAGTAGGTGTTTGGTTTCCCTATTCCAAAGTCACGACCTCCTCACAAGATGGCCGCCGCAATGGCCGTCTTGTTCCCAGTGGAGGTAGTGCAGTCTAGTGTACTTGGAACGTTCGCGCTTTACAAACTGCGCACTTCAATAACGTTCCGTTCTGAGTAAGCCACAGTTTTCCGTTTCTCAGTGTCAACAATTTATGACAGGAGAAAGCGGAGTATGGAGGAGAGAGCGTATTCAGAGGAAGTTTCAGTCAGCGTCTCTGGGGTTCCGTCAGAGAGAGGGAATTCGGCAAATTCAACCCCGAACTAAGAAAAGCCTGAGTAGGTGCACGAAGGGTAGCTCTTGAGAATACAGTACCCGAGTGCACCTTGCAGCATCTTCTGGAGGCGTCATTTAAGCAGCCTGACAGACAGTAATTCAGTCTTCCTACGCTCCTGGGTTGAGAGTGGAGTTTCCGAGGAAGAGTCTTCAGTATTGCCTTGGAGTTGTGAGTGAAAACTGAACCGCCTGCAGAGACAGTAAGAAACACGCACCCGGGCCTAAAGCAATGTACAATTTCTCCCTTTACTGACTCATTCTTGCGCTTGCCCTAGCTTTTCCTTCCCCCCACCTTACCTCCCCTGAACCTAGTTGCGCGCTACATAAGGATACCTGGAGTCAGGACAGTATATTGCTTTGCATTGAACTGCTGAGTCAGAAGAACCCCAGTATCAAAGTACCTACAGGAGAGTTAACAGGTATAGACAGTTAAAACATAATACTAGGAAAGGTAGAGTGTATATATTAGATTAAGTCTATATCCAACTCCTTTTCCAATTCCAGCACGACGCTCCCTGTAGGAATACTACAACTAGAAGAGAAGCATTACCTTGAGAACTTATGGTAGGATCAGCTTCAGTTATTTCATAGAGTCAAATGTGTAGAGAAGATTGTGGTCTTATGTTCCCCTGTTCTGTGCATTAGGTATTCCAAAAGATTGGTTGCAGTGGTTCCATACCGACCTGTGACGACCGAGAGGGTACCAGCAGTTGTCAAGGTTTTCTCTTCTCTATCCACTTCCCCTTTTCCCCCTTGCAAGTGAATCTGCTTCTGAAGTGGAGGCACTGGGAGGTGGGCAATTGGGATCAGCATCCATACTGCTCCTGCGAAGGTTCTGGAGACTTCTGACAGATTGAAGTGCCCACGTTATCTACTTCGCCTGGGTAGCATGGCTGAAGGAATGGATTTAAAGGCCTTAGGTAACATTTTGGAAGGGATCCAAAGGGAAATAATAGCAGTCAGGGATGAAAATAAAAATTTTAAACAAGAGTTAGTGGCATCTCGTCAAGAGACAAGAGTGCTAGCACAGAAGGTAGATGATTTAACTATGGGAAATCCCGTCAAGAGTCCTTCAAACCCCAGTTCTAGTCTTCCAAACTCAGACCCCAAGGCGGTAGCACAGGTCATTCATTCAGTCTCTCCGTTAATTCCTTTGGCTGCTCCTGAAAGATTTTCGGGAGACCCCCAGAAGGCGCAGATTTTTTTGACACAGTGTTCTTTACATTTTATGTGTCGTCCCACCCTTTTCCCAGATGCACAGTCTAGAGTGGCCTTTATTCTATCTTATCTAAGTGGGGATGCAGCTAATTGGGCTATGCCATTGGTCAGTAGAGATGATCCTTTACTATGTGACTTTGCCAAATTCAAAAGTGAATTCCTTAGAATTTTTGACAGGAGAAGGATTTCCCAGGCTACCGACAACGAGCTATTAGAATTGCGCCAAGGTTCAAAGGATTTAATTACTTATCTTACCCAATTCAATAAACTCATCTTGGAGACTAATTGGCCAGAGGAGAAAAGAACAGCCCTGTTCTATCGTGGATTAAGAGATGAGATCAAAGACGTTTTAGCACAAGTTCCGAATCGTCCTACGGAATTAACGGCATTGGTGGATCTTGTGTTGGAGTTAGATTTTAGAAATTCAGAACGTAAAGGAGAAAAGAAGAAAAATTGGAGAATGAATTTTCCCCGATTTGATCGGATGAGAAGTGAGAAGGGAACTGGAGTCAATAATGATAGTGAACCCATGCAAATTGGAGCTGTGAGAGGTCCATTAAGTCAAGAAGAGAAGGAGCAGCGACGTCAAAAGAAATTGTGTTTATATTGTGGAGGCTCCGGTCATTTTGTGAAGGAATGCCCCAAACGTCCAAAGACCCCGTTGAAGGGACACGATTTGAGCCATCAGTAGGCGGAGTCGCTCTGGTGGTAAAGGATGAGAAAACGGCTCCTGCACCTCATTTAATCTTGAATACCTTACAGACTATGACCCCACATGTGATATTGCACATGACAATAAAGTTTCGGGAACATCAAATTACTGGAGTTGCCTTTATGCTAGATCCTGGAGCTACCGGCAATTTTTGTGACATTAAATATGCTCGCAGAATGGGCATACAAGCCATCCGAAAAGAAAAGAAGGAACCAGTACGTGCTGTGAACGGTACCAATTTGTCTTCGGGTCCCATCACTAGCCACACGGAGGAATTGGAATTGGTTCAAGTTGATGGCCACAGGGAGGTGTTACAATTCAATTTGATTGATGCCCCACAGTTCCAGTTAATTCTGGGACTGCTTTGGTTAGCAACGCACAATCCCACAATTGACTGGGAACATCGGACAATGAGTATACAATCCGATTATTGTCGAGATCATTGCTACCATACTGAAAGAAGCGCACCAGAACCTTCGGTAGCGTCGTTGTTATCCTTTGGGGGACAATCCATTGGAGTCATCCATTCGGGAGAGATTCCGAAAGAATATCAAGACTTCGAGACAGTATTTAGTGAACAAGAGGCTGAAGTATTGCCACCTCATCGGGTATACGACTGTACTATTGATTTGGCGCCTGGAGCTTGCCTTCCGTGCAGTCGAATTTATGCCTTGACGGGGGTGGAGAATGTCCATTTAAAAGAGTACTTGGACCGTTATCTGGCTAACGGGTTCATCCGACCATCACAATCGCCAGTATCCTCACCGCTCTTTTTTATACCTAAGAAGCAGGAAGGAAGTTTAAGGACTTGCATCGATTATCGAGCATTAAATCAAGTGACCATAAAGAACCGCTATCCTTTACCTTTGATCTCGGTTTTATTAGACCAAATCAAAGAAGCTCAAGTGTTCACTAAACTCGATTTGCGTGGCGCTTACCACCTTATCCGCATGAAAGAGGGGCACGAATGGAAGACAGCTTTCCGCACCAAATTCTGACTTTTCAAATATTGTGTGATGCCCTTCGGATTGTGTAACGCGCCTGCAGTGTTTCAACACTTTATTAATGATGTGATGGGGGACCTGATAGACAATATCGCAATTATTTACTTGGATGACATTTTGATTTACTCCAAGGATGTACAAGATCATTCCAGACATGTCAGAGAAGTGTTGGAGAGATTGCAGACCCATCGGTTATTTGTGAAATTTGAAAAGTGCATCTTCCATGCTACCAAGGTTGAATTTTTGGGATTTGTCCTTTCCCCTCACGGAATCACAATGGATCCAGGAAAGGTGCTAGCGGTGAAAACCTGGCCGTCTCCCCAGAACATCAAGGAAATTCAGAGATTCCTGGGATTCGCCAACTTCTATCGACGCTTTATCCAGGGGTTCTCACAGTTAATTGCACCAATTACTCGTCTGCTGAGAAAAGGGGTCAAGTTCGAGTGGTCTACGGAGGCAGAACAAGCTTTTCTTGACCTCAAAGGTAAATTTGTGACAGCTCCCATTCTGCTACATGCAGATCCCGAATAACCCTTCTTTGTGGAAGCGGATGCTTCCGATCAAGCCATTGGAGGGGTTCTTTCACAGCGTCATCGCAAAACTGCACAACTCCACCCGGTGGCTTATCGCTCCAGGAAGTTCAATGCGGCAGAACTGAATTACACTATCGCCGAAAAGGAACTCTTAGCAGTAAAAGATGCATTCGAAGATTGGAGACATTATCTGTTGGGTGCTAAACACACAGTCACGGTATTCACTGACCACAAGAATCTCCAGTTTCTCAAGTCTGCCAAGACCCTTACTCCCCGACAATTACGTTGGTCTCTTTATTTAGCAGATTTTGATTTTGTGATCACGTATCGTCCTGGCACCAAAAATGGCAAAGCAGATGCATTATCCCGTCTGAATACAGAAGACTTTGATCACTCAGTGGATCCACAACCAATTAGCCCTGAAGACAAGATTGTATGTACCATCTCTTTAGATAACTTTCAAGAGGAAGTCCGGAAGAGTTTATCAAGAGAAGAAATTCAGCAGTGGGTCCTTCAAGGAGAAGAAAGGCGTTTACATCAGCAATTACCCCATTTTAAGGAAGCGTTATATCTTCCTACACCAACACTCCAGCAGAAGGCCTTACAAAGTTGTCATGATCACCCACTGGCAGGACACAAAGGAATCTCTAAAACTTTGGATCTGGTGCAACGTTATTTCTGGTGGCCTGGGTTGTCCTCTCATGTCAAACAATATGTGCAATCTTGTGAGTTATGTGCTAGGGGTAAACCTACCAGACAAGCCCCTCAGTGATTTTTACAGCCACTTCCAACACCGAACCATCCATGGCATACTATTTCTATGGACTTAATTGTAGACCTGCCCTTGAGTAAAGGTTTTGACACCATTTTGGTGATTGTGGATACATTCACCAAAATGAGTCATTTTATTCCTATGTCAGGCACTCCCACAGCCCCTGAGCTAGCACGAGTTTTTGGAGAAAGCATAGTGAGGATTCATGGAGTGCCCAAGGTAGTGGTATCCGACCGAGGCCCTCAATTTTTTTCTCATTTTTGGCAGGCTTACCTTAAGGGGTTAGGAATAGAGAGTAGACTGTCTACCAGCTATCATCCTGAGTCGGACGGTCATACGGAGAGAATCAATCAGGAATTAGAACAGTATCCCCGTTTGTTCCTTATTGATCAGGGTGGAGAGTGGGCAGATAGGCTGTGGATGGTGGAGTTTGCTTGTAATAACGCAAGGAGTGCCTCCACGGGCTACTCCCCGTTTTACTTGAACTTCAGTCGTCACCCTAACCACTTGGTTACTCGAGAAGATTTGAAGGTGCCTGCAGTACAAAATTTGATGACGGATTTAGCATCCCTTCATAAATCTGCAGAGCAGAATTTACTCAAAGCTAAAAAATCATATAAAGAGTGTGCAGACCGACATCGACGGGCTGCTCCGACTTATCAGGTGGGAGATCAGGTGTGGTTATCCACTAAGAATTTACATCTGAAGGGCAACAGGAAGTTTCAACCAAGGTTTGTGGGTCCGTATTCAATTGAGAAGGTGTTGGGGCCAGTCACAGTGAAGTTGAAGTTACCAGCTAAGATAGGTATCCACCCAGTCTTTCATGTGTCTTTATTGAAGAAGACAAGATCCCAACTGAGATTGAGTAAACCTCCAGATCCACTAGAAATCCAGAGACACACTGAATATGAAGTTAAAGACATACTTGATTCCAAGTTAAAAAGAGGAAAACTTTTTTATCTGGTAGACTGGAAGGGGTATGGTCCGGAGGAGAGGTCTTGGGAACCAGTGTCTAATATTCATGCCCCACAGTTGATACAAAGATTTCATGCACAGAAACCACTCAAACCAGGACCGATAAATCGGTCTTTGAGAGGGGGTACTGTCAGGAACCTCAGGATAGCCGTCATTAGCGCTCCTAAATTATATGCCAGGAAACATCCCTTGTCTAAACCCAATAGAGTAGGTGTTTGGTTTCCCTATTCCAAAGTCACGACCTCCTCCCAAGATGGCCGCCGCAATGGCCGTCTTGTTCCCAGTGGAGGTAGTGCAGTCTAGTGTACTTTGAACGTTCGCGCTTTACAAACTGCGCACTTCAATAACGTTCCGTTCTGAGTAAGCCACAGTTTTCCGTTTCTCCGTGTCAACAATTTATGACAGGAGAAAGCGGAGTTTGGAGGAGAGAGCGTATTCAGAGGAAGTTTCAGTCAGCGTCTCTGGGGTTCCGTCAGAGAGAGGAAATTCTGCAAATTCAACCCCGAACTAAGAAAAGCCTGAGTAGGTGCACGATGGGTAGCTCTTGAGAATACAGTACCCGAGTGCACCGTGCAGCATCTTCTGGAGACGTCATTTAAGCAGCCTGACAGACAGTAATTCAGTCTTCCTACACTCCTGCGTTGAGAGTGGAGTTTCCGAGGAAGAGTCTTCAGTATTGCCTTGGAGTTGTGAGTGAAAACTGAACCGCCTGCAGAGACAGTAAGAAACACGCACCCTGGCCTAAAGCAATGTACAATTTCTCCCTTTACTGACTCATTCTTGCGCTTGCCCTAGCTTTTCCTTTTCCCCCTTTATCTCCCCTGAACCTAGTTGCGCGCTACATAAGGAAACCTGGAGTCAGGACAGTATATTGCTTTGCATTGAACTGCTGAGTCAGAAGAACCCCAGTATCAAAGTACATACAGGAGAGTTAACAGGTATAGACAGTTAAAACATAATACTAGGAAAGGTAGAGTGTATATATTAGATTAAGTCTATATCCAACTCCTTTTCCAATTCCAGCACGACGCTCCCTGCAGGAATACTACAACTAGAAGAGAAGCATTGCCTTGAGAACTTATGGTAGGATCAGCTTCAGTTATTTCATAGAGTCAAATGTGTAGAGAAGATTGTGGTCTTATGTTCCCCTGTTCTGTGCATTAGGTATTCCAAAAGATTGGTTGCAGTGGTTCCATACCGACCTGTGACGCCCGAGAGGGTACCAGCAGTTGTCAAGGTTTTCTCTTCTCTATCCACTTCCCCTTTTCCCCCATGCTAGTGAATCTGCTTCTGAAGCGGAGGCACTGGGAGGTGGGCAATTGGGATCAGCATCCATACTGCTCCTGCAAAGGTTCTGGAGACTTCTGACATAATCAGATCATTCAGTACTACGGCAGTGGCACCGCAGTAATGAATAGACCAAAGGAAGGAATAACTCCCTCAGCCAGTCAGAAGGCCCTGTTTTTTTGGGGGGGTCGAAATCAACTGTCAATATATATCTTCATATTTTAGTATTAACGCCTTCATGTCCAACCCAAACCCCTCTTAAAAATGCTAATTTCTCTAAACCGGCTGAAAGGATTTACAAAAAAATCACACATAAAATGCTTTCTGAGTAAAGTTCTAACTTTTTGATGAATTTGGTATAATTCCTTTCAGCTGTTTTTTTTCTGTATCGGATAGCAAATGTTTCTGTGGGAATTAATATGGAAAGTTGCACTTTTGGGTCTCTCCCCCCCTTTTTCTTGGTTCCGGCTTGAAGGACCAGCATGAAACTTTCCATGAAGGAGCCAAGGTGGATGACCTTTTCATGAGAAAGTTTGGCATCAAAGTTGTTAAAGAAAAAATGCTTGTTACAGAATCACAATTTGCATTTGTTACCAAATACTGATTCGGTATTTGAAAGGGGCGTCCCCTCTAAATACCAAATCAGAATGGTATGTATTAATGTTTTGCGATCGAATTCTGGTTACAGAACATTAATTGTTTAATGACTACAAACTTGTAGTGGTAACCCATTTGCATATGGGAAGGGGTCCTCTTGGGACCTCTTTGCCTTTGAGATTGTTCAGCTAAATAAATAAAGAGAAGGCAGAGGTCCCCCAGACCAATGGCTACTCCCAAAAATATAAACGTAAACGTTTCATTTTCGTTTTTTGAAAATGAGTCCTAGTTTCCTTTAAGGAAACTAGCTGTATGTAAAGAAAAAAATCAAAACAATGCTTTATTAAAAAGCAATCACCCACATGGTGGTCTGTGCACTCCAACAGGCTTCCTTCCCTGTGATGGCTGCAATTCCGAGTGGGTCACTAATTGCGACATACCTCATTAATATTCATGAGGTAGGTCAATTTGTGACCCACAAAAAATCACTATTTTCAAATAACCAGTGGCATACATTAGAATAGTGATTACCTAATTGTGATTCAATGATAATCTCAATTAGAAAATCACCATTTCTAATGTTAGTACATCTGGAACAAAGTATCTTTATGGTATGTTGATAATCAAGTTGTAGTCTACACTGTAAAGTCCACATCTTCTGAGTCAGCAGTGCAGGACTCAGGCACTACTAGAACAAACAGGGACTCAGTTTAGCAGAATGATGAAATCCATACTGCATTGTAAAGACAGGAGGCCTTGGGCCAGGTGCATCAATATTAGGTATAGTGATTACCTATTTGCGATTTTCTGCGAAACACAATTAGGAAATCGATATTCCCAATGTAGGAAACTCAGAGTTTCATTTAGCGATTCCTAGTGGTCGCAAATCGGCCCACCTCATGAATATTAATGAGCTAAGTCACAATTTGCTGCCCATTAGAAATCAATGCCATCACAGTGATGTGGCATGCGAAGGTCAGCAGACCATCCTGCCTGTATTTGCTAATAATGCAGTTTTTTTTTAATGCAACCTTTTTTCCTTTATGGAACGTAGGATTCATTTAAAAATGAAAAGTTTCTCTGCCTTATTTTTTTCTGTTTGCTTAAGAATAAGCAGTGATCCCATGGACCACTTCCTTCTCTTAAACAAACTTTTTTTTTATTACAAATAGAAAGGGGTCCCGAGGTGACCCCTTCACATTTGTGAATGCATTACCAACACCACTTCGGAAGTTGGTAAATTATTAATGTTTTGCAACTGGAATTCAGTTGTAAAACATTAATATATGCCACCCCGACTTGGTATTTAGAAGGGACGCCCCTTCCAAATACTGAATCGGTATTTGGTCACAAACCGAAATTCCGATTCAGTTCGGGTTTGATACATACCAAAATAATTTTTTTGTAGTGGCAAACAGGCTGATTATGAGAATCAGATTGTTTACAATCAGAAAAAAAGCTTGATACATGTGGCTCCTTGTCTCACTCATTGAAACCGGTGACCCTGAAGTATTCCATATAATGTTAGCATTTCTTCCTTCACATCTTAACTGATGTGACCAGCTCCATGACACTGGCGCTCCACACGTACTTTAATGTAGAATTTGTCAAATGTAGCCGTCTTACATATCCCTCAAACTATTACATGCTTTCTATATGTAAAACTTAACAAATATTTCATTGACTAATAACCTACTTACTTGAATGGCAACAGGACAAGGGGAGAATTCCGAAGTCTCATGTGCATACATTTGCTTCTTTGCCTCTATGCAGCCCAGCTTCACTGTGCCAGAGCTTGACCCACTCAAACATTTATCTCTAGATTGAAGATCGTTATAGCTGCATGAGAGGTAAAGAGAGAACACTATCACTTCTTAACATCTCATTACAGTGTAACCAATGTGACCACACAATTAACCACTCGACAACTTAATCTGGGTTTTGTAGGGTTTCATTATAAATTTAGAAAAAATCAATATAGGCCAATCTCAAAATGATCCTATAGATTACAGAGAGACCAAGATAAGTCCAAATCTCCTGGAGAGATTTACCCTATATAATACAAAGCAGACGACTAACTCTATGATGGTGATACAGATGATCAGGAAAATAATTGAGTATTAAATTGCATCAGATGACTTTCTAATGTAAGCATGAGCAAGCTATCTCTCCCTACACTTCCTTAAAAGGGCAACATATACTAAGAAGCATTTAGTAAAGATGAAATCAGAAAGGTGTCATCTGTCAGAGTCTTCAGTAGACGGCCCTCCAACCGTGGGTCAGGCAGAATAAAGCCACACAAGCAGAAGCATAGATCTGCTCGCTGTGAAATCCTAAGAGGACTCCCTCTCACTATGTTTCAGCATAAAATATAAATTGCATTCAGGGTAGATAATTCCACATGATCCTTGCTAGAAAATGTCCATGTCTCCGGCACATCAATAAGTTGCAACTTAGTTAGTCCTTGGTCGTTCCTCTCCTCCTCCATGAGAACTCACCTCCTTGCTTCTTACCGCACTTCTCCTTGCCAAAATCATCTTCTCATACCTTGCTATCTAATAAAAACACAACCTTTCTATGCTAATTAATGAGGCTTTGTCCATACCTGTAGTGGAAACAAAATATAAGCAAATGCATTCAGCATTGAATGATTACAGGCGCATTACATGTTAGATTTTAAAAGTGAGTATGAACTTAACTGGTATCTTGAGGCCCACTCTAGTCATATTTAACAGTGCACAGGATTACAGAATATTTGCATATTTCTACACACACTATAAATACAGTTAAATAAATATTTAAATGTTCGTTTACACATATACATTGAAATGTATTAACCTCAAAATGGGACACATTTAGTTAACTTCTCCTGTCACATTATTATATACTTGTTACTTAGACATTTATTAATCATGTTCTATACACAAATTCTCCAGGTTGAGTACTTTAAATATCCAATACTCCACTCTCCTTAGTAACATTAATCTCACAGAATATATTCAAGTGCTGACTACTCAATATTATGATGCACTCCTACGGAATTTCAAATGGGATCGTTAGACTTCTCCAACTGCATCTCAACACCTACACCAAAACCACTACTACTGGTTACCTTGCACCTGGGTCTGCATAATCATGCTCATGCATGGGCAAGTATGTGCTTTACTATGAACAATCCAAATGAATGAATCAGTAGATTTAGAAACCAATGGCCAATACCACTGCCCTTCTCAGTTTCTAATACCAAGTTGTCATGAAACAAGATTGGGGGGTCAGCTTACTTCATTGTTTGACCCATGCTCATGGATAAAATACTCCAAATCTGATTGTGCTAGGTGGTTTTCAGCAAAAGAAAGTAGCGTCGGTCATTACAGAATGTTGGCACTGTTTGGACTAAAGCTGTGTATGTGTGGAAGACACGCTCTGTGGCAGCATCCTAGAAATTTGGAATGAAATATGATTCCAAGTAGGCCACAAAGTGTGTTCGCTAATGCTACAGTAGCCAGGACTTGTAGATTTAATTATTGGTGTTTGTATAGCACGACATACACTGTGAGATATCTTGAAACTAGTGGAAATCTCTATCTTCAACCATGTAAAGCTGTGTGCTTAATGTGTGAATAGCCATGTCTTCAAACAGTTAATAAAGTGGAAAAGGTGGTTTCCTTCTGTAATTCCAGAGGGAGAATGTTCCACAACTTAGCTTCAGCAACTGAGAAAGAACTCCCACCAAGACTGCATCTTCTGAATTTCAATACATTCAGTAAAAGCATATTGGCTAAGGGCAAATTAATTTTGGCTCATACTGGAAAAAAGAAATTTGATAAAGGGCTGGATTTTTTACTCAAGATAACTTTATATACCAAACAGAGCGATTTTAAAATGACCCCTTTTTTCACTCCTAACTAATGAAGTTCTAACGGTCTTTGTGAAATTGAAAAACATTTTTTAATGCTTCACACCTGTTTTGTTGTAGCATTCTGAACAATTTGGAGTTTGTTCAAAGATCCTAATATTAAGTCTAGATAGATGGAATTGCAATAATATAGCCTGGATGACGCAAATGTATTCAAAAATTGCATTTTTGCTGAAAGGAAAAAAAACATGAATGATGTTTTATCAGTTGCAGTTGGAAGAAACTGGATTGTACCACTGAAGACATCTATTTGTTTAATGTAAGCTCAGGATCCAATTTACTGCCATGATTATTTACTAATCTCACAGGCATTGGATTTTATCCTAATGTAGATGGCAAGAAGTTTACATTCCATTACTAGATCAGGGACAATCAAAATATCAATAGTATTGGCTATCTTTCCAGTGTTACAGAAGTCAAGTAGAAACTATACACCTGCTCCACAAGAGAGTGTCTAGTGGCAACTCTTGAAGAAGTTGTCTAAAGCATTGGGAGACATACTGGTGCACATCTATTTTTGAAGCACTTATTATTTGTATGTTCATTTTTCAGCATTGATCAGATCTATAGTGAAATACAGATCCTGCGTACAAGGTTAGTGCTTCCTGCCACAACCCCTCTTACACCACACCCATTGGGGAGAGCGCTGTATCAGCAAGTTATCCACTTGCCAGTCCCCTAATAGATGCAGAGCAAAACTCCTGACAGCCTGTTTACATTAAAAAAGAAGGAAATAAACATGTTGAACTATAGGGATTACCCATGAATATCTACTGAGATGCTTCTAACACAGACTACCTGACACAGTGAATAGGGCCATACAGAGTAAAGCCAGTCAAATGAGCCCTCTCTGACAGTACTCTGGTGCCCAGCTTTAGGATACCTTCACCATTTATCCAGTGAATTGTATTTACCTCAACCCTAATATCTAAGAAAGCAGGACATGAATTAAAACCAAAACCATTTACTACTGATTGCCCTCTGAATGTGTCCTTCCTGAATTTTAACAACTGCATTCTGTAAACGTGTAAGCATGCATGGTTGTCTTCCATTTAAACTATGTTATTGACATATTGGACATTAAGAACATAACACACTAACTAAGAAGGTATGGGCAATAAACGCTATGTATGAAATATTATTCATAAAGAGCACCATTGGAAATATAAGGCAGTGGAGAATTACATTACGCAGCAAGGTGATTTAATTATAGAGCCACGAAAGGAAAAATGCTACAATTATGAGGCACCACTTACATAAGAAAATGCTCTTCAGAACAGTACAGTACATTGGCCACCATTTGAATTACATTTGAATATGTAAAGTTGTTGCTTCACAATGTAGATAAAACCTTTCAGCCAGTGTATCAAATAAGGATGTTCACACTACCTAGGTAAATAGTAACCTTTTTAAATGGCTAATTACAGCAATTAAAATCTGAAAGTGAACAGTTAACTTTACTTAAGTGTCTTGGTGTCACTGCCATGCAATTTTAATACCTTTTGGTATTACTGAGCTAGAAACAAAATGTAGAAAAGAGAGGAGATAGAGTAGCAGGAACAAAAGAACAAACAGTTTAAAATAAAACTAAAAAATACAACGCATTAACAGAACTATGTACAGGTGACCGGCAATATAAATTGCTCATATTTAAATTAAGAGAGGTGAAACTAAATGCATCTGTATACATTATTTTTTGTAAAACTAATCGATTCTCACAATGATATAATAAGCCCACAGAAGACTTTCAATTACAGGATTTTGATCTCCAGAGCCAGTAATGTATCAAACAATTACATGTCTCCTTGTTCAGATACAAGTTCATACATTTACATTTATTAATGAAGTGAGAAGACAATAACATATGAGAAGAAATTTACAAATAGCATCCTAGTTAGTGATTAAAAATGGGTAGCAGCTTTAAAACATTACAAGCGATGATGTATCATATTCAGCCAAACATTTACTGTTGGGAAGAATGTAATAATTTGGCATTGAATATTTATTAGATGTCCACAGTACATCATGAAGTAAAAAGAAGTTGGCTGTGAAATGGAAGTCAATGAGTCCATACATATAATACCAGTCATCATCAGAAACTGGAACATTAATCAATTAAACACATTTATGATATATTAAAGTTATCCTTAATGTGATGAGTTATTTATATACTTTGGATGAGATGTGCCCAGGAAATAAAATATAGTTCCTGTTTATTCAAAATAATGGGAGTTTTGGAATATTTCGATAAAACTGAACACAGTTTTAAAGTATTTTAAGATTGTAATAATGAAGGCATGCAAAGAATAGTGATGTCCCAAACAATCCTATAGATTTGTTAATGTTGATCATACAACACAGTCTTTATCTGTTTAAATTGTCAACAGTCGTCACAGAAATCCATCAAAGTAACTTAATGGAGGTTAGAGTTCAAATTGTGGCAACTTTTGCTGTGTGTTTGAGTATTCATGTTGCGATTTGAATAGTATGTTTATTTATAGCAATAAAAAGTGTCTTATTTTGCTTATTTATTTAAGAAAATTTGTTTCTTATTAAGCTGGAAGTTAAGTAGGAAGGAAATTGAGGCGGTCTTAAAACATGTAGTGTTGGACTTGTATGTAATTATGATGAGTTTTCCAAAAGGCTCCATAGAAGAAGTAAAGTACTTTGGACATGATTATGATCTCTTTATGTAAGCCACATAGATCCTTTAATATGGGGGTGGTGTAATTCCAAATCCAACGGCGTGTTTCTGTGCTAGTTGCAGTTTTAGCATATATTACGTTGGAAATCCCCATAGGAAGACATTTTGCAGAAATCTAATCAGGAAATGCCATTTTCCATACTAATGATTTCCCTTTGGAAGGAAACAGACTGCCTCAATTACTTCAATCATTTGCTAGTGTATCCTGGATTTATCAGATTAACTTAATTTATTAGATTTTGTTAAGAAAACTCCCAAAAATACAGCACATAATTACACAGAATATGTAATGGCCTCCATTATGAGTTTGGGAGCAATATCCCTAGGAGGGGATACTACTCCGGGACATTGCTTGTTTGCCACTGCCCTGAGCCTTGAATTATCTGGCCCCAAACAGTGTTGAAAATTAGTACGGTTTGGTGAACATTATCTGCGCCATCTTGCCTCTTCCCCTGATGCCACACTTTTGTCGTGCGCACCCGCCATTTTAAGATGCCCTGATCAGAACAAACCCTTTTGCATGCCACTGGCCCCTGACATAGCCCTTCGCCCTCACTAAGCCTGCACGCTGACCAACCCCCCTGCTTGCACCTGCCTTGAATCATAAACCCTTCTTCAGCGCTGCTCTGCCTCAGGCCCTCATCCTGTTCCCAGCGCAACACCTCCCTTCTTCCCTTTCATGATCCCCGGCCCTTTTGATGCAGACCCTTTTCCCCGTGTGCCCGTTTGTCTTCCTCGTTCCCAGGCCGACACCCAGCTCTGCCGATACCATTCCTTGCCCCTCCCCGTACAATAGAAAGCTTCCCTCATCAAAGGATCCCCGGGTTGATCAAAGCCCCCACCCCATGAGATCCGATCGAACCCCGCATTCCATGAATTGACGGAATATCCAGCTGCGCGATACTCATCACCTGTTGTGACCGGGGTGAGGACCTCTACTGTAAATGTGCGTGGGAACGGGCCCGGAGGGGGGATTCCGGGAATGTCTTTCCGTACATCAAAGCTTTGTCATGAGTATGTAAACTGTAATAAAAACCGCAAAACCCTGTATATAAGGGGCCAGGCCTCAGACATAAGTTAGAGCACCTCAGAACGATACCTGCTGTCCGTTTTGCCGTGTTCTCCTCCGGAGAGAATAAAAACCTTGTTTCCTGCTTTCCAGTCTCCAGCGCCTGCCTCTTCATTTATTAAATAATTCGAGGGTCACAGAGGCAATACCGCCGGGCAAATATCGATTGTCCGCGACCCAAACTTTTATTTTAACAATTGGCGTCCCAAGCGTGGGGCCCATCAGCGACTCGTGGATCCAGTGGGAGAGGTCCCGACGACAGAGTGAACGACTGCAACGATCGGGAGAGCTCTTGCCCAATAGACCCTCGTCTGGCAGCCGATCATCCGAACTTCACTAGTTCCGAACAGACCTCTCTCGAGTGATCTACGGTCCTGACTGGGGACCGTTAGGAGTGCCGTGAGAAATACGAGAAAAAGAGGACGAACGGGCGCTGGATTCGGAAGACAAGAAACTGTCCATACGGTCCGGGTAAGGTCGTGTAAACACGACGGATTGCGAAAATAATTGATTGCTTGATTGTTTACAATATATACTAGTATTACTCTTTGTTAACTTATTTGGAGATTCACTGTCTGCACGCGGAGAAACAGTAGGCTCTTTCCCTTCTGCAAACAGTGAAGGATAGGTAACGCAACCGTCGAGCCTATTTTTCTCCCCCACTGACCCTATTATTTCTTAACGGTTTTTGGGAGACTCCCTCTCCCTCACTGATTAACTGGGTTCTTTGACCCCGAACTACTGTTCGCAGATTGTCTTCTGGAGATTCTCTGTCTGCAAACCGGAAACAACAGATTCCTCTTTGCGGATAGTGAAAGGGTAGAGGACGCAGACTTTTGCGCCCTACTTACTCTCCCCATTGACCTTACTCTATCTTATTTATTTATTGATTATTGGATTGTTCCTCGTTATTAGTTACTCTTTTTTATTTTTGTTCATGAGGTATTCACTGCCTGCAAACAACGTAGAATAGGAATATTCTGTCTAGTCTTTGCACCTAGTGATAAGATAGGCAGTGCTGACTTTTTAGTCCCTCGTTACGAGCCGTCATGTCTGTCTTCTCCCCACTGATTGATAATTGGTTCAGCCCGGACCGTGTATTAGAGGTGGACCATATAGCTCGACTAGAAGGCACCCCTAATAAGGACATGTTCATAAACTATGGATTAGTTACCATAGCCTATAATAAATTGTGGCACAGGTATACCAAAGAAAGTCAAGACAAACAGTGGCCACTGGCAGGATCCTTTGACCTTGATAAAATAGAAACGTTGGAAATAGCCCTTCGCAATAATAAGACAACGCCTATTATGCTCGACAGTCTCGGTATGTGGCGCAGAGAGGCTATGCAACGACAGAGAAAAGACGAGGACAAACCAGGTAGAGAAATATACCGACAGGACAACCCCGGGGCACCACTACCCAAAAGTTATCCCCCGACACTACGCAAAAGACGGCCAGACTTAGGGCAAGACCAATGTGCTTTTTGTAGATATGTCGGACACTGGAAAGCCTAATGCCCGACTCTATTGAGCGTGAGTAAGGGCAAAGGGCCGACAGGAATGACAGGCCGGCAGAATGAGAAAAAGCGCGAGACGAAGAAAAATCCGACTCGCACGGATAGACCAGATAGAACCACCGCGTTTGATTATGCCCGGTGGCACAGGTTCCGCCAGAACGATTTCAGCGACATGTTCGAGTTTTCCTAGGTCGGACAATATAAAAACGGGAACCCAGCCTAGCTCTAAATTAACAGACGGAAAAAGATAATTTTGGCCAAATAATCACTGTTTTATGTTTGTCTTTGGATCTTGTGTGTCATACTTTTCTACTACACCCCCCGTCTGAGTTTATGTGTACGTAAATCCGCGTCATCACCCTACACGTGCTCCCATGTTACATAAACTATGTTAATAGAAACTCTAGCATGAAACAACCTGGAAAGAAAGGAATGGGAAACGAAATCAGTAAGCCACTGATAAAAACGAACTTTTATTTTAACATAACAAACAAAGAGAAAGACAATAACGCTAGAAAAACAAGAACGGTAAACTGTAGAACATGAAAGTCAATAGAACATTCGCCCCCCCCCACCTTCTGGAACCTTCCAAAGTAGGGTAGGGTTACGGCTACGCCCAACCGGCGGCAACCCATATAAGGCGGGCCCTGCTGCCAACTCTTGGTCAGGAAATCTTAACGTATGGGGGAGCCGGAGGAGAGGCAGGAGCCAGCAGCCTGGGCAGTTACAGGTAGTCCCGCCACATGTCTCCTCGGCCAGCCGCAACGGGCCTGGATAGTCTTAAGTAGTCCCGCCACATGTCCAGAGAAGAACGAGGCACCTCTTTCTTTTCCCTTCCGTAACAGCCGCAGCAGCTCTGGACGGCGGGATGTCCTGCACGTACCTCCGCAACAATTTGTCCAAGTTGGGCTGGGAGGGAGAGGCGACGCGGACGAGCCTCTCCCACCTCCACGGATAGGAGGTCTCCCAGCCCCCGGCCCAACGCCGAACACCCCCAACCAGGCGATGGTGCCCCAATACTTGCGCAGCACCGAACGTGCAATGGTGGCCATATTTTCGGAACACCGAACCTGCAATGACTGCACCGATACTCGTGCCGCGCCGAATGCGCGCCACAGGTGGCCATACTCCCGCAGCACTGAGCACACGACTTGGGGAGCACCGGATGGGGAGAGACCTTCGTGCGGGCCGATGAAAAAGAACAGCATGGGGTGCACCGGAAGAAGGAGACGGCGCGAACGAGTCTCCCTCGCCCCCCAGGTGGGGGCATCACAGCTGCACCCCAGCCGAACGTCCCGCTTTCACAAAACAGAGCCCTTTTCCTTTCACTCCGAAGGATCTCTTCCACTCTTGCAAACTCGACGAGAGTGGCCCCTGTAGGGCCTCAAAATGGCGTCTGGGTCCGCTGGAAGGCGGGCCTCGGCCGCTAGAGTAACTTTGACCAGCAATATAACTCGGACACTTGCCCACTGGGGCACGAGCCCCCACCTCCGACAGCATCTCCGCAGCCTTGAAGATTCTACAAAGGTCCCCGGCGGAGCCTTCGGCCCCTGCAGGCTTCCGGTAAGGGACGGCTGCCTTGATCACTAACGAAACGGGCATGACATTGCCACTCCTTCTGTTAGCATGAATTCTTGAACTGCCGAAAAGGACTCTGGTCCAACTGTCAGTTATGGGAAACATTTCCCCCTGATGCTACTTCCGGACTGAGCCGGCCCCGCCCAAAATGGCGCTGGTATCAATAGGAACTTACGAACACCTCGTGGTGTTCCTTCGCACTAATACAAACTTGATGTTCTGATTTCAGCAATTCTGACTATGCTTCTAAATTATGAAATAAATGCCCCCCGAACCCCCAGCCAATTAATAGACGTTTTAGTTTCTTACAAATGAATGAATAAAACTTTCCAATGTTTTTTGCTGCAAAACGACCCCCCCCCCCCCCCCCCCCCCCCCCCCCCCACTGTACGCACTTTAGCCATTGCCGTGTCCGGCCAAATACGACCGCACCCTCATAATCCACGTACTGAAATGATTTTGCAAAATAAAGGTTTTCGAAACTATGGACGGGTATTGCATGCTTTATTTAAAAAAAAAAAAATGTGGGATCGGTGGGAGAGTTCTTTTCTGTGCACCCTACTCTGCTCTCTCTTTAAGGTTGAAAGAAGATGGTTGCCCAGCCCTGGAGGACGGGTCGGATCGACAACGCGACACTCTGCCTTCAAGGTACGCGACTGACTCATGAACTCTCGCATGGAGGAAGACCTCGACTTCCAAGGATGGGTAAAAACGAACGGTGTAAATGAGGGAATGTAAAAGAAGGGTGAAATAAAATGATGTAAATGTTATAAAGTACGACGTTCCAAGGTATTAGGGAACGAAGCTGACCCAAGAACCGAAGAACCTTAGAAACGTCACAGCGTTGAAGGAGGTTTAAGGATCCCGATAGTGAGATACATCTTTCGACTAGATACCTCGCACTAGGCACCTCTGGTTTCCTTTTTACGTTTCCCCGCACACGACCTATATGGGCACACTCCCCCCCGACTCCAGAAACCATATCCCCGGGGACTCTGCCCCGAGGAGGAAAGACGAGTAAGAGGTAAGTAAAGGACTCTTGAATCCATGTATTTGAATATGCGCGAATGCTGTTCCCCTCCCCTCCCCCTTTTTCCTCCCTCTGCAGGTTACATCAGAGATTACAGCCGAGGTGTGGCGAAGATCTGAAGCCTTGCTGTGTCTAATACACGAAGCAGAATAGCGCTGCAAGGTGGTGCCTAAACAGGCCTACAAACTACTCACGTATCAAACAAACCCGAAAAATTAGCATGACCTGATAAAAAGTGATCACCCTTAAACCAGACCGCACGAATGAACCCATGTCACGTACGATGCGAAACTATGAGAGAATGTGTGTGTGTGACTGAGGCATTGACTCAACTGGTCGAAGGACCGAGAATGCAAGGAAGTGCGACAAAATGGTACCTCTCTTTTCTTTTTCCTTTTTCTCGAAGCATGTCCCCTCTGCCCTGTCTAATGCTCGGACTGCATGATTTCAAGATACTAACGCAGACCCGTGAATGTCCTTTGCTGTGTAATGCACTAAATAGCCTTTCGTAAATACACTGCCACTCTCTGTCGCACGTGTACTATTTAGCCTGCTGTTGCACTCTCTCTCTCTCTCTCTCTCTCTCTCTCTCTCTCTCTCTCTCTCTCTCTCTCTCTCTCTCTCTCTTTCACACTCCCACTCTTCCGAGCGATTAGCCCTGAAATTGACAGACTGCCACCCCTAGCACACCACCTAATTGGCTTCAAATACCGCCGGTATTTGCTCAAACTTGTCTTTAATAAAATCACCCTCATGCTGTGACACCACCTCTCCTTTCCGGAAATATTTTGATGAAACCGAGAATTGGTCATAAAGGAAAGGACAGGTAAGCTGACCGAGGTTCCCTAAATCTGACCCGAAATGAGGGAACTACAGGTCAGCGGCTACTACTATGAGATAAAAGTGCCTCAGATAACGCGCCCCTCCCCGTCCCAAAATTGTCACGATACCCAAAACCATAGAGGTAACCGAAAACCCCCCCCATCTTCTCAGGACGCACCTAGTATTGCGTTCAGTTGCCCCCCCCCCGATAACTATCCTTCATCCCCCGATTGTAAGGAATGGGTCGACTCGCGACTCACCCAGGCCAGCTGTGGCCCCTAGAAATGATTTTTATATATATATATACAAATTTCAGAGTTTGAAAATTCGGAAAATGCCACTGAATGCTCACCAACTGAACTATGGCCTCGGCCGACAATACCCCTATAACCCAGAATGAGATGATGCCCCCCCCATCACAGTTTTCTATGTACCTATGTGTCTTCCGATGAGACCCCTATCTTTTCTAATTTAGTAATCAGGCCGCAAGAGGCTGCATAGGGACCAGGATGATGTTTTACAAAGTTAAAGATTAGACCGGAGCAAAGAAACCCATTACAATGAGCCTTGCCGAAAGTGAAAATGTTTAGTAAAGGGCAGGATGCATTGATAAAACGAAAAAAGTTTAGCCTCACACCGCCTTTTGTAAATGTAGACCCCTAGAGAACGGTTTAGCATTGTCAGGCTTGCATTACTGAGGTGGGTCCCCATCAGATGAACTATTGTGACTATATTAAACAATTGTGAAAGAAAGTCATAGTAAATCCAGCAGGTCCACCATCGATCATTTATATGTCAGTCGTGAACCCTAATATAAGCGAACGTTTCTATCTTCATTTGCCTGGAGCTGGGAGAGAAATAGACTTATGTGGTTACTTTCCTCTACCAATTCTCTAAAAACTGTCTTTTCAAACTCCTTCAAGGGTACGGCTGTCGGAGGAAAGAAGGACCGGATGTGGGAGCACGTGGCCTGACTACGGACTATGGAACGTCTGCGACATGGGCCAAGGCGAGACCGCGACAGAACAGAGCTACAGGACGAGGCACTGTCTCCAACAAAATGAGAAGAAAGGGCTAACCTGATGCCCCTGCTCCATGTTTGAATGTGTGCCGAAAGGTCCCCGCTCTCTAGACTCGGTTATGAGCCCGCCTATCTGAAATCTCTCGTTCCCCTAGTTTGTTCCTGATTTGGCCTCGCTCCATCCCCCTTTTTCTCCGACCTACCCTATGGACTAGTTTGTACACTCTTCTTCCACCTGAACTTTTGACTATTGATCCCAAAGGACGCCGGGCGAGAAAGACCTTTTTTGACCAGAAACGCGAGGAAAAGGTCGTGCCCTGCAACACGGAACTTAGAATAGAGCTGGACTCGTAGCTCCACCGCCGGTGCTCAACAGTGCCAACGGAAGACGAAGAATTGCTGAAAGCTTGCTAACCCTCGAACATTCCCGATCATTTCTGCCACGTCTCGTTTCTCTCCCAGCCAACATTGTATTGATTATGTAACAATCCATCAGTTTACCTTATGAAATGTACTCACTGCTCTCACTTCGAATCACTTTTGCATTGCATTACTATGACTTTCCTGCTAAACAAGTTTATCAAAGTTTATCAATAGGTCCGCCTCCTAAAACTAGAAATCTCAAAATGTATTGTTTACAACTCTTTCACATAGGGTTCTTACTGCTTTCTTTCTCATGCCCACCACAATAGAACCGAGTAGAAAATGAACCAGCAAGATGTCTTGAATATGTTAAAGGGAGGACTGTTGAAAATTAGTACGGTTTGGTGAACATTATCTGCGCCATCTTGCCTCTTCCCCTGATGCCACACTTTTGTCGTGCGCACCCGCCATTTTAAGATGCCCTGATCAGAACAAACCCTTTTGCATGCCACTGGCCCCTGACATAGCCCTTCGCCCTCACTAAGCCTGCACGCTGACCAACCCCCCTGCTTGCACCTGCCTTGAATCATAAACCCTTCTTCAGCGCTGCTCTGCCTCAGGCCCTCATCCTGTTCCCAGCGCAACACCTCCCTTCTTCCCTTTCATGATCCCCGGCCCTTTTGATGCAGACCCTTTTCCCCGTGTGCCCGTTTGTCTTCCTCGTTCCCAGGCCGACACCCAGCTCTGCCGATACCATTCCTTGCCCCTCCCCGTACAATAGAAAGCTTCCCTCATCAAAGGATCCCCGGGTTGATCAAAGCCCCCACCCCATGAGATCCGATCGAACCCCGCATTCCATGAATTGACGGAATATCCAGCTGCGCGATACTCATCACCTGTTGTGACCGGGGTGAGGACCTCTACTGTAAATGTGCGTGGGAACGGGCCCGGAGGGGGGATTCCGGGAATGTCTTTCCGTACATCAAAGCTTTGTCATGAGTATGTAAACTGTAATAAAAA
The DNA here is from genome assembly GCF_964261635.1 of Lissotriton helveticus. Classification (NCBI taxonomy): domain Eukaryota; kingdom Metazoa; phylum Chordata; class Amphibia; order Caudata; family Salamandridae; genus Lissotriton; species Lissotriton helveticus. The sequence continues at coordinate 1,038,163,440 of NC_136061.1, forward strand.
CCGCAAAACCCTGTATATAAGGGGCCAGGCCTCAGACATAAGTTAGAGCACCTCAGAACGATACCTGCTGTCCGTTTTGCCGTGTTCTCCTCCGGAGAGAATAAAAACCTTGTTTCCTGCTTTCCAGTCTCCAGCGCCTGCCTCTTCATTTATTAAATAATTCGAGGGTCACAGAGGCAATACCGCCGGGCAAATATCGATTGTCCGCGACCCAAACTTTTATTTTAACAACAGATGGTAAACGGCTGTGGTTTGAGGAACATTGGAACAGGATAGGACATATGGAACTGGATCTGGTATTCCTGGGTCCGCCTTTTATTCCCAACTCCAGGGGAAACTACTTACAATACTCATTATCTCAGGGGGTGATACTCCTGTTATTGTATATTCTGGTATTGTATCTGCTGCCGGAAATAATGGGGAACTCTTATTGGAGCACACAATGTAGAAATTCCCAAAATCAGTCTTTAGAATAAAAGGTGATCTGTTCCACATCCATATTGATTCAGCATTGATAAACAATGTGATCCTACCCAATACATCCCTTCCATCAAGGCCACACAGCATACTTTCTAATACTAAATACTTTTTTGAATATGAACTGGAAACAGTTCTTTAAAGAGTGTCACCAGGACAATGCAGATTCAGGGATTTTAATAGATTTGAAAGTAAAATATGATTCTCTACAGTGTCAAATGCTACACTGAGTTTGAGTAGTATGTTTGCTGGAGGTAAAATGTTGCCAAGTTCAAGAGTTTTCCAATGACTGTTGGTTGTGCAAAACGTTTACTATGCCTCTGCCTCCACATAGAGAGTAGAGGGCAAGACATATGGGTTGGTTGGCGAAGGACATGCACGCAGGATGAGGCCGGGGTGACATGACAACAGGGCATTTTTGGACAGCAAAGATGTTACTGAGGATGGCAAAGAAAGGTGGCAGGATGTTAGCTACTTTTTAAATGTTTAATGGAAAGTAAGGAAGGATGACAAGGAGTAAGTGGGGGATGTTGGCATAAAGGGAGGTATTGGGTATCTTTAAAATAATGATGGCTAGGTAGGTGGGAGAGGAGGGAGGAAGGTGAAGAATGGTATACCGTGTTATGCCTATGGAAGCATTACATCCAAAGCAATTAACTCAAATGCAACAGCACAGAAAACGCAACTCCAACAATAACAGTGCCATTCTCAAAGTCAGACACTACATCAATCCAAAAGTGCTTTCACCACATTCAAATTAGAAATGTATGTCAATCAATATTTTTACAGCTACCTAAAATGCACATCAATAGCATAAAGCAGATTATCAATATTCTTTCATTCCTACTATAGAAGAGTCCAAAAAGATGAACGTTCAAGCCACAATAAACCACAGAAACATCAAACATCCTCACTTAATATATGAAGGTGATATGGTGTCATTCTTACAATGACTTGGTCTCAACATAGCCAATGAAGCTCTCTCAACATCTTTGTCAACACACATTCTAGCACAAACCCTTCAACGCCGAAGAAACACATCTTTGACCGTGAAGACCTCGTAGTTCATCAACCGATCACTTGCTTACCATTGCTCTAGAAAAATAAATGAGAAAGTATTTACCTTCCAACTGCCAGATCGAATTAACATCAACCGCATTACTTCATACCTACCTGTTCAGCTTCAGATCTATGGAACAAAAAAGGCAGTGGATGACACCATTTTTATAAATGACAGTTTTGAGCCTTTTTGTTTGGGCATCTTCAAATATCAAGCCCTGAGCAACATACCAGCAACCAGCCTCAAATTCACTAAATCTGTACTTCAGTGGTTCTTTTCTGTGAGTAACACCAACTTCACAAATTAAATACCTCCATATAACGTCAGATGCCTGTTACCTGCAGAGTAGCTGAAGGATTTCTATTCTTCCAAATCATCTTTAACCTCTGCATGATACTTCTCAAGGTCCTCCTTGTCAACAAGAGAACCAAAATCTACCAGTATGCTAACAACAAACAACTCCAGCTGGAACTATTCACCAAGAACTACACCAGGAACCAAAATGTACTAATATGCTACCTATAAACAGCTCTGCTGGGAAATATCCATTTTCCAGGATATCCATACACTGCAAGCCTATCTTACTCTAATCCAAGTCTGGATGTGAAGCATCTACTGTATAATAAAACCCAGATAAAAACCAAATTCATGCTCATCGCTAACAAAACTAGGCAAGCTACAATCTTGGATTGGCTCTCTGATATGAAGGTGGATAGAAGCACCACCAACACTGCATGACTGAAAAAGTACTTGAATTCACAGATTCACCCCCAACAGTGATCTCACAGTGATTAATGTCCCAAAACTACAGCCATGGAGAATGAAGGGCCCCTATTGAACAAGTGGGGAAGTCCAAAGGGAGCAGATATCTGGGGTCACTGCAATTTGGAGATGTTAGACAAGGCAGAGAATAACTTTCTGAAATCACTGTTAACAATTCCTCCTAGCACCCCCACATTACCTATCCGCATGGATCTAAAATCGAGAGATCTAATTTAGATATTGCAGCCGTGAGACCGATCCAGTTTTGGCTGAAGGTCTGGGCGACAGGGGAACTGGAGCCCCATAGGGAGTGGCCCCAAGGTTTCCAAGAGGGGGTCATGTGCTGGTAAGATCCCTTGGTGTGCCCAGATAAAGTCATGGCTATACAAGCTGGGCTTAGGGGACTTTTGGTCAAACCCCAATGACATATCGGGTGATGCCATCGGAAAGCCTAAAATAACCAAGTGGACTCACATATTTGGAAAAATAAATAGCAGGACCACTTCGGGCAGTCTGACCGAATATTTTCTTTTATTTAAATGTGGTTTTGAGTTTGAACCTTATTTAGATATGATTACAAACCCGTTAGCATGAGCACTTTTTATCTAGCTAAGAGTGGGCACATTACCGATGGCTCCCTTCATTTGTTGCTGGAAGAAGGGGGTCAGGTACATCAAATATATGCCCCATGGGCTATGATGCCATTGAGTCCATTGGACATGTTTTATTTTTTTGTGTGGCATATAAAAAGCAACAGAAGCACTGGATTATACCATTATGCAGAATGCTGGGCCTCAATTACCATATTACGGCACTTAGAATATGTATTACAGACACAAGTGGACCAGTTGTCTTTTCAATTGGTAAATTTCTGACAGCCATATGGTATTTGAGGACCAAGAAAATCAATGAGGGAGATAGGTTTTTACGGACATCTTACATTTTCTGTTTATATTTCTTGCAAAAAGGGATGTAACCTGTTTTCATCACTTTTTAACCCATAGTGTTTTTGTATGTGTATTTGGTATTTTATATTGTTACATTTTATGTTTGTTTATGAACCTAAATGAAGGATATGTGTGTGATCTCACATTTAAAACTCACTCTACAAATAAACAATAGATATCCCGATATCAGCACTCTCATCTACAAATAATAAAACTCTTCTAGAATCAGTCTTCAGAAGCATCTCCCAAGCCCAGGTGCGCTCTAGAAACATCCTACATCAGCATCCCGGATCCACATTTACCTTATTTATGTGTTTCCTGTATATCGCTGCTCGATAGGGTTGAAGAAACACCACAACATTGCATCCACCTGATCAACTTCGACTGGCAGTGTTATCTTGAAGACCTTTGTATTACCCTTACATAAGGGTCTTCAGGATACTGTGAGGATTTACGGTGCGAGACAAGTGGCGGCAACCTCAAGTTTGTGGTGGCGGATGCCCAGTCCTTAATTGGTGTCAGGTATCTGCAATGGATTGTCCACAAAGGGTTGTGTGGAACTGGCACCTATGACAGTTTCGGGCTTCATGGACCTGCAGCAGTTGCATCTCGGAAAGAATACAGCACTACCTGTGGCAGCCAACTTTGAAAACAGAGAGAACATGCCTTCCCTCTATGTCTGTTATTATTTGCTGGTGGCCACTGTTGTTGGGGAGATCAAGGAGATCAATTAACGAGATGTGAAATGGCTCCACAGAATTACTCTCAACATAATTACTTTCTTCATTATTTACTTTGATTTCATTCATCCAGTCCCTTGATAGACATTTGCTCACATGATTAAAACCTTGTAAATCCTTCAAGGGCAAATGTCTCCCCCTTTCTCTCAGAGTAGGGTTTCCCCCTCAAATAGTATTTCCTTCCATTTCATAACATTCTGGACCTCAATCAGTGGAAATGATCCTCCTGCGGGTGGGGGGGGGGGGTGGATGCAGAAGGCAGCAGTCAGAAGAAAGGCCCTCACCACCAACCTATTCTCTCCTCTGCCCAGCTTACATAACCTCCCTTCCATCAGAATTCTTCACAAGACTCGCCGGGAAAGATAATGCAGAAGGCAGCCGTCAGGAGAAACTCCCAGACCTCAAACATGGTGCATGCCCTTTCTGCCCTATTAGCTATATATAGGAGCAAAAGGAGGCTCGCTCAATCTATTAGCCACAACGGTCTTCTCCCATTAGCTTAGTTTTCACTCTATGGAGCCTAGGTTCTCGATATGAGGAACAGATAGGATCTGGGAACTGAGTCTCCTCCTCATCACAAACCTCTAGTGGTATTGGCCCCTGCCCTGTGTCAGGTAGAGTGTTCTTCCATCTTGGCCAATTCAACACGAAACCGCTGCAGCCACAACCTCAGAAGCCTGTGTGCTTCTTCATATCTCCCCAGAGTTTTACGGATGCAACTAGAGAGCTGCAGCTAATAGAGTGTGTGTATATTCCGGAGGTCAGGCTCATCAGTGAACTCGGTCAGTATAAAATTGAGTTTTCATAACCAGGATAACAAGCGTTAGCAAAGCCAATTGGTCTCACCTATGCAAGCGGTATTGGCTTTGCCAATACATTTTAGCAATGTTGTACATCAGAGTAGCTGCTGTTCAGCATGGCTAAACGTTAGTAGGATAAGGGTAAAAGAGATTGGCATGGAGTGGAGAGTCGTAAAGTAGAGTGGAGTGGAGTGTTATGGAGTGGCGTACAGTAGAGTTGAGTGAAGTGGAGCGTTATGAGTAGTTTACTGTGTTGTGCAGTGTCGCGGAGGGAGTAGAGTGTTATAGAGTTAAGTGACAGAGTGGAGAACAGTCTCAGAGTGTCGTAGAGTGGAGTGAATTAGAGTGTAGTGGAGTGGCATAGAGGATGTTGTGTAGAGTGAAGTAGAGTGGTGTGCAGGGGAGTAGATTGGCATAGAGTGGAGTAGTGTTTCATAGAATAGAGTGAAGTAAAGTGCAATGGAGTGGCATAGAAAGAATTACGTAGAGCGTCGTAGAGTAGTGTCATAGAATGGAGTAGAGTGCTGTATAGTGGAGTGGCATAGACTGGAGTAGAGTGTCAATGGAGCAGAGTTTAATGGAGTAGAGCAATATAGAGTTGAGTATCGTGGAGTGTCGTAGAGTGGAGTGGAGTGGCCTAGAGTGAAGTGGCATAAAGTACAGGGATACAGGGTAGATTGGCATAGAGTGCATTGGTTTTGAGTAAAGTGGTATAGAGTGCATTGGCATAGAGTGCAGTGACTCAGAGTAGCATAGAGTGCAGTGGCATAAAGTAGAGTGGTGTAGAGTAGCTTGCAGCGTACAGTGCAATGGCATAGAGGGGAGTGGCACAAATTGGAATAAAGTGGTGCAGAATAGAGTAGAGTGGTGTAAAGTGAAGTGGCAGAGAGTGGACTGGTGCAGGGTAGAGTGCAGATGTGTAGAATGGTGTTGAGTGCAGTGGTGTAGATTATAGTAAAGTTGCATTGATCTGAAAGATGCAGAGTAGAATGCAGTGGTGTAGGGTAGAGTGGAATGGAGTGGTATAGAGTAGTGGCGTAGAGTGCAGAGTTGCAGACTGACTGTAGTGCAAAAAGTAGTGGCCTAGACTGGAGTGGTGTAGAGTGCAGTGGTGCACAGTAGATTAGTCACGTGGAGTATATTGGCGTAGAGTGCAGTAGGATAGAGTAAAATGGTGCAGAGTAGAGTGGCATAGAGTTCAGTGGCTGAGCGTGCAGTGTTGCAGAGCAGAGTGTGGTAGAGTTCAGTGGTGTACAGTAGAGTGTCACAGAGTGCATTGGTGTAGATTGCAGTGGTGCAGAGTAGTGACAGAGTGCAATAGTGTAGAGTGGCATAGAGTACAGTGCTGTAGAGTAGTGTGGCATACAGTTCAGTGGTGCAGAGTAGATTGGAATAGAATGCAGTGGCAAAGTGTATTGGTTTTGAGTAAAGTGGTGTAAAAAAACATTGGTGTAGAGTGCAGTGGCATACAATAGAGTAGGGTGTCGGAGTGCAGTGGTGCAGAGTAGATTAGAGTGGCTTAGAGTGGACTGGCATTGAGTGTAGCGATGCAGAGTGACGTAGAATTTAGTGGTAGAGAGCGCAGTGTTGCAGAGTAGAGAGAAGTAGCACAGAGTGGAGTGGTGCAGAGTAGAGTGCAGTGGCACAAGAGTGGAGTGTAGCAGAGTAGAGTGCACTGACAAAGTAGAGTGGTGCAGTGGTGTAGAGTGCTGAAGAGTGCAGTGGTGTAGACTGCAGTCATGCAGAGTAGGGTGCCAGAGCAGGTGTCAGAGTGCAGTAGTGCAGAGTACAATAGAGTGGCATACAGCGCAGTGACGTAGAACGCAATGGTGTAGAGTGACGTAGCGGGCAGTGACATAGAGTAGAAGGTAGTATAGTGGCATAGAGTGCAGTGGTGCAAAGTAGTTGGCATAGGTACAGTGGTGTAGAGTGCATTCGTTTTGAGCAAAGGGGTGTAGAGTGAATTGCCATAGAGTGCAGTGGCGTATAGTGGCACAGCGTAGAGTGCAGTTGCTTAGAGTGGAGTGGAGTGAAGTGGCATAGAGGAGACCGTTTCGGAGTGGAGTGGTGAAGGGTAGAGTATAGTGGTGCAGGGTAGAGAGCAGTGTCATACAGTAGTGGCATAGAATGCAGTGGCGTAGAGTTATTATTATTATTATTCCACATTTATAGAGTGCACTGCAACCCCACGGGCATCCTGGCGCTCGAGACACAGTAAAGTTATAATGATCCGCAAAAGGCTGACTGCCGATTACCCTCTGGGGAACAACCAGGTCTTAACTTTCTTCCAAAACAAAAGCAGCTCCAGCGTTTGCCTCAGTTCCAAGGTGAGGCTGTTCCACAGGCGAGCAGCTGCCCCTCCAAACGCTCGCCCACCCATTGTGGTTAGCTTGAACCTCGGGATGGTTGCCAGGCTGGCTGCCGAGGATTGCAGATTGCTTACAGGGGCATACGAGCCGAACCTACTCTGAAGTGGCTTGGGTCCGGTACCGTGGAGGGCCTTAAAGGCAATACACAGCGACTTGAACACGATCCTTTGGCTCATCTGGAGCCAATGTAGGTCCGCTAATGCTTGGGAAGTTGATGATCCCCGTGGTCTCCTCAGGAACAATTTTGTTGCTGCTGCATGGATGCTCTGAAGCTGCGATATTAGATACCTAGGGGATTCCAGCAACAAAGCATTACAGTAGTCCAGGCGGCTAAGGATGACACTCTTGACCACTGTCCCTCTGGTCTGAGGAGGTAGCAGTTGTAGGACCTTCCAGAGTCCTTTAATGAGCATTTAGCAGTTCTTAGCTACCTTAATAACATGCAATTCCAGGTTAAGCTTAGCATTAAAGCTGACCCCCAGAATACGCACCGTGCTCACAGGTACCATAGGGCCGTCCGTGGGGAAAGGCCAGAAATCCGATGGTAAAACTGACGGCACTCTGCCCACCCCACAGTGCAAAATCTCTGTTTTATCGCTGTTGAACTGCAAAGCATTATCTCTTAACCACAGCACCATTTCCCGCATACACTTGTGGAAAATATCCTGTGAATCCGCCTGATCACCATCCAGGGACACTATCATTTGGGTGTCATCAGCATAGTTAACCACACTAATTGTGTGGGTTTTGATGACATCCATAAGCGGCCGCATATACATATTAAATAGTATTGGGCTGATGGATGACCCCTGCGGTACCCCATGCCTGTTGTTAGTAAAATCTGACTGGAAAGGAGGAAGGGCAACAGCCTTCCATCTATCTGCCAAATAAGACTGGAACCAGCTCAGAGCCGTGTTCGTCACCCCCATCTTCTCCAGCCTCGACAGAAGTGTGACATGGTTTACCGTGTCGAACGCGGCAGACAAGATCAGAGTCGCAGAGCGTCCCCTGTCCGCTCGCATCTAAAGATTGTCCAACACGGTAACCAATGCTGTCTCGGTCCCATTTCCTGGTCTGAAACCAAACTGTTCATCCCCCAGCTTATTATTGCCTTCCAGGAAGCCCGAGAGTGCGCGACTTACCAGGCGCTCCACTATCTTCACTGGATATGGCAACAAGGAGATTGGCCTGTAGTTCTCAAGACAGTTGGGATCCAGTGAATTGTTTTTCAAGAGGGGCGAGACCACCGCCATCTTCCAACAGGGAGGCACCACTCCACTGCTAAGTGATTGATCACATAGATGGTGAAGCAATGGAAAGACCTCTGGACCAAGTTCTTTCCAGAGTTTTTGGGGGATTGGGTCCAGTGGCGAACCAGAGGAAATCCCCATGGCCACCTTGATAAAATCTTCTTCCGAAGGCAGTTCCCAATGGTCAAGGGATGTTTCCTGCCTCCGTGACTCATCCCCCGTATCCCTGATTTCACATAAATTCGATGTTAGTAATTCAACACTTTCAGTTATGACCAAAGGGATATCAGGTGTAAGGCCTTCAACGATCCTCTCTATCTTTTCCTGAAAGAATGCTGGCAATCCATTACAGAGCTCTTGTGAGGGCACAATCTTATTTTATTGTGCACTCGGGGTTGGTCAGCTCTTTCAGTATGTTGAAGACACAATTGGTACTGTTGGAGGACTTGAAAATAAGGTCTGCATAATATGCAGCCTTAGTCGTGGCTACAGCTTTTTTGCACTCAGCTAATGTTCCCTCCATCTGATTTTAGCCTCACTGGTGTACAAACTGCGCCATTGCCTTTCGGCACACTTACATTCCAGCTTAAGCATCCTCAATTCGTTAGTATACCAAGGGGCGGATGGTTTTCCCCGCAGTCTAATGTTCTTCAGAGGAGCAAACTGATCAGTCAGGCGGGTTAGGTGATCATAGAAGACAGAATAGTTCTCAGTGACTGACTTCTCAGGATCGAAAAGAGACTCTTACTGAAGTGCCCGTGCTGAATTGACCCTCCTTAGAAAGGCCTTCCAGTCCCTGCCTAGGACATGCCTATCCCCACTAGATGTGTTTCTAGTCCTTGTAGCCTGGGTAACTCTAAATTCGACCAAATGGTTATCTGACCAGCCCACTGGTTGTACTCTCTCCAGTAATATTGAGTTTTCACCAGCAAATACCAGATCTAGCACATGCCACTCTATATGGGTCACATCTTGGACCCATTGTAGAAGGTTCAGGTTGGCACAGGATTGGATGAGGTTAAAATAAGCTGTGTCCATCCTCCCGTTGGACCACAAATTAAAGTCGCCCAGCAATCTATGATGAGTAAGGGCCATGTTACTAATCACGTCAGCAAACTGCTGCTGCTGTTGCACCATGACAGTACCCGGGGGTCTGTAACAGACCATACCAGTCAGGATGTGCCCAGATGGGTCTTTCAAAGAGAACCCTAAAGTTTCTATGTGAGCAACCTCATCAATATCTAGAGGGGTGATATCCCAGGAGTCTTTAAAAATTACCCCTGTCCCGCCACCTCTACCACTCTGCCTTGGCTTGTGAAATGCTTTAAACCCTGCTGGGCGGGCTAGCCCTAGCTCGAGCTCCGTCTCTGTCAATGTTTCTGTCATGATCAGAGCATCAAGTTTATGTGAGTCAACCAAGAGTTGGATCGCCGTGGCGTGTTTAGAGAGGGACCTTACATTAAGAAGACCACACTTCGGAGGAGCCGATCACGCGTCCAAGATGGCCGCATAGGTGAACACCTCCGCCGAGACTGGACCCTCGCCCCCACATCCTGACCTAATCCTAATGCGCTGAATCCGTAAATGGTCAGCGGAGATCCTGCAGTGCCCCCTGAAGCAACTCCAGTCCCGCTGCGAGGTCGGGTCCGGAGCGGGGTGCGAAGCAGTTCTGGGCCTCCGGGGCGAGCGAAGCACGGAGCCGGAGTGAGAGAAGCGGCCGACCGCGAGTAGAACAACAACCGTGGTGGAAACCGGAAAATCTCCAGGGCAGGCCCGCATCAGATATCCTGGTTACCCGCCTAGCGGTGCCCGCCTATGGAGGAACAGCGGAGGATTATTGGAGAGCTACGAGGCCGGTGAGAGATGGACAGCCAGGCCGGGGTGGGTTAACCGAGACCCAGCAAACAGGCAAGTGGGTGCGGGGGTTAGAGGATATAGGCGTTCCCCCCCCCCCCCTCTCCTGGACAGGACTCCGGTAGCGAAGTGAAGTCAGGGACCATAGCGGCAAACGGAGTGACTGGACCTCTGGTGGTGGGGGAACCGAGGTGCCTCAGAAGTCACTGACCTGCTGTGGAACGGAGAGCACCCGGGGACTATTCCGGGTGGTCACAGGAGGCACTTGTGGAGGAGTCGATTACATTCAATGGAGAGGCCTTTGAGGACTGAGTGAGGACTCCTCGTTGCCTGAGTAGCAGGAGAGAAATCCCCCTCCCCCCGACCGTCGGTACGAGTGAGAGGAGGGCCTGCAAGGGAGAGGTGGAGAAGGCCGGGTGTACTGGGGTGTCGGCCCGGAGGTGGGGAGACGGGCTGAAGCGGAGGAGTCCTCTGTGTATTGGCATTCAGCGCCCGGGTCCCATGCCTGCAGGCAGAAGTGGTAGTGGAAAGTGCCTGGAATACGGGGGACTCTGTACTACCAGGGCTGACGAGCCCTGGAGCTTGAAGGCGGTTAGTGACAGGCGGAGAGACGAGTTTTGAGATCGGTCCGGTGCTCGAGGGGAAAAGAAGACGTCGAAACCCGTGGAAGGCGGAGGGGCCTGTGAACGGGGGAAGCTGCTGTATTCGCAGTTCAGGTTAGTGGGGTCATGGATACATTGGCTCCGGTTGTGAGTCCTGATAGGGGTCATAGATGGCGACCAAACCTGATAGCGAGAAGTCACAGTCTCGGTCCACTAAGGGGTCTCGCTATATCCAAGCTAATAAGCTGGACCGTTACACGACGCCCAGAGGATCCCCGCCGGACTTAAAGAAGACACAGGACCCGGGAAAGGAATCAGCTGGCCCTCTGACAGAACCCACACTTTTGGATGTGATGGCAGCCATAGACAGGGTCAAAACGTCTTTGGGACAGAAAATGGAATCACTTGATCATAAATTGGATACGGTGACTATTGAAGTAAATCTTATCCGTGCGGATTTCACCAAAACTAGTAAGAAGGTCAAGTCCCTAGACAAAAAACAGCGAGCTTGAAAGACAATGTGGCACTGCTGCAGCAGGAGGTGCGGGACCTCAAGACGGCCGGTGAGCTTATGAGCCGGAAACTGGAGGACTATGAAGGGAGGGCCCGAAGGAGTAAAGTCCGGATTATTGGTGCCCCGGATCTATTCGTGGAGGACCTGATTCTCAACCACCTTAAACCCAAAAGACTGAGTAATTTCTTTACCGTCGATAATTGCGAAAATTCTTAATTTCATGGACCAAGACTCTATCCTGCAGGCCTCCGGGTCGGGAGGTCCTCTGAGATTTGAGAATACCAGTCTTTCCTTTTTCCCTGATTTCACACAGGCTGTACAGAGACAGCGCCAGGGATTTCTGGGGGGTCAAGAAAAAGCTCAGGGAAAGGGGTCTGAAATACGCCATGATGTTCCCGGCCCGGCTGAGGATTGAGCTTGACGGAAAATCTTGTTTTTTTGACAATCCGGACATTGCCTCGGACTTGTTGGAGGCACAGCCCAAGCCAGGGTCTGAGGGACCTAAAAGTGAGGAGAAGGGACATGAGTAAGAGCAGGATTAGAGGGCGCCGCTTAAGGGATTGAGAATGGGGGTGTCCGGCATGCGTGTTCTTTCATAATGACCTTCAAGAGATGTGAGTCGCTTTAGGCGCAGAGTTAGGAGTTATGGTGGCGAAGGGGGGTTATCAGGAGCTGTCTTCCTCCTCATTTCTACCTTTAGATAGCAGGTTAGTTAGAATATGGGGCGACAGGCACACTGCAAGTTGGGGTCAGGCGGAGGCCGAGAGCAGGGGTGCAGGGTGGGGGGAGAGGGGTTGGGAATATTGTTATTGTGGTGGGTTTTATGTTGTTTCTTTGATTTGTTTTGTGTGAACAAGTGGTTGCTTTTTGTTCCTTTTTTCAAGGAATCAGGTGGGAATGCAGTAATTGGGGGTCTATTGTGTGGTCCGGATGGCACAGGTTAATCAGGGATCGGGGATGAAGGTGCTGAGCTGGAATGTGAATGGATTGGGTGACAGAATCAAAAGAGGGATGGTTAATCAGCTGATTAGGAGGCATTCTCCAGACGTAGTATTATTACAGGAGACACACCTTGTAGGTAATCGCTGCATGGCTCTCCATAAAGGGGGGTACAAGCTGGTGGCCCCTGCTGGATTTACAACAGGGTCTAGGGGTGTCGGAATAATGGTTAGGAACTCCTTTCCCATGACGGTACTGGCCACTTGGGTTGATCAAAGGGGCAGATATGTCGGTATTTCAGGGCAGGCATGGGGAGAATGATTACTTATATGTCAATATATGTGCCCCCTGGCCTTCAAATTGAGACTTTGAGACTTGAGCAATGTATTTCTTACTCTGCCCCTAGGCCTCATAGTTATGAGAGGGGATTTAACGCGGTGTTAGATGGAGAGGTAGATAGAAATCCACGCGACTGCTTCGGCAGCCGCAGAGATGGCTCTCAAACTTTCTCGAGACTTTAGGATTGGTGGATGGCTGGGGAGTGCGTAACCCAGCACAGAAATACTTTACCATACATCAGCGGCACACCAAAGTCTGTCTAGGTTAGATTATGTATTGGTACAAGCGGCTATGGCCACACAGTTCAAGAGGCTAGGTATCTGGGCAGGGGTATTTTACATCATTCCCCATTGTGGTTGCAGTTCGTGTTCGGGCGGCCGGCGGTGGGAAGAGTAGCTCCTATTAGTGCTTGGAAATTGAAAGACCCGGCCATTAAGAAAGAGGTTATCCAGAAGTCGGAGCGTTATTTCCATAAGAATGTAGGATCAGTAGACTCAGCGCCGTCCCTCTGGGAAGCTTACAAAGCGGTGATGAGAGGAGAGGTCCTGTCCTTGGTGGCGGGGAAGAAGAAGAAACGCCAGGCTGAGGTGGCCGCAAAAGAGGCAGAGGTGATAAGTTTGGAAGAGAGAGTGGCTAGTACACCTACACCGGAAGCCCTTCACCTATTGAGACTACGACTACGACAAATATAATAGTCTTGCTAGAGATAGAGCAGTGGCCCAAAATTGCGCCATACAGAGCTGTATATATGAACATGGAGACAAAGCCGGCAAATTAATTGCTTGGCTAGAACGTGAAGAATGGGCGTCTAGGCTGGTACCAGAGCTTGAAGGAGCAGACTCAGAACCAGTCACAGATCCACAGACGGTGGCTGATACATTTTCCGAATATTACGAAGAAATATACACTGCCGGGAGCGGATATACAGAAGCTGAGAACGGTGAGATGATCAGAGATATTGTCATGCCGACATTGTCTGAGGAGAATACGTCGTATTTAGACTCACCGTTCTCTAATGACGAAGTGGCCCAGGCTATTAGAGTGATGAAATCTGGCAAAGCAACTGGCCCTAACGGGATACCGATAGAATTCTATAAGTTAAATGCTCATAAGATCGCTCTGTATATTCTAGCCATGTTGTTAGAAAGCAAGGAAAGGGGACAGCTCCCATATGATCAACGGACTGCGAATATCGTGGTCATCCATAAAGCGTATAAGGCCAAGACGCATTGTTCCTCGTATAGGCCCATCTCTCTCCTTAATGCAGAGCCCAAAATCTTAGCCAAAATGCTGGCTATTAGACTGGTCAATGTAGTTACAACTTTGGTGCATCCGGATCAGTCGGGCTTTATGCCGCGCCGAAACACAGTTCTGAACTTGCGGAGGTTACACGGGATTCTTGGGGGTGCTTCGAAGATACTGGAACTGGTGGTGTTGGTTTCCCTAGATGCCACCATGGCCTTTGATAGGGTAAAATGGAATTACTTATTTGCGGTGTTGGCAAAAATGGGGTTTGGTGAGGAGTTTATCGGATGGGTCCGATTACTGTACGTAAATCCCATGGCCAGAGTGGTTGTAAATAACTGTAGATCGAAAGACTTTTCCTTGGGAAGAGGCACAAGAAAGGGGTGCCCCTGTCCCCGTTACTTTTTGCTCTTGCAATTGAGCCTTTGGCGGCTTGGGTTCGGTGAGATCGGTCGATACGAGGCCTGCGGTGGACCGCAGATTGGAAGGATAAAATTTCATTATATGCAGATGATGTTTTACTTTACCTCACTAATCCCAGAGAGTCTTTGAGCAATTTCCTGGATGTGTTGGCCATATTTGGTAGATACTCAGGTTTTGCGATAAATTGGACAAAATCAGTGTTATTCGTCCTCGCGGGCCTCACTTCACTTTCGGTTTCGTTTCTCCTGCACACTGTATCCCCTCTGCGGGTGAGGGCTGGTCGGGCTGGCTCCTATGCCAGTTCATTGGGCTCGGAGCTAGCGACAGTTTGGCTGTGGATTCAAATTGACTCGTCTCTGCCTCTGGTATTCTTGCGGGTGAATTCTAAGGAGCCATTTGGACCAGATCCCAAGCTTCCCTTCGGGGCACCCGGCTCGCCATGACGGGCAAGTCCGAGGGTGAAAAACTGAAAGTCAAGACCACTTTCCGAGGTGGCTCAGCCCAGACAAATGTCATGGACCGCTACACACTTTCTAAAGGATCCCCCGGTGGCATAACTAAGACCCGGGAGGAGGCTGTCGACGATCCTGCGATGTCGGCGGACTTAACGCTGCAGGACGTAATGGGCGCCATTGCTGGTATCAAGACCTCTATTGGCCAACAGTATGAAGCCCTGGCTCTGAAGCTGGACACGGTGACCATTGATGTCAACCTAATTAGAACTGATTTGGCCAAGACGAACGAGAAGGTGAAGTCACTTGATCTAAAGACATCCAGCCTCACAACGGATGTGTCCGACTTGCAAACAGAAGTGCGCAACCTTAGAACTGCTAATGACTTTTTTGCTTGTCGCTTGGAGGATTTTGAGGGCCGTGCACGGTGCAACAACGTGCGTATTATAGGGGTCCCGGAAGACTCTAGTTCACTCTCTACTGATCTTCGAGTAGAGGACCTTATCCTCAATCCTCTCGCACCCAAGGGCTTGAGCAAATTCTTTGCTATTGAACGTGCACACAGGGTGCCGGGGGGTCAGGCAAAGCCCGGTTTCCCCCCCCCGTCCGATTATCGCACGAATCTTCAACTTCAAGGACCGCGACGCCATCTTGCAGGCGGCACGGACAAGCGGTCCTACGCAGTTCGAGAATGCTGCTGTGAACTTTTATCCGGACTTTTCCCAGTCGGTCCAGAAGCAACAAATGGGATTTCAAGGGGTGAAACGGAGGCTTAGAGACATGGAGTTGAAATACGCGATGTTGTTCCCGGCCCGACTGCGTGTTGAATACGACGATCGGACATTCTTTTTCGTCCGGCCTGAGGAAGCAAGTGATTGGTTGGACACTTTGCCCGCTCGCCGTGCTGGCCAGGACCACACTGGTGACGCTGAGGGTGGCCTAATGGACCAAGAATGACGATGGTGTCTGTGTCCGGAGTACTATTCACCGTGGACAGCTGTGGCTCACTGACTTCTTTGATCGTTCCCTGCGTATCCTGGGAGGTAGCGGGGACAAAGGGACCCTTTCCTCCTCTGGGGTTTCTTTGTGTAGATTAGTTGTTGTTTTGTATTGTTAGGGCGACAGGCACACTGCAAATTGGGGTGGCTTCCGAGTCTGTGCAGGGGTGCAGGGTGGGGGGAAGTTGTGTTGGGAACATGGGGGGGGGAGAATGTGTTGGGGTTGTTTGTTTTTTCTTTTTCAAGGCAACAAACTATTACTATTTCGGACATTGGTGTGGTGCTCGTTCTGAGATGGGAATTCGTCGTGGGTTTGGATGGGGGGTAGGGGATTGAGGGTTCTGTGCTGGAATGTGAATGGGTTGGGTGATCGGATAAAGAGAGGGGTGGTTATGCAGCTTTTGCGGCGCCTTGCGCCCGACGTTGTACTGTTACAAGAGACACACTTGATTGGGAATACTTGTTACGCTCTTAACAGACGGGGTTTTCGTCTTGCTGCCCATTCTGGATTTACATCTAGTTCTAGAGGGGTGGGTGTATTGCTTAAGACTTCACTCCCCCTCGAGGTTGATGATGTGGTTCTCGACACCAGGGGTCGATATGTAGCACTTGTGGGGAGGTGGGAAGGAAGAACAGTTTAGTTGGTGTCGGTCTATGTTCCTCCTGGCCTACAACCCACAACATTTGCAGACTTGGGGCGGATGGTTTTGGGTCTCCCGGAAGGTGTTTTGATATTAGGTGGTGATTTTACCTCCGTCGTCTCCGGCAGAGCGGACCGCTATCCACCCAGAGACCTTACTGCTGCGCAATCCTGGTTGGGTGACTTCCTGGAGACATTGGGGCTGGTGGATTGTTGGCGGCTTATGCATCCGGACCAGACACAGTTTACTTTCCACTCGGGAGCACATGGTAGTCTTTCTAGATTGGATTATATCCTAGTGCCGGCTGCCCTGTCCCCTTCGATTGGAGAGATTAGACACCTGGCTCGGGGTATATCAGACCATTCCCCTCTCTGGTTTCATTTTAATTTGAACACAGCCGCTGAAGGGAGGGTAGCCCCGATTAACCTCTGGTATCTTCTTAACCCCAAAACCCGCACTGAATTGATTAAATCACTAGATTTGTATTTTGCTGAAAACGTGGGTTCCGTGTCCTCGCCTGTTTTGTTGTGGGAAGCTTTCAAGACTGTTATCAGGGGACAGGCCTTGTCTTTGATTGGATGTGCCAAGAAATGTAAGAATGAGGCAATTGTTCGTCTCGAGACAGAAATTACTGAATTAGAGACTGCATTGGAGCGAGATGTAACTCGAGGCGCATTGCATATTCTCCACCTTAAGCAGTTGGAATATAAAACTTTGGTTACTGATGCGGCCAAGATGATGAGTAGGGAACAGCAGGGACGGTTGTATGATGTGGGCGACAAAGCAGGAAAATTGATTGCCTGGCTGGATAGAAAGGAGAGAGCGAGTCGTGTGGTTCCTGTGATTGAGAAATTGGATGGTATGCGTGTGACAGACCCTGTCGCAATTGTTGAATGCTTTGCTGATTATTTCCGAGAGGTGTATACTTCGGTGTCCGACAGGCCCGAGGAGGATTCTCAGTCGTTACTTAAAAATATCGCACTTCCTTGTTTGTCAGAATCGGATCGGGACTCTTTGGATGCCGCGCCCTCGGTGGATGAGGTAGCTCTTGCTCTTGCGATGCGCTGTATTCGCTCCGGCAAGGCTTTGGGTCCCAATGGCCTCCCTATCGAATTGTATAAGCTACGACCTGATACGCTGGCACCTTATCTTCGAGATATGTTTTTGGCTGCGCGAGAAAATGGCTCCCTCCCTCGAGATCAGCATCTTGCGACCATTGTGGTAATCCACAAGGAGGGCAAGCCACGGGATCGTTGCGCGTCTTACAGACCTATTTCGCTCTTAAATGCGGAGCCTAAGATTCTTGCCAAGTTACTCGCTAATCGTCTGATTACGGTGATCAGCAACCTGATTCATCCGGATCAGTCGGGCTTTATCCCTCATCGTAACACGGCATTGAATTTGCGGCGTTTGCATGGTGTTCTCGCGAGGGCCCAGACATTGCGCGAACGGGCCATCTTGGCGTCCCTGGACGCCACAATGGCATTTGACACAATTGAATGGTCGTATCTTTGGGCCGCACTCGCCAAGTTTAGTTTTGGTGCTGGCTTTATTAGTTGGGTCAAACTCCTGTATGAAACGCCACTGGCGCAGGTAGTGGTCAATGGTCGGGTCTCCATGCCTTTTGCTCTTGGGAGGGGCACACGGCAGGGTTGTCCGTTATCCCCGCTTCTCTTTGCTCTTACGTTGGAGCCACTTGCTGCTTGGCTACGGTGGGAGCCCTCAATGAATGGTATACGTTGGACTCCGGACTTTGAAGATCGTATCTCCTTGTACGCGGATGATATTTTATTGTACCTCACATCTCCCCAAAAATCGCTTAACGTGTTGTTCGACGTGCTTAACTCCTTCGGGAAGAACTCTGGCCTGGTTATTAACTGGTCAAAATCCTATATTTATGTGCTCGCGGGGGGTGTCCCTCGTTTACCGCGGGGCTGCCCCATCCAGGTGTCGCAGTCTGGTTTTAAATACTTGGGTGTGTTTATCTCGCTGGACCCGGCGGTTCGCTATGAACGCAATCTACTCCCACCACTCCAACGGTTGCGCTCAGATGTAGTGCGCTGGCATAAATTACTGTTGTCTCCTTTAGGGCGTGCGGCCCTTTTTAAAATGATGTACTTACTGCGCTTCCTATATGCACTTCAGAACAGTTTTGATGTGATCCTGTCGAAATATTTTCGTGAGATAGAATCCTTGCAGAGGCAGTTGATATGGGACGGACGTTCACACATCGCTCTTCCAAAATTAACACTTCCCTGGTATGATGGCGGCATAGCGCTTCAGGATATTCGAAGGTATTATTGGGCTTCCCAACTTGCTGCCATCAACCATGGGATGTATGGTCCGGCACTGAATCCAGCATTTGAAATGGATAGGTGGCTGCTCCCAGGTGGTGATTACAACAGGGTGCTCTACTCTGGATCTTCCCGTTCACGACTTTCGGGACCTACCACTATAGCCGTGCGTGTATGGCATAGCGCGACTGCGGCTATGGGTTGGAGCAATAGACTAACCGGCGCTACTCCACTTTATGCCTCCGCAAAATTGGGTTGTCTATGGAAGACGAAGTGGTTTGATAAATGGGACACGATTGGTATTAGTAAAGTGCGTGATCTTTGGGTTAAAGGTGGGGTGAAGACCTTTTCGGACTTAAAAGTGGAATATCAGCTGAGTGACAGGGAATTTTTTCGTTATGTTCAAATACGCCATGCCTTGAATTCTGTGTTTCCTGTGGGTAGTGACATTCCGGAATCCTCCCCCCTCGAAGACCGTATATTGGATGGTCATGTGCCGGATAGTACCATCTCATTGTTTTATAAAAAGATGATTAATGACCGATCGAGTTTGCTTGATCGCCTGCGGGACACCTGGATTGCTGATGGTATTGAACTTGATGATGAGGACTGGCAATCCGCGATCTCCTCTCCCAGGGAGGTTGCCATTCCGGCCCGTCTCCGCCTGGTCCAACTCAAGATCCTCCATCGAATCTATGTCACCGGCCCCCGTCTGATCCATATGGGCTATTCCGCTGATGGCTTATGTAGGCGTGGTTGTGGTCTCCTTGGCACCTATCTTCATATAATCTGGGAATGCCCTGAGGTGATGCGTTTTTGGAATTGTATACATGAAGTGATGAATGAAATAACGGGTGTTGTGATGATGCCAGAAGCCCGGCAATGTCTGTTGAACGTGTGGGGCCCAAATGATTATGATGTGTCGCAGCTTCGATGGGTGACTCTTGCTAATATGATAGCCAAACGAGATATTGCACAATTATGGGGGTCCCAGAGGCCACCTACAGTGACTGCCTGGAAAGAGAGTATGGACTGGTGCATGTTCAGAGAGAAAACGGTGTATATAGCAAGAGGTAGACCCAGAAAATGGGGAAAGATTTGGAACCAGTGGAACTCATACCGGGGAGATATATGTACGCCCCCAGAAGCAGAGATTCCTAGTCCTTCTCAATCGCCCTGACCTGCATTCCGGCAATGCTGTGGTATATTGTACTGTTTATAATTTCGCCTTCGGCCCCCCGCCCCCTCATCTGTATTCGACGAATTTTTTTCTCCTGTTGTCATGCATCTCCCATCCTCCTTGAGCACATGCCTAATAGTTGTACTTTCGTCATATTGCCTTGTTTGTTTGTTGATGTGTTTTTTGTTGTTTTATGTAATAAAAAGTTACAAAAAAAAAAAAAGAGACCGCAGTGGGCCGGGGACCGGCTCTGAAGTGCTACCAACAACACAGGTTAAAACACAGAAGAAAAGTTCCCCCCAAATTAAATTCCCATCAAAAGTAAGTAAAGGTTAAAAATGCCAAATACTGCACAAACGATCGTGGTGGTGCGCTCTACAGCCGCCTAGCGATCTGCTTTACTGTCTATGTTGAGTGGTGCAGCATTGATTGCAGAGGAGTGGAGTGACACAGAGTGGGGTAAAGTGCAGAGGCATAGAGTGCAGTGGTACAGAGTGCATTGGCTTAGAGTGCAGTGTTGCAGAATGGAGTGGCATGGAGTGGTGTAGAGTGCAGTGGCGAAGAGTGCAGTGGCGCATAGTAGAGTGGGGTGAGTGCACTGGCATACAGTAGAGTGATGCAGAGTGCAGAAGAGGGCGTAGAGTGCAGTGGTGCACAGTAGATTAGAGTGGCGAAGAGTGCAGAAAAGAAGCATAGAGTAGTGCAGAGTAAAGTGCAGTGGCATAGAGGTAAGTGGCATACAGTAGAGTGGCGCAGAGTAGAGTAGCAGAGGGTTCAGTTGCAGAGAGGGCAGTGCTACAGAGTAGAGCCTCGTAGAGTGCATGGGGTAGAGTGGCATGAAGTGCATTGTTCTAGAGTGTAGTGGCATACAGCGATGCAAAGTAAAGTGCAATGGTGTAGAGTAGAATGACAGAGTGCAGTTGAATAGGGTATAGTGGTGTACAATGCAGTGGTGCAGAGCAATGAAGTGAAGTGTACACTTTATCTCTTTTTTCACTTGCGAGGCTGTCTGACGCAGCAGGAGAGACTCTGAAGCTGATAGCCCCACAACACAGGCCATGGGAGTAACTAAAATTCACACCTAGACGTCAGTCACAGTGTAATGCACATCAAAAGGTTTAATCCCGGACTTTCAGCCCTGTTCATTATGATTCCCTTATCGGCCTCATCTGCATCCCGAGATGTGTCTAGGCCCCTTCCTTGTGACCTCTTATTGAATCAAATAGCACCCTTTTGAGGTGTCCGGGGGAGACTCTCTCTTTAACTTACTCAAGTGTCCCACCCAGTTCACAGGAATGCAGCAGTACACAAATCTGTCTGGGGGGATTCCTCTACTCCTCATGTCTTCACAAGGCAGGCCTGGGCCTTCCAAAATGGAACCCTCTATGTAATGTACCATTGCAGGCACACTTGCACCCAGAGTACATACACAGCACATATACTGTCCAGTACTGTCACCTCCATGTATTGTATCACCCCAGGAACACATACATCCAGCACACACAACCACTCTGGGGACACTACTCAGTACTGCATCCTTTCTGTATTGTGCCATGGTGTGCTATTTGCAAACATACACACTGCAAGCATGAACACTCGCCATGTGTGTTCTATACAACACTTCATTTTTCATGTATTGTGCTTCTCGCAAGCACACATACACCCAGCACATGTTTTCTTTGTGCACGCACTGCACAGCACTACATCTCTCAAGTAATGCATTCCTCGCAGGCATACATTACTTCAGTAGAAGCATAAACCATGCACGGTATGCTGTTTCCACCGTGTTCGTGTTGCTTAACTTATGGTGAAGGTGGTAGCTTTCCAGTACTGTGAGGGTAGCACTTTGGAACTCCTCCCGGGCCAACAAGATCGCAATCCATGAGACAGGCCCATGTCATGGCGCCTACGCCTAATCAGTGTTTGTCTGGGACAACAAATATCAGTACTAGGAATATAGACAACAGTGCAGCTGGGCACTCAGGGCATGGGTCCACATCTTTTACCATGCAGAGGGCTTGTCCATCCCAACAGGAGCCAAACATATGGTGACAGTTTTTACCGATCACCGTAATCTTCAATTTATGCATTCAGCCTGAATATTAAAAGTGCATAATTGGTGTTGGATGCAGTTTTTTGCAGAATATGATTTTTTTTTTAACTGTTAGACCTGGCACACAGAGGTGAAAGGCTGATGCCTTGTCAAGAAAGGATTAAGCAGAAATTTAAAATCTACATTTCCAAAACTCTATCCTCAAAAGACATTAGGTAGTTGGAGTCCCTGAACCCAAATGATTTTTAGAGTTGGTGTAAAAGGCTTTCCTTTCTCTGGGAAGTGCAAGCAAGCAGTATTACTGATGACTTGCCTTACAACAACAATAAACTCTTCGAACCCGCTAAGGAACTTGATTAAAAGATTTAGCATTGGTGCCATAAAGTTCCACCCACAGGACATCCAGGAGTGGTTGAAACGTTGGATCTAATTTCAAGAAACTTTTGATGGCCTACTCTACCCAAAGACTTTATAACTGCTGTTTAAAGTTGTGTGACATGCATTTGTTCCACGGCAGACCATTCAATTCTCTAGTTCTCAATTGTGGCTTTGCAAATGCCAGAATGAAATACGATTTTTCTTAGGTCCACGTCGCTGAACATGGTTCTTTAACTCTGTTAAATTCAAAAACTCATTACCTCATTACCCAGTGTTGAAAAACTAGTAAAGACAAATGACAAATTCAGACAAGCATACAACTGTCTGGAGACACTTTTTTAATGCAGAATGAAAAATACTTCACTTAGGTATAACCTTGCTGTGTAAATTAATAACAATGGTTGTGCTAGAAGTCTAACTGTAAATATTATTAAGAGTAATAATCTCTGAAATTTTTAGGGACACACTTTTAGTTTGTTTCAGCATTCCATAGGAGTGCATGTGTTTTCTTACTCCCTCCCTCATGTGCTGCTTCTCCCTAACTTTTGCTCGCTTATATGCTCGATTTTGCGCTGCCCTCCCGAATCTTGTTAGTTTTATGTGTACCCCTTTGTGCCCCGCATTTATTTGCTTTAAAAAAAATTCCATGTATCAAGCTCCTCTGTTGCTCCACAGCCCCCGCTCCCCATAAATTCCCTGACCCCCAGGTCGACTTATCCCCCTGCCTGCACCCACACCTCCATTGCTCCCCCACTCATCTCATCAAAGTCTTAAAAAAATATACACTTTAAAATAAATTATTAGATTGACCTGGAAGCTGCAGTTTGATGACTGGCTCCTCCTTTTACGAAATACACTTTTGTGTACATTTAAATACTTTTTTTATTCACTAGTCCAAAATTAGTAGCTGCCATCTTGGATTAGTAAATGAAAAAAATATCAAAATGACAGCAGAATCATCCCATATATGCGTCCATGCGTGGTGGTGCATGCACGGGCATATGTAAACACACTTGGCTGCTGTAGCATTGTAACACATACGGGTAGATGCACACTTAAACATCACTGCTGCAGAACACTGGCAAAAAGCATTTCCAAGCCCAAATCTTGTATTGTGAACCAAAAATCAGAACTTATTGGCTTTGCCAATGTGTGTTATAAAAAGCATATAGGGAGATATGGGTTTCATTTTAATGCAATTCTGAAGATTATGTATTATGCCCCTTTAGTAGATGTTCACATTAGTAGAGGACACTGTGTTCCTAATGGTGGGGATATTCTAAAATAGGTATTTTAGAAAAAAAAGTATAGAGAGGTTAGTTGGAAATTTGCTCTTGGAAATGCAATGTAGTTAAAGTTAATTTCCATTTGAATAGCGTACAGTCTGCCATTAATAGGTATGCGCGCCTTTTTTACAGGTCCTGGACGAATAGCAAACTTTTGTACACTTGTGCCAGCAGTTCCAGATCTCCATTAACCCAAGATAAATAGTTGTAAATAGATTGGATACAAATGTACAGGTCAACCTATTGTAATACAAGAGATGCAATTTGTTTGCATAGTAGAAAGTGTCTATCTAAATTTTAATGAAATGGATTCCGTTTTGGAGTAAACTCGAATGATTTGTTTAACTGTAGAGCAGTCAACTTGAGAAACAACTCAAACAAATTAAGAAAATGCCTACATGAGGAGTTGATGCTAAATGTTTACCTGGGACAAGGGATGCATGTATTTCTTATAATGAGCAAAGCTCATTACCATTATTAGACACAATTTAAGAGACTGAATAAAGGCATTCACAATCAACGGTTAGGTTAGGTCAAGGCTTCACAAACAGATTGAAGACCACAGCAAGCATAAAAGTCATGTTTATTAATAAGTACCTAACATTGACTGAAATAT
Source organism: Lissotriton helveticus (assembly GCF_964261635.1). Taxonomy (NCBI): domain Eukaryota; kingdom Metazoa; phylum Chordata; class Amphibia; order Caudata; family Salamandridae; genus Lissotriton; species Lissotriton helveticus. The sequence continues at coordinate 1,038,187,659 of NC_136061.1, forward strand.
ATTGTACATTAACATTGTGTTGTTCACTTCTATTTTCAAAACATTACATACTGAGATACACTTAAATGAATTTTTGACTCCTGAAGCACTTTCTCCATATAATATAAGCCAAAGCAAGAGCTGAAACGTCTTCCCATATGGAAATATTTATAAATGTTCTAATATTTCTCATAATGATTAGGAATCTCTCATTTGCATACATACTAATTCAGTGAAGGCACATCTACTAAACAGACTGACCCAAATCTGGGATATTAATAACTGGAAAGCACATTTCTGGCATTTACATGTCAGGAATCTCAACACCAAAGGGCATTACTACCAATAAATCACAAAATATATTTCTATTTTAAGGGATGTAAACATGTGCCTTTATTGTGTTGGCATTTGGTGCAGATACTGTAAACCAGGTGATAGTGAAAAGGAGGCTTGTTATGAAGACATGCTTGAGTTATGTTCTCTAACTGAGTTCAAGGCTCCATATAGTTACAAGAACACACACTATCGCCTACGGCAAACATAAAAGAAAATATCAACTCACTTATTTATAAGAGTAATTATTATGACTTAAAGTGTTTTTTACATATTTGATCTGTGTACTAAACATCCGAGTTAGAAAAACTGCACAGTACGAAACAATGTACATTATTTCAGCAGGATTTTATTCTGCACCAATATAAGCAAGAACTTTTATTTAACTTGCACAAGCATTAATACCTTTCCTTGTCGGGCATATATATGGCCTTCATAATTTTGTTAAAGCAGACTATAATTTAAATTGCAACATACAACTCTGCTGCAAAAAAAATGTATGAGTCAAGGTGAATGGCCAACAAGGGGATGGTTTATGTGAAGTATTCATTAAGTATGTATATTCAATATCCCAGAGGGTGACATCACAATTTAATCATATAAAACATTAGGATACAATATTATAAATAGAATAAATCTGATATAGAACTAAACAGGTGTTATGTGAAAAAATACTTTACAATGTAGATCAGATATTAGAAACAGAACAAAGGGCACTAAATATGGGAAATACTCACATATAAAGGTTAAATGGAAAGGTTAGGTAAAAAGGAAGAATGTAAAGCATAAAGCAATGTATGATAAAGTCGACTCTCGTTTGAGGGAATTAGTCCTCTGTATAGAACAAATGATTCAAAGATGTAGAGACACAAGGAAATATATGAAGACAAAGAGAAAGCACAGTAGACGTTTTGGTCCCTGATATCCTCTGTACCCGAGACCATCCTCAGGGCAGTTTTGGCTAGGGAAGGTTAGTTGTCGACCCCTATTAAATCAATCACGATTTTCAAGGTATAGTCACGAATAATCATATAGACGAAATTAGATGCATGATGTGAAGAAAATTTAAATGCGCTACAGAGTAAATCAATTAGGAGTAATGAGGCACAGCACTAACGGCAGTCAGCTGAGTTGAAAAGGTAGAAATTCTTGAAACTGGTGGAAATGGTGGACTTGTACAACAAATAAACCTACTTAAAGGAAACAACTTGGAGCTCCACTGAGCAAAAGAGAGCAATATCAGAAGCAGATTTTACCAGAGTCAACAGTGAGTAACAAGGCTCAGAATGGACGTCGCGGTTGCTGTGCGACCAATGTCCACAATGTGAAACCCAGACAATTCTGCCTAGAAAGCAGCAACTGCTCTTGTAGATCTGGTTTGAACAACTCGCAGCTGTTTCATCTATGAATACTCATATGACAAAGTGGATACCAAAAGTAGCCACCAGCTTGATGTGGATGCAGCAGGCAGCTTATCTTTCCTTGATACCCACATAGCATAACTTCATGATCAACTTAATGCTCAAAGTTTAAGTCCTAAAAAAGCAAGCATTCATTAACAAAGTGAAAGCAGGAAAGAGGTTCTCCTCTCCCTGGGAGCAGAGGGTGAAAGTAAGACCCACAATTTCATCATTGTCCTGGCTGAGGTGTCTGCATGAAGCAAAACAGCTATCAAGAACCACAGAATTGTACATAGTAGGGTGAGAATTTATGATCATGTGCATAGTTGCAGCATAGGAAGTCTCTCGATGCCTCATATTTGACAGCTGAGGCTCCACTTTCAGATATTCAATGTTTTTCCCACCTATACGCAGGGGGAGGGGGGTTTCAAGTTTACTGGGGAGAATTATGGTTCTGCTTTTTCTCACCCAAACCTCATAGGATTCCCTTGGCCTTAACACTTGCTGCAAATAATTTTCAATCTTTAAATGCTATGATTACTAGAGCACCTTAATGCACAACCACACATTTCTTTTCTCTGAATGGTAAGTCAGAGTATTCCTTTGTGCAGGCATTATTTACCAGTATCACATCTACATAAAATAAGCTACTAGCCAGTGTCTCTGCAGTAAATGCTGCAGCTTGAATTGCATCTAACACCATGTCTGATAAAAGTAGCACATGCTGCAGTTTCAATATTTCTGATAAAAACCCAGGGCTCTCAGTCCGTGCTTAAGAATCCTCTAACAGAGGCTGTAAAGTGCATGCTGACCAGTATTTTAGAGCAGACCCCATTGTAGGACCAACAAGGTACCATGGTAAAACATCTGCAGACACACCTAAGCCAATTTGGTAAACAGGAGGAGAGGAGGGAGTTCACTTAACAAGCTTCTGGCTGTTCAAAATAAGCATTCCCAGTGCACGCAGCCTCACCAGAAAGCACAAATGCACGAACTTCTAGGTATTTCCATTCCCTAAAAATTACATTCCTGACATAATCACAGAGTAGTAACATTGAGAGTGAGGGTACGGACTGATCATTCCTGTAGAGGTATCAACCACGGTGGACAGACCTGAAAAGTTATACTTCAACTGGACCAGTAAATCTTTGATTGTTTCCCTCTGGATACATGCCCGTCTGCCTTTATTAAAGATTCACAGGATCTGAGTTTGAACCTAAGTAGGCCAAAGGTAATAGAGAACAAATGCTTCCGACACAGTTTTTAAGAGTTAGAAAAGGACTCTAGGGCAGGGGTCCTCCAGGAAGAATGAACCCTTGTGAGAAGGTTTTTTGATTCTGCATCTTCTCTCTGGAGAACAAGCTGAGGAGGAGATATTGTTTCTTTGGTTATAAGGGGACATGTCTCTATTTTACTGTTTCCTGGACTCCTTTGTACAACAGGGACAGACTCCACACATTCACGTACTCTGACTTTGTTCCAATAATGGGGATTGTTAAGTCAAGGAAGGGAAAAGATGCATGCCTGGAGGTTACATCATTACTCAATCATTGTGTACAGCTGTAGTGTGGTATATAAATAAATAATACCGGATCTATTTTTGGATGAATGAATGAATAACAGATAGCTCAATAAAATAAGAGTCAAGATTCGAGGTAGTAGGAGTTTCTGCAGGTTTATTACAGCATAAGGACAGGATCAGGACAACCTGCATAGGAACAGAGGTGACAGGGCCCAGCAGGACAACTGGGGCCCAGCAGCTGCCGGGGCTTGATCTGGGATGAGCGCGCTAACTTTTAATAACAATACATTGACTTATATACATAGCGCAAACACATAGCATTACATTGCAGTAGGCGTAACAGTGGGTGGAGCAGAAGGCGTGACGCGTAGCAGTCGCGAAAGATAACAGTAAAAAGGGGTGTAACTGGGAGTATACTTAGACATGTGATGAAAACGTAACAGAATATGTCATGAATGGGCGGAAACATAGGAGGGGGCTACCTAAGGAGCCGGGACCTCTAACCTAATGGTGCGCGTAAACTGGCAATGACGTGTTACTAGGAGAAGCTGGGGGCTACGAACTCTGTGCTAGGAGCAGAGACTTGAGTCTGGAGGGTCGGAGCGACATGTACCTAAACCCTATCTGGTATCTAATGTTTAGGGAACATGTTGATATAAACTAGAAGTCATGAGGGGAAAAGCTAACTTGATTCTAAGACTGGACCATGCATTATTCTACATGTAGTGCGTGATGAGGAATATTAAATGACCATTAATACAGTATTTCTCTAACGTGGAGCCGAATAGGCTAGACAATGACGAAAACTATTGATGCAGTTCAGTAGCTTAGGAATGCAGAAGAGGAGGACTGAACTGATAACTGGAACTATAACATACTTTTGGCAGACTCAGAGGCAGAGCCAAGCTGCACCGGGCACTGCGAGGCAGGAAGTAAGTGAAGGGTCGAGGATACAGGTGGGGGCTGTATCGCTCCTCAGCGAGGCTTTCAGGAGACAGGAGCTGAATCTGATGTCCGGGCCCTTTTGAGGCCTGGAAACGGGGACTTTACAATGGAATAACGTGCACACTAAGAAACGTGGCAACATAACTTTACATAGGCCTGATATTCGTAGTATTCACGAGGACTGGAAAATGACATATCAGAGGTGGACACAACTGTAATTGCGTCATTAATCGGACACGGGGAATAACATATGCATATTGGTCATGCACACATAACATATGATGGATGAGGCGTAGGGACACAGAACATGGCAAAATTTACTTTTCCACATTCCCTCCTTGTCACTACGTTTCCATCAGGAAACATCAATATTCATGATACCATCTATCATTTCATACAGTACCATTTGCTCGTCTCGAATTGTCTTGGAACGGGATTTAGAACGGGGCTTGGGACTAGGAATACAAGAGGTAGCACACATGCTGCAAATCGCAGGGCCACATTGTATACAGAGGCAGCAGCTAAATATGATCGTTACTGCAATACCTAAAAAGGACAGGACTTTCCATCCCCATGCGGAAATTATATTCCAGAACCAACCGGACCATGTCCAGGTGCCTGGATCTTGGTGTAACAGATGGGCAATTTTATGGAGTCTGGTTATAGCTGAATAAACAGACGGCGCGTTATTTGGAATGAAAATGCAGCAACTAGATCCGATGACTCTACAGGCCCCGCCCCTATCGGCCAGTATGACGTCAAGGACGAGACGATTTTGCAAAACGACAAATCTCATAGCAGATTGTTCTTCGGTTAGGTTACCTAGAGCAGAGGCAGTCTCATTTACTACAGCTTCAAGGGTTCTTGTTAACCTACGAATCAGTTTACTATTCTGGACAGGTCCTACAAAGAAGAAGAAACCTTTATTGAAATCTGTATACTGTTCTAGAGTAGTTTCAGTATAATCGACAATTGGGGACTCCCTTCTATGTCTAATGTGTACTAAATGTGTGTTTCTGTGATAATCAGATGGGGCTAGGAAAACAGGTGGCAGTAGGAAGGCAATGTAACAGGTTCCCTCCCAATCGAGGGGCAGACGGACATATGCAGTTTGACCACAAATAAAATAAGAATGACGTGAAGCTTTGAAAACAGATTTCCCACTGTCACTATACTGGATAACAGTAGTACATTCACTATGTCCTACGTGTACGGAACCATAACTACGGACACATAATTCGCCTTTGACAGGTAGTACTGAAATAGCAGGTAAGTCTGGAGTAGTATCAGACTGAACATTCAGGACCATAAAATTCGACGAATAATTACCTAAATTATATACTTCATTTTCTAGATCTAAACCTGTTCTGTGGGGGAGACCTTGCTTGTCTGGAAAACATGTACTGTTAAGAAAAGACATATCTGTTGAGGATGACGTTAACGTGGACCATGCTCCACACGAACCATTATGTGAGAATGGATAAGGAAAGAGTGGCAGAACTCCCTTCGGTGTCTGAAAAGGGGGGAGTCGACCACACACCCAACAATTAGTGGCATTGCTGGTCTGGTGTGAGTAATGTAACATACGGATAAATGTGTTGTTGCGCATAGCGAGGCGGTATGAATATTCGTGAGGAGGCAGATCACTAAACGTGTGCTCTACTGTAGCATTAGCAGACATATTTACATGAGGAACCGGAAAATACAGATAGAATGCATAGCTGGTGCAGGAAATCATTATGCTGATGAATAATACGAAACTCAGAAAAACGATACATCTGATTGAACTTTGACTGACTCTCTCACTATGGGGGTCTATTTTATACATGTCAGAAACAGTCTAACCGTTTCACCTAGGGGAGGACTTATACAATCAAACTGACTGACTTATTTTACTAGACCTGAGCTTTAACTTATACTCCTGTTGCGGAGTTTTCTCTAACAAGGGAGGGGTTGTAATAATGTCTTGTGCGGGACAGTCCTTAAGAGCAATATTCTGGCAGTCCTTCAAATCCTGGGAAATGTTTTTAGAAACGGATTTCAGTCCTTTAAAAAGTTTAACATGAGAAAGGTGGATCCATCCTTTTCTGCCTTCCAACTTGACGGCAGTACGGGTGGTCAAGAGGACCTGACGTGGCTCTTTCCAACGTGGTTCCAGCGGACTTGATCTGTCGAAATTCCGGACCATCACTAGGGAGCCTGGAACGATCTCGTGCGGTGCCACCTCGGTATTGTCTGGAAAGGCGGCAGCAACCTGTGAACGACATGAGTTGAGGGCAGACATCAAGGAAGCTAGGTAATCTGTCAGCATATTACATGAAACATCAGTAATACTTCGGGGTCTAGGAGTACCCCACATATTAGGGGGGCGGCCGAATACGACCTCATACGGGGACAGACCTGATCTGGAATGTGCGACCATGCGCATATAAAACAGAGCAACTGGCAGAGCTACTAGCCAGTCCACACCCTTTTCTTTACAGACTTTTGCAATTCGGATTTTCAGAGTCTGATTATGTCTCTCTACGAGACCGGCTGCTTCAGGATGGCGTACACAATGGAACTTCCACTGGTACCCTAACAACAGGGAAACATGCTTCATGAGTTCGGATGAGAATGGCTGACCGTTATCAGAATATACGACTCTAGGGAGTCCATATCTAGGGAAAAATTCACGAACCAACTACTTGGCAGTGGTCGCGGCTGTGTAATCTGGAACTGGATATGCTTCTGTCCACCTGGACAAAGCGCATACAACTACAAGGACATACTTGAAACCTCGACATCGCTCCATCTGAATATAATCCATCTGGAGGACCTCAAAAGGGTGGTCAGGGGGCTGGAAACCACCTTGTTCCACCGGGACACTTTTACCTGGATTAAACTGACAACATATCATACAGGTGCGGACTTTCTGCTTGGCTGCAGCTCGTAAATGCTTGTTGAACCAAATGTTCTGGATACTATCTAACATTGCTTTTTCTCCTAAATGTGCTGGACTATGTGCGGTGTTGATAATGACTTGAACCATAGAGTCGGGGAGAAACCATGTGGCTCTACCCTTCGTTAACCATCCTTGATCTGTCTGGACCCCTCCTTGTTCAGACCATTTCTTGATTTCATCGGGAGTAGCATGTAACTGGATATCTATGACATCTTGTGTAGGGTCCTTAACTGTCATGCATGTAGTCGGATCTGGAGTATGTGTCATGTTAACTGGAATGTCTGGAGTCTGTGCTGTAAGCTTGGCTGTGCGGTCTGCTAGATCATTACCTTGGGAAATAATGTCAGTAACTTTCGTATGGGCTTTACATTTCATGATAGCAATGGATGTCGGTAAATGTATGGCATCTAACAGGGCTTGAATAAGGAGACCATGCTGAATCTTGGTTCCATGAGAAGTCATGAAACCTCTCTCCTGCCAGAGCACTCCGAAGTCGTGTACAACTCCGAATGCGTAACGTGAATCTGTGTAAACATTAACTTTTTGGTTCTTGGCGTGTATACAAGCTTGTGTCAGAGCGACTAGCTCTGCTGCTTGAGCAGACAGGGTATTAATACGGTGTGTTTCAATAACCTCAGTGTCAGTAGTCACTGCATACGCGGCGACTAGTTCTCCTGTACTAGTTCTCATACATGAACCATCCACATAAAGTGTCAGGTCGGGATCTGGTAACGGAATATCTGTCAGGTCTTGTCTTGGCTTTGTCGTAATATTAACTACTTCCACACAGTCATGTGGGTCTGGATTTGAATTAACTGATGGTAACAGTGTAGCAGGATTCAGGACGTTGCAGCGTCTAATTTCTATGTGTGGCTGGAACAGTGTCAATTCATAACCTGTTAAACGTGCAATTGTCAAGTGCTGTGTTTGTGTTCGGTTTAAAAGAACTTCCACTGAATGTGGGACTTGTACTGTCAGGGAATGTCCTAAAACTATGGAATCACTTTGTCTGATAGCTAGTGCTGTGGCTGCAACTGACTTGAGGCACGCAGGCAACGCCTGGGCGACTGGATCTAATGTGCTCGAAAAATAAGCACAGGGCTTGTATTGTCCTGCTTGATCTTGTGTGAGAACAGATAACGCTGTACCTTCGCGTTCAGTAACGAAAAGTGTAAAAGGCTTACTGTAGTTCGGTGTAGCTAGAACTGGAGCTTGGCATAGGGCTTTCTTTAACTCGTTGAAACTAAGTGTATGTTCAGATGTCCAGGGGAGGACAGTCGATACGGCTGCCTCCTGTGTCGTTAACTGTATCAGTGGCTTGGCTAGAAATGCATACTGGGGAATCCATTGTCTACAATAAGAAGTAAGGCCGATAAAGGCACGTACCTCCTTCTGGGTTCTGGGCTGGGGAAGACTCGCTATTAACTGGATACGGTCGGGTGTCAACTGCCTACCCCTCTTGGACAGCAAGTGTCCCAAGTATACCACTTGCTGGACACAGAATTGAAGCTTCGAAGGTGACACCTTGTGCCCCATCTCGGCTAGAAAATACAAGACTGTAAGGGATGCTCGCTCGCAGTCACGTTCAGAACGGGCTGTGATCAGTAGATCATCGACATACTGGAGCAGGGCAGTGTCAGTTGGCATGTGAATGTTGTCTAGTTGTCTCTTGAGTGCTTGACTATAAATACTAGGACTTTCTGTGAAACCTTGAGGAGCGCGTGTAAACATATAGCTCCTTCCATTTAAACAAAATCCGAAAAGAAACTGGCTATCTGGATGAATTGGGACACTAAAAAATGCATTCTTAAGGTCTATGACAGTGAAAAACGTGGCTTCGGAATCAATGGCTGTTAATAGGGAAGAGATATCTGGGACAACTGGGTACTGAGGAATAATACATTTATTAAGCTCTCGTAAATCAATCACTAATCGATATACTGGGGGTGCATTCGGATCAGTACGTTTCATGACTGGAATGATCGGAGAATTGCATACATTGGAGTCAGTTTCTACAACTACTCCTTGAGCCATGAGCTCGTCAATAATTTTGGATAAGGCTGCTACAGCCTCAGGTGGCAATCTGTACTGTCTGATTCGGGGTAACACTACACCTGGTTTGAGAGTCACACGATGGGGTGTGATTTGCATGTAACCTACATCAGTTGGACCTTGCGCCCATAAATGCTGTGGAACATTAGACAATCTTGAATCAAAATCTCGTAATACATAGTGACCCTTAAAGTCACGTAGGAACAGACGTATTCCCTCTGGGGAACAGCAAATAACTGCACCTAATTCTTTCAATGTCTTAATGCCTAATAGGTTTTCTGGACATGACTTAGTAAGTAACAGATCAGTAGTACGGGACAATGGACCTACTTCTAGAGTAACTGGCTTAGATATCTCATTAACTATTGGCTTTCCCGAAAATCCAAGGGAAACATTTCTTGAGCCTGAGAGCGGAGCCCCTGGAACTTCGGCATGACTAATTGTGGTCCTACTTGCCCCTGTATCGATCAAAAACTTTCTGTCTTTCCCTAATACTTGACTGTGAACATAGGGACCTTCTTGATCTACCGGTATCTCGATGAGAGGCAAGCCTACCTCCCTCTCTAGGCTGTTTCATGAATATGACTGGTACTCTGGATACTCAGACTGCGCATACTGGTACATCTGCGATGTAACGTGCTGTGTTGCAGCAATAGGCTGCGGTGCGGGAACTGTCTGTTGTGCATTCTGTGACTGAGGAATCTGTGAAACTTGTTCTTGTCTCGGCGGACGTGGTCTTTCTTTAGTCTTACCAGTAGCTATATTATGTTTCAGAACTGCACACTCGTTTATAAAATGACCTGGCTGTTTACAATAATTGCAGTTCCCTTTAACGGGAGCTGCAGGATGACTGGCTTGGTTCGGACCCCTCTTCTGACTGTCTTGAGGAACAGTTTGTGCAACTAGTACTTTCATTTTCGTGTCTTTCATACGTTTTCTCTCGTGTTCTTGCTCTTCTCTGATTCTATTCTGGTGGTACTGGAGCATCTGGAGCATCTGGGACGGAGTATTTGCTTGCCAGGTGCTTTCGACTTTCAAAACTCGGTTTTTAATTTGTGGACTTGAATTCTCGACTAATTTAGTAACAAAAAGATGAGGGTATGACTCACTACTTGTCTTGAGACCACTGTTAATACTGAAACATTTCTCAAATCTAGAATAAAAATCACTAATATCTTCATCTTGTTTCTGTTTACAGGCTGAGATTGCATCCCAGTCTTCTTTTCTCGTTGTCAATAATCTGGGTAAAACTTGAATCAATAATTCTGGTAATTCTTTACATTTATCTCCAAGACCGGTACCTGGTACTCGTGCCTTGTCTTCAGCTTCTAGAGCTGTCCAATCGATCTTTTTCTCTCCCACCTCCCATTCTTTTTCTTTTAACTTTTCATACACCCCTGCGGGTAACAGGACCTTTAACATTTTAATGATATCTGGGTAAGTGTATTCTCCCATACGGAGCATGTCTTTTAATTCTCTATGGAACCCTGCTGGATCTTTGTCATGACAGGGAATTAATTTCTTCATTTCAAGAAGTTCCATCTTTGAAATCGGAGTGTATACAAACACTCGTTGCATTACGCCACCCGCCCCTTGGACTGGGTGGACTTCTCGTAACGGATTCTGTCTGTCTATGTAGAATGATTTACTTTCTGGGGGTGAGACATGAACAAAATGCGGGTTCAGAAACGTTCTATATTTGTGGCGCTGTTCTAGAATGACACTAATCAAATCGGTACCTAAACCTTTCCATTTGTACTGGAGTAACTCGTTCAGGATATCGTGTAACGGGCCTGGATCAGAGTGTTGACCCTCATACAGAGTAATGAGGTACTGGATCATATACATACCCACCAGTCGTTGCTCGGCTGGGGGCAGTTTCAGAAACATTTGTGCCACTATTTCGTCTGGAAAAGTGGTAGAATCAGTAATCCATCGGACTGCTGATCGGGCTAGTTCTTGTTCATGCATGGTACTTAATTCACTATAACCGATTCGTGATTTCAGAATGTGATCGGTAGCTTGAAATACTTGTTCTAGAGAACCTTGTTCTGGTGCTTGATGATGGAAAATAGACTTGTGTTCTAGACGTAAATGGCGATCTGGAAATCTAGATTTTCCTACATACGCTATTCTGGCGGGATTCTCGTTCTCTTCCTCTTCAGGATCAGAGATACTTTCTTTCTCGCTTACTTGTGCTGCTTTACGCTGTTCGTGTATCTTTATTATTTCTTTACGAATTTTCTTGTACATACTCTCCATAGCACCGACGGTCTTGTGCTTACCCTCGGCTATATTATCACTCCACCTTGTCAGGATTCTCATTTCGGCGGAATCTTTAGACGGGTAATCTTGTTCTCTTATTAGACAATTGATCAGGAACTTTAATATCATGAGCTGAATCTCGGCTTTCCTTTGAGACATAATCTCGCCAATACTTTCTGGATCATCCCCTGTACGGATGAAACGATATATTCTGTCTAGATCTTCTTTCATATTCGGCAAGGTGACTAGATACTCGGTCACTCTCCTTACACGTAAGGAATATAAAACCATATTATATTCGCCTGGAACTGGATCATAGACACATTCGGTAAGGGTTTGCCTGATTTCTGTAACAGACTGATGTTTAGGCGTGCGCTGTAACGCTTGAGCATGTAATTCGAGTAATGTTAAACGCTTGTGTGGCGGCGGGGTTTGAGGAGGACCTCCTCCTACGGCCCCTAGACTAGAATCGTCGATTGACATTCTTCGTCCTGGCAGGGTCGGTAATTGTAACGTGGGCTGGACTTGTATGGCGGACTGACCCGGGGGGGCTGTTAAGGGCACCCCGGTGTCTGGAGGAGCGGGAAGTGCCTGATTTACAGGGACTGGCGGAGCGCGAACAGGATTTGCATATTCGGGGACTGTGTCGTCCAAATAGGACGAAATAAAAATATCAGCTGCGGTCGGTTTGTGACGTAGCTTAGTCGGAACTAATGGTGGCGGGAAATTACTGGATGCCTCTGGGGTCGCTTTTGGCAAACCTTTGGCAAGAAGAGGATACATACCCTTAATGAGGGCATGCCTCTGTCTGTCTGACTGTTCGGTTTTGACTTGTTCACCTATCTCGATTAATTCTCTGTCTTGGGCTCGTTCCTGGGATTCTCTACTTAACTCTGACTTTCTGACTTCCTTTTCAGTTCTTCTATGAGCTTCTTTACGCCATAACTCGATGGCATCTTTCTGTGACTGTCTGACTTTCTTTTTCCATAATGCTTCTTCTACTCGCATGATACATTCGGCATCCCATGTACCCGATACGGGCCACCTATACTTTTCTTCTAACTGTTTGGTATACTCTACCCATAAATCTAGATACATTATGGCGCTTATGCCATGTTTCTGATACATAAAGTGACCTGGACTGTCCCTAGGCGGAACAGGAACTGCTTCTTCTAATAAACCCTTTCTAGTTTTTAGCTGACGTAATCTTGAAAAGAGCGGCATTGTAAACTTGAATCGGAACACAATACAATACACAAAGAACAATAACAATTGGGAAAACAATTCAGGCATACCACGATATTGGAAATACATTGAACAACATCATAACATAACAGTTCGGGCAGAATACTACCTGAAAATACTGAAAACAGAAACAGAACAGATTTTCTCGAGAACAGAACAGACTAGAGTTACTGGATGCACTGCTGTAACAGTACGGAACATACCGGTCCCATAAAGGGACGCATCAAGACCCGTATCCACCTAGGTGAACACTTCGTTTGTGAGTCTGGGCACCACCAACCCACGGACCAGGAGTCAATTTAGATTGGTCCTGTCTAGATACTACCCCAGCAATGGTACTCACCGGGCAGCACGGAACGGAAGGCCTCGGACTGGACTGGACGACGGACGACGAACTTCGGACTTCAGTTACGGGTGGGCCTCCGGATACCTCGGACCTTGGACTCTCGGCTTGGGCTCTGGTCGGGACTCGCCGCGTTCCTCCACCGTCTCGTTCGGATGCTGGACCGCCTCCTCCGTCTCCTCCGTGGGCCTGAGGGATACTTGGAGCAGAAATATCTGCCAGTGCACGGTATGGTTCCGTCACGACTGCAGAGGGTCAGGGGGTCGGCGTGGCTTCACCGACGCGTGGGGAAAGGGCAAGTCCCTATTCGGGCGCCATTATGTGGTATATAAATAAATAATACCGGATCTATTTTTGGATGAATGAATGAATAACAGATAGCTCAATAAAATAAGAGTCAAGATTCGAGGTAGTAGGAGTTTCTGCAGGTTTATTACAGCATAAGGACAGGATCAGGACAACCTGCATAGGAACAGAGGTGACAGGGCCCAGCAGGACAACTGGGGCCCAGCAGCTGCCGGGGCTTGATCTGGGATGAGCGCGCTAACTTTTAATAACAATACATTGACTTATATACATAGCGCAAACACATAGCATTACATTGCAGTAGGCGTAACAGTGGGTGGAGCAGAAGGCGTGACGCGTAGCAGTCGCGAAAAGATAACAGTAAAAAGGGGTGTAACTGGGAGTATACTTAGACATGTGATGAAAACGTAACAGAATATGTCATGAATGGGCGGAAACATAGGAGGGGGCTACCTAAGGAGCCGGGACCTCTAACCTAATGGTGCGCGTAAACTGGCAATGACGTGTTACTAGGAGAAGCTGGGGGCTACGAACTCTGTGCTAGGAGCAGAGACTTGAGTCTGGAGGGTCGGAGCGACATGTACCTAAACCCTATCTGGTATCTAATGTTTAGGGAACATGTTGATATAAACTAGAAGTCATGAGGGGAAAAGCTAACTTGATTCTAAGACTGGACCATGCATTATTCTACATGTAGTGCGTGATGAGGAATATTAAATGACCATTAATACAGTATTTCTCTAACGTGGAGCCGAATAGGCTAGACAATGACGAAAACTATTGATGCAGTTCAGTAGCTTAGGAATGCAGAAGAGGAGGACTGAACTGATAACTGGAACTATAACATACTTTTGGCAGACTCAGAGGCAGAGCCAAGCTGCACCGGGCACTGCGAGGCAGGAAGTAAGTGAAGGGTCGAGGATACAGGTGGGGGCTGTATCGCTCCTCAGCGAGGCTTTCAGGAGACAGGAGCTGAATCTGATGTCCGGGCCCTTTTGAGGCCTGGAAACGGGGACTTTACAATGGAATAACGTGCACACTAAGAAACGTGGCAACATAACTTTACATAGGCCTGATATTCGTAGTATTCACGAGGACTGGAAAATGACATATCAGAGGTGGACACAACTGTAATTGCGTCATTAATCGGACACGGGGAATAACATATGCATATTGGTCATGCACACATAACATATGATGGATGAGGCGTAGGGACACAGAACATGGCAAAATTTACTTTTCCACAGTAGGCTAAGGAAAATAGAGAACAGCAAATGTTTGAAGATGTACACTGAAACTGGATGAATGGCTGTGGTATGCACCAAGTTTGAGTAACTGGACACCTTGAATGTGCCTATCGACGGGTGCCATTGTCAAGTCCTCAGAGCATTCTGGAGAACAACAAATCTACCCGTGCCTGCACCTCACTTGAACATTTGGGAAGTCATGTGGCGAGCAAGAGGTTCGGGGACAAAGTCCCAATAGGAAGGTAATTTCAAACGAGAGGTAAACACTTCTATGAAAACCCTTCTAGCACATTCTACCTGCTAAGAAATCTGGGAATGGCAGCTTTGTCACTTTCGTTCCACTGTTTCAAAGAAATTGTCTTAATGATATATCATTATCTGATATATATCACTGGGCCAAGAATGCTTCATCTGGAGCCTTTTTCCTAAATCCTATTCAGCCTCTAACTTGTTTCATCACCTCCTTTAGTTGTGGCAGTTGGATGTGTCTCCCCTGAGAATCCATGTACTGATAATCATCATTCAAACTCAGGCGCTTTTCCAAGGGCTTTTGCAAGGCATTGTCTGCAGCCTCTTTAATCGGAGACTGTAAATATCCTCTATATAGCTGCAGTACTTCTTTGGACTCCCCTTGCACCAGAGCCTGAAGATCTCACCTCACAAGATCTAGTTGCTCGATAACAATAGCCACCTACCCCGCCCGGCGCCCACCTTAAGCACACTGGCATGAGTCCGGGATGTTTGCACTGTGCTCCCATTCAGCTTGATTTTAAGTCACGATACGCCTCCCTGCCCCAGCCAGCACATGGGTAGGGAGCACATCCCAAACTGTCATAAATATAATGGACCGCACACTCAGTGAAGCGTTAAACAAATAGCAAACGGCATATATTATAAAAGTAAAGAAAAGGCGTGCTCATGATTATTCTCCACTCCATCATGATAAGAAAACAAACAGGAGGAGGAGAGGACAGAGGGGTTGTTTATTGTCATGCATGGAAAAAAGTAGAAGAAAAACTTTTGAAAATGAGAAAAAAAGGGGGTTAAAATAGTAACAGCCTTTTGAAGCATGGTACACCTGTCAGGGGAGGGGAACTACCTCACAGTTTAATACTGGGAGGAGGAGGACTCCATGAGGGGGGATGATCTCACACATCGCAATTCTGATCCCTGTGCAAACAAATTTTCACATAGGGGTTGGTATTTAGCCTTCCACTTGTAATGAGGGCCTACATTGTGTAGGGACAAAAGTCATCCAGTGACAGACATTACAACATTCAAGGGGTTGTCCTCTGTTATACGAGAACTTTTAATTGGATTAATGTTATTTTTTCTCAAAGGGTAAGAAGAAATCATGCAGATGTGTGTTCATGTTTGCCATGAGCAAATCTCTATGAGAATGTCAAACTCTCTCAAACATTTATTAAATTATCACCCAGTTAAAAGAAAGAATATAGACCAATCTTGCCTTCATCAACAATCATCAGTAATAAAGGTTGCAGAACACACTTTTGCTTGTTGATGTGTGATTATGATTCCCTTATCGGCCTCATCTGCATCCCGAGATGTGTCTAGGCCCTTTCCTTGTGACCTCTTATTGAATCAAATAGCACCCTTTTGAGGTGTCCGGGGGAGACTCTCTTTAACTTACTCAAGTGTCCCACCCAGTTCACAGGAATGCAGCAGTACACAAATCTGTCTGGGGGGATTCCTCTACTCCTCATGTCTTCACAAGGCAGGCCTGGGCCTTCCAAAATGGAACCCTCTATGTAATGTACCATTGCAGGCACACTTGCACCCAGAGTACATACACAGCACATATACTGTCCAGTACTGTCACCTCCATGTATTGTATCACCCCAGGAACACATACATCCAGCACACACAACCACTCTGGGGACACTACTCAGTACTGTATCCTTTCTG
The DNA here is from genome assembly GCF_964261635.1 of Lissotriton helveticus. Lineage (NCBI taxonomy): Eukaryota > Metazoa > Chordata > Amphibia > Caudata > Salamandridae > Lissotriton > Lissotriton helveticus. Next base: position 1,038,204,166 of record NC_136061.1, read on the forward strand.
TATTGTGCCATGGTGTGCTATTTGCAAACATACACACTGCAAGCATGAACACTCGCCATGTGTGTTCTATACAACACTTCATTTTTCATGTATTGTGCTTCTCGCAAGCACACATACACCCAGCACATGTTTTCTTTGTGCACGCACTGCACAGCACTACATCTCTCAAGTAATGCATTCCTCGCAGGCATACATTACTTCAGTAGAAGCATAAACCATGCACGGTATGCTGTTGCCACCGTGTTCGTGTTGCTTAACTTATGGTGAAGGTGGTAGCTTTCCAGTACTGTGAGGGTAGCACTTTGGAACTCCTCCCGGGCCAACAAGATCGCAATCCATGAGACAGGCCCATGTCATGGCGCCTACGCCTAATCAGTGTTTGTCTGGGACAACAAAAATCAGTACTAGGAATATAGACAACAGTGCAGCTGGGCACTCAGGGCATGGGTCCACATCTTTTACCATGCAGAGGGCTTGTCCATCCCAACAGGAGCCAAACATATGGTGACAGTTTTTACCGATCACCGTAATCTTCAATTTATGCATTCAGCCTGAATATTAAAAGTGCATAATTGGTGTTGGATGCAGTTTTTTGCAGAATATGATTTTTTTTTTAACTGTTAGACCTGGCACACAGAGGTGAAAGGCTGATGCCTTGTCAAGAAAGGATTAAGCAGAAATTTAAAATCTACATTTCCAAAACTCTATCCTCAAAAGACATTAGGTAGTTGGAGTCCCTGAACCCAAATGATTTTTAGAGTTGGTGTAAAAGGCTTTCCTTTCTCTGGGAAGTGCAAGCAAGCAGTATTACTGATGACTTGCCTTACAACAACAATAAACTCTTCGAACCCGCTAAGGAACTTGATTAAAAGATTTAGCATTGGTGCCATAAAGTTCCACCCACAGGACATCCAGTAGTGGTTGAAACGTTGGATCTAATTTCAAGAAACTTTTGATGGCCTACTCTACCCAAAGACTTTATAACTGCTGTTTAAAGTTGTGTGACATGCATTTGTTCCACGGCAGACCATTCAATTCTCTAGTTCTCAATTGTGGCTTTGCAAATGCCAGAATGAAATACGATGTTTCTTAGGTCCACGTCGCTGAACATGGTTCTTTAACTCTGTTAAATTCAAAAACTCATTACCTCATTACCCAGTGTTGAAAAACTAGTAAAGACAAATGACAAATTCAGACAAGCATACAACTGTCTGGAGACACTTTTTTAATGCAGAATGAAAAATACTTCACTTAGGTATAACCTTGCTGTGTAAATTAATAACAATGGTTGTGCTAGAAGTCTAACTGTAAATATTATTAAGAGTAACAATCTCTGAAATTTTTAGGGACCCACTTTTAGTTTGTTTCAGCATTCCATAGGAGTGCATGTGTTTTCTTACTCCCTCCCTCATGTGCTGCTTCTCCCTAACTTTTGCTCGCTTATATGCTCGATTTTGCGCTGCCCTCCCGAATCTTGTTAGTTTTATGTGTACCCCTTTGTGCCCCGCATTTATTTGCTTTAAAAAAAATTCCATGTATCAAGCTCCTCTGTTGCTCCACAGCCCCCGCTCCCCATAAATTCCCTGACCCCCAGGTCGACTTATCCCCCTGCCTGCACCCACACCTCCATTGCTCCCCCACTCATCTCATCAAAGTCTTTAAAAAATATACACTTTAAAATAAATTATTAGATTGACCTGGAAGCTGCAGTTTGATGACTGGCTCCTCCTTTTACGAAATACACTTTTGTGTACATTTAAATTATTTTTTTATTCACTAGTCCAAAATTAGTAGCTGCCATCTTGGATTGGTAAATGAAAAAATTATCAAAATGACAGCAGAGTCATGCCATATATGCGTCCATGCGTGGTGGTGCATGCACGGGCATATCTAATCACACTTGGCTGCTGTAGCATTGTAACACACACGGGTAGATGCACACCTAAACATCACTGCTGCAGAACACTGCCAAAAAGCATATCCAAGCCCAAATCTTCTATTGTGAACCAAATAGCAGAACTTATTGGCTTTGCCAATGTGCGTTATAAAAAGCATATAGGGAGATATAGGTTTCATTTTAATGCAATTCTGAGGATTATGTATTATGCCCCTTTAGTAGATGTTCACATTAGTAGAGGACACTGTGTTCCTAATGGCGGGGACTTTCTAAAATGGGTATTTTAGAAAAAAACAGTATAGAGATGTTAGTTGGAAATGTGCTCTTGGAAATGCAATGTAGTTAAAGTTAATTTCCATTTGAATAGCGTTCAGTCTGCCATTAATAGGTATGCGCGCCTTTTTTACACGTCCTGGACGAATAGCAAACTTTTGTAAACTTGTGCCAGCAGTTCCAGATCTCCATTAACCCAAGATAAATAGTTGTAAATAGATTGGATACAAATGTACAGGTCAACCTATTGCAATACAAGTGATGCAATTTGTTTGCATAGTAGAAAGTGTCTATCTAAATTTTAATGTAATGGATTCCGTTTTGGAGTAAACTCGAATGATTTGTTTAACTGTAGAGCAGTCAACTTGAGAAACAACTCAAACAAATTAAGAAAATTCCTACATGAGGTGTTGATGCTAAATGTTTACCTGGGACAAGGGATGCATGTATTTCTTATAATGAGCAAAGCTTATTACCATTATTAGACACAATTTAAGAGACTGAATAAAGGCATTCACAATCAACGGTTAGGTTAGTTCAAGGCTTCACAAACAGACTGAAGACCACAGCAAGCATAAAAGTCATGTTTATTAATAAGTACCTAACATTGACTGAAATATATTGCACATTAACATTGTGTTCACTTCTATTTTCAAAACATTACATGCTGAGATACACTTAAATGATTTTTTGACTCCTGAAGCACTTTCTCCATATAACATAAGCCAAAGCAAGAGGTGAAATGTCTTCCCATATGGAAATATTTATACATGCTCTAACATTTCTCATAATGATTAGGAATCTCTCATTTGCATACATACTAATTCAGTGAAGGCACATATACTAAACAGACTGACCCAAATCTGGGATAATAATAACTGGAAAGCACATTTCTGGCATTTACATGTCAGGAATCTCAACACCAAAGGGCATTACTGCCAATAAATCACAAAATATATTTCTATTTTAAGGGATGTAAACATTTGCCTTTATTGTGTTGGCATTTGGTGCAGATACTGTAAACCAGGTGATAGTGAAAAGGTGGCTTGTTATGAAGACATGCTTGAGTTATGTTCTCTAACTGAGTTCAAGGCTCCATGTAGTTACAAGAACACACACTATTGCCTAGGGCAAACATAAAAGAAAACATCAACCCACTTATTTATAGGAGTAATTATTATGACTTAAAGTATTTTTTACATATTTGATCTGTGTACTAAACATCCGAGTTAGAAAAACTGCACAGTACGAAACAATGTACATCATTTCTGCAGGATTTTATTCTGTACTAATATAAGCAAGAACTTTTATTTAACTTGCACAAGCATAAATACCTTTCCTTGTCGGGCATATACATGGCCTTCATAATTTTGTTAAAGCAGACTATAATTTAAGTTGCAACGTATAACTCTGCTGCTAAAAAAAAGTACGAGTCAAGGTGAATGGCCAACAAGGGGATGATTTATGTGAAGTATTAAGTATGTATATTCAATATCCCAGAGGGTGACATCACAAATTAATCATATAAAACATATTAGGATACAGTAATATAAATAGAATAAATCTGATATAGAAGAAAACAGGCTTTATGTGAAAAATACTTTACAATGTAGATCAGATATTAGAAACAACAAAGGGCACAATATATGGGAAATAATCACATGTGTGGAAAGGGTTAATTAAAAAGGAAGAATGTAAAGCATAAAGCAATGTATGGTAAAGTCGACTCTCGTTTGAGGGAATTAGTCCTCTGTATAGAACAAATGATTCAAAGACGTAGACACACAAGGAAATTTCTGAAGACAAAGAGAAAGCACAGTAGACGTTTCAGTTCCTGATATCCTCGGTATGGGAGACAATCCTCAGGACAGTTTTGGCTAAGGAAGGTTAGTTGTTGACCCCTATTAAATTAATTACGATTTTCAGGTTTAGTCATGAATAATCATATAGACGAATTTATATACATGATGTGAAGATAATTTAAATGCTCTACAGAGTAAATCAATTAGGAGTAATGAGGCACAGCACTAATGGCTTTCAGCTGCGTTGAAAAGGTAGACATTCTTGAAACTGGTGGCAGTGGTGGACTTGTACAACAAATAAACCTACTTAAAGGAAACAACTTGGAGCTCCACTGAGCAAAAGAGAGCAATATCAGAAGCAGATTTTACCTAGAGTCAACAGTGAGTAACAAGGCTCAGAATGGACGTCGCGGTTGCTGTGCGACCAATGTCCACCATGTGAAACCCAGACAATTCTGCCTAGAAAGCAGCAACTTCTCTTGTAGATCTGGTTTGAACAACTCGCAGCTGTTTCATCTATGAATACTCATATGACAAAGTGGATACCAAAAGTAGCCACCAGCTTGATGTGGATGCAGCAGGCAGCTTATCTTTCCTTGATACCCGCATAGCATAACTTCATGATCAACTTAATGCTCAAAGTTTAAGTCCTAAAAAAGCAAGCATTCATTAACAAAGTGAAAGCAGGAAAGAGGTTCTCCTCTCCCTGGGAGCAGAGGGTGAAAGTAAGACCCATAATTTCATCATTGTCCTGGCTGAGGTGTCTGCATGAAGCAAAACAGCTATCAAGAACCACAGAATTGTACATAGTAGGGTGAGAATTTATGATCATGTGCATAGTTGCAGCATAGGAAGTCTCTTGATGCCTCATATTTGACAGCTGAGGCTCCACTTTCAGATATTCAATGTTTTTCCCACCTATACGCGGGGGGAGGGGGGTTTCAAGTTTACTGGGGTGAATTATGGTTCTGCTTTTTCTCACCCAAACCTCATAGGATTCCCTTGGCCTTAACACGTGCTGCAAATAATTTTCAATCTTTAAATGCTATGATTACTAGAGCACCTTAATGCACAACCACACATTTCTTTTCTCTGAATGGAAAGTCAGAGTATTCCTTTGTGCAGGCATTATTTACCAGTATCACATCTACATAAAATAAGCTACTAGCCAGTGTCTCTGCAGTAAATGCTGCAGCTTGAATTGCATCTAACACCATGTCTGATAAAAGTAGCACATGCTGCAGTTTCAATATTTCTGATAAAAACCCAGGGCTCTCAATCCGTGCTTAAGAATCCTCTAACAGAGGCTGTAAAGTGCATGCTGACCAGTATTTTAGAGCAGACCCCATTGTAGGACCAACAAGGTACCATGGTAAAACATCTGCAGACACACCTAAGCCAATTTGGTAAACAGGAGGAGAGGAGGGAGTTCACTTAACAAGCTTCTGGCTGTTCAAAATAAGCATTCCCAGTGCACGCAGCCTCACCAGAAAGCACAAATGCACGAACTTCTAGGTTTTTCCATTGCCTAAAAATTACATTCCTGACATAATCACAGAGTAGTAACATTGAGAGTGAGGGTACGGACTGATCATTCCTGTAGAGGTATCAACCACGGTGGACAGACCTGAAAAGTTATACTTCAACTGGACCAGTAAATCTTTGATTGTTTCCCTCTGGATACATGCCCGTCTGCCTTTATTAAAGATTCACAGGATCTGAGTTTGAACCTAAGTAGGCCAAAGGTAATAGAGAACAAATGCTTCCGACACAGTTTTTAAGAGTTAGAAAAGGACTCTAGGGCAGGGGTCCTCCAGGAAGAATGAACCCTTGTGAGAAGGTTTTTTGATTCTGCATCTTCTCTCTGGAGAACAAGCTGAGGAGGAGATATTGTTTCTTTGGTTATAAGGGGACATGTCTCTATTTTACTGTTTCCTGGACTCCTTTGTACAACAGGGACAGACTCCACACATTCACGTACTCTGACTTTGTTCCAATAATGGGGATTGTTAAGTCAAGGAAGGGAAAAGATGCATGCCTGGAGGTTACATCATTACTCAATCATTGTGTACAGCTGTAGGCTAAGGAAAATAGAGAACAGCAAATGTTTGAAGATGTACACTGAAACTGGATGAATGGCTGTGGTATGCACCAAGTTTGAGTAACTGGACACCTTGAATGTGCCTATCGACGGGTGCCATTGTCAAGTCCTCAGAGCATTCTGGAGAACAACAAATCTACCCGTGCCTGCACCTCACTTGAACATTTGGGAAGTCATGTGGCGAGCAAGAGGTTCGGGGACAAAGTCCCAATAGGAAGGTAATTTCAAACGAGAGGTAAACACTTCTATGAAAACCCTTCTAGCACATACTACCTGCTAAGAAATCTGGGAATGGCAGCTTTGTCACTTTCGTTCCACTGTTTCAAAGAAATTGTCTTAATGATATATCATTATCTGATATATATCACTGGGCCAAGAATGCTTCATCTGGAGCCTTTTTCCTAAATCCTATTCAGCCTCTAACTTGTTTCATCACCTCCTTTAGTTGTGGCAGTTGGATGTGTCTCCCCTGAGAATCCATGTACTGATAATCATCATTCAAACTCAGGCGCTTTTCCAAGGGCTTTTGCAAGGCATTGTCTGCAGCCTCTTTAATCGGAGACTGTAAATATCCTCTATATAGCTGCAGTACTTCTTTGGACTCCCCTTGCACCAGAGCCTGAAGATCTCACCTCACAAGATCTAGTTGCTCGATAACAATAGCCACCTACCCCGCCCGGCGCCCACCTTAAGCACACTGGCATGAGTCCGGGATGTTTGCACTGTGCTCCCATTCAGCTTGATTTTAAGTCACGATACGCCTCCCTGCCCCAGCCAGCACATGGGTAGGGAGCACATCCCAAACTGTCATAAATATAATGGACCGCACACTCAGTGAAGCGTTAAACAAATAGCAAACGGCATATATTATAAAAGTAAAGAAAAGGCGTGCTCATGATTATTCTCCACTCCATCATGATAAGAAAACAAACAGGAGGAGGAGAGGACAGAGGGGTTGTTTATTGTCATGCATGGAAAAAAGTAGAAGAAAAACTTTTGAAAATGAGAAAAAAAGGGGGTTAAAATAGTAACAGCCTTTTGAAGCATGGTACACCTGTCAGGGGAGGGGAACTACCTCACAGTTTAATACTGGGAGGAGGAGGACTCCATGAGGGGGGATGATCTCACACATCGCAATTCTGATCCCTGTGCAAACTAATTTTCACATAGGGGTTGGTGTTTAGCCTTCCACTTGTAATGAGGGCCTACATTGTGTAGGGACAAAAGTCATCCAGTGACAGACATTACAACATTCAAGGGGTTGTCCTCTGTTATACAAGAACTTTTGATTGGAATAATGTTATCGTTTCTCAAAGGGTAAGAAGAAATCATGCAGATGTGTGTTCATGTTTGCCATGAGCAAATCTCTATAAGAATGTCAAACTCTCTCAAACATTTATTAAATTATCACCCAGTTAAAAGAAGGAATATAGACCAATCTTGCCTTCATCAACAATCATCAGTAATAAAGGTTGCAGAACACACATTTGCTTGTTGATGTGTGGTCAGTTTGTAAATCCAAGTGTAACATCATTCACTGGATGACACTTAAGCTCACACTATCACCAGGAGACGTACAGTGGAGCACTACATAAAACAATAATAACATATTACAACACAATAAAAAATAACTCTGGAAGGCAGGGTGGAACTATGGGATCCACTGAACTGTCAGATCTGTATTAAGCTCTGTGCAGTGCTCATCTCTCTCAAACCAGGAACTCGCTGCCAGGGCAGAGCTCAAACCCGACAAAGCATAGCTGCACCTCAGAACATGGTATGGGCCAGTGATTCATTTGAGCCGGTAGTTTCCAGAGCACGGTGCTCGCACTTTATTGTCAACACCGGCACATATGACAGTCTGCTACATGGTGGTGCTGTTTGTCTAATATAGAGATGAACACAACAACAACAGTTGTTTATAAATTCAATATATATTAACCCCTTGACCGCGGCACAAATTCCGCTGCGGTGCTGGGGAATTAATGAGTTGGCGTGTTTTGGACTTCCGCACACGCCCACTGTGACGTCCGACACACGCAACGGGTTAAAATTGAATAATACCTGCCACCCAAGCCATTCTCATAGCTAGCTTTGGGAGCTTGGAATAGTCTGAATTGTCACACTTGTAATAGTGTGATGGTTAGTAGGTGTGTTGGTACAGTCATTGGCAGCACTGACAGGGGCGATTGGTGGTGCAAAATGCAGTGGCCTCCTAACAAGGGCCCTGGCACATATTTACAAAGTAAACACTGGTGTGTACCGAGAGAACTATCTGAACTGAAACAAGGAATGCTCTCCCAGGAGTTCTCACAAGATATTTCCCCACAAAACAGCAGAGAGGAAAGCTGGTGATGGCTATGTGGGGCAGCACAGAGGACTGACTTCATTTGTGAGGGTGGTGAGCTTGTGTTACAGAAGGAGGCAAGGAATCAAAAGTTAAAAGCCAAAGGTAGAGCCCTGATGGTAAGCTGTATATTGCTGGGACTGGTCATGCTTACCTGTGACGAGGAGGACCCGGACTCGGGCCCTCCAGGCTTACGCACCCGAAAGCTCACATTACCCCACTGGGCGTTCAAGGCTGTAAGAAGAGAGGTGTCATGAGGGTAGACAGTGCATTAACATACATACACTATCTCTGTCTCTCTCACTTTCTCTCTCTCTCAGAAATCAGACAACATCCATTAAGCTCGCACCATGACTAACAATAGGGTAGTAATCTGAATACTTTACAGCAGCTGCCGGCACATGTAAACGCGGTGGGGCAGGGTGAGGTGGAGTGGGAGGCTGGGGGGGAGGAGTCGACAGACGACGAAATAGGTATAATTAAATAAATAAATAATACCTATTCCGTCATCTGCTGGCTTCCCCCACTGTCGCGCCCTACTGCGTCTCACTGCACTTATCTGAGCCAGCCGCCGCTGATACTATATCAGGGAGAAAAAGCTGTTTGATAGGGCTGAAGATGTCTGTGCACACCTATGTATTTTTGCAATTGTAATTGGACACAGCGTTCAAGCTTACCCAAAAATAGAAAGTAGTAACAAGCAGAGAAATAACGAGGTCTGCGTTGTCTACGGTTGGTTTCTAGCAGGAATACTTGACCAGCTCACAAAGACTAAGAAGTGAACCCTAGAGATATAATCCGTAAATAAGAAGCCATAACTTGAAGAACGCAAGTGAAATCGAGTTCAGCATCAGCACGGAAGTACTATATCAGCATAAACAGTAGCCTCACAGCGGCTAAAGGTTTACAGAAATTAGCAATATAAAATATATAAATTCTCCCAAGCAGGTAATGCTCTTGAAGTCTGAACAAGCAGATGTTAAGCGGTTTGGCAAAGGTGTTTTTGCTTATTAAATTAATTTTATTCACAAATAATATATTTGTGTAACTTTTTTAGTCAGTGCAACCTGCGTTGCCAGAAAGAAGTTCAGTTAGCCAACATGTGACTGCTTTAAAGAACGGTTTAGTATAATTGCTGGTTTTAGATGTTTTTTAGGATTACTTTCCTTGCCTCAAACGTTTTGCGAGTATGTTGCTCGAAGGTATGATCATAAAACAGGACAGAGCATGATATGCATTGTTTGTAAATTGGGATTAACTGCAATTAACGCAAGCAACACCCTTCTCTCAATATGTATTTGTAGACATCTGGATGTGAATCAAATAGGCTTATTAGCACAGATTTTAGTGGATTCCATTAAATTAGGTAATTGCTGATACACGAGTTATGCTTCCACATCTGCAATTTCTTTGTGAATCTGCCAAGTAAGTGTTAATAGGTCACTGTGGTGTTCCACATCCCGAATTATGAGTTAGAAAGGTTCAACTTAAAAAGCAAAGGGTGAGATAGCATTCACTGTACTTCTACCGCTACCCGCAGGCGCTGAATTAGTCATAAGCCACATCTTCCCTAATACTCTGGATCTTAGTTGTTAATTTTCTTTTTAACTACACACATAGGTGACTACATACCTGCTTTAATCCAAACTCTTTTCCACATAACTATATACTTCTTTAGATCATGAGACAGAAAGTAGCACCAGAAATATGCAAAAGTACTTGTACGCATGTCAGATACTGACGGTGTCAATCAATTGCAAACTAATTAGCCAGTACACATGAGATGCGGTTAGTTTGCTTCAATTCATGCATCTCATTCTAGAGTACACAAATATTTTCCAGTAGAACATTTAAAGTCCCATTTCATCTTTTTGGAGGATAGGATAGATGGGATGGGACGGATAGGAATGGGGATACGTTGTGTTGCTTCAACTTCCCAAAGCATTGCATAGCATACATTTAATGGTTTATTAAAATACTACAACCTTGCTATCTGAATTTTTAGTTATACACTACAAACGACTGCCACAGGGTAACTGATAAAATGGATTCCTTTCAATTCACTGTTCTTTGAAGTTCTACTGTGTGCAATCCAGCTGCACAGAGTAGTCATATAAGGGTTAGTAAGAAAATATAATAATGTACATATTAACACTCCTTTACTCAGGAAAAGAAACATGTATGACCTAAGGGTACATATTCTATACAGATCAGGCTTGGAAAGTATTATTTTAGCTTAAGTCTTAACACCCAAGTACATTGACATAGTGTTACATAGTTGACCTTTGACCCGCTTCATCCAGCTTCCTTCTTCTAGCAGCCGCCTCACTATTGTACTCAACATCAGTTTTGTCGGTATTGCTGCAGTCTGTTGCGGTGGATTCATTCTCTGCGCAATCAGTGGCTTCACCAGTTGGAGACTGGAGTTTGCTGCTTGCCTCTGGTGGGCGCTTCCACCGTGGCCTGGTCAACATCCACAGAACGAATGCCCCAAAGATGAGAATGAGAACGCCCAGCGTGTTCACGAAAATGGCTTCCGGTGGGGAAGTACTGTAGGCTGGACTTTTCCTGCGAGAAAAAGGGATGATTTTATAAAACACTTGCAAAAACTGTAATTCCTCCTAGAGACCGATTTAGTTTCGATGTGTCAAAGTGGTTGAAAATATAATTTTGTCATCCAGTGATATGAATGAGGACGAAAAGAAAATGCATTACTCGGCATGTAGATAGAGAAGCAGTAATTAATCTTATCTGTATCTTGTATTTTAAAGACCACACTTGCAGCACAGTAATTAACGAGAAACATGATTTAAACAACTAACATCAATATAGCTGAACTGAAAGAAGCAAACATATTAAAGGAAAGGTGGACACGGCACACAGTGAAAGAGCTGAATATTGCTGACCTTTATTTAAGAAGTTACAATGAAAAAAAATGTCATTCAACGTACATTTTTGAAAGACAATATATCCAGCTTTCCGTCTTCGTCTTAACTCTACCCAAACTTTAATCGTTTTTTTGTTATGATTCTTTTTATTTCTCACGTTTGTTAAGGGTTTCTTATTGTGTAGCTGAGGACCATTCTAAAGTACACTAACCTTGGAACTAGTTGTTCCTAATCACTGACCCAGTTCCAGGGCAGGGCAAAATGTCTGAAAAGGAACTTGGTTTAGAAGACATTGTGATTGATGCTTTAATGTTCGCTCAGTAGGGGGTGCAAGAGGCTGATTAATCCGAGCAAAACTCCTGAGAACCATGCAAAGTAGCATCTAAGCTTTCCTTGTGCCAGAACTCCTCCCTTTGCCAGGAGCAGATGGACAGGCAGCTAACTGGTGTCCATAGGCACGTTTGTCTACCTACAGTGGTTACATGCTCCATTTCTGCTAGAATGAAAGGTTCTGGTGGTTATATGCTTTAATCTCCTTGATGAACCGCGGGGCGTTTCATATTTGCTTTCTTGTCAATGAGGGTGCAGCTAGTATATCCAGATATCTGTTGTCAGGAGGGTTGGAAGGTGTTCAGGAGGGTCTCATAGTCTCAGTCTCCTGAATTTCTTTGATTCATGGGAAGGAAGTGGTGTAGACTTATTTCCGTAGTCTCTCAGATAAGGACTTGAAGAATTGGACGAAGTAAATAAGATCTGCTTTGAGCCCTTGGATGTACGTCAGAGTCATCATCATCATCTGAGATGGTCAACATTCTTTTCAAAGTTTACTCCTTATTTGGCTACGAAATTGTGGCTGGCTTGGGCCTTTAACGCTGCAGCGGGCCTTTAATAGCCAGTATAGCCGGCTACGGCAGGCTATAAGGCTATATTAATAGTCTTCTCTCTAAAAGTGATGTAACAACTTGTTGCATACAAGCTATGGGTCTGACATAGAGTTTGGCGGATAGATTACTCTGCCCTAAAGTAACAAAATCCTGTACGCCTAATTACAAGTGTCATAGAATATAATGAACTTGTACTAAGGCGAGCAGGGTGACCAAACTCTAAATTAGGCATTATGTTTGCGCTTAAGCAAACTTTTTCTCAATTTATAGCTATTGGAAAGGAAGGATGTGGTCACAACAACTCAGCTTAGTAGATCTTAACTTTATAACACAAGAAAAGAGAACCAAAGTAGTTATTCAAATTAATCCAACACTATATATCATAAAGATTCGCTTTGATAACATTTTAGTTGCAAAAATAGGAGTAACTGGTAAAGAGAGGGGAGTCCAAGAGTGCACATGAAAATGTATATACTTACAAGGCAAATATGAGTTTCTCTGTGAATCCCATGAGAGCAGTCGCAATCACTGTTCCAAATATGAGGATACCAGAGTAGACATGTAAGGGCATTAGTGACGTACGCAGAGACAAGGGAGCGAAGGGAAGTAGGTAAACAAGCAATCCAAAAAGAATCTAAAAGAAATAATACATTTTTAGCAAATGCAGAGGAAGAACAAAATAACACATGCTTTACAGTCAAATTGAATTCAAACCTACAAGCGTTTGTTTTCATTATGAAACATGGTTATAGATTAATGGTTGCCCATTTATCAACTAGGAACAAATATTTCCTAACAATCTCTATGACCTAAACTAGGAAGGTGTGAGGGGTAGAGCTAAGCTTACAAGATGGCAAACATTTTTTTTAAATAAAACACTATTTGCATTTAGTATTAATACAAGGAAACAAGACAAACATGACAGGTCATCACCCATAGATACCAGATCCAGACGAGAAAAGAGAGTTCCTTTAGGACATAACACTAGCGCATAAGCACTATACCGCAACCGCACTCCCTATCACCCTCGTAAGCACAATTGCACTCCAAATCCCAAGTCTCAAAGGTGCGCATCTTATCATCAGAAGACCAGGAATGTGTGGGGCAGGGCTCAAACACGATACCTCGTTGTTGGGCCAAGTCACTACAAATCTTGCTAGGCTTATATGGGCAACCACTTGAAATGAATATAGGCTTCTCCAGGATCAAAAACCTATTCAGCTCCCTCTTCCAGCCCACTAATGACAGAGCTTCTACATCCTTCCAAGCTCTGGCTATACTGCGTTTGCACAACCAACCAAGCCACATTAGGGCCCTTTGGTAGCTATTACCCTCTAAGTCAGTAGTAATGTGTACCAGTGCAAATTCATAATCCCTAGAGGAAACCAGCACAACACCCCACAAGGCATGCCAATACCCCAATTCAGAAACAGGTGGGGAGTCATATCTCTTTAGCGCTGCTGCGGGACGAAAAAGTCCTTTGCCGCCATTACTGGCGAAACCACAGGCCACGCCCCCTCACGAGGCCAGGCCCCTTCCGGCCTCTCCCACAAAGAGATAAAATGTGCATCTACCGGAAGCGCAGCGGGAGCGCCGTTTGCGCGCCGAAGGCGCGCTCAAGGCAAGCTCGTCCGCGCTCGTCCGCGCCGAGACCGGGCCATCGGCCAGCCCCCATGATATCGGCATGCTGCACTCGCTTCCCAAATCCTATATCCTCACCTACACTTACGAACAACTCCGTAACCTGAACTCTTCAACAGAAGTGCTACACCCCTTACCGCACCTACTGTACTCCAATCTCAATATAGGTCCTCTCAAGTGTCCATTTTGCACATCCCCCATGCACCCTTCTATCCCCACCCCCACGGTCTCAGCAGCTCTTATCAATGTACGTTCACTCCCCAAACATAAAGTTGAAATTCGGGACTTCATCGAGTCACACAACATAGACCTCTTCTTTACTACCGAAACATGGGGCGATGACTCATCAGGCCCAGATTTCAGAGCAGCTATTCCTGAGAACTACTGCGTCTGCAGAAGAGACAGAAAAAAGCGTAAGGGAGGAGGCATAGCCATCATATACAAAAACCATTTCAAAGTCAAGTTTACCGACTCTAACCATAGTGACTGCGAGGCTTCCTCCTTCTCCATTAGCATTTCCGACACCCAATCATTCACAGGCATCCTAATCTACCGCCCTCCGGGGCCCAGATCGAAATTCCTTAACAATCTCAACCATCTAATCGAGGCCTCTGCAGGCGCCCCACACTTCACCATGTTGGGAGATTTTAACTTTCATCTTGAGGCCCTATCTGACCCTGGCACCATGGCTCTAACCAACGATTTAGCAGCTGCCGGCCTACAGCAAATTGTTGCCCAGCCCACCCACAAAGCCGGTCATTCCCTCGATGGGTTATTCACCAGCAGCCCACATATTGAGGTGTCAAATGTGACCCCCCTCATATGGACGGACCATTCAGCAGTCTTTTTTTCCCTAAAATTGACAACCTTGCCTTCCCATTCATCCTCCCTTTCTCCTATCACCATCAGGAACTGGAAAAATATTGACCCTCTTCACCTCTCCTCTTTACTGCTCGACAATATTACTATCACCGAGCAGGACCCCTCTTTGGCTTCGGTCAACTACCTTCACAGCCTAAACAAGGCTTGTCACACCCCAGCTCCTCCGAAAACCCTCTATCGCACTAGACTGTCCACCTCAGCCCCCTGGTTTACAGAATCCCTTCGACTACAGCGACAACAGTGTAGAAACCTCAAAAGACGCTGGCGCCGCCACTATAACGAATCAGATAAAATCAACTACAAAAGCGCTCTCTCGAGATACAAAGATCTCATTGTTACGGAAAAATCTTCCTACTACACCTCTCAAATTACCCAGGCAAAAAACTCATCTAAAGAACTGTTTCAGGTGGTTACTCACCTCTCCAACCCACCTTCCCCTTGTTTCAACGGAACCCAATCCCTCTGCGACTCTATCGCAAACTTCTTTGAAGAGAAAGTCACAAATATTTTCTCAGCTTTCACCCGCATCCCCTCCACTACCTCATCCAACCCTCCTTCCTACAATAACACACCCAGTCTTCCGTTCTTCGAAGCTGTTACGGAGGAACAAGTCCATCGATTGATCTTGGGCACCAAATCAGGATCACCTTTAGATCCTTGTCCCCCCGCCATTCTTAACCAGATCCCGGAAGCCATCTCTCCGGTCCTGACGTCCATCTGTAACGCCATGTTCACAACAGGCATCTACCCCTCAGTCTGGAAGGAGGCCATCATTAAGCCTCTACTGAAAAAACCCACCCTCGACCCCCTACTCCCTGCCAGTTACCGGCCCATTGCTTGTCTCCCCTTTCCAGCAAAAATATTTGAAAAGGCAATGAACATGCAATTATCCAACTACATAAACAAAAATAACCTACTAGATGAGACCCAATTCGGTTTCAGACAGGGTCACGGTACCGAGACCGCGCTTCTAAAAGCGGCAGATGAAATCAGAATGACCCGGGACAATGGAGGAGCCGCAGTATTGATACTACTGGATCTTTCCGCAGCTTTTGACACGGTCGATCACGCCATCCTGATCGACCGTGTCTCAGCCATAGGAGTCAAAAACAAAGCGAAAGACCTCCTCGCGTCCTTTCTAGCCGACCGCCCCCAAACTGTCAAAATGGCACAATTCACTTCCCAGACTTTCACCATCCCTTGTGGCGTCCCACAGGGCTCCTCGCTAAGTCCGACACTATTCAACATTTATGTCTCGGACTTAGCGAGGGTAATAAAATCTCACGGAATTGCCCTGACAACCTACGCGGATGACACCCAACTTGTGCTTTCTGTACATAGTAACGGTACATCAGTGGCCGCAAACTTCCAATCTGCAATGAGGGCCATCAGCTCCTGGATGTCATCTAATTGTCTCAAATTAAACTCTGACAAAACAGAGGTGATGACATTCGGGAAGCTGGACCCCATCTGGTCCCCTCATTGGTGGCCATCAGAGTTGGGAGAACCCCCGCAACCGGTCACCAAGGTCCGCAACCTGGGAGTAATTTCGATGAGAAATTGACATTTCATCACCATGTCAATTCAGTGGTCTCTTCTTCCTTTTACATCCTAAAAAGAATCAAGAAACTGCTCCCTTACCTTCCTTCATCGGCCGGCAAAACCCTGGTTAGCACCTTGGTTTTCTCCAAAACCGACTACTGTAACGCCCTTCTCCTGAATGCTCAGAAAAAAATCATCAACCATCTCCAATTGGTCCAGAATGCGGCGGCCAGAGTCCTTTTAAACATCCCCAAATTCACTCCTATTTCTTCTCACATCCGCAAACTTCACTGGCTACCAACTAGGAGCAGAACGGTTTTCAAGGCCCTGTGCATCACCTATAAAGCACTCAACAACATGGGTCCACAGTTCCTTAGAGTAGCGTTCCGCCCGCTCGAGTACCCAAGAACACTCCGCTCCTCTTCTGAACATCTGCTAAAAGTTCCTCGAACAAAGAAGGTCAACTGGGGTGACAGGTGTTTCACTATTTCATCATCTAAACTCTGGAACACACTGCCCCTCCAAATCAAAACTGCCCCGACCCTCCTCAGTTTCAGGAAAAAACTAAAAACATGGCTCTTCCCAGCATAATTTCCTCCTCATCGATGGTTCAGTATTCAAGCGCTGAGACACCCCCGGGTATTTGCGCGCTCTAAAAATGGCACAAACATAAACATAAACATAAGTGTGACATGACCACTTCAGCAGATCGCCGAGAAGGGTTGTTGTACTGTCCAATACAAAGAGTGTATGTGCATTCCATTTTGATTTTTTGGGCAATCAGAGACAAAAAAGGATATAGCCATTATGCAACAGCTCTCATGTCCTCCAATAGAGGCAGGTATGTGCAGAAAGCACAGACTCCTTGCTTAAGGACCCCAGCTACCTGGTGCACAAACATGCTTCTCCTAGAAGATCTCATCCCATATCAATATTATGGATGTTGAGTCTATACTGCCAGGAGCACCTCCAAAACAACAGTAATTGTAAGGCGTGAATGATGATCATGGCTAGATCGGGGAACCAAAAGCAGCCCTGGCAAAAATGCTTAAACCTCACCCCGCTCTCTTCATCTTCTTGTATTCTCTTTTTACATCTATTCTCTCGCTCTCCTTGTCTCCTCTATCTCTTCTCTCTTTTTCTCTTTTTAGGTCGATCCTAGGCAGCGCATGCGCTGTCTCTCGACCTGCTGTATTCGATCTGTGGGCTTACAGCACGCCTCTACCTTCTGATTGGCTTTTGTCAGTGTCCTTTAAAAAACATTGCATCCAATTAGATACTGATTCCTGCTTGTCCCACTTTTTTTCTCAATTGTTGGCTCCCATGAATCGCCACCTGGACCTCTTCCACTTGTTGCTATGGTATGCCTGTCTTTGGAACTTTTTTTACATTGACACCGAGCACTTTCCACTGAGTGCGGCACCCGATTTACAGCCGCCTTACTTCAATGTAATCAAATACTGCTCTCAAGTGTTTGTTGTGGCACATGCACGATTCACACAAAGTTCTTTTAATTTGCACACGCTTATGCTTTTTGCAGCACTTAGTGCAGCACCAGATTAATGGCCACCATGCTTATGTGGTGGCATTGGGTCAGCTTTTGCACCGGTTGCTGTTTCCAGCTGCCCCTCCCACCTCACTGCTTGCCTCAAACACCAGTAGCAATGTAGCAAAAACATCTCTTTTCTTTCCTTGTTTAACATTTCAGGCCCCTCAATAGCTGGAGGGCGGGGGAGATGGAAAGGGAAGTATAGTGGATACTGTGGGAGAGCAAAACCCTGATATAGGACGTCTTATCCGAAACCTATGGAGATGATGTTTTGCTTTTTGATATATTTTCAAATGGAATTTATTTGAAATGGCAAGAAGCAGTTTATTGTCAATGTAGTGCTTTATTTACCTGTTAGTTTCGTGTTGCACTTTTAGTTCTACTAAAGACTTTGGTGTGAACTCACTCACATGTTTACAAATATCGCGCTTAGCTGAGATGTTTTCTTTCAGGGTTTACAAACTGCATTAGTTTGCCACATTTTGCACACAGACCCTCCCTCTTTCTCCCCTGCTGCCGGTTAGTGTCTTTTGCAGGTTTTTTTACATAGGGCAAACTAGACCAAAAGGTATTGGAGCGCTTTACATGAGCACCGCTTAATTTACACAGGGGAGATTAAGCGATTTGCCCAGAATCACAGGATGTTGAGCCGACGCTGACATTCGTCCAGCCTCTTGCTCACTTCTCCCTCTGAACGCAGAGAAGCCTAAAGAGTTGCACTACAAGCCTGCCAGGCTTCCTAGCAGGTGGGTGCTGAAACTGGTTAGGGTGTAGGTGAGTCAGTGCGGTCATTGGGGGGTGCACAAGGTTTCTGTGAAGGGTGGAGATGGGTGCAAAGTGCATGGGAAAAGAGTGCTGCAAGCTTCTCATAATGGCATGAATTAGCGGGTAAGAATTATGGGGCGGGCATGAACGAGCACTTCCCACTGCTATGAAAAGCAATTTAATACGATTAGATTTACGATTTCAATGCCGCCGTGTGCAACTTTTTGTTGCTTTGTAGGGGCGACTTGGGGGGTTGTTCTACAGGAAATGAATAACGCAGAGACTCGAACCTGCTTCCTCAGTTCAAAAGTCCTCATCTCATGCTATTATGCCACACAATCTCTCAAAATCTGCTTTTTCATGAGTTGTTGCGTCCATTTTTCTCATTTAGTTGCCCTCCCTCCATGCGTCCACCCTTAACCCCTTTCTCCCTTTTGTTTCCCTTAGCGCCCCAACTGTGCACAAAATGCAGCACAAGTGCAAACAAAACAAGCATTGGCATAGCCAATAGGTCTAGCCTTTGGGACCTTATAAGTGTTTATCCATGCAACAGTTAATGTTGTTGCAGTAAGGACATTGGCTGCATAACTAAATACTTATAAGGTCCCAAAAGCGAGACCTATTGGCTATGCCAATGCTTGTTGATGGTGTAGGGGATTTTCTGCATTAACACAACTAAATTGCTCAGGTGGTAAATCGAGCAACAATTTTTGACCTTGCCTGGGCAGGCCTACATTCTGTTTATGTGACCTGTGTAAGGACATTTCTACGGTAAACGTAACTACGTTCTAATTGTCCCTCTTTAGTTTTACAGTCCCGCAAATCTCGCGTTACACTACTGCAAGTTTACAAGCAATACGTGCGATTTATTTTATGTCAACAGTAGGTACTTTTTAGAGATTGCCTCATAGGGGCCGCCTAGCTATGCCTTGAGGCCAATTGAACATGGTATTTTCCAAAACCAATTTATTGGAGGCTGCCTGTCAAGTGGAGCTTCTCCACCTTTTTGGTATGCAGGTTAACGATGACTGACTCCACATACATCTAAAAAAGTAGCAAGTATTGGCAAAGCCAATGGGTCTTGTCTTTTGTAATGAGGAACAAAGCTGTAGCTAGGCCTTGCAAATTATTTTTTTGCATCACATAAAATACATTTCCAAAGTGGTGGTTGGTGTGTAAGCAAGCACCCATGTGCTTGCACTGGGGGCCATTTCTATAATGTTTTCCTTTTAATTTATGATAACAAAAATCCTAGCCGGCACACTTTGGTGATCAGTGAAGCGACTTATTTATGGAAGCGCCAATGGGCATTTTTCTTTGTTTATTTTAACTTATTGTTCCAAGATGACTGAAGGCTAGTTTGGAACAGTAAAATACATTTTGTGCTCATGAGTGCCTTGCAGGATTTTGGAGCATGCGAGGGCATGGGAGGTGTTGGTGCAGGCCCTATGAATCCCACTGAACGATGATGAGAACTAGGGAACTGAGTAGCGCACCTCACGTTTCCAGTTCTTATTAAGATGCGTACTCTTCGCTGCCAACCACATACCACATGATGTATTCTCTTGAACTTACACGCCCACACCATCTGGGGGAGGGAGGGGGATAAACCTTTGCATATGTTGGGGTGTTATTGTAGTGTTGTATAGTGATTGAGAGTGCTGAATATTGCAGTTTTGCTGTATGATCATAAAACCTTCAATAAATAATGTTTGAAAAATGAGTGCCCTGCAGACTGAAAGAACGCAACAACAAACTGCTTCCCACATAGCTCACACTACACATACACACTTTCTGTCTATCCATATACTAATGCAAATAACAACAGGTGACGGAAAGAATGCAGAACAATGTCATACATTCACCCCAGTACAGAGATCTGGGCCTAAATCCATCGTTTTTTTGCTCACCATGCCATTCCAGTATGAACCCAGCCATGCTCGATTCCGGTCCAGGAAAGACATGGCTTGGCAGTTCGGGCTGGACTGTTCCCATGAGGCACAGGGTCAAGGCTGATTTGCACATGGGCATGTCTGAACTGGGGTGGTGTGGAGTGCAAACAAACGATGGATTTAGGCCCCGATCTCTGTTCTGGGGTGAATGTATGACATTGTTCTGCATTCTGTCCATCAACTGTGGTTTTGCATTTGTCACCCCGAGTGGGATGGGTATGCTCAGACGTGAGTCCCATGCTCTCCACACCACTGGAGTCAAGCTATCCTGGCTGAAGACGGCTGATAGCCAGAAACCGGTCCTAGGATGCTTGATTCCGGTCCAGGAAAGACATGGCTTGGCAGTTCGGGCTGGACTGTTCCCATGAGGCACAGGGTCAAGGCTGATTTGCATATGGCCATGTCTGAACTGGGGTGGTGTGGAGTGCAAAAAAACGATGGATTTAGGCCCAGATCTCTGTTCTGGGGTGAATGTATGACATTGTTCTGCATTCTGTCCATCAACTGTTGTTTTGCACATATCCATATACTAACACATAATGCCTAAGCATCCTCTCCCTCACTTCTTTTTACTTCAATCCACTAAGGAGCAATGATAAAACATAAGAGCACAAGAGTGGTCCCTATGAACGACATTGAAACGCTACCTACATAATTCACAGAGCATGAACACACTTTATTCAACGCACTCCCAAGAAGATGCATAAGGCACTTGCTGCCTTTTAGCTAGGTTCACGCACTAGAAATCCCATAAGCATACCTAGATACAGAAGCGGGTTATGCAGTTGCAAATATACTTCAATACATCACTGTGGGTATGAAGAGTGATATAAATTCAACTACAGCACATTACAATACATGTGTGTTGTAATGACTGATGACAGGTCAGGGATTATGGTTCAGAGAGCTAGGGTTGTGTAGCTTTGTGTCTGTGTGTTTCGCTGCATGTTTCTGAGCATGTATGTTTGTGTATGTGCTATGTGCATCTATTTGTGTTGTTATGACTGATGGTCGTGCCAGGATTTAGCATAATCTATTCAGAGAATGTGTAGCTCTGTGGGGTTGTTTTTGTGCTTATCTGTATGTAAGGTAGACATGGTTCGTAGACATCTCTGTGCATGTGTGTAAATCTGTAAAGTGTGTATGTACGTGTTGTAGTGTTAGGCGCTGAGGTAGGTATGGTGTTTATAATGTGAGTGCGCGCCTGCCCCACGCTTACAGAAGTGCTGACACGTCCATCCACGGCAGATGGCAGAGCCATCCGGAGTTGCTTGGAGCGGTTGGTGAGGAAGGGGGGGAGGGATGCCTTATTTTGAGCTTGGGGGCTGGGGATGGGGCAAACCTGTCAGGGTTTACTGAGAGGTGCTGTAGCATCAGGGAAGGGTAATGAGGGGGGAATGCATCCATTAGCAGGGCTGGAGTCAGACAGACAGATGGTTCATTTTGGGAGTGGGGCGGGGATGGGACGTTCAGATGAAGATAAACAAATAAACTAATGGTAACTTTTTCCAGAAGTCCTGCACCCAGGAGCAGTGGGAATGAAGGCCAGCTGTTCTGCCTCCTGGGGTGCCCTGCTGGGCCAGGGCTGATATACCCAAGACGAAGATCTGGAGAGTGTCACAGCAGAAGCTCTGATGAGAGGAGGCAACAGAAAACCAGGCGGACTCAGAGAGTTAATTAAGCACGGGAAGATACTTTACCATCCTTTACGGCTGAAGATGAAAGGATGAACGCTTTGGTCTAAACAACCTCCATGTTAAATTCAACCCCGAATCCCTGATAATCATGTCTACACCAGCTGCACAGCAGATGCGAATACGCATAAGCTGATGCCAGCCAATATGAAACAAGCATTGGCCGCACGGCCGTGAAAGTGACACGGCCGAGCGACCCGTGAAAGTGATCGCGATCAAAGACAGATGGCGGCTGCGCGCGTGCACGCTCGCGTGAACGCAAGCGCTAGGCCACCAAAAGCCTGTGGCAGCACTTTTAAAACCCCCACACTAAATTTCTCGTAGAGCAGCACATGCGCTGGCTCTAGCGAGACCTAAAAATGGGAAGCTGATTTTGTTTGGTACAGGAAGTGACAGAGGGTCATTTGCTACACATGCAATTTTTTAAGTTTTTTTTAATGGAAATGGAATAAAAAAGTATTGTTCACTCAATCCCCCCTTTTCACCTCAGCTCCCACAAAATAAAATTCAAGTTGGACGACTGGGGGTGGTCTTCTTACATGGACATGCTGAATACAACATTCTCCAGCTGAGCTTCAGTACTGCCCAAAAACAAAACAAGCATTTGCAATGCAATAGGTCTCGCATTTGTGAGCGTTTGAGCGATTGGCATTGTAAATGACAATTCCTTTTATGTATGTGTTGTTTTTTAAAACATAAATAAAAGGCATTGTCATTTACAATGCCAATAGCTTAAACTCTCGCAATTGCGAGAACTATTGCATTGCAAATGCTTTTTTCAAACGCCACCGCAGCAGATGTAAAACATCAACAGAAACCAATATTTTTATTGAAAGTTTATATTTTTTAGATTGAGCACTAACTTCATCATCTATGTATGTTTGACCTGTGGAGCCCATATTCGCGCCCTGTTATGTAACATTTGAATATTAATTCTTATATATTTTGTGGTATGTGAAAGGCAGGCAATGTTTGTACTCAGAATATAGTCTAACGTTGCGCTTTTAGGCGGGAAAAAGATAGCAGTTTTTAATAACTGTTTTTATGTGAGGTAGTAACGGAGGTCTGACAGCAAAGAGGTGCTTGTTACTAAAGCATGGTGGTGCCTGGTCCTCCTGAGGTGACCTCTCCTGGTGAGGGGACTCTTCTTGGGCTTGTCTGTCACCCCGGGGGCAGTGCGGAGCAGAGTTTATGCGCGCGCGCACACACACGGTCAGTTCGACGCGCTCTGCACCACCTACCCCTTATCCCGCCACTATTACGTGAACAGCTCATGAGTGCCTGTCACACACTGGGCTGTCTAGGTGCTCTATGAAGCCACAGGGAGGGTGTCCGGACACAAACACACGCACAGGCGCCACGTTAGCGTCTCAACCTGCAATGTCTGAACCTACTCCATATCATGCATTGTCTGGACAGGAACACATGGGATGCACCACACATAAGCGCTCACACACTCACAAATCAAAGACGCCTTGTTGGCGACCGCCCTCTCCCTCCCGCATCCTCCACTCCAGCCAGCCATAGTCGCCTAATTTTACTGCACACTATATGGTGTCTTGTGCCCTCAGTGGAATGCCAAGAAGGGTTACACAATGTTAAAGGTGTTATGTCAACCGCCACCATAGCACCTGAGCCAGGTCTCTGGCCACAGTGCACAACACACAGCGTCTGCTAACGCACCAAATAATGAGCGCACAGGCTGTTAATGTCCTGCCAAGCACCCTCGTGCTTGCCATGCCAATATGCCATGCCAGTGATGGAACTGGGGGCGTTCCTCCTAAGAAAAATGTTGGCCACCTGCACTTGCAATTTTTTTAATACAAATTAAGCTCTGCTCCTGTGCAACACTACATTGCCTTGTAGCTCGATTTGTACTACAGAAAAGTAGCGCACGTTTGTACATATCAGTGGGATGTGTTGAGGCTTCTGGTGTTTGTGCGCTAGTTATTACCAAAGGAAGCTTCCAAACCAATACTTATCACAGCGCCTGCTCCCTTCCTTGTGTGACCACAGGTGGCTGGCCAACAGGCAAGAATGGATGCTTCCTGGCAGGCCACGGTATCTGAAAGGCCTGTAGAACTGAGGTTGAGTCAGTGGTATGTGAGGCACCCTGGAAAGTTGGGTTACAGTGTTGATTATTTATTTTAGGCAACTAACTACCACTGACAAAGGCAATAGTCGTGGCTTGTTGTAAGTGTAATGCTAGTTGTTACCAGTCGGGCGAAGGCACGCAACGCCCATCGGGCTCAACAGGCTTGAGCCCTCCCACCCGTAGTGTGTGTCAGCCTGGGCTGAGACAGATCCTGGGCACACATACAGACAGTTCTTGAGCTGCCAGCAGCATCCGAGTACTTCACAAGTCTTTAAAAGACCATTGACTTGTTGACGAGGCTTTGTTGCGTTTTCACCCCTTCTTAGAGCCCCTGCATCTCCAGTTTGCCTTTGGCTGGAAGAATTAGCCCCCGCTGAAATTTTTATCCGCCCTCCCCAAAATGTTGCTGTAGGTGTGCCTCTGATGGGGCGACACACTATGCTAAGCACAGATCTTATAGTAACTGTTTTAAGCCACGCCCCTTTGAGAGACCCCCAGTTTTTTAAATCCTAGTTAAGCTCTTAAAACACCAATTTCCTGGACACTCTTTAACATGGGCTTATCAGGGGCCCTTCCAAGCAAATAAGTTTGCAACATCCAGTAACAAGTAAAAAACATGTCCACGGATGTCCCATTCCAGCGGAGTGTGGGGCCTGCGACAGAGACACCACATGCAGGACAATGAGGCCTAAACGGATGCCACCTTTTGCACACCGGAGAGGTAGAGCTGGAGTGACTACCTCGCTCCTGATCATTACTGACATTATGTTTCAGTCCTGTGCTTTTCTCGGAGAAAACACTATCATCAGGTATACTACCCCCAATTGAATCAACCAATACACATCGTACTGGAACACCCAGAATCCATCACGTCACAAGAGAGCCCAAGTGTATGTAAGAAAGGTGAAACAATGGAATAATCATCACTACAACACCCAGAATGCACTAGGTCCTCGCGAGAAAGCCCCGCTATCCGTGACAACATGAAGTGAGCTGGCAGGCTGCTGTATGAGGGGGACAAAGCCTTGGGGGGGAATTATACTCACACAGGCCTCCCAACACCACGGCCGTCCTGCAGAGCCAGTGGTACCACCAGGTCATGCCATTGGCCTGCATGCTGGAAACTGCTACGGTCGGGGGCTTGTCGGCGTCGGCCCCTGGCTCCTTGGGTGCCGCCTGTGAGCTCATCATCTTGCGTCCGCCGGAAGGCTCCAAACCCCGGCTCTCCCTTGATGTGGTGGATCTTCTCTCTGTCTCTGAGGCTCCGCCCCGCCGGTACAAACAGACCCGCCCCTCCTATATTGACACTCGCAGCGGTCACTCCAGCTGGCATCACCAGACACGCCACGTAGTGTGGAATGAGGCGTATTTGATGTCACACGAGACTCAGGATGACAGAAAGAAAGTGGAGGCGCGCCATGTGTGCCCACCGTACGCCTGCACATTTCCTGTCCGTATGTACGCGTGCACGTCTCCTTTCCCCCTTGGGAAGAAAAATCTACGACAATAGATCTTGCAAGCGAGCAGCGCATGCGCTGCGTCACTAGGCGAGTCTTATAAACCCCTGCTTTTTTCAGCGTGGCTCTTCAGGGGCTGCCCTCAGAACATTCCGAGGCTGCCTGCCCCTGTTGCTCACTCTCTACCTCCCTCTTCGCTCTGCTGCTTCAGCCTGGCGCAGCCTGAAGTGAAATTCGGCACTGGCTGCTGCCTTTGTTATCTTTTATTTGCCAAACAAGACCAATACCAAGAGCAGAGGCTTGCCTGCAAGTGACCTAATCTCAACGAGGGGTCAATCTAGCTCCCTGGTAGGAGTAGGCAGCTGTTTTGTGCCAACCTCGGTCTTGGAAACACAAAAGAAGGTAAACACGTACTCAGAGGAACACAAGTGGGACTGTGCCACCGATTCTACCTGGAATCTGTAATTTTTGTTTTCTTTTTGTGAATGATTTTGTATTTTTGCTTACGGGGACTCACTTTTGGAAGCTTCCCTTACCTGCCCCCACACCACTGCAAGCTACTCGAAACTGCATCTAATGCTGCAAGCTTCCACACGATGATATAACTTTACACATATTAAGCTATAATTAACCCACCCAGAATAAAGTGCTGCATGACCAAACACTTAAATTACCAAAGGCAAGACCTATTGGCTATGCCAATGCTTGTTTCTCTACCTTCCCCCTCCCTCTTTTGTAACCTGAAGTGTCTGTTACAATTAAATTAGGGGAGCTGGGAAAAGTGTCACAGGCAACAGGAGACCCCCGTGCTTTCAGAATCATCCTCCAAGGGCTCCAGCCTACCGGGGAAATGCCCAGTGGCATAATAGGTCCGTCCGGTCCAGATGATCATATTCTTCTGTCAAACTATGGACACCCAGTGCAGTCATCCGTATTAGCACACTACTTCCCTTCTACCCAACAGGAACACATTCATCTGACCTTGTGCATTCCACGGCTGGGCAGCTTCCAGTCAATTCCAGTTCACACTTCCCAGCGCTCTGTAACAATGCCTGCTAATCGGGACAGACTCTGCAAAAAGCGTGCAATGTGGCATAAAATATTACCAAATTGACATCCAAAAGCGAAAAAATATATATACAAGCACCCAAAGCGATGCCAATATGAAAGACTCAGTGCAAAATAGGCAAAACCAAAGCAGAGAGCCTCTTCAATCTAAATTATACATTAGCACTAAAAACCCAAAACAACTAATCATTATTATAAATACTACTCTGAGAAATAAAATAAAATAATCTTAATCCCAAACTGGTGTATGGTAAAAACACAAAGGCATATGCTGCAAAAACAAGAAAATGATTATCACTCAATTACATCATCATTCACAACAAAACCTTCCTCTTGTCTATGTTGAGTGTAAAAGCCAGTATGACCAGTGGTAGAAGTGGGCGGGAACGGAAGGGCACGGCGTGCCCCTACTTCTAAAAATAATTTCAGTCCGTTCCCCTACTTCTTACTTTCAAAAAAGCATTCCGGGCCGGCAAGAATAGTCAGACTGAGGGCAGGCCCATTGTCATTCCGATTGAGGCTGATTACCCCCTTTTGAATGACAATCAGACCCCCCCAGGATATAGCGGCATGGATTAGCAAATTTAGCGGCACAAAAATGGAAATTTAGCGGCACAAATATGGAAATTTAGCGGCAATTTTGCGGCATTTTATTTGGCCATTTTTCCTACACAAAAACGTGGCAGAGACACTCGTCATACTGAGAAGTGATGAGGAAATGAAAGCACAGTTTGTACTGGCAACAACAACCTCTTTCCTGCCATTGTAATTCTGATATTCCACCACATTCCATAACCAGCACAGGGCAAGGCCTTTGACAGGTCTGTCTTTAGCTCCTCTGCTACCAGGGCCTGCATTACATGGTCAGAAGGCAGCATATATTTACATTCTACTTTCCAAACATTTCCTAGGGAATTTCAATAGGACATGCAATTTGAGAGGTCCAATATATATCTTCCTTTGTCTAATCAGCACACATCTTTCAAGGACCATTTTAGGTGGATATAGTTTGATTTTTGAACGGTTCATGAAGAGTGGGCCAATGTCCTTAAACAATATAGAAAACATTTTTCTGTGTTTGCATAGAGGTCCAGTACGTTCCAGTCACAACTGACATTAGAAGTAGGGTATTGCCAAGGCCCATGGACTGTGTGTAGAACATTCCGGCACAGGTCCAGTGTTAGGTTTAGGGTTAAGGCCAGGGTTTATTTTTAAAGTACACCTTTCCGCAATAGCCCTAGTCCTCCCAGGGGGAACAGAGGAGGCAGGCATTACCAGCCCACTCTATGAACCCTGTGGCTGAAGCAGATGATTATTTTTGCAGTAAATATTTTCTGGTTTTACCAGTCAGTTTTGCCATCTCGGAAATCGACATGGAGTCTGTTTTTTTGCCATCAGATGCCAATCGAACTGCTAGATTTACATGCAAAATCCGAGTGGAATATTTCAAAAGTGAACAAATATTTGCACTGAATCAAAAGAGCGCACAGAAACTACGGCCTCTACTTGCTGTTTAAATATTTATTTGTCCAGTAATTTTGGGCTGTCTTCAGAAAATGCAACATTAGAACCCACCTTCCTATAAAAATGTTCCCCTTGATCAATCTATTGGAAAATTTCCAGGAACAAACTTACTTGTGTATCTATTTATTTATTCCAAAGTTGTTGGCAAAGTTGGCAGATGGGGCCCTAGTTATTAGCGAACAAAACGCTTTTCCTATAGACTAAGCATTGTAAACATAAGTATAGTGGTGAATAACACAAACTGGTATACAAAACCAATAAAGTCCTTGAATGGGTTAGCAATAAACCATCCCACTGAAACCTGTAGTTGGATATCAACCCCACATGCCTACCGCCCACACCCAACTTGCAAATGGTGGTCCTGAAGAAATCCCACTGACCCCTTGTCAGCACACTCACCATTCAAATCAATGGGATGACGAAGCATCAATTCTGAACTTTGTTCTGCAAGGTAAAAATCCTATGGTGCGCCATCCACTAAAAGCAGGGCTGTACTTGCATTCAATCATCTACAGTTTCATTTTTTGACGTCACCTTTCTTACCAGCACAGGTGCACGTTGCTTTATCATGGTCTTGGACTGCCGGCCACCTCCCCCCTTGAACACCGACTGAATTACCCAATTCAACCAGTCAACACATGGGGGGTCTTTGGAAGTCAAGGGGGGGGTACGGGGCCCCCCCCCCTGGCCGTATTTATTAAAATATAAAAACAAATCAAAAATTTTAATCAAATAAACATTTCTGACAATTATTAAAATGCACACTTTTCAGAATATTAGATTGACATCCGTTTCGACATGGTATGATGGGCTAACCTTAACAAATAGCTAATACAGCGTGTCTCCTAACGTAATCTAGTCATCCTGAAAATTAAACTGCATTCTAATAATTCCATTACTTTTTAATAACTTTTTATTAACTTTAATAAAGGCCTACGGCAAGGTCGCCAACCGGTGTCAGATCCTTTTACAGCTGCGCTCTCGCGTTGAAGATGCGCATGCGCAACCCAGGGCACGTTACACCCACGTGCGCTCCCCGAACTCCATTTAACCATAACAGGAGGGCCCAGACACTCGCGCACCTTAGTGACGTCATAGTGTTGTGAGGGGTGGCTACCAGCCTGAGGAAAGCGTAGACTCCCTCCCCCGCACCCTTTAAATTAATGGAGACCATCTCCTGCCCCTGAAGTTCTGAGAGAGACCAAATGGCCCCTCCCGCGGGCGGCCCCTTTCGTGAATGGGTCCGCCCCCCCCGTAAGGACCTTAAAATGCTGCTCACCGATTAATGACCTTACCGCCAGACACACATAATAAATACGACAATGCTATTCTAAAAGGAAAAAAGGCCTAAGGATAAAATTGTTAACACACAGCAAAGCATAAACATCTACATATATAGTTACTCCTGTAAGCGGGAAAAAGGGGCCTAAGGAAGGAACTGGTTAAAATCACGGCACTGCACCCACGTTCAACTTCTGTACTTCCTTCCAGTAAACAGGAAATTCAAGGCCTACTGGATCAAGTCCCCCTTATATCTATGTACCGGCACATTGACAAAACCTGATACTCACCATTTGCCAAGCCCCAAGGTCTGCTAATAAGGGATGGAGGGTGGGGAAAATTAAACGGCCCCACGGTGGGGCGAGGAGCGAGCCTGGGGAGCGCGGGCACAAAGAGGCCGCTTCCCGCGCTCCCCAGGCTCTTAACCCCTTCGCTGCCGCGACCCCGCCCCCTCGCCCCGGAAGCACACCAGTACTTCCGGGGCGAGGGGGGCGGGGAACGCGGCCCCGAAGGGGACGGGTTATGGGAGGGACCGGGCCCCGCCATGCTTGCGTGGGGGCCTATTGGCCCCCCCTTGTATCATGGTCTTGGACTGCCGGCCACCTCCCCCCTTGAACACCGACTGAATTACCCAATTCAACCAGTCAACACATGGGGGGTCTTTGGAAGTCAAGGGGGGGGTACGGGGCCCCCCCCCCTGGCCGTATTTATTAAAATATAAAAACAAATCAAAAATTTTAATCAAATAAACATTTCTGACAATTATTAAAATGCACACTTTTCAGAATATTAGATTGACATCCGTTTCGACATGGTATGATGGGCTAACCTTAACAAATAGCTAATACAGCGTGTCTCCTAACGTAATCTAGTCATCCTGAAAATTAAACTGCATTCTAATAATTCCATTACTTTTTAATAACTTTTTATTAACTTTAATAAAGGCCTACGGCAAGGTCGCCAACCGGTGTCAGATCCTTTTACAGCTGCGCTCTCGCGTTGAAGATGCGCATGCGCAACCCAGGGCACGTTACACCCACGTGCGCTCCCCGAACTCCATTTAACCATAACAGGAGGGCCCAGACACTCGCGCACCTTAGTGACGTCATAGTGTTGTGAGGGGTGGCTACCAGCCTGAGGAAAGCGTAGACTCCCTCCCCCGCACCCTTTAAATTAATGGAGACCATCTCCTGCCCCTGAAGTTCTGAGAGAGACCAAATGGCCCCTCCCGCGGGCGGCCCCTTTCGTGAATGGGTCCGCCCCCCCCGTAAGGACCTTAAAATGCTGCTCACCGATTAATGACCTTACCGCCACAGGCCAGGTAGTTAACCGACTATCTGGCCCCCCCCCAAAACCCCCCCCCTTCTAGAAAGGTCATACTCCCCCTGCAAAAATTTCCACCCATGCCAGGATGTTTCTTATAAAAAGGGCATTCCCCTCCTCTGTTAAGTGCACCCCATCCCGCAAGTAGAAGTGTTCCCCCCAAATGCAACCGTGAGGGATGGTCTGTAAGACCGGAGTCCTAAATAACCTGTCCAGCTTGTTGTTGACCCTCTTTAACGAGCTGTTCAATGCGCTGACTGAGTTTCCCCCCCTCCATTGCATCCTTGGTATCAGTTGTGACCATACTACTACACTACCTGGTAACCGCTTTGCTAGCCAACCCGCTGCAGATATAATTTCTTCCAGGAGGACCCTTCTGCCCAGACCTGCCAGATCATTCCCCCCTAAGTGAAGTATTACCGCCGAGGGTGGTGTAGTATGTCGCGCTAGTAAGTCCGACATATAGTCCCTGAACTGATTGAGGCGGAGCCCCCCCCTGCCATGGAAGGAGACCCTGCACCCCCTACTTTCCACCCTTTGTTTGCCTGAACCTGCAAGAAAAAGTTTGTTAGCACGTTTGACATATGAATGCCCCACTACCCAAATGACTACGGTCTTCTGTCTGTCCTCCTGGTCCCTCCATGCTGTAGTAGAGTTGCCTTGATGCTCCATGGGTAGTTTCCGTCCTGCGTCACAGGCCCGTGAAACTGTAAATAACCAGAAAAACAGCAGGTATTAGCAATACTCCATAAGGCGGCAGCTCTCACAACATGTGCAACCGCACGTAGCGTTTATAAGCGCTTGAGGACCATCTCCCAATTCTTTGCACACTCTTTGTGGTCAAACCCCTAGCTGTTGCTTCTGTGGCTGCCCCTATCCTGAAGGAGTGTGTCCCAAACTCTTTGTGGTTATAACCAGCTTTTGCCATGCTCATTGCTAGTACCCTCTGGAACTGAAACCTGGTAAGAGGAGTCCCATCCCCATGCATCAGTAGTGACCCCACACACTCCTGTGCCCGCTGCCTTATTAGTTCCTCCACGTGTGTCACCGGGCAGCAGGGATTGTTCCTTGCCCGATGTAACGCCAAACTTTGGCCCCTAGCGTCCTGATCAGTTTTAGATTTTCTGATGCTGATCCACATAGTGTCGCCCCTTATGCTGATATCATGCAGCTGAAGGCCGCCTATCTTATCACCTTTGTTGGCCGCAACGAGTTCACCTACCCTGAATGCCCCATAGAAGGCTAACGAGAAAGCCGCTTTAAATAGGCCCACCTCAGATGTAGAGCTACAAGTGTCCGGCAGCGCGAGGAGAACAGCTGACAGACGTTCAAAACCTATGGGTTTCCTGGAATCTATGGAGGGGGGCTGCATGCGCCGCCATCCCTTTAGTGCCCTGTGGGCCTGGAAGCTGTGTGTAGGGTCCCTGCCCCCCCGTGCCCGTGCGAAAAAGGAGATAGCGGCCTTGTGCCTGTTGGCTGTTGCCACCGTGCGCCCTTCCTTGTGTAGGCTGCCTAAATACTCATTGAAGCTAGCCTCCATAGTCCAACTACTCTCCCAGCCCTGTCCCAGAAAGTGACAGTAAGACCTGAACGCCCCTTCGTATGCCGTCCTGGTCTTGGGTGCTAGGCTGGCTGCCACGAGGTCATGTAGTTGGGGGCACCAATTTGCCAAAGAATCGCTGGGAATTGGGCTGGCGCTGTCTCTGCCTCCGGCAAGTGATCCCTGAACACCTGCATCTTAAAGCGAGAAAGGGCATCAGCTGCATTGTTTAACACCCCTGGGACATGTTTTGCTCTGAAAAGTACATTCCTTGTCATGCAACACAGTACAATCTCTTTCATCAAGCGTAAAATGAGTGGACACCTTGCAGCTTGTTGGTTGATGCATTCAACCACAGACATATTATCTGACCAGAATATTACCGATCTGTTGGCCAGCTCCTCTGGCCAGACTTTCAGTGCCACCCAGATTGGGAAGAGCTCGAGGAAACCAATGTTCACCGTCAGCCCGTTCTCCTCCCACCAGGCGGGCCACTTCTGCGCCACCCATTTCTTGCCAAGGATGGCCCCAAACCCAACACTGCCCGCCGCATCTGTCCATAAACCAATGTCCTCTGAAGACACCGTGGGTGCACCCCACAGCACTCTTCCATTGAAATCCGCCAGGAATGCCATCCATATCCGCATGTCCTGGCGCACCTCAGCAGACAGCCGTGTCCGGTGATGTTTTTCACGAAGACCCCTCATGGCCTGTGCAATTGAGCGTGAAAATGGGCGAGCCATAGGAATTACTCTCAACGCAAAATTCAACTGTCCCACTGTCTGCTGCAACAGCCCTAAATTCACCTTCCTCGCTTGTAAGCACAGTTCTAGAGTCTGTTTGAATTTTTGGATCTTTTCTGCTGGTAATCTAAAACACCCCTCAACCGAATCCAGTTCGATGCCTAAAAATTCCAGGCATGTCACTGGTCCAACCGTCTTCCCCTGTGCCAACGGGACCCCGAAAGAGCGCATGAGCACGCAAAATTCCTGCAATGCCGACGCACACTCCCGTGAACCCGCCGGGCCCAGGAAAAGAAAGTCATCCAGGTAGTGCATCACCCACTGGTGACCCGTATGTTGTCTTAATGTCCATTCCAAAAAGGAGCTAAACTGTTCAAAATAAGCACATGAAATTGAGCAACCCATGGGCATGCACTTATCCATGTAGTACTTTCCCTTAAAGGAGAAACCCAGCAGGTGCTGGTCCTGTGGGTGAACCGGGAGTAGTCTAAAGGCTGACTCAATGTCTGACTTAGCCATCAGTGTACCTGCACCCAAACTCCTCAGCATGCCCGCTGCCTGATCGAAGGACGCATACTTCACTGAGCAAATCGTATCATCAATAGCATCGTTTAATGATGCCCCCCTTGGTGCGGATAAGTTGTGGATGAGCCTAAATTCCCCTAGTTCTTTCTTAGGCACCACCCCCAGAGGAGAGCACACAAAATTCTGCGTGGGAATGCCGTGAAATGGTCCTGCTACCCTCCCCAAACGCACTTCTTTAGCTATTTTTGTTGACACCACTGTTGGATTGGCAAAGACTGATAGCTGATTCCTACACTGTGGTCTCCCTACATACCCCCCAGCAGGAATTCGAAAACCATGTGTGAAACCTTCTTGTAATAATCTAGCGGACGTGTGATTCGGGTACCTGTTCAACCAGGGGATCAATGCTGACAGCTGGATGGGTGAATGTGCTATTAGCGGGTGGATCATACTATTCAGGTTTCCTCCTACCCCTGCTTCCTGCACCACTATTTTTTGTTCGGCATGTTGTTTCGGGGTGGGAAGTGTGGCCACATACGCTACATGCGTGCCTGAACTTACAGGTACCTGGTGCCCTGTTGCATGTCCGCCTATTGAAGTCCCAGCATACTCCCTTCGCCCCTCCATTTGCTTTCTGCTTTTGGGCCGTCTCCCCTCCCGGTGCAGATCGAAAGGGCTGTTGAAACGCCTGCTGCGGCCTGGGTAAATACCCTCTACCCGCATTTGTGCTTGTGCTTGCCCCCTGGCCTTTCTCGAATTGATTGTGCCATGAGATGGAGTCTACCTTGTCCCATGATAAAGTTTTATCAAATTCCTTGGACTTCCTGAAAGCAACATCATATTCCTTCCATACATCCCCTGCATGATTCTCATGGAACATTGTTATCCTACTTTGGTAGCAGTTCATGGCTGGTTGCATCCCCTTAAAACGTTCGCCCATTACTGCGCCGAACACTGCAAAAGCCCTCAGCCAGTTGATGAGGTTTTCTTCCACCCTAAACTTGTACAACTTCGCTCTCCATTCACTGGGCAAGAACATTTCCTTCTGTGATTTTGCATATTCCCACTCCCTGTTATCTATCAGCAAAGAAAACATGTTCACATACTTGTCGGCCCATATCATTTCCTTTACACACTGTGACACATGCTGCGCTAAGCACTCACCCCTAGAGGGCAATGTTCCTTCGCCCAGCAAAGGCAGGGCAATCTCCTTACCATTCCCATTGTCGCTGGGTAACATTGCGTCCGCGGTCTTGGCACCGCCTCCATCATTCGCTGGACCTGTTTGGGGAGAAACCGGTGCAGGCGGCGTTGCGCCTCTACCACTAGCCAACAATATCTGATTCACCAATGATTGTTGCTCCATTGTCAGAGCGGTATTGGCCGGCAACGCACCCCCCCCTAACCAAGGGAGAATAGCTGCCACCTGAGCTGCCAGGTCTATTGGCGCGAGCCCTGGCGCGGGAGTGGGAGCAGGACCCGTGGTGGCGCGACGGGTGGCACTGGTGCCACTGGCAACTGGGGCACCGGGGCTGGAACGGGCACCGGGACCTGAGGTGGCGGGAGTGGGGCAGCAGGGGGTACCTGTGGTGGCAGAATTGGTGCAGCAGGAGGTAGGAGCCTGGGCATCTACTTTGGCCCCCAGGTCCGCTAAAGCCTTATCCATTTTATCAACCTTCCCCAGTCTCTTATCCATTGCAGACATTCTCCGCATCATTTTTTGTAACAATACACCCACATTTGGATTGACACGCCCCCTTCTTTGAGACATATTTATGAGCACACCGTGCTCCGTACCTGACCCAGTTGGAGGTGCCCGAGCTGGATCACACAGACCTAGGTCCCAAGCTGTCCCCCTGAAATTAGAAAGTACGTTATTTCTTATTCAAACAAGCAAATACAGGCAATCAGCCCCTACCACAGTTAAATAACACCCAAATAACTTAAATCTTGCTCCTTGTAATATTGCTCATTAGCATGCAACTAAACAGTTGAATAGCTCTCTAATAAACTTACAATATCTGCTAATTAAAAAACCCACTCAATTTTGTCTATTGACAGAGTGGATCACCTGCAATGTTTTTATCTTAAAAGCACGTTCTTAAATCATAAAAAACGTCTCCCTCTAGCCAGACGCACTCTGGTCTCCCCTCCACCTTGTGCCCTAGCTGTCCCTGCTTTGCCTCGCGTTAAACCTTCACCCCAGGCAGGTCATGCGAGTCCACACAACCACACGGCGCTTCAACAGTGATCTCAAAACGGGCCCCAAGCAGGTTATAAATTCGAGCGCGTTTACTAAATCGAGCGCGTTTACCCTCAGTTGACACAGCGCTTTCACAACAATGCAGACGGCAGACAAGCAGGTTAAAAATTTGTGTGCGTTTACCCTTCGTTTACACAGCGCTTTTGAAACAATGCAGACGGCTTACCTTCGTTGGCACTCTGCCATATGCGCAAACAGAAAACAAATCTAGCACACCCCCGCCAAAACAGCGCTCGCCAGACTCGTTTGTACCGTCTTTAATTACCTACTCGAGTTAATACTGTTTAAATCACACCTCCGTGCGTTTTTATTGCCCGCCTATCAGTGCCCGCTCGGGGATCAAACTCGCGACCTTGGTGTTATTAGCACCACGTTCTAAACCGCTGAGCTAAACCAGCCCCACAATATTTTCCCGCTACCAAGCGGCTGTCTCTGCTCTTCCGATGAGCCTCGGTCTAGTCGCCCGCCCCGCCAAATACCTCGTGTCCCGATGCACAATCGAGTCCGGGCTGTTGCTCGGCTCAGGTCACTGTTGCTCACGGCGACTTCTCCCTGCCCCGCTTTCCACCGGACGTCGGGCTGATCTCCTCGAAAAAAGACACCGGAGTCCCCCGAAGTTAGGATTCTCGGACCGCCACGCCCGCTTTGTTCCTGGCAACCACTCCCGCTCCGCTTCAGAGACGCGTCGGCCTGTAATCCAGTCTTCCGCAGCTACGAGCCGGAACAGCACCTGAAATTACAACAAAGAAAATTAAACGGCCCCACGGTGGGGCGAGGAGCGAGCCTGGGGAGCGCGGGCACAAAGAGGCCGCTTCCCGCGCTCCCCAGGCTCTTAACCCCTTCGCTGCCGCGACCCCGCCCCCTCGCCCCGGAAGCACACCAGTACTTCCGGGGCGAGGGGGGCGGGGAACGCGGCCCCGAAGGGGACGGGTTATGGGAGGGACCGGGCCCCGCCATGCTTGCGTGGGGGCCTATTGGCCCCCCCTTGTATGGAGCACTGTAAAATAAATGTCACATCAGCCTGTCTAAAGGTCTTTTTATTGAAGTGACGCTGTAGTGCTATTTGCTGGGTCCCTCCCTCGTCACCCCTCCTTCCACATTGTTCTCTGCCTAAGAATGCATGACTGTGACGGTGTTCTTTCAGGGAACCACGCTTGTTGGCATGCTCAGTGTGTGCATGTGTGAAATAAATAGTTATCTTATCAGTAGGCCGATTAGCCGTCAGCTTTTGCGGTTTCAGTCTTCAGTAAGCATCAGTGAGGTGAATAATGACTAAATAATCGGTCATTTCCGGCCCTGTCACAAGCTCGCTCAGCAACCACACGCGCGGCTTACACAATGCGACCTGGGCGGTCACTGCAACCTTTGAACCGCTTCTTCCTCTCTCTGCGACACCCCTCGCATTAAGCTTCTGATAATGAGCGATGAAATCCAATAAGCAAAAGGTGGATTTAAAGTCTTCAAACCTACACACCAACGGAAGCAAAGGCATTCCTTACAAGGCAGCTTTAGGCAGACCCCCCAGGATATAGCGGCTTTTGTAAAAATGCAGCGCGATTTCTACAAAAGTGCCGATTTCACAGGCACTTTTGTAAAAATCGCGGCATTTTTACAAAAGTGCCGATTTCGCAGCAAACCGCGAAATCGCGAAATCCTGGAGTGTCTGGACAATGCGCCCACCCTCTGCCTTTAGCATATCAAGTGCCAGTGAGATCAGAGTTGGTGATTACAGAGGAGCTTTCCCCAGAGAGAGTACTGTGGGGAACTTGACACCATGTGTAATTTGTTAATGTTGTACACAGAGTTAATTGTACTCCTTCTGTGTAAAGCGCTCTGATATCCGCAAGGATCTTGTCCGCGCTATATAAAACTTTCATAATAAATAATAAATAAATAAATAAATTGGGCAGGAGCAGTGACCAGACAGAAGAGGCTACAGGAGCGAAAGGAGAGGTACTAGGGCAGGAGAGGTGACCGGGCAGGAGAAGTGACAGGGCAGAAGAGTTGACGTGTCAGGAGCAGTGACGGGACAGGAGAGGTGACAGGAAAGGAGAGGTGACGGGGGCAGGAGAAGTGAAGGGGCAGGAGCGGTGATTAGGCATAGGCAGGAGCGGTAACCAGCAGGAGCAGTGAACGGATAGGGGCAGTGAACAGATAAGAGCAGTGAACGGGGCAGGAAAGGTGATGGGACAGGAGCGGTGATCGGGCAGGAGTGCTGACCGGACAGGAGCAGTGAACGGGCAGGAGCAGAGATGGGACAGGAGCGGTGATCGGGCAGGAGTGCTGACCGGACAGGAGCAGTGAACGGGCAGGAGCAGTGAATGGGCAGGAGCAGTGAACGGGGCAGGAGAGGCAACAGAAAAGGAGAGGTGATTGGGAAGGAGAGGTAACTGGACAGGAGAGGTGACCGGGCAGGAGAAGTGACGGGCAGGAGAAGTGACGGGCAGGAGAGGTGACGGGGCAGGAGAGGTGACGGGGCAGGAGAGGTGACGGGGCAGGAGAGGTGACGGGGCAGGAGAGGTGACGGGGCAGGAGAGGTGACGGGGCAGGAGAGGTGACGGGGCAGGAGAGGTGACGGGGCAGGAGAGGTGACGGGGCAGGAGAGGTGACGAAGCAGTAGAAGTAATGGGGCAGGAGCGGTGATTAGGCATGAGCAGGAGTGGTTACCGGGCAGGAGCAGTGAACGGGGCAGGAGCAGTGAACGGGGCAGGAGCAGTGAACGGGGCAGGAGCAGTGAACGGGGCAGGAGCAGTGAACGGGGCAGGAGCAGTGAACGGGGCAGGAGCAGTGAACGGGGCAGGAGCAGTGAACGGGGCAGGAGCAGTGAACGGGGCAGGAGCAGTGAACGGGGCAGGAGCAGTGACGTGACGGGCAGGTGACGTGACAGGGCAGGAGAGGAGACGTGACGGGGCAGGTGACGTGACGGGGCAGGTGACGTGACGGGGCAGGTGACGTGACGGGGCAGGTGACGTGACGGGGCAGGAGAGGTGACGGGGCAGGAGAGGTGACGGGGCAGGAGAGGTGACGGGGCAGGAGAGGTGACCGGGCAGAAGCAGTGATTAGGCATGAGCAGGATCAGGAACGGTAAACAGGGCATGAGCGGTTAACAGGGCATGAGCGGTTAACAGGGCATGAGCGGTGAACAGGGCAGGAGCGGTGAACAGGGCAGGAGCGGTGAACAGGGCAGGAGCGGTGAACAGGGCAGGAGCGGTGAGCAGGGCAGGAGCGGTGAGCAGGGCAGGAGCGGTGAGCAGGGCAGGAGCGGTGAACAGGACAGGAGCAGTGAACAGGCCAGGAGAAGTGACGGGCAGGAGATGTGACGCGCCAGGAGAAGGGAGGGGGCAGGGGAATTGTGAAGCAGGAGTGTTGATTGAGCATGAGCAGGAGTACTGACTGGACAGGAGCAGTGAAAGGGCAGGAGCAGGCTTTTCCCAGGGCGATTTGAAGGGTAGGGGCCCAGTTTAGTTTGGGGGGACCGGTTTTGTAGAAGTGCAGGAGTTTTAAAAACACTGCAAAGTTCTTTGTATATTCAGCAGGTTTCGGTCAACAATACAAGTGCCAAGATAACTTTGGTGATCAATGTACCTGCTGGAGAGAGATGGGAGCATGTTTTGTTTAGTGGCTGTTTTACTCATCTAAGGTAGTGCAGAGGGGTAATATGCCTGCTGCAAAGAACATGTACCATGCATATCAAAGAGCAATATGTTATGTGCATAGTTCAGTGGGTACTGCTTTGTGTTCACTTCCCGAATGAAAGGACACTTGAATACATATGGCCTGGCAGTTCCGGCTGGACTGTTCCCATTGGGCGCAGAATCTAGACTGATTTGCATATGGCTGGGTCCAAACTGGAATGGCATGGTGAGCAAAAAACGATGGATTTCAGCCCAGATCTCTGAAGTGGGGTGAATGTATGACATTGTTCTGCATTCTCTCCATCAATTGCCCAAGATGGCCGCCTGGTAGGAGCTCCCGTGAAGAGCTCCCAGTGCTGGGGATCCCATACCGGGCTTTATCCCTGTTAGCACCCACCAGCTCGTCGGAACGAAAGCAGAAAAAGTGACTGGAGTAAAAGTAACTGGAACCACAAGTAACTGGATTGCCCGAGCGGTCCGCTGACCCGATTCACGGAGGTTGGAGCCTGAAGCTGCGGGAGCCTGCTGAGCCGCCACTGGACACTCGCCTTCATGCACCTACATCGCGCCGCCGAGACCGAGACTGAGCGGTACCACAAGCAACCGATTGCCCGGATTGCCCACTGACCTGATTGAAGGAGGTTGGAGCCT
The DNA here is from genome assembly GCF_964261635.1 of Lissotriton helveticus. NCBI lineage: Eukaryota > Metazoa > Chordata > Amphibia > Caudata > Salamandridae > Lissotriton > Lissotriton helveticus. The sequence goes on from NC_136061.1 coordinate 1,038,244,488, forward strand.
GAGGAACCGGGAGCCTGCTGAGCCGGCACTCTTTGTCGGTGACTGACGCCTGCGGAGCCCCGCAACCTGCCACTGGATCCGTGTCTCCAGACACCCCCATCGCGGCGCCGTGGCTGGGCAGTTGAAGCTCCGGGAGCCTGCTGAGCCGGCACCACGGATTGTCCTGCGCTCGGCCCGCACCTCGGCAGAAGACTCACGGCGGCATCGGGGGCTGAGTGAGGCCCCCCCTCCCGCTCCACGGCAGCTGCGACCAGCGGAGAATAACAGAGGTGCAGATCCGCCGACTCCACAGCAGTGAGTCACGGCGGCATCGGAGGGCAGAGAGAGCTCCCCCCCCCAGAGACAGAGACAGCGGCAGAGACGAGGGCTGCTGTTACGGTTGCTGTGACCGGCCCACATCTTGCCGCGGCCATGACAACAGACCCCCCCCCCCTCCCGCTAGCTTTGCAGTAGTTGTGTGGCACCGCTGCTCAGAGGAGTGGGAACTGAGGCTGACGGGACCGGGAGGGACCAGGAGGGACGCCGGATCAGTGGAGGCTGGAGGTGACAGCGACATCTGAGGGCTGAGAGAGGCCCCCATCCAGACCTGTACACGCTTTGATTAAGGACTACAACTGCAAAACTTTGCTGGCAAACTCAACAGGCTTACGGTGCAGCTTGCACAGAAGGTATTTATTTCACCCTACCCGCCTGCTCACATTTTCTAAGCTATCTCCTTTGTTCAAAATGGCTGGGGCCATAAAACTGTAGCAATAAATCCCCCTCATGCCTCCGATGTCCACGAGGCTCCCAGCTCAACTCCTCCACACAAGACTACCAGAAGTAGAGATAAGCCTCCTTCCCATCATGCTATGAACAGGGCTTGCTCTACTGGAAAGTGAAACTGCCCTTCCCTGTGCTCAAAGTAATAGCAGCAGACAGAGGACTAATTCCCCTATCTCCCATATCGGTTCGGCCATCTTAGACTGTCTATCCTGGGCGACCATCATGGACTAATCATTCCTCAGGACTGAGTGTCTGCCTTTCTACAGTGGTATTACATGTTACTATACTATATGTTATGATATGATATGCTTACAGTGGTATTTTATTTACGCTAGTCATTCCTCAGGACTGAGTGTCTGCCTTTCTACAGTGGTATTACATGTTACTATACTATATGTTATTATATTATATGTTTACAGTGGTATTTTATTTACGCTAGTCATTCCTCAGGACTGAGTGTCTGCCTTTCTACAGTGGTATTATATGTTACTATACTATATGTTATTATATTATATGTTTACAGTGGTATTTTATTTACAGGGGCATTATATTCCTAGTTGGATCTTGCACATATCACTCTGTCCTCACCTGTAATGCACCGATGTTACCTCATATATTTACATCATATGTTTACACGCCAGACGAAGATAGGGTGTCTGCCTTTTACAGTGGTATTATATGTCTATATTCCTAATTGTATCCTGCACATTCCACTTTTTCTTCACCTGTATGCACCGATTGCTACCTCATATATTTTGGCTGCTCACTAGGGTCACTGTTGGTCTCATATGTCTATATTCCTAATTGTATCCTGCACATTCCACTTCTTCTTCATCTGTATGCACCGATTGCTACCTCACATATTTTGGCTGCTCACTAGGGGCACTTTTGGTCTCATAATTTTTGGTTGCAACTGTATTTTGGCTATTGACTCATGTACCTCATTTGTTATTGACTACTCACTATTTGACTACTATTTGACACTATTTGACTACTCAGTATTTTGGCTAAGGACTCTTGTACCTCACTTATTATTGACTACTCCCTATGTTATACAACATATAACTTCTGCTGCAGCTCTATTTTGTTACTGATCCATGTACCTCATCGATTTTTGACCACTCTTTTTTGGACTAATCACTATTGTCACTTTTGATTCAGGTATTTTACTGTCTGCATCGGTAATTCATGCTAGTATATCGTCAGTATTATAATGACATTGTACTCTGTACACGTTTGCAACCGACACCGACTTCACTTTTTACTCCTGTAATGCACCGACTAATTGCTCACATAGACCCGTTACATTTATGTAACCTGCTCCCATTCCTAGTTTTATTCCTGTATGCACCAACTGCTACCTCATATACTTTGGTTGCTCACTAGTGTCATTGTTGGTCCACGCAACTGGTTTTTAGTGTAGGCGCCTGTATTGTGCTCCCGTATATCATTATTGTGCACCCTGCATCTGTGCAACCCGCACCCACCACACTACAACCGTCGATTACCGGGCGCCCGCCCACACCTACCTATTCCGTCATCCCAACATAGAGCTCATCGGCAAGCACACATATAGAATCAACTACCCACCCACACTCACCAAAAAAGCCGCTAAACGCTTTAAACACAACTTACTGAGGTCTCACCCTGAAACTCCCTTTGCAGACACCTACTTCTCACCGGTCAATGGTGCCGTAAACATTGATATGATCTTCCACACCACACGCAGAGCCCAATGGAGAAAAACGTTCCTCTCTTTTCTCACCGTCTCCAACTCCAGGAAATCCGCTCATGGCCGAACACTCTCCATCACTCCATCCCAACTCTTCCCGGGCAGAACCACCATCACTATCTATAACAACAGGATTGTCCTAATCCAATCCACAGACAGGAACCTGGAACTACTAGACAACCTGTTCCCCACTTTCATACAGCACCTCTCCAATCCGCGGACCCCCACTCATAGCACTCTCAGTCCGATCACCCTTGACTCCACAGCCCACAACAATAACCACTCCATCCTAACCCAGCCCCAAAACGACACGCACCTCTCCTCCACCCCCGGCACCGTCGTCACCCACCCATCTACCGCAGCCACCTCACACTCATCAATCACAGACTTAGAACACTCCCCCACACTCACCAGCTGCACCCCCTCCCCCCCACCAACACCCTGACCTTCATTCATACCACTCCCATTCCTTTCACCCTTGACACCACAGCCCCCAACCACAACGCCTCTAACCCAGCTCAGCCACAAAACGTGGCGCGCCTCTCTTCTACCACCGGCACATTAGTCATGCACCCATCTACTGTTGTTACCCGCACCCCTCAGTCACAGGCATAGATCTGTCCCCCACATACACCAGCCGTACCCCCTCCCCCAGTACACCAGCCCACACTCCCATCCTTTTCACCCATGACACCACAGCTCCCACCCACAATCCGCCTAACCTAGTACAGCACCAGATCGACACACACACAGACAAACCCCACCCTTCATCCCCCCCATTCTCAGCCCCCACTTCCACCCATTGACTAAGCACACAGAACAAGCCGCCTCTTTCAATTCAACTCCGCCTCATCAAAAAAGAACCATATACAACATTTCCCCCCCATTCTCACACCCCACCACCCTACATGCGCCCCCATCACCACTAACACACGCCCATCCTCCACCATGCACCCTCCGCCTACCACCAATACCCTCTTCCATACCACCAACCTCCCCCCTAGGTCATGCGCCCCCAACCGTCCCACCCCCACCGCCAACACACATCCCACACCAGACTACGTTATGGCCTCCCTCCTCCAGCTCAAAGAAGACATTCACATCATCAAACAACTACTCTGCACGCATGCCAGTCACTCCTCACCCACCACCCTCCTCAAGCTCAAAGAAGACATTCACATCATTAAACAATTACTCGGCACACACTCCACCAGCACCACCCATTCCAACAGGACCTCCACCCGGTCGGCTGCCGCTCCCACTCAACGCCCCCCGCGCTGGACCTCAATCCCTGTTCGTAATCGTGAAAACCGTCCCCATCGCTCCTGCAACCCACAATCGGACCTCGACACAGTCACCCTCCTCCGCTCCTACGACCCAGCTCCCCATAGCAACTTACCCACCACCTTCCGCGCCATTCCAACAATTCATCCAAACCCCCTTAGACCCCCCACTCTAAACAATAGAATTTCTATCCTTAGTAATCTGAGAAAAGTCCCTCTCTCCCTAGAACCCCCTTCCACCCTCGACACACCCCGTCTCAAATGCACCCTCATCAACTGCAGATCGGCCTCTAGGCACTCCTCCGCAATCGCTGATTTCATCTTAACACTGGACCTTGACCTAATCATCATGACTGAAACCTGGCTAACTGAATCCTCTACACCTATAATGGACATACTGGTTCCCCCCAACTACCACATCACTAGACTAGACAGGGTTGGTCAAAAAGGTGGTGGAATCGCATGTATACACATGAGTAACCTCTCTGTCCTGAAAGTAACCTCTCCCTCCCTACCCTCCCCAACCTCCTGTGAATACAACTGCCTCGATATTATCAGTGGGGGCAAACCGTATGCTCTCTTCACGGCATTTACCACCCACCAGGGGACAACCTTACCTTCTCGCAAAAAATCATGGATTTGATCACAACCAATTCCGGGCGACAACTCACACAAATATACCTTGGTGACTTCAACCTCCACTGGAACGATCATAATGACGCGGTGGTAAATAGTCTTAAAAATGTCCTCGACGCCCTGGACCTCACCCAAATATGCAACAGCCCGACACACGAGAAAGGCTCTATCCTTGACTTTATCATCTCCAAAGAGGACTCTATCCAACTCGAATCTATCCAACCCTGTGACTGGTCAGACCATCATATTGTCACATTCTTCATCAATGAAAAAGTCAAATTTAACCCGGCTCAATCCTTCAAGCCCAAAGTCTGGAAAAGAGACCTGAAAAAACTCAACTCAAATTCTCTACCCCCCAACAGCTGCAACCTTCTACTTCCTCCTATCGGCGCTACGGATGTCCAATCCTTGACGGATCACTATCTCAACGCTATGACCTCTATAGTTAATGAAGCTGCACCCATGCAGCTAAAAAGAGCCTCCACAAAAATGTCCAATCCTTGGTACGACGGGAGTCTCAATGACGATAGACGGGCCATGCGAATGGCAGAGCGCACCTGGAGATCAGCTCCCTCCGCACTGCATTTAAAAACGCTGAAGAAAAAGAGAAATGCCTACTTCAGGAAAATAAAACGCTCAAAATCAGACTTCTTCAGCCGTCAGCTCGACCAAGCCAAAAATCGTCCGAGAAAGCTGTTTGAGCTAATCAGAACACAGTCCAAGGAACAACCTCAACCACTCAGCACTTTGGGCGAAGCACCCACCTGTGAAGACTTCGCCTCTTTCTTTACCCAAAAAACCGACAACATAAAGAACGATCTCCTCATTGACGTAAGTCTTTACCCCAAACTCCACTGCACAGCGCCCACTGAACCAAAAAACAATGCTACATGGTCATCCTTTGTCACCTATTCGGAAGAAGAAATTGGTAGACTGCTCAGCACTGTGAAACCAGCCAATCACCTCTCGGACCCCCTTCCTGCCAACGCTGTCAAAGACCTTATCCCGTCGCTCCTCCCACTCTGGACTAAAATCATCAACAGTTCACTCCAAAAAGGGACCATCCCCGACTCCCTCAAAGTTGGACAAAGTCACACCTCTACTAAAGAAACCTTCAGCCGACCCCTCTGATCTAAACAATTACCGTCCCATTACCAATATTCCGACTCTTGCCAAACTGTTGGAAAAATGCGCACAAATACAATTGACTAAACACATCAATCAGTTTGATCTACTCAACCCTCATCAATCAGGCTTCAGAGCAGACCACAGTACAGAAACTGCTATGACTCACATAATTGACGACGCCCTCCAAATCCTAGATCAAAACGATAACTGCCTCCTCATCCTTCTTGATCTCTCTTCTGCATTCGACACCGTCAAACATGAGAATCTACTCGATCTATTAAACACAAGAATGGGTCTATCTGGAACTGTGCTCAAGTGGTTCACGTCCTTTCTACACAACAGATCGCAGAAATTCAAGAGTAACAACCTGATGTCTTCGCCAATACCTGTATCGCTAGGCGTCCCTCAAGGATCCTCCGTATCCCCTACTTTGTTTAACCTAGTTATGGAGCCGCTCACCACCTTGCTACAAGCATCCAATGTTCACTTCCACATGTACGCCGATGACACCCAACTTTATCTCAAACTACAATCACCCAAAGACATTATGCTCTTGAATTCAACGATCAGAAGCACCCAATTATGGCTGGCCGCTAATCATCTCAAACTCAATGCCCTTAAAACAGAGTTCCTCCTGATCTCACCTCCCGCGAAAATCACTACCGCTCAAATTTGGCTTAAACACCTAACGGCACTCAATGTTCATCCTACCATCGTGGACTCAGCAAAATCTTTAGGCATAACACTCGACACCAACCTCAACATGCAGGAACACATCAACAAAGCAACTAAGGGTGCGAACTACCAGATCAATACCTTAAGGAAACTCAAACCCTTCCTCCCAGCCAAAGATTTCCATACTGCGGTACAAGCACTAGTCATCCCTCGAATAGACTACGGCAGCATCGCCCTCTGCGGTCTCCCCCTAACTACTACGGCACCCATAAGAGCTTCTCTAAACGCCGCAGCGAGACTCATCACTGGATCAAAAAAACATTCACACATCTCCCCTGATCTGAAATCCCTGAACTGGCTGCCTTTTGAAGCCAGAATACATCTGAAAATCGCCTGCATGACGCACAAGGCTGTCCACCTGAGCTCACCTGGATACCTCGCTCAGAAGCTGACGATTTCTGGAGGCTCCAGGAACACTAGAGGCACAAACAATCTCTTGCTAAAGCCCCAAAGATTTCGCAAGGAAAAAACCTATTAACGCTCCTTCTCAGGAATGGCACCCAGGATCTGGAACTCACTCCCCCCCGAAACCAGGCTCATCTCCTCCACCATACTTTTTAAGAAAGAAGTAAAAGCTATCCTCATGGCTAAATACACCTGAATTATTACTGGGTATGATATTTACAGTCAATGTACCATTCAGTTCTACTGATCTTTTGCATTTTTGTATGACTCGTATTATTGACCTTCCTGATTGTTTACGCTATTACCTATTTGTACCTGTATCATTATTGATGTATCTGTCTGATCTGACTATGCTGCTGAGTCGGACTATGCTCCCTCATGTACCTTCCCCACCCCAATTGTTATGTACTCACATGCTATAACCTTCGTTTGTAAAGCGCTCTGATATCTGCAAAGATCTTGTTCGCGCTATATAAAACTTTCAAAATAAATAAATAAATAAATAAATTGTTCTTTTTTGCATTTGTCACCCGAGTGGGACAGGTATGCTCAGACATGAGTCCCGTGCTCTCGATGCCACTGGAATCAAGCTATCCTGGCTGATGAGGGCTGAAAGCCCGAACCGGTCCTAGGATGCTTGTTTCCAGTCCAGGAAGGACCTGGCCTGGCAGTTCGGGCTGGACTGTTCCCATTGGGTGCAGGATCAAGACTGATTTGCATATGGCTGGGTCCATACTGGAATGGCTTGGTGAGCAAAGAAACAATGGATTTAGACCCAGATCTCTGTACAGGGGTAAATGTATGATATTGTTCTGCATTCTGTCCACCAGTTTTTTCTTTTTGCTATATTATGATTGAGCAGCTAGCTGGCTGACATGAATATGAAGGAGCCTTTGTGGGTTTCCGGAAGTCTAGATTCTCCTGAGGAGTCCCTTTCTCTTCTGAGCCCTGCTTAACACATGTGTACAGGAGGAGCCCTGTATTCATGACCTCAATGTTTGAGACAAAAAATAATCATGGATTTCTGAACAATGAGAGTAAAAGCATTAAGGTAACATGTTGTTCCTGCTTATATTTCACACGCTTTACATAAACCTATATTACCTATGAGTGCATGCTTTTTCCTGAATTAAACCTCAAATAAACATGTTTATCCATTGTTTTAATTAAATAACGTCATAAACTGTAACTGGTCAGTGAAATGCTATACGTACAAAAAATTGGTATGTTTTGCTATTTCTAGCCACACCCCTGACTTCGCCCACTGATTCAATCTTCGGTTATTCCCGCCCACTGATTCTCCACCTACAGTTCCCCTACTTTTTTTCCCCCACTTCGACCACTGAGTATGACCATACATTGTATTTTTATGTAGCGCCGGATACATATTATTTCTGTCTGTTTACTACGTTAACATGAGTAAAGGCCCTTTCCAGAGGGCACTAGCTGCTAGTAAGTGCCAGCCCACAATTATGGCTCTAACTCAAAAGCTAGAGCACATAAGTGGGGAAAGGCAAGTAACTGTTAAGGCCCAACAACAAGGCAATTAACAGCCACACGCGAATCTCACCCAGCACAGGCATATAAACCAATCAATTCAGTATGTGTTATTTTTCTTGCTTCACACTAACTCAGGCGCGCAACACCCATTGGGCTCACGGGGCTTGAGCACCCCCCCCCCCCCCCCCCGTCGTGTGTGTCAGCCCGGGTGGAAACAGCTTTGCGGGCTGGCGAGCATCTAATTGCAGCGGCTCCCGAGTACTTAACAGGTCTTTAAAAGACCATTAACTTGTAAATGAGGCTTTTGTTGTGTGTTCACCCCTTATTACAGCCACTCCGTCTATGGTTGGAAGAATTAGCCCCCCCCCCAAATATTTTTCAGCCCCCAGCGACACCCCCCCCCCAGAAATTTAGCTCTAGTTGCCCACCTGCTCTAACTCAAGTTGCAAAGCAGGCAAACAACAGCAGTTAGCGACACCATTGTAGCATTGTTATTTTCAGAACCAATCAAACATTCCAGACGGGAATTAAAACATATTTGTTGGGTGATGCACAATGCAACCTGCTTTGTTAAAGTTACAAAGTCAGTAAAATAAGTAAAAAAAAAAAAATGATTGTTTGGGAGCACCACAGAAGACTATGGAGTGGCATTGTGTTCCAATGTTTTTCTTCCAGTTTCTCCACATTTGATTTCAAACATTTGACACCTCGTCGGGGGTAGTAAGCACTATACAATGTGATCTAGATGCAGGCAGTGTTCACATAGCATTACAGACGTCAAACGGCAGACCAGCCTACGCATAGCACACGGGAAGGACTGGGCTGATATCCTGGAAGCGCTGGACAAAGGGGCTCGTGAGGCCCGCGTAAAGATCTGCCTCTTTGAGATTCTCCACGAATGGCATTACCCCAGAGAGACTGAACAGAATCGGGCTGCTACCTCACGCAAATTGTTGGAGATGCCCGGCTACTCACCCATATACTCTGAGAATGCCCCTCGACCCAACCCTTTTGGACGGTCGTCAGGAATACCCTGGGGGCATCCCCTCTCCCCCCTTGAACCTCCTCACGACGTAGGGAATTCATTAGAGCTCCCGCGCCCGCAGCGCCGCCCTCTACACAGAGCTGGCAACAGCCAAAATATGCATCCCGCGCCAATGGCGGTCTCCCACCTTCACAAGAAGACTAGACAGTGGCGATGATGCAGACAGAGGCGCACTGATGCATAATCTGCAACATGCTAGATCAAACAGAGGTGTTCAGGCAGACGTGGGCACCTTTTCAGGGAGATGATCCCTAAATGTATCACCAACGCGCCTCTAAAAACCCAAGCGAAGGTGTCAATGTCCATAGACCACGATGGTCCTTCTCAGCGTCAACTGGGAAAACTTGCCTCTACGTCCTCATACTGTCAATCCCTCCCCCTCTCCGCAACTCTTTTCTCCCCTCTCCCCCCTCCCTTCTGACAGTGACCCCCCTCTCCTTGTCTTCTAGCTCCCACTGTTATCTCTCTCTCATATCTCTCTGCCCTCTCCACACCTGGGCCATCCTCTCCCTGCTCGGTCTTCTTTTCTATCCGCTTTCCTTCCTCTTATTATGGGATGTACTGTTGTTTTCATACAAATTGCCAGTACTGTCCACCCTATGGTTTGCTTCCTCTGTATTTTCTCAGCGGTATCTACTATTTGTACAAAATCCCCAAAACTTTCTGAAATAAAATAAAACTGTTTTCCAGAAGAAGTACTTTGATGGTAGGGAAGAGCAAGTGCAGATTGGAGCGGAGTGTGTGTTTGTGAGAGAGAGCGGGAGATTGAGAGAAAGTAAAGTTCCACCTCCAGCGTCTCCATCTGTCAACAAGGGTCCATATGTGATGGAGAATTAAACACTGCAAACATCAGCCCAGTCCACCAGCTCCAATCCTTTTTGATGGAAGGGAATTCTGATAAAGCAGGCCTAGTGTACACTTCATATGACTATATCTCACTGTGGTTGCAGCATTCCTTCAAAACTGACAACATTCCTCTCAATATTTGGGATACCTGTCTGATCACTACCACCTGGACTTGAACACTGGTGATCTAGGCAGGGACATAGTTTCAGGAGGGGGTGGTGTTTGAGGTGTTACACCCCTAATAAATATATTTTCTGATAAATAGTTGGGTACAAGTACTTTCAGTCGAGTATGGTGAGTTGTCTGTCAGATTTCACCAGAGATTTTGACACATACACACACAAAAAAGCACACACACTGTCCCTCTCTCTGTTTTGAAAGTCTTAAAACAACGTTGGTTATTTTTGGTGGGTTGGTTACTTTTACAAATTCTTGTATTTTCGCTTACTTGGTAACCCTACCAATCTACATTCCTACCCTTTCCATTGCCCCTTAAGTCCTCCTTGAATAATGCATTTTATCATTAAATGCCAGCGTGATTGTTGGGAAATCTGAAGCCCTCCCCTCCTCCCCCCATGTGACTGGCCAAGCAACACCGCTGGATACAAGTCTGCAAAGCCCTTTAACTCCGTGACATTCAGTTGAACCATCCATGTTTTGTCACATATGTAAAAGTGCATCCTTCTAAAAGCAAAATAGCACAAAATTGCATTTCGTTTGGGAGGGAGCAGGCCAGTTGGAAGAATTCGAAACAATACCACAGTTTTTCTCGTCGATGCTGCATTACATTATGCGTTTGCTTTCACGCCCATTGTAACAAACACATTCTTTCTGAGATGAAGTGGTGCGACAATATTTATTTTGGCTTTCGTGTTGCGCATATACATGCCAACTTCCCTGACCTTGCTGAAAAGCTGCTCCCATTTCCAAATCTTTCTTCAACATTATAATTGCTACAGAATAAATTATTAGTTCCTTCAACGTACACAATGAGGGCAAATGTGTGTCGATTTTTGCCTGTAAATATCACCAGTTAAAGATCCAAAATGTTGGCAAGTGTTTTTGGCAGTTAATCAAATATGCACGTCATGCCCCCGTTGACGGTCACATGTTAGTTTCCTTTGTCGGGTTCCGGGTTCTCAAGTAGCCAAAAGCTCGTGTTCCAAAGTGATCCAGGCAGCAAAGTCACAGGGCTCAGGGCTCAGGCAAGTGCATTGGAAAATAGAAAGGCACATGCCTTATCTATAAAGTGCCTTTTAGATGTCATTGAAAGAAAAAGATAGGCAGATAGGAAACAGGTGGCTTTCAATGACAAATAGTTTTGTACCTTTGACATAAGCATCGGCAAAGCCAACAGGTGACACCTATGCAACAGCTAGTGGCTTTGTCTGCATCCCAGCTTGGCGGTTGTTCAGCATGGCTAAAAGTTAGTAGCACAGAGGGGAGTGGCCTGGAGTGGAGTGTTGTAGAGTGGAGTTGCGTACAGTGGAGTTGCGTAGAGTGGAGTTGCGTAGAGTGGAGCTGCGTAGAGTGGAGCTGCGTAGAGTGGAGCTGCGTAGAGTGGAGCTGCGTAGAGTGGAGCTGCGTAGAGTGGAGCTGCGTAGAGTGGAGCTGCGTAGAGTGGAGCTGCGTGGAGTGGAGCTGCGTAGAGTGGAGCTGCGTAGAGTGGAGCTGCGTAGAGTGGAGCTGCGTAGAGTGGAGCTGCGTAGAGTGGAGTTGCGTAGAGTGGAGTTGCGTAGAGTGGAGTTGCATAGAGTGGAGTTGCATAGAGTGGAGTTGTATAGAGTGGAGTTGACACTTGCAACTGCTGTGCAGCATGGATAAAAGCAAAACAAAGTGCTATGACATGGTAAATGCGGACTGTGTCATAACACTTTTCTTTTTTACTTTCAACCTTGCTGCACGGCTGCCACACAGCTGTACAACATGACTACAAAAACATTGACAATGCCAATAGGTCTCAAACAGGCGAGACACATTGCCTTTGCTAATGTTTGTTTTTCCTGGCTGGAGGGGACAGAGCAAGCAACAAAGTGGGAGGTGAGGGTGCAAACAAGAACACAGGTGCACAGTTACCATGCAAGCAACAAAGTGGGAGGAGCGAAGGACTGGGTAAACAAAAACAGGGCAGGCTATGATGGGGCAAATAACGAAAGGGCCACAACAGGGCAAAAATCAACAGGGCAACAACAATACTCATGTTTTAAATGCGTTGACCTTTACAACGTGTTGTATTACATTGTAGTACTTTACCATGCATTGTATATATATATATAAATATATATACACATACATACATAGGACTAGGAGGAAGATGGCCGCCGAATGAGAGCTCTGTGAAAGAGCTCCTGGGGTAGGGATCACCGTAACCGGTTTAAATCCCAGAAATACCCTGAAGAAGAAGAAGAAGACGAACAAAACTCCATTGCAAAACATACGGGAAGAAGTTCTGAACTGCAAAGTGACTATAACAGCGGAGCAAGCAGTGTGGCGAGCGCTCTAGAACTGCAACCCAGAAGACCGGTCAGCAAATGGCGGACTGACCTGAAGGACTGAGAGCCACCGGAGAAGAACTGCCCATCTGTGGAAGCTGCCGATGAAAAAAAACGACCCCCGGGTAGGCGCTGAGGCAGGGATCTACTACGAGGACCATATCTTGCAGGGAAGTACAGCGTGCAGCAAGCTAACCCCAGCCGGAGCCGGGCCGGACAGTGCATGCGGAGGCGAGCGTCTTAACGGAGCCAACGGCGGGGACGTCGGGAACTGCATGCAGAGGACAGGAGCTGGTCGGCAGTCCAAAGCGGAGGCCCGCGGAGGTCCGGTGAGCGAGGCGGGACCTATCCTATTTGCTTTTTGGTACAAGCAGGAAGAGGGAGTCAGGCGGGAGTCTAAACTGTGCCCTGCCTGACCTTAAAATGGCGCCCAAAATCGGACGCGACCTTTAATAACTGATCTAAGTACTCGAGTACTCCAGCTGAACAGACTACTAATAATTAAAATAAGAGCACCCCGTGAACAGGGGAAACTAGCACCTCTATGAAATATCCGACAAGGAACAAAAACAGTCGACCAGGGAAGAAGGACAAAACTGTAGTAGTAGAAAGAAAGAAAGTCTTCTCCCACAAGAACCAGCCCGACAGCAGCCATCTTACACTATCTGGGTACTATATCTCACAACCCTAAGAATACAACTGAGAAGATAACGAGAGAGCTAAGAGTTCTCTAAATGTGTCCAGCTGGAATTGAAACTGACAAAAAGGATACCAGGAGTAAACTGAGTGGAAGTTTTCACATAGCAAACTGTTATATAAAACAAGACTAGATTCAGAAAGTAAGCACAGAAGGGGAATAAAACATCATCAGCAGCATTCGTACCCTGAAACAACCGGAAAAAAAAAGAGTCACGTGAAGACCTGCTACATTTATACCCTGAAGCAAGCTGAGGAAAGAGTCACACCAAGAAGTGCTACACAGAGCTAGGATGAGCGGGCGATACCAAGAGACGGTAGGCGTGAAAGCTCAGACTATAAAATACCCACCTAATCTATCTAAGAATGCAGCTAAAAAGTTTAAACACGACACCTTGAGAAAAAACCAAGATATACTATTTACGGACCTATACTTCAATATAACTAATGGCGCTTCAATGAATGATCTCATATTCTACACGAATAAAACAACAAAATGGCGCAACACCTTCTCAAGGACGCTTGCCATAAAAACGTCTACAAACATCCCTCATGGCATAAAAATGACGACTTCACCATCATACAGATGCAGAGCAGAACTAAGTATCACCATCTACAAATCTGGTATAGTGTTGATACAAGCAGCAAACAGAGAACTGGAGAAATTCGCCAAGATATTCCAAATAATGAAAGACTCAGTTGAAGACCCAAGACACCAACTACACCAGATCCCACCAGGAGACTCTCTGGTCACTAATGATAACAACAGTGGAGTCTTTAGATATAGGGGACACCACGCTCAAAGCTTGATACGAGAAGATAGACCTGAGATAGCAAGATCCAAGCCTGAGAACACGACAGAAAGAACTGAGAGATTTATCAATCAGATTAACAATGAACAGAACCGACCCCAAAGAGAAGAGCCGTCCTCGCTCAGGAACGAAGAAGCCTCCTTGGCAGAGCATACATCGAGCTCGAGAATAATGCCCCACGACGACCAAGAAGTGGACGAGGGAGAAGATACCAGCCCCCCTACACCTCCCTTGAATATAACACCAACACCATGTAGACCGTCACCCACAAACGCACCCATGACAACACACAATGGAGCGACCAATGACGACACCCCCAATAGTAACGGAGGGAACAATCAAACAGGGGCTACAAATGAAAGGGATACGGAAAAAAGAACAGATCCAATAAAGAGAAGAACAAAATACAAACTCCGGATCAATAGATCTGCCTACCCTAAGAAATCACACCAGAACAGGAAAGATATTAATATGCTCCAGAAACTTATAAACAAGATGGCACAAATCTCTATAAATACCTCACAGGCAATGGAAAAAATTGAGGAGACGTTGACGAACATTCACTCCAAGATCACGCACATCCAAAACGTGATACACCGCTCACAAAGAAAGAGTAACGAAACGATCGGGCAGTTGAAACACAATGACAACAGACCGAATAGGGCAAAACCTCTATCTAATGAGGAAACTCTGGCCTTAACACGATCGTATGAAATACCGGAACACGAGAGAGAGGAAAGAATCAAAACAGTACCACTCGACTCAAACAGAACAATGAGAAAGAATGATAGATCAGCTAACCCTCACAATCTACAACAGGTACTATTAACAGCCACAGAGAATAAGGATGGAAACCTCAGCAACAAAGAAAAACCGCTGACATGTCTACTACTCAACTGTCGGTCGGCAACGAAGCATGCATCGGATATAGCTGACCTCATCATCAACAAGGACATTGATTTAGCAGTCCTTACTGAAACATGGCTTACGGAATCCTCATCCCCTATCATGGATCTCCTAGTACCACCCCAATTCAACATTTTGAGACTCGATAGACCCATAAAGGTAGGAGGAGGCATAGCCTGTATTCACAGATCCGATATTGAGGTCAAACAAATCCAAGCCGACCCCCTAGAATCGAGCGAATACCTAGGTCTTAATCTCAGAACAGCTACCAAACAAAGATTCAACCTCCATTCTTTTTACCATCCTCCAGGAGACAGCGAAAAGTTTACAGAGGAGCTAATGGAGATCATAACGACCAACTCGAATGACGGCGTCAATAATATATTTCTCGGCGACTTCAACTTACATTGGGAAGACCACAATGACAAACTGGTCAATTCGCTGAAAGATTTCCTTGCTGAACTGAACCTTATTCAACTATGCACACAACCCACACATTCGAAAGGAGCGACGTTAGACTGGATTATCGCGCGAAACAAAGACACAGCAATCCTCTCTATAACACCATGCGACTGGTCGGACCATCATGCCATAACATTCACGATACCTATAATGGAAAAAGGCACAACCAGACAACCCCTCAAGACCAAAAAATGGGTCAGAGACACAAGAGACGCAAACTTAGAGCTACTAGTGGAAAGCTGTGCAAGAGACCTTAAACCTCATAATAATCGGCAGAACGTAAACGAACTGACCGAACATTATATAACAACGGTCGAAACTATTGTCAACAACGCCATGCCTCTAAAACTGAAAAATATCTCGGAGAAGACAAAAAATCCATGGTTTAACGAATCGCTAAATGAAGAAAGGCGTAAATTGAGAATGGCCGAAAGAAAATGGAGACAACACCCTTCATCCCCAGAGCTGAAAGCACTCAGAAAAATTAGAGGCCAATACAACAAAATGATCATTAAATCAAAACAGGAATTCATACGGTCTGAACTGGATAGTGCCAAAAACAGACCACGAAAACTCTTTGAAATCCTTAAGCAACAATCAAATAAATTAGCCAAAACTGCCCATGAGAATTCAAAATCACCCCTAAATTGTGAAGAATTCTCTACATTTTTCACAGAGAAGGCGAAATCACTAGAAGCAGAGCTCAAAGACGCCGTGACAAACACTCCCACTGAACAAATGCCTACCGCCGTTACAAGGGAGAGTACCATAACAAAAAATGAGGCAAGTTGGGATACGTTCGAACTATATGACCAGCACAGTATCGCCAAAACGCTTACCAAAATAAAACCAAACAATCACTATCAAGACCCCCTGCCTGCAAAATGTGTAAAAGAAATCAATCACGTTTTGATACCAATATGGACCGAAATCGTGAATGCCTCACTATCACAAGGGATCCTCCCGGACTGCCTAAAAACTGGTCAAGTGGCCCCCATAATCAAAAAACCCACAGCTGATAAATCCGACCCAAACAACTTTCGCCCTGTGACCAACATCCCGCTTCTGGCCAAACTAATAGAAAAATGCGTACAGAACCAACTAAGCCAACACATCACCAAGTTCTCATTGCTTGATGAATGTCAATCAGGATTCAGAGCAGGGCACGGTACTGAAACAGCAATCCTCCACATTGTGGACGATGCGCTACAGGCACTTGACCAAAACAAAGCATGCCTACTGATTCTCCTCGATCTGTCGTCGGCCTTCGACACCGTAAATCACGAAGCATTATTGTCTAGGTTACGGGACAGGATGGGTCTGTCAGGAACTGTGCTGAAATGGTTCATCTCTTTTCTACAGAACAGATCACAACGATTCCTGGTCAACCAGTCACTTTCACCTCCATGCCCTATCTCAATCGGAGTCCCTCAAGGATCAACGTTATCCCCAGATCTGTTTAACCTTTACGTTGAGCCGCTTACAGAAATTCTCCAAAAAACACAGATATCGTATCACATGTATGCAGATGACACGCAAATATACCTAAAGATCTCTTCCCTAAAAGACTTGGAACGAATGAACAAGGCTTTAAAAATGGCTCTGCAATGGCTAACTGCTAACCAACTGAAGCTTAACGCCAACAAAACGGAGTTCCTACTAATCTCACCAGCAAGGAACCGTACGGAAATAAAGGAATGGATGAAAGTGTTGACTGCACTGAACTGCACCCCAACATTAATCAAGTCAGCGAAATCCCTAGGAATCACTCTGGACGAGAATTTAGACATGAAAGCCCACATCAACTCAATGGCCAAAAATGCTCGATTCCACCTGAACTACTTAAGAAAACTGAAACCATTCATCTCAGAGGCGGATCTCAAACTGGCTATCCAATCCTTAGTTATCTCTAGGATTGAATATGGCTGCTCCACCTTAGCGGGCTTACCAAAAATGTCCACTGCACCATTGAAAGCATGCCTAAACGCTGCGGCAAGAATTATCACCGGATCCAGGAAATACGACCATATATCACCACACCTGAAAGCTTTACGTTGGCTTCCCTATGAAGCAAGAATCCAAATGAAGATAGCTTGTATCACCCACAAAGCGCTACACCACAACACCCCAGGATACCTAGCGAAGAAAATCCAGCTATCAGGTGGGAATCGACCAGCGAGGAGTACTGAAGAATTTCTACTTCGTCCAGCCTTTTTCCGCAAGAAAAAAACTTATGACAGAGCGTTCTCAGGAGCTGCCCCCAGAATATGGAACTCAATTCCTCCTAGCATCAGGAAGATCCAAAATGTGACATCATTTAAGCGAGAAGTAAAGAGCTTTTTGATGAAGAAATACACTACCTAGAATAGATCAGTCTCGAACTGCATTGACCTAAATTCCATACTTGTTTACACATTCTATCCTTGATAGATATATTTTCCCCCTGACTTTATTTATTATCTACATCTTATCATCTACCTCATATTTGATGCTATCATAACCGTTTGATTTATATGTCTACCTAGAAAAGATTAGTCACGAAATGTCAACGACCCAAATAGTCATACTTGCTTACTCATTTTTGATGATAGAAGCATATCCACTATTGAATAGATTTATCACCTACCTCATATCATCTACCTCATATTTGTTTGCCTTATAACTGTGTGATATATATGTCTCTCTCATACGCCTCCATATGTTATTCGTTCCTATACCCATATAACTGTTGGATATATATGTCTTTCGCATTTGCCTTTATGTTAAGCGCTCTGATACCCACGGGTCTTGTTCGCGCTATACAAAACTTTCTAATAAATATACACGCATACATACATATATAAATATGTACACACATACATATATAAATATATATATACACACACATATATAAATATATATACACACACTCACATATACACATACACTCATATATATATATACACACACACACATATACACACACATACACGCACGCACACATACACGCACACATATACGCGCACACACATATAAGCGCACACACACATATATATATATATATATCAAACAACTCATTGCATTAAGTCTGACATGATGCCCAAGTCGAAATTAATGTAAATTGTTGCTACAGGCAACTTTTAGTAAGTTGCTACACTGTTGCCCAGTTTTTCATTGGCCATTTGCTGAAGCTAGCCACCAGACATTCTTTTGCCCACTTGAGAGAGGGGTTCTGCCATCTTAAGAGTGGGCAGAATAGCGCACTCTGGCTAGATGCCACACTTCACAGGAGGTTATCATTACGTAGGACGGAAAGTCGCAGTCCATTGGCTAGAAACCGCGACTTTCTGGGCATGAACAGGTCACCCCTGGCACCCAAAACTCTGATCTCCTTGGACTGGAGAAGAGGACCAAAGATGGATTGCCCTGCTGCAACAAGGACTCAGTGAAGAGAGCCTGCACCGATGTGAACTGCACCTGCTGCACCGGGTGGCTGGTAAAGGAAGAGTATCCTGCTTGTGAAGATGTCGACTCCTGAGTCCAATCGAAGCAAGAGACTCCAAAGGTCAGTTAGCTGACCTCTTGTTCGCAGCACAGGACCACAACAGCAGAAGAAGCCTGCTGGGATGAGTTGGTAGCCCAGATTCCCAGATCGCCTCTCCTTGCCACTGTGCAGCCCAGGGACCAATACCCAAAGCTAAAATGTTGCCCCGAGTCTGGTGGACCCGGGAGAGTCAGAGTGCAGTTAGGTCTCCCAAAAGACCAGTCACTGCTAAAATAAGACAACTGCTGAAACAACTGTACTGGGTGACTGGTAGTCCAGTGGCGACTGGACATTTACCCAGCTCAAGAGGACTTAAAGGGATGTCAACCTCTGTGACCAGGATCGCCTTACCAAGCCCATGGAGAAAGGAGGAGGCTCAAGAACACCCCCATCGATTGCACAGCATATTCAGCAGCCTGTATCCCATGCATCAGGACCACTATAAAAGTCAATGGCAAGGAGTCACTGACGCTAGAACTGAACTAAAGGCTGCTTTTCTTGGAGAGGTAACCGTTTACGTGGACCTTGCTGGTCCCACTGACTGGCTCCCTGCCGGAGTTGCTCACTTAAAGTAACTTTAAGTAAGCGCATTCAAACTTACCATTGTTTTTCCTGAAAAAGTTGTGCTTTAATTTATTGGATTTGCCAATGCTAGTTTGAGGTTAAGTAAAAAAGTGTTAATTTACTATGCCTTGTAAATGCTGCATTTCTACAACCCTCTCTTTTTCATTTTGATGTCAAAAATTATTTACATGTTAACTATTTTTATTGTTGGTGTTGGATTTTTTTAATGTCGCGTGTAATCCTTCTTTAATTACTTTGGTGCCGTTTAAATGCTTTACACTTGTTACTTTGTGTAAGCCGGACTGCTCAGAGCCACAGCTGCACAGGGCTGTGCTAATGTTTAACAAGGGAAACCAGGTTGGTCCTAAAGGGGTTGGCCGAGTATTACAGGGTGAGGTCACACAGCCACACCATATGATACACCCCATGTCCTCACAATAATACTTTCATGTTTACATACATATACTATCCACATGTATATGTATGGAAAATGTTATCCTGTACCCATCTGTGCTTAGCATGTAGTGATGTAGACTCATATGATCTGTATACTCCTGCAAATCAACTGTTGTGTCTGGGAGTTTGTACTTTGTTTTTCGGCGAAGATGTTCGAGCCACAAGACCTTTTGTTAGTCCTCCCTTGTTCCAGAATGCATCGGTACCACAGCTCCACCTCAGAATATTTCCCTGCTCAGCGGAGGAGAAGTGCAAAAGGAATGCCTAGTGGAAAACTGAGTGTGCTGATGTTAAGGAATTAAGAATACGTGAGGAATATATCAAACGTATGATCATTGCTAGCTTGGAGGTTGGGCGTATGGGAATCTACAGCTCACCATGCTATGAACAGATGGTTACAGCATAACATTTTCCATTTGTAGCATGTGTGGAGCGGTAGATACACATGCTTTGCAAAGATTTAATGCAGTCTCACCAAAAATCGGTGGCTAGCTGGCGGATGATACAGATATTCAAAAAAGTGTCTTTAAGACTGCTTGGCCAACTAGAGCTTATTGGCATGCAAGTATGTCTACTTAGTAGAGCTTGGTAAAGGTGTAAGGTGCAGCAGCCTTAAAAATATCAAGATAGAGATACTACCTAAAAAGGCTAATGTGACTCCCTTTTTCCATTTAGAATGTGCTCTTGGGGGCACTGCTAGAGTTTGCTTAGCCTTATCACAACATGTTTGGATACATTAAAATATCCACCTGGCAATGCCAGCTTTGGAAATAGCAGGTCCCTGGTGGGGCATGGCAAAGGCTACACATGGTTGATTAGATTTTTTGATTGGTTTAGTTCTGTCAATTTTAACATTCAGAGTTCAAAGCATCCTTTCAGCTATGGACTTTGACAGTGGGAAAAAGATGGGTAGCTCAATCAATCAATCAGAGTACTTGTAAAGCGCGCTACTTACCCGTGAGGGTCTCAAGGGGCTGAGGGGAGGGGGTGCAGCTACTGCTCGAAGAGCAAGGTCTTGAGGAGTCTTCTGAAGGCGAGTAGGTCTTGGGTCTGCCGTAGGTGGGTAGGGAGGATGTTCCAGGTCTTGGTGGTGAGGTAGGAGAAGGATCTGCCGCCGGAGGTTGTTCGTTGGATGCGGGGAACAGCGGCGAGGGCGAGGCTGGTGGAGCGGAGCTGGCGGGTGGGGGTGTAGAAGCTGAGTCTGCTGTTCAGGTAGGCTGGTCCGGCGTTGTGGAGTGCTTTGTGTGTGTGGGTGAGGAGCTTGAAGGTGATCCTCTTGTCGACAGGGAGCCAGTGTAGGTCTCTCAGGTGGGGGGTGATGTGGCTGCAGCAGGGGACGTTGGCGATCAGTCGGGCGGAGGCGTTTTGGATGCGTTGTAGTCGTCGTAGGTGTTTGGCTGGGATTCCTGCATAGAGTGTGTTGCCGTAGTCCAGTCTGCTGCTGACAAGGGCCTGTGTCACCGTTCTTCTTGTTTCGGTCGGGATCCACTTGTAGATCCTGCGGAGCATGCGGAGGGTGTTGTAGCAGGAGGAGGAGACGGCGTTGACCTGTTTAGACAAGGAGAGGGAGGAGTCGAGGATGAATCCTAGGTTGGGTGCATGGTCGATGGGTGTCGGTGCTGTTCCCAGTGTGGTCTGCCACCAGGAGTCGTCCCAGGCTGAGGGGGTGGGTCCGAGGATGAGTACCTCCGTCTTGTCCGAGATCAGCTTCAGACGGCTGTTCCTCATCCAGTCGGCGAAGGCCTTCAGTCCCTCGTGGAGGTTGGTTTTGGCGGTGTGCAGGTCCTTGGTGAGGGAGAGGATGAGCTGGGTGTCGTCCACGTAGGAGATGATATTGAGGTTGTGTTGACGGGCCACTTTTGCGAGGGGGGCCATGTAGACTTTGAACAGCGTCGGGCTGAGAGATGAGCCCTGGGGGACGCCGCAGATGATGTCAGTGGCCTCGGATCGGAAGGGCGGGAGGCGGACGCTCTGGGTTCTGCCGGAGAGGAAGGATGTGGTCCAGTCAAGGGCCTTCTCTTGGATTCCGGCTTCTAGGAGGCGTGTCTTTAGAGTGCGATGGCAGACCGTGTCAAAGGCGGCGGACAGGTCCAGGAGGATGAGGGCTGATGTTTCGCCGTTGTCTAGTTGGCGCCTGATGTCTTCTGTGGCGGCGATGAGGGATGTCTCGGTGCTGTGGTTTCGTCTGAACCCGGACTGGGACGGGTCCAAGATGTTGTTGTGTTCCAGGTGGCGGGCCAGTTGCATGTTGACGATTTTCTCAATGACCTTCGCCAGGAACGGGAGCAGGGAGATGGGCCGTACGTTCTTGAGGTCCTTGGGGTCCGCCTTAGGCTTCTTGAGGAGGGCGTTGATTTTGGCGTGTTTCCAGCTTTCCAGGAATATCGCTGTTTCGAAGGAGATGTTGATGACCTTCCGTAGTTGGGGTGCGGAGCAGGCGTCTGCTTTGTTGAATACTATCTGACAGAGATCCTGAGTGGATGGAGTTCATGACCTTGCGTGTCTCGTCGTCGTTGAACCAGGAGGTCAGGCGGTTGGCGCTGGTGGTGTTCACAGGGGAGGGGGGTCTGGCGTAGTCGGGTCGGTCATGGTGTTGAAGCTGTCATGGATGTCAGCGATCTTGCGGTGGAAGAAGATGGCCAGTGAGTTGCACAGTTCTTGTGAGGGCGGTATGTCGTTGGCATTGGCGCTGGGGTTGGAGAGTTCCTTTCTTTTAGTTTGGTTGATGTGAAAGGATGAGACAATCTTAGGCAGGAATTTAGGGTTAGTGCAAAGACCCACCCATCTCTATGAACGTGAATGCATGGTCCCTGAAATGTAAGAGCTTGAAGCTCACTAATACATCTGAGGGAACTTAATGCTCTGAGGAAAGCCAACTTCCAAGACAAATATTGCAAAACACGTGAATGCAAAGGCTCAAAAGGAGGACCAGTAATGCATTAAAGTATGTCATTTAAGTTCTATACAGGTGCAAAAGATGTCTTTGCAGTGATGATCCTTTTTAACCCCTTCATGAAAGCTTTGATGACAGGCACCTCAAAATAGAGGAATGCTGTCTATTTTGAAGGTATGCTGCAATTCCAGTGATATGTAGTCTTATGGAAGTATATGCTAGTCCTGCCTTATAAAATCGTATAAGGGTCTGCCTTATAAAGGTGTATAAGAGTAGTTCCTAACCTTTTGAATTCTGTGGACCCCCACTTAATCATAACTGGAACCCAGGGACACCTATTAAGCCTTTATTAAAAGCCAAGGACCCGACCTAACCATTTTCAATTATTTCAACTGCAACGCAAAACACACAAAAAACAAACAACCAAATACACAAATTCTAAAATATTTTATTTTATTCACAAACAATATTAAAAAAATCTACATTTTAATATTAATGGGAAGGTTGCAGTTTTACTAAATTCAATTGAGGCTACTCATCATCCTTACCATATTCTGTTTGATGCACTTGCACTGCTCCCACAGATCAATCTGAAGATACTAGCTCAATTTTTAACCTCCATTTCAAATTCCTTCAAATTTACAGAATGTTTTAACATTTTCAATTTTACATTTTGCATCTATATTTATATACACTTTATGAATCTGTTAATATAATTAAATTTTCTAAGCAGTTGTGACACCCTTGAGTGGCTTTGTGGTCCCCCAGGGGTTCCTGGAGAACAAGTTAGCCGCATCGATGCGGTGCATTTTCCCGTTGTGTGCTGGAAAATGCAAAAACACATGTTCCATGACGAGCTGGGCTCGTCATCAGCGTAGCAGGAGGCTACCTCATGACGAGCCCAGCTCGCCATGAGCGTGGAAGGGGTTAGGAACCACTAGTGTATAGGGTACGAAGCAGCCAAAATGCTAGGTTGAGTTGTTTGGGTCCTGGGGTGTCTGTGGGACCCTGATGCTGAGTGAAAAGCATCTGGCTGTAGTGGTAAGTTCTGTGCAGACTGATTCACATCTCTAGAAGTATTGAGTGCGAGGACTGTCTTGCCCATGCTGGTGCAACTAAGATTTGAATCAATGTCTTGCCCATGCTGGTGCAACTAAGATTTGAATCATGGACATGATTCAAATCTTAGTTGCACCAGCATGGGCAAGACAGTCCTCGCACTCAATACTTCTAGAGATGTGAATCAGTCTGCACAGAACTTACCACTACAGCCAGATGCTTTTCACTCAGCATCAGGGTCCCACAGACACCCCAGGACCCAAACAACTCAACCTAGCATTATGGCACCTGACCGCCTAGATTTCAGGTATCTCAAACTCCAACTGAATGACAGAATGCATGGTTATTCTGTGGGAGGCGAGAAAACCCATTGCTTGTGCTTGCTACACAGTGAAGCAGAAAAGGTTTATGTGCTACTGTTTTTCTAAACATATAGCTCCCTTTACAATTTCTATACAGATTGCTTCGTACCCTATACACTAGTGGTTCCTAACTTGTTCTCCATCATGTCCATGATTCAAATCTTAGTTGCACCAGCATGGGCAAGACAGTCCTCGCACTCAATACTTCTTGAGATGTGAATCAGTCTGCACAGAACTTACCACTACAGCCAGATGCTTTTCACTCAGCATCAGGGTCCCACAGACACCCCAGGACCCAAACAACTCAACCTAGCATTTTGGCACCTGACTGATGACATATGGAATGAGGAAAAGAGGCGGAAAAGCATATTTAAATATCCCTGACCAGTTGATCCATAACCATTGCTCCTGAATTGGGGATGTGGGTATATGGTAGTGCAGTTTTGGCATTTTGCGTTTTCTGGAGAGGTGAACAGTTCTATTGTGGGAGTCCCCCAACGGTGTAAGTAATTTAGTAGGACTTATGGGTGGATTTCCAACTTGAATACCTGTTGATGCTTCGTGCTCAGCAAGTCCACAAAGCCATTGTCCACTGCCAGCAGATGCTCCGCCAAGAGGTGAATGTTGCGGCAGCAAACTGCCCAAAGCCAAACCTCTAGGGCTAGCTGAGAACGTTGGAGGGAATTTGTACCACCCCTGCTTCGGGATGCAAAACATGGCAAACGTGTTGTTTGGCTTTATCAGAGCAGCATTGCCCGGGGAAATGGGAGAAATGATCTGAGGACCAATTTGATGGCTAGTAGTTCAAAATAGTTGATGTGGCAACACTGGTACTGTGAAGCCCAAGTGTCTATAATTGTCGCGTGGTGAAGACTGGCCCCCGCCCACCAGAGAGGCATCTGTGGTGATGGTCACATGGAGAAGAGGGTCTAGAAAGAGCCTGCCGAACAACAAACTGAATCTGTTCCACCAGAAGAGAGAAGGCTGGGCTCTTGTTATCAACACTAGTGGAGTAGTGTGGCTCACTGGTTAGAGGCGGCAGGCCTGAGAGCAGAAGTCAGCCTGGGACCAGGGTTCAATTCCCGACGCGGCAGGGTCGTGGACCTTGGTCAGCGGACTCGATAATTCTCGCTTCGGTGCTTACTCTAATCAGGGGTTCCACTCGGCAACTCTGGGCATTAGCTTGCCTAATCTCCACAACGGCCCCACCAATTCCGGGGATGCCAGGCTCCACCTTGGGGACTCCCAGCAAGGGACCATCCCACAGGGAAAGCCAGGACGGGTTCCCCAGAGTTATACAGCGCCGGGACGCCCCGTTGCTGGGGCAGCTGTGCGCTTTACAAGTATACTACATTTACATTTACATTTACATCCTCTAATTGACTGTACGGGTTTGCCCATTGCTGAGATAGACACTCCTGTTATGGTTGTATGTGAAACCCGACATGTGGGTAATTTTATATGCAAGAAGCAATTATTTCCAACAGTTTCATTACAATGTAAAAAATGATGGGTTAGCATGTCTCAAAAAGAGGCAGTAGCTCTTGAAATGCAATTACTCTTGGTTGGTTTGGGAATGCCTCGCCTGTCCCCGCATCGAATACTGATCATAGGAACGGTTGAATTTGCTGGGGTTGAAGACGCAACTTTTTCACATGAATAGTGCATCCCAGTTTGTGCACTGGGTACACTGCTATAGGAGGGTGTGCTAGGCATTGGTCTTTGCTGCTGCTCTTTATCAGCCACTCATCTAGCTATTGAAATGATAGGCTGCCACAACTTACCACGCACTTTGTAAATACCCTTGGGGTGTGGAAACCTGGAAGGGACGAATCTTGAACTGGTAGTGCTTTCCACTTACCAAGAAATGCTGAATGTATTGGGATATGAAGGTGTGTCTTTCAGATACAACGCAGCTGTGCCTTGTTATTGCAGAGTGATGGTATTTTGCGATGTAACCATGTGTAAGTGTTAAAAGGAGATGCGTGCATTCCTTTTTGGGAGCAAGGAAGCAGAGGGAGTAGACCCCTGTCCTTCATTGGTATATCGGAACGGGTTCTATGGCGATCTTTGCTAGAAGCACGTGTACCTCTTCCTCCATTAGATGGAGATGGCCTGAACTCAGCACTTGATTGGATGTTGGGAGGGTCTGTGGAATTTGAGGTTGTACCCTTCCTACACTATGGCGATGACCACTGGTCCAATCTGATGTTTTCCTAGTGTGACAGAAGAGGAATACGTAACTTAGCCTGAAAGTGTCCATTTGTGGCATGTAGTGCTATAGATCCAAATGTGGTGTATACTCCTGCCATAGAGTTGAGCTTGGATTTGTGTGCAACTTGTTTTTCTTCGAACAAGTTATAGTGACTCCTCCTATGACTCATAATGCGCATGGGCCCTGGCTCCATTGGTAAATTGTTTTCTTCTGCAGTCGGGTTCGGATGTGGGTCGTTAAACCTTAAGAGTCGAAGTCGCGTGGTCTTTTGGTTGGGGCCTTTTGGTTCTTTGACAAGAGACAATCGTACTATTCGGCAATTTGTATCACCTCTTTCGTGGTTTAATCAGTTCTGCATCTGGGAGCTCCTCGACACCACATTTGGGGATTTGCTCCTCTTAGGCCTACTCATGGGCCTTTTTCCTCGAGAATGCACAGACCGTAATGGAAAGGTCTCCTTTGCATTACTGTCCACAGGGTCAATCAACGTACCAGTGGACAGACAATCACCAAGTCTGCAAGCTCTGCTTGTCGTCAGACCATGATGAGACCTTCTGCCATGCCTACCTAGCTTTAAATTGAAGGAGTGTATGAATTGCATTTATATAGCGCCTAGTACCCCAGACAAGGTGTTGAAGAGCTGTATGGCAAGTAGCACACTACCCGGAAGCCCAAAGTTAGTGGTCAGCCCATTAGCTATGGAGGCTAGTTTTGCATGCTCATTTCATGCATTTACTCTAGTTTATTTGTGGTAGATGTGGTCATTGGAGGAGGCAACGTGAGAAGCAACTGCTTGATTGAATGAATAGATAGTTATGGTTTCCAAAAAGAGCTTAAGATGGAAAGGCGCGAGATTTACGGTAATTTATATACAATAGAGGCAGGGAGAAGGGAGAAGGGAAACGGATGCTTTTAAAAAATAAGGGATAGAAGTAAAAGTTTCATTGAAGGTCATTTTTTCATGCAGGATTTGAAGCAATATAGCAGGTGGAGAATTTTTGCATGCAATTTGTGGATGTTAACAGGTTAAAACAGTTTTAGATTCTGCTCCTAAGCAATGTAGATTACACAATTTTTCTAGAGGCACTTGAGTGGTGACACAGACACTTCTCGGTGAAAATGGAAGCCCAGTGCTTGCTGAGACCCCTGACTGCCAAGCAGTGCGAAGTGACAAATAAGCACGTTCCGTTACCGGCAATCACAATTTGAGACAATTTGACACAGGTGTGTGATGGGGTGGGCGGGTGGCACAAGTCAATGTTTACAGGTTGAGGCTCCCTTACTTGACACCCCTGTACTACTACCCTTGTTGAAATTGCTACCCCTGTGTGCTCCAGGTTCCAAGCCTCTACCACCCTGGTGGTATGACTATTGCTGTTCCTGCGATGTGTGTTTGGTCAGGGGATGTGGCTAGGTCTCCTGGCCTGTAGTACTGCTTATGAAAAGAACTCCAGCCACCTGGGGTCTGCAGGGCAGCCATTGACTTTACAACACTGGTGTCCTCCTTGATCTTTTCTAGCATCTCATCAACCAGGGGTCCTGAGAAGTGCTCTCCATCAAATAGCAGGATGATGAGATGCTGCTGGACCTCTGGCTTGAAGCCGGATATGCGAAGCCAAGCGTGACAGCTAACTAGGATGGAGTTATATACTCCCCAAGCAGCCATGTCAGCAGGGTCAAGGGGGCAGCGTATAGCAACATTAGAAATGGTTTTCCTTTCTGACACGATTTCCTCCCTCTTTTCCTGGATCACTCAGGGAGATGCCGGTCTCTTATAACAAATGGTCTTCTGTACCAAAAGGCAAGATAGAAAGAATACTTGGTGTTATAATGATCTAGGGTGGTCGGCCCAAGGATACTTAGCCGGGCATTGAGAGCATTTCCCAGATTGCTTCCATTGCATCACCTACCACATATTGACATTCTCAGAGGTCCAAAATTGGAAACCGAAAGCATAAGAACCCTAGAGGGGCGTGGGTACCCAGGGGATCAGGGACCAGGGGTTGCAAGACGTCTCTGAAATGCATTAGCAGGGAGGATAAACAGTCAGAAGCAAAGCTGGAAAAGTCTTTGGCAGGAATGGAGAGTTCAAATTGCGAGGGCCCAAAGAATGACCATGCCACACATTGAATCCAGGACTCCAATCTGTACACATCCAAAACCTATGGCAGAGAAAACCAGTCTTACAATGGAGTATATGCTCATGCAGATTACCTGTCAATGGAGAAATGACTCCACATTCCATATCGCGAGAGATTTCTTTAAAGAAAAACAACTTGCAACACCCGAACCCAACACTAGATAGTAGGAGTATGCAAACCAATGTATATCTACAGCCACACTTGTTACTTGCGTTTGGTTGTCCTTTCCAGAAAGGTGTAGTGTGATCGGAAGGAAGGGAAATAGAGTCTCTGAGTGGTCGCAGGGGAAACCTTGGAGGGGTCAGGTATGCCTCAGACTCTACCATTGCCTCTGAAGGCATCTGCCATGAAAGGTTTTACCTTGTTGAGGTCCTGATATGGGGGCGGTACCTTTGTGCGGTGGCCCCTTGTCTGTTGCTTCCCCATGTGTACTGCTTACAAAGAGAAGGCTTTGGCATGGGGGACTGTAAGGCAACCATCTACTTGGCAATGTGTGTGTCTCTTCAAGCACCCGTTCGACCTTTGGGCTGAAAAGATGCTGACCATCAAAGTGTGCATTGAGAAGGTGCTGTTGCACCTCTGGACAAAATCTCGCCAATCTAAGCTAGGCATGCCTACAGAGTAATCGGCTAGTGTTAATACCTCTAGCTGCTGTGTCCACCGCATCAATGGCGAACCTTATATTCGTGCTGTTGATGGTTCTACCCAGTGTAACGAGTTCTTCTCCCCTCTTGAAGTGAGCCTTTGAAAGGTGCTTGATGGGCTCCTGCATAGTCTCCAAGCTTCAAGGAGGGCTGCCCCAAAAGCTCCCCTTTGCCCTGCTGCATCAATCTATTTAAATTCCTTATGGTGGGAGGGGCATCCCCTGTGGCCTGAGCAGGAGCCCTCTCAAGGGCAGTAAACACCATAAGTGAGTCATGGATAATGGCCCCTCGGATATAAGCCAGATTCTGAGGAGCAGGGATGTACTATTCCTTGATGATGCAGTTACAACCCTGGCTTTGACTAAGTCCTTCAAAGTGTCTGCCATGGACTTGAGGATTAAGTCTAGGAATGTAAATGACTGGCCTCTCAGTTGTACATAGAGTTTCAAGCATGAAATCCTGTTCATCATCTACTGTGTGCAGCTGGACCTGGTGATGTTGATCTGCCCACTGTATCACTACAGGCTACATTGAGGTGTCATCCTGTGAATCAACTTTGCAATTTTCCCAATGATGCTCTCACCCCCTTGGCTTACAGGGCTCTTCCTCTGTGCCCTGAGGGCAGAAGAGGTTCCCTGCGTCAGAGTCCATGTCCAGTGTACCAGTTTGGGGGAGGGGGCGTGAAGATAGAGGAGGTGCAAAAGGCAGTGGTGGGAAGTTAGGGCTGGTAGCCATATGTCTGACTTTCTTAGGACTTGGTGGTGGTAAAGGAGGTGAGTGTGGTTCTTCCTTGAAGGCGAAATGCCATTGCTTTGGGACCGTGATGGGTCCTAGAGCAGGACGTTTAGTGATTTTTGCAAGTGTCCTGATAGATAAACGCGTTTTTCTGCTTCTCCCCAGGGTGTCACTGAGTCTCTCAAATATCGACCCCTCCAAGAGCTCCGAACTGGGCGAAGGGGATGGCTTCAGTATGGACTTCGAAACACAACTCTGCCCACAAGGATAGACCGGTAAGGCGATAATCCAAAACTTTTTCACACACAAAATTTGTAAGAGACCTCTTTCATCTGTTGGTAGTAAGGTGCATCTTAGACTGGTGTTTAATACCACAGAATTGCTGAACTTGTGTTTTGATCAGCTGAAAGGAAACGAAAATGTCCACACTTTCTTTTCTGGTTTACTATGTTGCTGTAGCAACTGACTTCTGTCTACCTTCAGTACTTTCTTCTGCTCTGAAATTCTCATCTGTTAACTGCTAGGTCGAAAAATATTAATTCCATGTTATCCAAAATCCCAATCACTAGCACAAACAGTGAGAAAAGGACTACCCTACTGGTGAGATGTGTGGTCTTCTCAAAGTTTTTGATCTCCAGTGTTCTGTTATTTATGTAGACTGCCACATTCATATACCTATTCTCTTTGTTTTACTAAATGTCAATGTAAGCATTGCAGGAGAGCCAACTTTACTCTTGTAATACAAAAATAAAAAAGGTCAGCAATATCTGTTCACGTCTAGGACAAACTGTGAAAAAAACCCTCTTCAGACTACATAATATGTGCATTGAAAGGATTATTAGATAGAGCACATTTCTCATCATACACCTTGGTAAAATATTTGCATATGTGGGACTCACATTACTGCCCTTTCCTATGCCTACTGCAGACAGAACACATTCCCTTATTGAAATAGTTCTTGTTCAAAATAAGATACTCCTTTACTAGACGGTTTGGGCTCAGCATTCATGCATTGATGGTGTGCCCGTTATGTCATTTTGTTCTTTGGGGGGAGGCCACTGGATCCAATTCCCCATATAACCTACTACTCAAAAACTGTTGAGACATTCCTAGGATGTTCCCATACCTTGCTGGGTGCACACAGGATCTTTGTTTTATCGAATACATGCCCTTACTTTAAGCATACCACCTCTCATGAACATTTGAGCTTTTTTAAAGGAGATAGACTTTGCTGTACTGATTATATGATTCAATTCCCCCACCCTCCTGGAAGCCCAAAAACAGGAGTGCTTGGGTGGAAAGTAAACTGAGATGCCACCACTCTCTGAATCTCACTCAAGGCTGGAGAAGTTCCAGTTGAGAAGGCACTGACCCTCTTTTGCAGTAGGAAAGTATGGAGGCAAATGGCAAAACCTGTTTAATAATTCTAGCTTAAACATGGGAGTAAAACATATACATTTTCAACGCAAAGGACAGCAAAGTAAGTATCTCGAATGCAGAGGACTGCGTGGGTTGGTGCTGCACTGGTTCATTAACAGAACAACATGTCTATGTACTTGGATTATTTGATTGGTATAGAGGTAAAAGGAGCGAATCAATAAGACCATCAACACTAATGCACAAAACCAATTAACAAACAGGCTGATATCAGAGTTTCTTAGAACAGCAAAAAGGAACAGGTTTAATACCAGGAGCTAAAATGCGATAATGAACAGAGGGCCCTCAGATTGAGTAACCAGGACTCTGGTCCCCACTTAATTATGAAATGAATGCTTTTTATCTAGAATAAAACCCACCCACTAATAGGGTCAAACAAGAAAGAGCTTGTGGTCTATGAATTAATAAGGTAGGACCTAATGACGGCAATTCTATATGGCGAGGGACATGCACATAGGCCACTTAGGGATGGGCATGGAGTAGGGAGAAGATTCTCAGAGCTGGCAAAGAAGCAAAATGAAGTGCTGGCAGGCCAAGCCAATATAGGGCCATGCATGTGCCGCGGAGGAACTTGCGCTTCTCTCGTATTTGTAGCCGCCAGCCGGAGTGTCCGTAGCCAAAAAGGTAGTCCTTAGTGAGCGGATTTAACCATTTATAACTTAACTAACACAAATCACATTTTTAATGGTTGAAATAATTTAAACATTTGCATGTGTTTTTGAATGACTGTTACATGTACGGCAAAGGCAATGTTTTTGAGGAACCATTTTAGAGATAGTCATCTTTAGCATCAGGGCTATTGTTAACCAATTCAGCAGACTCCCACTGGTCCAGGGATGCCTCTGCGTCCAACTACACTGCTATGACGTCATTGTCAGGGAGCTGCTAGTTGAAGTAGTTCTTGAATAATAAAACATGGGCAGAGTATCTTGCAGCTTATCCCGTTGGAACCGGCGCAGGCGAGCTCATAGGGGGTCTGGAGCTGCTTTATGAGGGCGTGGACATGATTAGAGACAGGGGCGGAACCTTGAGCATGGCTGATGCGGGGTGGGGTGGGGTGGGGGGAGGGAGGGAGGGGGGTCCTGGGGGGGAGGGAGTTGGTGGGGGTGGGTAGGTCCTTGTTTTCTTGTTGGTGTTTGTTTTTCCTTTTCTACAAAATGCAGTGCCAGCTGGCCGACAGTCCATCCTCGCCGGGTCGCCCTCCGGGATGTAGACCCCATGGCTGTGTTTGTGTTGTCAGGTTACGCTCTGCCGGCCGGTGGATGTAGGCAGCCCAGCTGTGTCTAATGATATGTCGCTGCTTAATAAAAAATGTTTGATTCTAAAAAGGTTGCCAAAACATTCCTTATGGGCAAATTTCTCGTTTAAACTTTGCCTCTACCACCACTACAGCCCTGATCTACGGCCATCTATTGCCTCCTTTTGGATTATCCACCTCCCCCCTTCAAAAACTTGGGGCCTTGTCACGAACATTGATTAACGCAATCTATAAATATGTTCTCTCGTCTTGAGTACTTGGATATTTAATCTGTAAATACGTGCCCTATCTCTCTTATGTATCCTGCACCCTGCCCTTGTTCATTCAATCTGTAACTGGATGATGTTATGCCTATTCTGTATATGCCTATGTTTCTCTGTAAAGCGCTCTGATACCCTAACGGGTCAAGTTCGCGCTCTATAAAACACATAAAATAAGTAAATAAATAAATAAACATTCTCTGTAAAAACTATGGTGCACCTGAAAAAGACCTTTCTACAGGTCTGAAATGAACTGCAAACACATGGCGACCTTCGATGGATCTCCATGTTTAGGAGCGGCGTCCTGCTCGGACAGCAACACAGGAGCCTCATTTATTCACTCACACCTCCCGCGATTCAGCTACTTTCTACTATTCTCTCACTGATTGCGACAAAATGGGGCAGTGCAGAATAAAAGAATACATTTACGAAAATAGAACCATTTCCTGACCTGCATGGCGTACAGAATAGCAAGGGTGAGTCCGACCCAGCTGTGAAGGCTGTACATGTTGGGAATGCTCTTGGCATTGTGGAAATCAAACACAGCCACCAGCGACACGACCACGAGAATCATGGCGATGCAGTGCAGCCCAGCATGGATGAACTTCATCAGCAGCTTGCTGCATTTCCACGTCCAGGGCAAGCGGTACACGATGATGGCTGAAAAGAAGCAAAGGCGAAGGAGTGAACAAGCAGCTACTGATTCCGAGATAATTCCAGGGTGATGCAATGACAAACACCAGCAGGAGCAATGGTTCACATTTAAAAAAAAATACATATTGGCTGTGCTGTTGTTATTTAGTATTTGCAATCGCACACATTTCCATTGGTATGGCACTGCCACACTTATGCAAAGTAAATTCTGTGTTAGCTGTTCTATGGAAGATTTGTGTTCGTCAATTGACACATGGCAACAAAACTTGCAACATCAGGAAAGCAAGTGCATCTGTATCTATCTATATATATATATATATATATATATATATATATATATATATATATATATACACACATACATATATACACACATATACATATATATATATACATACACACATATACATACACACATATACAAACACACACAAAAAGAGGAAAAAGAGAGAGAAAGATATACATATATATATACATACAAACACTTGACATGCTTGGGTATTTTTATGGTACAAAAGGAAGGGTACAAAAAAACTTATTTCACAGGAAACCATGATGGAAAATATGTCAAGGTGATATGGAAAATATGGCAACCCACCATTGCACTCTGCAGTTTTTTACCACAGTCTGAGTTCCTAGGATTATAGGACATAAAGTACCAAATAAAAAAGGCACGTCTGGCACCAGTAACAGCAGAGTGGGGCGGGGCAGAAAGCGGACAGGCGACGGCATAGAAAAAGTAAAATAAAAATTAATAAAGCCACTTACCCTGCGCTCGCTTCATCGCCAAGTCGGCGATGCAGCAAGCGCAAGTTAAGTGTTTTTTTTTCCCTTTTCCGTCGTCTGTTCACCCCCCTCACACCCACCCCCGCCACACCCCACGGCCGTTACCAGTGCTGGCAGCACCTACCAAATTATGTGACAAAAAATGCAACTTATGCAACTCTTTCCGCGACATTATCATTTTCACCCATTTTTGCAAGCAACAGAATTTTTGGGAAAACTTGCAAAATATGCGTCAAATATGGGAAATACATAACTAGGAGGTAAGTGCTTCAGTCACATGATCACTAAATCCACTGGCCCTCACCTCGGTCTATTGTTTTAAAAAAAAAGAATTCAAAAAAGCTAAACAAAACCTAAATATTTTCTATTTCTTATCAACGTCCACTGTCAGTTGCACTCTGAAGCAAACAGCTTTTACAAGCTAATTATCTACAAATGTGCAAGTAATATAAAAATATATAAAGGGTAACGCGTAATAAGGTCCTGTATTGCAATCTCAGGGTTCTAGTGACATTTACAAAGTTATCCATTATGTATGCTTTATATAAATTTATCTCAACTGAAAATGTACAAGTAAATTTCACTCAGATTGGTTTTTTGGGGCACTGGCAGTAGAAGATAATAAGAGATAGAGGATCCCAATGCCTGATGCAGAGTGTCACATACTAGATACCTTAGCGCTGCTTTAAGGAATATGCGTCAGCACAGAGAAACCATAGAGACACACGGACTCTAGACATCCAGGAGGCAGTCAACATTTTAAACTTTCAGCCTTCGACCCCAATGGGAGACCTCTGCTGTCGCAGGATGACCCAGCTCCCTCTTCCACAAACTCTCCAACAGATGAAATCACTGCTCCAGAAAGTCACTGCTCAAGAACGGTGAACAGGCCAGTGCTGGAAAGTAGTGGGATCCTACAGGATACCGATTTGACAGCTATTTCCGGGCCGGATCTGGGATCCTCAGACCCATGGAAACATGTTGAATTTGTCCTGGCATCATTTTCCCAAACCGGTACTTAATTCAGCAGCGCAGGAAAGGTTTCTATTTTTCGTTTGGTGCCGCAACCTGTAGGCAGCGAGGGGGCTTTCTTAATTTAGCCCCTCCGCTGAACCGAACGTTCCGCGCTGGTGCGGAACGTTCTATTGCGCGGGCGGGGCCGGAACGTTCAGCGGACGTGCGCAGCACTACCGAGGTAGTGCACGCGACGTCCGCTGAACGTGCGCCGCACAGAAGGGGTTAACATCCAGCTGAGACCAAAACAAAGGCTTGATTTAAAGAGCCATCAGCCCTTCTTTGGTTCAAGTATCACCCTGGCTTGGAGCCATCTGAGGTCTATCACCAAAATGCCAATGCAATGAAGAAAACAAAGTCACGTAGCTTATCACTTAAGGCATACTTTAGAGAAACTATGACTTGAAGGCAGGTTTTTGGCTTTGTTCATCCCTCTATGTAAGGGATATGCGTGCACTGTAAGAATACAAGATTAATATGTGTATATGAGTAATTACACTAATAATTATTTAAATGGCACTCATTTAAAAAAAAAATTTTTACAGTGATACTCATCCTGGTGTAGGGTGTCATAGCACTTTACATCACACACAATAAATCATACCAGCGTGTAAATCAATATACAGGACATGTTGCACAAGACAATGAGAGTTATAAGGGGTAGGAAACACATATCGTCTATACTTGTAGACATTATTTATTAAGAGTGAATGGTCAAGAGAAACACAAAGTCAGGATATTAAACACAAAGCAGTGATTGCAATAGAATATAAACCCATGACTTACAGGTTACATGCAGCTCACTGATTCTGGTCAATAGACCAAAGAGCTATATTAGAAAAACTGTTTTGTTTTTTAAAATAGAAGTGACAAAGTGATCTTTGTCAAAAACCGGAACGCACTAACTTATCTACATAAAATACAAACCTGTGATCTGCAGGTTACATGATGTGCTTTGCAGCAGGCACATTAACCCTCTATGTTACTTTATGAGTCAAATCATTAACTGGAAAAAATACAGAATTGTCCCAGAACTCTTAGCTTTCAACTATTATAATCGCCTCAATATTTCTGGACACACAAAGATATTTGCAGCAAGTGTTTTAACCCTTTAAGGTATTTCAATATTCTTCGCCGCAGATTTTGTTTTTCATAAATACATAAATTGACAGTCATACTCCGCTTTTCAAGCTCCGTTCCTGGTAACTCCATTCCATTTGTCTGCCACACCTTGACCCCAATGTATGGGCTCCCGGAGTAAATGTTTTCCAATTCTAGAACTGGAGCAGGGTAACAAAAGTGTGCCAACGTAGCAGACCAGTGCGCAGTTCCTGTGATGCAATAACATAGCTGAGGTACAGCCTATTAAAGGGGATGTCTCCTGCTACCCAAGGTGGGAGTTACATACTCACGCTCTGAGCTGGTGCAGTCTGCAGCCTCTGCTGGGCATACTCCCTAACACTGCTAGGGTCTGATGGCTGCTGAGTTTCTACTGATGCAGCATCTGAAATGTGCAGCATTTAGTGCACACAATGTTTTTACTGGGTTCAATTTCCAGTGCCAAGAGTAAGAGAGTAAGAGAAAAAATGAAAATTGAGCTTTCACTGCATTCGCTGCTCTACTATACAGCTACGATTGTTTCACTAATGCAGCTGCAAAAATAAAGTTTTCGATGCACCATTAAAAAGTCAGCATTAAAAAATAAATATTGTAGAACGCATAACCACCTACTTTAGGCTGATAAATGTCAAGCGCTTTCAAAATCATAATTTTCCAATAATAAATGTATGTGAATCTTCTCTAGTGCCTTTTAGTTGGATAAATGACTTTTCAAAAGCTTCTTTTCAAAAAAATAATTTAACAATGTATTTATCTTGGGGTACAGAATGTTGAGTCTTTAAATCTGGTTTTGCTTTGACTTGTGTGCCTGCACACTCTAGGTATCCATTTGCTCTTGTGTCCTGACAGAAACCTCTTCCATGAGTTTAGCTTTACAGTCGCCAGAGCCAGTTACTGAAACGCATACTCAGCATCGCAGAAGGACACTAAAGGAGACAACTACGAAAGAAAAAAAAATACTACACAACACTCGCAAACATAAACAGAGAAATCCACACAGTGAGAAACAATTCCACTTAAATGAAAAAAGAAAGTATTCCTTTTCTGGTTGAAGCATTTTATAACACGTAATAGCCTGCCAAGACCTGGATCTCCAAAAACTGCTGCTGTTCTCTTTATTTCCCAAATCGCTGGTGCTTTCTCTTCCCTGCACTGCTTCCAATCTGTTCCACATTTTAGTTTCGCTGTAACTTTGACAGTTAATGGTTCCTTGATTCCTAGCAACAGAACTACTAGCAAATTTGTAAAATAAGTTAGTGGCATGTCGGTGCAATGTTAACACATTAGCTTTCAAGAAGAATTAAAATGAAGTTCGTGAGGATTCCAGATACCGAAACTGCATATTCATACTTAACCAATTAATTTTCATAAGAACTACAGTTCGATTTCTTTGCTTTATGATGCTGGAACCAGACAATTTACTGTAGTAGCCGGGGCAGTGTTACAGGGGTGTGCATGCGACGTTTTATATAGGTAGGATTTGTGGGGCTGGAGGAGATGGGACTTGTAGGTATATGGTGTTGGCTGGCTTGCTGATGTACTCAAGGATCCGAGGGTGCCAATATAGCTATGCCCAGTATATAAAAATAGCTTATTTTTGATGTTTTGGAAACCAATTCTTTAAAAAAAAAAAAACTGATGTATTTTCCAGGGAAGGACTGACTGTCCAGGGAAGAAATATTAGATAATGGAATTCAATGAGGTTCAGGTGGAATGAAGCAGTTTCTGGAAGGCCCGGTAGTGGTGCACAGGACATACAGCGTATACGTTCCTTGCACTTATAGAACGTGACCCTAGGATGGTGAGAGAGAGTGTATATTTGAGAGAGGTTAACAATTTGTCTCCCTCCAGTAAAAGTAAAGTGACAAATGTCGTGGACTTATCGCTGCACACCACAAAATGTGTTCTGTTTGTGACTACATTATTTTTTTCTATTTTAAAATGTTGTTTAAGTCACTTCACTCCTTCCACATACTCTGTTTCATGCTTCTGGTCATTCACACACTGAAAATGTTCGAGTACACTTCACCTTTCCAAACTCAAGCAATGTTGGATTATGCTACCCGAGTGAACTTTTAACCCACCAATCATTCAATGAACTAGTCCTTCCAACATATGGGCAGTTCAGCTGGTGTTTGTAGGAAGAAGGCGATGGCATCCCTGTTTCCATAGGGACAAAAGAGAATCAGAAAAAATCTCTGCATCTTGAAGGGAACCACCATCACCAAGTTTCCCTTTAAGGTACAACATGTCTGGTGGACTGCCAACATCAGTTTTGACAACCACTCACTAAACTTACATTTTTTTATTCTTATTTTTCAGAAGCAAGCTCCCAATGTGAATTTTTTCCCTGGGAGTTGAGGTCATTATTTGCCTTTTCTGTCCAAAACCGGACAGATAAACAAGGACATCATTGTCCACCTTAAATATGTTAGGTGTTGAATTGCCCTTCCCCCAACACCTCTTATTCTGTCAGGCCCTCAGAGGAAGGTCAACAGAGGCTCTGTTGATGGAAACCTTAGGTAGGCCTGGCTCTAAACGAGGCGGGCGGATCAAGAGTTTGGTGATAGAGTACTCGGTTATGTTTTCTGGCCCTAAATTTGTTAACCTTTCCTGGGACAGAGAAAATTACAAAGTGGATGGTGTCTGGAAGGAAACTGAAGGAGCTGTCAGCAGAATACTACCACCGCAGGGACCCAAAAAACAAGATGGTAAAGAGGAAAAGTATATTGACCCATTGAAACTAGTGGGAAGGTGAACGAAACAACGTATCCAAGGAGAGCCTACGTTCTGCAAAGGATACAGTTGCCGAGCGTCTTTCCAGAAGGAGGTCACTTCCTCCTCTAGTGGTGCCGTGCAGGACGCAGGTGTGGAGAACTTAGGCGTTTCTGGACATCCACAAAGAAAAGACACTGTATCTTTACATATGCATAGTTGAAAATGAAGACGCGAATCTTAAAGCACAGACACCATTATCAATGAGGTTGTCACTATTTCAATGTGGTCTCTTTCATTACTGTTCCGCTGCTGTCAAGAGAACATGGATGAGAAATTCCTAGTAAGTTTGCTACTGGTGAGCTTCT
The DNA here is from genome assembly GCF_964261635.1 of Lissotriton helveticus. NCBI lineage: Eukaryota > Metazoa > Chordata > Amphibia > Caudata > Salamandridae > Lissotriton > Lissotriton helveticus. The sequence goes on from NC_136061.1 coordinate 1,038,284,134, forward strand.
GACATCATCACCTCCTTTAGCATTATTTCCAGGAAATTGGGATTTTATGGATTAGGATAATGATGGTGAAAAGCTTTTACTAGTTGTGGTGCATGAACATCCGCAGCATCTTCCCAGGTTAGTTCTTCAGGTCCAAGTGCCTTTCAGTCAATGACATTCTTTAACTTTTCTTCTTCACACTGAGAATCACAAATGACTTGTATCTTGTAATCTTCTTGACCTTTGCAAAGCAAAGAAGATATTCTAGTACAAATATACTTAAAGTACGACCCAGGGCCGCATTCGGCCGTCCTAACCTTTAAATGCAGCACCCTGGTCAACAGCAACACTCGCCTGCTGTTTACTTAACTTAGCACTAACAAATAAGCAAGTATTTAAAGGTTGATTGAAGTTACAAAAAGAATGTAACTAGGGTGGCCTGCACCACTTAACTTTAGGAACACCTTCATTTTTAAAGACATCTTGCAGGCAAAATTGTAAAAATATGATAAAGTTTCTTCAATATTCAAAAAGTGTATTTGATTAACATACAGGGCTATTCGACTTAGTACATCAGATAATATGTGTGCATTGAGAAGTATTTTTTTTAAGTGATAGTTTTCAAACAAGAATTTAGAAACATTCATTCCCTCTCGCCACCCTGACAACCAATAGGGAACTTAGAAGCAGGTCAGTTGATATGTGCACAGTCTGGGTGGCCGGGGTCCTATTATACATGAGCAACATTACAGTTTATTAAATCAAACACAGGAGGTTTTGCGCAAGCACATCGTGAAGTCATGTATTTTTAGACCCTCTTATATGTGCTAATGAAGAAAAAGGAGGGAAAATGAAATAAGATAATTAATTGCCTAGGAGCACACAATGTGGTTAAGTAGGAATTAATCGCAGTTTTTCTGGTTTCACGTTGTGTAGTTAAGCCACTAGATGTATATGCTTCACTTCCCCCTATACTCACCTTACTGTTAACCCCACACTCCCAAACCCCACTGCCATTCAGCTGGCATCAATGCAGCCCTCGGTCACATCACAGACCAAACTTTTTAGCCACTAGGCAAATGTGTGCGAGTACACATGGTCTAGAAGGTAGGGTATGTATTCTAGTATGAACTAAGTTATGAATAGATATATGTAATATAGGGTTTCTTTTTCATGTTGCAGCTAGTTGCTAATGTAGTTTACTTTTTGTTTAATAATTGGTAGCAATAATTTGATTTCTTCAAACTTAGGTGTGGATGTATATGCTGTTAGTTATCTCATCTATGTAATCACATGTTCATGTGGCCACATGTATGTGAGTGCGACAGCATGCAAAATAAAATTCTGACGCGTAAACGTACTATTGTTCATGGGGGACAAGATGATACAATAAGTGTTGATAATAACCCCAGGAAAATATTTTGTTTATATACCATACAGGCATGAACTTTGACCTTTTGGGACTCTTTTGATCCCTCAAATTATCGGTACGTTTGGCATCCAACACACCACCATATTAATGAATTGAGTCATGCCAAATTGCTAGCCCGAGAGAAGTCAGCAACTGCACATTTCTAAAAGTTTATGTTACAGTATTGCATTAAGCAACTACAGCTGTTCAGACACGTTTTAATATAGAACATTTTAGTCCTGATGAAAGTGCAAGACTCTGTTTGCATACAGTTGCTGGAACTAGTTGACATTTTAAGTTTACACATTTGGCTACATGGGCAACTGTGAAACGGTTTATGAATTAAGTTAGGAGATAGCAGTGGCAGCTCCTCCGCTAAGGCGGAGGAGCGTCGCCCCACTAAGCAATTAAAAAAGAAAAAGATAATAATGTTATTATCATTTTATTGAAACACACTGGTTGAGTTGGTTGGGGGGCGGGGCTGAGCTGTTTATAGGCTGGGGGAGGAGTGATAGACACTTCCTAAGTGTGCATGACAAATGTCATGCACACTTTGCATGTTCTCCACCCAGGCTCGAGAACAATTAGAACCTTCCAGGCTCTATCTGAGTGCCGAACTACGGCGCAAAACCAATCACAATGCTGCTGTAAGGCAGTGTTATGATTGGTATGGGGAGTCTGGGAGGCTGCGTGCTTAATGATGCCCCGGGAGAAGAGGACAGAGGAGAGTCCGCTGCCAGCCGCTTGGCCGGTCGCAGCCAGGTGTCTTTTATAATCCCCTCCGCTCACCCCCGCCCCCCATGCCCATTCGCTAGCAGCCGCTACTGGATAAAATAAACATCTTGTATCAAGATGACACTGTGGTCCAGCGGAAAAGAACTAGTAGAGTGAGGCTGGAGTCCTCTCTAATATCCTATACAACATATTTGAGGAATCTTTACTTGTCTTCTATTTTTTCCTTGAAAAGTGAGCTCCATTTTTTCCTTGAAAAGTGAGCTCCTTCTTTCCTCAGTATACAAGACAGGAAAACTGTACATGACACATTTATCTAAGAGTATGAGACAAACATTGTTGCTTTAACCCTAGAGATACAGTACAGTTTAAGACTATTGAAAGTATGTTCAAATATTGATAATATGGAATCCACTAATCAGTTTTAATGTATGGCATTATAAAAAAAATATTGCCATTGATCATAGTTTATCATGACTAAACAGAGTGCAGCTGTAGCCCTCCTATGTTAATCCATCACCACGTGTTTGTGCCACAGGACAAATTAAACTTGTACTCTAAGTAAAACTAGTTATAATGTACTGGACACAAACCTTAGTAGAAATTCCAAGAATCAATTAGTTGGACCACCCCTCCTTACAAGAATTCAATTTTTTTAAATGTCACTCCTCCTGGAGGTGAAAGGGGGGCCCTTCTATTGTCTCTTAATTAGTCCTAATCATTTATAAACGGTCCCAAGATGGTCGACTCTTGTTTTATACGCTCTTCAGGTGCTAGTCAGGCCATTTCGACCTCAGTGGTGAAGTGGGAATAGTTAATTTGAGGAAGAGGTCTCCTCCCGTTTGGAATCATGAAAGCTTTTTGTATAGTCCTCCACAGATGTAAGCGATGTCTCTGCTTGCAGGTATTCAATGGAGTACTATCCTTCCATTTCACATGGCTTGATGCTTTTTAGGAGTGTACCTTTAAGAGAAATTGTCTCATGATCTCTGTTGTGGTTGCAGGGAGGCAGCCAGTCTCTGCACGCTCCGTTAATATTAATCCTCCATCTCCTGGCTGATGGCATGTTGTACCTACCTTGTTCTCCTCTATTACATGTCTATCGAAAACGCCAGCATTTGTTATGAAAAAACATCTTGGTGGATCTTCTCCTGCTGCCATTTTGGCCTAGGCCTAATACAAGGATAATGTTCTGCCATAACCCATGCCTAGTATTGAGCAGCTTGAATAGGAATACTGGAGAAACAAGAACCTATGGATTCCAAGTCCCTCAGCCTCTCTACGAGACAAGTAGCCTTTCTCACGCATCATTCACACACTGTTACCAAAGAGACACTTTTTCACACTTAGGATGGATTATGTCACCATCTTCAAGCGATTCGAACTTTAGAAATATATAGAGCCAATAAAATATCTAAAGTGTGCATAATACACACTGTTAAAGGCAACACATTTGTTAAACTGTTCTTAGAATGTATTGTCATTATTTCAACATTTCTTCTCAATTATTGAACATTTCGGATCTAGTATTCGGCACAAAGGTACGGCTCTCTTCCAAGCACTTATTATATTCTCCTCAAACCTTATTTCTCTCCATACATTCAGATAGCAAAGGATCTTAGTATTCTACTGGTAGACCAGTGGCCCAAAAGTCCCAAGAGGAGTCGGACAGACATGTGGTGTGTCACCAGGGAATATTAAGCATGCCTTCAAAATGGTGCAGATCTTGTCAGAATCAAATATCCAGCCTTGGAGCGAGCCGCTAAATCCAATCTTCCAGATTTTATTTTTTTAAATAATATAACAGTAAGCACACCTTCGGGTATTAGTATGTCTTTCAGACATGACCTAGGGACTTAGTCAAGTGCCCTAGTACGCAAGACCACAGGCAAAGCTCCCCTGACGTGGATACAAAGGTAGTGCGTCTCAGTAATCCACCTCAAGCTCTGTCCCTTCCACCCTCAGCATTGCAGGATATGGTCAATAAGGCAATTGCTATTGGTTTAACATCCCAGAAGCCGACTTAGCAAGCTGATAAAGGGACAAGATACAATAAATATTCTGCAGATGTTTCAGATTCTGAGACCTAAAAAGCTGAGCGAGATCCCAGAGGCAATTTTATCAAAGATATACAAATACTTAAGGACCTTTAGTGCCAATGAGATAATGTGTCATCATGTGTGCACTTTAGCTGCAAAGTCTGTACCTGGTTTATGTGCTGGGTCTTGTACTGCGGCTGCCTGTGCTATCCGTTACATTTACACTGCTGCTGCACCTGCAGGACCTATTGGATGTGTGTTTTGAAGAGGGCATCGGCGCTTCCTACGCTGTGCCTGTTCTGTGTTTGAAGTAAGCTAGTAATGCTACTCAGATGGTGCACTGGTTCTGTACCTGAGAAAGTGGCACTGTTGCTGCCCCTGCTGTTCTTGTTATTTGTGCCTGAGGGTTGCACTTTAGATGCTGTGCTGTTCTTGAGTGTGATTGAAGCTTGCATTTTGTCTGTGGTGAGAGAGGGAAAGTGAGAGGGCGAAGGAGTGAGTGAGGGAGACTGTGTGCATGCATAATGTGCATCTTTCTTTGCGTATGCCGTGGTAATCCCACTTAGGTGGGTCAGTAGCTATTCTGAAGCAGTAAAATGACTGCATTTATTTTCCCATGAGGCACTGCTCCTACTGCGAGTGTGTGTGTGTGTCTGTGCGTGGTGTGCATCACTGCTGCAGCCTAGGCCTTATCTGCTCGGTGCATGATATAGAACCAGTAGAGCTGCTGCCTGGGGCTTATCTGTTATGTACATGTAAGGGAAGTTACCAAAGTTCCTGCATGCAATGAACTCATTTTTTGAGTGCAGCATACACAGTCGTCTCAGGACACCCATATGTTGTCTTTAGTGTGGGCGTAAAACAGTGCTGCAGGATCAGTAGTAGCCATTCTGTGTGACATACCTGCAGTTCGGCTGCATGTGTTGTAAATCTTCTGTGTGGGAGAATTCTGCACTACTATGGTCTGTTCTTAAATACTTGTGTTTGTTTGTCCATATGTGTATGTATATGTGTGATTGGATGCCGCTCTGTTTCTACTTGTACTTTAATTGATCTGTATGTAAATTGAGTTTACACGCCTGTATCTTGTACTAAGCACAAGAGCACAAAATGTGTTTACACCTAGGACTGCCTTACTGAGCATCAGTGACAAGTACTGCGCCAGTCAAAAAGGTTTTGTAACCCGATGATAGGCTGTACAGAGATCGCAATGAATACTCTTCAAGAGCAGTATAGGCACACGATGACTCCTAGACGGCTGATTCAGAAAGAGTGACAATGTCGCCAGTCATCAGTTTTTCTTATTTTTTTTTCAAACTTTAATTTGTCACTGAGCATGAGAAACGTGTTCACTGAATATTGAAAATTCCAAAGGAAGAGCATTTTTTGTTTTTCTAATAACTTTAGCGGCGTTTGACGAATCTGTACAAAAGGATTTTAAAAAGTCTACCTCAGCTCTTTCCTGGAAAGTTTATGGTGATCTGTCAAGAGGAGTCCAAGAAAGGGGACGGGCTTTCAAAATTTTGATTTCCTCTGTTATTTCCCATAGGAAACGTCTGTTACAGCTACAAAACAAAACGGCCGAACGGCATTACACCACATTTGACAGAAAGTGAGAATTTGACTTAGAAATCATGTTTTTGTGGCTTTGTGTAAATTTTCTCAGCTGCTTTTGAGAAGGTTCTGTTTAAAGAGGTGCTTGAGGTGGCCATGAAGGGGTTAAAAAAAGGTATAGCTGGAATATTGATGTCCAAATATACGGCAACTGGTCATTTTAAAGTGGGCTAGTCAAACCTGAATGCTGGCCACAACATGAATATTATATGATGGGAGAACTTACAAGTATGTGATGGGAGGACATACAAAGGGTGATAACAGATCTAGGGACATATGTAGATAATTTCCATTTTGCGATTCCCAAATAGCGATTTTTAAGGAAACGCTATTGGAGAATAGCAAAATGGAATGTAGGTAAAAATTCTCAATTTTTTTGCGAATCTCAACATTCCTTAATTGCGATCAGCAAATTGCGAATCGCAATAAAGGAATGAGTGTCCCATTCATTCCTATGGGCGAAGAGGCCCATAGGAATGAATGGGGATACATTCTCAAATTGCGATTTTCCATGAGAAAATCGCAATTTGAGAATCGCAATTCCAAGGGTGCCAGGGTGTCAAAGGACACCTGTTGCACCCCTGGACATGTCTGTGCACCACATGGCACTTTGAATTTTTTCAAAAAATGCATTTTGAAAGGAATCGCAAAATACCATCTACTTGGAGTAGGTGGTATTTTGCGATTCCTTAAGCCAAAATCACATTTTTAAATTCACTCCTACATAGCATTTAAGGAATCGCAAAATTGCGATTCCTTAAATGCTTGAGCAAAATAAGGAACCGCAATTTTTGTGATTCCTTATTTTGCTAATGTGCACCTACATACCAAAGCACCGTTTGCGATTCGCAAACGCCGAAATTCGCTGAATTTCGGCATTTGCGAATCGCAAACACCTACCTACATATGCCCCCTAGTCAAGTATGAATCATTTGTTGGTGGTTTAGGTGCATTTTTAGGAGTTCGGCTGAGTTCTCTGGGTATTAGACCATGTGAAAAATGTTGTCCCCCTGCTGGCATTTGATGAATTATTTTTGAGAGAAAATGGTTTTATCCGATTATTTTCTTAAAGAAGGTATGGAAGATGTTCTAGGAGCTAAAATGAAAGCACATTTTCTATAAATTCACAACATCTTCCTCAGCCACGTGAGAATAAAATCTGATATTCTGAGTAAAACATTTAATTTCAACAGCAGCAACTTGTTGATTTCCTTAAGAGTTCTACTGCAGCTTCCCGCAGTGTTCTAATAAATAACTTCCAACAGAGAGTGCTGACATTTTGTATTTATGACAAACACAGGGCATGCCTGAAGCCATCCTGATGGAATCAAAGCTGTAAAACTGCTTAAAGCATTTCCTTTAGAAATAAACAAAACTGGGGTGTTCATTTTGTCCCAGATATTATGGGTGGTGCTATAGAAACATAAAATGAGGACACAATTCTATGAGTTCCTAAATATTTTCCCATCAATGTCATCAGAGCATTCTGAAGACTGAAACGTACTTTCAACACTATTTGCAGTCCTTCAGTTAACTTCCTCGTGTTCTATTGCAGCTTTCCACTGTTTTCTAATAAACAACTAGAGTGCTCGCATTCTGTATTTATGACAAAAGTGTGGCATACCTAAAGCCATCTTGATGGATTCAAGGCTAAAAAATCCTAAACCATTTCTTTTAGAAATCAAGAAAATAAACTTTGTCATAGAAATGATGATTATTAGTGCACTACAAAGGTAAAATGAGGATGTATTTTCTATGAGTTCTTTGAGCAGCTGCTGATGCTGGGCATCAAGGCTCCACCCTTCCAATTTTTTTTTAAATCTTCAGTATTGCTGTATAGTGCAAAGAAACCAGCACATAGCAGCAAGAGACAGAACAGGTGCGGGTTTGAAACATGTTACCGTTCAACAGAGCACATATCAATATGGCATGCTATAACGTCGGAGCAAGAACTAACATACAGCTGAAAACAACACAACAGAATGGAAACAGGGGTTCAGGATCTTTAATGGCCTTTTACTTACCTTAACATGCACTCCACCGTCACACCTTTCTCCCTACCCCTGAAGAATACTTAAACTGAGCCTGTGGTTAGAAGTGGGGCCCACAGGGGAGCAGAATTTATTTTTTCTTGATAGCCCTTGGTAAAGAGCAAGACAGGGTAAAACACATAAGGAGGAAGAGAAAGACTGAAAAACAGTGTCAAGGCAAGAATACAGGGGAAAAAGAAGGTGCATGAGTGAGAATGAGGCAGGGAGTGTGCAGCTGTGTAAAATGAAGTAAAATCAGGCTCGGAACCACCCACAAGATTTGGGGAAAGCTAGGCAGAAATAACAATGTCTTCATGGAAGATGGTCCTTTTAGTAGACTTTTTCAGCATGATGATGTCCTTAAATGAGGTGCGTTAGCAGCTCATTCCAAAATTGAAGCAGAGTTGCAGCAGTCCTGCTCAATGCTGGTTTCTTGTCCCAGATCATTGGTACATTAATGGAGAAGGTTTGTTTTTTGTTTTTTTAATTTGTTGCACAACTCTGTTTCAGTTTGTGTCCTGTCACTGGCTGTGCTGAGAGCCACCGGAAGTGGAGCGCTTGTCAGCCAGAGAAGCAGGTGTACTGGCTACATTGGCTTTGTAGATGATGCCGCTGGTTTTGAAGATGGTGCGAGCTGGCAAGTGGAGCCAATGGAGTTCCGTCTGGGTGGAACTGGTGTGGTTGTATTTCTTCAGGCCCTTGATGAGACATGCAGTTCATGTAGGTTGAGGAGTGAGTTAAATTTTATTTGGTATTGCACATCAGTGACTTCACCATGGTTTTCCCTTTAAGGTCTTGCTTCCTATCCAACAGCACTTTGCATTCAGACTTAAAGTTCTAATATTTGGAATGGCAGGACATGTGCTGTACATACCATGGGAAATTGTATAATCTATATATACAAAAGCACGTAATAATACTCTGGTAGAAGGCAGTAACTTGTGGAACTTCCTGGTTCCAGAACTCAAAGCACTGCTCAATCTACCAGCATTCAGTAAGAGACTGTCACGATTCGTTCCCTGTGCTCTCGTACCCACCACCAGGGGGCCACATAGTGGGACTTTCCAGTCTTCTTATAAGCTTCTAGACCCTCCCCTGCATGCATATCCTGATTTCCAGCCATTTGGACACTTATTGGGAACTGACATCCGTTCTCAATCCATTCCGGGTTTTGTGAAAGCCAGCCTGCTTATACTTGAAGCCAACCTACTCATGCCTGAAACTATTACCCAGAATTCCATGCTCACTGCTTTGTCTCCACCCCTGCAGGCAAAGGGTGGGTGAAGGAATTCAGCTCACCTGTAGTTGGCTGCTGCTAGCCTGCTCACACCTGCTGCATGTGATTACTGTGAGCTCTTATAAGCCCCAGCTCCGTTCAGGCCAAGGTTGGTCACTGTAGCTGTTTACCGGTGAGACCGATCCTTGTTTCCAGTGCTCCCTGAGCTTTTGCTATCCTTGTTTCCAGTGTTTCCTGAGCATTAGTTATGCCTTGTTCCAGACCTGCTGCTGTTTTCCTTGTTTCTGAATTAGCACTGCTGTAGTGCTACCTTGACCCCTGAGCTTTAGTATTCCTTGTTCCTGAACTGCAGCAGTTTCCCTTCTCCTGAATTAGCACTGCTTGCAGTGCTACCTTGTTTCCTGAGTTCCTGAGCTACACCTATTCCTTGTACTTGAATTAGCATTGCCTGCAGTGCTCTTGTTTCCTGTGTTCCTGAGCTATAGTTATTCTGTGTTCCTGTTCCTGGGTTTCAGCCATTTCTTGTTCCTGATTTGCATTGCTTGCAGTGCTCTCTTGACTCCTTGTTTCCTGAGCTGTAGCTAATCCCCTGTTCCTGAACTAGCACTGCCTGTAGTGCTACCTTGACTCCTAAAGCTTTAGTAATTCCCTGTTCCTGAACCAGCACTGACTGCAGTGCTACCTTGACTCTTGGGCCTTAGCATTATTCTGGTTCCTGCCACAGCACTGCCTTCTATGCTATTTTGTTTTCTTGATTCCTTACCCTGCACTATTCTAGTATACCCTTGTAGCCTCCCCTACTTTATATCTCTTTCCAGTCCCTGCCTTTCTTTCCAATTCCTTGGTTCCAGTTCCTAGGTTGCTGTCTTTCTATTCTGCGGTCTTGCTTCTGTTGCCTTGTATGCGTGTTACCTGCTTTCTGCCAAGTGTGTCCTGTCATTTCCTTCCTTTCCTGTTAAGCACTCCTCCTTGCTAGCTCCTTGTCTATTGTGCTTGTGTTTAGTTCTACCCTCTTGCTGTTACTGCCTTGCGTGTTCCTGTTGATCGCTAGGATCCGTAGGTACAGATGACTACCTAGGTGATGTTTCTTGTTCACTGCGAGTATTGTCTTTGAGTTACATTTATAACATCACCATAGGTATAAGCTCCACAGACCCTGCCTTTGCATGCGTATCCTACATGTGGGTATTTGCAGTCAGTATCTGTAACAGCAATTGTGGGTGAGAAACTTACTGAGCTTCAGTCTTACCGTGTCTTGCACGTCCGTCCTGGGTGTAGTTAGTCTGAATGCTAAATTGCCTTGCGAGTGCCCTTCCTTTCTGAGTCTTACCCATCTTGTTCACTTGTACAGGCTTCCCCTTTGGATCCCTTTTTCTCCTCTGACTCCCTGTATGATCCTGGGAAGCGCTGTACTCCTCTTTCTGTGTACATTTTCTACCCAGTTCCCAGTCCTTGCCCAAGTCCCTGACTGTGTTCCCCACATAGTCCCGGACAAACCCTGACAGAGTCCTAAAACTGCTTTGTTACGGAATCACTCCCCCTTGAACCAACCCCACAGGAATAGCCCAATCAACCAAGGTGTTGGGACAAGCCAATCTTGTTTGAGATCAGACTCCAAATGCTTTGAAGGATTCTACACTCTCCTGGAGATCTTTCTGTGCCAAGGTGCAAGTTAGTGTGCAAGGTGCCTGCTAAGTAACATATGTGTACTATAAAAACACTAAATAAACTTTTTAAAATAAAGTAACTTTTTTTATTTTATATCTGAATTAACTATTATGCGCTTGTTGTATTCCCTACGGTTGTGCTGACTAAGCCTAGAGTTCAACTGTAGTCCTGCTACACCACTCCAGAAGATTCTACACACTAAACTGTCTCACAAGCACCCATGTTCAAGATTTTTCTGCATTAGGTATGTATAGAACTGAAATCATTTCTGGATTTTGACTGGTAATTAATTTGGTCTATCAGGGCTGTAACTTAAATTGGTGAGCCGAGAAGACAGATCAACAGATTAAGCACTTGCTATCACATTTAAAGACTGGCAGGGCCAACTCAGCTGTCCATCTTTTTGAGGCCAATACACGAAATACAACAATGTTAGGTAATACAACACCCATTATTTACAGCAAAACGAAACTGCTGGGTCGTTATTATCAAGCCCCATAAGAAACCAGCATTGGCAAAACCAAAAGCATTAACATTGTTAAATTGATGAAATTAATTTTTTTTTATGAAAGCATATGGCAAAACATAAAAAGGAATACAAAAATAAAAAATCTCTTCACCTAAATGTCTGATACCACATTATAGAACCCCAACAACCCCTCAGCAGACTAGGGGCCAGATGTAGGTAGGCATTTACCGGTCGGTAATGGCCGAATTCGGCCGTTACCGACCGGTAAATGGAATTTGAGATGTAGGGGGAATATTTTTACAGAATCGGTAAATTTACCGATTCTGTAAAGTTACCGATTCTGTAAAATACCGAATCGGTATTTTTACCGAATCGGTAAATTTGATATGTATTTTACCATCAAATTCAATTTGATGGTAAAATACCGATTCCGGTGTGCATGCACATGTGTGCATGCACACCTGTGACAGGCAGACCTGCCCTTAGGGCAGGTATGCCTGCCACATGGCACCCGAACCTGTTTTGGGGGTGATAGAGGGTGTCAAAGTGACACCCCCTGCACCCTTGTGAAATTCGGTATTTACCGATTCGGTAAATACCGAATCGGTAATGCCCATTCATTCCTATGGGCTTCAAAGCCCATAGGAATGAATGGGCATTACCGGTCGGTATTTACCGAATCGGTAAATACCGACTTTTACCGATTCGGTAAATCCACATCTGGATTTACCTACATCTCCCTCCTTATATTTTACCGATTCATAAATACCGAATCGGTAAAATTCGGTATTTATGAGTCGGTAAAATATATTTACCTACATCTGGCCCTAGGTAAATACAATGTAACATAAAAACACTCATGGAGGCACCATTAGCTGTATTGTAGATACTATGCACATACGTGGTTTTTGGGTGTACTTATGATTATTTTCCTCGTGTTGTTCCTCTGTTCATTCTACTGGTATAGTGACTGATGCATACCATTTTGCACTACGCCACTTAGAAAATAGGTTGGTGTCACATACAGAAAAGACTGGAGACAGCAACATTGACATCTAAGTCTGCCTGTTCTTCGACAATTTGGGTGCCAATCCTGGACAATATTTTTTGTTTTATGGACACTCATATATAGAGATTAATTTCACACATATGTCACAGACAACCAGGATTTTTTTTATTCTAATTGCCATTTGTGAGTGATGTCAATAATCCCTATTGGATTTTTGGTACTAAAAGAATAAATACATTTTCTAAGCATTGATCGCATTAGATACATAGTAAGCCCTTAATCACTCAATTGTTATACTTAATTTGGATTAGCTCAGAATAATTCATTTTATGTGGCAGGATGTTTGTAACACGAACCCCGTAACTGACTAACTAAATGTTTCTTTTGATATTCTTCAATGAAATGGTGCATGCAAGCTTACCTAAATGTGGCTGGCATATGCTTGTAATATTTATTTTTTAATTTAAAAACCTTCACTCGTGCCGGTTTTAGTGGTGGTGATGATTTTAAACAACAACCCTCTGAGTTGTGCCATGCATTTTATTATTATCTGTGAAGGAGGCAAGACTAAATCACCACCCTCTCACCTAAAGCCTCGGGTCGACACTCTAGCAACTGCCCCCCAAAGCTATTGTGGTCCATAGGGGCAAAACAAATTCCATTCTGAAACACCTGCTGGTAAAACCACAGGCCAAGAAAAGAGTGTTATTACGAGACACCTCACCTACTAACCGGGTCCCCCTGATCATCAACAACTAGATGCCCCCATTACCCACGCATATATAGAATCACTGATTGGTGGGCTGAGGGATGACATCACAGCACTTCGGGCAGAGGTAGCCACTGACCTCAAAGAGGTTAAGAGTGACCTGGCGAAGGTCGGACAGTGGGTGGACTACCTGGAGCACAGTAGCGAAGCTAAGGAGGAGGAACATGAGTCCAATAGATGCAAACTACTGGAGCTCCATGAGCAAAATACAACTCGAGAACGGGTCCCGCAACTCCAATATTCCAAATCCGGGGTGCACTCCTTGCGACCGATGACGGTGCCTGGAAGGCTATGTACTATGCCTCTTTCTACAAGAAACATATTGCAGGACATCCTAACGTACATCTACCACAATCGTCAAAAATAAGCCATCATAACCTGGTCGTCCTCCCAAAGACGCAGCCTCGTATCGTCCCATTTCACTGCTGAATTTGGAGCATTAGCTCCTGGGTAAAATCCTGGCCGACCGCCTCTGCTCTTGCATTTCAGACCCTGACCAAGTCTGGCTTTATGCCCCAATGCTCCACCAGACACAACATTAGGCGAGTCCATAATGCTATTACAGGAGCGCCTGGCCTAGGTCGCCCGGCGGCCATCTTACTCGCTGATATTGATAAAGCATTCGACTCCCTGAGCTGGACTTGCCTCTTCAAGCTCCTCAAGGCCGTAAATCTGGGTCCTCGATTCATAGCGTATACATGGCTAGTGCATACAAACCTCCCAGCGTCGGTGAGCGCCGCAGGATACAGTTCCGCCCCCTTTCCCATCCGCCGGGGCACAAGGCAGGGATGACCCCTGTCCCCTCTCTTGTTTGCCTTAGCGATAGAACCCCTGGCAGTGCTGAAATCCCCTCACTAGGGGGCTAGACTGGACACAGGAGTACTCCGATAGAATAGTGCTTTATGCATACGATGATCTTTTCTTCATGTCAGATCTTTGGTTCTCGGGCCCTGGGTCCTTCAAATTCTTCGAGTCTTTGGTGAAACCACTGAGATGAACGCCAATCCATCCAAATCCATACTGTTTCCTATCTAGGGGGAACAGAGGAGTCAGGCCTGGGTTTCGGCACTGGCTATTGCTGACCCGGGCTTCAAGTACCTGTTTTTTTTTTTAACTCTCTGTGTTCCACGGTCTGCTGGACACATATCGCTCCACTGCTTCCTGCGGTCTGCAATGAGGCGACGATTTGGTCCGAGTTACCACTGTAGGTCCGCGGTTTTTAAAATGGTATCCCTACCACGCCCACTGTATCAGCTTCAAAACTTTCCCCACCCCATCCCTTCCTCATGGTTCACCCAACTCAATGCACTTCTGAACAGGTTTCTATGGCGGGGGTGGGGGGTGGGGGGAGAGAGTGATTCAGATCATGCTTTCCACGTGTACTCAATCTACGTACTGCGGGGGCATTGCAGCGGCTGATGTCCACGCTTACACTCTTAAATCCTTTCAAAGACTACAATCTGATTACGATCTTCATAAATCCCAGTTCCACCGTTATCTGCAACTCTGACATGCTTTGGACCCCCTGATTCAACGACTGGAGACCCTGCCTGAGTTCCATCCGTTGGAGGGCCGCCTACTGATGGGAGACATTGGGGGATCACAAAATCAGGCAAATTTACCAGACACTCAATACACACACCAAAACCACTATCCACAAAACCAGAGCGGCTTGGGCAGTCGACCTGCCGGCCCTCACAGATGATGACTGGGCCAAAGCACTGGCTAGTCCTCGGTACGCTGCGGTGTCCACCAGATATAGACTCATTCAGTTTAAGTACCTCCATAGGGTGTATTACACTTGCCACAGGTTATGGAAAATGTGGGCAATCCATTCTCCCATATGCCTCCACAGCTGAGCTGACGATGGCACTTTTCTTCATACGGTGTGGAGCTGGACGGCGATTCAGCCCTTTTGGACTAACGTAACGTCATGCCTGGACGCGGTCCTGGCGTTGACAATTCCGCTTGACCCCAGACTGGTGCTATTACATAGCACAAATGACATGGGGGGGGGGGGAACGCTACAAGCAGCATCTTTTATTCCTGGGCCTTATCTTAGTCAAAAGGGATGGAGCACAACATTGGAAAGACCCGTCCCCGCCCAGTGTAACTAACTGGAAGACAATGGACAGATGGATGACCGCCGAAATTGTAGTTTTTCAGCGAGAGGGTTCCCACAGAAACATGGAAAGATCTGGTCTCGTTGGGCTGCATCCAGAGGCAAGAGGCATAGACCTGCCCCCAATGTCGCAGTCTGCAACCTTTGACCCCATTGAAAGATTAGTGGTTAGCAACTCACCTGTTTAATGCACTGCCTTGGAATTTATATATAATGTACTTGCAATGCTCTACATGTGTGTATGGTGCTGTTTTTAGTTTTGTAGTTTGTTGTTTAGAGACCTCATTGGGCTCTCTACAATGTACCATTGGTTTTTTATTTCGTACATTTAATTTGTACTATCCCCGCTGGGCTTTGCCCATTTGGTACGCTGGAAAATCAATAAAATGTGTTGTTAAAAAATTGTTTTAAAGCCATCATGTGCATGGAGCGCGACCGGGGGCCTATCCAATTTGAAGGCGCAAAAATCGGACTATACCAGGACCAATTCCCCACCACCCTCTAACGCCGGCACTACTTCAGGGCCGCCATATTCTTCCTCCGCGAAAGAGGAGTCAAATACCAATGGAGCCACCCAGTCCATTTGATTTTACTCTGGGAGAAGAAAACACATATGGTTAAAATGATGGATGAGGCCTGCTCCGTCCTAGGACTGGAACACACCCTGAACCCTCACAATAACCCTTGCACGCCTTGGACTTGCTTTAGTGGCAGCAGGGTACTAAACAAGAAAGCCACAACCCCCACACTTGACCATGCAAACCATCGGCTGCTGAAAGCAGCCATGAACAATCAGCACTACTCCGCCATATCCAGCACCAAGAAGATAACCAGGAACAACAGTCAGACTAAACATGTGCCAAAACATTCTCGGGACCCTAATCTCGTTCTAACCTGTCTAACTCCCCGCGCTTCTTTTCAACAAACTACAGACAGCTCAACATGCAAACCACCATGAGTTAGCGGGGAGCCATCACTTCAGCTTTGCCATTTCAACCACCTCCCCGTAGATACGACTTCCCACCACATTACACTACAAGCCCCAATGATGGGTACTGCATCAGTTACATATCCCTAGTTACACCTTCCACCCCCCCTCTATCCAACCTTTACTGTGATCCTCTCCAGTATCTGACGGCATATGCACTATCAGCCCCATGTCACTCCACACAGGGGTGATAACCACCCACGCCTGTACCACACATCTAACCCTACCCACTACCCTCTATGATTAAAATACTCAGCTTAAATGTCTGGGGTCTCAACACCCCCATTAAACGACAGGCACTGTTGTCGAGACTCAAAGAATCAGGTTGTAACATATGCCTCCTACAAGAAATGCAGCTCCTGAAAAAAGACTGGGGGCTGCTAAAATCACGCTGGTTCAACAGCAAATAATTTTCATCCAGTCCCAGTAAGAGAGCAGGGGTGGCAATGCTCCTTGCCTCCAAATTCAGGGGCCAGTGATGCAGACTCAAGCAGAAGTGATGGGCAGACCGCTAGCTTGGCGACTCCCCATCCTGACATACACCTTCATGCTTGCCACGGTCTACTCTCCTAATGAACAACAAGAACGCTTCCTACTCCAAGCCCTTGACTTAGTCACCTCCTCCCCAGATGCAGACATTAGAATAGTCTATTCTATCCTAGATGCTGACCTAAACCGAACAAGCCGGAGCCTGGGACAGAGAGGGGCATGAACGGAAGAGGGACAATGTTGGCTGGGGGGAGGTGGGCCTAATAGATATCTGACAGGCAAAATATGCCACTATGACAGAGTACTCTTTCTTCTTAGCCTCCCACCAGTTATATGCCTGCCTAGACTATTTCCTGCTATCTTTCCGCCTTGCAATGGCCAACATCACCGCAGACAGAGGTCTCAGCCTTTGAGGACCAAGCTCTTTCTCACTTATGTTGCATTTCCCTGGGTTTACGACCCTTGTAAGACATGGCGTCCCAACCACACTCTTCTCTCATGCGCATCTACAGTTAAGGATGTGAGCGAGGTGATCTGCCACTACCTACAGGCGAATGACTACCCGACACCCCAATTGTACTACTATGGGACGCCTTAAAGGCAGTGTTGCAAGGCGCTTTCATAGCCATATCGGCTAGAGTGAATTGGATTAGAAAGGACAAGTGGGCCACCCTGAAGAACCGACTGCGGGAACTAGAAGAGGTACACAAACTGGCTCCCATCAAGTGTGTGACTCCACCTGATCCTTGCCCGTAAGCAGCTTAGGGTTCTGGGCATGGAGCAAACCGAACTAGCCCTCCTCTGTACTAAACATTGATTTTATGGCGGAAGAAACAAAGGGAACGACTCTTAGCAAATAAGATTTGAGACCAGACACACAAAACAACAAAATTCAGGAGATACAGTCCCAAACAGGCTACATGGCCTGCACCAACTACGACATAGCACAAGCATGGGAACACTTTTACCCTGACCTTTAAACAATGGAAGCAACAGACACACTACACATGGACACCTACCTCTCCTCCATACACACTATATGCCTTTCCAGAACAGAGGCACTCTTCCTAGAGGCAGATATCGGGACAAGATGTCCTTCTTACCGCCTGATAGCCCTACTCGACATAGATGCCAAGCTTTTTATGAGAACCCTGGTGGCAAGCTTCAATACCTACATGCAGAGATTTGTTGACTCAGACCAAATCAAGTTTATCCCAGAACATAGCTACACTGACTACACTAACCTCATTGACTAAGTGACACACTCACACTTGCCAGCCCTTCCTTTCGATGGATGCAGAAAAAGAGTTCGATAGAGTACAATGACATTCTGCAAGTTTTGGACCGGACAGTACTGGTCCCGGGATTCCACACATGGATGCAAAGTAGCTGCGTTAACCCTATAGCTCATGTACAGTTAAACAACCACATTTCACCTGCATTCCTATAGCTCAAACAGGGGTTGCTAATCTTTTCTGTAATGAGAGCTACTTATGTTCAATGAAACTCATTGGGAGCTCCTAATTTTATTAGCATTGTAATAGAGGCCACCATATACAAGGTTTCTAGCAGTTTACTACCAGCGATCACCTCGGTGCATCAGGCATGGTTGCCAGCAGTAATGTAAACAAGCATTGGCATAGCCAATAGGCCTCGCCTTTGGGCCCTTATGTGTTTAGCCAGAACGTTTGGCTGTGTTGTAGAGCATTGTGGCAGCTGTGCATTATGTTGATGCGTATGTTGACTGTTTTTTTATGCGTAGAGATAAACAGTGTGAAGGGAGTTGTAATATGGAGTGGTGTGATAGAGTAAAGGCAGAGGGGAGTTGAGCAGGGAAGTGCCTGAGGATATGATTAAATTGGTTTAATAAAGCACTACTGGGTTGAGCAAGTCAGAACATGTTTATTTTTCTTTAAAGCGGTTATTTTGTTTTAAACAATATAACATACATGTTTGACACTATAAAAAAGAAATGAAAATGCACTTCGAAATGTGCAGCTATTCCGTCGATTTAGCGCGCAGTCACCGGAAACGTTTCTTATGTCACTTCCTATTTTCATGCATGATGTGTTCCGGTTTCTGGTTCAAGTTCGCAGCCTTGTATTTACAAGCGCTTGGTCCTTGGGTTTTACAAAGAATGCACCTACGTGCACAATAGGCCTCGTGCAAGCACGCTTTCAAGTGGTCAACACTGCATATGGCTTTAATGTTAAGGAATTGGTTTTAATCTGGGCCTTGCAGGAAACTGTCAGGGTTGTGAATTTATAAAGTAAACAATTTGTCCTGTAGGGTGTCCTAGTTAACCAGGCGAATTAACAATTTACTCACAATTTCATTTATTAAGTTAAAAAACACAAATGTTTTCCACTGGCTCCGGACCAAACGCCCCCACTGATGCTCCTTATCCAACACCCCACTGGGGCACATATGGTCTCGAAATTATACAAATTGTGCAGTGACTCAATTCCCGTTTCTGACTCCGGGGTGCGTACTGCATGGGAAGAGGATCTGGGCAAACCTATCACAGACGACCAATGGGAGCAATGTTAGAGCTACCAAAGAGGTTTCCCTAAATAGTAGGCACAAACTCCTTCATTTTAAGTTCCTCCGCAGACTATATCAGACTCCAGCTCGCTCACACAGAATTGACCCTAGTCGACCCCACCACTGTCCAAAATGTAAAGCTCCCTTTGCCGACTTTGCACACCTCTCTTGGACTTGTCCCAACCTCCATGATTACTGGTCTCAGATACACAGGGCCCTAGGGGACATTTTAGGCATGTAACTGGTTCCTACTCCCGAAATTGCGTTGCTGGGCTATGTCGCCAACATCCCTCGAGCTGTTAGAAAACTCGCTGCCTTGGGCTTCTTGTTAGCCAAGAGGGAAGTTGCTTTGCTGTGGGGTGGTAGGCGACCCCCAACGTTGAAATCATGGCTTGGTAGTATGGCTTTTTGCAGCATTAATTGTTAAGAATACTCGCCTCAGATCCCTAGTGCATCCAGACCGGTGGACATTTGGGGTCCATACAGGGCCTACATTGCCAAGGATAACGCCGACCACCAGTCACAACCAGAGAATGGTATTGTCCCCGCGGGGGTTGGCTGATTTGGTATTAAGTTATAAATAATATGAATATGTGCTCTCTGATTGATGTTCTACCCTCAGGTATCTTTATGCTTTTCTCTATGTCACCAATGCAATTCCAGTGATGGCCCCGGCCACACATGTATCACAGTGTCAACGTAGAATTTTATGATGTCTTGCTCCTGTCTACATAGGCACCGCCTTCTGTCTGTTCGACGTTCCTAAATTACAACATATGTTAAGATGTATTTTGTAATGCACACTCTCCTTATTGTCATTATCCATATACTATACCATGTATCGCACATTTTATTACTGTGCATATTCATGACCAGGGAAAATTATTTTATTTATTTTATTTATAGCACTTATAGAGCGCGAACGAAGGCCCTTGGGCATCTCGGCGCTAAGATATCTGCTATATTCAGCCAGTGAGGGGAGGGGGATCACTGATTAAAAAGCCAGGTCTTGAGTTGTTTTCGAAAAGACCAGAGAGACGGGCTGATTTTAATGGCTAGTGGCAGGGTGTTCCATAGCTTGGGTGCTGACACGAGGAATCTTCTGTCACCCCATGACACCAGTTTGGTGCGAGGTACCACCAACTCGTATAAGTTGGAAGATCTAAATAAATAAAGTCTAATAAGATACCTCAGCGTCAAATAGCCAAGCATATCTCACAAAAGGCCCAAGGAGAAAGTGCGCTGTTCGCGTGATCCCCCCAGAGCCTGTCTGACGCCACCGCAAGTGAGGAAACCGTGTCACAAACCCCTGCCAGAGAACGACCACCACCACAACATAGAAAAGGGCAAATCAAGCGCCAGCCGGGGGAACCTATGATAGAGAACTGTCTGCGAGCGCAAAGTCCGAGGTGTGCAGAGGACCGCGCCATCAAACCTGACAGAACTTCTCCGCCACACCAGCAAAGCCCCAAAGTGGGCCAAAAGACAACAGTGTCCTCCTCACACTACCTCAAGATGGAGTCGCCAGTGACCTAGGACAGGCAAGAAGGCGGTCGCATCCCACGTGGCAAGCCGCCACCACAACGTACGTTCCGACGTCAGGTGACACGTGGCAGGACGCCACAGTCACACCGCAAGCATGGAGCACATCACTTGAAGTGACCAACTCCACCAAGCATGCCCAAAGGGACGCAGGAACAAGTGCCACGACAGCGCAGTCTTGAGGCGCAAGCATGCCGCCCTCGAGTGAAGAGAAGAGGAGCACCACAAAATCTCTGAGGAGGGGATGATGCCCGTGAAAGGTCCCCAAGAGGAAGAAGCAAGTCCTACTGACAGGACAGACCTGCGACAGGTCCGCAGAAGAGTGACGACCGTCGAAAGAACTTGACGCGACCAGCGAGATGTCCATGTGGCGCAAACATGAGGCATGTGTCAGGACGCCACATCAAAGTGAGAACCTGGTAGGAAGGAGGAGAAGAGAGTGGCAGGACGTCACTCTGTGAAGGAAGAAAGAACAGTGGCACAACACCACAGGGCAGACAACCACCACAGGTGCGCAGGAGATAAAGGAGAAGTGCGACAGGACAGAGGACTCGTACCAGCGCAAGATGAGCGCACCCAGAGACACCAGACAGCCATCTAGCCGACCGACGTCCCTGGAGACAGTTCAATGGGAGAACCAAATGTAAGCTGCAGCCAGCGCGAACCGCGTCTCTCTCCAACGCTTCCCACTGCAACCGTCCAGTCCCAAGCATCTGCAGTCCAAGTCGGACGGCATCCCTGCTTCTCACCGCAGATGCCACGGGTGAAGAACAGCCTCAGCAAGACAAAGACATGGGCTGCGAAGTTCCTCCAGTCCTCCTTACTCCCCGAGGTCACCTAAAGCCAGAGATCGGCGCCTGTTTGCCCAACTGAAAGAAAATAACCATGTTCATCATCCAAGTGCATCATCACCAAGAACATCAAAGGAGCATCGCACCAACAGAGTGGATCCCAGCACTCCAGACAACCGGAGTTCAACAAGGCGAGCCACCCAGGAACCTTCTGTGTGCCCCTGTCAACCTGAAGCCTGCTGAAGTAGAGCATACCCGACCATTAGAATATCCACCCTTGGGATTACACAAGACTTGGCCGTGGCCCTGTTGGGAGTTCCGCAGCGACCACTCAGTGTGGCATATGAAGAGGCCCGCACAGCCCACACAGTCACATGGCAATCCAGGGGCAAGGGCCTCGACGAAGTTCCTGTGAGAGGGGAATCCGTATAGGAGAGATGCCTCGGCCGCAGCTCCACGACAGGTATGGGAAGCATGGAGGTCACAGTCGAGTCCTGACGGCGAGAACATCCAGATCAAGACACCACCCTCTGGGGCTACTTGAGTGACTTGGCTGTGAGTCCTGTGGGCAGTTCCTCAGCGACGCCTTCGCGTGGCCTAGATGAAGCCCGCACAGTCCACATGGTCCCATGGCAGCCCGGCAGGAATGCCCGAGAGGAATCCAGGCTAGAGAGGCAAGTCTGAAGCTGCTCGGCTGTCAGGAGCGAGGAAGACCATCAAGCACGTTGCCTCCAAGGAAAGGCCTCACACACAAGATCATCTCCAACAGCTGTAGGTTTGTCATCCACCGGAGCCTGAGCGCCTGAGAGATCTCCAGAGTGGACTCCACCACTGCTCCAGATGCACCGATATTTGAATCTTGTACATAGAATCCAACAACGTGAGACCAGGCCGGTCTAAAGTACATCGCCATGGCGGACTAAAGGATCCTGACCATGTGGTCCAAAGCCCCAGCTCCACCAGGCTGATTGCCTGAAGAGACTCATTTGGTTCTATATGTTGTTTATTTGTTTTCTTACAGGTTGGAATTTTGTTTGTTTCTTTTCATTAAAGTTTGGGAGGGATGTAGTGTCTGGCTGGACACGTTCTACTGTTTCTGCCTGCTGTGTCCCACACTTTACACCCACCCACCACAGGCGTCACTGGTCAGGTGACCCTGCAAATAAAAGGGGACGGGCGCACGTGCCCTGGGCCAGTTCCAGTACCAAAATAAAAACAAAAAACACACATTTTTCACATTTCAGAGTACGCGTCTTCGTTCCCTGGCCCTATGAATTCCGCCAGTGAGAGCTATTATTAAGTTAATATGTGTCTGTTTGTGTCAAACAACGAGTGGTTCACAGACATCTCTACTCTTCCGAAACACGTTATTTATGACTTCAAGATATCTGATGTGTGTACGAGATGGCGAAGTCACGGACAGCTGCAGGCGAGGTTCTAAATCCGTCTGTGGCAAGTACAGGCCACTTCACACCCACTCCCTTCATGGTGTGGGCCGGCAGGACACAAACAATTCACGGAGAGGCAGAAAGGGCATTATAGGGCTGAATGCCTATGGGTTTCGGCGCTATGACAATTATATGGATTAGGCCGAAAAGAAAAACGAAAGCGCACCGTAATATGACAAAGACACACACTTTCTGCGACTCCCTGCAGCGGATCCTGCACCAAAACAACCTGTATTTGAATATATATACATTCGGTGACACAAACCAGGATTTAGCTATGTGAAACAGTTAGATCAAATTTTAAAAAGAGGTTTTCGAAATGGTCCAGTTACCAATTAGGTAGGCAATGCCAGTGAAAATTCCTGATGCGTTTTCCACCTGGATAAAATAAATGTCATCGGCACACCAGAAGTAGGCCGCATTTTTTTTAATCCAATCCTGTTTTGAGTATTATTAGTAATAAGCAGATTACTCCCTTGACGCCCTGTTTAAAATGTCATAATGTTTGCCCGCCCGAGCTCAGGTGTGTTCAGCATCCGAAGGAAGGCCACCTCACCAGGTAACACTTCTGTTTTCTGCATAAGCGAAGGCCAGCCCGGCAGAGCACCGGTGTCAGCAGTGTGCGGTGGTGTTTAATAAAACATACGTGGTGGCTCCAGGGCAGGGCTATGCTTCGGGGACGGGCCTGGGGCGCCGCCGACATGACGTAAATAATGAAATTCAACTGTACTCTCAGGAAGGTACAAACGTGGTCAGTTGTATGGTGTGCGTGCGCTTGTCTGAGAGAATGTGTTTATGTATTTCAATGTGCACATTTATTCTAGTTCATAATGTATTCCCTTTTCGTCTGGTTTTCTTCTTTACTCTGTATAGTTGTATTTGAGTGTGTTTTTGCAACACAGAGGCGCATCCAAACCAGTACAATTAACCCATATAGCATGAGTGTGTAGGACTTTGCGTGGACGTCACCGCTGGTTTTTGGACATCTGACATGTGTCAGAAGGCTCCAGAACACTTCGCAGAGGTAGTATCGCTGCAAGTCCCAATCTCTCTCCAACCAGTGCCCCCGCTACTAAGAGCAGATACACCAGCCAAAGGGAAAAGGGGAAGTGGAAGAGAGAAGAGAAACCTTGTAAATCGCTGGCACCTGTTCTGGCTGCGGACGGTTCAGTGTCTGCTATTCGCCCAATGGTAGGTGCCTAATACACATAAGAGGGAGAGAATAAACAACAACAGCCACCTCTACTGCTGATACTCTATAAGAAATACTAAAAGCTTATCCTACCAGTGGTTCACTAGGCAATTCTTCTCTTCTGTATTGGAATGATATTCTGTGGAGGCTTTCTGACTACAAAAATAAGGGAGATTTGTATCACACAATATTCCTACTTAGTACTGTGGTAAACACTTGGGGGCCGATTAGGATGGCGGTTTTTCCGCATCCTCCGGGCCGGCGGAAGTGTCCGCCGGCCTGGAGGATGCGGAAAAACCGCGGCGGAGACTCCAAAGACCCACCGCCAAATTAGGATGGCTGGTGGGTCTGGAATTCCATCCGCCGCTTTTCCGCCGCTGTCGGCTTCCGACCGCGGCGGAAAAGCTATAACATGGCAGGCGGTGTCTATGAGACACCGTCCGTCATATTATGATGTTGGTGTAAATATGCTTTTCCACGGCGGCTTTTCCGCCATGGAAAAGCATACGGACATTCACTTTGGGGGCCCGTTGCGGGCCCCCTGGGTGAATGGGGGGTGGGGGGTGCACATGGGGGGTACCTATGGTACCCCCCTGCATTTGCGTACACAAAGCAGCAGGCACCGTGCGGTGCCTGCCGCTTTGTGCATGTAAATGCAACACATGCATTTTTAACATTGCGGCGGGTGCAGCTTGAAGCTGCACCCGCCGCAATGTTAAAAATAGAGGATGTGACCGCCACCCTGGCGGTCACATCCTAATTGCCATGGAGGGACCGCCGCTGCCCATGCGGACGGTCCCTCCTACTCAGGGGTGGCGGACGGACGCAAGTCCGTCCGCCATCCTAATCGGCCCCAAAGTATTCATTTCGCCCTTTACCTGAAAGTCCACCACTCCGGCATTAATGGGATTCTTTTCTATGCAGGTTAACTTGTATGAACAGCTCTCATAGCAGCAAGCCAGTCAATATTCCTTGTTGCGCGCAAAAAGGTACTGGGGAAGGTTCAGAGGGGAAGGGAAAGATAGGAAAAAGCGCAAGAAGGGAACAAGGGCCAAAGTACGCTGCTTCCAATGTCTGCACTGCAGTCTTACTGTAAGGCTTCTGAATTTGCCAACGACGCTGCTGCAGACCTTGCTGTTCTATAGAATGAATGATTCCTAAAAGGAACCATCGAATTTCCTCTCTGGGCGGTCTCACCAACTTGCCATAACTGCAGTCTTCAGAACTAGCTACCGCTGCTGCTGGCGCTCGACACCGTCTCACAGGAAATCTTCTAAATACTGCAGAAAATAACTGAACTCTGAATTCTAAGAACCCTCTTTAGTAATTACTGGAAATATTTAGCAAACCGGCGTCTTTTGAACTCCCGTCATGAACAATTGACGCGGAGCTAAACGCCCGGCTGCCTTCTCTGCTGATAACCGTGTTGAGGTGCGCAGTGCAGAGCGCGCGCTCCCAACAGGTTAACTAGAATGCTCACTGCTTCTGGAATTCGGAGCGGCAGAATACGTCCGCCATCATTAAGGGAGCATTCCTACCGGGGATTACATAAACCAGGGCTCTACTGAAAATACTATTTACAATTACGGGCAACTTCCTGAGTCTACCAGGGAAACCACACATTCACTCGTCTAGGTTTCACCATTACTCGAGCCCTCCTTGACCTGACAGGAATACTGGTGGCAACAACATGAGGGGTCCTGACAATTCGTAGGTTCCTGACAACATGTGTGTGTGGCGATGCATCTTCAGCAGTGCTGCGAGTGTCCGCCACGCAGAGCCCCGGTAGAGCTGCGATGCCCACTGGTTTATTATAGTCGGCATTCATGAAAAACCTGCGGGGAAATAGAGCCTGCCGCATAATTAGACAAACAACAATGGTTCTTTCGGAAAAAATGATTTAAATAAACATAGTACTTAATACATACATGTAGTCATAGTATCCCATGGAGGATATAGGCAAAAATTATACACTGACCACAGATAAAAGGAATAAATAAGTCTTTTTAGTTATTCGATTTTTCAAAAGTTTTTTTTCAACTTTTCAAAACTTTTAGTTTCTGTAATGAATCAGATATGCTGTCCAATGTACATAAAATACATAGGCTGTGAATATACAAAGTGTGAAGGTCGTGACTGGTGACTGAGTGTTACAAGTGACAGAACATAAATACATGAAACAAAAAACTTTTTCAAAAATATCCAATATGTAGCACAATAGTCACTAGGAGATTTAAATTGTCCCTTTTGTTCAGTTGTGCTTTGTGCGAACTGGTATATGACATAGAACGTCGACGTTTCGACCCTGAGGGATGTGCTGATTTATGCGCATCTAAGGCGGGTCTTCATCAGGACTGGAATGTTGTTGGACAGCTTATTAATGTAAATAAAATAGGGTCAGGGCCTATTGTGAGTCAGTGTTTGAAATCAAAGGATCTACTTATTATGCTCACCTTATTGTTAGGTGTGAGATTCGTCTGGTCTTCTAATGTTGCTTGTGCATGTCAGCCGACAAGCACCTGAGGTACTCACTGGTTCTATAATCAATATATGATAGGAACCTTAATGCCAAATTAAAAAAACACAGGGTTATATCTTACTGGGCACTGAGGTTATGGACTCATCATACCTTAGTATTTCTTGAAGGTTATTCTGCACCAGCCGGTGCAACTTGTTTGAGGGTCCGCGCCAACCTGGCGATTGCCTGTAGGAGAGATGGTTCTAGGTCTTAGTATCTACGTGTTTGCACCTAGTTACTAGCGGTTTGCAATTGGTGATGCATGTGGTGATAGGAAGTAAAGCCGCGTGGTTAGTGTAACCAAATAATGGGAGAACTTCTTACTGTGATTCAGTGAACTAACTGCCACAGACCGCGGTTTAATCTAAAAGTAGTATCTTAGTCCCAAGAACTACGTATTGACTGGTGTCTGTTTTTAAAAAGAGATTAGGTGGGCGACTCAGAATAAACGGACTATTGAATATCATGATTAGTGGACAATACATGCAAAAAATTATAACGTCTAGTTTGTATTTAAATGGCCGTCAGATTACCATAGACGGGATGTGAAGTAAACTCTTTTGACATGTCTAGTGAATCGGACGGGCAAAGTCGAGTAAAATAATTAATGTGTAATCGCCATAAATGGGAATCGCTATCTGGGCCACTTCCGAAGGAGGAATTCGAGAAGGTGGCGAACCTTCTTGGTCTGTTTGTTGCGGTTAGTGTTGTATCCCTGGGAGTCTTGGATGTAATATTCGTCACTAATATAAATGATATGTTACTTTTTTGTCATATGCCTTAATGTCTTTGGCCAATTTGTCCAATTTTTTGTTCAGTGTCATGGTATGAGGACGTTTCGGTAAATATTCATAATACCCAGGCTGAAACGTTTCACTCGTATTCCTAGAACACGCGACACAATGTATGGCACAAAACAGTTTGTTCGTCTGAATTGGTAGACATGATAAAGGAGTCCCATTTATGGCAATATGACAGACAATTAAACATTAATTATTTTACTCGACTTTACCCGTCCGATTCACTAGACATGTCAAAAGAGTTTACTTCACATCCCGTCTATGGTAATCTCACGGCAATTTAAATACAAACTAGACGTTATAATTTTTTGCATGTGTTGTCCACTAATCATGATATTCAATAGTCAGTTTATTCTGAGTCGCCCACCTAATCTCTTTTTAAAAACAGACACCAGTAAATACGTAGTTCTGGGGACTAAGATTCTACTTTTAGATTAAACCGAGGTCTGTGGCAGTTAGTTCACTGAATCACAGTAAGAAGTTCTCCCATTATTTGGTTACACTAACCACGCGGCTTTACTTCCTATCACCACATGCATCCTATCATATATTGATTATAGAACCAGTGAGTACCTCAGGTGCTTGTCGGCTGACATGCACAAGCAACATTAGAAGACCAGACGAATCTCACAAGTAACAATAAGATGAGCATAATAAGTAGATCCTTTGATTTCAAACACTGATTCACAGTAGGCCCTGACCCTATTTTATTTACATTAACAGGCTATCCAACAACCTTCCAGTCCTGATGAAGACCAACCTTAGATGCGCATAAATCAGCACGTCCCTCAGGGTCGAAACGTCGACGTTCTATGTCATATACCAGTTCGCACAAAGCACAACTGAACAAAAGGGACAATTTAAATCTCCTAGTGACTATTGTGCTACATATTGGATATTTTTGGAAACGTTTTTTGTTTCATGTATTTATGTTTTGTCACTTGTAACACTCAGTCACCAGTCACGACCTTCACACTTAGTATATTCAGAGCCTATGTATTTTATGTACATTGGACAGCATATCTGATTCATTACAGAAACTAAAAGTTTTGAAAAATTGAAAAAAAACTTTTGAAAAATTGAATAACTAAAAAGACTTATTTATTCCTTTTATCTGTGGTCAGTGTATAATTTTTGCATATATCCTCCATGGGATACTATGACTACATGTATGTATTAAGTACTATGCTTATTTGAATCGTTTTTTCCGACCGAACCATTTTTGTTTGTTTAATTACCCGCCCAAGTTCTGAGGTTTACAGGGTTGACCCATTATACTTAATGCCGCATAATTACAGCAAATCCGTTGTAAATGAAGGTTACGCTGTTCAAATGAGCGACAGCATAATATTTAGTTCTGATTTTATCTACATCAAAACATCAGGAACAAAACAAGATAACAAGTGCGACAAGCTCTGACTGCCATCTGTTTCCAATTAACGCGACCGCAAGATGTGGTCCCGATAATTGGAAACAGATGGTGCTGCTGCTCACTCCCAAGCACCCTAGGCCAGGGGACAGAGAAGGCAGGACATGCACCCACCTTGGACCAATTGCGTGCTCTCTTTCTTAGAAAGACGCATGCAAATGCCAATTGCGGGTGATAAAAAAAAAGCACATGCCAGAGTGTGTGTTTAGAGTTTAACCCGCAGCGGTGCGGGTGATTTATGGAGTGGGCGTGTTTTGCACGGCCCCGGCCATCCTCCACACACACCCACTGTGACATCGGACGGCACCGAACGGGTTAAAAGCCCTTACTAAAAGCCTCACACAGCAGAGCATGCGCACTGGTTCAAGCGAGACCTAAAGAGGCTTTGTCAGTATAAACAGCCTCTACATTGGTAAGCCATAGCTGAAATGCCTCTACTACCAAGGTAAACACATTTGTAAAAAGTTTCCTCGATGCCACATGATTGAACACTCAATTATCAGCTTTAAATATATTTTGGAAATTCAGCCATTTTCCTTAAAATATTAGTTCGAGTTCTGAAAATAAACACATTTTCATCTCAAATACACTCTCTCAATTTTGGTAAATGTAAATTATTTCAGCCAAGCAATAGGTTCTAAGTTTGTACAGTTGGCTGCACACTGGATAGCTACTTCCAGGTAACTGGAGAGCTAGCAGTAGTAGCTCAACGAGCTACTTGTTGGAGAAACCAGAGCTAGAGGCACTAAACAGGAGAGTCCCTAATCCCTGATACTCTTTGCCCCTTACATGGAATCATTAGCTGAGAGGGTCCGAAATGAAACATTAAAGGACTTTGGAGCGATCTCCGGCTTTAAGGTTAATATCCAAAAGTCGCACAAGCTCAACCTCATGATGCCAGTGTGACCGCCTCATCCTGGAACAGCATTTCCAAATATCCTGGATCCCCTATCTTGGCCTTAAGGTGTGCCCCTCTCTGGAAAAGATGGTAGAACGCAACGATACTGACCTCTTAGACACAGTGCTACATGGTGAAAATGAATAGGCCACTCACTGAAAAACACTAGTGCTTCATGGACCAAGCCATAGCCGGTCTTCACATTTGAAAGATCCCCTGGCTCGTTAATTGACAGCGAAGGCCTGGAGTCTATGTATCCCCGATAACAAGGGTCACAATTGTGGTCAAGGACAGCATTAAAACTCTGATGGACCTCTCCACAAACATCTCGCCCCTTACCTCTATCATCAATAACACAGCATCCCCGCCCGCTTTAAGCGACACGACCTTCCAAACCTAGCAGGATGCCAACTGCAAAAGAATCTGTGACTTCTCTGACCACAAGGGCCTCCTAGACTTTCCCCGCTTAAGCAACTTCTTTGATCTCCCGGAGACGGAACACTGGTGCTACACCGCCATCCACCACTGGGTCACCCAACCCCATATTCATCCCATGGCCAGCAGACCGCTCACAAAGTTCGAGAAACGGCTCATTACCAAACCGGATGACAAGTGTCTCCTTTCCCAAATATACTATTTTCTAAATAGACTGGATGTCACTCAAAGGTCCCTAGCTCAGAAATAATGGGAAACTGAAAGTACGGCCGGCCAGCCATGAATAATTAAGGGAGGAGAAGCCGCACAGCATACGCTGGGAGAAGCCCTTTGATGTGCTGTGCGGCCGTGAACAAAATGCAATTAGGAGGGAGGGAGGGAGGCTGATGCGCGTGCTTGTTTGGTCACGTGATTCACGTGAACTCAAAGAAAACCGCACCAAAAAGCCCTTGGTTTCACGAGGATTTTGAGCACTTGAATTCTCTCCATTTCCCATTCCTTCGGAATGGAAAAGGCGAGACCTAAAAACAGATTTGAACCATAAAAAGACCAATGCTTAAAGACCTCTAACCATAAAGCCCCTCCAAGTATGTATATTATGTATGATAAAAAAAACACAATAGTCTGGTGAGATGACTAAAGATTTCTTAGACGCCAAATCTAAAAATCTGCCTAGCAGGCTAAACCCCAAAAACGGGTTATTCATTATTATTATTTTTCAGCCTGTGACTCAAAAAGAAAAGCATACTAGTACAAATAAATAAACTCATGGGTGTACAGCACCTTGTGACTTTGTCATGGTTGCTATGGAGAGGCACTACTTCAAATACGTACTCAAGTGAACCCTGTGAACATATAACAAGTGTTCTGGCATACTTTGTAAACTTTTCAAAAGCACGTGTTATGACTCATCTCGCCTTTTTCACTCTTTCGTCGTTGGCAGCTGCAGCACTTATTTCAAGCACCCTGGTCTTTTAATGTAAAAAAAAAAACACATTATGCAACGATTTTGAACTGGTGCAGATGTGCACCGCTCGGCGCAGGAGCTCCCTTGACTCATGTGTGATTTACTATGGGGCAGAGGAATGCGGACAGTTACTCAACATCCTCCACTACAGACGCAGACACCCAAACTCGAGGGAAGTAGCTCGGCTCTGCTGTGGGTTTACGCAAACAGGGCAAGGCATGGGCGCACAGCAGAGGGCAGCCAGCATTTGTTTACTGGGTGCCAAGTCCCTCGCTCCCCGGGCACGGCGCGCACCTACCGATGCCCTGGATGAAGATGAAGCCCGCTATCATCAGCACGGGGTGCCAGTTGAACTCGGCCAGGCCTCCGTCCCAGCCCAGCCCTTCCCGCCAGTGGAAGACCCAGACCAGGGCGAAGAGGACGGCGAGGAAGCCCAGCACCAGGCTGCAGGCAAGGAAGCAGAGGAAGCTCCTGTAACCCTCCATCTTCGCCCCAAACTCTGAGCGGCAGGGGGAGGGTGGGAGGGAGGGACGCCACGCGCGCGCTGCTTCCCCGCCCCGCGCGCCTCCCGTGCCGTGAAAGGAAGGGGCGGCTCCGGCGGGAGGGGGCCTGGCTCGCCCGCCCCCGGGCCCGCTCCCTTCACAGAAGGGTGCCAGGCGTCCAGCGAGGCCTTTAGTGCGAAGAATCCGAGTTTCGAGCAACAGTTGTGGCACCCAACTCCTGCCCCATATAAGTTTAGACGCAGGAACCATCTTAAACTATAAAAGAATAAAAGCCCACACCGGAACAACTTCAGGGTGGCCGACTACTGCATGTTGCTATCTGACATTGCCCCTTAGGCATGTTTTTTTGGCAGTTTTATGTGATACCGCTGAACGTTTTCACTTTTACGCAACGCGTCCACACGAAAAGTCTTTTCTGCAGCAGACATTTTCAATTGAATTGTTTGGCAGATGTATTAATGTAGTAGCACGTTATACCCCCGACGATGCGCGGCAAAGTTTTCAGAGGTGTTGTAGCACTCTACTCACCACACCTGACCGTCAGTGTAAGCTCGGTAGGGAGACTATGGGACAACAAAAAGTTCACTTGTGTGAATGCTGTGGCATTCCGAATTTGATACACTTTGCTTTCCTGTTCCCTATTCAAAAATTGTTCGTAAAACATGTTAATTAGCGTTGGAGCTCAATGTGTACTAACCCTGGGACCTGGAGCAGCGTGCTTCCCAGCTTAAAAGCACAACAATGTCTTGTCATGGTTAGGAAGCGCTATATACTGCGCGCACCCCTCGTGTTGGGTTGGTGTTAGAGCTGGGCTTCGCTGAGAGTCATGAATTATGTAGGGAGGAATACCGTGGAATCAGGGCACAAGTCCTAAATAAAGAAGTGGGGGGACGCTCACAGACAGGAAGTGACGTCACGAAAGGCAAAAACCTAGAAGTGGGGGACGCTCACAGACAGGAAGTGAAGTCACGACAGAAAGTGACGTCACGAAAAGGAAAAAAACCTGTTAAAATAGGTATGTGTTTAATAGTTGGTGTAGCGCTTTTGCGCTGGGGGGACGGCGTCCATCCATTGGTTGAAGATCTCGGCGTCTATTGGGTACCCTGGCAACGGCGAACCTGGTAGGTGAAGGGGCGTGGTGACCGGCGTGGTGTCCTGCGGCAGTCCGAGAAACTTCCGATTTCAGCCATCCACCCGCGCGCTCCTATTTTGTAAGGGTGGACGCGGTTTTGATTGAAAATGGTGGACGGCGTTTTGATTGAGCAGGGTGGACGGCGTCCACCCTGGAAAACCCTCGAAAATAAGTGGGGGGATGCCGTCCACCCGCGTGGTACCCCGACTCGTGCCCTGCGTGGAATGTATAAACAACCTGTAAACATGGTATTGGATGCCCTTTTGGATCAATTTAAAGCCCAAGAAGAGGATAATGTCTGGGGCACAAGTCGGGGGTAATGTTAATGTTAGTTATGCTTATAGAGCACAAACTGATACCCAAAGGTGTCCTGGCGCGATGAGAAGACCTACTGTGGACTAGAAGGTGGGAGCCGGAACGCCTGATCAGTTGGAGAAAAGCCATGTTTTTAAAGCCTTTCTAAAAGGCAGAAGGTTAGGAATGTGTCTAAGGGCTAATGGTAGGGCATTCCATGATTTAGCCGCATTGACCGTAAAGCTCCTACCGCCCCAGGTGGCTTTTTTTACCCAAGGGACGCTAATGAGTTTTGCGTCAGCTGACCACAGTGCTCTCTTGGGAAGGTACCATTGAAAGCGTTTTTTTAAAAACTCTGGTCCGGTTCCATGATGTGCTCTGAATACCAGACACAGAGATTTAAATTGAGTATGTTTACTGACTGTAAGCCAATGAAGTTGTTTGATTTTAGCAGAAATATACTTGTACTTTGGTGTAGCTGTTAGTAGTCTGGCTGCAGCATTCTGCAGCATCTGTAGTTTATTCATCGACCCTTTATGGATCGTGAGATACAGACTATTACAATGGTCTAATCTAGACATTATAAGGGCCGAAACTACTGTTTGTTGTGCATCCTTTGGCAGAAGAGGCATTATTTGTTTGCAGGATTTAAGGATGAATGAAGTTGAAGAGGCAGCGTAATTAACCTGGTCCCTATCATCAATCAAGACTCCCAGATTTTTGACCACCTTGATTGGCGTGGGTAGAGCTCCCATCTCCTCCGGCCAGCAACTAGGAGCTTTATACAGTGATGTCCTCCCTGTGTGTGAAGTTTAAACACTGCCTACTTTTAGGCGGTTTTAACATCCATATGGATCTGGTTGATGCGGCTGATACCATCAAGCTCCTAGATACCACTAAGCCATTGGGCCTGTTGCCCTATCTTGCTTCACCCACTCACAATAAAGGCCACACACTGGATCAAATATTTTCTACTATTCCGATTGTAGTAGCTGCACCTAAACCAGTGTTGTGGTCCGACCACATGCTGGTGAACTTTGATATTCTGTATAAATCCAGGTCCACCACCAGGGGTCCTGGTCGTCAATCCCAGGTCCCTCGTGCTTTCCACAGGGTGTCTCCGGATTCGATAGCACAGTACTTGACGGTACACCCTTGCTCGTTCACTGGCGATCTAGAGGAAGATCTAGAGCTCTTTCAAACGTGGCTAGCGCAGTGTCTTGATAAGCTAGTACCTCCCCAGTCGGTTCATAAAAACTCCACTCGTGCCTCAGCACCCTGGTTCACGCCGGCGCTTAACACCAGCCGCAGGCATTGTAAGAAGGCCGAAAGAGCATGGCGATTGAACTACGAGGAACCACTGAAGGAAGCCTATAGGTTGTGCGTTAAGGCTTATCATAAAGAAATCTATTTGGAAAAGAAATCCTAGTTTGCCAGGAGGATTGATGAGGCTACTAACACCAGCAAGGAAATCTTTATGATTGTGAAGGAATTCACATCCCCTGCCTCTATTACACCCAAGTGCTCTTTCTCTGAACCATGGGTCACTCAATTGGCGTTTTTTTTTGCAACAAAATCCAGAGCATTCAGGCGTCTTTTTCGCCTGTCCTACCTGTGGGAGCCTTTAATCCCGTGCCCCTGCCGCTTCTGCCCGCATCTGGGCGGCCGTCACTGTCTAACTTTCCGCCTCTCTGGCCTAAAGCTTCGTTGGATTTCTTATCCAAAATGAAATCGGGTTCCCCGCTGGACCCCTGTCCCGCAAAGTTTTTAGCTAAAATCGCACGTCATCAACCCCATCATTAATCCGATTTTAA
Source organism: Lissotriton helveticus (assembly GCF_964261635.1). Classification (NCBI taxonomy): domain Eukaryota; kingdom Metazoa; phylum Chordata; class Amphibia; order Caudata; family Salamandridae; genus Lissotriton; species Lissotriton helveticus. The sequence continues at coordinate 1,038,318,997 of NC_136061.1, forward strand.
ATCAATCCTTGAGTTGGGTGTGGTGCCACAGGCCTGGAAACAGGCGCTGGTTCTGCCCCTCTTGAAAAAGCCGACCCTGACTCTAGTATTCATGCTATCGGCCTATCTCCTTGCTCCCGGTCCTGGCTAAGGTCGTGGAAAAGCACGTGCAGTCCGTTCTCTCGGATTTTGTGGAGACACATGGTGTCCTCCATCACACCCAGTCCGGGTTTCAGGTGAATATGAGTACCGAGACGGCACTGTTGGAGGTGTCGGAGGCCATCAAAGAGGTCCAGGATGGCGGAGGAAAAGCATTGCTGGTGTTGTTAGATCTCTCGGCGGCGTTTGACACCGTCCCCCACAACCGCCTCCTTGTAAGACTCTCGGAGATTGGGGTGGAGGGGTCGGTGTTCAGATGGTTTGGGTCTTTTCTTTCTAACCGCCAACAGACGGTCTGGGCCCCTCCGTACTCAGCCGTAGTGCCGTCATTGGAGGTGGGAGTTCCCCAGGGGTCTATTTTGAGCCCCACTCTCTTTAACATCTATATGACCCCTCTGGCGACGCTGGCTGAGTCTTATGGTGCCCGGATTATCTCATACGCCGATGACACACAGCTTCTCTTCACGTGCGGAAAGAACATGGACTTCAATGGAGAGCGTATTAGGAGTTGCCTGGGGGCTGTCTTTGCATGGTTCCAATTGAACCAGTTGAAGTGCAACTCAGACAAATCGGAGCATCTCTTCTTTGGATGTCCTCCAGTCCACTGCTGGAAGTCGTGGTGGCCGGCGGCCATGTTTCCACCTTCCGCTGACACTATGGTGGCTAAGAATCTTGGAGTAAAGATGGACACATGTCTCACTTTTAAACCACAGATTCTGGGCCTGGTAGGACAATGTTTTGGTCTTTTAAAAATGTTGAGAAAGTTCCTTCCACTCCTATCCATTGCCCACAGGAGGACTACGGTTCAAGCCTTGATAGGCTCACGGCTAGACTATGCAAACGTGCTATATTTAGGTCTCCCTGAATACCTTCTGTCGCGCTTACAGGTGGTGCAGAATTCTGGGGCACGAGCAATTTGTGGCCTGAGCCAGAGATCTGGCGCCTCGGGACTTCTGAAATCCCTTCACTGGTTGCCTATATGGAAACACATTGCCTTCAAAGCACTTACAATAGCTTTTAAGGCCTTGCATGGCACTGGCGCCTGCTACCTTAGGAATAGGATTGGCTTTCATTGTCCGCTCAGAGCTTTACGCTCTGCATCATTGCCGCTGGCCATAGTCCCGGCAATTAGGCGTGCGCGCAGCGGGGGTCGCTCCTTTAAACACCTTGCGCCACGGCTGTGGAACACACTGCCGTTATTATTAAGGCAGGCTGATAACTTGCTGTCATTTAGAAAAGATCTCAAAACTTGGCTGGTTGGCCAATAATTCCATCTACTTCCTTGTTCTGTGCCTTGTTGGGTCTGTTAGCGCCGGGACACTCTGCTTGAGTAGCTGAGCGCTCTACAAAACTCCGGATAACATAACATAACATAAGGAGTCCAGAATGTAGGATTGTTCCAAATAGCATTACCTCCGTTTTACCGGAGTTAAGTTAAAAAAAATTCTGGGCCATCCAGACTCCCACAGCTTTCATACATTCCTACAACCTAGACGCAGTTTCATGTATGTCTCCTGGTAATAATGTCACCACAATTTGGGTGTCATCAGGGTAAGATGTTAGGGTGAACCCAAAGGACTGAATCAGGGGGGCCAGTGATGACACAGACATTGAACAGTGTTGGGCTCAGTGATGAGCCCTGCGGCACCCCACATGACAAGAAGAAAGATTTGGCTTTGAATTCATCCAAGGTCACTGTTTGCCTTCTGTCTTTAATCCCTAACTCGTCCAATCGGCCCATCAACAAAGCGTGATGGACCGTATCAAAAGCCGCCGACAGGTCTAACATGATCAGTACGGCCTTTCCCCCTCGATCCAGGATGGCCCTAATTTCTTCTGTTGACTTTAGGAGCACCGTTTCTGTACTATGGCCCTCTCTAAACCCATACTGTGTTGAACCAAAGAAGTGCGAGTCCTGCAAAAATGTGTTAAGTTGGATGTTCAGATTACTTTCTATAGGTTTGGCAGGAAGGGGTAGCCTGGAGATTGGTCTAAAGTTATTGGGATCACTCGCATCTAAGTTGGGTTTTTTAGGAAGAGGCAGAATGGAAGCATGTTTCCATTCTATGGGAAAGTAGCCTTCTAGTAACATGTTGTTAAAAATATAGGTCAATTGTTTTGCGACAGATTCAGCTGCCAATTTTAAAATGGAGCTTGGACAGGGGTCGGTAGGAGAGCCTGATTTAACTTTCTCCAATAATTTGTCGGTGTCAGATACGTTGAGGCAAGCAAAGGTATTAAAGGTCAGAGTACCAGTGTTATTTGTCTGCTGATAATCTATCGAACCAGTATTGGTATTGGAAGCGGAATCTGAAAAAGTTTGTAAGATACTGTCAACTTTATCAAAGAAAAATTGAGCGATATTGTTACAAAGCACTTGACTAGCTTAAATGGGAGGATTACGGGGTTAGGTTCGGCCACAAGTTTATTCTGTGGGTGCGTCTGTTGTACACCGCGCCACTAGCGCGGGTGGTAGTCAACAACAAACAGTCGGATACCTTTGCCTTGAGCCGGGGCACCCGTCAGGGATGTCTGTTCTCCCCTCTCCTTTTTGCACTGGCACTCGAGCCGCTGGCGGCTTGGGTTCGACAGGACCTGGTGATTCGCGAGATGTGGTGGTCGCTGGAGTGGGAGGACCGGGTATCGCTTTATGCTGATGACGTGCTGCTTTATCTGTGTAACCCCGAAATTCATGATTGCCTTAATGGACATATTGGCTATATATGGTAGATATTCGGGGTTCAAGATTAATTGGAGTAAGTCCCACCTCTACCCTCTTTACGGGGGACTGCCGAGTCTGCCCCAGGACTATCCAATACAAGTTACTACTTCAGGGTTCAAATACCTAGGAATTTTCCTCTCCCTGGACCCCACCCTCCGATACAATAAAAACCTCCTCCCTCCTCTTCTACGACTAAAACGTGATATAGCGAGTTGGAGAACTCTCCCATTGTCACTCCTGGGAAGAGCAGCTCTATTTAAAATGATGTCATTCCCCGCTTCCTCTACGCCCTACAAAACTCACTAGACGTCGTCCCGGCGACTTATTTCAAAGAAGGTGAATGCCTCTAGAGGGAGCTGCTATGGAATGGTCCACGGCGAATAGCCTTCAGAAAACTCACTCTAAAGTGGGACAATGGTGGATTCGCTGTCCCAGACATGAAGAAATACTATTGGGCAGCCCACATGGCCGCTATTAATCATTGTCAGTATGGGGCCCCTGGAGACCCGGGTTACCGTATGGACAGGTGGCTTCTGTCGGGAGGGAATTATAACAGATCATTTTATTCGAAACTGGCGAGACCTCCCTTGTCGGGCCCCACTGGACACTCGGTGGCAATCTGGCATACTGCCAATAGATCGATGGGATGGGATGGTAAATTGTCATTGGCCGCCCCCCTCTGGGACACAGCACAGTGAGGTAGCTTATGGATGACGAAGGGATTTGATAGGTGGGACTTAATTGGGATCTCTAGTATTCGGGACATGTGGGAAAAGGGCGACATAAAACATTTGCTTCCCTGCAGGCTCACCACGAACTGGCCGAATGGGATCGTTATCGCTATCTACAGATGCATCATGCGATACACTCGGTTTTCCCCCGGGGCTTCTCCCCTCCCGAGTCCTCCCCACTAGAAGACAGGATATTAGACGGGCATCTCCCAGAGAGGGCAATCTCAATGATTTATAACAAATTGATCCATAAATTGGAAGACCCTCTTACATCATTATGACAAAAATGGGTGGCAGATGGCATCGAGGTGGATGATGAGAACTGGCAGGCAGCAGTGTCATCCCCCAGGGTAGTGGCTGTACCATCAAGACTACGTCTGGTGCAACTAAATATTCTCCACAGGATATACATGACGGGGCCTAAATTGGTGCAGATGGGAAAGGCGCCCACGGGAGACTGCCGTTGGCACTGTGGACATATAGGAACCTTCCTACATATTATTTGGGAATGCACGCACATACAGTCCTACTGGACGGAGATACACAAAGTTGTAACCACAGTTATGGGGGGCCCCTTCTCCCGGAGGCACGAAGGTGTTCATTAAATATTTGGGAACCAACTGATCTCAACTCGCACCAGACGCTATGGGTCACTCTAGGGTTTATGCTGGCAAAACAGAATATTGCCCAGGCCTGGGGTGCCCCGATCCCACCTACTCTGGAGAAATGGAAGTTAGATATGGACTGGTGCATGCTCCGTGAAAAAACAGTGTTTATTGCACGAGGTTACCCGAGAAAGTGGTCCAAGATATGGGGGCCCTGGAACTCATATAGAGGAGACATCTGTTCCCCGCCAAACCCCGCTCGCTCCAGACGAACAGCTCTCTCCTTGATAGACCTTACTGTGTGTTGTCATGTAACTGTTGTCATACCTTGCTGCACCCAATTTAAAACTGTATTGTGGCTTATTGTAGATTGTAAGTCGATGATTGTTAATAAAAAGTTTTATCAAAAAAATAAAATGGGAGGAGTACGAGGATGAGCTAAAGGGTTTACTCTTTTAAAGAGCTCTTTAGGAGAGTTTTTGGCTGATTTGATTTTATTACTAGAAAAAACTTGTTTTGTGTTTTTAAGTAATTGTTTATAGAGTGCCAGATCAGATTTATATTTATTTTGATCATTTTCCTTATATCCCTTCTTCCAAGTTCTTTCCAGGTGTTTGCAGGCCAACCTTTGGTTCCTCAGCTCCCTGGAATACCATGGTGAGGCGGGATGCTGTCTAGTGTGACTGAGGCATTTACAGGGGCTAGCTTGTCCAATGCAGCTTTAAGCCAGTTGGTGTATGATCTGGTTGCCTCATCCATATTGCTGGGAATGGGGGTGATAGTATCGGTTAGCGTTTGATGTAGATCCTCTGCTTTTAATATTGTTCCAGGCTCTTTTCTCGGAGTGACTTATGGATAAATCTGGTACTGTGCGACCCTGCACCGAGAGCTCAAAAGAGACTGCTAAATGGTCTGACCAGACTAATGGCAAGATCCTAGTAAAGGAGAGCTGCAAATTATTTGAGAAGATGCCGTCTAGAGTGTGACCGGCTTGATGAGTAGCACCCTTAACCATTTGCTCGAAATTTCCACCTTTCATCAGGTCAAACAGATTAAGGGTGTCTGGCTCAAGGGGCCTTTCAAGGTGATAATTAATCTCCTAGAATGGTATAGGAGTTAGTAAACATCCCCCTTTCTAGTATACTACTTAGTTGTGATGGAAAGCGGCCTCTAGGGCCTGGTGCTCTATATAAACCTGTAATGGTGTGAAAGGTGGAGACTAAACTCAAGTGCTTCACAATCCTCAATGACTAGCGGGTTAAAAGATGCTGTGATGGACCTATGGTAGATGACTGCTAGACCCCCGTGTCTCTGTTGTCGGTTGAGTGTATGACAGTAATAGTCCGGGGAAGTGGCCTTTACGAGATCAGGTCCGGACACCATGTCCGTCCACGCCTCAGTAATAAACATCGCATTTATTTTCTCCTTACATTAATGAGGGAGGTGATTTCTAGACTGTGTTTGACTAAGGGCCTAGCATTAAAAAAAAGCAAATTTCCATGGACGGGTGGGGACAGCCCTCCTAAAAGGGGATTGTTCGAGCCTTCTGTCTACTATGGGCTGTACAACAAATTGAGGTATGTTGACATTACATCCAGGACAATTAGAAAGGCCCCTAGGATGTGCCACATCAGGAAAATAAATGTGACAACTATGATTGGTATTATTTAAATTAAGCTTTCTCAAATCCTCACCTGAGTATCTTATTCTTTTTTTCCTACCTGAGCAATTTGGCGCAGGGGGGCTGGCGCTGAGCGCGTTACGAACGCAGACGTGCGCAGACGGGCTTGCTTTTGGCGCACTGGCGTTGTGTCTGCTGCGCGCCGGTGTGTGCCTAAATAGCGTCAGGGGTATGTGAGCTAGCCCGCTGACCTACTACCTTCAAGATGGTTGCCTCAGCCTCGAAAGTCCCGCGAAAGCCTTGCGGTAGACTTCTAGCTGAGAGCGGGAGATGTGCAAAATTAGGCAGCAAAGGTACAAAGATTAAAAACAATTTTTAAAAGCAACAGCGTAAAGAGTTGTGCAAAATAAAGCAAATAGAATCAAGAACAACGTGTGTCACTCCCGCCTGAGCCTCAGGAGGACTTCTTAGTGCGCCATCGCGTCCGCGTAATCCTAAATAGCGTCAAGGGCATGGGAGCTAGCCCCCTGACCTACTACCTTCAAGATGGCCACCTCAGCCTCGGGAGTCCCGTGAAACCCTTGCGGTAGACATCTAGCTGTGAGCAGGAGATGTGCATAATTAGGCAGCAAAGGTACAAAGATTAAAAATTATTTTTAAAAGCAGCAGCGTAAGAGTTGTGCAAAATAAAGCAAATAGAATCAAGAACAACGCGGATGACTCCCGGCTGAGCCTCAGGAGGACTTCTCAGTGCGTGCTCGCGTCAGCGTGTAAAGATGCGGCAACAGTAGTATATTTCCAATGAGGCACGCTGAGTAGTAGAGGAAATACAAATGTAGATTTATTTACATTTCCAGCATAACACGGAAGTACTGCTTTTCTCTTCAAAGTACAACTGTTGAATGCCGATTCAACAGTTGTTATCTCTGTTGGAGAACGGTACCACGAGCAATGCACCCTCAAACATAAACATGTTTGGAGGTGTGCACGGGGTGATGGAATAAGAGAGCTGTGGTTAAGATTTTACCTGAACAAGCCAAGAGAATTCTCGCTTGCTAGAGTTCTACTGCACATGATTATGACTGTTCACATTTTCCTCTAGGTACTTTATCTGACAATTCCTTTGCTCCTGAATCATCTTCCTACATTCCTACATCTGCTTCTTTACAAGCGTCATCTTTGATTCAACCTGCCGTTACCTCTTCTTCAACTACAACTTCAGAGTCACATAGATCGCCTCGTAATTGTTCAATTCCTGCAAGGTTTAAGGATTTTTATATGTCTTAACAATACCTTTTCTTTCAGAGTCCAGTGCCATTACCATTTAGTAAATGCAATAGGGTTTTATGATCACTTAACAGTATAAAATGAGAACCCCAAATGAAACTTTAAAATGTTTTTACAGCCCAGGAGCAGGCAAGAGCCTCTCTCTCCATAGTATTGTAATTAATCTCAGCAGAAGAGAGAGACCTGGAGGCAAATCCTATTGTATTTCCTTTTGCACCAAACCATTGACACAGCACAACGCCTAAACCAAATTGGCTAGCATCTATTGAAATAGAGCACTGTACCCCCGGGGTAAAAGATGACAAAGCTGGGGCTTCGGTAATTACTTTTTTGATTAGGTTAAAAGAAATATCCAACTCTGAAGACCATGCAAATTTTAAATTTTTCTTTAGAAGATCGCGTAAAGGTTGAACAATTTGGAAGTAACCTTGAATAAATCTCGAATAATAGTCATTCCCAAGAATGACTTTAGGGTGTCTTTGTCTTTGGGTATTTGTACATTGGAGATCGCCTGAGTAAGCGAAAATTTTGGTTTGATACCATTCGAAGAAATAGAGTGTCCCAAATAATCAATTTCTGTTTTAAAAAATGTACATTTGTCTTCCCCTAAGGTAATACTTGCATCTTTGAAATGTGAAAGAACCTCTTTAAGCGTGTGAATGTGTTCATGTTTGCTTTTCGAGAAAATTAAAACATCATCTTCGTAAGCTTGAACAAATGTAACATTCTTTATTAAGCAATCCATACATTTCTGAAAAACACTGGTGGCAGAGGCCAGGCCAAATGGTAACCTTAAGTATTTAAAGGCTCCAAATGGAGTAATGAAGGTAGTCAAGTTAGTAGATTGAGGAGACAGAGGAAGTTGATGGTATGCACTGCGAAGGTCAAGTAAAGTGAAATATGTTGAACCATTAATGCCAGTTAGTAAATCTTGAATCTAGGGGAGGGGATGACAATCAACAAGTAGATTCGGATTGAGGGAGCGGAGGTCGACACAGAGGCGGATACTTGAATCCTTTTTTCTGACGATCACAATGGGAGTAACCCACTGAGATGAATCTGTTGGTTCAAGGATACCTTAGGAGACCATTTGGTCTAGTACATTTTTCAAGTCATCACTTACCCTTAATGGAGGGGACCTGAGTTTATGTGTGATGGGTATGGGACCTGGTTTAAGCTTTATCAAATGTTCGATTTTTTTAATTTTCCCTATTTTGGTACTAAAAACCTCTGGAAATTGTGAAATGATGTCATTAATAATTAACTCGAAATCTTCTGAAATGGATGAGATTTCAACATCATTAACTTGAACAGGATTATCAGAGCCAGGGACAAGTTTCAAACCCATTTTTGCGAGATCCTGCCAACCTACAATGTTTTTTTCCTTTTATGGCAACAGAGATTTTAGTATTTATACATCTACCAAGACAAGTCATATTATACAAAAAGAAACCAAGCATGTCTATGTCTTTGTCCCCATATGCTTTAGGAATAATATCTCAATTTAAAAGAGGCACAGAAGAAGACCAAAGTTTTTCAAATCAAATGTTGGAAATAATGGTCACAGGGGCACCAGAGTCAGCCATCATGTTAATTGACTTTTTACCGATAAAAACTTCACAAGTGGGATCTTTATCACGTTCATGGTTAGTTAAATCCTCACAAGATTTATTAGATAAAATTTATTTTTTGGGAAGAATATTAGAAGATAACTCTACGGTATTAATGTCAAGGCTCTGCAATGATGAATCAAGGGATGAAACATCAAGAGAGGAGACATTAACCTCAGGATGTTGAAGTTCGTGTGAGGAAATGGAACCAACATGAATGGAATGTTTGCTTCTGCAAACAGAGTTGAAATGACCTATTTTATTACAATTTGTGCATTTCTTACCTAGAGCAAAACAAATGGGACTATTACCAAGATGTGATCTCGATCCACACCTGTAACAAAGTGTTAGGTTTTCTTTGGTAGGATTTTGAAAATTTGATCCTGACAGCAATAGAATTTACAAACAAATCATTTTGTACAAAATTAAGAGGTGAGACATTTTCATATGACATACATTTTGAGGAAATAATACTTCTTTCAATACTCTTAATGACTTCTGATAAGGTAGGATCTCTACAACTTAGAATACGGTCTTGAATCTTTTTATGAAAACAGCTATAAACGAACTGATCTCTTATACACAAGTCAAGAGAAGCACCAAAATTACAATCAGCGGTTACATTTCTAAGTGCTGAAATGAGTTCTTCAATAGTCTCATTCGGATTTTGTTTTCATTTCATAATATTAAAGCGTTGTAGCATTACGTTTGGCTGTTCCAAACATTTTTTGTTAAGTCTCTGAACAGCATCAGAATAAACATTCCAACCATCACCATTGCCAGGAGGAGGAATTGAGTTTGGTAAATTATCAAAAATCTGACAACCAGCACTTCCCAAATGGCTATATAGAATTGCTCATTTTCGTTTGGGTGAGTATTCCTCAGCATCAATGGCAATCAAATAGCTTTCAAAGCTGCGAAACCAGTTTTTCCAGGATTCATTAGGTTTGCCATTAACCGACAGGAAAGGATTCAAATGTACAATTTGTTGGTTAGATGCCATGTTAAATTGAATAATAATGATATGTTCTGTTTTAGTTTTATTATTTTATTAGTAATTTTACATCAAGAAGAGCTATAGAATCAATAGAAAGTAAATTCCTTTGAGGTGCTTAAAAGTAGTCAAGAAATGTTAAATTCCTTTTAAGAGCTTTGATGTTTAAACTGTTGAATGCTGTAATGCTTTGTAGTTTAAACTGTGAAATGCGATTAAAGTACATACCATTCTGGTGAGTCAACGATGTGTAAATCAGCTGGTTTCCCTGAGCTCATCGGCGAGTAAACAATGTATTTATGCGTGGAGATCAATGTATTCCGCCCATTTCCCTTCGCATGAAACATTTTCAGGCTGCTCATGAAGGACATCTAGGGGTAGGAGCAACTTCAAAAAAATTAAAGTAACATTTTTGGTGGCCCGCTTTAGATAGAGATGTTACACAATTGAGTGACACATGTGACACTTGTTTACTTTCCGAAAAGCATTGGAAAACCAGCAAGCTTCCCCTCCATACTGTACCTTTACCTGAGGAAGCCTGGTTTAAAATTACAATTGACTTTGCCGGTCCATTCGATCTACTTTCTAATGATAAACGCTACATTGTCGCACTTATTGACTATCATTCAAAATGGGTTGATTTTGATTTTTGTGATTCACCAAATACTCTTGCTGTCATAAATTTTCTTAACAGAGTTTTTCAGTCAGAAGGGTCTCCTAAGGAAATTGTTACTGACAATGGCACACATTTTTGTACTACACTCATGCAAGACTATTTTAAAGCGCATGATTTTAAACATCTCAGAGTTGCCCTATACTCTCCATCATCAAACGGACTAATTGAAAGAATGAATAGATTTATAAAAGAATGTATACAAGCAGCCATAGCTTGCAATCTTCCTGCTGATTTTAAGAAAGTAAATATGGTCTTATCTTGTCACTCCTCACTCTACAACAGGCATTTCACCTTTCAGGCTTCTTAAGAAAAGAAATCCAAATGGAAACATTTGTACCAATTGGATAAACTACTGAAGAAAAATGACACTTCCTGCTTAGCTTGTCATGACAAAATCACACTCAAGACAAATGTATTGATCAAACAGAATGTACAGAAGAAATATTTTGATTCCTCTTCTTTTTCCAACACAAAGGATTTTCAAATTGGAGATTGGGTTTTAATTAAGAATCCCATCAAGGTTAAGAAAGGTGACTCAAAATTGTCTTTGCCTACTCAAGTTAGCAAAACCTCAAAAGGTTCACATTTCTTGGAGAAAAAGGGGTGGTGGAATAAGAGAGCTGTGGTATAGATTTTACCTGAAAAAGCCAAGAGAATTCTCGCTTACTAGAGTTCTACTGCACATGATTATGACTGTTCACATTTTCCTCTAGGTACTCCATCTGACAATTCTTTTGCTCCTGAATCATCTTCCTACATTCCTACATCTGCTTCTTTACAAGCGTCACCTTTGATTCAACCTGCCATTACCTCTTCTTCAACTACGACTTCAGAGTCACATAGATCGTCTCGTAATTGTTCATTTCCTGTAAGGTTTAAGGATTTTTATATGTCTTAACAATACCTTTTCTTTCAGAGTCTTCTTTCATTTTATAGAAAGGGAGATGATGTAAAGGGCTTTTGTTCTGCATCTATGTTTAAGTATGCCATACATTCTTTTACAATATTTTCTTCATGTTCATTTTTTCACAAAAAGTTCTATGTTCCTTGTAATACCTCTGGCGTGCGCACCTCCAAACATATTTATGTTTGAAGGTGCATCGCTCGTGGTACAGTTCTCCAACAGGGATAACAAGTGTTGAATCGGCATTCAACAGTTGTACTTTGAAGAGAACAGCAGTACTCCAGTGTTATGCTGGAAATTTAAATAATTCTAAATTTGGATTTCTTCTACTACTCAGCGTGCCTCATTGGAAATATACTACTGTTACCGCATCTTTACACAGCGTGAGCCTAAATAGCGTCAGGGGCATGGGAGCTAGCCCACTGACCTACTACCTTCAAGATGGCCACTTCAGCCTCGGAAGTCCTGCAAAACCCTTGCGGTAGACTTCTAGCTGAGAGCGGGAGATGTGCAAAATTAGGCAGCAAAGGCACAAAGATAAAAAATTATTTTTAAAAGCAGCAGCGTAAGAGTTGTGCAAGATAAAGCAAATAGAATTAAGAACAACGTGGGTCACTCCCGGCTGAGCCTCAGGAGGACTTCTCAGTGCGCGCTCGTGTCAGCGTGAGCCTAAATAGAGTCAGGGGCATGGGAGCTAGCCTGTTGACCTACTACCTTCAAGATGGCCGCCTCAGCCTCGGAAGTCCCGCAAAACCTTTGCGGTAGACTTCTAGCTGAGAGCAGGAGATGTGCAAAATTAGGCAGCAAAGGTACAAAGATAAAAAAATATTTTTAAAAGCAGCAGCGTAAGAGTTGTGCAAAATAAAGCAAATAGAATCAAGAACAACATGGGTCACTCCCAGCTGAGCCTCAGGAGGATTTATCAGCGCGCGCTCGCGTCAGCGTGAGCCTAAATAGCGTCAGGGGCATGGGAGCTAGCCCGCTGACCTACCACCTTCAAGAAGGCCGCCTCAGCCTCGGAAGTCCCTCGAAACCCTTGCGGTAGAATTCTAGCTCAGAGCGGGAGATGTGCAAAATTAGGCAGCAAAGGTACAAAGATTAAAAATTATTTTTAAAAGCAGCAGCATAAGAGTTGTGCAAAATAAAGCAAATAGAATCAAGAACAACGTGGGTCACTCCCGGCTGAGCCTCAGGAGGACTTCACAGTGCGCGCTTGCGCACATGGGTGGGAGGTGTCTATTCACTATTTTCACAGGATGGGCACCGTATACCCTGCCAAGAAGTTGGGCCACACAGTAAAGTGCTGAATTTGTCCTGATGTGATTTGCAGACACTGGGACACATTCAGCAGCGCCTGCACACTGTATGCTTTTGATCCGAGCAGCACCATGCAGGCAGCGAGGTGATCTTTCCAATTTCAGACTACAGCTGGACCATAACAAAGGCCGAATTTAAGGGGCCATCATGCCGTCTTTTGTTGGAGTATCAATGGCAGGAAGCTATGTGGAGCCTCACACCTAGATGCAAATGCAGTGGAGGGGAAACAAAGGCACACAGCTTGTTAGCACGTAACACTTACTTAAAAGAGGCATACTTTAGACTTTGTTCAGTCCTTTTATATGAGAGATATGCATGCACTGTAAAAATGTCCGATGTGTTGGTCTATCCCAATATTTAAACAAAATAATTTAAATACCACAATTTTTTATTTCTATTATAATGCTACTCATCAAAAGGCAGTGGGTCAGTGTGCCTTACATCACACATACTCATTGCACAGACAATAAATCATACATGTTTGTAAATCAGTATTCAGGATATGTTACATAAGACTGTGAGGTTTACAAGGTGTACCATTCGCACTTTGTCCTTCATAGCTCATTGCCCTATAGTAGAAGGAATACAATTTGTGAACTGTAGATAACAAAAGAATCTCTGTGTTGAAAACAGTAACCCACTCTCCTACCTACATAAAATCAATAGCTGTCATCTGCATGTTACATGATGTGCTTTGCAGGAGACACATTAACCTCTGTGCTACTCTGAGTCGAAACGGGCACTAAACAATACACAGAAGTTAGAAATTAGGGCTCTGGTTGGCAGAGGTTTGCACCCTGTCCAAGTATGAACCCCAATCGTAGACAGGGAAAGCTACATACACACTTTAAATTAACCTGCGCTCACCCTCTGGCACCTTGATACAGAGCGGGCAGGCTTATCTAAAGAGGCAATGTGTAAAGTATTTGTGCAACACACACACACAGTAACATAAAGACCACCACCAAAAAGACCCCACACGGGTTTAGAAAATGGAGAATATTTATCTGAGTAAAATAAGACCAAAACAACCAAAATCTAGTGAGTAGAAGTCAAGATATTAATTTTGAAAGATTAAACCAAAAATAATGCTTAGAAGTAACTAGCTGTCAAAAGGGTACTTGAGGTTGCTAAGGAATGGTACAAATCCAAACTTCACCTCGATGGGGGGCAGGCCGGCTACAGGACCCAGACAGGTCCTGCTGAAAAAATACCTTGCCTGGAGCAAATATTGATGTCAAGAGCCTACTGCATAGTTGTTGAGCTGCTCAAAGTAAGTGTAGCCTTGTTGTCGAGCTCCGTTGAAGTGAATGTAATGTGTCATCATCGAGCCACACAGACTGCAGAACCACTGTCATATAGCAGCTCCTGCATCGGAGGGCGATGCAGAGGAATTTCTCAAGCAGCCGAGGCAAAGCATCATTTTTGCAGAAATCAGCTGCAGAATCCACTTCTGAGGCCCAGGATGGGAGGAGGCACCTCCAGCAAGGGTAAGACTCACATATGTCCAGCACCACCAGCAAGATTGCAGGAAGTCTTTCGTGTCCCTGAGACTATAGAAAGTAGGCAAGCCAGCAAGTCCTTGGAGTCACTTTAGGTTCAAGTGAGATGGGTCCAGTCCTTTTTCTCAGCATGGCAAAGATCAGCCGGCAGCAGGGCAGCTCAGCAAAGCAGAGAAGCAGTTCCCCAGAACAGTCAGTCAGGGCTAAGTGGCAATCCTTACAGCACAGCAGTCTTTACTCCTGTTCTTCCCAGGTCCAGTAGTGTACTAATTTGGTAGAGTCAGAGCCTCAGTACTTACACCTGAAAGTGCCTTTGATGTAGGGGGGGCTTCAAAGGAGCTCCTTTAAGTGCACAATGATACCTTTCAACCCTGTCCAATCTGCCAGGCTGTGTGTGTGGGGTGAATCAGTGCTGTTTGGACAAAACACTACCTATTGAAGTGTAAATGCAAGCTCTTCCCATTCCTACCTGCCCAGGAAGACCCATCAGAATGCAGATGAGTGCTTAGAATGCAGATGAATCTCACCTTCCTGTTTTTATGGCTGTCTAGAGGAAATGAACTAAGTGTAGCTGTCACCCAGCCCAGACGTGTAGTGGAGACAGACTGCAGGCACACAGAGCAAAGTTTAGAGTTGAGAAATGTCCACTTTCTAAAAGTGTCATTTCCAAAATAGTAATGTCAAATCCACCTTTACCACAAAAGAGGATTTATCGTTACCACCATACTAGATATGAAACATGATTCAGCTACTCCTTTCCAACCAGGAATTGCAGCTTTAAAGTATTTAAAGGAATTCCTGATGCTAACCTATGTGGGAAGTAGGCCCCACAGTAGTGAAAAACAAATTTAGCTGTATGTTACTACCAGGACATGTCCTACCTTTTAGTTACACTGCACCCTGCTCATAGGGCTATCTAGGGCCTACCTTAAGGGTTACCTATGGGTAATAAAAAGGGAGTTCTTTAGACTTGGCAAGTGGTTTTAAATGGCAAGTCAAAGTGGCAGTAAACTGCACACACAGGCCTTGCAAGGCAGGCCGGAGACAGGGTTGAAAGGCTACTTGTGTGGGTGGCACAACCAGTGCTGCAGGTCCACTAGTGGTATTTAGATTACAGGCTCTGGGTATATGGTATACCACTGTCACGAGGACGTGTCCCCTGACTTGGACGGGCGGGACGTACCTTCTAACTTGTGTCCGTTTCCGCCCCGTCCGCAGGATCCCTTTGATGTGGCTTGGAGCGGCTCCGAGTTCCCGTCGATACCTACGCTGTTGGCCCTCCCTTCTCTGACGTCAGGGGGGAGTCCCCTGTCTCTTCCACCGGTCAGCCTATCCGGTGCGTCCTCGTCATCACCGACGGACCAATCAGCAGAGCCAGCGGAGAATAAGGAAGTGGTGGAAATGTCCACTGGCGCGCTGCCTGACGGGAAGACGCCGACCCGCGAGGAGGACGCCGAGACAGAGGAAAACGGACGGAGTGAAGAAACATCGCCGGTTACACCGAAGGAGAGACGCGACAAGCCAGGAGGCCAACGGACCCACGAGCCGCCCTGCCACACTTCCAGGGGAGAAGTGTGGCTGACCAAGGTACGAGGGCGTCTACAGGGGTTGTTCACTGCACGGGGTGGGTCAGGATAGGACGAGGGTAGCCACGGAGCCCTGCACGCACTGCTTGTAACGACGCTGTACACACGGTGGTGGAACCCGGTGATCCCTCACTTCCCCCTTCCCCTCTTTCATACTTGTCCCCTGGCCACGCCACTAACGAGGCTCTCCTGTGTCTCTTTTCTCCCTGTCTATATCCGGAGCCGTGGAGCCTCAGGAAAAGAGACAAAGGGACCCTGCTGTGCATCGTACCTGGAGAAGACGTCTCTAAGGATAGGAGGAACCCTTGAGTGGATAGAGACATTGACCCGGGCAAGCCCCGTCTGTTATCAATAAAGCACTTGTGGACTGCACATTTTGGGTTGAGTCCTTCCTTCCCCAGCCCCTCCGTCACAATTGGCGAGCCAGCCAGGAGCTATTAAAGAACCTCCCATTCGATACAGGATGGAGAACATATTGACCCAAATGGAAGCTGACCGGAACGCTTTCACAATGGCCATCCAAAACCAGTCTGAGAACATTCTGAAACTGGCTGAAGGTCAAACCCAGTTAATGACTGTCATTGGACAAGGAAGGGCCACCGCACCGCCCCCAGGCACGGTGGTTCCATTGCAAAAATTCACCCCGGGTGAAGACCCCCTGGCATTTTTTTTTAACTTTGAAAGGGCAGCAAGAGCCAGTGCATGGCCGGGGGATAGGTGGCCGTTCTACTTGGCGCCCCTGTTGATAGGGGAAGCACAGGCGGCCTATCAAACGGTGAACAGAGATGGCACCGCTGTCTATGCTGTGGTCAAGCAGTATATCCTTGACCGGTTGGGCGTGGACGAGGAAACCCATCGCACTCGGTTTCGGCAAGAGAAAGGGGCACCAGGGGATTTGCCCAAGACGCTGTTCTTCAAGTTAAAGGAGGCCGCCGATCTGTGGCTCAAGCCACAGGACGGGAACATAGAAGCAATTATGAACAAGATATACCTCGAACAGTTCATTGAAGCGCTCCCGTATAGCACCCAGCGGTGGCTCAAACAACATGCAGGACTAACTTTGGACCATGCCATAGAGATGGCCACCTGTTATGCTCGGGCTCAAGGGAGGCCATATGTGAGGGAACCCGAGAGACCACCTAAAACCATGCCTCCCAGTAAACCGGAAAAGAAACCACTAAAACCCCTACCTGAACCACCTAGATTGCGAATCCAAAGGCCAGAACAACCAAACACAGGGCCTCAATGTTATGACTGCGGGGAGTGGGGACATATAGCCCGGTATTGTAGGAAAAAGAAAGACAAAGAAGACGAACCAATGGACGTGAGCTACGCCCCCAGATCCATCCTTTATGCACAAGAAACCGGCACTACGTTCTATGTAAGGGTTTCCCTTAATGGCAAAGTTATAAGGGCTTTGTTGGATTCGGGATGCAAACAGTCAGTGATACGAGAAGAGTTGGTAGAACCGTCAGACCTCATCCCGGGGAAACAGGTTCATATCCGTTGCGTACATGGCGACGTGAAGGCATACCCAATAGCATCAGTCACTTTGTACTCTCCGTCTGGAAAGGGACAACAAGTTACCTTAGGGGTTATGTCCAGATTACCTGAGTCCATCATCATAGGAACAGACAACCCCTCCTTTCCTGTTCTGTTACTTGAGGTCCTCCAACACTTGTCTCTTCCCCAGGACACCCT
The DNA here is from genome assembly GCF_964261635.1 of Lissotriton helveticus. Classification (NCBI taxonomy): domain Eukaryota; kingdom Metazoa; phylum Chordata; class Amphibia; order Caudata; family Salamandridae; genus Lissotriton; species Lissotriton helveticus. Next base: position 1,038,336,391 of record NC_136061.1, read on the forward strand.
CCTAGCATCCGAGCCCTGGGCTAGGGATACACATTTCCGGACAGCCCAATTGAATGATGCCAGTCTCACCAACGCGTGGCAGGTAGCACGAGACGGGAAAGATCCATCCACCAAAAGTTTTCCTACGTTTGTGGAGAAAAACGGGTTACTGTATCGAATCGCCAAAGCTGGTGCGGAACTACAACTGTTGGTTCCGAACGACTTTCGCGATCAACTATTGTTCTTCGGCCATGCCCATCTATTGGCAGGTCACTCAGGGGCTGAAAAAACGAGTCAGGCCATCTTACGCCATTTCTTTTGGCCCGGTGTTTACGCCCAAGTCCAGAAATACTGTCAGGAGTGCAGGATTTGCCAAAAACGTAATCCCTACACCCCTCCTCCTGTACCACTGGTCCCCATGCCCATCATAGGGGTTCCTTTCGATCGCATAGGAATGGACCTTATCGGCCCTTTGCCCAAACCATCCCGAGGACATCAATATGCCCTTGTCCTTGTTGACTACGCAACCCGTTATCCAGAGGCCTTTCCTCTGAAGGCAGCCACTTCAGCCGCCATAGCCCAGAGGCTCGTGGAAGTATTCTCCCGTATGGGTTTTCCCCGAGAAATCGTTACGGACCAGGGCACCCCTTTTGTTTCCCGTCTGATGCAACAAGTATGTGGACAGCTAAACATCACCCACATTAAAACATCTGTGTACCATCCCCAGACAGACGGATTGGTCGAGCGATACAACGGCTCCCTGAAACTCACCCTAAAGAAACTTCTGTCTGGGGACGGGAAGAACTGGGATCAGTTGCTACCCCTTGCCCTCTTTGTCCTCCGTAGCCAGAAACAGTCTAGCCTAGGGACTTCCCCATTCGAGATGTTGTTCGGAAGAGCCCCTAGGACTCTCCTGGAAATAACAAAAGATAGTTGGGAAGCCGAGGGAGCCCAGGAAGCGGAGGCTCTGTTGGATTATACCCGCCAGCTACAGACCAGGTTACACAAGCTCAGAACGCTAGCACATGAACACCTGGCCATAGCCCAAACCAAACAGAAGGCCTTTTATGATAGAGGTAAGAAGTGGAGGATACTTGACGTTGGCGATTGGGTTCTTATATTATTACCCTCCTCGTCACACAAAATGAGAAAGGAATGGCAAGGACCCTTTAAAGTCATCCGAAAAATAGGGCGAACAACGTACCTCGTTCAATTGGGAAGAGGCAAAACTCAAATGTACCACATTAACATACTTAAGAAGTGGTTGGGCAAGCCTCCCCAGGATGTCAATGTTGTGTCTCCGGTCCTAGACAACACCCATACGGTTGGAGATACCCCTATTAACCCAAACCTGTCCACTGAACAAAGGGAAGAAGTCAGTTCTCTTCTAATGTCCTTTTCGGGTATCTTCTCTGATCGACCGGGACATACGCACCTGGCAGAACATCACATTGACACTCTCCCTAATGTAGTTGTAAAACAAAAACCCTATCGAATTCCCGAAGCGAGACGACTTGCCTTCCAGAAAGAAGTGCAGGACATGTTGAACGCAGGAATAATCGTGCCCTCCCATAGCAACTGGTGCTCCCCGGTGGTATTAGTCCCAAAACCGGACGGGAGCATCCGTTTTTGCATTGATTTTAGGGCCGTGAACAGGGTTTCCAAACGGGATGCGTACCCATTACCCCGGGTTGACGAACTGCTGGAGCGCCTTGGTGAGGCTCGTTACATCACCACCATAGACCTCACCAAGGGCTATTGGCAGATACCATTAGCAGAAAAGGACAGGGACAAAACAGCCTTCTCCACCCCTTCGGGACACTATCACTTCACGGTTCTGCCTTTCGGGTTGCATGGGGCACCTGCCACGTTTCAAAGGGCTATGGACACCCTACTGGCCCCGCACTTGTCTTATGCTTCTGCCTACTTGGACGACATTGTTGTGTTCAGTAAGTCCTGGGATGAACACATCACCCATCTAGGAAACATTCTGTCTAGCCTAAAGGCGGCTAATCTCCATATCAATGCGAAGAAGTCCAGAGTAGCTTTCCAGCAAGTCAAGTACCTGGGCTATCTTCTAGGGGATGGCCGTATCATGCCTCAGACCAAAAAACTCGAAGCCATTAGGGCTTTGCCTTACCCATCCACGAAAAAGGAACTCAGGGCCTTCCTAGGGTTGGTGGGGTATTACCGCCGCTTCATTTCCCAGTTTGCCCACATGGCCGGTCCCCTCACTGATCTCCTCGGTAAAACTGTCAGGTCCTCCTCTTTGCCTCCTCCCTCTTCCGCCCACATGTCCGCCTTCCAGGCTTTGAAGGACGCTCTGACTTCCTCCTCTGTCCTTGTGTCTCCTGACTTCAGCAAACCTTTCATTCTTCAAACCGATGCCTCTGGGGTTGGCATAGGGGCCGTCCTTTCCCAAGAGGATGAGCAGGGTGTGGAAAGGCCTGTCCTCTTCATCAGCCGCAAACTGTTTCCTCGGGAACAGGCATATTCCACCATCGAGAAGGAATGCCTGGCTGTCAGGTGGGGGGTCGACAAATTGAAGTACTATCTCGAGGGGAGGCCCTTTGTTTTGTATACTGATCATGCCCCCTTGACTTGGCTCCAGCGTAACAGGGGTACCAACGATCGGATTCTTCGCTGGTTCCTCGCTCTGCAGCCTTTCCAGATTGATGTCCGGCATCGTAAGGGTTCTCAGCAGGGGAACGTTGACTTTCTGTCCCGCTATCCTATTTCCCCCGATCGGGTCAATCCTGGGGGTGGGATGTGTCACAAGGACGTGTCCCCTGACTTGGACGGGCGGGACGTACCTTCTAACTTGTGTCAGTTTCCGCCCCGTCCGCAGGATCCCTTTGATGTGGCTTGGAGCGGCTCCGAGTTCCCGTCGATACCTACGCTGTTGGCCCTCCCTTCTCTGACGTCAGGGGGGAGTCCCCTGTCTCTTCCACCGGTCAGCCTATCCGGTGCGTCCTCGTCATCACCGACGGACCAATCAGCAGAGCCAGCGGAGAATAAGGAAGTGGTGGAAATGTCCACTGGCGCGCTGCCTGACGGGAAGACGCCGACCCGCGATGAGGACGCCGAGACAGAGGAAAACGGACGGAGTGAAGAAACATCGCCGGTTACACCGAAGGAGAGACGCGACAAGCCAGGAGGCCAACGGACCCACGAGCCGCCCTGCCACGCTTCCAGGGGAGAAGTGTGGCTGACCAAGGTACGAGGGCGTCTACAGGGGTTGTTCACTGCACGGGGTGGGTCAGGATAGGACGAGGGTAGCCACGGAGCCCTGCACGCACTGCTTGTAACGACGCTGTACACACGGTGGTGGAACCCGGTGATCCCTCACTTCCCCCTTCCCCTCTTTCATACTTGTCCCCTGGCCACGCCACTAACGAGGCTCTCCTGTGTCTCTTTTCTCCCTGTCTATATCCGGAGCCGTGGAGCCTCAGGAAAAGAGACAAAGGAACCCTGCTGTGCATCGTACCTGGAGAAGACGTCTCTAAGGATAGGAGGAACCCTTGAGTGGATAGAGACATTGACCCGGGCAAGCCCCGTCTGTTATCAATAAAGCACTTGTGGACTGCACATTTTGGGTTGAGTCCTTCCTTCCCCAGCCCCTCCGTCACAACCACTTTACAAGGGACTTATAAGTAAACTAAATAGGCCAGTCTGGTATATACCAATGTCATCATGTTTTAGGGGAGAAACCCATGCACTTTAGCACTGGTCAGCAATGGTAAAGTGCTCAAAGTCCTAAGGACAACAAAAAGAATACTGCAAAAAGTGGCAGTAAGAAGGAAAACATTTGAGGTGAGACCACCCTAAGGATGACAGGTCCAACAACAGATCTTTCCAGCAAATGTATTAACTACTAAAGTTATCTTACCCTTATTATGATTCCCTCAGATTTAATGGGAACCCAAAGATCTCTGCAGCAGGTGCCTTAACCCCATAAGATATTTTAAAATGTTGACTTTGCAACTGATTAAGCAGAACAGATTTACTGTCACGTTTCTCCATTTCTTCCAGTGAGTCAGTCTAACAATCAGGAAGAATTTATCTTGACCCATGTCATAATATTTTAGGACCCTTGGTATGGTTCCCACAATCTCTAGCCTCACATATTCTTCTGTAGCTTCTGTTTCTACCCACTATGCTGCAAGAGCAGGTTTGGGATGCTTCAGAAGGTATTAAGCAGGATTGTTCATTCCAGCTGGTACTCTACCCCAAACTGATACTCTTGTAAATTGAGGATCCATGTGTAAATCCACAAAGGGGTAGGGGAACATAACCTTGTATCAAATGTACTTGTGGTCTTTGATAACCACAAACAGATGTCCACATGCACACAAGTGAAAATTGAGGCATCTCGTAGAATCACAATATCTTGTTTATCTGGAAGTACTGTTTCTCAATGGAGGTACCAGATTGGGGCTCAATTGGGGCTCAACCTTCTCAATCACCCTCTTTTACAGGGCAGGGCTCGGTCTGTAGCTGCCATCCCATCACTATCCATTTTATTTGACCATTATCAAAATAAACCGTGGTGGAGACATTCGCTTCAATCATTTTCAGCGCTGCCATCTTATTGTGATGTTTTTTGTCAATGTGACACAGATGAGGATATATTCACTGGCATTGAACACTTCTTCTAGGCCTGATAGCATTTTCTTTATGGCATTCTCCAACACCACAGCAGCGATGACACTCAAAAGCTCAGCATAAAATGTTTCTGGAGACAGTGTGCACGCAAAAAGTGGTGACACAGATTGTTTGTGGAGTTGCAGCTGGTGGTATCATGCTTTGAGATTGGTATTGTAAACCAACAATCCCTAATTAGATACGCCACGATGACATGAATGGTGGGTGTGAGGTAGTGTTCATGCCTTGTTTGGAAGCCTTATGTCCATGCAAATCCTTACTACCTCTAGTTGCTTGGGTTTCTTGATGATCACAAACAATGGTACCCAGGGAGATGGGTCAGTCACCATTTTAGTGACTCCAATTTCTCAAATTATTTCTCTACTTTGAAACTAATGTGAAAAAGGACCCAACTGTGATGCATAGTTACTGGATGAACTGTCAGGTTGATATGAAGGAATACCCTCCTTGAGGTATCCAATGTAATGAAGCTTCTCCATATAGTGTGAACCAGCATGCCTCTCTACCTACCTAGCTTTGGGAAATCAGCCATAGATGATCCTAATTCAACCATTACTTTTTCATTACTACTGTCCCTTTGCTTTTCCACTTATATTCTGAATTTAAAATCAAGTCCCTCTTGATCGGTGTTTAACAGTTTTTCAGCATTAGGGAAAAGGAGGATGAACATGTTATGTGTGTCTACCCAAAAAACAGGACACACCTTTTAGGCCTGACTGAATTGTCTGTGTATCAGTGAAAAACAGATAATGTGGATGAGTGGACATAAATAACAACCACCCTGACCAATTAGTCCTTCCCCCAGGAGTTTTAGAGGGTGTTTTAATCTGCTGCAACTGCAATCCTCTATGATGCAATATACAGAGAGGTTTGAAAATAACTGTGATTTGCTTGTGTTTATAGTGTAGTTGGCTCGCAGCACTTCGGCACTGAATGCTGTATGACAGAAAGAGAGAGAGAGAGTGTGTGTGTGTGTATGTGTGTGCGTGCATGTGTGTGTGTGTGTGTGTGTGTGTGTGTGTGTTTGTGTCATATAGTAACTCACTGACAAAGCAGCAATACATTTAAATTTCACTCTAGCTCGGACAAAAACTTGAATTGTGAAGTAAAATCAGGACACCAAGAACCAAATCTACAACACTGCTTAAGACTTGTTATCAAAGAAATGTCTGCCAACAAGCATACCTTCTCAGATAATGCATCCAGATTCTTGAATGCCCTCCCCACTCATTTAAAACTTTCTCATTTTCACAATACCTTCAAAAGCAAACCAAAGGCTCATGTGCTTAACTGGTTTGACATTCTACCTCTCTATCATGACAACTTTTCATCTTGTTGCAGTTAGCCTCTGTGTGCCTACTGTTTGCCCCATGCTAAATCCCTGATAACCACTTGGGGGGGTTTCACAGTTAACAACAGATGAGGATGACGCCTGCCGGATTCCACCCCCAAATGTTTATCAAGCTAAAATCTGGACACCCATGGCCATGCAGCTCACTTCATTGACATATACATTCTCACTTAGAGCTTGCAATGGTCGCTTCCCGGGGGACAGCCCAGGAAGGAGTACATACAATGGAATGGGCCACTCATCAATAATAGATTACCTTATGGTTAGTATGTCCTTATGGCACTTGATCCGATATTTCCACGTACTTGACCGCGCGGAAAGTGACCATAACCCCTTGGCAGAAGAGCTGGAAGTGCCAAATCACGACGGGGAGTACCAAGAAGATGATGTGGTCTCCAGTGACATTAGGATCTTACAGGGTAGCAAAAGAATCCGATGGGCCTCTATTAAGTCGTCGCCATACAATTTGGCATTATTGTATAAAAGTGTCATTCCCCAGTTTGAGCGCCTAAATATATTGCATGAAAATGCCCACAATCCTGATAAAGACGCTAAATTTTTAATTATACATAAAGAACTAATGCTGGCCCTAGCGGTTAGTTTTTCTAAACCGGCAAAACAGACTAACCGACAGGCATGTGTCACAAATCCCTGGTATAACCAGTCCTGTAGGAAGGCGAAGATTACTCTAATTTCTGCCATCAAATTAGGCCATAGAGCAACCATTATGGCCGCAAGGAATGCCTATAAGAATCTCCTCTTCCATGCAAAATCCGAATGGGAAACAGAGAAATGGCAGGCCATCAAACAGGCATTAATAGCGAAAGATGCCCGAACCTTTTGGAACTTGGTCCATACTGGGAAGCCAGAAGGTAAGGTAAAGATCGATCCCAACATCGCCGAGGAAGCCTGGTGTGCATACTTTCGTGATCTTTACTCTAGCCCTGCTTCCCCTCATAAAGCGTTACTAACAACGTCTTTGAGATTGGGCCCTGGATGCCTTCCTCCCCCCTTCACCAGGTCGGAAGTTACACTTGCAGTCCAAGGGTTAAAATGTAACAAGGCCCCAGGGTTGGACAAGATCCCTGGTGATCTTTTCAGAGATGAGCCGAAGATCTGGGTCCCCTACTTGACCGTCATATTTAATGCTATTCTTGACGGCCAAGAGGTTCCAAGCACCTGGCTGGGGGCCGAAATCATTCCGATTTATAAAAAGGGATCTCCGCTGGCCCCGTCAAACTATAGGCCAATCAGTCTTATTGACGTTACTCAAAAAATCTATGCCAAACTCAGAGACGTTTTAACACAGGGGCAAAGTGGGCTCTGGCCCAGGGCCCCAGCCTTTGAGGGGGCCCCCTGACAGAGTCAGCTCCATTCTCCAGAGTTTTGCCCTAATGACCTTGAATATTGCTTTAACAGATACTGTTTACCTTTAATTTATTTTTTTATGTATCTGATGTGTGAGAGTCTAGTACAGCCATTTTGCAGAGAAATGTGTTTGTTTCATGCAATATACATAAAAAAAGTTTCTTTTAGATCAAAACAAGGCCTAACATAAGAAATGGGAGGGAGTCACAAAGATTATTTGCAGTAATATTGGTGAGCTGCTGCTGTGTTCTAATATTGAAAACACACATAACTATCCATGAATATTAGATGTAAACACATTTAGGGCCTTATTTATGAGAAGGGATGCATCGCTGTGCGAAAACAGGAATGCGTCACTTCTTAGTGCGCCCTCCTTGCGACATGTTGGATGCATCATATTTACTGTATGACACATCATGTCTCAAGGAGCTACAGATACGTCAGTATTTCTGACATATCTGTCGGCGCAAAAGTGGTGCATTGCTGGTGTTTATCTGAAAATAGACGCAACTCCAGCAATGTGTCATTTCACATGGGGCTTGCCTGCATCAGTCATACACCTGCTCTGAGGCAGGTGTTAGGTATTGATGCAATGGCGTTCTAGAAGTGGCGTAATGAGTTCTGATAGATTTCAATGTGCCACTTCTACGAGGCTTTTTGCTGGGAACACCCACCCTGCATACATTATACCAGGTGCAGGTATAATGTGGTGCAGCGGTTTACAAAGTGACGCATCTGCCTAGATGCGTCACTTTGTAAAATAGGGCGCAAAATGGTACATTTTGTACGCTGCCGGTGCGTCTTGACGCACCGGCGACATAAAAGTGAAGCAAGGCCTCATAAATAAGGCCCTTAGAATTTGAACGAGTGTTCCTTTTGCACTGTCAGGGACCTAATGAAATGAAATAGTGTATTTAATAAAGCGCGCAGCTACTCAGACTAGAGTGTCCTGGCGCGCAACAGCGGGAGGAAAACGTGTGTAAAAGACCCATCAGTTATTAAAAAGAAAGGTTTTTAAGTTCTTCCTGAAAAAGAGTAGGTCTGTGGTTAGTCTCAGAGACTCAGGGAGGCTGTCCCACAATTTTGCGTCTTAGAAACCCGAGGGATCTGCCTCCAGTGTGGGCAGATTGTTGTTTTTGCATTTGTCACCCCGAGAGGGATGGGTATGCTCAGACGTGAGTCCCATGCTCTCCACACCACTGGAGTCAAGCTATCCAGGCTGATGACGGCTGATAGCCAGAAACCGGTCCTTGGATGTTGATTCCGGTCCAGGAAAGACATGGCTTGGCAGTTCGGGCTGGACTGTTCCCATGAGGCACAGGGTCAAGGCTGATTTGCATATGGCCATGTCTGACCTGGGGTGGTGTGGAGTGCAAACAAATGATGGATTTAGGCCCAGATCTCTGTACTGGGGTGTATGTATGACATTGTTCTGCATTCTGTCCATCAATTGTTGTTTTTGCATCCAGTGTGGGCACAGCATATTTTAGGCACGATGGCCAGGTTGGCATTGGAAGATCTTAGGTGTCTAGATGTTTTGTAGCGGTTAACCTGCTTATTTAGGTAGCCAGGTCCTAAGCCGGGTAAAGCTTTAAAGATGATGGTCATTGCTTTGAAGTCGATCCGTTCTTTTATGTGGAGCCAGTTTAGAGACTTAAGAATAGGGGCATACTAGATCTGGGTTTAGGTCTCGGGATAGCCCTGGCGGCTGCGTTTTGTACCACTTGTAGGTGCTGGATAAGGGATTTGGGAAGATCGAGGTACAAGCTATTGACATAATCAAGCTTTGATTTCACCAGCGCCTGCACCACAATCGTTCTGCTCTCAAGTGGAAAAAGTGGCAGGATTTTTTTTTGCATCCGGAGTCTGGCAAAGCAAGCGCCAGTTAGATTTTGGATTTGAAAGCGTATGGAGAGTGTCTTGTCTATGACTATTCCTAAGTTTTTGACTTTCTCCTTTTCCGCGGGCGGGGGAGGCAGATCTTTTGGCCACCAGAGCTCCAGTCAGGCGTTTCTGGATTACCAAAGAAAACAACTTCAGTTTTGTCAGGATTGCACTTCAGCTGATTGATCTTAAGCCTGTTAAAAACCTTTGTGAGGCAAGACCTAATCATTGCCCCGTCAAAGTTGGTTCCTTTTTCACACGTAAAAATCAGTTGAGTGTCATCAGCATTGGAAACAATTTTGGCACCCTCTTTCTCTACCAGAAATTCAAGGGGGATAGATATATATTAAAAAGGGAAGGACTGAGAATGGAGCCCTGAGGGACACCTACATTAATTGCCGGAACCGGGGATAAGAAAGGGGGGAGCCAGATGTCCTGAGATCTATTTGCCAAGAAGGATGACATTCATGTTAAGATGGTCTCCCCCAGGCCGAAGTTAGCAAGTCTCTCCAGGAGCCTCTCATGTGGGACCATATCGAAGGCTGCTGACAGATCGAGCAGTATCAGAGCAGACTTGCCTCCCTGGTCCAGCTTACCCCTGAGAAATTCAGTCACTTCCAGCAGAGCGGACTCCGTACTGTAGTTAGCCCTAAAACTGGATTGGGACTCATGAAGGAGCTTCCCATCTTCAATGTGTTTTTGGAGGGCCTTGTTTACATGCTTCTCTAATACTTTGGAGAGGGCCGGAATAAGGGAGATTGCCCTGTAGTTGGCAGGGTCCGTCGGTTTGGTGTTAGACTTTTTATCAGTGGAAGAATCTTAGCATTCTTCCATAATTTCGGCATGTTACCTGAGGTGAGGGAAGCATTAAGGAGCTGGTTTACCATGGGGTTTATGGTGGGAGCTAATAGGTTCAGGATATTTGCTGGACATGGGTCGGTAGGAGAGCCAGACTTAATGCTTTGGAGAAGGGTCAGTGACTCTTTAAGCTGAAACTCAGGGAAAGCTAGTAAAGATGCAGGATCCAAGAGGTGAAATATGTTATTAGAACCAAGGTAGAAGGTCAGTTCTTCCTCTGAGATGTTAGTGAAGGCTTGTTGGATCACAGAGATCTTTTTATGGAAGAATTGAGCTATTTGCTTAGACCATTCTTCCATGCACAGCAAGGACTTAACTATACTAAAGATTTCCTTACTCTTATTTTGGGCATTTTCTATCTTGGTTTGAAAGAAGATTTTCTTGGCTGCCCTCACAAGAATGTAATGAGCTTTTAAGTTGTCTTTAGACACCTTCCTGTCCTCGGGTAGATAGGATTTACGCCATTTCCGTTCCATTTTTCTACAATTTCTTTTGCTAGATCTGAGGCAATCGTTAAACCAAACTCTTTGAGGAGTGGGAAACAACCGGTAGCGCTGCATCAAAGTTGGTTCGGAGCCATGAATCTATTGAGAGGGCACTTGAGTTGGAGCAGCCAGACAACTCTGGTGAGGAACGACCGAGGGCGTCTACTAACATCAGGATGGATATTTTATCGAATGTCCTGTAATTAGGGAACCTCTGCCCTGAGTTAGCCAGAGGGGCTGTAGCAGAGTTGGAAATGATGAATTTTAAAAGGAGGTGATCACATCAGATAATGGGAAGAGGTAGGCTTACTGATATGTCAAAGTTGTGAAAGATTTGGTCTAGGGTATGGCCCTTCTCATGGGTGGCCGAAGAAATAGATGGAAACATGTTGCTGGTCTGCAGCGACTCCAACTAGGAAATTGTTTGAGGGTCTTTTCCATTGTCCATATGTATATTGAAATCTCCCAGAACAAGGCAGTTGTTGTATTTTAAGGCCAGGGAGGTGGTGGATGTATTAAGCATAGTAATAACATTTCCAATTGCATTGGGAGGTCTGTAAATCAGAAAAACAGCAATGCTATGTTGGGGGTTAAGGTACAGCGGAAGCCTAAGGACTCTGCACCCTCGATGTTTTCCATCGGGATGGGAGAGCAGTCTTGTTTTTTACTGTAAATTATGGCGACACCACCCCCCTTCCCACTCGCTCAGTCCCTCCTAAGGATTTTATACCTGTAGGGATGGCTGAGGTGATAGTAGGGTTGGAGGCTTCAGACAGCCAGGTCTCAGTGAGAAATAAAAAATCAGGTTGTTCGTCTAAAAGTAGGCCATAAATGTGTGGTTCATGCTTTTGCATAGAGCAACAATTTAAAGGGTGGCCTTTAAGTCCTCTGTTTTCTTATTGTTTTTACACTTATTGTTGCGTGGGAGGATCTTGAGTGCGAGATTCCTGGGTTGGGGGAGAGACCAGTTGTACTTATTCCATCGAAAGTCTACCTCCAAGCTCGGATCATCCGCTGTACACTGACATAATGGAACCTGCCTAAGGCTAGGCAGTTTTTCCCTATTGTAATATAGTGGATGAAACTCACCAGAGGGGCAGCATGGCTGGCGCCGGACGCCTCCGGGCTTGCCTTTAGCGCGCCAGCAGTGCCCCGCTGCACGCGTCCGTTTGCATCGGTAATATATAGGCTAATGCCTATGATGCAAACTGGTCTACTTAAAAAAACAAGGGAACCCATTCAATTATCTAGAAACCGTGGGTATCAACGATTCTAAAGCAGCAGTAGTCCCTAGAATATCTAGGATCAGAAATATGGATAAAACATAGGCCACAATGGGAGCTACATTTGGCCACTGTCCAGCCGGACAGGGTATTTTATTTTATATCAAATGAAAACAAAATAACGGGATGTAGATCAGGCACATTCCTGTACCATATTGGGAACACACAGGGAAGGGAATTTTGGCCACTTGTAATTCAGTGATGTTTGTAAGTAATGCCAAACAAGTGCTAGACACAACATGAATAAAACATAATAGTTAGGTAGTGAAAGCACTTTTAACCAAGTCGACGTTTCGATCCCTTATGCTCAATAAAGTGGGATCATCATCAGGACTAACAATTATAACATTTGCTTGCCTGGTATACACATTTTTAACACAACCGCCCTGGTGGGTGAGTTGGGCTCAGGGGATTGTTTCAATTGTTTGAGACAATTTCCGAATGGATGTCTCCTGTTTCAAGTCTGAGCTATCGCAATCGTTTTGCCACGGTCTTCGATCAGTTATTTAGAAGGCTTGGGGAGTATCAAACCCTCGGGGTGTGGTAGTAGCTCTGGGGAGTCTTTGGAGTGCGATGTCTCCATGATGTACAGTGCCCCTGTGTGAACTGCTGTGTCTAGCACTTGTTTGGCATTACTTACAAACATCACTGAATTACAAGTGGCCAATAATGCTCTTTCTTGCCTAAAATTCCCTTCCCTGTGTGTTCCCAATATGGTACAGGAATGTGCCTGATCTACATCCCGTTATTTTGTTTTCATTTGATATAAAATAAAATACCCTGTCCGGGTAGACAGTGGCCAAATATAGCTCCCAGTGTGTTTTATCCATATTTCTGATCCTAGATATTCTAGGGACTACTGCTGCTTTAGAATATGATGCAAACTTGATCACTAAAGCAGCTGAGGAAGCGGAAACTATGTGGGAAACAGGGACTCAAAGTAGATCATAAATTCAAAGATTGTTCTGAACAGGGGCCCCCAAAATATGTTTGGCCCAGGGCCCCCAAAATCCTTAAGATGTCCCTGGCCAAACTGCTTTTGCAACGCTTGCAAGATTGGATTAGTGAGAATAACATCCTCTCCCACCTGCAAGCAGGGTTCCGTGCTAAAACATCTACCATTGACCAATTACTACGGCTCCAGGTTCTCTACTGGAAGCATGTGGTCATGGAAGGGGGTAGCCTCTACCTGACATTTGTGGACCTCAAATCCGCATTTGACATGGTGGACAGAAACCAACTCTGGAGTATATTAACAACAATGGGGATTCCACCCTATTTATGTCACCAATTTAAAAGACTCCATGAAGGAACCTATGCAAAGGTTCGTTATGGCAAATACGGCCAGCTGACAAGAGATTTTCCTATTGAGAAGGGAGTTAGGCAGGGATGCGTACTGGCCCCTACGCTATTTTCCCTTTTTTTAAATGGCCTTGTCGATGACCTAATTAGTGTACATAACAGTGACGCCCCTAACTTAGCTGGTGGTAAATTTCCTGCACTTATGTTTGCGGATGACACCCTGCTGCTCTCAAAAACATCTATGGGGATGCAGCGGGTGTTAGACCAATTCACCAAATTCTGTAGGAACAGGAATCTGGTGATTAACATAGATAAAACAAAGTACATGGTGTTTAATGCCAGTGCAACCAATTGCCCACGCCCGTCAATGGATGGACGAGCCCTGGAAAGGGTAAATAATTTCACTTATTTAGGCCTGACCTTAAATGATAAAATGAGTTGGGAAACTCAAATGACTAAGGCTAATTTAACCCTTTCTCAGTCTACGGGGGGATCCTTAAAGTGCAGAAATCTTGTGTCCATAAAGTAGTCAGCATACCGCTGGAAATATATAAGGTTCAAACCAGATCATCCACCCTTTACGGGGCGGAACTCTGGGGCTATTGTCCAGCGAATGAGATTAGCATATCAGAGAATAAATTTATTAGACAGCTGCTCTCCTTACCAAGTAACACTCCTCTAGTTCCACTAAGGTTGGATATAAATCTGAGGCCCATTGCAGAAGTAATTGCCTCACGCCCGCTCCTCTATTGGCGTAGATTGTGGAGTGTCCCGGAGCTTGAGTGCTATAGAGAAGAACTAAAGATTGTGATGGCACGCCCAAGTGCAGGGAGGATAAAGTGGCTATCCTTTATAAGGGGACAGGCGTCTAGGATCGGCATGGAGAATCTCTGGTCTAACCTGGAGGACACATGCAAATCCATCTCAAAGAGAACCCTGGCTGAGTCTATAAAACATTACAACTTAGAAGAGGTCCTTCGATCAGCCAGGCCTTCTAGCCTCACTGACAGCTTTCTGGATTCCAAGAATGTCTACAGTTTTCAGAAGGAATTAGACACTATAGAACCTGTCTTAGCAAAAAAACTGTATTTACAGTTCAGATATGGTACACTACCCCTCCACTCTTACACCGATAAATGGAAAATGGGTTTAGTTCGTCCTTGTCCAGGTTGCAATGATCCAAATGAATCCTTAATCCATGTGATCTTGTTTTGTCCTGCTTATTCTGTTAGCAGAAAAAAATGGATCATACAGCTATGTGTGAACCTAGGAGTCAGGAACTATATAGAGTATTTTAGAATTTTAAAAACTGATACTAATGCACTGATAGTTACTGCTATTGCTAAATTTTTGTTTTCGATGTGGTTAATTAGACGGAGACTGATTCGGTAGTAGTAACCTACTTTAATGTAGGTAGACAGTTTTGTCTCAGTAATAACTAGCCTTCCACCGTGTTTTAAACTTTTATTCCATGTATTTTACTGTCTTAGTGTTTTTATCGTCACATTATAAACCACACGCTAACTGATTTATTGCAAATATCTAAAATGAGATGTAACTGTGTATTAGTCTATTCTTGTAAATGTATTTTTCTATTTTCGATGTACTTTTATCGCTCATAAACAAACCGAAATAAAGTAAAAAAAAAAAAAATCCCTGATAATCTTTAACATATATATTTTGCCAGAGTCGGACTGGCCTATAGGGCAGTCAGGCAGTGCCTGATGGGCTGCTCTGACAGGTCTAAGTGTGCTGCTTGTTTGCCTGTTTGTGGGCATGTTTTATGGTCTGCTGGGTCGGTTTTGACTGTTGGTTTCCCTGATGTTACCACAAACATTGCCCGCAGCAAGATCAAATCGATTCCATGAAAAACACTTATACAGCTTGTCTTTACAAGTTCAATACTGTCCCCATTTGCAGATAGAGCTAGTTCTTTAGCTATCTAATTCATTAATGGGAGACACTTTTATTTTGTTGCCCGGACTTATTTTCTGTCCCAGTCTGACCCTGTATTTTGCTCATCTGTACACACCATGCTTCATGCTAAACCCACCAGAATGAAGGTGCTACTGCCTTCAGCCTCCATGAGGCACTATTAAACTCAGACATGATTGATGACTAACTATAATCAATTACAGTTGTAAGTCTCATGATCAGAATATGCCTGCTTACCTTTTTGGCCACTCTAAAAACTTTATATATCTCTATCTCCTGTCAGATGTTAAACAATAATTTTACCTCTGTCTTTTCTTATTGTAAAACGTGCCATTACCCTCTGGCTTCTAGCAGTGCAATATCACAGGCCAGTAAATGAAGACACACAAAACAAGTGAGAGAGGCCCCATAACCACCAAAAGGGGTAGGGCACCAAATGGACCGTAGTCAAGGAAAAACAAGCATTTACAATGCAATGGTCTCGGCATTATTAAAGGTAGAGCTATTGGCATTGCTCATTTCTTTTTTAATCATAAATAAATGGCATCGTCATTTACATTGCCAATAGCTTAATCGTTTGCATATGCGAGACCTATTGCATTAGCACCCACACACAGAGTAAGTAGTAGAGTAGGAGAGTGAGTAGTTGATAGTAAGTAGGTGAGAGTTATTAGTAAAGAGAGTATTAGAGAGCGAGTAGTAAAAAGTGAAAGAGTGAGTATTATATAGTCAGAGAGTGAGGCAGGATATAAGTCCCTTGTAGGTTTATATTAAACACAATAGTTTTCTCAAGCACAGTGCAAGCGCTATACAGGTGAAACCTAAAATGAGTACCAGGCATTAGCAAACGATCACCTGAATGGAAATGTACAGATTTGTTTAATCCTGCACTTTGGCCCTGACAAATTTTGTGGAAACCGGATACTGTAAAATATTCAAAATATATATGTTCACAAACCGACGCACTTACTGTTGACATTTGTGTTCAACTTTTAGGTTGGTTTTGAATCCTGGTGTAGCTGGCACATGCTTTTATCTTTCATGGGCTGATAAAATGAGCATCATTCAGTTGTGCATATTAACATCAGTTTTTAAAGGCTCTAAGAATCTGGGGAGTTAG
The DNA here is from genome assembly GCF_964261635.1 of Lissotriton helveticus. Taxonomy (NCBI): domain Eukaryota; kingdom Metazoa; phylum Chordata; class Amphibia; order Caudata; family Salamandridae; genus Lissotriton; species Lissotriton helveticus. The sequence goes on from NC_136061.1 coordinate 1,038,352,621, forward strand.
TGTTATACATAAGATCAATGCTTCTTGGACAGGTCAATGAGTTACAGACTCGCTGATGAGATCTGTGTATCAGCTGGAGATCAACTCATTTATTTTTTCTGCTGTTAATAAACTTCGCAGCAATGAGTTTGAAAAGACACATGTATATATGTGCGCACACACATGCATACACAGGTGAACACACACTCTTGATGGGGAGGAGTGAGGAAAGCCACGGATTAGTTTAGGGAAATGAGGGGAAAATAGCACACAAAGAAAGAGCAAAAATATTTGCACTCCCAGGTAGCATGGAGGGAAAAATAAACCAGATATATGATACAACAAGTAACATTACACCTACAACTAGCCAGGCCTGTTGGCGTTGCCAATGGTTGTTAGTTGCATAAGCAACAACTATGGCTTTCTTGAGTAGAATATTGAAAATACTTCTGTTCTGAAATGATGAGACTGAAAGAACTATAACAAGTCTCTTTGAAGTTACTTCAAAGGTAGCGCATAGGTACTGCTGCAGAGCTAAGATTTTTTTTTTCATCCTGCAGGTGAGGGCAAAAATGAAGAACCCGATAAGGACCTGTCCAGTCCCTGCTTTTGGAACTGCCGTGCTGAGCACCGGCAGGACCCTGCCCACTTAAAGCACTGCGTTAGCGCACTTTTTTGAGTTGTCATATTGGGTCTGAGCTTGACACTGTGCTCTGCATGTCCATACACCATAGTGGCTGAAATGCAGTGTCTGATGCATTTCGGAATCTACGATCTGTTATACTCCACCTGGACACATTTTTGCATATTGGAACTTCTTAGTTATTATTATTTTTTTTTTATCTAAGCATTGGTATGCTTTCAGAAGACAGGCAATAAGTATGGTCTGTTTGCAGGTTCACTAATTTAAGCACTGCACTTAACACCATGGGCTGTTGGTTGTCCAAGATAATAATGAGGTATTGTGCTACCTAACAGATTGTGTTTGCAATATCAAAGAAAACTAAACATTTGCAAATTGTCTCAGCTCTAAAAAGCTCCAACTGTGGCTTTTGTCATAGAGTTTATAGGCATCAGCAAACACAGCAAGCATTTTTTCACTGGGGTGAGGGGGGTCTAATAAAGAAAATCTTTTCCAAGAGGGTAAATGATGCGTAAGCATATATCTGGTCACATGTCACGTCATGAAGCAAGTGCAGCAACGCATGGAGGCCTTTTTAATGTACTGATGCAAAAACAAAACCATTCAATCGTGAAGGGACGTGTTTAAAGCTCACTTGAAGAATATGGTACATATTAGAAACGAACAGGTAATAGAGAGCTAACGTTGTCTGTACCAGAGGCCTAAAAGGGTAACTTAGCCCACTATTTGATTCTAGATCATGAGAAACGTAATAGTTGAGGTAGACAGTTCTTTTGCAAATATCTAACAATTATGTTTACTTGCACTCCAAAGTCATGAAAATAAAGTCCTCACAAGCAAGTGTGGCACCAGCGCTCTCCTGCTCCACACACACAGAGCCCCCCCCCACACACACAGAGAGCCCCTCCCACACACACACACAAAGAGAGCCCCCACCACACACACACAGAGAGCCCCCCCACACAGACACAGCGAGCCCCACACACACAGACACAGCGAGCCCCACACGCACACACACGCACACACACAGCCCCACGCACACACACAGAGCCCCACGCACACACACAGAGCCCCACTTAAGTGACCTATGGATGAATTTGAGCGTTCACTGATTCCACTGTCTGCCCTGGAAAGAAGCAGTATAAAATGAAATGTGTACATAAAAAGACAATCGTCCCACAGAATCAGATGTGTCAACAATTTTGACTTTTAAGTGTATTCCACACTTACCTTAGCATTGCATCGACCCAAGGGCTATGTTCCTATACACGCTATGCTTGGTGACTGTGGATTCTTGTGGGAGCATCACAGTCATGGTGACGTCACAATGCTCGCTCGCTCGCTGTCAAGGACCTTCTTCCCTGCTGACCTCTGACTGAAGGTCAGCCAAGAGTATCGTTTCTGGAAACGCTCTTATTACTTCCGAAAGAGGTTCTCTCAACAACAGATTGTCTCTCAGGGGGGTTATCCCAACAAGGAGGGACCAAGTATTGCCTTGTCAAGAGGTGTTTACTGTTTTTTGGTCTGCCACGAGCCAATCCACCACGTACCCAGCCACGGTCCAGCCTCTGGACCAAAGGAAAGGAAAGGAGCCCAATGTTGTAGGCCCCCACCACTCCCTCCAGCTCCGGGGCAGTGCGTCACCTGTTCCTAGGCCCTATGTCAGGTCCCGCTGCCATCTGTGTCTCAGGACCGATTTCAGGTGTCAGTTCAGGTCTCCACTTAAGGAGCGTGCATGTCCCAGTCCCTTAAGATCTCTAATGTTCAGGCCCGACCCGCCAGTGGCCCACATCTTACCTCAGACGTGCTCCGCAATGTCTGCCCAGCTCCCGTAGGCCGCTGGGGAACCACGGCACTGAAGCAGCCGATTCAGATGCAGCGCAAGTCTGCCTAGCCCCCGCAGTGTCCAGGAGTAGAACAGGCCAGCCCCAGCCACCGTGGCAGACAGTCGATCAGGCGCTCGGGCCGGAGGGGGTGGCAGCGGAGATTCGCAACCTCATACTCCTCCACATGGGCAACTCCACTTCCAGCAGAGGGAGACAGGCTCAATCTTCTTCTTTCGCCATCTCGGGTCTCCGCAGCTCTCCGGTGTTCACCTCGATGGCCGGCGGCATAGGTGGCCCCGGCACCAGATCGGGGCAGGAGGGCACAGGTGGTCTCTGCTCCCACAGCCCCGCCAAGATGCCCACTGCCACAGCCTCTCAGGCAATAGCTCGAGCGGTCCGCTTCGTTTACCGCTCTGCAGTTCTGACGCCCATCTGCCCCGGGTGGTCGCGTGTCTCAGCACCAGGACCGGCAGCTCTCTCTCAGGTCCACATGGCAGCCAGCTCTCTTCACTCTCCTCAGCCCCCTGGGTCGTGCACTCCCCAGGCTTCTAAACCAGCAAGCACATCGGAGCTACGGGCTCACGCATCCGCTATTGTTGGCTTAGCAAGCTAGCGGGACGAGGAACAGGGGGGTGGGGGGGCCGAAAAAGCGAGCGGGATGAGGAACAGGGGGGTGGGGGGGCCGAAAAGCAAGCTAGCGGGACGAGGAACAGGGGTGTGGGGGGGGGTCGAAAAGCAATCTAGCAGACTTACCTAAACATGCGAGCTCCGGCTGATCACCACCATCTTTCTCCGAGGCGAGGAGAAAGCACCGTCATTTTGGGATTCGGGGGCGTGGTTTTCGTTCTCTCCTCTTCCCATTGGCTGGAAGGTAAAATTCCAGCCAATGGGAAGAGGAGAGAACGAAAACAAGAAAGAAGAGAAAAAACACGCCCCCTAATCCGAAAAAGACGGGCTTGAACCGAGTGACGCCCCTCTCCTCCAATGGCTGGCCAGCATTTACGAGGCCAACCAATGGAGAAGAGAGGCGGGTTCAAGCCCCCTAATTAAGAAACATTAAATCTCGGAGCTCTGCCCACACTGCTACGCAGTGCGACGCAGTCCTCGACCTAAAAACCTTTAGGTATACTTCACAAAACAGAGCCAAACCACTCTTCCTATCCAAACTATCACCAGGGCATAACACCATCAAAGTCTCAACATAGCGACAATATAAAAATATTTTATTACAATTTCAAATATTCATGAACATGAGATCATCATACATAGTAAAAGGATAAAAACATACACAAAAAAATTCAATCAACACAGTTGATCATTGTGAGAAATTGCTAGAAAATTATTTCTAATCATCAAAAGGCTAAACATTAGACAAGAATCATCTGTGAGACATCGACAGTTTGATACATTTGATATTGGCAATTTCACAAATGTCATCACAATCTATAGTTCGCGTTTTCTAGTATGTGTCGACGCGTTTCGGTGGATATCTGTATTCAAAGAACCACCTTCCTCAGGACAAAAGATATAATCACTCCCACATGGACATATGGATCTATACATGTTTACAAAAGAATATACAAAAAAAACAATCAGTTAGCCTTTGTAATTAAAAAATATATTACCTTTGAATTATAAAAAGTGTTTATACCCTGGTGATTCATCCCATTACCATTCACTCATTACAACTCAAACCACTTTCATACATACATAACTCATGAGGGTTAATTTATGCACGCATCCTGACCATTGGGGGGCATAATTCTCTCCACCCCACCCGGATTAGGGTGTCTAAACATCCCATATAAATTGATAATAGGTGTATTCCAAGTGCAAAATGAAATACGGGTGAGAGATACATTGTGGACCTATTCAGTTAGTACATGATTGAGGTCTTATAAAAACAAAAACATTTAATATGTATCTACCTGTAGCGAATCAGGATACACATCTAATTGCAACCGCAATACATATTATTTGCGGGCCCAAGTACGAGGATTAAATAATCTCACTGTAGGGCATCCCCTTCGGATATAGGAGTAAATCTGTGGAGAATAACAACCCTTATTTCTTAAACAACTCAAACTTTGGGACATAATATAAAGGCTGAATGGCTAACAGGTCGTACCTTAGAGTTTAAATAAAACTCCTCATGCTGATGATCTCGTTGTGAGACTTAAATCCCTGCCGCTGAAACAAATGGAAAACACATAATGAGGCACCCAATCGAGATAATCCCACTTTTATGGTTGCATAATTAATTCTGAAAATGTTACCTTCAGATTGTGTTGCATTCTTTAACATGGCATGAGAAGTATACCTAAAGGTTTTTTTTCCTTGACTACAGTAACTGAAGACATACATATTGTTTCTGATGTGAAGCCAAGTCTCCCTTCAGCTGGCAAATGTTTAAAAGTATACAAAGTACATTTTTAGGAGGTGATCACTATATATGTTATGTATAAATAGATACATGAGGATGGAAAACTGACTGTGGCGAAGGAGTTATTCCCCTTTCCACTCCCCAATCTGGAGGCCATTCTTTCTCATCTTGTTTATTGGCAAAAACAGGGTTCTCTCGCACCAGATTGCCCCACTATGTTCAAAACCATGTGATTATGGGTATCTGTTATAGGTGCCTGCCATGTGTGGTAAATAAAATATTACCCTGGCAGAATTTCTAGGCATTAACAAAATATCATGCATCAAATGAGAGACAGGATCCGTGGTGTCCAAGTTAAAATGGGCTTTATTCCAATAACTCGAGTCAAAGGGAGAATATGTTCCATCACCACTGAGGTTCAGGAAGAGTAATCTAACATTTAATAACAATGAACAGAATATATACATTTTACTCCTTGTACATAGGGAGGAGCGCTCCAGGCAGAGCAAGAAAGAAAGAGATAAGAACATGTGGGCGTACACTTGATGAGTCATAGGTAGATGATAGGTAGATGTCATAGGTGGGTGGGTACTTAGGGGAGGAGTTTGCATGACCAGCTGGAACTCTGCCCTAATTGTGCAACTTTGAGCATGGCGTGCAATTGACGTGTAACTGGGAGGAGAGCTGACTTTCGGCCTAGCAGAGACATCTCTTGTGTCAGGGCGAAAAGCACATCTTGTACAATCTGATATGATAGGGGATGTAATGTCTGAAGCAAAAGGTTGTTCACCACTAAGAATCAGAAAAGCATATATTTCTCCGTTCATTGCATGGGGGCTGAGACAGAGAGCTAGGCCTTATCTGTCGCGAACGGGTTCTGTTTACATTTCCTCACCGGGCAGGGATGCCACTCTGTACAGCAAAACAGATAACTGTTATTCATAACACTGTCTTGGCAGAAGTTCAGAAAGTGGTTCAACCACAAAAAAATAAAGGGCTCAGTACGATATTTATTTAAAAATGCACAATGCAAAATGCAAAATACATGGGCCTTTATTTTAGCTTAACGTTTGGGAGACTTTGATGACTTGACTTGCAGGACATGTTTGCAGAGGCCTAGTGATTCAGGCCACTACGAGAAATATGCATGGGTGACATGCACATGAATGTAACATAGGGTATATGTAGTGGACATTATTTGGTCAGGCAAAATATCATTTTCCACACATGGTTACTAGGGTTCTTACTATTTATCTTATTAGTGCTTCAGTAGATCACGCCCCATACTTAGTAACCGGCATCGAGAAGTATCATCCTCTTGACCCGGCTGTGGGTTCAGTTTATCCAGCCAAGGCTGGTTTTACAATCGACATCCAGAGCAGCCTCTTCACCAGCACAACTAGGAGTTTCATATTCTTCCTCTGCTGCTATCTTCCAGAACGAATGTACACTTGTTACCAAATACCATGGTGTGCCATCACGGTGTCACTTCACAAACCATATGTGTTTATTTAACCCCATGTCACAGATTCAGTGAGTCAATTAGTCTTTATTCGTTTTTTTAACAAAAAAGAGTACAAAACCTCTTAAAATCTATACTAATATAATAAAGAGAGAGCCCAAACCTTTGAGGCGGGTAATCTCAGGAACCACAGCACCAATCACAACACCCAATACAGCGTTGGAAAGGGCCGTTGCAGCAGAAGGACATAGGCTATGCAGACGCCCACCATATACATTTAAAAGGTAAAAGAACCGTGCCAGCAAAGTAGTCCCTTGTGGGCGTGTCTGCGTTGTGCTGTGCGCGTGTGCTGGGGGCGTGACAAACGCTGGGGGCGTGTGGTACGTTCCGCCCTTCATGCCATGTCTCATATCGTGTGCTAATCCCACCCTGCTCCCTTTAAATACCCCTGCACCCCATAATCATAACCCACCCTTACTCCTTAAAATACCCCAACACCCTTAAACACTAACCCATCTTAACCCTATAAATATACCCTGTACCCAAAACCCAAAACCTAGCCCTGAACCCTATAAATACCCCTGTACCTCAAAACCCAAACCTACCCCTGAACCCTAAAAAAAAACCATGTACCCCAAAACCCAAACCTACCCCTGAACCCTAAAAAAAAACCCTGTACCCCAAAACCCAAACCTAGCCCTGAACCCTAAAAATACCACTGTACCCAAAAACCACCCCCGAACCCTAAAATACCCCTGTACCCCAAAACCCAAACCTAGCCCTGAACCCTTAAAATACCCCTGTACCCCAAAACCCAAACCTACCCCTGAACCCTAAAAATACCCCTGTACCCCCAAAACCCAAACCTAGCCCTGAACCCTAAAAATAACCCTGTACCCCAAAACCCAAACCTACCCCTGAACCCTAAAATACCCCTGTACCCCAAAACCCAAACCTAGCCCTGAACCCTAAAAATACCCCTGTACCCCAAAACCAAAACCTAGACCTGAACCCTTAAAATACCCCTGTACCCCAAAACCAAAACCTACCCCTGAACCATAAAAATACCCCTATACCCCAAAACCCAAACTTAGCCCTGAACCCTAAAAATACCCCTGTACCCCAAAACCCATACCTATCCCTATCCCTAAACCCTAAAACTACCCCTGTACCCCATAAGCCAAATCTATATCTGAACCCTTAAAATACCCAAACACCCCAAAACATATACCTCAGTACCCCAAAACATATACCCCTATACCCATACTTACCTTATCCAAACATTAAAACACAACATGCTTTTACCATTCATGCATTTACAACGAATTTCGTTGTAAATGTATGCGTGGTAAAAGCATATAAAATGTAATGCCATGCGTTATAATGGCATTTCGGAGTCATGGTACATTTGTGACTAAATATGCGGAGTGATGGTATGCGGAAAGAAAGTTGCGGAATAATGGGTGTTTACCCTCCCCCAGTAAGTACATTGGTGGCACGGCGGCCCACATCTCCAGCAACATACTCATATTTTTTCACCACCCATTTAAAACATGCACAGGTCTCTCTCATTGATGGCCAGCACCGACATACACTTTTAGACACACCTCCCGCCACAAGTTCTAGAATTGCCAATTTTAGAGCTGGGGAGCTACGTTCGAATCTCGGCATCAGCTCAACATCCTGTGATTCCAGGCAAATCGCTTTGTCTCCCCGTGCCTACCACAAATGAATGTGTTCTTCTGTAATGTAAATTGTGCTCATGCCATGTTGTCGAGTTCGCGCTATATAATATTGCAAGGAAAAATAAAGTAGGGAAACTCGAGTTCACACACTACTGAACGCGCACTCTTAAGTGCATCAGCAGTGCACTGTGAATCGGAGCGTTTCACAGGCCTGTCACAGATAAGAAATGCTATCAAAACGAAATCCTACAAAACAATATACTACTGGCCGGCAGCAATTCATACCCGGACAACGTCGGGACGGGCTGCTAGTTATTTATAAAGATTGACATCTAAAGACACAAACACTGAGACAAGTAAAATAGCAATAGAAAAAAACAGTCCAAATAACCTAAAAATTACTGCACATCAGTCTCCCAAGTCTAGGTGCTTTGTTTAGGAATCTTATAAGTTTATCACGAATCATCAGTGATTCGAATCTTTGTAAATAAATAAGAGTGGACCTACATCACAGATTCATTGCACAACAAAGACAACTGTTATAGTTTGACTGAGTAGATAAACTTGTTTTCTTCGCACCCAGACTTTTATTTTGGGTTTCCAGGATTAATTACGACCCCATGACACTGTATGCACAGTTATATATTCTAGAATAAAAACCCAGGTAGGCATTGTTTTACTTTTCAATGTGGACCTGCTAGCCCGACATTATATTATAGCCATGTTTCCAGGTTAAGAACAGTGGCAGTCCTAAAACAAGTAATCTGTCTATCACTTATCACACAGAAGCTGTAATGCTTTCCTGCTTAACCCACTGTGTTCTGGCTTTGAATAGCCACCCCTAACAATGCCGATGGTTTGGGGGCCACAAGATATGACCCGCTCCTGTAGGCTACTGTAATCAGGACTGCTTACAGTGCTTCCATACATTGAACAACCTTAGAGATGCACAGAACTTTTTTCAGTAGACATGGCAGGCTTTCCAAAAATGTCTGATGGCTGATGGCATCAAGTTTGAGAATGTGTGAAGAGAGAAACATAATGAAAAACAAATTTTCTATCATAGAGGTTTTCCTAAAGTTAAAATGGTGAGTTGTATGAGAACATCCGTGAGTTCAGTTTTTCTCTATTCGATATGTAACAAACGCAAACATCATGTATCCATTGCATTTTACGGCATGTTGAAATTCTTCTCAGGCGGAAGTAGACACTTTGTGACAGAGTGGATTGCAACTGTTTCTTTTTTATTCACGCAAACCTCAGTCAAGGACCCTAATTGCCCTGTTACAACAAACTACTGTTGCACATGCTTCTGTCCATGGGCCTCTATGGAGTATTACGTTTCTTTTTAAAAACTTTTATTTCGGTCACCAGGACCACAAAAAGTAACAGAAGCACACAATGATACACATTATTAAAATAGCATATGTCAGGATTAAAAAAGAAACACTTCATTTTTAGTACAATTCACAATTTAGAAGTGGGTACAATGGGCTTTTACCGACAGGCCAAGAGGGGGGGAAGGAGGGACAGAAGATTTCACTACGGATAAAAATTCATGTCAATTGATGTTATGCGATCGAACATCAGCTAAAGAGAATATCAGCAATAGTTCAATAAATAGTTTAAAATGGCGAGATATGAGGAATTAATACTATTTACAATTCTATATACAAGATAGTCTAATGCTAAAAATTGATATCTAAGAAAAACTGTACATACAATAGTCACATTTATAAAATGCTGCTGGTAGACTTTTTATACATTTCTACACTTCTGAATAAAAGCCCACCTCCTACGCCACATTGTGTTTAAATATCTTGAAACAGCGAACACAATGGGTTCGGATGTGTCATATTTTAAAACCCGAAAAGCCTCCCTACAGTGCTCAAACCCCAGTTTCCGACAAAGCTGCACAAGCCAATAGCGCCTTGCATTTTGGTAGCCAGGACAGAAAAATCCTCTTTCTGTACGACACATTTTTTGGTGACCGCACGTACAGGCAAAGTGCTATGTCTGAACTGTACGTACAGCTTCCTTGCAGCCTGGGGAAGAATATCATCCAAAAATATTTCTAACTTATAGTTGTCCTTCACTGTAAGAAACTGTGTTGTTAGGGAGCCTAATTTGTGATTTGCTTGCAGTGCTCCAAGCTTTAAAGCACGAAAAGTTTTGGGCACTAGGGCACGGGGGACTGACGCACAGGTATCACCCGGAGTGCTCAACATAAAAGGTTGGCCACGTTTTTTCACTCGTGCTTTACATAGGCAAACCAAGGGACCCTTTTCACCAAGCCTGGGTAAGATAAAAGCTCATTTGTGTCTGTCTGGTATGATGCTAGGTCGGGGGTTGCCCAAAGTCTTCGCCAGAACATCAACGGTTTTAGGGCAATTTCGTCCTCGATCGGGGTAATACCCAAATCTAAGCGCAAAGGGATTAGCGGGGTACTGGCCGGGAGACCCATTATTTGTCTTAAAAATCTATTCTCAGTTGCAACTAAAGTAGAAGCCGAGGAATGCCCCCATAATTCTGCCCCATACAGAGCTGCACCACGTGCTTGAGCCCTATACATTTCAAGCATGGGGCAAATGGGTTTAAAGGGTGATTCCCTGGCTAGTTTGGCTATGCTCCCGGCAATCTGTGAAAGCTTAAGCTTGGCTTTAGCTATTTGGGGTGCCCACTGCATGTCTTCTGATAGGGTGACGCCAAGATATTCAAATACAGACACCCTATCCAGACAATTGCCATTCAATTGTGGGTTAGGGCGGGTTATCTTGGGAGGGTTGACGATCATAAATTTAGTTTTAGCAGTATTGATCGCCAAACCCCTGTTACTACAAAATAGGGCAAAACTATCCAGTAACCTCTGGATGCCCATTGGTGTCTTTGATAGGAGGAGGGTATCGTCAGCAAACATCAATGCTGCCACCTTGGTGTTAGCTAACTTTGGGGCATCGTTGTTTGCTACTTCGGCCAGAAGCGGAATTAATGCTTTGACAAAGAGGCAGAACAGGGTCGGTGCAAGTACACAGCCCTGCCTTATACCTCTGCCAACTGGGAGTCTGCCGGTTAATTCTCCTCCCCTACCACATCTGACTTTGGCATAGGTGTTAACATGCAAATTGATCAGTATGTCAAGTAGGTAAACAGGGATCCCCATACCTCTTAAAACCCCCCACAATTTGGGTCTGGGGACGAGATCAAAGGCGGTTTTCAGGTCCACAAATATCAAGTAGAGGCTGCCACCATCCATTGATACTGTCTTCCATGCGATAAGTTGAAATCTAAATACTTGGTCGAGTGTGGAGGTGTTTTTCCTGAATCCTGCCTGGTATGGACTGATGATATCGTTTTCCTCCATCCAGCCCTGGATCCGATCCAATATTACCCTAGCAAACAGTTTTGTGTGACATCGATCAAACTGATTGGTCTATAGTTTGCTGGCAAAAGCGGAGAACCCTTTTTGAGAATTGGTACAATCTCAGCCCCGGTGCAGGTCTCAGGGATGGGCATGCCGTTCATAATGGCATTGAACAATACTAAAAAGTAGGGGCCCCAAATTAGCGGCTCTTCCCGAAACATATCCCCAGGGAGTTTGTCCAACCCAGGGGCTTTTCCTGCAGGTAATCTTTGTAACGCTGAGCTATTCTCTTGTAATGTTATTTCCTTACAAACATCGTTTGCCTCACTACTCAGTTGGACCAGATGGGCTTCTGTACTTAGAGGTTCTGGGCAGAATAAACCCCTAGAGTCTACCTGTAGGGCCTGTTCCTCATCAATTGCATATAGCTTTTGAAAGTGCTCAGACCACACTTCGGCGGGCAAATTGGGTTCACTGGCAGAAATACCTTCCTTGCAGCCCATTCTTATTATTAGCCAAAATGCTTTCATATCCCGACTTAATAGGGCAGTTTTAATATTTAACCATTTGTTTTCTTCCCAGGACTGTTTCACGCTAAGAACAACTTCTTTATAGTGGGCTCGTCTGCTTTTTATCAATATCTTTTCTTCCCACTTTATTGCCTCCAACAATGCTTTCTTGGCCTTACGACATTTGTCATTATACCATGAATGTGGCGAATCTTTGGTTTTCCTTGGGCGACTAATGGGGTTTAGCATATCAGCTAGGTTAGCTATAAGCTGGTTATGAAGCGTTGCAACCGAATGTAAGTAAGTATGGTTGGCCCCGTCACCCCTAAGCATGCCTATTTCTTGCAATATCGGGATGATAGTTCCATAGAGCTCTAGGAGTTTCTCCGGAGATTGTTTCATAACACCCCATTTTAACCTTCTCCTGTCATTGGCAATAATTAACCTATCACTGGTCAGAGACTCACTAGGAGGAGATATGCCTGAATCTGGAACCCCAAAGGTTAATAACAAGGCATTATGGTCACTATCCATCCGAGGGATGACCTCGAAGTCCTTAACCCAGTGCCAAGAGCTGCACTCCACCATGATATAATCTATTTGGGAGGCCTAACCAGTTCTATTAAATGTCGGCCGACTGGGCCTGTCAGATGGAGCGCGGCCATTGCAGGCCCTCAGGGAGTGTGTTAGGGCGATGGCATTAATCTGCAAAACCAGGGGTGACCAGGATTTTACTGGGTAAGTTTGAGAGTCAAGTATAGCCCATTGTAGATCCTCCTCGCCGATGACAGCATCATGAGAACCTAAAAGAGGTTCAAAGTGGCAATTTAGGTCGCCCTCCACTATCAATCTTGAGTTAGGTGGCAGCATTGGGATGAAAAGATTTAATTCCTCCAATGTTTTTGACTCCTGAGCAAGCGATACAGGGCGGGAATAGATATTAATGATTGCTAATCTCAGTTTGGATGGGAAGGTGAGCAATATTGATTGGATGTCTTGTGAGTGGGTGATTAGGGTGGTGGGGTGGCAGTCCACTTGAGAACCTACCCATATAGATAGTCCCCCCGACGGCCGTCCCTCCCCCCTGTGCTAGCAGGAATATTATAAGTAGCAAAACCCACCCTTCCACAATCCTCTCTTGCCCATGTCTCCTGAAATAAACAGACATCAAACTAATCAACAAACCCACCCCATTCAGGAGATGATAATTTAGCCTTGATACCTGCCAGATTCCATGACAGAATCTTAAGATCCCACTTTGCTTTGGTGTCTCGTCAGGCAGGCTAGGGATAGTTTCTGATGTAGTCTGAGGGTTAGAGGAATTTAGGGCGACCATAGCAGGATTAGTGGGGGTGGTGAGTGGAATTAAAACAGTGGGAAATGCCCTTACCCCCTCCCCAGACATTGTCCCCGCAGGTATATCCATTTCGGGTTTCGCGGCAGCCATGGGTAGACCCTGTTGGTTCCCCGAGCTTACCGTTATATTCCCTTTCTGTCTACCCTTGGAACTCTTACCACAGCTAATGGCTTTCGTGTTAGATAGTCAATCCACTTCTTCTAGAGGGCCATATCGGTTGCTAACTTGCAGATTATACAATGGGAGCCTATTGGGGAAGTATTTATGGGTCAGCTGGTGTCCCTCCAACCTCTGGTTATTAGCACCTGTGAGCGTCCTAGGTCGCTCTTGGTCCAGATGTTTATCATAGAAGTAATCAAGACGGAACATTCTTATTCCTTTGTCAGATCCATTTGGTGGGCTTCTTTGGTTCAGTAGGGAGCTTACCATCAGGGGTGTTTTAAAGTTGGTATTTTTCCTGTTGGGTCCCACCCATTCTACCCTTCTAACCATCAGAATATCCCCTGCCTTCTCATAGGGAAAATGCCTATGTGTTGCCAGCCAAAACAAGCTCTTATTTCTGAGGTCCAGCTGTGACTCTTTCTGGGATGCCTTTAGAGGTGGCACCCCAGTTAAGACTACTACATAAGGTAGTGATTGTGGGGGGGTCTATGGTTGGCAACACAACATTACCCCTGCCCCTTGTATCTATATTGCTTGCATCCTGTTTCTCCCCTGCGATTATAGGATTAGAAGGGGTAAATACCGGTAATTGACTACTTCCTGTCATGCCTGGTACTAATGCTTGTGGGCTATTATTACTCTGGGCATGCTCAGATTGAGTAGGCAGGAATTGTTTGGCTTGGTTATTACAAAACCTTGGTCTGCTAGTACTCGTTGGATTGTTTGCGGGTCTCATGGGGCATATACTGGGTCCTTTAGATGGACTCTCCCCTCCTGGGCCATTGCTTGTATCAGGCGGAGTAGAGTGTATCTGCCTCACCATTACCCTATCTGTCAGAAGTCTCACTTGCTCAGCTAGCGGGGCAACCTCTTTTTTGATTAGATCACCCAGTTGCATCAAGAGGTCCGCAATCAGAGACTGGGGGCAGTCCGGGTATTTAGGTGCAGAGATCACGCTAAAAGTGGGATCTGCTCCAGGATCCCGGGCGCTAAAAACTGGTCACACCTAGTCTTCGCCTTCTTATTTGTAGTTACTTTCCCTGCTACTAATTTATACTTCCCTTTTTTCCGTGTAGTCATACCCTTATTAACCAGTGATATTACATTAACAGCGGAGGTCACATGTAATAGGGCTGATGCTGTCTCACCTACAGGTGATGGCGGTGTACCAGGTGAGTTCACTTCAATGGGAAGATCTGGGGTGGGGCAGCAAAGCTCCGGGGTGATAGAAAGCCGCCTTTCGGTCCGTTGTATTTCTGAGGTAACAACACCCAGGGCCCTTTGCAACATTTTGTCAATTGAGGTCACTGGTGGAGGTGTTGCTACAGGAGACTGCCCCCTAGCTGCATTTTTCTTTGTAATGCCCATATTTCTCCCCATAATTATTGCCTAGTGGAAATTAACTAGAAAGATCACACCTTAACCAAATTACTGTAAAATACACTTCCACTATCTAAAGGGGACCAAATTCCAATATTGCCCCAAGGACACAACCCAACACACTTATTATTGCCTAAGCTTGTTATAGCCAGTTAACACCCCACAATTAACCGTCTCTCCTGAAGAACCGGGGTTTAACCCAGCGGCGTCAGGGGCACGCCTAAGATCTTCGAGTTCACCTGTCTTGGTATTCAAAGACACGGAATACTTCTGGATGGCGTCAGAGACCAAGTTTATTAGCTGCAGCTAGTAACAGTGATCCTAGAAATACATCACGGCGTAAATTCTCAGGAGACTGCTAATTTTACTAAGGCAAGACGTCTCCTTTTATATCCAATATTCACATTATAAATGTACACCCACTGCACAAAATTCTAACCAATAAGATACATTTTCAAACAAAGTATCACATAGCAAAAACACAATTTACAGTATCCCAACCCAAAAGTTAATTATTAGGAATGTCCCAAATTCAATCTCCACAAGCCGGACAAACCTATAATTGAAAGCATAACCCATGTAATGAAGAAACATAAAAAAGAAACAGTAACAGATGCTGAACAAGATAAAGCATGTGCCAGGAAACTAAAAAGTTAACGATGTCCTGAACATTGATTGGCAATCTCAGATAAAGATCGATCAGGGAAATTGGCTTTACGAGGTCAGTTTCAGGTGAAGAGGTCAGTTTCTTACAGTTAATTTCAGAGTAAAAAAAAAACCTAGTTAATGTATACATGAACTAAGAAGGCCAGACCACTTCGTTCGCCAGGTTACCTTTACAGGCCTACGTGAGGGCAACACAAAATGGTGGCACAGAACAAAATGGAGTCAGACTCGCGAATTACAGAACCTCACTCCTTGCCCGTCTAAAAGTCGCTAGCAATAGTTTAGAGCAGGGGATGATATACTGTGGCTAAATTCCACGCTCCCAAAAAGAATAAAATTACTTGCAGTCCTTGTGTGTCTTCCGGTTGCAGTCTTTTTTTATGGGGATAGTTCTGTGGAGGACCAGGGGGAATGGCCCTGCCCTGCCTCCTCCTGTCGTGGGACAGGTGCGGGACGGGCCCGCCCTTGGTCCGGGATCCGCCCCGGGCACACCTGCGCGCATCCCCTCGCTGCCTGGGTCGCTCGGTGTTTTGTAATGCTGCCCCTAGCGCTCTCAGTGACGCGTTAGCAGTGCGCGACTGGAGGCTTCTGGGGGCTGCAGTCCTCTCCCTCCTAGGACTCGGGAAGTGATTGCAGCAACACGGGCGGCGATGGCCGCAAGAGAGCAACAGGATTCCACTACCCTGCTGCGTGGACCAAAAGGGCTGCTTCTGGGCTCCGGTGTTTAGGTTAGTGAAAACAGTCGCGTCCCCCGCTGAGTGGGTCCCTCGGTGTTTAGGGTGGTGAAAACAGGCGCGTCCCCAGTTGTCCTCGCTTCTGGTTCAGTGTTCAGCGCTGGTGTTCGTGTTAAAGCTGTGCTGCGTTCCCTTATTCATTGCTGTTGACGCCAATTATGAGCCCCTCGCGGAGGTAGTTCGGTGTGGCGGAGACCGGGTGCGGCTTGGGGAGGCGTTAGAGTCCGCGGCAGCAGTCACCACCAGAAGCGGGCGGCGAGGTGAGTGAGGAGTATTACCGTTTTTTACATGTTGATGGATTACCATACAAGTTGTAAAAAATATACAGTTTGTGATGATTCATCCTTCTGCACATCGCTTGCACATTCAGCCGATGTAGTGCAATGCACTATCTGCCGAGAGTCAGGTACCTTGCTAAAAGGGCTTCCCTATGTCTGCAGCTATTCCTTAATGTTCTGGGTCTACAAAACCTTGCTTTTTCCTTGTAAATGCAACAAGTGTCTGGTAAACCAGGAGCTGCCGAGGGCCAGTCACTTTAGTAAACGAGGCACCTTTATATCACCATCTGTTGGTTGGATGCTGTGATCTACAGCGTATTTACTTTGGTCCAATCTTTGTTTTTACTTTGTCATTTTAAAGGTAGATAGTATAATGTATTACACTATCTGCGGGAGTCAAACACTTTACTACACAAGACCTATAAACACCTGGGTTGCAACTTGCATGCTCTGCGTCTATTGTTTGTATACATGGATGCAGAGGAGCAACTAGAGCCGAATTTCGTGGCGGGGTGGAGGCTAATTTTGCCAGTAATGAGCTGAGAGGAGATGCATGGGCGCTAAGAAGGGGTGAAAAAACAACAAGCCTCGTTAGCAAGTAAATGGTCTTTTAAAGACCTGCAAAGTACTCGGCCTGCGGCTGCAAAAAGACGGATGCCAGACCAGCCAACCCACAGCAGTTCAAAACAAGCATTTGCAATGCAATAGGTCTCGCATTAGGAAAGTATGAGCTATTTGTATTGTAAATGACACATTTTTTATTTATGTGTTGGTTTTGAAAATAGCGAAATTAATAGCTTTGTCATTTACAATGCCAATAGTTATAACTTTCGCAAATGTGACACCTATAGCATTTGTAATGCAATATGTGTTGTATTTACGTGACTTAGATGTATTGCTATTACACATAACAATGGCTTTTAATTTTTTTAAATAATTAATACTTAAATAAAAGTTATTATAATTTATAATGGCGATAGTTTAAACGTTTGTAAATAACTTTTTTGAAGATTATGTTCAGTGTATTTTATTGTGACGTAAATTCAAGAACAGAAGTGAAATATTAACATCTTTTTGTGACATTTGTAATAAAGCTTCAAGCATTGAGAGAACATATTTGAACCAGTTGTTGGTGAATGGTTGCACAGATCGATGCTGTGGTGGCGCTGAGTGATGTTGTGGTGGCGACGAGGGATGCTGTGGCGTTCAGTGATGCTGTGATAGCGCATAGTGATGTTGTGGTGCCCCTGAGTGATGCAGTGGTGCCCCTGAGTGATGCTGTGGTGGTGCTGAGTGATGCTGTGGTGATGCGATAGATAGAGTGAGTACGATAGATAGAGGGAGGGCGATAGATAGATAGATAAGAGTGAGGGCGATAGATAGAGTGAGGGCGATCGATAGACAGAGATAAATAGAGTGATGGCGATAGATAGTGAGTGCGATAGATAGACAGAGTGAGGGCGATAGATAGAGTGAGGGCGATAGATAGAGGAGTGGTGGGGTTGTGTGTGTGGGGGGTTGGGTGTGTGGGGGGGTTGTGTATGTGTGGATGGTTGTGTGTGGGTGTGGGGGTGTGTGTGGGGTGTGTGTTTGGGGTGTGTCTGTGTGTGTGGGGGGGTTGTGTATGTGTGTTGGGGGTTGTGTGTGTGTGGGGGTGGGTGTGTGTGTGGGGGTGTGTGGGGGGTGGTGTGTGTCTGGAGTTGTGTGTGGGGGGTTGTGTGTGGGGTTGTGTGTGTGGTTGTGTGTGTGTGGTTGTGTGTGTGGGGTTGTGTGTGTGTGGGGTTGTGTGTGTGTGGGGTTGTGTGTGGGGCTGTGTGTGGGGTTGTGTGTGTTGTGTTTGGGGTTGTGTGTGTGGTTGTGGGGTTGTGTGTGTGGTTGTGTGTGTGGTTGAGTGTGGTCGAGTGTGTGTGGTTGTGTGTGTGTGGTTGTGTGTGTGTGGTGGTTGTGTGTGGTGGTTGTGTGTGTGTGTGGGGTTGTGTGTGTGGGGGGTTGTGTGTGTGGGGGGGGGTTGTGTGTGTGGGGGGTTGTGTGTGTGTGGGGTTGTGTGTGTTGTGTTTGGGGTTGTGTGTGTGGTTGTGGGGTTGTGTGTGTGGTTGTGTGTGTGGTTGTGTGGTTGAGTGTGGTTGTGTGGTTGAGTGTGGTTGTGTGTGTGTGGTTGTGTGTGTGTGGTTGTGTGTGTGTGGTGGTTGTGTGTGGTGGTTGTGTGTGTGGGGTTGTGTGTGTGGGGGGTTGCGCCTCCTTATGCATCCCCTGAAGAGGCGTAGGATTCTGACACATTCCCAGACTTACGAAACGTTATAAATCTTGGAATACGGCAGAATTCATGGGTGTTGCATGGGAACACCCACAGCAACACCCACGGAACGCCCCTTTCACAAAAAGTGTTGCATGAAAAGGTGCTGTATTTACAAGGCCACGAAAAGTCACACAGGGTGGCTTTTTACGTGGCCTTGTAAATACAGAACATAACCGCGGCGGTGTGTCAAAAAAGTGATGCAACGGTGGCGCTAGGGGCTTGTAAATATACCCCTATATCTTTGTTTGATGTGAAACTTCATTTACTTTGGTGTGGGGTGTGTGTTTGGGGTGTGTCTGTGTTGGGGGTTCGGGGTGTGTCTGTGTGTGGGTGTGTGAGTGGGGTGTTGTGTTTGTGTGGTGGGGAGTTGTGTGTATGTGTGGGGTTGTGTGTGTGTGTGTGGGGTTGTGTGTGTGTGGGGTTGTGTGTGTGTGTGTGTGGGGGGGGGTTGTGTGTGTGTGGGGGGGGTTGTGTATGTGAAGGTGTGTGTGGGGGTGTGTGTGGGGGTGTGTGTGGGGGTGTGTGGGGGGTTGTGTGTGTCTGGAGTTGTGTGTGGGGGGTTGTGTGTCGGGTTGTGCATGTGGTTGTGTGTGTGTGGCTGTGTGTGTGTGGGGTTGTGTGCGTGTGGGGTTGTGTGCGTGGGGTTGTGTGTGTGTGTTGTGTTTGGGGTTGTGTGTGTTGTGTTTGGGGTTGTGTGTGTTGTGTGTGTGGTTGAGTGTGGTTGTGTGTGTGTGGGTGTGTGTGTGTGTGGTGGTTGTGTGTGTGGTGGTTGTGTGTGTATGTGGGGGGTTGTGTATGGGGGGGGGGGGTTGTGTTTGGGGTTGTGTGTGTGTGGTTGTGGGGTTGTGTGTGTGGTTTAGTGTGGTTGTGTGGTTGGTTGTGTGTGTGTGGTTGTGTGTGTGTGGTGGTTGTGTGTGGTGGTTGTGTGTGGTGGTTGTGTGTGTGGGGTTGTGTGTGTGGGGTTGTGTGTGTGGGGTTGTGTGTGTGGGGGGCTGCGCCTCCTTATGCCTCCCTCGAAGAGGCGTAGGATTCTGACACATTCCCAGGATTACGAAACATTATAAATCTGGGAATACGGCAGAATCCATGGGTGTTGCATGGGAACACTCACAGCAACACCCACGGAACGCCCCTTTCACATAAAGTGTTGCATGAAAAGGGGCTGTATTTACAAGGCCACGAAAAGTCACACAGGGTGGCTTTACGTGGCCTTGTAAATACTGAACATCACTGCGGCGGTGCGTCAAAAAAAGTGATGCAACGGTGGCGCTAGGGGCTTGTAAATATACCCCTATATCTTTGTTTGATGTGAAACTTCATTTACTTTTGTTTTTGCGGTTTGCAAAGGTCAGTGTTTAATAAAGCCAGGTTGTCTAATGCTGAAGGGCACGCGTATTCCTTCTAAAACTATGCCTGATGTGTGCTGCTTCACGGTTGCAAGCTATTAACAAAAACTTAATATAAAAAAATCATACAACAATTGGCCTCATGTTGTGACATCTTCACCAAGTGCTGAGCTTTTAATAAGCATCACTTAATTCTGGGAATTGTAGTTTTGAATCTAGCACTACAAATACCGCTGGCGTTAGGAAACGTGTAGCTTTGTTGCAAATAAAACAGAGATGATCTGACAACAACCACTTTAAGGAGTTCTTTTTTGAATATACGTGCCATATTTAGCACAACTTACACTGTTATTTTGGGGAGTTATAAACATGTTAGTGCAACATTGACTATACAACGCGTTTGAAGTCTCGGCTTGTGTTTTGGTTTTTGCAGCCAAACCTGCCCAGTCTGCTGGCCCATGAACACTCACTCTGGCTTGTCCACCTCTAGTGCACACCACGGTGACCTCCCACATGTCCGCTACTTACACGTACTTCCCGTGAATTGAGCCCCATGCCCGGCCATCTCCGTTTGCTGATCTTTCAACAGTTATGTTCCGTGCTTCAGCGCTTCCTGGACGCATACTAAGCGTAGTCAAGGCTCTTCTGCTACAATGTATGGTGATCTAGGATTGGAGCACTGAAGGCTTCCCAGCCAATTCTAGAGACCGCACGTGTCTTTGTACGATCCGATCTTTCCTCTCACAGTCACGAGTCCCGCCCATCTTGAAGGGATTTGGGTAAGAGTTTAGGATCTGGATTGGGTTGGTGCCTGGGTACGAACCGACCCCTGAGAATATTTTGGCATGTCATTAACATTTGATTTAACAAGCGCAGCTGCAATTTAACCCCGACGGCTCTTCCTGGTTCCTTGTTGCCGTCTCTTCTGGCATTTCCGAAGTCCCGGGCCACGCACTCTTTTAGACAGCAACACAGCCTGCATGGGTGCGCGCGTGAGCGGGCTGACGTAAGAACCAGCGTGGTAGGCTGTACCTTTTTCTTTTCTTTCCAGGAAGAGCAGCGTGTGAGGTGATGCGGCGGAGCCTGTAGCAGCGGAAAGAGCCGGTGAGTGGGAGGGGGGGGGTGTGTGCGCGCGTGTGTGTGTGTGTGCGCGTGTGCGTGTTTGTCTGTGTGTGTGTGTGCGTGCGTGTCTGTGCACGCGTCCTGATACGATTCCGGCATGCTGTTCACAGGAGCAATGGGCACGCGACCTGATCCGATTCCTGAGGCTGCGCGTGCCCATCTCCTGTCTCCTGGGAAGCAGAGCCGGTGACTATAGGTCTCGCAGGTGATACAGTGCTTTTGCGCTGTAATCGCCAGGTGCGAGACCTAAAAACGGTCTGTGTGTGTGCCCCGGAAGCTGTCTCTGCCCAGGCTGACACAAACAATGAGGGGGGGAGGTATTGAAGCCCTTTGAGCCCTATGAGCGTTGCATGGAAGTATACCTTTTTAGGTCTGGAGTTAGCCAAGATCGTTTGATTTAAAATATATATGTGCAACATAGTTATTTAATGGGGCTTTTGGCCAGGTTTCTTCATCCATTGGTCTGTGTGATCGTGGGGTGTAGGCGGACCGGAATAACAGGCGTGGAGGCCGTATGTAGTGGGCTATCTCTTAGCCGATCTTTATTGTTTGTACACAGTTCAAGTGGGGAAGGAAGGGAGAACAGGGTCTTGAGGTGAGGCTTTTGTTCGTTGTCGCGGTGATGGTTCTGCGCAAAGGGAAGGCACTTGGCTGGAAGACGGGGTGAGGATTCCCAGAGAAGGGTTGGCCGGTCGAGCAGCGGGACGGTGGCTCCTCGGAGGTATGAGAAGGAGAGAAAAAGAGGGCCGTTAGTTCTATCGGCACAGAACGGTATGAAGCCGTCTACCTTCACCGGGGTTGTGACGGGAAGCCAAACGAACGTGAGGTAGGGAGGGGAGGAGTAAGAGCTGGAAAGAGGAAGAGGGGGTAGGTCGAAGGGTGACTGAGTGACGGGTCAGTGAGGGGGCAATATATACATTTGTGCCAGTGACAGCAAACGGGTTATTAATGTAGTGTAGGCGTATTTATAGAGCGCACTGATACTCAGGAGTGTCCTGGCGCTGTACTCATACCGCTAGGGAACCCATCCTGGCTTTTCCCTGTGAAATGTCCACTCCTGGGCATCCCTGGGGTGCAAACAGGCATCCCCAGCGCTCTAGGGGGCCGTTGTGGAGACTAAGCAAGCTATTGCCCAGAGTTGCAGCATGGGACTCGTGCTCAGAGTAGGCACCGAGGCGAGAAATCAGGTCCGAGGAATTATGAGCCCAAGAACCGCCGAGATCACCGAGATCAGCCGAGGCAGGATTTGAACCCTGGTCCCGGGCCAGGCCTCTACACCAGGGACTGCCGCTCTAAGCAGTGAGCCACACTTCTCCACAATGTTATGTACAATATACTACAGTGCTGGGTGCAAGGTGAATAAGGGTCTGACTATACACAGCGATATTTACACTCAAGGGGAGTCGGTACTCACTTGGCCCGCCGCAACTCTTTCCGCGAGTTGCGGCCGCTCTCCAGCTTCCTCCACCGGACTCCACCAGTCCTCCGTCCAGACTTCGTCTTCTTCTTCTTCCTCTCCGCTCGGCTCCCGGGGTTCTCCGCACGCTGTCTGCTGCCACGAGTCTTCCTGCTTGAACGCGCTGTTGTCCTCTGTTCCGGCTTTTCTGGGCTCCGCCTCTGGAATGTGGGAGGAACGTCCGGGGTCACGGGAAAGTCCTTCCGGGACTCCGCTTTCCGTGATTGGCTCCTGCAACGAAGGAGAGAGGGGAGGAGTCCGGGTTGCTATTGACGCCCGAGGATCATGAGTCGGGCGCCGTGATCGTGAGGGAAGGCGCGGCTTCGCCAAGGCAGGGGTCGTGACCCCTTCACATCCCCTTCCCCTAGCTGTCCTTCTTGATCGGGTTGGTGGGAGAGGGTATCGGCAAACATAATCGGCGTTGCCTTGATCAACGCCTTTCCGATGCAAGGTCCTGAACCTGAAGGGCTGTAGGGAGAAGAACCAACGAAGAACGCGGTCGTTGTGTCCCTTGTTCCGCGCCATCCACTCCAACGGGGCATGGTCGGTGTATAGGGTAAATTCGCGTCCGTCCAGGTAATAGCGGAGGCTCTCCACTGCCCATTTAATGGCCAGAGCCTCTTTTTCTACTACGGCGTAGTTCATCTCTCTGGGGAACAGTTTTCGGCTCAAAAAGAGGATGGGTCGTTCGTCTCCGTTGTGATCTTTCTGAGAGAGGACAGCCCCTAAGCCCTGTTCTGAAGCATCAGTCTGGAGAATAAAGGGTTGGGAGTAGTCCGGGCTGATGAGCACAGGACCAGACATCAGCGACTGTTTAAGGATGTTGAACGCGTGTAACAAAGAGGGGTCAGGCTGCCTTAGTACTTCTTCTGTCTTTGTGGTCTTCTTTAAGAGATCGGTTAGGGGGACTGCGACCTGGGAAAAGTTAGGGATGAATCTCCTATAGTACCCTAAAAAGCCTAAAAATGCGCGTAGTTCTTTCCGTGTTTGGGGAAAGGGGATGGACTGTATGGCCGTGATCTTCTTGTTTTGGGGTCGGATTAGTCCCTCGCCTAACAGATAACCCAGGTACTTGACTGTCTGTGCCGCTAAGGTGGTTTTTGAAGGGTTAATGGTGAACCCATAGGAACCTAGGGTGGAGATGACGTCTTGTAGGTGGCATAAGTGTTGGTCCCAATCATCACTGTAGATGATGATGTCATCCAAATAGGCCCCCGCGAAGTGGGAATGAGGTCGTAACACCTGATTCATGGCTCTCTGAAAAGTGGCGGGGGCGCCGTGAAGGCCGAAAGGCAACACGGTGAACTGGTACAGGCCTTCTGGGGTGGAGAACGCCGTTTTCTTTTTATCTTCGGCTCTCAATGGGATCTGCCAATAGCCTTTGCAGAGGTCGAGCGTGCTGATGTACTTGGCTTTCCCTATTCGCTCTATCATCTCATCAACACGTGGCAAAGGGTAGGTGTCGTAGGATGAGATTTTATTGACCTCACGGAAGTCGATGCAAAACCTGATCGATCCGTCTGGTTTTGGCACCAATACGATCGGCGAGTTCCAACTGCTAATGGAGGGTTCTATGATCCCCATACGTAGCATCTGGGCTATTTCCTCCTTGATAACCGGTCTACGAGCCTCAGGGACCCGATAGGGTCGTTGGCGTACCGTTTTGCCGGGTTCTGTTAGGATGCCATACTCGAGGACGGTCGTGTGGCCAGGGTAGGAGGAGAACACCTGTTGTAACGGCTTCAAGGCGGTACGGAGTTCCTGTTTCTGTCTGGCCGCGAGATCAGCGTCTATGCAGACCTCGTAGGGGAGGACAGGGTCTGATACTGTGTTAGAGAGAACAGGACGAGGGCCTACCCATTCTTTCAGGAGGTTCACATGGTATATCTGGGTGAGTCGTCGTGTAGGGTCTGTTTCTATTTCATAGGTAACCGGCGTCACCTGTCTCAGGACCGGAAAGGGACCTTGCCATTGGCCCAACAGTTTGTGGTCTGAGGACGGCATCAGGAGGAGTACCAAGGCACCCGGAAGAAAGGACCGTGGTTTTGTGCCCTTATCGTATTGCTGTTTCTGGTTTGCTTGTGCTGTCACCATGTTTTGTCGTACTATGTCACGTATTTGACCCAGATGGGTTCTAAGGTTCTCCACGTACTCCGTGAGGGGTCTGGTTCGGTCGGGTTCGGCCTCCCAGGCTTCTCTGGCCATGTCCAACAGGGAAACATCACTTACAACGAAACTTTTACAACGCACTACCATTACAACGTGGTCATTACAACGCAAACCATTACAACGCATTGCGCTGGGGGGCGCTCTAGGAAAGGGAATAGGTTAATTTACTATCCAATAACCTTCCCTAGTGTCCACGGGGACTGGAGTTGGAATAGTAAATTAAACTATTCACTATCCAACACCCAAAAGCGATATGCGTTGTAATGGTATGCGATGTAAAAACCGCGTTGTAACAGCATGCGTGGTAAAAGCATGCGTTGTAACGTCATACATCCGTCCAACAAGGTACGCGGGGGTCTCCCATACAGAAGCTCATAGGGCGAGAAGCCTGTGCTGCTCTGGACTTTGCAGCGGATCGCAAACAGCGCTAGGGGTAACATCTCTTCCCACCTCTTGCTCTCCAAGGCCAATAGTTTTTTTAAGGTGGTTTTTAGGGTGACGTTATACCGCTCCACCAGCCCATCAGTTTGGGGATGGTAAGCGGAAGTGCGTATCTGTTTAACGCCTAGTTGGGAACACACCTGTTTCATAAGGGCTGATACAAAGGGGGTCCCCTGGTCCGTCAGAATCTCCCTCGGGAAGCCTACCCTGGAGAAGATCGATATCAATGCCTTTGCTATGTTCTGGGAGGTGGGTTGTCGTAGGGGAATTTCTTCCGGGAAACGGGTGGCGTAGTCGACTAGGACCAAAGCATACCGACACCCACTTCTGGATGGTAACAAGGGGCCTATTATATCCATCCCCACCCTGCTGAAGGGGACGTCGATAAGGGGTAACGGCTGCAGAGGCACTCGGGGAGGCCGGTATTTACTATTCTTTTGGCAGATCGGGCAGGCGTGGCACTACTGTTTTACTTGTTGGTAGACTCCTGGCCAATAGAACTTTTCTAGGATAGCCTGTCCGGTCTTCTCATCGCTAAAGTGGCCCCCCAATAGGTGACTATGGGCTAGAAACAAAACCTTGTCGCGAAAGGGTCTGGGATTATCAACTGGGGTGTCTGTTGGGCTCCCCCCTTTCTATACAACAGGCCGTTCTTTTTATAAAAGTATGGACCTACTTGTAAGGGGTCTTCATTGTCCAGGGCACGTCCCCATGCATCCTGCAGGACGGGGTCTTCCTGTTGGGCAGCGCGAAACTCCCTGTCTGTTTCCCAGGGGTGTTCCTCCACACGAATGGGAAAAGCCGCAGTGTAGTTCCTCTTCTCCTTTTTCTTTTGAGTTTTCGTTTTATATGGTCTGGCAGCTGTTGTGTCTGTGGGTGGAGGGTCGTGGGGATACGGGGCCTCTGACCACCACTTTTCTAAGGAGGTGGTGGTGTCGTGTAGAAGGCGTGGAAGACCGGGGTAGTTGCTACCCAATATTACTTGCTCCGGAAGAGAGGGAATGAGACCCACAGTCAGGGTGCTTCCGTGATCCATGGGGTGTTGAACCCTGATTCGGGCGGTAGGGTACAGTTTCGTATCGCCGTGTACGCATTGGATGGCTACAGTACCGGTCACTGGCCCCACCGGGTGAGGAAGTTCCTGGGGTCGGAGCACACTCTGTCTGCATCCCGTGTCGGCAAGGGCTAGTACTGGGTGTTCATCAATTCGCACGGGGCAGTGGTATGCGGGAGGGTTGTTCCCCGCGGGGAGGCAGACATAGTTCCGGGCGAGACCCACCTCCATTGGTTCTTCTTTCTGGGGGCACACCCGGGCGATGTGTCCATATCCCCCGCAGTGGTAGCATTGGGGACCGGGTGTTGGTGGTCGGGGCATAACCGGGTAAGGAAAGAGAGGAGGGGGTTCCGGTTTCCTAGGTAAGAAAGGTCTCGGGGTCCGGTTGTGGCCATGGGGTTGGGGTCGATGTGGATGTTCCTCTTTGGGTTTCTGAAAGTCTTGTGCCCGACTGTAAGCGCTGGCGATTTCTATCGCGTTCTCCAGTGTGAGGCGGGCATGCTGACGAACCCATTTTTGTGTGTTAGGATGGAGAGAGGCTAGGAACTGTTCCAGATAGATCTTGGAGAGTATGTCTTCTTTTGTGGCCGTGGAGGACCGCAGCCAACGGTCGGCTAGGTCCTTGATACGAAAAGACAGGGCCCGAGGGGTCTCTTGCGGCCCTTCCTTGGCTTGGCATAGCCTCACCCGATAGGTCTCGTCGTCAATACCCAGGCGTTCTAGGATACAGGTCTTGATGTCGCCGTATGGGGTCTGTCCCTGGATATTGGCCTGTTGGTAGGCCGCTTGTAACCCGCCTGTAAGCAGGGGACCCAGATAGTGGCCCCAACGGTCAGGGGGCCAGGCCGCGGCTTGGGCCAGTCGTTCGAAATTGGTGAAGAAGAAGTCCGGATCTTCTCCTGGCACATACTTTTGGAGAACCACCGAGGGGAGAGAAGGGGCTGGTCTCTGTTGTCCTAGGACGTCGGTAAGTTTGCTCATTGCTTGGTCCTGGGCGGTGCCCTGACCTTTCAGGACGTCGTGTAGCTGCCCTCTGTCGTCCTCAGCCGTCTTGAGGAATTGCTCCATCATCTTCCCCAGTTGCTCCTGGGTCTCCGCCAGCTTTTTCACGGCGGCCTCCATGCTTCCGGGTGATCCCACTTCTGACACCACCTGTGATCGTGGGGTGTAGGCGGACCGGAATAACAGGCGTGGAGGCCGTATGTAGTGGGCTATCTCTTAGCCGATCTTTATTGTTTGTACACAGTTCAAGTGGGGAAGGAAGGGAGAACAGGGTCTTGAGGTGAGGCTTTTGTTCGTCGTCGCGGTGATGGTTCTGCGCAGAGGGAAGGCACTTGGCTGGAAGACGGGGTGAGGATTCCCAGAGAAGGGTTGGCCGGTCGAGCAGCGGGACGGTGGCTCCTCGGAGGTATGAGAAGGAGAGAAAAAGAGGACCGTTAGTTCTATCGGCACAGAACGGTAAGAAGCCGTCTACCTTCACCGGGGTTGTGACGGGAAGCCAAGCGAACGTGAGGTAGGGAGGGGAGGAGTAAGAGCTGGAAAGAGGAAGAGGGGGTAGGTCGAAGGGTGACTGAGTGACGGGTCAGTGAGGGGGCAATATATACATTCGTGCCAGTGGCAACAAACGGGCTATGTACAATATACTACAGTGCTGGGTGCAAGGTGAATAAGGGTCTGACTATACACAGCGATATTTACACTCAAGGGGAGTCGGTACTCACTTGGCCCGCCGCAACTCTTTCCGCGAGTTGCGGCCGCTCTCCAGCTTCCTCCACCGGACTCCACCAGTCCTCCGTCCAGACTTCGTCTTCTTCTTCTTCTTCCTCTCCGCTCGGCTCCCGGGGTTCTCCGCACGCTGTCTCCTGCCACGAGTCTTCCAGCTTGAACGCGCTGTTGTCCTCTGTTCCGGCTTTTCTGGGCTCCGCCTCTGGAATGTGGGAGGAACTTCCGGGGTCACGGGAAAGTCCTTCCGGGACTCCGCTTTCCGTGATTGGCTCCTGCAACGAAGGAGAGAGGGGAGGAGTCCGGGTTGCTATGGACGCCCGAGGATCATGAGTCAGGCGCCGTGATCGTGAGGGAAGGCGCGGCTTCGCCAAGGCAGGAGTCGTGACCCCTTCACAGTCTGTTGGTGTGTCATTCACATGTTGCTTCCTCCTACTACAGCATACAGCATGGGGCAGGGGGTCAGTCCACTTCAGGTACTGGATAACTTCACTTTCTGAGACTGCATTTTGCTCTTTCACAAAAGGGCACATCTGCACACAACCTAGTTTCCTTCTGTGCCAGTGTTTTTTTCTCCCTTCAATTTATTACTTTGGTGTTGCCTATGTGTTTAGAGTCTGCCATGGGCGTCCGCAGAAATGTTTCCAGGGGGGGCAAAATTTTAACTTCATCACCATCCTCCGACATGATTGAGCGCAAGTATTAAATACATTTAAAAAAAATCTAATAAGACAAAGAGCTTAAATAAACAAGAAGTGGGGTTCAATGGTTAGAGCGGCAGACCCTGATGCAGAGGTCTGGCCCGGGACCAGGGTTCAATTCCCGCCTCGGCGGGTCTTGGGCTCAATTTCCTCGGACCTGATAATTCTCGCCTCGGTGCCTATTCTAATCATGGGTCCCACTCTGCAACTCTGGGCAATAGCTTACTTAATTTTTCCAACGGCCCCAACAGCGCTGGGAAAAGCCAGGAAGGGTTCCACAGGGGTATGCGTACAGCGCCAGGAAATCCCAGTTGGAGTATAAGTGTGCTTTACAAGTACAAATTCATTTCATTTGAACCCATAGGGGGAAGAGAAAAATCTTGTAATGCACCACAGCAGGCGGCCTGGCAACTACAATAAAACAGAGGGAAAACCAAAAAATGGCCGGAAAAAACCAAAAAATTCTAAATCAGGTTGATGTGGTTCTAGAGCATGGGCACTCACAAACTTTCTCTCTGAGCCAAATTTACAGTGTGGTTTGTGGCCGAGGGCCGCACCGGTGGGTGCGGGGTCTGAGGGGGAGGGAGGTGGGGGTTAGAGCAACATAAAAAAAACTATGACCATGAGGTTGAACACATGCCCCTGCAGCGGATGCCTTCGTCCACTGAGCCACCAGACCCGGCATACACACATCTTTCTTTCTCTCTCTCTCTCTCTCTCTCTGTCTCTCTGTCTCCCTCTCTCTCTGTCTCCCTCTCTCTCTGTCTCCCTCCCTCTCCTTCTCTCTGTCTCCTTCCCTCTCTCTCTGTCTCCTTCCCTCTATCTCCCTGTCTCCCTCCCTCTCTCTCCCTCTCCCTCTGTCTCCCTCCCTCTGTCTGTCTCCCTCCCTCTGTTGCCATCCCCCTCTGTCTGTCTCCCTCTGTCTGTTGCCCTCTGTCTGTCTCCCTCCCTCTCTGTCATCCTCTGTCTGTCGCCCTCTGTCTGTCGCCCTCTGTCTGTCGCCCTCTGTCTGTCACCCTCTGTCTGTCACCCTCTGTCTGCCGCCCTCTGTCTGTCACCCTCTGTCTGTCACCCTCTGTCTGTCTCTCTCCCTCTGTCTGTCTCCCTCCCCCTGTCTCCCTCTCTCTCTCTGTCTCCCCCTCTCTGTCTCCCTCTCTCTGTCTCCCTCCCTCTGTCTCCCTCCATTTCCCTCCCATGTCTGTCTCTGTCTGTCGCCCTCCCTCTGTCTCCCTCCCTCTGTCTCCCTCCCTCTGTCTCCCTCCCGCTGTATCCCTCTCTCTGTCGCCCTCCCTCGGTCTCCCTCCCTCTGTCTCCCTCCCTCTGTCTCTCTCTGTATCCCTCCCTCTCCCTCCCTCCCTCTCTCTCTCTCTCCCTCTGTCTCCCTCTCTGTCTCCCTCTCTGTCTGTCTGTCTTAGTCTCTGCCTCTATATGTCTGTCCCTGTCTCTGCCTCTATCTGTCTGTCTGTCCCTTTCTCCATCTGTCTGTCTGTCCCTTTCTCCATCTGTCCCTGTCTCCCTCCCTCTCCTTCTCTCTGCCGCCCTCCCGCTCTCTCTCTCCGTCTCCTTCCCTCTCTCTCTCTGTCTCCCTCGCTATCTCTCCCTGTCTCCCTCCCTCTCTCTCCCTCTGCCTCCCTCCCTCTCCCTCCCTCTGTCTCCCTCCGTCTGTCTACCTCCCTCTGTTGCCCTCCTCACTCTGTCTGTTTCCCTCTGCCTGTCTCCCTCTGTCTGTCTCCCTCTGTCTGTCTCATTCTGTCTGTCTCCCTCTGTCTGTCTCCCTCCCTCTGTCTGTCACCCTCTTTCTGTCACCCTCTTTCTGTCTCCCTCTCTCTGTCTCCCTCTCTCTCTGTCTCCCTCTCTCTGTTTCCCTCCCTCTATCTCCCTCTCTCTCTGTCTCCCTCAGTCTCCCTCTCTCTGTCTCCCTCAGTCTCCCTCTCTCTGTCTCCCTCTCTCTCGCTCTCTCTCCCCGTCTCCCTCCATCTCCCTCCGTCACCCTCTGTCTCCCTCTCTCTGTCTCCCTCTCTCTGTCTCCCTCTCTCTGTCTCTCTAGAGCAACAAAAAAAACTATGACCATGAGGTTGAACACATGCCCCTGCAGGGGATTCCTTCGTCCACTGAGCCACCAGACCTGGCATACACACATCTTCCTTTCTCTCTCTCTCTCTGTCTCTCTGTCTCCCTCTCTCTCTGTCTCCCTCCCTCTCCTTCTCTCTGTCTCCTTCCGTCTCTCTCTGTCTCCTTCTCTCTCTCTCCCTTTCTCTCCCTCTCTCTCTGTCTCCCTCCCTCTGTCTGTTTCCCTCCCTCTGTTGCCCTCCTCCCTCTGTCTGTCTCCCTCTGTCTGTCTCCCTCTGTCTGTCGCCCTCTGTCTGTCTCCCTTTGTCTGTCTCCCTCTGTCTACCTCCCTCTCTGTCATCCTCTGTCCGTCGCCCTCTGTCTGTCGCCCTCTGTCTGTCGCCCTCTGTCTGTCACCCTCTGTCTGTCACCCTCTGTCTGTCGCCATCTGTCTGTCGCCCTCTGTCTGTCGCCCTCTGTCTGTCACCCTCTGTCTGTCACCCTCTGTCTGTCTCTCTCCCTCTGTCTGTCTCCCTCCCCCTGTCTCCCTCTCTCTCTCTGTCTCCCTCTCTCTCTCTGTCTCCCTCTCTCTGTCTCCCTCCCTCTGTCTCCCTCCCTCTGTCTCCCTCCCTCTGTCTCCCTCCCTCTGTCTGTCTCGCTCTGTCGCCCTCTGTCTGTCGCCCTCCCTCTGTCTTCCTCCCTCTGTCACTCTCCCTCTGTCTCCCTCTCTCTGTCTCCCTCTCTCTGTCTCCCTCTCTCTCTCTGTCTCTCTCTGTCTCCCTCTCTCTCCCTCCCTCTCTCTCTCCCTCTGTCTCCCTCTCTGTCTCCCTCTCTGTCTGTCTGTCTTAGTCTCTGCCTCTATCTGTCTGTCCCTGTCTCTGCTTCTATCTGTCTGTCTGTCCCTGTCTCCATCTGTCCCTGTCTCCCTCCCTCTCCTTCTCTCTGCCTCCTTCCCTCTCTCTCTCTCCATCTCCTTCCCTCTGTCTCCCTCGCTATCTCTCCCTGTCTCCCTCCCTCTCTCTCCCTCTGCCTCCCTCCCTCTCCTTCCCTCTGTCTCCCTACCTCTGTTTGTCTACCTCTGTCTGTTGCCCTCCTCCCTCTGTCTGTTTCCCTCTGCCTGTCTCCATCTGTCTGTCTCCCTCTGTCTGTCTCCCTCCCTCTGTCTGTCACCCTCTTTCTGTCACCCTCTTTCTGTCTCCCTCTGTCTGTCTCTCTCCCTCTGTCTGTCTCCCTCTGTCTGTCTCCCTCCCTCTCTCTCTGTCTCCCTCTCTCTCTGTCTCCCTCTCTCTGTCTCCCTCCCTCTGTCTCCCTCCCTCTCTGTCTCCCTCAGTCCTCCTCTCTCTGTCTCCCTCAGTCTCCCTCTCTCTCTCTCTCTCTCTCTCTCCCCGTCTCCCTCCGTCACCCTCTCTCTCTCTCTCCGTCTCCCTCCGTCTCCCTCCCTCTGTCTCTCTCTCTCTCCGTCTCCCTCCCTCTGTCACCCTCTGTCTCCCTCCCTCTCCCTCTGTCTCCCTCTCTGTCTGTCTGTCTTAGTCTCTGCCCCTATTTGTTTGTCCCTGTCTCTGCCTCTATCTGTCTGTCTGTTCCTGTCTCTATCTGTCCCTGTTTCCTTCCCTCTGTCTCCCTCTCGGTCTCTCTGCCTGTCTTAGTCTCTGCCTCTATCTGTCTGTCCCTTTATCTGCCTCTATCTGTCTGTCTGTCCCTGTCTCTATCTGTCCCTGTCTGTCCCTGTTTCCCTCCCTCTGTCTCCCTCTCGGTCTCTCTGCCTGTCTTAGTCTCTGCCTCTATCTGTCTGTCCCTGTCTCTGCCTCTATCTGTCTGTCCCTGTCTCTATCTGTCCCTGTTTCCCTCCCTCTGTCTCCCTCTCTGTCTCTCTGTCTGTCTCTGCCTGTCTGCCCCTGTCCCTGCCTCCATCTGTCTCTGTCTCTCTATCTCTGTCTGTCTCTGTCTCCCTCCCTCCCTATCGCTCTCTGTCTCCTTCCCACTCGGTCTCCCCACCCCCTCCCTCTCTCTCTCTCTCTCTCTCTCTCTCTCTCTCTCTCTGTCTCTCTCTCCCTCTGTCTCACTCACTCTGTCCATCTTCCTCTCTCTCTCTCTCTCTCTCTCCCTCTGTCTCACTCACTCTGTCCGTCTCCCTCTCCCTCTGTCTCCATCCCTCTGTCTCCGTCCCTCTGTCTTCTCCTCCCTCCCTCTGTCTCCCTCTCTCTCTGTCTCCCTCTGCCTCACTCTGTCTCCCTCTCTCTCTGTCTCCCTCTCTCTGTCTGTCTCTGTCTGTCTGCCTCCCTCTGTCTCCCTCTATCTGTCTCCCTCCCTCTGTCACCCCTCTTCCTCTGTCTGTCGCCCTCTGTCTCCCTCCCTCTGTCTCCCTCCCTCTCGCTCTCTCCCTCTGTCTCCCGCCCTATCGGTCTCCCTCTCTCAGTCTCCCTCTCTCTCTGTCTCCCTCTGTCTGTTTCTATCTCCCTTCCTCGGTCTCCCTCCCTGTCTCTCTCACTGTCTCCCTCTCTCGGTTTCCCTCCCTCTGTCTCCCTCCCTCTGTCTCCCCTCTGTTGTCCTCCCTCTGCCACCCTCTGTCTGTCAACCTCTGTCTGTCACTCTCTGTCACCTCACCCCAGCTTCCCAGGCACACACACAGCCGCACCCCAGTTACTTCACAGGTCTTTAAAAGACTTTAATAAGGCTTTGTTGTGAATCACCCGGCCCCCATAGAGCAGAGGGTCGCCGGCCCCCATAGAGCAGAGGGTCTGGCCGCCTGCTGAGGCGGTGTGTGGGGACACTCTTTAATTAAAAAAAAAAACACAGGTAGGATGTCTGCAAGGCATGTTAAAGGCAGACGGCCCATTGTCATTCTTTATGTGATGATCAGCAGCAGACATAATGACAATGGGCCTGTCCACAGTCTGCTGGAGGTCGGGGAGGGGCTGCTGCAGCCTCTAGAGTTTAAAGAGAAGGGGGAGAGGCCCCAAGTTAGAGAACATTTAAACTCTTAGGGCTTCTCACAAGGGAACAGCAAAGCCTGCTGTAATTGCGAAAATTAAGGGGACCAAAGGCTCCATAAAAGGAATGTTGACAGCCTCCCTGTGCGCTGCCTGAGAGATAATACCACATTGTCACTGGGCCAGCAACGAACGGACCGGCGATCCAGGGGGGGGGGGCAAGCGCACCCCCTTGCCCCCCCCCTGCGGATGCCCATGGAGTCTGCTGTGACAGCAGGATGCTTTAAAAGATGTGTGCAGAGGCCATATTCCACGTGTTAACAATATTTGCCTCTTGCCAATGCTGTTAAAAATTCCTTCTGGAGTGTCATTTGTTTACTGTTTGACTGCTGGTGCTTCACAGCATAACAGATTGTGTCCATTTGAAACTGTTCTGTATTAATTTTTCGAAATCTTTCTTTCTTGCCTTCCTTCTGATTGTGCCTTCTTGCCTTCCTTCTTTCGTTCCTTCTTTCTTTCTTTTCTTTCCTTTTTGCCTTCTTTCTTTCCTACTTTCTTGCCTTCTTTCTTATTGTGCCTTCTTTCCTTCCTTCATTACTTTCTTTTACTTTCTTTCTTTCCTTCTATCATTTTGTCTTTCCTTCTTTTTACTTTCTTTATTTTTTCTTTATCCTTTCTCTCTTTTGTGTCTCCTTTCATTTCTTCTTTCTTGCTTTAATTTCTTCTTTCTTGCTTTATATCCTTCTTTCTCTCCTTTCATTTTTTCCCTTCATTTGGTCTGTCTTTTTTTACTTATTTCTTGCATCCATCCTATCTTTTCTTCTTTCTTTCTTGCATTCAATTGTAGTGTTGTCCCTATATTCCCAATAGGCTCTGCGCATTGGAATAACATATCCTATAGATGTGACGTAGGACTTAGGTCTACTAGGTCTTCAGGAAGTCTTCAGCTGGATGTCAACGAACCAGCTGAAGCTTAACGGGGAGAAGACGGAGATCCTTCTCCTGGGTAAAAATAGAGATCTGTGGCAGGATACCCATTGGCCGCCATCTCTGGGTGCTTTCCCCATCCCGGCTACCCAGGTTAGAAATTTAGGGGTGTGCATCGATGACTCACTATCGATGAAACAGCAGGTCAATAAAGTGGCTGGTACTTGCTTCACGATCCTTAAATGGCTGCGGAAGATCATCTGGATGCTGCCTGTGGATACCCAGAAGACCGTAGTCAATGCACTAATTACATCCAGGCTTGACTACGGTAACATCTTATACCTGGGTTCCAATCTAGCCGTGACCAGGCGGCTGCAGCTCGTCCAGAACTCCGCAGCCAGGTTGCTGTGTGAGATCCCTAGGACAGCAAGGATCTCGAAGCACCTTAGGGACCTGCATTGGCTGAGGGTTGAGAACCGGGTCCGGTTCAAAGCCTTGACCTACATGTTCAAGATCAGGGCAGGGACCGCACCAAAGTACCTGCAAAAATTGGTTAGGCCCCACGTTCCTGCACGCAATCTCCGTTCTTTAAATGGAGCAAATTTTGTGGTTCCCAGATTTAAACTGGCCCGAGTGGGGGGAAAATCCTTCTCCTATCTGGGACCAGTTCTTTGGAACTCCCTCCCTTTAGCCCTACGTAAGGAGGATAACCTCGCCAGTTTTAAGAAAAACGTTAAAACTTGGCTTTTTAATAAATAATTGTGGTCTTTGACTGTTGCTGCTCTCTGTGTTTCGGCCTCTCAGCCCTGGCGCCAGGAAACCCTTTGTGGGTATCTGTGCGCATTACAAGTGCAAAAAATAAATAAATAAATAAATAAATTGTGAGTGCCAGCTAGCTCAGAGGTCACTAGAAACGTTCTCGAATAAACAAGAAGGGATTAGTTTCTGACAACCACATAAACATGACAACTTTGTTTCCCCAAGAATAAAACTGATCTTCAGAGTCGTGGAAACAATAGATAGATATTTTACCCCAGTCAATTGTGCATGCTTCGTTTCATCAGAGGTGCAGCGAAATAGAGAGACGGGCGTTTGCAATAAAAGGGTTTATTGAACAGTCTTCTTTCTCAGACAAGTAAAATGAACTGCTACAATTGTAATACTGGTTGCAAAGTTGTGACGGGGCGGGCGGACCGGACATAACTATCCCTACGGACTGGTGGTCCGCCACCCCCCTTTCACCATGCCCCTTGTCCCCACAGTTACCGCAATGTACATGGAGCGAAGAACCCGAGTCCGGCTGGACGAAAGTCAACAACTCGTGGGGTCCCTTTAAGGATACGAACCCGGAGGACGAAGCTCCACCCCTCGACGACGTCATGACGTCAAAAGCAGGAAGTAACGACGGTTCATCGGATGGCGTTTCCCCGGAGGCTGTGAGTAACGGAGAGGAAGGACGGAGAGATTCGGAGGAGAAGAGAGACATCGAGAGCGACAAGCCAGGAGGCCAACGTTTCAACGTTTCGCCCTGCCACGTTCCTACGGGAGGAGCGTGGCTCAAAGAGGTACGGGGCCGGGTAGCGGGTTGGGTCGGGCGGAGGAGGCAGCCCCGAGTCTAAGGTGCACCGCCCTAAGATTCCCCTACCTCATCACGAGCACTTCCCCTCACACCCTGATATGAGAGAAGTGAGCACCTAAACACTGTTGTTGTTTCCTCACTCCCGGTCCTGATTGTTCCCGAAGCCTCACCTGTACCTGACCCCCATTTTCTTTTATTTTCGGTAACGGAGTGGAACCGAGAGGGAGAAAGGTCCCCGGTCGGACCCAGACCACGCCTGTCCAGACATCGGGACTACACAAGCTGGAAAAAGCTTTCTTTACTTTGGACCCTGTTGTATGTACAAGAGAACGGACTGTACCTCTGATGAAAAAGACGTATATACCCATTAAACCCTCTTTAACTCCTTTATTGAAGGAGCCTATGTTCCTCTTTTCCCCTACACCGCCCGTCAGTCCAGTGGTCGAACACCCCCAAGTCCCGACCTCCCCGGGACAAAAGTATAATGCGTACAGTAAGAAGAGTATTTTAAAATAATACTGTAAAAGCATTGTATGGTTCCTAAACCATAAATAAATACATACATAAATAACAAAGGCTAAAACTTACTCACCTGGTGCTTCTAAAATACACCTACCCCGATGTACCTAACCTAAGTCTAGTATGAGGGAAGAAGTAAGTGAGGTGTAGCATAGGTTTAGTTTTTCTTTGCCAAGAATCTATCCAAGATTTCTCTTAGGGTCTAATCAGCTCCGTACCTTGGTTTTAGAATGAAGGAGGTCTGATATCTCTGTCTCGGGACTCGATTTCCCAACACCCCGCAAGGGGAGCTTGGAAACACTGGAGCTGGATTCTCAGCGAGAGAAAGGACAGCTTCTCTGTCAGTGGGTCAGCTGGAGGGTCGGCTTCCTTCGGCACTTGCTGTAGCGAGCTGCATCGGGCAAGTAGATAGTCAAGCTGCTCCGAACTACCGTCTGTTTGCTAGGGCAAGTGTTGGCATATTTATACCTTGAAGGTGCCTAGTTTGACGTAAAGTCAGACATAATAACGTCACCAAAGAACCCCAAGGGAATGGTAGTTCTTTGAAAACGCCATGATTTCTAGGACAAAACATTATTCAAGTAAGGGGATGTCCCTGACTGCTGAAGCCGAGTTTTCCAAGAAATCGTTGTGGCTTTCTGGAACTAGTGGAAGTAGCCATGCCTGTATTTGGACTGGTTTGGTTATGTCTAAATATGGGTATGATTTCTATGTATATAAAAGGGCACAAATCGGTAAATTTCCCTCGAATCCTAAAACGCCATACATCACCCACTCCACTTTATTATGTTCGATATTACTAAATTCTAAGCATGTAAAACATATCTAAAGAATGATCTGTTATAAATCCCTCCCAAAATATATAAAATGCATTTGAAATGGCTGTACACGAAAGATGAGCATTTGTGCTGTACGCATTTTTTTTTTTTAAATCAATATTTTCATTCAAAGCATGTAGTGTGTCATGGAAAATGCTTATCAGAATTAATCATGAAATTACATTCATGAAATGGATCCTAAATACTGGGGTGTGGACAGCGAGGAATTATTCTGAAGTTGTACTATATGATGTATTATTTTATCGCTGGGGGAGGGTTTCCTTTGCCTGACTCTTTGCATATATTGTAAAGATTCGTGTATGTTTATGTAAAACCAATAAACTACGTTTTGAAAAAAAAAAAATGAAATGGCTCTTAAATACAGGAGAAAAAGTCAAGACCATTCCATGACAGAATATACTGTTTAGGTTGTGGACAAGGTGAAATATTGTCTCTTGGAAGTGTTTCAAAGAATTCTTGTTCTCTAAGAATAGTTCTACTTTAAGCAGATTACTTTGTGCCAAAAAAGTTTTCAATTTTAGAAAAAGTCAAATCGCAAAAGAAAAATAGAGTTTTTAAAGTTGGAAGTTTTGTTTTGAAAAGTGAAGGTCGAATACAGAGTGCCATAGAAGGCTGTGTGCTAACTTCAAAAGTCATTCTCGTTGTTTGGAGAAAACATTAAGGGCCAGATGTAGGTAATTCCGATTTACCTTCTCTTAAATACCGAATCATACCGATTCAGTATTTAAGAGTAGGTAAATTGGAAGTATGCAGATGTAGGTAATTTTCATTTTACAATTACCGATTCTGTAAGATTCGGTATTTACCGATTCGGTAAATACCGAATCGGTATTTCCTATTGATTCCTATGGGCCTTGAAGCCCATAGGAATCAATGGAAAATACCGATTCGGTATTTACCGAATCGGTAAATACCGAATCCTTGCAGGGGGAACGGGTTGTCACTTTGACACCCTGTAGCACCCCAATTGCAGGCTCTTGTGCCATGTGGCACACATACATGCCCTAAGGGCATGTCTGTGTGTCACATGGCATAGGTGTACATGCACAGATGTGCATGGACACTGGAATTCGGTATTTTACCACCCAATAGGATTGGGTGGTAAAATAAGCAATCCTAAGGGCCTGTGGCACGGCAAACTGTGCCACCTACATATGGATTAACAGAATCGGTATATTTACCGATTCGGAAAAATACAGAAGTGGTAAATTTACCGAATCGGTAAATATACCAATTCTGTAAAATCCGAGCCACCTACATGTCAAAAGCCAAATACCGGTCGGTAACGGCCGAAATCGGCCGTTACCGACCGGTATTTGGCTACCTACATCTGGCCCTAAATCTTCTAAGCTGGCAAAAAAATCGTCTACCACAGTAGGTGAAAGTTGGACCACTTTATTAAGTAAACTGATAGCACAAAAATGTGAAGCATCGCTGTCAGCGTTAGCCGTATTAGCAATGTTCGTCGGAGATGGAGATGAAGGTGGTACCTGTGTGCCTGTCGATCCACGTATCTCACTGCCAGCAGATTGCGTTTGTGAGATCTCAATGAATGCCGTCATCAGGATTGGTAGCCGCTGGGGACAACAGGATGCATGGGCCGTTACCGAACCAAGCAGGGTATCAACATCGGTTGGCAGTGCTGATGGAAGTGTGAGACAGACATCCAACACGCATTCTTCTCCACATAGCAGGCATCGTAGAACAGGTAAGATGCAATCTTGCCAGATTGGTCAGAATGATAGAAACCATGTGGTGTTCAGGTCTCTTAGACGAGCCAGGCCCAGGATCTGTATCATGCGCTCACGACACTTCCTTGCCAGGAGAGTGTTCTCGATGGTAAGATGGGTGTTGTTGCTGACCGGACTTGCCATACTGGAGCAGAAGGAACAAGAATAGTATTTCTGCTACGAGTCCCAAAACGAGAGGCAGGCCGCCGAAAACAGAGTGCACGAAGTTTGGAAAAATGCCGAGGACTGCTTCAAAAGGTGCTAACAGTCCTGAAAAAACTATCTTAAATACATGTACAATACCACTAGTATCAGACATGTTTAAGATACGACCTAACATTTCTACGAAATGTATTGGACAGTTTGTGGATAAAAGGGCATGTATCTCTGCAGAGGACCTTGCAACTTGTAATTCATACATCTCTTTGGGCGAGGTCAGTGGCACCGTTTTTTGTAAAAGAATGGCTTTCATTCTGCTTAAAGTATCAATTCGAATAGAAGAGATGTTCAGTGAAGGCCATAGCGGCGACTCCCCGTCCGTCTTAGCTTTAGGAAACAATACTTGCATACAAGTCCCCCACTCCAACATTTGTGTGTGTATGGTAATTCCCAGGTTGACTTAATGTATTCCTTACCCAACCTTTCATACACGGCAACTGGTACTTGTTTGAAACAGTATACAAAGTTGAAAATTGTGACAGGCAGAGTGATTATCCTGTGTATTATCCATTCTGTTACAGACTTTTCTGAAACAGTTAATGGTAATCTTTCCAGTTTTTCAATGCTCAGCACCCTATAGTCTGCTCCTCTTTGTGCCAAAGTGATTTGTTTATCTGTAACGTTAAATACAGAAAACAGTGACGTGGTGTGGTATACAGCCTTTACAACGAAACTTTTACAACGAACTACCATTACAACACAACTTTTACAACGCAAACCATTACAACGCATAGCGCTGGGGGGCGCTCTAGGATAGGGAATAGGTTTAATGTACTATCCAACACCTTCCCTTCTATCCACGGAGACTGGAGTTGGAATAGTAAATTAAACTATTCACTATCCAGCGCCCAAAAGCATTATGCGTTGTAATGGTATGCGTTGTAAAACTTACGATGTAAAGGTAGGCGTTGTAAAAGTATGCGTTGTAACATCATACATCCACGTGGTGTTGATTAGACGCCATGGCACATATCCAGAATGAAGATTTTGCAACGTCCAGCCTAAAAGCGTTATAGAACGTAATTGTGACTGTCCACGCTGTAGCATGATACTATGCTGTCCCAAAAAATAAATTCTGGATGACGGGGTCGTTAACCCATTGTCAACTACAGAGAGTGCTTTCTCTAAATTAATACGATCAATTTCTCGTATTCTTTCTGCAGTCTCTGCCTGTGTCGCTTTCCAAGCTTCATTATAATTGGCATATATACCTGCGTATATGAAACGTTTATGACGTTGTTTTGCTGGACCTGATAAGAAGTCCCTTAAATCAACGCCATCTTTAAGTAAAGATAAGTGTTGTTTTACCTCTGGAAGTGTAGATTTTATTAGCCACTCAAGGCACAGTTTTCCTACACTGTATGTTGTTACTATCCCTGGATGTTGTCTCTGGACAAATCTTGGATCTGGCCTAGTTACTGTAAACCCTTGTGTCTTATTCAGGAATTTATCTTGACAGTTATTCATGTCTGTGGGCCAGATTAACCATTTATTCCATTCAGGATCAGTTCTCTTTTTTAGAATACATTTTACGTTGACACCTCCCTCTGAACTGTTTTTGCCATCATGTGTGGGTGTAGGTATGGACGGTTTGTTCAAATCTTTTATCTTGGCCAGACCAAGGCAGGATGTGTGTTGAACAGTGTCATTCAAAAACATTATTTGTCCAAGGATAATTCAGGCTCGAAAAAAAGCTTCTATACCCTGCACTTGCCAGTCTTTTGAGCCCCAGACAGTTTTTTTGTTTCTATGTTGTCACTCCAAACATCGAAACATAATGAGGACAGCTGGGCATAAAAGGCTGCTGAATAAATCTGCTTTGTATTGATTAACATACTTTTCATTCCTGTCTTATTAACATTTCTAAAGTAAAATGTCTCTGGATTTGAGACATTAAAACCTGAGAAGTATGTAAATTCATCATAGAATGTTTTTGAGCTACCTTTTGGTGGCGTTGGACAATGTTCCCATTGATTAAAAGTATAAATATTTCTAGGGTTTACTAGATTTGTGCAAGTAATGATGACCATAGTAATTATAACAATACATTTGTGCATAATCTGATGAACCTTCTAAATATTCATGTTTTGTGAATTTTGCAGACATCCCTAAATCTGACATCATATTATTAACAGTCTCAAAGTCCCAATCATCAGACAACGTGCTGGGTGAAACAAAGTCACTCAAGGAAACCTTAAATTGATGTGGAATCTTCAACAGCTCTGTAGGACCATAAATGTCATAATCAGTTCTGTCCCACGCTTTACCACCAGGTATAGGGATGGCTGTGATGTTTACTGATGTCAAGTCTCTTTGTTCCAGAGGAGATGATTTGTGTGGCTTCAGGAGCAAGTTGATGTTCTTACTTGCTGTGTCCATTTTACTATATTTTCCATTTATCAGCATCCCCAAAGTTAATACCATGATTAGCCAAAGTAGGAGAAAAAGTACGCCAAGCAC
The DNA here is from genome assembly GCF_964261635.1 of Lissotriton helveticus. NCBI lineage: Eukaryota > Metazoa > Chordata > Amphibia > Caudata > Salamandridae > Lissotriton > Lissotriton helveticus. Next base: position 1,038,394,605 of record NC_136061.1, read on the forward strand.
AATCCAAAGTTCAACCCAGGGTGAAATTAGATACGTTTTTTCAAGTTGTCGAATAAGTTCTGTTACTTGATCTTTAAAAGTTTTATTTGCTGGCGTTGTTTCAGGCTCAATGGGATCCTCAGAAAATGTATCAAAGTTGATGAAATAGCCAGAAGCAGTTCTGCTTTTTGTTGAAATTGCATCAGGATTATTTGAAATCACTGGGGCTACTGGATCTTTTGTCATATTAGTATAGTCAGATGCTACATCATTGTAGACAGGAGAGTCTTGACAAACTGTTATTTGGGTCTCAGAGGCACAAGTTCCATAGCTTTATTGCTTAGTCCTTCTTTTCTTACTGCAGATTCTTCAAAGGTGATGAGTCTTTCAGTTTGAACCTCTTGGATAGTAGCAAGATTTGGTCTTCTGCTACATCTTTGGAGTCCACTGGGCCAACTACTTATTATCGGCCACATGATGTGGTTTGACCAGGTCAATTGAACCTGTCCTCTTTTCTTCCAGCAAGGGGCGGCAGTAACACTGTTCTTGATCCGTGGATTGCTAGCACAGGTACTGGTTTTCTGTAAGAAGGCCCAAATTCCTTCTTATCTGCGATATTTTCTCTGTCTAGATCCCCAATCTTTGGAATCCCGACAGGCCTTGCTGGGATGGGTGGTTCTCCTTCAGTGGTCGTTGGTTTCTCTATTGTGTTGCTTTGACTTCTCCTTTTCTCGTTTAAGTCCTGCAAAACAGTCAAACTGTCTTTGATATCAAAGGGTATTGGTCCACCACTGAAGTGTGACGATGGAGGTCCTGGACAAGCATTCTAGTACCAAAAAAGGATTTCATATGGAGCGATTCCACCCAGAGAATTTCTTGGCAGATTATTTAAACTACGTTGGAGACTTATTAGACGTTTGACCCACCCGTCACCCGAGCCTAATACCCTAGCTGTTATAGATTGCTTTGTGTCCCGGTTTTTTCTTTCCACTACAAAATTTACCTCAGGATAGAATGGACTCGAATACCACAATGCAACGCCCAAATTGGCCATGGCCTCCTTGTAAGCTTTGGAGCTAAACGCAGGACCCTGGTCAGAATGTAGCGTGCCAACTGCGTATGTGCCGATATAACAGTTCTGGCGTCAGCCCAGCGCTGAGGCCACATCCAAATGAATCTTGAGCAGGAATCCACTGCGACCATGATATATTTGTAGTTACCATCCCTCTGTAAGGGACCACAGTGGTCCAGGTAAACGCATGCTAATGGTTTATCTGAAATTAAAAGGGGTGTCTGCGCCGGGCGATTCACTGTCGAAACCTTTATTTTCTGGCAGATTTCACATTCCAAAACATAATTTCTGGTCTGTTTCCTCATGTGCGGCCACCAGTATCTTTGTTTTAATAATGACACTGTGGCGGAAACACCTGCGTGTGCAGAGACAAGCCCTTCATGCCCTGCTAAGATTAAAAAAAACTTGTAATTCTGAAGCTTATAAAGCGCATGGTTACACTTACCAGTGTGTCCCACGCTGAATAAACCGCTGAGGAACCCGTCTTGGCCTGTTCCTGCGAGGCGCCCAACTCCTGGGCACCCCCCTGGTGAAGCCAGGCATCCTTAGCGATTAGGGCCGGTGTGGAGACTAAGCAAGCTATTGCCCAGAGTTGCAGCGTGGGACCCCATGATTAGAGTAGGCACCGCGCCAAGAATTATCGGGTCCGCGGACATTTGAGCTCAAGACCCTGCAGCGACGGGAATTGAACCCTGGTCCCGGGCCAGACCTCTGAATCAGGGTCTGCCGCTCTAATCAGTGAGCCACACTCCTCCACTCCATCCATTAGTCCTAATCTATGTTCCATGTTTGGAATTACTCTATCCCTCACTCCGGGGATTTGAGCAAAAGGAACAATATTTACATCAGTTATATATGAGTACTTGAGTGGAAAGCCTTTTGGTAACGTTTTACCGCTGTCTTTGTTGGAAGCGGCAACAGCCTGAATTATTTCACTGTCTATTTTTGTTTTTGAACGAGTGATTGCAGCTACGCAAGCCTTTGCACAGCTGCCTTCCCGGCTTCATCAGCCAATTAATTCCCTTCAACGTGAACGCCGTCACGTAGATGACTCAGTGTATGGATCACGTGAGTCTTTTGTAGTTCTTTCTGTAATTGAACTAATTGTTCCCAAAGCAAGTTATGCTTAATTGTGCCACCTTTTGCATCTTTGAAACCGTTTTGAACCCAGTTCTGCAAGTATTCATTGTAAGACTGGACGCAGTAATACGAATCGCACACTGAGTGTGGGGAATTCACGATTGGTATTCTCAAGCACCATGTTGAAAGCCTGTAGTTCAGCTCGCTGAACTGTACAGTCTCTGAGAGATTGTGTTTTTGTGACCATAGGTCTGAATTAACCATTGCGCCAGCGACCTTTAACGATCGCGCACGCAGCACCATGAGCTTGTTTACCCCCAATTGCGGGCTGTGCTGATCCGTCTGTATAAATTATACATTCGTACTGTTCTAGAGGTAGAATCTCAGTTGGCAGAGGATATTCTTGTTCGTATTGTAGAAATTCTTGAGTTTTCAAGTATGGGTCAAAAACGTATGCAACGTCTGTTGCAGCAAGAGAGTTAATACATCACGTGTCACCATGAATCTCATGACGACATCCCTGAAAATAGGGCACTCCTTGGGGTTCCCAACAAACGAGATTCCAAATTTTCAAAACTGAATTTTATTCATTCATGATTTGTTTATCAATAATTCGTAAAGTTCAATATTTTCATGTTTTGCAATGAATCCATTCAATGACAATACATTTCCATGCTCCAATGCATTTCGGGCTGTGGTGGGCCCTTCATCTGGGAGCCTCTGCGAATTAAATGAGACATAGCAATCGGTATACAGTAATACACTGTGTGAAAATCATAATTATCAATGTTGATGCTTTAAAGCCCAACAGACATGGTGAAAATAATATACGTTTCCAGTGCTCACTTAGCCATGAGAGAAAAAAATCTTGAGTGAAAACTTATTAACATGCATTAATGGCAGCGTAAGTGTGACAAGTTTGACGGTATCCTAAAACATCTAGTGGTGAAAAATATGCATGCCTAATTTGTGAGTGTTACCAGAAAGAAGATAGCGTGATCACGATGAAAACTCAAAAGCGCGTAGTGCGCGAATAACCATGGCGTGAACTAACATGCTTAGACAAAACGCAGTGAAGATTTGATGCCGTGTAAATAAACAAAAGCGAAATCGCGGTAAACACTTAAAAGCGCGTAGTGCACAAATAATCATAACGTGAATGAGCATGCTTACACAAATTGCGGTGAAAATTTAACAGCATATAAACATGCGGTTTAGTTTGCGGGACTGTGGGTACTCACAAGGTGTCTTTGCCGGTATGCGTGTAAAAACGCCAGTGTCGGTGAAGCAGGAAGTTTGGTGAAGTTAATGAGCATTCGAAAGTGAGAAATAAAAAGTGGACTAACACACAGGTAGCCCAAAAAATTAAAGTGGCCATCATGGAGTGGTGAAATTACAATGGTAACGTGCTAAAACAGGGTGGCCATCTTAGAATGGTGAAATTTACAATGTAAACCCACTATAGGGTAAAGATAATCAAAATAATGACTTCTAGTAGCATATGACGGAGCAGGGTATATACAAATGTGACTCAGGTTTATACAAAGCATGCAAATTCCAAACGATCATTGAGACCAGCCGGCCTCATGGTTTGCATACGGTAAATCCAGGCCATCTCTCTCTGAAGTAAGTACTTAGAATTGTCGGTTCCTTCCCTTTTCCGCACTTGTTCCAAAATCAGAAATTTGAGTTGAGAGATATTATGTTTGTGTTCGTTAAAGTGTACCGCTACATTGGATTTGGTGTTCTGAAGTCTGATGTTTGACTTATGCTCATTAATGCGGATTTTAACCTTTCTTTCTGTTTTCCCCACGTAGCATTTCCCGCAGGGACACTTGATTAGATACACGACGTTTGTTGAGTCACATGTGGCATCTACATGTAATTTGATGGGGTTACCTCTCATAGGGTGACTGATTATGGTATGGCAAGAGAGTTAACCCATTGTATCCATCTTGGATGTAAAGCCTTTGCATTCGGAATGCTTGCTTTTGTCACTGCCTTCAAGGCAGGTACAGGAGTAACGACCATTATGCGTTTACCCTGTGCAAGAGCTCTCTCTTTTGCTACTGCAGTTTGAACTGCTGTCAGAATTTTTTCTGTTGAAGTGAATTTCATTTCAGCTTGTGTAGTGAGTTTATCTAGGTACCTGAATCGATATTCCTATTCTTTGCCCTTGTGTGGTTATAAATCAATAATATCCCTACAACGGCATAGAAACCCTTTTCATAATTCAGTCATAGCGCATGCTGTCACATTAAGCAAGCCTATTCCTCCAGCCCCCTAGAAAGCACACCGAGTTCTTAAACAAATCCAAGCCTCCAGCAACCTGGGAAATCCCCGCTGCCGTTGTTTTGATTTCGTCCAAGAACTTATGTAAAACACTGTAAGAACGACCAGTTCTTAGTGACATCTTTATTGACGTCTTATGTCCAGCCTTACGTCAAACCCGGCACCTTTCAGGTATAAATATACCAACGTTGCCTTAAGCAAACACACTGTGGTAATCCTGGAGCAGAGCAGCTATCTACTTCCGAAGAGCCCAGCTGATGCGAGAGCCCACGGACGCTGCCCCTCCCTTTTGACGCGCTGAGAAAGACGCTGTCTTTTCTCTTGCCGAGAAATCCAGCCTCCAGCATTTCCAGCTTACCCTTGCGGGTGACTGGGATACCGAGTCCTGAGAGAGAGATACCAGCCCTCCTGCCTTCTAATACCCAGGTACTGAACTGACTAAACCCTTACAGAGAATTCTTGAGTCAGATTCTTGGCAAAACAAACTTAACTTAAACTGCTACTTACTTACTCCTTCCCACGTATTAGGCTTAGGTCAGGTACACCGGGGTAGGCGTAGTTAGAAGCAGCAGTTGAGTACGATTAGTCAATGTATATATGTATGTATCTATTTTATCCATTTTAAAGTATCATATGGCTAAGAAACCATATCAATGCTTTTACAGTATTATTTCATAATCCTGCTTTTACTGTATGCACTTTACTTAACTATAAGTATTGCAATTGTAGCAATGCATTTCTCTTGTATGAGGAAAGAGACTGCTCAATAAATAACACCTTTTATTGAAAACGCCCGTCTCTCTTTTTCTCTGCAATCTGGTGAAACTAAGTACGCACTTATTGATTGAGTGAAATAGCTGTCTTTTGTTTTCACACGACTCTAGAGATATACTCTTATTCAGGGAGAGCAAAGTTGTCATGTCTTATGGTTGTCAGAAACTAAATCCCTTCTTGTCTATCCAGGGAGGTTAAACTCCTCCTCGCTTATTCGAGAAAGTTTCTAGTGAACTCTGAGCTAGCTGGCAAAAAACTTAAGTCTAATATAGTCAGTAGAGACCTAGTTAACCTCAGTCCTACGTCTACACTACTGAAGATATTATTCCAATGCGCAGAGCCTATTGGGACTATAGGAACTACACTACATGGCGCCCAACGTTTGGTAAGGCGATAAATCTAACGCAAGACGTTAGAGTAACTCAGTCGTGCTTTTTCACACAGACCCTTTCTCCCGTAAATACTCCAAAGACGTCTGGAGTGGGTCAAAGGTTAAAATCCGCCGGAACTTAGTAGGAAGAGATTTCTATGTATAGTTTTTGGTTTATTCAACGTTGAAGGATACAGTGTTCCAAAATATTGTGCACCTAATCTTTGTTTCCTTGAAACTTGATCTGCAACAAAAACCTTCCTGTCAGTAAAATGACAGAAAGTGAAGAAGAAAGGGAGACAGCTAGAATAGCAGCTCAACTCCAAGCAGATGACACAAGTCTCCTGCAGACTGACCCGGATGCAATACTCATCCTGGCAGACAGAGGTATTCTATTCATGGATAAACTTTCCAGCAGCAAACGCTGTCACACATGAATTCCACTATTACAAAATAGAGGAACCTCCGGATGAATACACTCCTTTCGAGGAGGTGGAAATCCCATTAAAATACCAAGAGCACCTGCTCTGGTTTAAAGGCGGCCTAAAACATAATAATCACATCACCAGGCTCGGTCCACTAGGTAGACCAGGAGCAACGTGGCCGGTTCTAGCCAGCTACACACCACATCCAGACATCGAAAAAATGTTGATACCAGAACTTCTAGTCCAACTAAAAGTACTAATTAAAATACATAGACAATTAGTCCAATATGTAATGCGGACTTCAACAGTTCAACCAGCTATTAACATTCCACAGCTGACCCCTCATCAGGGGAACACAAATAAAATTACACCACAGAACATACAGTCATGTCTGGGTAAAGTACCCATAAAACGGGAACAAATTCCATTCTGGTTAGCACAAAAAATAACTCAAATAGAGGCAGTATTTCCGGATACTACACCTGTTGAGAAACACAGAATTCTGACTATCTGTCTTCCAATGGGGATCGCACCACATGTGGAGGACTGTGACACTTGGGGCACAGTCTTTGCTTCCATTTACACAAAAACACATGGTATTCCGTCGATGGCGGTAATACTCGATGTGCTAAGACAGATTCAAAATGAATACGGTCCAGAACCTGCTTTAACTCTGGGTATGAAATTACTGAAAGACTTCAAGCAGGTCTCAGCTTTATTATTATCGAACATAAAAGGAGAAGCAGCATCTGTGGCGATCCGCCAGAAATTGAAAGAAACAGATATAGCAGAACAACCATTTCAACTTGCCAGAATCATAGAAAAATCCTATGAAGAACTAGGAAGAGATAGTTTGGGTGGGAAACCAGTAAAACCCCAACTAACTGAAAATCCTGAAAAGATATTTATTCAAAATAATCTAAACACTCCAAAAAAGAGCTGGGATGGAAATAAACAATCCACTCCCAAAGAAAAAAGATTCCAGTCCAGAGGAAGGTCTCCTCGGCGGAGAGAAAGATCTCCGGACCAAGGACACAAGTCTCCCCAGAGGGAGCCCTCTGAGAAAAGATACAACCTTAGAAATAGGGATAATTTGAAGAAACCTGATAGATATCAAGATATTGATACACGTCCCTCTCGATCTTTTCAGACTTTCTCGCAGAAATCGGAAAGAAGAGGACGGTCAGAACACAGGGAAGAGCACGTCAAGTCCAAAGACAAGGAACCTGCTCATCAAAGTAAAAAATTACAATTTCCAAAAAAGAAGGTAGCCAGCATTAAAGTAATCAAACATGCCGAGGATCCTGAGGACACAGCTGAAAAACGGAGAGCGGGCTCAGACAATGCTAGACAGCGCAGCAGAAGTGAGCATAGCTCGCAAGATCCTGATGAATCATCTGGAGACAGTGGACACGAATAAATACATTCAGGTGGAAACTGCAGATACCAGAGTTAGCAAACCTCATAAAATATACGAAATAACATTACGTATAGAGGGAGATAAGACTAGGAAAATAAGGGGTCTATTTTGGGATAACCTTTCCAAAGGCTATGACATCCTTTTAGCTGAAAAAGACTGGCCACCAAAGTTTGTCAGAGAGTGGCCTCATGGCGAAGAAATGATTATGCCTGCCTTCTCAAATCACATTCCAATTCATAAAAAATATACACTTGCAAGAAAGTGGACAGTAGCCCAAGCTCCTGCATTATATACAAATCATGTAGGATGGGATGAGGACTCTCCTCCTCACAAAATCCAATTAAAATGTCAACCAACTGCACAAAGGCAGTACCCAATTAAGCAAGAAGCTAAAAAACAGGTCAGGGAGATCTTAGATCAACTTGAATACCAGGGGGTGATTGAAACTTGCACCTCACAAATGAACAATCCTTGTTTCCTGTCTCCAAGCCAGACGATTCATATCGTCTAGTTTTGGACTACAGACATCTAAACTCATGTTGCAAAACTTTTGCAGTACAAAACTCACATAGTGCAGCACTAATGAATAACATCGCGCGCAAAAAATACAAAACAACATTAGACATCTCTAATGGATTCTTTTTTCAAAACATAGCACCTGAAAGCAGGTATTTGACCGCTTTCTCAATAATGGGCTCGCAGAAAAAATTCTGTCGACTCCCACAGGGGTTCAAGAACAGCCCAGGATTATTCTCAGCAAGAGTAACAGAGTTACTACAAATGTATGATGATGAGGCATTATCTTATGTCGATGACATCTATCTAACAGATGAAGACTTGGATACTCACTTGAAAAGAGTGAACACCATAATACTTGGGTTCGCAGCAGAGGGTTACAAATTCAAGTTTAAAAAGTCACGAATTGCCCATCTAACTGTCCTGTTTTTAGGATATGAATTATCAAGTGAAGGCAAAAGCCTGGCAGACAATTTCTTAGAGAAATGTGCTGTAATCCAAGCACCAAGAACGCTTACAATCAATTCTAGGTTTCCTGAATTTCTGAAGAACTTACATTCTAAATTATGCAGAGAGGGTTAAACCTCTCTATGAACTAATAAAACCAGATTTTAAAACAATCAATTGGACTCAAAAACACACAGAAATTTTGAGATCATTGCAAACAGACATGTTAGCTAAAACAAAATTGCAAACACGCGATAACACACGCAACCTTGTGATCCGGGTCATCCCAGGATGATGCGGATTCACATACCTAACCTCTAATGAGGGAGAAACGGTACCAATAGCATACACATCACATTTGTATGCAAAAGCTGAAATGAAATTTAGCTCAACTGAAAAAATTCTAACCGCGGTTCAGACTGCGGTAGCAAAAGAAAGAGCCCTAGCACAAGGTACACGAATAATCATCGTTACACCAGTACCAGCTCTAGAAGCGGTAACAAAGGCAAGCATTCCAAATGCTAAAGCACTACATCCGAGATGGATACAATTGGTTAATTCTCTTGCTGCAACAGACGTGGTCTACGAATTTGATCCTAATTTAAAAACACAAGAATTTCTCCAATATGAATTTGAATGTCCTCTGCCGACCGAAATCTTGCCTCTTGAACACTACGGCTGTATAATATATACAGACGGATCAGCACAGCCCACAGTTGGGGGTAAACAAGCTTACAGTGCTGCGTGCGCGATTTTTAAAGGTCGTTGGCACGAAGGAAAATTTAGACCACTGGTCACTAAAACACAATCTCTAGGAGATTGTACAGCTCAGCGAGCTGAACTACTAGCATTTAAGATGGCGCTTGAAAATACTGATCGCGAATTCCCCACACTCATAGTGTGCGATTCATATTACTGCGTCAAATCATACAATAACAACTTGCAGAAATGGGTTCAAAGATGACACAGGTGCCACAATAAAGCAAAAATCGCTTTGGGAACAAGTAGTTCTTTTACAGAAAGAACTACCAAAGACTCACGTGATACATTCATTGAGTCATGAACGTGATGGCGTTCACGTTTCAGGGAATTCATTGGCTGAGACAGCCACAGTGGAAGCAACTAAGCTAGCTTCCGTAGCTACAAAAAAGCATTCAGAAAAATACATAGACGGGGAAACGATGCTGGCGGTAAAAACGTCATCAAAAGGCGACTGTGCAGCGCTACCCGTCAACTATCCACTCAATTATACATACATAATCGATGCAAACTCCGTTCCTTTTGCTCAAATCCCTGGAGTGGGGGATAGGGTAATTCCAAACACGAACAGGAGAGTATTGTTAATAGCAGACGCACATATGGGTGAGGGTCTAAGACACCTTAAGATTATGGAATCTCTGAAAGAATTACAATCAATATACTGGTGGCCAGGAATGAGCCTGCAACATCACAAATTCGCAATAAACTGCCCAGACTGCAACAGAGATCGCAGTGCGAACCGGCCGGTGTATTGCCATGGCCCTTCGCTTAGATAAGACAATGCTATCTATATGCAAAACCCAGTAGGAATAATGCGTCAAAATTAACATAAAGAGACTAGTTTCACTTAAAATGTAGACCCCAGCTCTCGGCTGACGTCTGAACTGTTATAAAAGATTTGCGAGTCTATAGCGGCATAGACGCAATTGGCATGCTACATTCTGACCAGGGTCCTGCTTTTAGCTCGCGAGCTTATAAGGAGGCCATGACTAGCATGGGCATTGCATTGCGGTAATCTTATCACTTCCTTCCTGAGGGAAATGGGATGGTGGAAAGAAAAAACCGAGACATAAAGCAATCTATAACGGCAAAGGTATTAGGTTCGGGGGTTGGGTGGGTCAAACATTTAATAAGTGTCCAACGTAGTCTTAACAATCTGCCAAGAAATTCTCTAAAAGGTTTCAGTCCGTACGAACTATTGTTCGGCACTAGAATGCATATCCAGGACCTCGATAGTCAGACTTCAGTGGTAGAAGGAAAATGCTTTGATATCAAAGATCGTTTGGCTATTTTACAGGACTTAAATGAAACAAGAAAAGACCTGAGCAACATAAAGTTGAAACAACAGCCAACAGCCACTGAAGAAAAACCACCTGTCCCCACAAGGCCTGTCTGGATTCCAAAGATTGGGGATCTGGTCAGAGAGAAAATCGCGGTGAAGAAGGAATTTGGGCCTTCTTACAGAAAAGCAGTACCTGTCTTAGCTGTCAACGGAACAAGATCAGTTGTACTACCGCCCCTTGCTGGTAAAAAGGAGAACCGAGTTGTATCCATCGACCTGGTTAAACCACAATCATGTGGCCAATAATAAGTAGTAGGCCAAGTGGACTCCCAAGAAATAGCAGAACACCAAAGTTTGCTACAAATCAAGAGGTTCAAACTGAGAGACTAATCACATTTGATAAACCTACAGTGAATCAACAAGGACTATGCAACAAAGCCATGGAACTTATGCCTCTTAAAACCCAAATTGCAACAGCTCGTCAAGAAACACCTGTCTACAACGATGTAGCCTCAGACTATGCTAATGAAACCAAGAAAAATCCAGAAGCAAATCCAACAATTGACAGAACTGCATCAGGCTACTTCATCAATTTCGATGACTTTTCTGAGGATCCGAGCGAACCTGAGGAACAGCCAACAACAACAAAAACTTTTAAATACAAAGCTAAAGAACTCTTTCATCAACTACAAGAAACCTATCTGATTTCCCCATGGATTGAATTTTGGGTGGTGCTAGGTGTACTTTTCCTCCTGCTTTGGCTCATCATGGTACTATGCTTGGGACACTTCATTGAGGGAAAATATATTACAATGGACACAGCAAGCCAGAATATCAACCTGGTCCTAAAGCCACACAAGTCTTCACACATCGAGAAAAGAGAACTTTCTTCAGTAAACTTCACAGCCAATCCGATACCCGGTGGGGTAGCATGGGACAAAACAGATTATGAAATCTATGGCCCGGTCGAGCTCTTGAAGTATCCACATCAATTCAAGGTTTCATTAAGTGACTTTGTAAAACCGAGCACATTCTCTGATGATTGGGACTTTGAAAGTATTAATGATATGATGTCAGATTTAGTTATGTCAGCAAAATTTACAGAACATGATTATTTACAGGGTTCATCAAATTATGAACAGATTTATTGCTACAATCACTATGCTAACCATTATTTGCATAAATCTGCTCAGCCTAGAAATGTTTTAAATTATAATCAATGGGAACATTGTGCAACTCCACCAAAAGGTAGTTCAAAAACATTTTATGAGAAATTCCCATACTTCTCAGGGTTTAACACAAGTGAAGCAGAAACGTTTTATTTCAAACTGTTAAATAAGACAGGAATGAAAACCATGCTGACAAACACAAAATTAATCTATTCAGAAACATTTTTTTTTAAAATCAATACATTTGGTTTTGATTTTTGGAAAAATAACATTAAAACAAAAACCATCTGGGGGCGTTGCTTTGAGGGCGACGATGGCGGACGTGGCTCTGTAGAGCTCCTGCCGGCCCGCTACTTATCCGCCTAATTTATCCTGGCCCGAATCCTTCTCTCCCCGTGCAGCGATAGTGGAGACTGCTGGAGACCGGGGGCGCCCTCCGGCGTTGTTTCTGGGGCCCCCGATCGTACCTTGGAGCGGCTGCTGGTGGAGGCGCCCGCCGGGCCTGCTTGCCGCGTGGTGAGCCGGGGCCTCAATTTTTGCCTGGCCCGCCCGCTGGTCCTGGGCGCCGGGCGGCCTGCTTGCTGGTGGGTCCGGTTGGCAGCCTCTGGGTCGCCGGAGGTGGGGTGAAGAACTCCCCTGCCGTTTGTGGACCGGGCGGCGCTGCTGGAGGCTGCGGGGCAGCGACCCTGAGCGAGGACCTTTGCGGACCCGGAGGCGGTTCGGATCCCCCCGGACTGCCGAGTGCAGAGTGGTGGCGGAGCCGGCGGTGCTCTGCCGGCGCACAGAAGGGGGCGCCCCGCCCAACTTGTGGACCGCGGCTGGCCCTGTGGGGAGGCCCCGAGGAGTGCCGGTCCGGCAGATTGGCTGTGCCCTTGGTTCCCGCCGACCCGGCGCTGTGGACAGCGGCGCATTGGCGCCCTTCTCGCCCTCCTGACTCTGGGCCCGGGGCTGGTGGCTGCTACGTCCTGGAGGAGCGGCTTGGCCTGGTTGCCGCGGCCTCGGGGCCCTGTTGTGCCTGATCATCGGCGGCGGTGAGGTGCCCGGTGACTCGTGGATGGTGGAAGTGGCTGGCGTGGACCGGCGGAGACCCGGAGCGGTAGGGCGCTGAGCTGGCCGCTGCATTTGCTGCTGGAGCCTGGTGTGCCATCCGGTGCGCCTGTTTGGCGGAGTTTGGCGTGGCGGTGGCCGGTGGGTGAAGCGCAGTACCCGGCGGGTCCCGGATACCCCGGCCTTACACCGAGTGGCGGCTCGCATTGGTGTGCGGTGCCGTGAAGCCCTTTCCAGACGTGAATTGACCCGCCACGACTGCCGAGACCATGACCAGAGGTGGGGGTGGCACGGGTGCCGCCAAGCAGGGGCCCATCGATAAGTTCACTGGGCCCGGAGGAGGTGCGGGGGCGGCCGGGGGTGGCCAGAGTGCGGGACCAGACAACGCGGCCCTGATGGCGGCCATCACGCAGTCCCGGGACATGTTGGATGCGAAGATTGGCGCGGTCGGTGCCGATGTAATGCTGCTGCGCCAAGACCTCCGCAACGCAGTCGCTCGCATCACGGAGACCGAGACCAGGGTCGCAGAGGTGGAGGGAGACGTCGGCACCCTTAAAAAGAAAGTGGCGGACATGGAGAGGATCCAGAAGGGCCTGGCGCTTCGCGTGGAGGACGCAGAAGGGCGAGCGCGAAGGAATAATCTGCGCTTTGTTGGATTTCCGGAGGATTGCGAGAAGGGGCCCATGGATGCCTTCCTGGCACGGTGGTTGGAGAGCTGGCTGCCCCCGGACGCCTTGTCGCGCTGCTTCGTGGTGGAGCGCGCACATAGAACCCTGACGCAGAAACCGCCAGCGGGGGAACGGCCTCGGCCGATCATTGCCAAGATCCTTAACTTTCATGACAGGAATGTCATCCTCCGGGAAGCACGGCTCAAAGAGACATTGTTGTTTGATAACCACAAAATTATGATCTTCCCGGACTACACCAGGCAGGTCCAGGAGCAGCGACACTCCTTCCTGGCGGCGAAGGCCAAGCTGCGCGGCCTTAAAATCCAATATTCACTGCTCTATCCGGCCCGTCTTCGGGTTATCTTCAATTCCAAGACCCACTTCTTCGACTCTCCGGAGGACGTCTTCAGGTGGACGGATGAGACGGTCAGGATCCGACCGAACGCCCAGCCGGGGCTGAGCTCTGGAGCCTCGCGCAGTTCATCCCAAGAGAGGGGCGACACCGCTGGTAAAGGGAAACGCCATCGGAAGTCTCGCTCACGACGGAGGTCCTTGTCCCGAGACCCCCTTTTGGGGGACACCCAACCTGACACGGATCAATCTGGCAAAGAATCCTGATCATCATATGCCACTGGCCCTTGTCGGTTGACTCTGGTCTCTTGATGTACCCTATGGAAGACCGGACCATGGTGGTGGAGCGGACATCGATTGGTGCAGTATGAACTTGTGTCTTGGTGGGGCTTGGGGGCATTCGGCGGGCAGGTGCAAGCCGGCTGCGCCCTCCGTGTGACTCAAATATTTGTGGGGTTGGGGTTTGGGGTACTGTTTGTGGGCCGCCTGATCCTCCCGGGGTTGGGGGGCGGTCCTGGGGGTGTGCCCTGTTGGTGGGGGGAATAGTTGGGATCCATTGGTATGGTTGGCTTTAGGCGCTTTGTTTTGGGCCTGAAGCTCCCCATGCCGCGACAGGTACTTCAATGTTCCATGAGGTATAGGGTTGGGGGGCGGGACTTGGGAGTTGGGGTGTTTGGGGGTCGGGGCTGGTTGTTGGGGGTTGGGGGGGTCGGGTTTGTTCTGAAAGGGGTGCACGTGATTCTTGCTATATTTCCTTGTATGGTGTCGGAGGCCTGGGCCGGGCCTTGGAGGTCGCAGAGACTTGTTCATCGGGATTATGGTTGACACCCCAGGAACGGTACCTGCTAGTGACTCTATGCGGATTTTGTGCTGGAATGTCCGGGGGATGTTGGACAAGATTAAGCGCGGGGCTGTGCTACGCTGGGGCAAAAGGGAATTGGCTGATGTGATGCTCCTCCAGGAAACGCATATGTTGGGTACTAAAGCATTGAGTCTACAGCGATTTGGCTTCCATCAGGTCTTCCATGCAGGATTTTCCAGGGGCTCGAGGGGGGTGGCAATTCTTGTCCACAGACGGCTGTCATATACTCATGAGCGTCACTGGCTTGATCCCCAGGGTCGGTTTGTGTTTGTGAAGGGGAAGATTGGAGCAGAACCGGTAGTGTTTGGCAGTGTGTATGCCCCTCCCCCACTGCAGTGGTCCCTTGCGGAGAAACTATTTGACTTATGGACTGAGATCCCCCACTCCTTGGCAGTGATTGGAGGTGGCTGGAATGATGTAGTGGATGTGTGTCTGGACAGGCAGAGAGTGCAAGGGGGCGCGGCTGTGGCCTCATCTACGCGGCTGAAAGCAATGATTGATGGGCTCGGGTGGGTGGATGCGTGGAGGCATCTACATGCCAGGACGCGGGAATATACATATGTGTCGGCAGTGCATGGTTCCTTCTCGCGATTGGACTGTGTGTTCGTACCAGGGGCCTTCATTGACAGGGTGAAATGGGCTGCGATCCGGCCTCGAGGACTTTCCGATCACTCCCCGGTAGCGGTTCAGATCGACCTGCACAAGGCACGCCAACCGTTTCGGTGGTGGATGTCCTCGTGGCATCTGCAGCGACCGGCCTACACCCAACATATGCGCGGTGCCATTGCCCGCTATTGGCAGGACAACCTCACAGTTGGGATTGACGCGGTAACGGTCTGGGAGGCCATGAAGCCCACCATGAGAAGCGTCGACATTGCTTGGTGTGCCTCTGCCCGCCGTACTCGACAGGAGAGCATTGTTGCGGCTGCGGAGCGGGTGGGAGTGCTGGAGACGCGTTGCCGAGGTGGGGGTGATGACAGGCCGCTGCGACTGCTTCTGCAGGCGCAGCAGTCCTACGCCTCAGTGCTGATGGACGAGGCTCGCCAAGCGTGGTTGGCTACGCGGAGCAGGGTGTACCAGTGGGGTGACAAGTCCTGCACCATGCTTCATAGGCTTTGTCAGCAAACAATGCAACCGGTCACCTTACCAGGACTCACAGATGGGGCAGGGGCTGTGATTACAGACCCTGCGGCTCTTGCGGCGAGCTTCGCGCGCTACTATGCACAGCAGTACGCCTCTCGGGAAAGCCTTTCACCCGAAGTAATTGAAGGGTTCCTCGCGGATGTCTCTGCTCGAATTTTGTTGTGCACATCGCGCTTCTCGTAAGAAGCTGCCTGCTACTTGAATATTTTAAACAAACCCTTTTTTGTCATTTATGCAATTTATTTAGCCGCATTTCCCCGTTTTTAAAAATAGCTTAGAATTGTAGATAACTGTATTCGTTTCCCTACCTGTGTCCTAATTTCACGGAACGCTTTCTTGCACAGCGGTATTACGCCGCAATCACTGCCTTTTGGGCGGGCCGGTCCCCGCGCTTTGTTTACTAGGGGCGTCATCTTGGGTGGGTCGGAGTAAGACTCCTCAGCCATTCGCTGAAGCCAATCACGCGGACTGGCTAGAGGCTGCACTCTGGTGTCCTACTTAATACGGGTAGGTTGAGAGGCTCATTCTCTGCTCGAATTTTGTTGTGCACATCGCGCTTCTCGTAAGAAGCTGCCTGCTACTTGAATATTTTAAACAAACCCTTTTTTGTCATTTATGCAATTTATTTAGCCGCATTTCCCCGTTTTTAAAAATAGCTTAGAATTGTAGATAACTGTATTCGTTTCCCTACCTGTGTCCTAATTTCACGGAACGCTTTCTTGCACAGCGGTATTACGCCGCAATCACTGCCTTTTGGGCGGGCCGGTCCCCGTGCTTTGTTTACTAGGGGCGTCATCTTGGGTGGGTCGGAGTAAGACTCCTCAGCCATTCGCTGAAGCCAATCACGCGGACTGGCTAGAGGCTGCACTCTGGTGTCCTACTTAATACGGGTAGGTTGAGAGGCTCATTCTCTGCTCGAATTTTGTTGTGCACATCGCGCTTCTCGTAAGAAGCTGCCTGCTACTTGAATATTTTAAACAAACCCTTTTTTGTCATTTATGCAATTTATTTAGCCGCATTTCCCCGTTTTTAAAAATAGCTTAGGATTGTAGATAACTGTATTCGTTTCCCTACCTGTGTCCTAATTTCACGGAACGCTTTCTTGCACAGCGGTATTACGCCGCAATCACTGCCTTTTGGGCGGGCCGGTCCCCGCGCTTTGTTTACTAGGGGCGTCATCTTGGGTGGGTCGGAGTAAGACTCCTCAGCCATTCGCTGAAGCCAATCACGCGGACTGGCTAGAGGCTGCACTCTGGTGTCCTACTTAATACGGGTAGGTTGAGAGGCTCATTCTCTGCTCGAATTTTGTTGTGCACATCGCGCTTCTCGTAAGAAGCTGCCTGCTACTTGAATATTTTAAACAAACCCTTTTTTGTCATTTATGCAATTTATTTAGCCGCATTTCCCCGTTTTTAAAAATAGCTTAGAATTGTAGATAACTGTATTCGTTTCCCTACCTGTGTCCTAATTTCACGGAACGCTTTCTTGCACAGCGGTATTACGCCGCAATCACTGCCTTTTGGGCGGGCCGGTCCCCGCGCTTTGTTTACTAGGGGCGTCATCTTGGGTGGGTCGGAGTAAGACTCCTCAGCCATTCGCTGAAGCCAATCACGCGGACTCGCTAGAGCCCTTTATAATACAATGGACACGACGCGCAGCGTATACGCGCATCGTGGGCGCCGCAGTGACGCCGGAGTCGCGCCAGAGTCCAGCCCGTCTGCGCCCGTCCGCGCTGAGGACGCGCTGGATGGCGGGACTCTGGACTCTGGCGATGCGACATTTCCCCTACATAGCTATTCCCGTCAGGAAATGCTACGTCTAAAACCCCGTAGATCAGGGTGTACGCACTCTCTTGAACCAGACAACCTACTCCTTCCTTTACGCTGTGGCTGTCTCCATAACGCCAGGCCTTCTGATTCTCTACCCTATTCATTTTCTGGGTACTCTGGCGTTACTGGGCCTACAAATGCGATCGCAGAAGGTATCCTGGTTAATGCCCGTTCCCTTGTTAAAAACAAGATAATGTTTAGGGAAATGGTTTTAGATAGGAAACCGACCCTAGTGTTCATTACGGAAACTTGGGCCAAAGACTCATCTGGCCCTGATCTAACTGAAGCGGTCCCTGAAGTATACTGTCTGGTTAGACTTGATAGACAGGGTCGAGTGGGAGGTGGTATAGCGATTCTTCATAAAGACCACCTTCAATGTCACACCATACCTATTCCTGACTTCCCGGACTCTTTCCAAGCTCTCCATTTTACCATAAAGGAAGCACAGTGCCCTTTTTTCCATGGAATTCTATTATATCGACCACCAGGCCCACGGACTCATTTTACTTCTCAACTCCTCCAGGCCTTGGAACCATACTTTGGTCGAGAAAACTTCTCCATCTTGGGTGATTCTAATTATCATTTAGAACGACAGGATATTCCTGACACTTCAGGACTTATTGAGGCCCTGGCTTCCTGTGGGCTAACGCAGCGAGTCAGTGGGGCCATGCATCGGGCAGGTCATACGCTGGACGGCATCTTTTCGAATGACTGTCGCTTAACCACTAAGGATCCGGTGCATCTATCTTGGTCCGATCACCTCGCAGTTCCATTCCATCTGGAATATCTTCTGAGCGATGGAAATAAAAAAGGGAATCATGCAATGGTTATGGCTAGAAACCTTAGGGATATTAGCAGCCATTCTTTTGCGCCTTGGACTGCTAGCCTTTCTATCAAAGGCATGGACAATGTACAGACCGCAGTTGGTCATTTTGAACAGGTTGTCACCGAAGCTATGAATGAGCTAGCTCCTATACAGACCCGACGTCGAGCAAGGAAGAGACCTTCTGCTCCGTGGTTCTCCGACTCCCTTAGGCTCCTCAGGCAAGAGGTGAGGAGGAAGGAGAGGCTCTGGCATTCTAGTTGGGACTTTAAGAATAAAGAAGCCCACAAACTCCTTGTCAGGAAATATAAGGCCGAGATTGTGCAGGCTAAACAAGATTACTTTGTCACCCTGACAACCTCGCTCTCATCTCCGAAGGAACTTTTCAAAATTGTCGACTCGTTAGTCGCCTTACAAACCCCTGACCCTGTCATTCCCTTGCAGGATTTATGTGATAGGATTGCCTCATTCTTCCATACTAAAATATTGGATATTCACCTAGCCCTTGAGAAACAAAGAGCTTGCCTTAGTGTGCCTACTGCCCTGGTCCAGCCAAATGTATCCACCCCCGACGCTTCCCCTCAGGCCACCCTGGACTCTTTCCCACCTCTAGAACTGCAGGATCTTGAAGTCCTGCTTAATAAGATCAAATCCGGTTCACCTCTGGATACTTGCCCTTTGAAAATCATCAAGCAGTGCAGGGAGTCCCTCTTACCACCACTGCTAGAAATTATGAACCTAGCAATAAGAGATGGTGTCTTCCCCTTGGAATGGAAGAAAGCAGTAGTAAAACCGCTGCTAAAGAAGGCCTCCCTTGATCCGGAAGTCCTGAAAAACTTCCGACCAATCTCGCTGCTTCCTGCCCCTGCGAAGATGCTTGAGGTACACCTGAATAAGCATCTCGCCGCTTTTGTGGAAAGCTCGGGCTGTCTTGACTCGTCCCAGCATGGATTCAGGAGGGAACATAGCACCGAGTCGGCCCTCACTGTCGTGCTCGACAACATCCGCTCGACAGTGGATAGAGGCCAGACCACCCTCCTGGTCCTGCTTGACCTAACTGCGGCCTTTGATACCCTCTCTCCCTCAGTTCTTTCATCTCGTCTGAGGGATGTGGGGGTGAAGGGCGCAGCTCTGGATCTCCTGACTTCCTTCCTTATTGGGAGGGAACAGAGAGTCAAGATGGGTGAGTTTCTATCTCCATCCCGACCTGTGCTATGTGGGGTCCCACAAGGGTCGGCTCTTAGCCCGACCCTATTTAACATCTATGTGACCCCACTGGCCAGATTAATAAGAACTTTCGGGATGGAGGTCGTTTCCTATGCTGATGACACCCAAATACTCGTCTCTCTCTCCCATTCAGATGTGCAGACCGTCTCCAAATTTAGATCATGTATGGAGGCGGTTGGTCACTGGATGATTCAGAACTCTCTCAAACTGAATGGGGAGAAGACTGAGGTGATGGTGTTTGGTGGGAACGAAAACATCTGGTCCTCCAGTTGGTGGCCTGACTCGCTGGGAGTGTGTCCTTCCCCCACTATATCTGTTATGTTATGTTATGTTATTTATTTATTTATATAGCGCTCGGCTACTCAAAAAGAGTGTCCCGGCGCTTTATAGGAGAAAGGAAAAACTGCGACAGAATAACATAACACCAAATAAAAGAAAAACCAGAGTGCCCGACAAAAAACTCACAATAAAAAGACTACTGAGTGAACAGCCAAGTTTTAAGGCCTTTTCTAAAAGCCAGCAGGCTAGTGGCTTCCCGCAGAGCAAGCGGCAGAGAGTTCCACAGCTGTGGCGCCAGCAGTCCAAAAGAGCGGCCTCCGAGGCGCGCTTTCTTTACACGTGGAACAACTGCCAGGTACAGGGATTCCGACCTCAGAGACCTGGTCGGTTGATAAAAGACCAGTCTCTTTTGGAGGTACTTAGCTCCCCCCTTGTGCAGAGCCTTATAGGCCAGAGTCAGAGCCTTAAAGGCGATCCGCTTGCGGATGGGAAGCCAGTGCAGAGTTTTCAACAGGCCCGAGGCACTGGAACGCCTATTCAGACCATAAATTGCCCTTGCAGCGGCATTCTGCACCACTTGAAGCCGCTGCAGCAAGTACTCTGGGAGGCCCAGGTAAAGAATGTTGGAATAATCCAACCTGGACCCAATCAGAGCCAGGACTGTCAATCTCCTGTGTTCCTCGGAAAGCAGGGGAAGAAACCTCCGCAGCATCCTAAGGATGCCGAAGCAAGTGCCCGACACCCCCAAGATCTGGGATTTCAAGGTTAGCCTATTATCTATCTTGACCCCCAGATTCTTGGCAACCTGGGAGGAACAAGACGGAGGGAACATATTCATTGGCCACCAGGCCTGCCAGTCTGGCTCTGTGTCACACCCAAAGAAAAGTACCTCGGACTTATCGGAATTGCACTTGAGGCTGTTCAGATGGAACCATTGAAAAACAGCCCCAAGGCAATCCCGAATACTCTCCCCATCAAAGTCACCTCCTCTCTTACAAGAGAAGAGGAGCTGGGTGTCATCCGCGTAGGATACGATCTGGGCACCCAGCGACTCCACCAACCCCGCCAACGGGGTCATAATGATATTGAAGAGGGTCGGGCTCAAGATAGAGCCCTGTGGGACCCCGACTCCCAGAGGCGGCATCACGGCGGAATCCGGCGGAGCCCAGATCGTTTGCCGGCGGCCGGCTAGAAAGGAAGAAAACCAGTCGAACACCGTCCCCGGTAGGCCTATCTCAGAAAGTCTGGCGAGAAGACCATCATGGGGAACGGTGTCGAACGCCGCCGACAAATCTAACATCACCAGCATGACTTTGCCCCCCGAGTCCAGAACCCCTTTAATGGTTTCTGAGACCTCAAGGAGCGCAGTCTCTGTGCTAAGATGGGGACGAAAGCCCGATTGGGTGGCATGCAGGATCTCGTTGGTTTCAAGAAAATTGGAAAGCACACCTTGAACGTGTTTTTCCAGAATCTTCATGAGAGCCGGCAACAGAGAGATGGGCCTATAATTGACTGGGGCCTTCGGATTTAGGCCTGGCTTTTTAAGCAAGGGAATCACCATCGCCTGTTTCCAAGCTTGTGGGACCACTCCATGCCTCAGCGAAAGATTTAACAGCGGGTTGGCCAGTGGGTTAATCACCTCCGCAACTTTCGCTAAAAATTTAGCAGGGCATGGGTCAAGAGGTGAGCCCGATTTTAAATTGCCCATTAGAGCTAAAGAGTCAGTAACAGAGATCGGTGGGAACACACTCAGCGTCACACCTGGCCCAGCCTGTGACGATATGGTGATGTCAGGTTCAATCTGGACTGTGGACACTGGTGTCAGGAAAGCCTCCTGAATGCGTTGGATCTTGCTCGTAAAGAAATCAGCAAGGTCAGTAGCCCAGGTACCTGATGGCTTCGCATCCGAGGTGTTAGACCATGGAGAAGTGAATTCTCTCACAATGGAGAAAATCTCCTTGCAGGAGTTGGAAGCAGCTTCTAGTCTCCTGGCTAGATATGCTTTTTTTTCCAGGCGAATGTCCCGGTGATAAGCCTTAACCACCGTTTTGTAGGTCTGCTTGGCAACAGTATCATATTGTGCCCGCCAGGCTCTTTCCGCTACCTTGCACTGCTGCCGCGTAGCCGACAGTGCAGCGGTGAACCAAGGCGCAGAGACCCGTTTCGGTGTCGGGCGAGATGTCAGTTCCGGGGCGAGATCATTTAGCCTGTCAAAAAGCCAGTCCTGCAGGGTCTGCAGATCCCTACCCAGATCGCCGGAGAGGGGGCAAGGGTGGACCACTGCTGCCTGAGCCAGCATCTCTGGGGTTACTCGGTGATATGCCCTATGGACACGACCCTGTTGATGTGCCAGAATAGGCAATGATTTGACTATGCCCTTGATCACAAATTTGGCAAGAAAATGGTCTGACCATAAGGCAGGAGTAATTGCTATGTCCTCAAGAGGGGAAGACGAGAATATCTGGTCAAGAGTGTGCCCCTTCTCGTGCGTAGGCTCCTGTACATAAGGGATCAGACCCAGGGGGGTCAGCGCCTCAGAAAGTCTGATGGCAGCAGGGTTGGACGGATCATCCATCCGGAAGTTGAAGTCCCCTGCCACGATACAATGTTCAGCTTTCAGGGCCAGCCCCACCAGCACCGAATCCAGATCTTCAAAGAAAGTGCCGGGTGCACCAGGTGGCCTATACAAGAGCAGTCCCTTGAAGGATTGATGTGGCGATAGAGTAATAGAAAAGGCTAGGGTCTCCGAGCCTCGGATGTCCATTACCGGCAGAATCGCACACGGGGTGCCTTTCCTAACCAGCAATGCCACTCCGCCACCCCTTCCCTTGGCCCTATCCTTCCTGAAGATGTTATAGTCAGGCGGGATTGCCATGGCGACATCAGGGTTAGAGGAATCACCCCACCACGTCTCCGTGAGCATGAGACATAGTGGCTTCTCTATATCTAAGAGCTCAAAGATGTCTTGCGCATGTTTACATGCTGACCTGGTGTTTAATAGCATGCAACCAAAGCCCACACTAAGGGTGTTGTTGATCGGCCGTGGAAAGAGCGAGCGGGTCGGGCGCCAGCCACAGCCCGGGCAACAGGATTTCCCGTGATAACGTCCGGGAAAGACAGAGCGACAGCCTAAGCCCCGAGGGATGAAAGAACGAAGTTCAAGAGGGGAATAATGCAGACCAGGGGTCCCAGGAGGACACAACCCTGGTGTTAGAGTCCCACCCGCCACTCCGACCGCCTCCGGGACGCTGACGGGCGCAGACGGGCAGGACTCTGGCTTGACTCCGGCGAGAGTCCGGCGCTACCGCAGCGCGTCACCGCTGCGCGCAGGAGGCGAGCATTAAGTAGGGCTCACCTGTGTTCCAAGTGAGCGCTAGAGCGCTCAAACAAGTGGCACACTCGCTGCACAACACCCCCAAGATGGCGCCCAGCGCCAAACACGAAGGCAGAATGAAAAATGTGACAGATCCGCGAAAAGCGCGGTGGGGGGCCCAATTTAAGGTGCAAGTAAGAGGGCACACAAAGATTGCTTTTAAAAACGGGGGAAATGCAAATTAGAACAACAAAAATACAAAAGCGGTATTTTTAAAATGACAGCAGCGCTGAGGATTACAAATCAGCAGCATAGCGCGCGTGCGTGCTACAACCTTCTCCAAGGCCGAGCTACTGCCTAGCTCGCCTTAAGTAGGGCTCACCTGTGTTCCAAGTGAGCGCTAGAGCGCTCAAACAAGTGGCACACTCGCTGCACAACACCCCCAAGATGGCGCCCAGCGCCAAACACGAAGGCAGAATGAAAAATGTGACAGATCCGCGAAAAGCGCGGTGGGGGGCCCAATTTAAGGTGCAAGTAAGAGGGCACACAAAGATTGCTTTTAAAAACGGGGGAAATGCAAATTAGAACAACAAAAATACAAAAGCGGTATTTTTAAAATGACAGCAGCGCTGAGGATTACAAATCAGCAGCATAGCGCGCGTGCCTGCAAAAAATCTTGGGGTGATGGTGGATGCTGCCCTGGATATGGGCAGACAGGTGAGTAGGACCGTTTCCACCTGTTGGGGCCTTATCCATACCCTGCGAAGGATTAGGAAATATCTTTCTGCACAGTCCAGAAAACAAATAGCTGTCGCGCTCATTGGGTCTCGCCTGGACTACTGCAATGCGCTGTATGCGGGGCTAAACAAGACCCTCCTGCAGCGCTTGCAGGTAGTCCAGAATGCCGCGGCCAGATTTGTCCTGGATGTTCCCAGACGCTCATCGGCTACCTTGGCCAGAAAAACGTTGCACTGGCTCCTTGTAGAGTACCGAGTGCGTTTTAAGGTCTTGTGCATGACATACAGAGCCATTGCAAGAAACTGTGACTCTGGAGTGGGTTCTATCATCTCCCACTACATCCCTGGAAGGAATTTGCGTTCCTCCGGGAAATTGCTCCTATCAGTCCCTCGTGTGCGAAGAGCAAAATGGGGTGGCAGGGCTTTTTCCACTTTAGCACCCAAATGGTGGAACGATCTCCCTTTGGACCTTAGGTCCCTACCCTCCCTGCAGGCATTCCGCGGTGCCTTAAAGACCCGCCTCTTTCTGAAAGCCTATGTGTAATGATGATTGACCCAGATTTCTGATATTATTGTTAGGCGCCTTGATACCTGCGGGTTATTGTTTTTGCGCAATATAAATTTTTATCAATCAATCAATCAATCATGTCCCCCCCCGCGCAGTCTCGGACGAGGTGCGGGAGGCCTTAGACCTCCCCCTGACAGCGGAGGAACTGGGTGAGGCACTGGGTCAGCTTAACGTCGGCAAGGCGCCGGGACCGAGCGGGTTCCCCAGCGAGTTCTATAAGAAATTCCACTTGCAGCTTGGGCCACACTATTGGCGGGCATTGGAACTGGCGCGGGAGCGCGGTGGCCTGCCCCCGGACTGGCGTCAGGCCGAGATTGTGGTCTTCCAGAAACCAGGTAGGCCACCTGATCGCCATGAGTCCTATCGCCCAATATCCTTGATCAACTTTGAAGCCAAACTCCTGGCCAAGGCACTGGCGAACCGCCTGCTCCCGCATATCGCAGACCTCGTCCACCCGGACCAGGCAGGCTTTATGCCACACCGGGCGACGAGACACAACATTCGGCGTGCACAGGCTGCAGTGGACGCGGTGGGGGCGACCGGGGATCGGGCGGCGCTGTTGCTCGCTGATATCGACAGGGCTTTTGATTCGGTCAGCTGGACCTATCTCTTTGCCCTTCTGCCGCTTCTCAACTTGGGGCCAGTGTTCATCTCCTACGTGAGGCTGCTCTATACAGACATCACTGCCACGGTGCGCGTCTCTGGAGCGATTTCTGAGCAGTTCCCGATTGCCAGGGGTACCCGTCAGGGGTGCCCCCTTTCCCCATATCTCTTTGCACTAGCCATGGAGCCATTGGCCGTACGAGTACGCTGTGACGCACTGTATCGGGGCTTTGTGTGGGGGGCAGAACTTTCAGACCGCATTGCCTTGTATGCGGACGATGTCCTTTTCTTTATGACCGACCTTCACCAAACTGGCCCTCGCATACTGGATATGATGCAGGAGTTTGGCGAGGTGTCGGGGCTCTTCCTCAATCCACGCAAATCGACCCTGTGGGTGCTGGGTGATGACCCGGAGACATACCCGTGGGCCTCGGCCCTGCAGGTGGCAGTGGGTGGCCTAAAATACCTGGGCGCCTTCCTGTCGGCCTCGGCTACGGTGGCGTGGGAACGTAACGTGCTGCCGGTGTGGGACAGGGTCCAAATGGACGTTAAGGCTTGGTCGCGCATGCCCCTTAATATATATGGCAGATCCGCCATTTTTAAGATGGTTGCCCTGCCACGGCTCCTCTACCAACTACAGAACCACCCGCACAGGATTGACCCGCAGTGGTTCCGTCGTGTAGATTCAGTGCTTGGCCGGTTTCTGTTGGCTGGGGGTGCCTCCAGGGTGGCACTGCGGACTTGCTTTCTCTCCACATACTGTGGAGGCCTGGCTACCTCTGACCTTCTGTCCTATTACCAAGCCTCTCATCTCCTGGTGCTCAATGAGTGGTGGTATAGAGATCACAGTGACCCGGCATAAGCGTTGGAACACTTTCTGATGGGGGATGCCACGCTCCACACATTATTATATTCGGCCAGGCGGAGGAGGACGCTGCCGCGGGTCACCCAGGTGGTATTCGCAATCTGGAGACAAGCGCTGCGCCGTATGGGTTGGTGGGGCAGGCTGACCGCCGAGACTCCGCTTTGGAATAATGGACTGCTTCCAGCGCTGGCCTCCCTGTCGGGCTTTGGGGGCTGGGATGCAATCGGGATCTCTTCACTTGGCCATGTCCTTACGGGGACTACACTTAAATCCTTTCAGGACCTTAGTTCCGAATTTCACATGCCCAAAACCCAATTCTTCAGATACCTTCAGTTCCGCCATGCACTCGGCCCGAGCCTGGTGGGTTTGGACCAGCTTCCCGGCTTCAGCCCAATTGAAGCCAAGCTTTTCATGGGGGACCTGGGTGACAAGAAGGTTTCCCAAATATACCGCTCTCTAGTTACGCATTGCTCCTCTTCCCTCCTGACACTGAAGGCCTCCTGGGAGACTGATGTTGGCCCCTTGGATGAGGATGACTGGCGAGAGGCCCTTGAATCCCCCCGTGGGGCTGCCATAGCTGTACGCCTCAGATTTATACAGTTTAAATATCTTCACAGGGCATACTACACTCGGGAAAGGTTGTGGAGGGCGGGCCTTATTGCCGCCCCAGAGTGCTTGAGATGTGGAGCTGAAAGAGGGACGCTACTACATACAGTGTGGTCTTGTGGGGGTCTGACCCGCTTTTGGAATGGGGTATGGAACTGCCTATCGGAAGTGCTGGGGTGGGACCTCCCTCGTACACCTAGACTAGGCCTCCTCCATGTCCTGGAGAATGTGGGGGGTAACGTTTACAAACGACATCTTCTGTTCTTGGGGCTGGTTGTAGCTAAGCGGGACCTGGCGAGAGCATGGAAGAGTGACCGTGCCCCCCCTCTCAGCGCCTGGAAGGCGGGACTAGACTTTCTTATGGGGCTGGAACTACCTGTGTTTGAGGCCAGGGGGTGCCCCTGGAAACATTATAAAATCTGGAAGCGGTGGGCGGACTACAGGGGGCTGACCCTGGACCCCCCGGTTGACATAGACGATGTGCTACCTCCAGATGTGGACTTGGGTCCTAGGTTAATGTCTGACACCTACATTGCCTTATTCTTGTATTTGTTATACTGTGAACACGTGCGCTGGGTTAGGGTGGGATAAGGGGTGGGTAGCCGGGGTAGGGTGTTGGGGTATGTTTATGGGGGTTGGTAGGGCAGGGGATGGGGTGGGGGGTGCTTCTTCAAAATTTGGGCTCTTGATCATTCTACACTTTGTATATTGCCGACAGTATCCTCCTGATTGTGGAGAACTGTATCTATGCTTGCCTGAACTTTCAATAAATACGGTTGTGAAAAAAACCAAATAAAAACCATCTGGGGTACCAAAGATTGGCAAGTCCAAGGTATGGAATCATTATTCAGACCCTGCATGATCCCAGAACAAATTATATTTTTGAATGACACAATTCAACAAACAACCTGTCTTGGCCTAGCCAAAATTAAAGACTTAAACAAACCGTTTATTCCAAAGCCAACACCTGACAGTAATAGCACTACAGATGTTGAGATAGACGTATCCCATATTTTAAACCAAAACAGAACACATCCTGATTGGAAA
Source organism: Lissotriton helveticus (assembly GCF_964261635.1). NCBI lineage: Eukaryota > Metazoa > Chordata > Amphibia > Caudata > Salamandridae > Lissotriton > Lissotriton helveticus. The sequence goes on from NC_136061.1 coordinate 1,038,422,158, forward strand.
AAATGGTTGATCTGGCCCACAGACACAAATAACTGTCAAGATAGATTCCTGAACAAAATACAGGGGTTCAAATTGACCAGGCCAGACCCTAGATACTCCCAGAGACAACATCCAGGGATAGTAACAACATACAGTGTAGGAAAACTCTGCCTCGAATGGCTACAGACATCCACACTGGCAGAAATTAAACAACACTTGACTTTACTTAAAGAAGGTGCTGACTTGCGTGATTTCATTATGGGACCACGCAAACAGCATCAAAAACGTTTCATAGCGGGGGGCGTGGCTTGGCGCTGACAGAGATGGCCGCCTGATCCCGCGGCTCCGCCGACCCTAACCCCTTGCCTCGCTACAGCCGTCCAATATCCGCTGCTCTACACGGATCTTTGGTGTCCGCGGGCTCCCCTGCTCGCGCCGTGCACAGCGGTCTGGCTCCGGCCCCTCTGCGACCTGCGGTTGCCTAGTTACGTTGCCTCCCGGAGCGGGCCGAGAGAGGGCCCGGAAGGTGTGTGTCTCGCGGCCGGCGTGCCGTACTACTTTAGTCCCCGGCTTGGGGCCTGGACTTGGGCCGGCCGCGGCGGACGTGACCGCTGCCTCCGCTTCACGGGGCGCGCTAGGGGGGGCCGTGCGGGCCGGAGACCTTGGCCTGGAGCTGGTGGAAACGCACCAGCAACAACTGCGGACGGCAGCTGGATCCTGACACGCCGGAGCGCGCCCATTGCCAGAAACGTGAGGCCTGGCCAGTGGAGGACGATATCAGCCGAGGGCTCACACGGAGGTGCCGGCGGGCGCTTGGTGGCAGTGGCACGGGGGCTAGTTGGGGACAGTGACCTCCTAGAAAGCCTGAGAAGGTGAGGCGTGACCATCCAGACCTGAGGCAGTATTCAGGCCTCGTGGTGCCTGCGTGATTACCGTGTTACCTCTGCTGCTTGCTCGCCTGGGCCTCAAATCTCGTTTGGCGGGAGGGTGCTGCCCTGGGGTCCGGGCCGGGCTGGTCACCTCACACTGCCTGACCCTGGGAGCACTCTCTCGGACACTGCGCCAATCCCTATATCCTGGCGCTCCTTCTCCCTACACCAGCTTGGGTGGGGGCCGGTAACACGAGGGGCTTCAACGACCGTGGTGAGCACCAACCTGCCCTACAGCTTGCCCTCTCGACACGGACTTCACCATGAGGCCTAAGCAGGGCCAAACCTCACAATCGAACAATCTTGATAAATATAAGGTGCAAAGGGGTGCGCCGCGTACGGAGACGCCCGCGAGCGGCCAGCAGACTCCGCAGGAACCCTCTCTGGCTAGTATCATGACGGCGATTCAGGGACTGGGCACCACCCTTGAAACTAAAATCGACAAGATGGCCATAGAGGTAAATCTCCTCTGGATGGATCTCAATAAAACGTCAGAAAAGACCAAGGCCAACGAAACCGACATAGTGGACCTGCGGGCATCCACTAAACATCTGGAACAAAGGGTGAACGACCTGGTCCATCAACATCGCCAGATGGCGATACGGCTGGACGACCAGGAAGGGAGGGCCAGAAGGAGTAACATACGCCTCGTTGGAGTTCCGGAGGACCTTGAGGGGCCCAGCGTGGAGCTGTTCGTGGAGGAACTCATTCTTCACCACCTCAAACCAAAGTGTCTGTCTACCATCTTTACAGTTGAACGCGCGCACCGGGCGCCCATCCCCAAACCTAAACCGGGGGCACCACCACGGACAATTATAGCTAAAATATTGAATTACAGAGACAGGGACGCCGTCCTTCAGGCGGCCAGACAATCTGGAGATCTGCTATATGAGAACGCTGTGATACGATTCTTTCCAGACTTCACCCTCCAGGTTCAGCGTGAAAGGAGGTCATTTTCGGGAGTGAAAGCGGCTCTCCGAGAGAGGGGTCTCAAGTATATGATGTTCTTCCCTGCAAAACTCAAGGTCCTCAGAGGAGGAAAGTCCTTTTTCTTCACGTCGCCAGCGGAGGTGCAGGATTGGATTGACAAAGAGGTGGCCTTGACGGGAGAGGGCGCGGAGGCCCAGAACTGGAGAGACACGCAACCTGCATCTCCGGGCTCTGCGACCGGGAGATCTGATCGAGAGGGCCAAAGTCAACGTTCCTGGAGATCCCGCTCCGCGAGTCCGAGCTGAGGGTCGAGAGAGGGGATGCTTGAGGACGGCTTCCGAGAATCTCAAGGAACTGAGAAGTGTCCCTGTATTATATGGTTATGTTGCCCAAACTCTTAGACTTTGCTTGGGGGGTTCGTTACCAATGAGACATTACTACTGACCATAGACACCAAACTTCTGAGATGTAGGACTTAAGTACTGTTGGCGGGGAGGCAGGGGGGGGGCTGCGGGGGGGGGCCTATACACGCTTCCCGTGACAGGTCCTCCTCAAAGGGGGGTGGATTGTTCACTGTTGTAGTTTCCTCTTCGGAGGGCGTTTCTGGGGCGAAAGGCACTCTGCTAATTCGGGGTGTGGGTAGTTTTGAACCCGCGGAGCAGGGCGGCAGGGAGGGGGGGTGCTCGGGGGGAGTTGAGGGGGTGGGTGGGGAGGAACGGGGGGGGTTGGGGACAGTTGGGCATCAGAGGGTTACACTCACGTCGTACTGATCAGAAATTGTGTTGGCACTGAATGTTGGGGGGGCGGTGGGGGGGACAGGGATGTTGGGGATGTTTTACAGTCATGTGTAGTCAGCAATGTCAGGATTGTTACCATCGCCAGTATGCAGAATAGAATCATGTCACACAGCAATGGTTATGGCTAAAAAATGGGAGAAGAGCCTCAGGGTTCTGAGCTGGAACGTGAACGGGTTGGGGGACAGGCTTAAGCGCACCATAGTCCTAAGATTTATAAAAAGGCACCAGCCGGACGCAGTCCTGCTGCAGGAAACACACCTCATGGGAAACACGTGTCAGGCCCTCAATAGGTGGGGATACACCCTTGTAGTCCACTCCGGCTTCACTTCGGGATCCAGGGGTGTTGGGGTCCTGCTGCGCCGCGCGCTACCCTTCCACATAGATCACACAGAATCGGACCCACAGGGTCGTTTTTCAGTGGTGTCCGGTAGATGGGAGCGCTACCACCTCAACCTACTCTCTATATACATCCCCCCTGGCCTGCAAAATCAAGCGTACACTGATTTAGGCACACTACTTCTCTCCCTCCCAGAGGGCCAATTGGTAATGGGAGGGGACTACAATGCTGTGGTGTCAGGGACCCTAGACAGACAACCCCCACGGGACATACCACAGGGGCAAAAGTGGTTGACTGACTTCCTGGACGCCTTCGGGCTCATGGACGTATGACGACTACTGCACCCCGCTGACACTCACTTCACCTTTTTCTCTGGCCCGCACAAATCGTTCTCCCGCCTGGATTATATCCTCACTGTGCTGCAACATGATATGACGATACGAGAAGCTGCACACCTTCCACGCGGCATATCTGACCACTCGCCGGTTAGTACCCACATAACGTTCGGGACTAGACGTGAGGGATGTATTGCACCAATCAGCGCCTGGCACTTGAAAAATGAGGAGATTAGTAAGAAGTTATCTACATCCAAAGCCCACTACTTTGAGGATAACGTGGGGTCGGTTGACTCCCCCGTAACCCTATGGGAGGCCTTCAAAACTGTGATTAGGGGGGAGGCGTTGTCAGCCATAGCGGGTGGGAGGAGGGATAGAGAAAAAAAAAAAACGTTTCATAGCGGCCTCTATATATGCAGCTTATAACGAAGCTTGGAAAGAAACTCAAATTGAAACAGCAGAGAAAATATGGGAAATTGACCGTATTAATTTGGAAAAATCACTTTCTGTTGTGGACAATGGGTTAATGACTCTGTCTTCCAGAATATATTCACTGGACAGTATTGTATCATCTGCAATCGATATAATAGAGCAGGACTTACTAATGTTACAACATGGTCAGTCCCAATTGCGTTCTATTGTACAGCTTGGCTGGAAGTTACAAAATCTGCGTTCAGGCTACGTGCCTTGGCGTTTAATCAACACAACGTCACTGTTCTCTATCTTTAACCTTACTGATATACAAATCAGCTTGGCACAAAAAGGAGCAGAATATACAATTCTGAGCATTGAAAAACTTGAGAGATTACCATTGACAATGTCAGAACGACCTGTCATTGAATGGATAATACACGGAATAATAACTATTCCGATAACAACTTTCCAATTTCGATACTGCCAAAAGTATATACAGGCAGGCCAGTATCAAAGGTTGGGTAAAGGATACATTAAGTCATCATGGAAATTACCTTACACACACACATGTTATAGTGAAAAAGGACAGAATGTATTTCTTAGTGGTAATAATTGTGAAAAATCACTAAGTGGTATACTTCTGTGTCAGGGTATAAATCTACATGGGGCTTGTGAGGGGACTTCAAATAACCTTTCATGTCACCAGCTTGGCACACCTGCAACTCGAATAGAGCCATTCTTTAGACGGCTTTCGAATGGGAGCTACATTCTAATTGTGGACCACAGATGTTGTGGCTTGATGCCAGGAAAAGCTTATGTAGTAAGCGTTTCGTCCATGGTCACTTGTTGTATGCACGTATTGTATCCGAACGACACTCCAGACAGGGAGGGAAAAATTTGGCCCAATTTGAAAATCTCTTCTATTCGAATTGATACTTTATGCAGAATGAAGTCTGTTCTTCTACACACACCTGTGCCCTTGACGTCATCAAAAGAAACGTATGATCTCCAGGTTGCAAGGACAACGACAGAGATACATACACTATTATCAGCAAATTACCCCTTACATTTCGCAGAAATGCTAAACCAAATCTTAAACATTTCAGATACGAATGGTATCCCGAGTGTAATTAAGACAATGTTTTCGGGACTGTTGACACCGTTTAAAGCAGTCCTGGGCATCTTTCCTAATTTTGTCCATTCGATCTTTGGCGGCCTTCCACTCCTGTTGGGACTCGTAGCAGGCATTTTATTTTTTGATACTCCTGCTTCGTTATGGCAAGCCATGTCACAGACAAGACTCCAGCAACAATGGAAGAAACGATCCTAGCTATACGCTATCGGGACCGCATAACTAAAGTCCTTGGATTAGCCCGGCTAAGAGATCTGAATATGACCTGGTTTCTTTCATTCAGACCCATCTGGCAGAATTGTATCTTACCTGTGTTAAGATGTATGCTGTGCGGAGAAGAATGCGTGTTCGACGTCTGTCTCACACTACAATCAGAAGTACCATTGGATACAGATACTTTGCTAAGTCCTGTAACGGCTCATGCATCGTGTTGTCCCCAGCGGTTACCCATCCTGATGACGGCATTCGTGGAAACTTCACCACTGCGATTAAAGGGTAGTGAAGTGCAAGATGAGAGCAGCATCAACCAGGTACGACCTTCTGTGAGCAATGCTGATCAATACATCGATGATAGCAATCATTCTCACGACTGCACAGTTGCGGCATTTTCCAACTTGGTCGAACTTTCACCTGAAGCGGTAAACTGCTTTTTTGAAAGTCTGTCTGAAATGATGTTCTCCCCTGAACAAAAAGAATAACTTTTAAGCAAACGAGCACTCAGCGTTCCCTGAACTCTGAATTTGGCCTTCAGCTTTGAAAAACAAAAGCTTCTGGAAATATTTGGAACTGTTTTGGCTTCTTCCCCTGAAAAACGAAATTAGTTTTTTCCCCGATTCCAAAATATTTACTTTTTTTTTGGCACTCATCCTCTGCTTAAAGTAGAACTATTCTTAGAGAACAGAGCTTCTATTTTTAGGAACTCTAGAGACAATATATTACCTCAGCCTCTAGCATATTTACAAATAACTGTATTTATATGTGATGAAGTGGTCTCGCACTTTTCTTTTCTGTATTAAGAGCCATTTCATGTGTAATTTTCGCAAAATCATTCCGCTGATATATGCATCCTCTTTTATGAATGATTACTCTGCTTGAAATACTGTACCTATACTCATTTTTCGTGTATTTCGCATATGCCATTTCAGATGCAAAAAATGTATTTTGGGGTGGATCGGTATACACATGCACCGTTAGATATGTTTACTATTGCTTAGTTTAGTAATTATGGACATGAATTCGTTGAGTGGGTGTAGTGTGTTTATCTAGATACCTGAATCGATATTTCTATTCTTTGCCCTTGTGTGGTTATAAATCAATAATATCCCTACAACGGCATAGAAACCCTTTTCATAATTCAGTCATAGCGCATGCTGTCACATTAAGCAAGCCTATTCCTCCAGCCCCCTAGAAAGCACACCGAGTTCTTAAACAAATCCAAGCCTCCAGCAACCTGGGAAATCCCCGCTGCCGTTGTTTTGATTTTGTCCAAGAACTCATGTAAAACACTGTAAGAACGACCAGTTCTTAGTGACATCTTTATTGACGTCTTATGTCCAGCCTTACGTCAAACCCGGCACCTTTCAGGTATAAATATACCAACGTTGCCTTAAGCAAACACACAGTGGTAATCCTGGGGCAGAGCAGCTATCTACTTCCGAAGAGCCCAGCTGATGCGAGAGCCCACGGACGCTGCCCCTCCCTTTTGACGCGCTGAGAAAGACGCTGTCTTTTCTCTTGCGGAGAAATCCAGCCTCCGGCGTTTCCAGCTTACCCTTGCGGGTGACTGGGATACCGAGTCCTGAGAGAGAGATACCAGCCCTCCTGCCTTCTAATACCCAGGTACTGAACTGACTAAACCCTTACAGAGAATTCTTGAGTCAGATTCTTGGCAAAACAAACTTAACTTAAACTGCTACTTACTTACTCCTTCCCACGTATTAGGCTTAGGTCAGGTACACCGGGGTAGGCGTAGTTGGAAGCAGCAGTTGAGTACGATTAGTCAATGTATATATGTATGTATCTATTTTATCCATTTTAAAGTATCATATGGCTAAGAAACCATATCAATGCTTTTACAGTATTATTTCATAATCCTGCTTTTACTGTATGCACTTTACTTAACTATAAGTATTGCAATTGTAGCAATTCATTTCTCTTGTATGAGGAAAGAGACTACTCAATAAATAACACCTTTTATTGAAAACGCCCGTCTCTCTTTTTCTCTGCAATCTGGTGAAACTAAGTACGCACTTATTGACTGAGTGAAATAGCTGTCTTTTGTTTTCACATGACTCTAGAGATATACTCTTATTCAGGGAGAGCAAAGTTGTCATGTCTTATGGTTGTCAGAAACTAAATCCCTTCTTGTCTATCCAGGGAGGTTAAACTCCTCCTCGCTTATTCGAGAAAGTTTCTAGTGAACTCTGAGCTAGCTGGCAAAAAACTTAAGTCTAATATAGTCAGTAGAGACCTAGTTAACCTCAGTCCTACGTCTACACTACTGAAGATATTATTCCAATGCGCAGAGCCTATTGGGACTATAGGAACTACACTACACTTGTGTGTACAAGTGTGATTTATAAGAAAGTGGTACTTTTTCACCTTCATTAAAGGGTAAGTACGTAAATCCGCATCTTCCTGGGATTATTCTGATTACAAGATTGCGTTCGTTTCAGCGTGTCTGTAAATGTGATGTTGCTAACATATCTGTTTGCACTGAACGCAACATTTCTGTGTGTTTTTGAGTCCAATTAGTTGTTTTAAAATCAGGTTTGATTAATTCGTAGAGAGGTTTAACCCTTTCTGCGTAGTTTAGAATGTAAGTTCTTCCAAAATTTAGGAAACCTAGAATTGACTGTAAGTTTTTTAGCGTTTTTGGAGGTTGGAGCAGCGCACACTTTTCTAAAAAGTTGCCTGCCAGGCTTTTGCCTTCACTTGATAACTCATATCCTAGAAAAAGGACGTTGAGGTGGGCAATTCTCGATTTCTTAAAATTGAATTTGTACCCTTCAGAGGCGAATCCAAGTATAATGGTATTCACTCTGTTCAAGTGCCTGTCCAAATCATCGTCTGTTAGATAGATGTCATCGACTATTCTTGAATCCCTGGGGGAGACGACAGAAATGAAGTTGTGTCCCAATAATTGAGAAAGCGGTCAAGTTCCGGTTTTCAGGTGCAATGTTTTGACAGAAGAAACCGTTAGAAATATCTAATGTGGTTTTATATTTTTCGCACACAATGTTATTCATCAGTGCTGCACTGTGTGCATTTTGTACTGCAAATGTTTTGCAACAAAAGTTTAAATGTCTGTAGTCCAAAACTAGACGATATGTATTGTCTGGTTTGGAGACCGGAAACCAAGGATTGTTCATGAACGAGGTGCATGTTTCAATCACCCCTTGGTATTCAAGTTGATCTAATATCTCCCTGACCTGTTTTTTTAGCTTCTTGCTTAACTGGATACTGCCTCTGTGCAGTAGATTGAGTTTTTAACGGGATTTTATGGTGAGGAGAATCCTCATCCCATCCTACATGATTTTTATATAATACTGGAGCTTTGGCTACTGCCCATTTTCTGGCATAGGTGTATTTTAAATTAATTGGAATATGATTCAAGAAGGCTGGCATAATGATGTTTTCGCCGTATGGACACTCCCTGACAAATTTTGGTGGCCAGTCTTTTTCAGGTAGAAGAATGTCATAACCCTTAGAGAGCTTCTCCCAAAAGTTAGCCTGGCAGATTGGACAGGGTTGAAAGGTATCGTTGTGCACTTAAAGGAGCTCCTGTCATGTTTCCTGGGTTCCCCCCTCCCGCTTACCTGTTGCCAGTATGTGTTTGCCGTCACTCGCATGGGACACACCTACCTCACTTACGGCCTCGGCACATTAACGGTGCAGCCTATGGACCGAAGGGCAGTTACGTCATCAAAGCATCCGGGGAAGATCGCTTATCAGATGCGACTTCCCCGGTTACGGCGCTTCGTATACTTTCTTCAGCCTGCTTCCTGGTTCCAGATACCTCGTTGCCAAGACCCATTCCCGACTGGGCAGGAGCGCTTTCTACAGTACCCGGTTTCAGATTCAGCTGCAGTTTCCCCAACAACTCAGGAGCGCGGTTCAGCTGCTGGATCCTTCTCCACCTGAACTCCGTACTTCGTAAGGTACTAGCGTAAGAACGCTATGGGTATTTAGCGCAGGAGCGCGTTTGGGATAATTACATGCATAGCGCAGGAGCGCTTGTTAATTAAGTTTTTGGTGTTAGCGCAGGAGCGCTTATTACATTTCCTTGGGCATAGCGCAGGAGCGCTTATGACTTTTCCTTGGTCGTAGGCCAGGAGAGCGTTTGTTATTATTTCTTGGTACTTAGCGCAGGAGCACTTACTTGATTTTGTATAGCGCAGGAGCGCATCTGGGTGTCTTGTTATGCAGCACATGAGCCCTACATACTAACGACTGTACATAGCGCAGGAGCGCTTATAACTTTCAGTTTCTTTTCTTTGATGGTAGCAGAGCTTCTATGGAATAATAGGAGGTAAGCTGTTTCCCACATGAGTGTATGTTTATGAGTGGTTGCCGGATTAGCGATTTATTGGTAACCTGTGTTCCCTTGTCTTCCTGTCCAGCTGGTGCCCAAGGTCCATCCAAGCAGAGGGACGTCCACTACTACCTACCCAACACCATCCTAATCCTTAAATATTGGCTACTATCCTCACTCCCATCCATATCCTGGTTTGTTCCTTATCCAGAGTAGGGTAGGGTGGGTGTGGGGGCGATAGCTCGTGTCGTCTCTGCGAGAACTCTCCACAAGAAAGAGGTACTTGTGGGGAACCTGACAGCTCCTTTGAAAGTAGGCAAGCCAGCAAGTCCTTGGAGTCACTTTGGGTTCAAGTGAGATGGGTCCATCCCTTTTTCTCAGCATGGCAAATATCAGCCGGCAGCAGGGCAGCTCAGCAAAGCAGAGAAGCAGTTCCTCAGAACAGTCAGTCAGGGCTAAGTGGCAATCCTTACAGCACAGCATTATTTACTCCTGTTCTTCCCAGGCCCAGTAGTGTACTAATTTGGTATAGTCAGAGCCTCAGTACTTACACCCGAAAGTGCCTTTGTTGGGCACATAACCATCTGACTTCGTATATGGACTCCTATATCCCCATCTCTCATGATTCACCTTTTATACATTGAGACGTGTTGCCTTCGTGATTCCAGGGGAACGCTTCATGTTACACTTATTCGATAGCCAATTACATCTACCTCAAGTGATCTCATCGGATCATATGGACTCTTGTTCCTTGCAGCTGCGTGCTCGACTTGTATTCTAATTGCTATGGTCGTTGTTTTTATATTTATTGATACGGACATGTTATGATCTTGGATGCGCCGTGCTAGCTTCACTTGCATAGCCTTGAAAACGTCATAGTACTGCTCTATAGTACTGACGTAACACGTGTTGGCTGTTTCTTGTCAACTCTACTTTTATGGATCTTCTAATAAAGAAAAAGGAAAAAAAATGTAACTTTCCCGCTTATTTGTCCTGTCCAAATGCTGAAACCATAGGATTATTACAGTTCAAGTGTTGCTGAACTACAAGGAGACCTATTAGTCTTTTTCTGTACATTTGTGCTTTAGGAATGTGCTCTCTTTGACCATTTTACTGTAGAGGGTGTAAACCTCTGCCAACCAGAGACCTACTTTCTAACTTCTGTGTATTGTTTTCTACAGTACCCGGTTTCAGATTCAGCTGCAGTTTCCCCAACAACTCAGGAGCGCGGTTCAGCTGCTGGATCCTTCTCCACCTGAACTCCGTACTTCGTAAGGTACTAGCGTAAGAACGCTATGGGTATTTAGCGCAGGAGCGCGTTTGGGATAATTACATGCATAGCGCAGGAGCGCTTGTTAATTAGGTTTTTGGTGTTAGCGCAGGAGCGCTTATTACATTTCCTTGGGCATAGCGCAGGAGCGCTTATGACTTTTCCTTGGTCGTAGGCCAGGAGAGCGTTTGTTATTATTTCTTGGTACTTAGCGCAGGAGCACTTACTTGATTTTGTATAGCGCAGGAGCGCATCTGGGTGTCTTGTTATGCAGCACATGAGCCCTACATACTAACGACTGTACATAGCGCAGGAGCGCTTATAACTTTCAGTTTCTTTTCTTTGATGGTAGCAGAGCTTCTATGGAATAATAGGAGGTAAGCTGTTTCCCACATGAGTGTATGTTTATGAGTGGTTGCCGGATTAGCGATTTATTGGTAACCTGTGTTCCCTTGTCTTCCTGTCCAGCTGGTGCCCAAGGTCCATCCAAGCAGAGGGACGTCCACTACTACCTACCCAACACCATCCTAATCCTTAAATATTGGCTACTATCCTCACTCCCATCCATATCCTGGTTTGTTCCTTATCCAGAGTAGGGTAGGGTGGGTGTGGGGGCGATAGCTCGTGTCGTCTCTGCGAGAACTCTCCACAAGAAAGAGGTACTTGTGGGGAACCTGACAGCTCCTTTAAAATCCCCCCTACAACAAAGGCACTTTCGGGTGTAAGTACTGAGGCTCTGACTATACCAAATTAGTACACTACTGGGCCTGGGAAGAACAGGAGTAAATAATGCTGTGCTGTAAGGATTGCCACTTAGCCCTGACTGACTGTTCTGAGGAACTGCTTCTCTGCTTTGCTGAGCTGCCCTGCTGCCGGCTGATATTTGCCATGCTGAGAAAAAGGGATGGACCCATCTCACTTGAACCCAAAGTGACTCCAAGGACTTGCTGGCTTGCCTACTTTCTAAAGTCTCAGGGACACGAAAGACTTCCTGCAATCCTGCTGATGCTGCTGGACATATGTGAGTCTTACCTTTGCTGGAGGTGCCCCCTCCAGTCCTGGGCCTCAGAAGTGGATTCTGCAGCTGATTTCTGCAAAAACGATGCATTGCCTCGGCTGCTTGAGAAATTCGTCTGCATCGCCCTCCGATGCAGGAGCTGCTATACGACAGTGGTTCCGCAGTCTTCGTGGCTCGACGATGACACATTACATTCACTTCAACGAAGCTCGACAACGAGGCTAGACTCACTTTGAGCAGCTTAACAACTACGCAGTAGGCTCTTGACATCAATATTTGCTCTAGCCAAGGTATTTCTTCAGCGGGTCCTGTCTGGGTCCTGTAGCCGGCCTGCCCCCCATCGAGGTGAACTTTGGATTTGTACCAGTCCCTAGCAACCTCAAGTAACCTTTTGACAGCTAGTTACTTCTAAGCATTATTTTTGGTTTAATCTTTCAAAATTAATATCTTGACTTCTACTTATTAGATTTTGGTTGTTTTGGTCTTCTTTTACTCAGATAAATATTCTCTATTTTTCTAAACCCGTGCAGAGTCTTTTTGTGGTGAATTCATAATGTTACTGTGTATGTGTGTTGCACAAATACTTTACACATTGCCTCTTTAGATAAGCTTGCCCGCTCTGTATCAAGAGGGTGAGCGCAGGTTAATTTAAAGTGTGGGTTCATACTTGGACAGGGTGTATAACGTGGTTTTCTGCAGTGTTACTTTGTTTCTCGGATTCCGTTATTACGTGGAATCTATCATCACGTTACCGCTCCTTAACTGTTGTGGGGCTGGGCTCGAGTACGCTATAATTGTCTATGAGGGGCGTCGCTTGTTCGAGTAGCCATATTTAGGATCTCTCGACTTGATTGACTGTGGCACATAACCATCTGACTTCGTATATGGACTCCTATATCCCCATCTCTCATGATTCACCTTTTATACATTGAGACGTGTTGCCTTCGTGATTCCAGGGGAACGCTTCATGTTACACTTATTCGATAGCCAATTACATCTACCTCAAGTGATCTCATCGGATCATATGGACTCTTGTTCCTTGCAGCTGCGTGCTCGACTTGTATTCTAATTGCTATGGTCGTTGTTTTTATATTTATTGATACGGACATGTTATGATCTTGGATGCGCCGTGCTAGCTTCACTTGCATAGCCTTGAAAACGTCATAGTACTGCTCTATAGTACTGACGTAACACGTGTTGGCTGTTTCTTGTCAACTCTACTTTTATGGATCTTCTAATAAAGAAAAAGGAAAAAAAATGTAACTTTCCCGCTTATTTGTCCTGTCCAAATGCTGAAACCATAGGATTATTACAGTTCAAGTGTTGCTGAACTACAAGGAGACCTATTAGTCTTTTTCTGTACATTTGTGCTTTAGGAATGTGCTCTCTTTGACCATTTTACTGTAGAGGGTGTAAACCTCTGCCAACCAGAGACCTACTTTCTAACTTCTGTGTATTGTTTAGTGCCCGTTTTGACTCAGAGTAGCACAGACGGTTAATGTGTCTCCTGCAAAGCACTTCATGTAACATGCAGATGACAGCTATTGATTTTATGTAGGTAGGTAAGTGGGTTACTGTTTTCAACACAGAGACCCTTTTGTTATCTACAGTTCATAAATTGTAATCCTTCTAATATAGGGCAATGAGCTATGAAGGACAAAACGCGACTAGTACACCTTGTAACCCTCACTGTCTTATGTAACATATCCTGAATACTGATTTACAAACATGTATGATACATTGTCTGTGCAATGAGTATGTGTGATGTAAGGCGCACTGACACCCTGCATTTTGATGAGTAGCATTATAATAGAAATAAAAAATAGTGGTATTTAAATTATTTTTTGTAAACATTGGGATAGACCAACACATCGGACATATACAAAGACTGAACTAAGTCTAAAGTGTGCCTCTTTTAAGTAAGTGTTACTTGCTAACAAGCTGTGTGCCTTTGTTTCCCCTTCACTGCATTTGCATGTAGGTGTGAGGCTCCAGATAGCTTCCTGCCATTGATACTCCAACAAAAGAAGACCTGATGGCCCCTTAAATTCGGCCTTTGTTATGGTCCAGCTGTAGTCTGAAATTGGAAAGATCACCTCGCCTCCTGCATGGTACTGCTCGGATCAAAAGCATACAGTGTGCAGGCGCTGTTGAATGTGTCCCAATGTCTGCAAATTACACCAGGACAAATTCAGCATTTTACAGTGTGGCCCAACTTCTTGACAGGGTAGACGGTGCCCACCCTGTGAAAATAGTAGGTAGACACCGCCCACCCATGTGCGCGAGCGCGCACTGAGAAGTACTCCTGAGGCTCAGCCTGGAGTGACCCATGTTGTTCTTGATTCTATTTGCTTTATTTTGCACAACTCTTACGCTGCTGCTTTTAATAATTTTTAATCTTTGTACCTTTGCTGCCTAATTTTGCACATCTCCCGCTCTCAGCTAGAAGTCTACCGCAAGGGTTTCGTGGGACTTCCGAGGCTGAGGCGGCCATCTTGAAGGTAGTAGGTCAGCGGGCTAGCTCCCATGCCCCTGATGCTATTTAGGCACACACTGGCGCGCAGCAGACACGCCGCCAGCGTGCCAAAAGCAAGCCCGTCGGCGCCCGTCCGTGCTCGTAATGCGCTCAGCGCCAGCCCCCCTGCACCAAATTGCTCAGGTAGGAAAAAAAGAATAAGATACTCAGGTGAGTATTTGAGAAAGCTTATTTTAAATAATACCAATCATAGTTTATGTTTGACGTTGCATCGCTCATGGTACTGTTCTCAAACAGAGATAACAACTGTTAAATCGGCATTCAACAGTTGTACTTTGAAGAGAACAGCAGTACTCCCGTGTTATGCTGGAAATGTAAATAAATCTACATTTGGATTTCCTCTACTACTCAACGTGCCTCATTGGAAATATACTACTGTTGCTGCATCTTTACACACTGATGCGAGCGCGCACTGAGAAATCCTCCTGAGGCTCAGCCGGGAGTGACCCACATTGTTCTTGATTCTATTTGCTTTATTTCACACAACTCTTACGCTGCTGCTTTTAAAAATATTTTTTAATCTTTGTACCTTTGCAGCCTAATTTTGCACATCTCCCGCTCTCAGCTAGAAGTCTATCGCAAGGCATTTGCGGGACTTCCGAGGCTGAGGTGGCCATCTTGAAGGTAGTAGGTCAGAGGGCTAGCTCCCATGCCCCTGACGCTATTTAGGCACACACTGGTGCGCAGCAGACACGCCACCAGCGCGCCAAAAGCAAGACCGTCTGCGCCCGTTCGCGCTCGTAACCCGCTCAGCGCCAGCCCCCCTGCACCAAATTGATCAGGTAGGAAAAAAAGAATAAGATACTCAGGTGAGGATTTGAGAAAGCTTAAATTAAATAATACCAATCATAGTTGTCACATTTATTCTCTTGATGTGACACATCAAATTCACTCAACCACTAGGTGTCCGCTTGCACTTTGTTTTTATTGAAGGTCGACTATCCCTTTATTAAAATGGGTATAGGGAACAGTTGGCTCCTCTTTTAATTCACTGACACTTTTCCGGGCACATTCACTAGCCCTCAAAAATGAACCCAATGATGAAGCCAGTCACCAACTTTGTTGGTGCGTGAGGGTTCCTTTTGAATCACAGTTTTCTTCTCTAATCACCTTTTGACTTGGGCTTCAAGGTAAAGTAATTTTCTCCTAGGTTGCATCGCACCTTGTGTGTCACTCTTTTGTTGTTCGTAAAGATTATTGAAGGGGTAGAAGAGTGACGATTTGACCCTTTCTCTCTTGTTGTTTGACTACACATAAATAAGTCCCCAGTACCTTAAATTTACAACGAGCACCAAACATTTGGTAAGATACTACCATATAATCAATTAATGATTGCTCTCAAGAGGAATGAAAAGTGAAAGAGGCTGGAGAATCGTCTGAGAGCCTGCCATTTAAAGCAATAAGGTCATTGGATATCAGGCAATTCTCATATTACCAGGTAAAATAGCCTCTGGAATACTCCACACCTCATCCAACTCTGAGTTTCCAAAGGTTAAAGCAAAATAGTTTGAGGTTTTAGTATTGAAATCTCCCACATTGATTATCATTGTGCATTCTTCCGAAAACACTAATACTGTGTACAAAGGACAACACAGACTCAAACAAAAGTCAGACGACCTCCCAGGGGGGATATAAACATTTACCAAAATAAAGGATGTATGAGGTCCTCCTATTACATTGCACAGGAATAACTTTAAGCAAGTGCAAAGTTATGAGGGATGGACAAACACTTTAGGATTCCAATTTATAGAAATACTAGGTAAGATGGCTAATATACCTCCATTGGCATGACCTTTTACCATAGGTGGTTTTGCTGCACAAGAAAATACAAAGTCATTCTCATATTTAAAATCAGAACATATCCAGGTTTTCTATAAGCAAATTATCAATGAACGGAAACACATTAAAAAGTTGAACTTGGTATTAGACTGTCCCAAGCCCGCTATATTCCAGAAAAGAATTTTACCCAAGGGGCTACCTCTGCAACGTTGCAATCTTTATGTTCTTTGAGGCATTCAATGCACCTGCTACCCAACACCAGGGGGCAAACTCCTCTCCCTTCCAACATTCCCTGGCCCACTGGTCCTCATATCCCACAATGTTAATCACTCTCCTCCCTGTATCTCTACCAATTGAGATTGTGACAGCCGCAGCCCATACAGGTAAGAGCAGTGGGGCCGGGTGGAGGCGGGAGGGCGGGATTTCGAGAGACGACCTCAAGGGAAAATGTATTTTTTATTTAATTTTCCCTCTGCGTCGTCTCTCGAAATACCCTTCCACACGGCCCCATCGCCCACCGCTCTTACGTGCATGGGCTATCCTTCAGATTTGCAACCCCCCTGCTACTGCATGAATCTTGAGTGGACTCCGGGGTGCCCAATCTTAGGCTATCAGGCTTAGGGCCTATGGTCACTTCAGATGGAAAAAACATCAATACCTTTCTTCCCAAAATGGTCTACATTTGCCAGGGTTAGGATTACAATTGAAAAGCTAAATGTGACCCTAGAACCCGGCCGTCTGATCACATGGCTCAGGGAATCCCTCTGGTGCAGGCACCAAACGGATTCCCTGTTCCCCCCCAACAGCCTCGGGAGCTGGGGAAGAGTTTCCCCAGCTCCCGAGGCTGTGTGTTTGGTTTCTGTGCAATGACGATCAGCGCTCATGTCGCGCTGACGTCATTGCACGGAAACCAAAACTGAAATGAGCCAATAGGCTCATTTCAGTTTCACTTTCTATGTGCTCATGGGGCTATTTCAGCCCCCTGAGCACATAGAAAGTCAGGAGAGCTATCATAGCAAAGCGGAGAATCTCCCCTTTCCAATGGTATCCCTCCCTAGTAGCACCCTGCTTGGGGATCGCCCCAGGAGGGTGATCCCCAAGCAGAGATTCACCAACTAGCCCCCAGGGAGGGGGAGCATCCCCTTGGGCAACGGCCATTGCTCACTCCAAAATTATTAGGGGAAAATCAGTCTTTCTGCCCCCCTCGCCCGGGAAAGCAGAAAGCCCACTAAATACCAGGGATTTTTATTTCGTGGAATATAGGGGTGGGGGCTGCCAAGATCGGCATGCCAATGCCCCCCAAAAAAATTACAGTCTGTCTGACCCCCCTGGTAGGCAGATGGGGCCAGTAGCCCCCAATCTACCGCCCATAGGTGTGGAAAATTAGTACGTTTTGGTGAACATTATCTGCGCCATCTTGCCTCTTCCCCTGATGCCACACTTTTGTCGTGCGCGCCCGCCATTTTAAGATGCCCCGATCAGAACAAACCCTTTTGCATGCCGCTGGCCCCTGACATAGCCCTTTGCCTTCGCTAAGCCTGCACGCTGACCACCCCCTGCTTGCACCTGCCTTGAGTCATAAACCCCTCTTCGGCGCTGCTCTGCCCCAGACCCTCATCCTGTTCCCAGCGCGACACCTCCCTGCTTTCCTTTCATGATCTCCGGCCCTTAGATGCAAACCCCTTTTTCCCCGTGTGCCCGTTTTGTCCTCCCCGTTCCCAAGCCGACACCCAGCTCTGCCGATACCATCCTTGCCCCTCCCCGTACAATAGAAAGCTTCCCCCATCAAAGAATCCCCGGGTTGATCAAAGCCCCCCACCCCATGAGACCCGATCAAACCCCCCACATTCCGTGAATCGGCGGATTATCCAGCTGCGCGATGCTCATCACCTGTTGTGACTAGGGTGGGGACTTCAACTGTAACTGTGTATGGGAACGGGCCCAAAGGGGAGTTCCGAGAATGTCTTTTCCGTACATCAAAGCTTTAACATGTATGTGTAATCTGCAATAAAGTCATAAATGTGCGTATAAGAGGCCAGGCCTCAGGAATACAGTTAGAGCACCTCAGAACGATACCTTCTGTCCGTTTCGTTGTGTTCTCCTCCGGAGAGAATAAAGAAAACCTTGTTTCCTGCTTTCCAGTCTCCAGCGCCTGCCTCTTCATTTGATTTAATAACTAGAGGGTCACAGAGGCAATACCGCCGGGCAAATATCGATTGTCCCCGACCCGATTGAACTTTTTACAATTGGCGTCCCAAGCGTGGGGCCCATCAGCGACTCGTGGATCCAGTGGGAGAGGTCCCGACGACAGAGTGAACGACTGCAACGATCGGGAGAGCTCTTGCCCAATAGACCCTCGTCTGGCAGCCGATCATCCGAACTTCACTAGTTCCGAACAGACCTCTCTCGAGTGATCTACGGTCCTGACTGGGAACCATCAGGAGTGCCGTGAGAAATACGAGAAAAAGAGGACGATCGGGCGCTGGATTCGGAAGACAAGAAACTGTCCACATGGTCCGGGTAAGGTCGTGTTGCCACGACAAGTTGCGAAAAAATTTGTTTGATTGCCTGATTGTTCAAAATACTAGTATTGCTCGTTTTATTTTTATTTTTTTTATTTGGAGATTCACTGTCTGCAAACGGAGAAACAACAGGCTCTCTCTCTTTGCAAGCAGTGGAGGATAGGCAGGGTAGCAGCCGCGCTTGTTTTCTTTCTCCCCCACTCAATAATTGCTTGAAACTGAACTGTTGTTCGCAAAAATATTGTTTCCTGGAGATTCCCTGTCTGCAAACAGGGAAGTGACCACCCTTTTTGCAGATAGTGAAAAGGGTAGGTAACGCAGATCTTTGCGGTCCTACTCATTCTCCCCATTGTTATTTGTCGGTCTTTTGGTTTTTGATCCATGAGGTATTCACTACCTGCAAACAACGTAGAATAGAAATATTCTGTCTAGTCTTTGCACCTAGTGATAAGATAGGCAGTGCTGACTTTTTTAGTCCCTCGTTACGAGCCGTCATGTCTGTCTTCTCCCCACTGATAAATAGCCTGTTTAACCCGGACCGGGTGTTAGAGGTGGACCATATAGCTCCACTAGAAGGCACCCCTAATAAGGACATGTTCATAAACTATGGGTTAGTCACCATAGCTTATAATAAATTATGGCACAGGTATACCGAAGATAGCCAAGACAAACAGTGGCCACTGGCAGGATCCTTTGACCTTGATAAAATAGAAACGTTAGAAATAGCCCTTCGAAATAATAAGACAACGCCAATTATGCTCGACAGTCTCGGTATGTGGCGCAGAGAGGCTACGAAACGACAGAGAAAAGACGAGGACAAACCAAGTAGAGAAATATACCGACAGGACAACCCCAGGACACCGCTACCCACAACTTATCCCCCGACACTATGCAAAGGACGACCAGACTTAGGGTCAGACCAATGCGCTTTTTGTAGGTATGTCGGACACTGGAAAGCCCAATGCCCGACTCTACTGAGCGTGAGTAAAGGCAAAGGGCCGACAGGAACGACAGACCGACAGTACGAGAAAAGGCGCGAGACAAAGAAGAACCCGACTTACATAGACAGACCAGACAGAACTGCCACGTTTGATTATGCCCGATGGCACAGATTTCGCCAGGAAAATCTCAGCGGCATGCTCAAGTTCTCCTAGGTCGGGCAATGTCAAGACGGGAACCCAGCCTCGTTTAAAATTCACAGACGGAAAGAGATAATTATGGCCAATAACTGTTTTTATATTTGACTTGGGTCTTTGTATGTCGTACTTGTACTGTCCCCCGTCTGAGTTTGTGTGTATGTAATGTACAAATCTGCGTCATCCCTCTACACGTGTTTCCGAGTTACTCGACCTCTGTTAGCAGAAACTTAGCATAAAAGCAACCTGGAAAGGAAGAAATGGTAAAACAAAATCCGTAGACCATCAATGAACTTGAACTTTTAATTTAACACAACAAACAAGGAATAATAACGATAAACTTTGAAAATGAAAGTCAAACAGAACATTCGCCCCCCCCCCCATTCTGGAACCTTCCAAAGTAGGGCAGGGTTACGGCTACGCCCAACCAACGGCAACCCATATAAGGCGAGCCCCGCCGCCAACTCTTGGTCAGGAAATCTTAACGTATGGGGGAGCCGGAGGAGAGGCAGGAGCCCGCAGCCTGGGCATTTGCAGGTAGCCCCGCCACATGTCTCCTTGGCCGGCCGCAACGGGCCTGGAAAGACTAAGGTAGTCCCGCCACATGTCAAGAGGAGAACGAGGCACCTCTTCCTTTTCTCTTCCGTCACAGCCGCAGCAGTCCTGGACGGCGGGATGTCCTGCACGTACCTCCACAACAATTTGTCCAAGTTGGGCTGGGAGGGAGAGGCGACGCGGACGAGCCTCTCCCACCTCCACCGGTAGGAGGTTTCCCAGCCCCCAGCCCGACGCCGAACACCCCCAGTCAGGCGATGGTGCCCATACTTCCACAGCACCGGACACACCATGGTGGCACCCCAGTACTTGCGCAGCACCGAACGTACAATGGTGGCACCCCAGTATTTGCGCAGCACCGAACGTACAATGGTGGCACTTGGGGAACACCGGATGTGGAGAGACCTTTATGCGGGGCGATGAAAAGCAGCGGCATGGAGTGCACCGGGAGAAGGAGACGATGTGAACGAGTCTCCTTCGCCCCCCCCAGGTGGGGGCATCACAGCTGCACCCCAGCTGAACGTCCCGCTTACACAAAACAGGGACCTCTTCCTTTCACTCCGAAGGATCTCTTCCATTCTTGCAAACTCGACGAGAGTGGCCCCTGTAGGGCCTCAAAATGGCGTCTGGATCCGCTGGAAGGCGGGCCCCGGCCACTAGAGTAACTTTGGCCAGCCATATAACTCGAACATTTGTCCCATGGAGCACGAGCCCCCATCTCCGACAGCATCTCCGCAGCCTTGAAGATCATACAAAGGTCCCCGGCGGAACCTTCGGCCTTTGCAGGTTTCCGGTAAGGGACGGCTGCCTTGATCGCCAACGAAACAAACATGACATTGCCACACCTTCTGTTAGCGTGAATTCTAGAACTGCCGAAAAGGACTCTGGTCCAAACTGCCAGTAATGGAAACATTTCCCCCTGATGCTGCTTCCGGACTGAGCCGGCCCCGCCCAAAATGGCGCTGGTATCAATCGGAACTTACGAACACCTCGTGGTGTTCCTTCGCACTAATATAAACTTGATGTTCTGAGATTTTATACGATCCTTTGTACACTTGGCTAGAAAAGACAAAGAGAACTCACTCGACGAACAGTATGAAAAGATCCCCGTTACAAATGTTGATTACAAATGTACAATGTATTATATTTTTATAACTGATGTAAACCTCATTTACGACGCACACGTACGGTATGCATATAGGAAATCTGATTACAACTATTATGATTATGCTTCTAAATTATGAAATTAAAATGCCCTCGAACCCCCAGCCAATTAATAGACGTTTTAGTTTCTCGCAAATGAATGAGTAAAACTTTCCGATGTTTTTATTGCTGCAAACGACACCCCCACTGTACGCACTTTAGCCATTGCCACGACCGGCCAAACACGACCGCACCCTCATAATCCATATGCTGAAATGATTTTGCAAAATAAAGTCTTTGAAACTATGGACGGGTATTGCATGCTTTATTTTATAAAAAATGTGGGATCGGTGGGAAAGTTTTTTCTGTGCACCCTACTCTGCTCTCTCTTTAAGGTTAAAGGAAGATGGTTACCCAGCCCTGGAGGACGGATCGGATCAACAACACGACACTCCGCCTTCAAAGTACGCAACTGACCCATGAACTCTCGCGTAGAGGAAGACCTTGACTTCCAAGGATGGGTAAAACGAACGGTGTAAATGAGGGAATGTAAAAGGAGGGAGAAATAAAATAATGTAAATATTATAAAGTACCACGTTCCAAAGTATCAGGGGCCCAAGAACCGAAGAACCTTAGAACGCCACAGCGTTGAAAGAGGTTTAAGGACCCCGATAGTGAGATACATCCTTTTGACTAGATACCTCGTACTAGGCACCTCTGGTTTCCTTTTTACGTTTCCCCGCACACGACCTATATGAACACACTACCCCCCCCCTCGACTCCAGAAACCATATCCCCAGGGACCCTGCCCCGAGGAGGAAAGACGAGTAAGAGGTAAGTAAAGGACTTATGAATCCATGTATTTGAATGTGCGCGAATGCTGTGTCCCCCACCCCCCCCCTTTTTTCCTCCTTCTGCAGGTTACATCAGAGATTACAGCCGAGGTGTGGCGAAGATCCGAAACCTTGCCATGTCTAATGCACGAAACGGACTAGCGCCGCAAGGTGGCGTCTAAGCATGCCTGCAGACTACTCACGTACCGAACAAACCCGAAAAATTAGCACCACCCTGATACAAAGTGATCACCCTTAAACCAGACCGGACGAATGAACCCATGTCACGTATGATGCGAAACTATGAGGGAATGTGTGTGTGTGACTGAGGCGTCGACCCAACTGGTCGAAGGACCGAGAATGCGAGAAGTGCGACAAAATGGTACCTCCTTTCTTCTTTCCTTCTTCTCAAGGCGCGTCCCCTCTACCCTGTCTAATGCTCAAACTGCATGATTACAAGATCCTAACGCAGACCCGCGAATGCCCTTTACTGTGTAATGCACTAAATAGCCTTTCTTGAATACACTGCCACCCTCTCTGTTGCACGTGTACTATTTAGCCTGCCGTTGCACTCTCTCTCTCTCTCTCTCTCTCTCTCTCTCTCTCTCTCTCTCTCTCTCTCTCTCTCTCTCTCTCTCTCTCTCTCTCTCTCTCTCTATTTCTGCACTCCCACTCTTCCGAGTGGTTAGCCCCGAAATTGGCAGACTGCCACCCCTAGCACCCCACCTAATTGGCTTCAAATACCATCAGTATTTGCACAAAAACTTGTCTTTAATACAATCACCCTGAGACCGCGTCGTTACCTCTCCTTTTCCGCTAGAAGTCAATGAACCCAGGTGGGGCCGTAAGGGAAAGGACAGGTAAGACGACAGAGGTTCCCTAATCTGACCCGAAATAAGGGAACTACATGTCAACGGCTCCTATAGTATAAAACAAGGACCTCAGGATACGCGACCCTCCCCTCCCCGAATTGTCGCAATACCCAAGCCAAAAAAAAAAAAGATGATCACCCCCGTTACCTCCCCTGTATATGTCCCTGGTTGTTTCCCATAAAACCCCTGTCCTTCCTGATTAAGTAATCGGGCTGTAAAAGGTTACGTAGGATCCAGAATGATGTTTTACAAGGTTAACAGATTAGCCCAAGGTAAAGAAATAACCGAAAATGAACCCCGTAGTAGTTTAAAAGCAGGATGCATCTATAGAAAGGAGATGTTTTAGTCATGTTCGTCTCTCAGCAAAATACCTGTGTAGTACCATGTTGATGACTCACAGTACCCTTTGTAAATGTAAAACTCTAGAGAACAGCATATCTTCGCCAGGTTCGTCTCACGAAGGTGGGTCACCATCAGATGAACTGTCGTGAACTAATTATGAAGGAAAGTCATAAGTAAATCCAACAGGCCCGTCACCGGTCATTTCATGTGCCAGTTGTGAGAACGAGCATTTTCATTCTTTGCCTGGAGCTGGGAGAGAAATAGACTTTTTGATTATCTCCATCTGCAAATTTTCTAAAGACTGTCTTTTCAAACTTGTTTAAGGGTACTGCTGTTGGAGGAGAGAAGGACCGGATGTGGGAGCACGAGGCCTGACTGCAGACTGAGGAACACCTGCGACATTAGCCAAGGCGAGACCACGACAGAAAAGAGCTGCAGGACGAGGCACTGTTTTCGACAGCATGAAAAGAAAGGGTCGACCTGATGCCCCTGCTCGACGTCCAGTGCCTGTCGACAAGTCCCCGCTCTCTGAATTCTGTCACACGCCCGCCTATTTGAAGTCTCTCGTTCCCCTAGTTTGTTCCCACTTTGGCCTTGCTCCATCCCCTTTTTTTTCCTCTGACCTACCCTATGGACTGTTTTGAACGCTCTTCTTCCATCGGAACTTTCTGACAATCACCTCAAAGGACACAGGGCGAAAAGGACCTTACCGACCAGAAACGCGAGGAAAGGGTCGTGCCCTGCAACGCAGAACTTAGAACAGAGCTGGACTCGTAGCTCCACCGCCGGTGCTCAACAGCGCCAACGAAAGACCACAAAGAACAATGAGAACTCGTAAAACTTCGAACATTTGACATCCACAATCACCGTTTTTGCTATGCCTCATTTCTCTCCCAGCCGCCATTGTATTGATCCTGCTCCAATCCGAATCTGAAATATGTAATAACCTGCCAGTTCACGTTATGATATGTACTTGCTGCTCGCTACAGAACCGTTTTTGTATTGCATTCCTATGACTTTCCTGCTGAACAAGTTTATCAAAGTTTATCAAATAGGCCCACCTCCTAAAAACTAGAAATCTCAAAATGTATTGTTTACAATTTTTCATCTAGGGTTCCTACCGTTTTCCTTCTCATGCCCACCACAATAGACCCGAGTAGAAAATGAACCAGCAAGATGTCTTGAATATGTTAAAGGGAGGACTGTGGAAAATTAGTACGTTTTGGTGAACATTATCTGCGCCATCTTGCCTCTTCCCCTGATGCCACACTTTTGTCGTGCGCGCCCGCCATTTTAAGATGCCCCGATCAGAACAAACCCTTTTGCATGCCGCTGGCCCCTGACATAGCCCTTTGCCTTCGCTAAGCCTGCACGCTGACCACCCCCTGCTTGCACCTGCCTTGAGTCATAAACCCCTCTTCGGCGCTGCTCTGCCCCAGACCCTCATCCTGTTCCCAGCGCGACACCTCCCTGCTTTCCTTTCATGATCTCCGGCCCTTAGATGCAAACCCCTTTTTCCCCGTGTGCCCGTTTTGTCCTCCCCGTTCCCAAGCCGACACCCAGCTCTGCCGATACCATCCTTGCCCCTCCCCGTACAATAGAAAGCTTCCCCCATCAAAGAATCCCCGGGTTGATCAAAGCCCCCCACCCCATGAGACCCGATCAAACCCCCCACATTCCGTGAATCGGCGGATTATCCAGCTGCGCGATGCTCATCACCTGTTGTGACTAGGGTGGGGACTTCAACTGTAACTGTGTATGGGAACGGGCCCAAAGGGGAGTTCCGAGAATGTCTTTTCCGTACATCAAAGCTTTAACATGTATGTGTAATCTGCAATAAAGTCATAAATGTGCGTATAAGAGGCCAGGCCTCAGGAATACAGTTAGAGCACCTCAGAACGATACCTTCTGTCCGTTTCGTTGTGTTCTCCTCCGGAGAGAATAAAGAAAACCTTGTTTCCTGCTTTCCAGTCTCCAGCGCCTGCCTCTTCATTTGATTTAATAACTAGAGGGTCACAGAGGCAATACCGCCGGGCAAATATCGATTGTCCCCGACCCGATTGAACTTTTTACATAGGGGGCTGAAAGCTCACTAGATGCCAGGGATTTCTTTCGTGAAATTTAGGGATGGGGGCTGCCCAAGATGGGCATGCCAATGCCCCCCCACAAAATTCCAGTCTTTCTGCCCCCTGCAGGGCAGATGGGGGCAATAGCCTCCAATCTGCCCCCCTGGATAACAGAAAGCCCACTAGATGTCAGGGATTTTGTTTATTGGATCGAGGGAGTGGGGGCTGCTGAGATGGGCTTGCCAATGCCCCTACTCCCTGCAAAATTCCATTGTCTTTCTGTGCCCCCTGGGAGGCAGATGGGGCAGCATCCCCCGATTTGCCCCCGGGGGGCAAATAGCCCACTAGATGCCAGGTATTTTTCATTATTGTTTTTAGGGGTGGGGGCTGCCTAAAATGGGCATGCCAATGTCCCCACCCCAAAAAAATTCTACAGTCTCCCTGCCCCCCCCCCACGGAGGTAGGTGCGGGCAATAGCCCTTGAACAGCCCCTGGGGGGGGCAGAAAGCCCACTAGGTACCAGAGATGGTATGTTTTTATATGTAGGGGTGGGGGCTGCCCAAAAATGGGCATGCCAATGACCCCAACCCCAAAAAAATATTTCACAGCCTTTCTGCCCTTCCTGTAAAGCAGTTGGGGCAATAGCCCCCGATCTGCACCCCTGGGGGGAGCAGGAAGCACACTAGGCACCAGGGATTTGTTTTATGTATATAGGGGTGGGTGCTGCCTAAAATGGGCATGCCAATGCCTCCAACCCCCCCAAAAATAAAATCCACAGCCTTTCTGCCTCCCCTGGGAGGCATATGGGGACAATAGTCTCTAATCTGCCCCCTGTGGGGGGGGGGGGGGGGGGTGGCAGAAAGCCCACTAGGCACCAGGGATGTTTGTTATACATAGGAGGGGGGCTGCCGAGAATGGGCATGCTAATGCCCCCACCACCAAAAAAGGATTTCTGCCCCCCAGAAGGCAGATCGGAGCTCTAGCCCCTTATCTGCCCCCTGCAGGGGCAGAAAGCCCACTAGGCACCAGGGATATGTTTATGGGCATGTGAGTGAGAAGCTCCATAAGTAAGGGTCGCTCCCTTTTTTTTAGGCACACATTTTGGCTGTTTCAGTGATAATTTCATTCTCATCTGCACCCAAGCGGGGGCAGCGAACCACTAGAAACCAGGGAGAGTTTGTGTGTGTGTGTAAACTGGAGGTTGGGTGACGTTCTGCGTGCACTGATCCCTGACTGGCTGGCATTTTGCTGGTGGTGTGTGTGGACCTGCACTTGGCTAATGGTGTGGGTGGACTTGAGCTTGATGGCGGTCTGTGCAGATTGGTGCTTGTCTGATGGTGTGCGTAGAGTGGCGCTTGGCTGGTGGTGTATGTGGACTGGTGCTTGGCTGGCTGTGTGCATAGATGGTGCTTGGCTTGGCCGTAGAGGGTTCCGGGTGTTTCCCCAGTGGGCCTGTTTTCTGGCCGTGGGCGGCAGTTTTGTCACTGGGAACCGGTTTTGGAACAGTGCTGCAATATCTGGCCCCACCCCAGGGCTGGTCGAGTAGCAATCTGCCAAGGCTGGTTCCCATTCCCAGACCGGCACTTCCTGGCTGTCAGTGTGCGGGGATGGCGCTTCAATGTCGGAGGGCGTGGGTGGTGCTTGGCTGGCGGTGTGCGTGGATACTGCTTGGCTGACTGTGTGCATTGATAGCATTTGGCTGGCGGTGTACTTGGATGGCGCTTGGCTGGCAGTGTGCATGGATAGCGCTTAGCTGGTGGTGTGTGTGGATAGCGCTTGGTTGTCGGTGTGCGTGGGTGGCACTTGGTTGGTGGTGTGTGTAGATGGTGCTGTGCATGTACTGACTCTTGTCTGGCAGTGTGGCTTGCATGGATCCCCCAGCGTTTTCTTACTCAAAATCCCCCGAAAACCTCAAATTTACTTTAAAAGTCACATTTTCCTCACATGTTCGTGTGAGTAAGTTGTAGGATCAACGCACAGGCGCACATTTCCTACTACTCAGCATTCCCCTTGGTACCCAAGAAAAAAGATACCTCACTTGTGTGGGTGCCCAAAGTAGAGTCAGCCTAAAAAGGTATAAACAAACTGCCCTTTTGAACACGCTTTGGGTCCTCCTCAATCTCAACACGTTTTTATCCCTTTCATATCATAGGCTTTTGGCCCATCCACACAAGTAAGGTATCATTTTTATCGGGAGACTGAGGGGAACACTGAGTGGAAGGAAATTTGTGCTGTGCTTTGATCCCACAACTTTCCTACACAGATATTAGAGGAAAATTTTACTTTTGGGCAAAATTTGAGGTTTGCAGCAGATTCTTGGAAGGAAAATGTTGGGGGATCAGCGCAAGCCACACCTCCCTGGACTCCCATGGGTGTCTAGTTTTAAAAAATGTCAGGGTTGTTTTAGGTTTCCCTAAATGCTTTCAAACCCGGGACCAAAAACATAGGTACCCACCTATCTATCACAAAACTGCCTGGTTTTCAAGGGGGTCACCTGTGTTTTTGGTCCCGGGTGAAGGAAGTGAACCAATTAGGGTCATCCGGGTCACTCACAACCACCTCTCTGCCTTCCCAATAAATGAAGAGTCGAGAAAACAGTCGGGATTACAAACCAGTTAGTTTATTGCTAATATGCTGCAGCGGAGTCCGGTCTGACCAGCCTCATAGGATAGCTGCTGAGGGACTGACCCTCGACTACACAGTAACACAAAATATACATTTCCAACACCTCCAAACTGGAATTTTCCAGCTCAGGCGATGGTGAACAAAAAAGACAAACATGGATGGGAGATGGCACAGGGCTCAGTACATGCTATCTCGACTCCAATGCCATTCGGCCGGTGTCTACCATTCTAAGATGTGAGAACAAGCCTATCTAACAGCAAAGGTATGCAATAATAGATAATGCATTCATTAGTGCAGCGAAGCTTTAACCTTGGGAAGTACATACTGAAGGCGCAGGGGCAGCCTTTCTGCTGAGGCAAGCATTAGGAGACAAAAGCTTGATCTTAGTTACAGAACAAGATGGCGTCAATAATGATGGCACCATGAATGCTAACTTAGCACGAAAATAACTTTGAGCATAAGAAAGGGAGCATATCGACTGAGCATTACGGAAATAACATTTCAAATCTAACACGGGCTCAGCGGCCATCTAGGGCAACCTACCAAACCCAAACATTTCTGATAACTAGACATCCTGGGGAGTCCAGGGAGGATGCTTGTGTGGATCCCCCTACGTTTTCCTACCCAGAATCCCCTGCAAACCTCAAACAACTGGAAAAAAAAATGTTTCCCAAATTTCTGTGTGGGAAAGTTGTGGGATCACCGGGCTGACACAAATTTCACACTACCCAGCGTTCCTCCAGGTCTCCTGATAAAAATGGTACCTCACTTGTGCGGATGGGCCAAGTACCCGCAACAGGCAAGGGACCAAAACTTATTGTGGAGACATCAAAAATAGTTATCACAAAACGACCTGATTTTACAAGGGGGGTCACCTCAGTTTTTGGCCTGAGGCTTGGCGGCCACCTATGGAAACATACCAAACCCACACATTTCTGAAAACTAGACACCTGGGGAGTCCAGGGAGGAATGGATTGATCCCACTACGTTTTCCTACCCAGAATCCCGTGCAAACCTCAAATTTAGCTGAAAAAATCAGTTTTCTCAATTTTCTGTGTGGGAACGTTGTGGGATCATCGGGCTGACACAAATTTCACACCACTCAGCATTCCCCTAGGACTCCGATAAAAAGGGTACATCACTTGTGTGGGTGGGCCAAGTACCCGCAACAGGCAAGGGTCCAAAACTTATTGTGGAGACATCAAAATTACCTATCACAAAACGACCTGATTTGGCAAGGGGGTGGGGGGCACCTCAGTTTTTGGCCTTGGGCTTGGCGGCCACCTATGGAAACCTACCAAACCCACACATTTCTGAAAACTAGACACCTGGGGAGTCCAGGGAGGAATGGGTTGATCCCATGACGTTTTCCTACCCAGAATCCCCTGCAAACCTCAAATTTAGCTGAAAAAATCACATGTTCCACATATTTCTGTGTGGGAACACTGTGGGATTAATGGGCTGACACACATTTCCTCCCACCCAGCATTCGCCCAGGTCTCCTGATAAAAATTGTACCTCACTTGAATGGGTGGGCCAAATACCCGCGACAGGCAAGGGCCCAAAACGTATTGAGGAGACATTAAAAGTACCTATCACAAAATGACCTGGTTATGCAAGGGAGGCACTTGGGGTTTTGGCCTTAGGCTCGGCGCGGACACCTACCAAAAACCACACATTTGTAAAAAGTAGACACTCTGGGGAGTCCAGGGAGGTATGGCTTGCATGGATCCTCCAATGTTTCCCTACCCAGAATCCCCTGCAAACCTCACATTAAGCTGAAAAAATCAAATTATTCTCAAATTTTTGAGTGGGAAAGTTGTAGGATCACCGGGCTGACACAAATGTCCTACCACCCAGCGTTCCCCCAGGTCTCCCGATAAAAATGGTACCTCACTAGTGTAGGCGTGTCAAGTAACCACGACAGGCAAGGGCCCAAAACATATCGTGGAGACTTCAAAATTACCTATCATAAAAAGACCTGGATTTGCGGGGGGCACCTGTTTTTTTGGCCCGGGGCTCGTGGCCATCTAGGGGAACCTACCAAACCCACACATTTCTGAAAAAAAGACACCCTGGGAGTCCAGGGAGGTATGGCTTGCGTGGATCCCCCAATGTTTCCCTATCCAGAATCCCCTGCAAACCTCAAATGTAGCTGAAAAAAGAACTTTTTCCACACATTTTTGCGTAGGATCACCGTGCCATCATGAATGTCCACCCACCCACCGTTCCCCTTGTTCTCTTGAGTAAAATGAAACCTCACTTGTGTGGGTGGGCAAAGGGTCTGGGAAGGGTCAAAAACATAGGGATTAAGGGTATAGCACTGCGAATTCTAAGCGCTACATTTTTAAGAAAATACTTTTTTAGCCAATTCTGCATCGGACAGCCACACAAGTGAGGTATCATTTTACTCAAGAGACCAAGGGGAACGCTAAGTGGTAGGACATTTGTGCCGGCACGGTGATCCCACACAAAATTGTGTGAAAAAAGTAATTTTTCAGATAAATTTGAGGTTTGCAGGGGATTCTGGGTAGGAAAACATTGGGGGATCCATGCAAGCTATACCTCACTTTACTACCAAGGGTGTCTAGTTTTCATAAATGTGTGGGTTTGGTAGGTTTCCCTAGATGGCCACCAAGCCCGGGGCCAAAAACCCAGGTGATCGCCCCCTTGCAAAACCAGGTTGTTTTGCGATAGGTAATTTTGATGGCTCCACAATATGTTTTGGGCCCTTGCCTGTCGCAGGTACTTGACCCACCCACACGAGTAAGGTACCATTTTTATTGAGAGACCTGGGTGAATGCTGGGTGGTAGGAAATTTGGGTCAGCCCAGTGATCCTCTAATTTCCCACACAGAAAAGTGAGGAAAATGTGTTTTCTGCTAAATTTGAGGTTTGTAGGGGATTCTGGGTAGGAAAAAGTTGGGGGATACACGCAAGCCATACCTTCCCGGACTCCCCAGGTCTCTAGTTTTCGTTAATGTGTGGGTTTTGTAGGTTTCCCTAGATGGCCGCCGAACGCGGGACCAAAAACCCAGGTGACCCCCCTTGCAAAACCAGGTAGTTTTTTGATGTCTGTACAATACGTTTTGTTCCCTTGCCTGTCGCGGGTACTTGACCCACCCACACGAGTGAGGTACCATTTATATTGGGAGATATGGGGATACGCTGAGTGGCAGAAAATGTGTGTCAGCCCAGTGACCCCGCAACATTTCCACACAGAAATGTGAGAACTATTTGATTTTTTCAGCTAAATTGGAGGTTGCAGGGGATTCTGGGTAGGAGTTCTTTTGTCAAGTTTAGGAATGTGTACTCTTCTGAGAAATTGTTGGCCCTTAGAAGTCTTGGGGACACTGTTTGTCTACACTCTATGGTAGCCGATAGCAGGCGAAGGGATTGTAAGAACTGTGGCTTTCAGCTGACATCGGGTCGGGAAGTAAGGGATAGAAGGGAAGCATTAAGAACAGCTAGCATTTCCTACTCTGTTTTTCCCTTAATTGCAGATCGCTTAGCAAACACAGTTTAGAAATCTATGATATTCTTAGGGAACAAAAACCGTCTGGGTTATTTCTAGTTGAAACCTGGCTTAATGATGCGTCCGCCCGGATATCTTGGATGCCCTACCCGAAGGTATGCGATCCTTAAAGTGGATAGGTCTGGTCAGAGGGGGGGCCTCGCTGTGATATTCAGGAAAGACCTTCAGCTTAAAATGCATAAACTACCGATGTTTAGCTGCGAAGCGGCCTTTTTAATCTGACTATCACTAGCACAAAATCGATTGAAGGGCTTCTTATCTATATCTCCCCTGGCCCGTGGAGACGCTTTATTGATGAGCTTTTTGAAAATCGATCCCCTTTTGCTATTCGCTACCCTCATTTTATTCTTGTGGGTAATCTTAATCTTCATCTAGAAGATAAGGAAAATAAAGAATCTATGGAGTCGACCCTCGGACACCAGGCAATTGGTCTTAATCAATTGGTCCATACTCCCACACACAATAGGGGCCATATGCTAGATAATATTTTTACGAATTGTGCGCAGGTAGTTGCCGCATTACCAGTCCCTGTAGCCGGGTCTGACCATTATATACTCCCTTTCAGGATTCTGATCCTTGGTAAGGTCCTCTGCAAGCAGGGAAAGTGCTTGCAGCCCTTGATGGTTCAGAAATGTGCAGCGTTAACTTAGGATTTCTTTGAGGA
The DNA here is from genome assembly GCF_964261635.1 of Lissotriton helveticus. Lineage (NCBI taxonomy): Eukaryota > Metazoa > Chordata > Amphibia > Caudata > Salamandridae > Lissotriton > Lissotriton helveticus. Next base: position 1,038,454,440 of record NC_136061.1, read on the forward strand.
GGCACTGGCCTGCAGTATTCCTGATTTAGGAGCTGATACCCAGCTAGCTGATAACTTAATATCCTGCTGGATCAAGGAGGCTGGAGACTCCCTGATACCACTGAAACCATGTAAAAGCATGCATCTGACTGCTTCTGCAAAATGTTTTTCAGAAGAACTGGCACAATTGAAATCTGGCTGTAAGCGCCTTGAACTCCAGTGGAGGAAGAGCTACCTGGATGAAAACAGGCAGAAGTACCTAGGGGCTTTGACGTTTTATCACCATGAGATTAGGAGAGTACGAAGGGAATATTATACAGAACAAATTAAGTTAGCTAAAAGTTCTACCAAGAACATCTTTCAGGTTGTGAAACAACTCTCCTCTTTGGAACGGGTGACTGCTGCACTCCCTGCTTCTATGGATCACTGTACTAAGGTCGCTGACTATTTTTTGGGAAGATAGATAAAAAATATGCCACCTTTCCAGAAAGCAGCAGGAATTTTGTTGCCGCTCCTGTTGTAGAAGTCCCCGGGACCAAGGTATGCTATGGTGGTGCCTTTGCTGAAGAAACCATCTTTGGATCCCGCACTCCCTGAAAATTTGAGACCGATCTCTTTGCTCCCCTATGTAGCAAAAATTACAGAGAAATACCTTAATGGACAACTGTCTATGTTTCTGGAAGAGAGACAGGTTCTCCATGATACCCAGACTGGCTTTAGGCCACACCATAGCACATACTCAGCCCTTCTCCAGGCAGCAGAAGTGCTGAAAATTGCTGCAGACGAAGGAAGGACTACTGCTATGATCCTTCTGGACCTGAGTGATGCGTTTGACACGGTGTCCCTCGGCCTCCTGCTTGAGAGGCTGCGTGAGGCCGGGGTCGATGGCGGTACCTGGGAATGGATGAAAAACCTCTTGCAGAACAGATCCTTCCAGGTTCTTCAACATCCACTGAAGTCCAGAGTCTGTCCTCTGTCGCAGGGGGTGCCATAGGGTTCAGCTCTCAGCCTCACCCTGTTTAATATCTATATGCGCCCTCTGGCAGATATTATATTGAGGCATGGGATAAAGCTGGTGTCATATGCTGATGACACTCAGCTGGTTGTGACTCTGGAGCAAAATGAATCTGGTACGGCATCTGATTTTAAGGTCTGCTTGGGGGAGCTTGCGGACTGGATGAGATACAGCTGCCTTCAGCTGAATGCAGGGAAGACAGAGGTGATGGTTGTTGGAAAACAGCCCTCTCTCTGGTCACAGCATTGGTGGCTTGTGGAACTTGGGCCTACCCCAGCACCAAAAGCAAAGGTGAAGAATCTGGAAGTATGGTTCGATGAAAATCAGTCCTTCTCTGAGCAAATTACCACTGTGGCTGGAGCCTGCTTTGGCATCCTTAAAATGCTACGTAAAATGTTGGACCTTCTCCCCTTTGATGCTGAAAGAACTATTGTACAGGCCCTTGTTACATCTCACCTTGATTATTGCAATATTCTGAACTTAGGAGTGATGGCTAGAAATTTTAACCTCTTGCAGAAGGTCCAAAATGCTGCAGCCTGGCTGATCTTGAACATCCCTAGGTGGGTTTCGGTGGGGGAAGCTTTGAATAAACTTCATTGGCTCCCATTTCAGGCCAGAGTAACTTTCAAGGCCTTGGTCATAGGATCCTTAGTTAGAAGGGGCCGCGCTTCCTGCTTCCCCTTCTTACAGCTTATCGGCCCACACGGGATCTGACATCACATGGCTCTGCCACGGTGATTGTGCCCAGGGTGCGGAAGGTTTGAGTTGGAGGGAGATCTTTTGGCTTCCTGGCTGCTAAGGCATGAAATGACCTCCCTATGGATCTTAGGACATGCGAGTTGGAGTCTCTGTTCTGAATTTTTTTTTAAACTTGGCTTTTCCGACTCCCGTCTGGTGTACAGAAGTAATATTCTGCCTTTTCATTATTCTGTACAGTTCTATGCGCAGGAAGGTCACTAGGTCAGGATTGTCGCGGGGTTTCTATTGATGTTCTAGTGCGGTGACACTTCGTTGCATTAACCAGGCACTTTACAAGCTAGCTAATATTAATAATAATAATATGTGGCATCGCCGTATTCCTCCATAAATAGGATTATGCAAATCTTTAATTTCCAGAAATACTCCGGTTACACCATCAACTGGTCCAAATCTGTACTACTTATTCTCCACAGACCTTCCAAAACGACCACCGGACTGCACAGTGGCGGTGGCTGAGGAAGGTTTCTGTTACTTAGGGATCTATGTTACAATGGATCCAGCCCTTTTAAGCACATAATCTACTTGGCCCCCTAAAACAACTGCAAAATGATACGTGACATTGGAGAACCTTACCATTGTCCCTACTGGGCCGTGCTGCCCTTTTTAAAATGATGGCACTGCCAAGATTCTTATACATCCTGCAAAACACACCTTTCACAATCCAAGACGCATATTATACTACTATAAAGAGTGAGGTAAGAACACTACTGTGGGAGTGGAGCCCCCACGAAATTCCCAAACAGAGACTTATGAAGGGATGACACATTGCAGGGATTGTCCTCCAAAATATCAGAATGTATGGGCAGCCCAATTAGCCGTGGTCAACCAGTGGGTACGCGGTACACATAACGACTGCATAGCACATGGGTAAACTACTCATGGGCCCCAGAAGCAACAGACAGGCACTATGTACAAATTCCACACATCAGCTCTTAACAGGCCCAACACAACAAACAGTCAATCTTTGGCACCAAGTGACAAAAAGGCTAGGATGGCGAAATAAAGTGACTCAGTCCATGCTGATATGGGAAACAGAAAGACTAGGTACATTGATTAAATGTCCAGGGTTTGAGAATTCGGACATGGTCCATGGTCAGTACCTCAAGAGTGGGAGACCTATAGTCAAAAGGGACAGTCAAACCATTTGAAGGCTTATGAACAGAATATGATATGGTAGAATCTGAGACATAGGGATATCTACAAATTAGCCATGCTCTAATGGCGGCCATCCAGCTTAGTGCAGAGTTGTCATCACTAGCGGTCAGCCTACTGACTGCAAAGCGGTATCCATTACGTACAGAAAACTACTTAGGAACATGCCTTATTCCCTCCTGAACATACTAGAGTGTAGGATAATATAGGAGAGTTGGAAGAAGAATGGCAGAAGGCACTGTCCTCCCCCAGAGAAGTGGCCACAACCTCTAGACTAAAACAAATCCAACTTAAAATTCTTCACTGAACGTATCTTTCCTGCAATACCCTGGCAAAAATGAAACAAAAAGACGATCCCACATGCAGAAGGCAGTGCGATGCTGTTGCCAAATTCTACCACATATTATGGTAATGTCTTACCATTTAAAAATATTGGGGGTGTGCGGTGATGCAGTTGCGAGTGGTTTGTGGTAAGGATGTTCAACAAACACCTACATTATGCCCGCTAAACATATGGGGACAGACAGACCTGAACAGTAAGGAACAAACTTGGGTGACCCTTGGTTTTGCTTCAGCAAAACAAAACCTAGCATAAAAATGGGAGGTAAGATAACCACCTACACTTGCAAAATGGGAGCGGGAAATGGACTGGTCAATGGTGGCAGAAAAGAACATTTATGAGAATAGAGGCAGCCCCAAGAAATGGGATCAGACTTGGGGCAAGTGAAATATGCATAGGGGACAGGTGTGTGCCCCAGCTACCCAGAGAAACAGAGTGACCTTCGGTAGAAACGCTAGAAGGGGAAATATTGTAGGCCTGTAATGACAAGTTTTACTGCATAACCCACACATGCAAACTGTAAATTGGGTGCTGTATTGCTGTGACACTCATTGCTGTAATCATTCAACTGTGTATTTGATTAATACCAATAAAAAACAGTTTTAAAAAAAATGCTTTTCAATGGAAACTCTGACCTAAGCATAACCAGTGGTAGAAGTGGGCGGGGATGGAAGGGCACGGCGTGCCCCTACTTCTAAAAAGTATTTCAGTCCGTTCCCCTACTACTTACTTTCAAAAAAGCATCCCGGGACGGCAAGAATAGTCCGATTTAAAAACGATAACTTTTTTTCATTAGATTCCAGGGGCTGCTCGCACTTCTCTGTGAACTCCAGAGACTGCAGCAGCCCCCCCCCCCTGAGCTTGCACAGACTGTGGGCAGGCCCATTGTCATTACGATTGAGGCCGATTATCCCCTTTGGAATAACAATGCGCCCGCCGGCTGCCTTTAGCATATCAAGTGCCAGTGAGATCTGAGTTGGTGATTATGGAGGAGCTTTCCCCAAACAGAGTACTGTGGGGAACTTGACACCTTGTGTGATTTGTTAATGTTGTACACAGAGTGAACAGGGCAGGAGCAGTGACCGGACAGAAGAGGCGACAGGAAAGGAGAGGTACTAGGGCAGGAGAGGTGACCGGGCAGGAGAAGTAATGGATAGGAGAAATGATGGGGCAGGAGAGTTGACGTGTCAGGAGCAGTGACGGGACAGGAGAGGTGACGGGGGCAGGAGAAGTGATGGGGCAGGAGAAGTGATGGGGCAGGAGAAGTGAAGGGGCAGGAGCGGTGATTAGGCATAGGCAGGAGCGGTAACCGGCAGGAGCAGTGAACGGATAGGGGCAGTGAACAGATAAAAGCAGTGAACGGGGCAGGAGAAGTGATGGGACAGGAGCGGTGATCGGGCAGGAGTGCTGATAGGACAGGAGCAGTGAACGGGCAGTAGCAGTGCACGGGCAGGAGCGGTGACGTGGCAGGAAAAGTGACGGGGCAGGAAAAGTGACAGGGCAGGAAAAATGACGAGGCAGGAAAAGTGACGGGTCAGGAGAGGCAGCAGGAAAGGAGAGGTGACTGGGCAGGAGAGATAACTGGACAGGAGAGGTGACCGGGCAGGAGAAGTGACGGGCAGGAGAAGTGACAGGGCAGGAGAGATGACGGGGCAGGAGAGATGCTGGGGCAGGAGAGATGACAGGGCAGGAGAGGTGACGGGGCAGGGGAGGTGACGGGAAGGAGAGGTGATGGGGCAGGTGAGGTGACGGGGAGGAGAAGTGACGAAGCAGTAGAAGTAATGGGGCAGGAGAGGTGATTAGGCATGAGCAGGAGTGGTAACTGGGCAGGAGCAGTGAACGGGGCAGGAGCAGTGAACGGGGCAGGAGCAGTGAACGGGGCAGGAGCAGTGAACGGAGCAGGAGCAGTGAATGGGGCAGGAGCAGTGAATGGGGCAGGAGCAGTGAATGGGGCAGGAGCAGTGAATGGGGCAAGAGCAGTGAACAAGACAGAAGTGACAGTGCAGGAGAAGTGACGGGACAGGAGAAGTGACTGGGACAGGAGAAGTGACAAGAAAGGAGAGGCAAAAGGGCAGGAGAGGCAACAGGGCAGGAGAGGCGACCGGGCAGGAGAAGTAACGGATAGGAGAAGTGATGGGGCAGGAGAATTGACGTGTCAGGAGCAGTGACGGGACAGGAGAGGTGACGGGAAAGGAGAGGTGACGGGGGTAGGAGAAGTTATGGGGCAGGAGAAGTTATGGGGCAGGAGCGGTGATTAGGCATAGGCAGGGGCAGTGAACGGATAAGAGCAGTGAACGGATAGGGGCAGTGAACGGGGCAGGAGAAGTGATGGGACAGGAGCGGTGATCGGGCAGGAGTGCTGACTGGACAGGAGCAGTGAACGGGCAGGAGCAGTGAACGGGCAGGTGCGGTGACGGGGCAGGAAAAGTGACGGGGCAGGAAAAGTGACGGGGCAGGAAAAGTGATGAGGCCGAAAAAGTGATGAGGCAGGAAAAGTGACGGGGCAGGAGCAGTGACGGGGCAGGAGGGGCAACAGGAAAGGAGAGGTGACTGGGCAGGAGAGGTAACTGGACAGGAGAGGTGACCGGGCAGGAATTTGAATTTGAATTTGAATTTAAAATTATTTATTCAGCGCTCGCATACCACGCGGTTTCATGGCGCTAGTGTTGATCAGTGGGCAAATGGCAGATGAGAATTAGGTCAAATACGCTTGTGTGAACAAAAAAGTTTTTAGCTCTTTTCGGAACAGAGGATAAGACAGTGAAGTGCGAAGTGTGACAGGGAGGGAATTCCAGAAGGTTGGGGCCAGGACTGCGAACCTCGCTCCGCCAGCCCTTTGCTTTTTAAAGCGAGGGATGGTAAGAAGGGCCAGATGGGCTGAGCGAAGTTCTCTGCCTGGACAATATGGCTTGATAAGGGAACAGATGAACTGAGGAGCAGTGCCCGATCTAGCCTGGTATACAAGACAACCAAGTTTGAATAGGGCACGTTCTCGGACCGGGAGCCAGTGCAGCGATTTGAGTAAAGGTGTGACTCGGTGGTATCGGGGTAAGCCATGGATCAGACGAGCCGCCTGGTTCTGCACCAGTTGTAGACGGCGAGTCAGGTATGCAGGAGCTCCGTTATAGACTATGTTTCCATAGTCTATACGGGATAGAACCATGGCTAACATGATGATTTTGAGAGCTGGGGGGGTGAAAAAACGAGAAACCTTCCTAATTACCCTAAGAGAAAAAAAACAAGAAGAAACCACCGAATTGACTTGTGGATGAACAGTGAGTTGGGAACTAAGATAAATTCCCAGAGTTTTTACTTTGGCCACCGGGAGTGGGGGAGTACCAAGGGAAGAGGGCCAGAAGGAAGGGGTTAATGGACTGCAGCCACCTCCGGTCAAGATCAATTCGGTCTTGTCCGGATTGAGTTTGAGGTGGCTGCAGTTCATCCAGTCTTGGATAAGGATCATGATGGTTTGGACATTTAGAGCAGATGAAGGTGAATGGGAAAGATTGAAGATTAACTGGAGGTCATCCGCGTAATTAAACACGGTGACCTCCAGTTGCTGTAACATAAAAATGAGGGGAGAAATATAAAGATTAAACAAAAGGGGAGAAAGTGATGAGCCCTGGGGGACCCCGCATTCTACTTTCCGAGAGGCCGCCTTGAAGTCAGCCAGCCGAACTGCCTGGGACCTCCCAGCCAGGAAGGACTCCAGCCAGGAGAAGGCTAAGCCTTCTATGCCCGCCGCCCAGACACGGTTAAGGAGGATGGTGTGGTCCACCGTGTCAAAGGCGGCGGATAGATCTAGCAAAATCAAGGCTTGCGGGAGGTTGATGTCAATACCTTCCCGCAGCTTGTCCATGACTGAGACTACCACTTTTTCTGTAGAATGCAGGGGACGAAAACCAGCTTGACAGGGGGAGAGGCAATGATTTGCTTCAATGTGTGCGCTGAGTGTGGTGCTAATATGAGTTTCCAGCACTTTCGCAAGGTAGGGAAGGAGTGAAATGGGGCGATAGTTAGCGGGCAGAGAGGGATCGGCATCTGGTTTTTTGAGGATGGGGATAACAACTGCTGATTTGTGTAGGGAAGGGACGTGACCCAGAGTGAGTGAAGCATTGAGGAGGGTTAGGGGAGGGGAAGGACAAGCCAAGTAAACTTCCTTAAGAATACTGGCGGGGGCAAAGTCAAGAGGGGAACCGGATTTAATTCGGTGGAGTAGAGGAAGGAGAGTTGCAGTAGTAAGCAATGGGATGTTGGTCAATTTAAGAGTGGTGGGGGGGATGTGGGGGTCAACAAAATTGGCGGAAGGCGGGGGAATGTTTTGTTTAATTTTAACTACTTTATCAATAAAAAACTCATTGAGCGAGTCACAGAGGGGTTGGGACGGGAGAATAGCAGCAGTGGCTCTAGAAGATGAAGCAAGCTCATGAACGGTGGAGAAGATTTCCTTCGACTGCGATTCCGCGACCATTATCCTGTTGGTGTAAAACTCTGTTTTGCTTCCAGGATGCTTTTTTTATAGGTCTGCAGAATGGCCAAGTAAGTTGTTTTTTTGGCAGGGTCGTAGGTTCTTCTCCAAGCACGTTCGGCCCTTCTGGCAGCTAGTTTTTTTTCCTTCAGATCGGTGGTAAACCAGCGGTTAGCTGCATGGATCCGCTTAACTGAGAGGCGCTTAAGTGGGGCAAATTCGTCGCCTGCCGTCGTGAGCCAGTTGTTAATGGCGGCCAGCTGAGGGGTGACGGGTAAATCAGATAAATCAGGGCAAGTTTTGACCAAAGTGGAACAAAAGGAGGGCATATCCGTCTTTCCCCATTTGCGGACCCAGGTGTTTTTGGGTAGAGGGGGTTTTAGCAGGGGTGCAAGGGAGAGGGAGAAGGTGATGATAAAGTGATCCGACCATGAACAGGGGGATATGATAGGGGGAGTGAGTGGAATGTTCAACGCCCAGATTTGATCGAGCGTATGGCCATGGGAGTGTGTGGAGCTGTGAATCAACGGGACGAAATTCAAGCTTTCCATAAGGCCTGTAAAGTCCTTAGATTGTGGGGATTCGGCAGGGTCATCAGGCCAGTAGTTAAGGTCCCCCAGAACTAATACTGAGGAATTATTAACAGCCAGAGTGGCCAAGAGGGTTTGAATATTGGGGAGAAAGGAAGGGGTAGATTGGGGGGGGCGGTAAATAAGGACAAAGGTAAGGGGAACTAGGTGGGAAGTGGAACGGGCTACAAGAAGGTCGAAATCAGTGATGGGGGGGGAAGGGAGGGTCTGAAAGTTGAAATCCGAGCGGGCTATTAGAGCCACCCCCCCGCCCCGTTTACCTTCGGGACGGTCTGCACGGATGGCAACATAGTTTGATGGTAATGCGGCAAGGACGTCAGGCAAAGAGTCAGTCTTGAACCAGGTCTCGGCCAAGAAAAGGAGATCTGGTTCGTAAGAATCAAGGTACTCAGCTATTTCGTATTGATGGCTCACTGCCGATCTAGTGTTCAAGAGGGCAGCCGAGGTAGTGGGCCGCTGGACAGGGGATGCGAGCAGTGGCAGGTGATCAGAGGGAAGTGAGGGTACCGGGAGTATTAGTGATAGGGCTGTCTCAGGGGGGGGGTTAAAGGAGGAACAGTGTAAGCCAAGATGGTATAAGTACGCTGTGGTGGACGGGTTTATACAACCGGGGACCCAGAGGCGGCGTAGCTGAGATGATGAATAGACGATAAGGCCGGCAGCGTCTCGTGTCCCGGGCCCCGGCCCGCCGCGGACGGGCGCAGACGGGCAGGACTCTGGCACGACTCCGGCACGCCTACGTCGCGCCCGCTGCGCTCGTCCGCTGCGCTGCCTCATGTGGCCCGTATAAGTAGGGGCGGAGCGGCAGGGGAGTGGCAGGGCTAAGATGTGAGGTAATGCCCAAGCCAAAATGCAGGAGAAGTGACGGGCAGGAGAAGTCACGGGGCAGGAGAGGTGACGGGCAGGAGAGGTGACGGGGCAGGAGAGATGACAGGGCAGGAGAGATGACGGGGCAGGAGAGGTGACGGGGCAGGGGAGGTGACGGGGCAGGAGAGGTGATGGGGCAGGAGAGGTGACGGGGCAGGAGAAGTGACAAAGCAGTAGAAGTAATGGGGCAGGAGCGGTGATTAGGCATGAGCAGGAGTAATAACCGGGCAGGAGCAGTGAACGTGGCAGGAGCAGTGAAAGGGGCAGGAGCAGTGAATGGGGCAGGAGCAGTGAACGAGGCAGAAGTGACGGTTCAGGAAAAGCGACGGGACAGGAGAAGTCACGGGACAGGAGAAGTGACTGGGACAGGAGAAGTGAGGGGGAAGGAGAGGCAACAGTCAGGAGAGGCGACCAGGCAGGAGAAGTGACCGGAGCTGGAGAAGTGACCGGGCAGGAGAAGTGACGGGCAGGTGACGTGAGGGGGCAGGAGAGGAGAGGTGACCGGGCAGGAGAAGTGACGGGCAAGAGAAGTGACGGGCCGGTGACGTGACAGGGCAGGAGAGGTGACGGGGCAGGAGTGGTGATGGGGCAGGAGAGGTGATGGGGCAGGAGAGGTGACGGGGCAGAAGCAGTGATTAGGCATGGGCAGGAGCAGTGAACGGACAGGAGCGGTGAACAGGGCAGGAGCGGTGAACAGGGCAGGAGCGGTGAACAGGACAGGAGCGGTGAACAGGGCAGGAGTGGTGAACAGGGCAGGAGCGGTGAACAGGGCAGGAGCGGTGAACGGGGCAGGAGCAGTGAACGAGGCAGGAGCGGTGAACGGGGCAGGAGCGGTGAACGGGGCAGGAGCGGTGAACAGGGCAGGAGCGGTGAACAGGGCAGGAGCAGTGAACAGGACAGGAGCGGTGAACAGGGCAGGAGCGGTGAACAGGGCAGGAGCGGTGAACAGGGCAGGAGCGGTGAACGGGGCAGGAGCGGTGAACAGGGCGGGAGCGGTGAACAGGGCAGGAGCAGTTAACAGGGCAGGAGCAGTTAACAGGGCAGGAGAAGTGACGGGCAGGAGAAGTGGCGGGCCAGGAGAAGTGACGGGCCAGGAGAAGGGAGGGGGCAGGGGAATTGATGAAGCAGGAGTGTTGATCAAGCAGGAGCAGGAGTACTGACTGGACAGGAGCAGTGAAAGGGCATGAGCAGGCGTTTCCCAGGGCGACTGGAAGGGTAGGGGGCCAGTTTAGTTTGCGGGGACCTGTTTTGTACAAGTGCAGGAGTTTTAAAAACACTGCAAAGTTCTTTGTATATTCAGCAGGTTTCGGTCAACAATACAAGTGCCAAGATAACTTTGGTGATCAATGTACCTGCTGGAAAGAGATGGGATCATGTTTTGTCTAGTGGCTGTTTTACTCATCTAAGGTAGTGCAGAGGAGTAATATGCCTGCTGCAAAGAACATGTACCATGCATATCAAAGAGCAATATGTTATGTGCATAGTTCAGTGGGTACTGCTTTGTGTTCACTTCCCGAATGAAAGGACACTTGAAAACATATGGCCTGGCAGTTCGGGCTGGACTGTTCCCATTGGCGCAGAATCTAGACTGATTTGCATATGGCTGGGTCCAAACTGGAATGGCATGGTGAGCAAAAAACGATGGATTTAAGCCCAGATCTCTGAATTGGGGTGAATGTATGACATTGTTCTGTATTCTGTCCATCAATTGCTCTTTTTGCATTTGTCACCCGAGTGGGACAGTTATGCTCAGACATGAGTCCCGTGCTCTCCATGCCACTGAAATCAAGCTATCCTGGTTGATGAGGGCTGAAAGCCCGAAAACAGTCCTAGGATGCTTGTTTCCAGTCCAGGGAGGACCTGGCCTGGCAGTTCGGGCTGGACTGTTCCCATTGGGTGCAGGATCAAGACTGATTTGCAAATGGCTGAGTCCAAACTGGAATGGCATGGTGAGCAAAGAAACAATGGATTTAGGCCCAGATCTCTGTACTGGGGTGAATGTATGATATTGTTCTGCCTTCTGTCCACCAGTTGTTCTTTTTGATATATTATGATTAAGCAGCTAGCTGGCTGACATGAATATGAAGGAGCCTTTGTGGGTTTCCGTGAGTCTAGATTCTCCTGAAGAGTCCCTTTCTCTTCTGAGCCCTGCTTAACACATGTGTACAGGAGGAGCCCTGTATTCATGACATCAATGTTTGAGACAGAACATAATCATGGATTTCTGAACAATGAGAGTAAAAGCATTAAGGTAACATGTTGTTCCTGCTTATATTTCTCACGCTTTACATAAACCTGTATTCCCTATGAGTGTATGCTTTTTACTGAATTAAACCTCAAATAAACATGTTTATCCATTGTTTTAATTAAATAAGGTTATTAGCTGTAACTGGTCAGTGAAATGCTAAACCTACTAAAAATTGGTATGTTTTGCTATTTCTAGCCACACCCCTGACTCTGTCCACTGATTCAATCTTCGGTTATTCCCGCCCCCACAGTTCCCCTACTTTTTTTCCCCCACTGAGCATAACTACATGTTAGCTATCCTGAAATCGCCCCTCCCACTCTGCTGCATGATCATTCCTAATTGGTTAACAAGGGTTAAGTCCTTGCTTCTCTTCACACTCATCACACCTCTGCATTCACACTCATGTTGACTCGCCACTGGTTTCACGGGTCCCTCCCATCGAACTTCTTATTGGCGGTGTATGACCACTCCCACTCCAGTAAAGAGCAGGGTGCTGGGGGGGAGGGGGGAGGGAGGGGGGGTTACTGCATGTGATAGTGGTGGGGGAACTGTCGCCCCCAAAACTCATGCGGCAGGGGCAGCAGACCGTCCCCCTCCATCCCCCCTAGCTGTGCCACTGGTCACCCCATCATGTAGGAGGGCCTCCCCCTCCGTTATGTTTCAGAACACCCCCTTTCAGCACCTGCACGTCGAACTTTGTAATGTGCCATTCTGACTGTCACTTTGTTTGCCCTGATTGATATTCCAAAGGTTGTCATGTATATGCATTCCAGTATGCTGTGGCCAGCAATGTGCACTCTGTGTGTGCAAAACTTTCAATAGAGAGTCATTTTTAAAAAACAGAAGGGTTTAATCAAACATATCAGCTGAATCACAAGTCTCTCTATGAGGCCAACACCGTTTGCCTTTTCCTAGTGCCGTTTTTGCCTTCGTAGATTGAATTTTTAAGTCAAGCACCTGCTCCAGGTGCCCAGATCTGGACCCTGATCCTCCCCTCTCTCTTGGGCTATCTCCTTGCAGGCCACCACCAAGCCAGGCTTCTACGGAATCAATGAGTATTTGGGTATGCCAAAATGTTCACTGTATCCCCAATAATACTGTATCTTTGTGGGGTCATAACTCATCTCCGTGAGCATGACCATAATTGCAAGTTGCACCGTACTGGTGAGGTGCACACCCCGCATCTATAATTACCAGTAGTGAGGTAACACCCTACGAGTACCATGCAGTTACGAGTTAGACTCCTTGGAATGGGGAATAACTGCAAGGACCCGGATTTACCAGGCATAAATCATACAGAATTTCCAATTCCATGAGGCTGAACACTCCCTTTTATCACCTGCTCTTACCAGGAAGCAGGGGTTTCTGGATAGGGGAAGGGGGTGCGATGCGGCGGGGGAGAAGGCGAAGGGGAAGAAACGTCCTGGTGGGGGGAGCTTTGCATATTCCTCCTTTGCCAGAAAAGAGGGTGAGTGGGGCCAGAGATGAGGTTGTTGCAGCTGAACCCTAAAGCAATTTTACCAGCTACTCTTCTGGCCATTAAAGTTAGGTTCGGTGTTCCTGCACCTGGGGAAAACGGGTGTAGGAACATTAAGCCACAGTGATCGGGTGGATCTGAATTCTATACAGGAATTTTGCTCTGCCCAGCTTGTAATCAGGGCCCAAGTAGGTCTAATAATCCAGCATGTATTCTCATCCAACGCACGTGAATCCGTTTGAGTTCCCAAACCATTACGCAGCCTATGCAAACTGAGCTATCTCCCATAACTACTGCATGGAGTTGTGCCCTATGATAGCGTATCCTGTGCAGTTGCTTTAAGTGGAAACACCAAAAACTGTATTGAATAGGTAAGAAAATGTCTATCGGCATCTTCTTGCTCTCCCAAGTCCTTTGCTATATACCTCTTAAGTATTGTAACGATTAATCAAAGTTATTAATAGTGCTGTAAATCCTGGACACTGCTCCCTTTCACAAGCGGTTCATCAGTATGCAGCCCTCTAATGGGGACTCGTCCTTGACACTACTCCAAAACATTTCTGTGACTGTTTAAGGCATGCTGAACTCGTAGATACTTTAAAATTTAATTTGGGACTAAAACAAACTCGGTCCCCATTTCAGATAAAGGATTTCACCCTGTTCGGTCCAAGCAAGTCTCCCAATCTCAATCTGCCTATGGATAGTTGACTGGCCTCCTGATCAGAGCCTCAGGGACATAAAAGGCTCAAAACACCTTGGACCCAACACCTTGACTCGGTCTGATGTGAGTCCTACCCTCAAATGGTGCCAATCCAGTCCTATACCTTTGGAAGTAGGCCTGAAGATGCTCTTCCAGCCCAGCTGTGGCCCTGTGAGCAGAACCGATGCAGCGCGATGAGACTCCTTGCAACCGCATCGGAAAGGCTGCTGTGCGACGCATCCCCAATGCAGGACCTCGCATTGCAGCCCACAGCTTATTCTAATCCACTGCTGTGCAGAACATCTGTGTCGCAGGCCTTTCCAACACAAGCCTCACGTTGACTGCATCCTCATGAACGCCGCAAGACTTTGCATTGCAGCCCTGCTGCTTCCTCAAAACTGCCATAGCACAACACATCCTTGAATCAGGACTGTGCATTGCATGATCCTCATTGATGGCATCCTACGCAATGACGCCGGACTCCAGATTGCAGCCCCGCAGTTTCCTCGTTAACGCAGCGGCGTGACTCAGCCTCGAAGCAGGATCTCACAATGCTCTGCCAAACAGGATTTAAGATACTTTGTTTAGCGGGCCTAAATTTGTCCCTGTACTCGGCCCGCGCTGCATCATGGTAGGCCTAAACTTGTGACCGTCTTAGTCCGCGTGACCAGATAACCCCAGTTGGCACTCTGTGCTGTTAGGCACTATTTTCACTTCAATCTTTAAAATTGCATATCTGCGGTTCTACTGTTTGGATTTTTGTCATTTTGGTCTCAAATATTTTTTTTAATTCTACTCTATTATTCTAAATTGGTGTGGGATTTTTCATGTTGTGTTTTCACTTTATTATTGTTTGAAGTGCTGCATAAATACTTTACACACATTGCCTCTGAGTGAAGCCTGACCGAATTGTGCCAAGCTACGAGAAGATTGGGCACAGGTTAATTTGGAGTTTGCTTGTGACTTCATCCTACCAGGAATTGTGATTGCTGCTTGAGAAGGGTTTTACCCCCCTCAACCAGTAACCCAATTTCCTACAGTACTATAAAAAGTCACATAATATTGGACATTTCGAAAGTGTTAACGTTTATTAACTTCACTATTATTAGTGATAAAAGTACACACATTATTAATCAGTAATAGATCTGACTCTTGCCTCTGCATTTAGCTTTTGCCTTTACAAAAATATCCTCAAAAAATATTGAGCCACAGCACATCAGGGCAACACTTTATGTATTGGTTTTAAGATATGTTTGTTATTGCCCAACAATTTTGATTACATCAGGATAACCCTATGTATTGGACCTAAGATATGTTAGGGCTTGCCCAACAAGTTTGTTACGTCAGGAGATCAATGCTTACAAATAAGCCTTGTTTTTTGTCACACCAAGATCCAGTGAACAATAGTTTGCCTAAGTGTCTTCTGTGATTTCATTACCTTCAAGTAAGGCACAACTAGTCGTTTAAAGCATATTTAGATCTTAGTGTCAAATAGGGACCAATGAAAGCTGTATTTATTCCCTTGATTTGGGACCTAAAGTTTTGCAACAAAGATTTCCAGTTGTAGTGGTAGTAGTTCCTCACCCTTGGGTGGCTGCAAAGAGGAAAGGCACAAGATCATAATGAATATGCTGGAGTTTTGACTTGGTTATATAGATATTAGAAGGATGTGGTCACATGCGGTATTACAAAAATAAAGTGAATCATCATGTTAATGAAGCCTTTGTAATTATACAGCACTCTCTTAACCAATCCACCCATTTTGATCTTACTCAGCTCTGATCTTAGTGTTTCCATTGATGTTCCTGGGCCTAAAGGTAACATACGTTTGAAAAAAATATTCTCATTTTCTTGGCAGGGCAGGTACTTTTTTATAATCCCAAATTACTGTATAACACGCACTTCCTGCAAGAGCTTTTGCTTCATAGGCAATTGTACCCAGCTTAATTAATCGGTTGCCACATTTATTTGAGAATCTTTATATTGTGCTAGCCTGTTGGCTCAGACTTTTTTTTACACTTTGCTAACTGATCCGCCCAGTTGAGATGTTCGTCAATTCCTATGCACATATAGCTGAAAGTTTGCACTCGTTCAAGTGGTTTGCCAATTATCTTGAAGGTTGAGGTAAGCTATGATTTCGGTTTAATGATCATATGTTTGTTTTTTCCATATTAATGGAAAGCTCCCTGTTACCGCAGATTAGCTCAAAGCCAGCTAGAAGATGGTGCACTGAGTTTTACGTGCATGCAAGCATCACTGCGTCATCTGCAAATAACAGGATAGGTATGTGTGCGTCCTCCAACTTCAGAACATAAAGGGCAAGATTTGAGAGACATTTTCCTATTTCATTTATATATATGTTAAATAATGCTTGGGCTGGTACTTCGCCCTGTCTCACTCCGATGTTTATTCCAAAATCTTCCATGTATTCATCGCGTGTTTCCATATTTTACCCTTGTTTTATTGCCATGATGTAGATCCCTCAATAATCTCAGGAGCTTGTTGGGTAAACCTTGTTCCTCCAGGATACTCCAGAGTACTGGCTTATCGACAATCAAATTCCGTCTTTAGGTCAATAAGGCCATATAAAGTGGAGAGTTTGGAAGGTATATCAAGTACAGCCTCATCAGAGGGTCCATAGTGCTTTGCTCTTTGCAAAACCCTGCCAGAAGATGTGATGTAGTGTGATTGCCATCCATTCAATGGTGCAGAAATGTGACCATCAGCTTTATACAAAGTACACATTCTGGGATGTATTTACAAACTCATGGACAACACCCACGATGATTTAAAGTCTCAGTGGATTTCTTGTGATGTTATTATTCTGCACGCGGGCAGAGCTTGGATAAAATGGAGGATTCAATACAATGCCCAGCAATGCAAACCAGTTCAGAGGCTGGATTATAGAAATTTGCCACACTGATGCAAAACAAGAGCATACGTTCTCTGCCCCATTTTTGTTGCTTGTGTAAAATGGAAACGGAAAAACACTAGACCTAGTGCTTAATTTGAGCAGACCCCAGAAAGAGTTTAGCACTAACGCATTAAAAATTATCAAGCAAATGGGATTTGTAGTGTTTACCAACCGAAGAATAAATTACATTGTTTCCACTTCCAAGACTTGAGGATAAAACCAGGTTTATGGCAAAATCGAATGTACCACAAACAGGGCAAAATCAATTCACTACATTTGATATGTACATTGATCAGGTTTTTATTACATGCACACAAGTATTCGTGAGCAAACTGTATGTCATATATTATTCGCAATTGCTATGCAATATGTACTTGAGAAAAGTCTGCTTACTTCATCCCCTGCCAGGCAAACAACATAAATGAACCAAAAGTATTTTCGCTCCATTTATGCATCAGTGTAAAGTTTATGTTCTATGACCCCTTGTTTTTGTTTTGATTTATTGACCTTATGCTCAGAACAAGATATGGTGCTGAGGGACACCCCATCATCTATAGCTTTTGTAGTTTTTTTTATTTAGCCACTATGCAGATGAGAAAGGCTCAGCGGGTTGAGAGTCTGCTAATAAATCCATGCACAGGGCAGCCCGCGGGTCATACGATGGAATCCTTCAATGGGAGGTCGATCTTTCTGAGGTCACACAAACCGGATCTATTCAGGTCAGGAAAAAAGGAAGGAGGTCGCTTGGTTTTGAGTGAGCACTCACTACACGTTCATAATCTCAGAATTTATGGAAGGATATAAACTAATATGGCTTCTCTGTGTCCACCATTGGGAGATACCCAGAGCGGGTCCCGCGCCAGACTATCACTCTGGCCAACTATGAGTTGGTCGGTGTTACTGGAGTTGAAAATACTGGGTCTAGAGATGCAGGTCTCAGTTTCACCCGGTGCAGATCCACGCCGACTAAAACTACCGGTGGAAAGGGGCACAGGATGCCTGCTCACCCCAGCCCCACAAGGGGAGCAAACAACCTTCTAAACAGACCAGCTACAGCTTCCCTACCCCCCGGAATTTCCTCCCATGTCCAGTCCTGCATACCCACCGGCACTGGCCCCGTGCAGGTATTTACAACCTGCACAGGGAAGCTAAACTTCAACGCTGAACTACCAGAAAAAGGAAGCAACTGGCATTAACTGAGCCAGTATTTATGGTCGGCAGGTTACTCCCCATTCTGGGATATTAACTTGTGATCCCCATTAACTCACAGGGAACTAGTGGCCAGAATGATCTATTCCTACCAGGGTATTTTTTCACAGAACTAATGACGCACTCGGAATGGGGCCCTTTGAATCATACGGTTGACTACATGGCAGGTCTTATTTATACATACATATAGTTATAAAGTAAGGGTCAGATTTACAAGCCCCTTGCGCCACTTTTGCGTCACTTTTAACATGGGATAAGTGACGCAAAAGTGGCATGTAAATCTGACCCTAAGATTTTATTTTTCTGCACAGATTTTGTGCTTACCAAACAATCAGCATGAAAGTCTGTGGCATCTACATGAAGTGCAATTTATTTTTTATTACATTAGGCCCAGCTATATGTTAATCCATATGTTGGCTCAAGCGCTGCTTGGTAACGGACAGCACGCGACAACTGTTACCATGTACAAGCCACTTCTAAAAAACGTTGTCTTCTTTCTCATGTTAATTGAAATAACTTTTGAAATGAAAATACAAACAGGTAAATAATGATGTTTTTGATAATCTGAATCACAAATTGAAAAACTTGGGCATTTTTTTTATGGCTCAACTATGGCTGAATTACTTCAAAAGTAGTTTTTGTAAATACATTTCAAAGAAAATTGTTTGCAATGTTTCGATAAATGCCCCACAAATAACGGCGCAGAATAAAAAGAATTTTCTTGTTAACTATGGCAAAAGGGATTTTACAGAAATGAAGTAATGTAAGTAGGTTGTTATTTTGGAATTGATTTGTATAATGAATTATTGTTGCATAAAGCACAGAGTGCCAAGTAAATAAACATGTTCTGAAAGCTCATTTTTTTTATTTTTGTTCATAAAATGGTTGGTCATTGACAAATTGCCCTCTATATTAGGTTTACTAAAACCCTCACAAACATTTATGAAAATGATTAAAAATAGATTACTCCAGGTACAATAAAGATAGACATACCTGTAAACCTTAAAAATAATAATACACCAAGGAAGGTATTCTAAAAAAGTACATTAATTCTAAAATGTGTCCATTACATTCTCTCAGAGTTTAATTTTACATTTAAGCTGTACCTACTCATGCCTTCCCTCGTCCTATTCCTTACTTAAAGAAAAGGAGGACGTACTCCCCGGCAACCCCTTCAGCAAGCTGCCATCCCCCCAAACATTAAATAATCAGCTCGCTCTCCCTTACTAAGCCCCACCTCCTCCATGGGCCTAAAGGGCTCCAGGGCTGTCCCAACGTCCGCCTGTTTCTTGTGTTTCTCTCGGACTGGTAGGGCACCCGTCCTAGAGAAACATAAGAAACAGGCAGAAATTGGGACAGCACGGGTGCCCTCCGGGGTTCAGTGGGTTCGGAGCTCCATCACATGAGTTCGATGAAGGCAGTGACGCAGAGACTTGAGTTCGATGAAGGCAGTGACGCAGAGACTTGTGATGTGTGCCCTCCATCCGTCTGACTTTGTTGCTATGTCCTGCTGATGTGCGACAGCGGGCACAGTTGTAGCCAGTACCGGGTCCTTGCGTGAGCAGCGATGGGGCCGCCGGGTGTTCCTATCCCTTTATTTGTTAGTGTTTCTGGCTGTTCCAGGAGGTGGCGGGGGTGGTGGTCGAGTCTGCTCACATCATGGTTCCGATAGCCGTTCTGCACCGAATCCCATTTTTGCGGTGTCTTTGATTTTGTTCTCAGATTGTGTTACACTGGGACCTTTTTCTGCATTCAGGTATGTCGGGTGGCCACGTGTTGCAAGTGGATCCTTGCCCATTAAGCGGCCTTCTTGATTGTGTTCTGAGCAGCAAGTTCTTCTGTTTGAGTAGCTAAAATGCTGGAGCGCTCTCAGAAGTTAAACTTCACTCCCCCTCCAGGAAAATGAGAACTGGCAGGGCACTTGTGTGCTCCATCTGGATAACCCTCATCCCCACTCAGGACTAGTTGAATTATTCGCCCTGGCCCTTAGCAGAGGTTTACAATCTCCTCTTACTCCTCCGTTGCCTTCTAATGGCCTCCACCCCCAAATACGATGATGAGGTACCCTGTATGCGAATTCAGCCCCAGGAGTGGAATATGTGCGGAATGCTGATTTCCAGGAGGTAGGGGGGTACCTTTATTACCCATCTGCGGTTACCTCCTGATGAGGCAGCCGGTTCCCAGTGGAACTGGTTCAGACAGTTCCTAAACTCCCTATGGCAGTGCATACCTCCCTATGAATGCCACAATGCACAAGCTCCTGATGAGGGAATGGAAGGCTCCGCAGCAGGTCTCTGGCCTGCGGTTTATGGTCAACTGAATATCATGGCTTATGGCAGCTTGGATATCAGCCTCCGTTTACTTTGGACTCTATGCTGGGGAACTTCATTGGTTAGAGGGTAATCCTTACTAGGGATGTGGTCCTTTCACATCCAGTGGGCAAGAAAACTGCACTAAAGAGATCCTTTGTTTGCTAGAGTCTGTCTCTGGCAGTGACATCTATTCAGTATAACCCTCACAGTGACTGGTCAATGACATTTAACAATTATCCACTGCTATGTATGAGAGGAGGACTGCTCACAGCTTCCAGCCAACATGAAAGTGAAAGCAGAATTATTTCTATTTCTATTGAATGTCTCCTTTAAACATCTGGAGGCTTCCATGATGGCTTCTGGGGGGCTAGTTCCAGCCTGTTGGTACTTGTAACTGAGAGAATGTGAGGTGGATGGTGCACAGAAGTCCTGCTTAATTAAGAAGGACTTTTTGGGGGGAATATATCATTTGGCAAGAAGTTGGAGGAGGTTATTTAAAAATCCTTAAAGAACCAGGTACATGACCAGCCTTTCATACCTTGCACAAGGTACACAGCCAGGGTTAGGAAGACTTGTGAATTACCTCAACAAAAGAGATATAAGCCAGATTCTAACATGCCCCAATTTCAGCACCAGGTTCCCGGGCATATTTCCACAACATCAGTCTGACTCATCTGTCACCTGTTAGCAGAAGTCTTTATTATGGACAGAGGTCTGATGCCTCAGTTTTATTGGGGGGCTCCTTCTTCCGTTTCTCCAGGTACTGCGAGAGACTGTTTCACATAGTTAATTTCGATACATCAACATCTCTTCCTTGCCTCCAGGTTCAACTCTTTTCCAAGCTCAATGGCCTCAAGGACAGAGGAAGAGTTTAAGTCCATCCCTGGTCTAGAAAGTGGCGATTTCTCCAGTTTCTGTCGCAAAAGAGGGCCAGGATCTGTATGCTATTGTGTTCCTTTTGATGAAAGTCTCAGCGCAATACTGGCAGGTCAGAAATCTGAAGGAGTTCAATTGCAATGTAGACTCTGCTAAAGATCCTACCAGAGGGACATTTTGAGCGTTGGTCAATATACACAGTGCTCACTTCCACGTGCCAATCCAGGCTTCTCTGTAGAAGCTTCTGAGTCCTTGGTTGGGAGGAAGTCTTGCCCTTCAGCTTGAATCCTTCTCCAGAATTTTCACACAACTCTTGACCCAGTTGATGACTCTCTCTAACTAGATGACCTCAGGCTCCATGCCCAATCCTGTGACCAGGCTGTTCGGGGTATACTTGCCATGGCGCAGCTGCTTCAGGAGCTTGACTTCCTATCAATTAGCTATAGAATGAGGCTTGCCTGTGGCAGGATCTGAAGTCCTTTGGGTTTGACAGAATTCGTTTAACTCCCACCTACCTGAGTGACTAAACAGAAATCCCCTTTGGCTCTTTAGTTGCAGAAGGAACATCTATAGTAAGGGAACGGCTAAAGATGCAGGGGGACGTGGTGAGTTAAACTTGCTCGGTATGGATCATTTTCTGTCAACTTGATGGATTTAGCTACTGAATGGCAGCCCTTTTTTTAACTTGTGGTGTCATCTGCCCTCGTTTGTTGATAACTATTTCCAAAACTTGTTATCCCTATTTCTGTTCACATGCTTACTGAGTAGAAAACCTGTATAAAAGACCTGTGTTCTGTGACTTCAGTGTACTACTTCCTCTAGCACTTGAGATTGCTGTGTGGACGTGGTCCCACTGATCAGTGATGAATAAACTTGTTATTTATTCCTACTCCTGTGCTGATCTCTACTTTGTTGGTTGTTGAACCCGTGGACAAAAGGGTGACCCTTCATCAGTGTACCCCCCCCCAAAAAGGGGGTACATTTCCACAGTTGGCGCCCGACTCATGGGGCCCCATTGGAGACACGGCCATCCAAAGGAGTGGTCTTGATGGATGATTGGAATGTTGCTGAGGAAGCTCACTGCACAAGGAGACCTTTGTCTTTGCAGGCCGATGTGACTTTTCCGGTTTTCCCGATTTGACCCTCCAGGTGGTAGCTGGTCTCAACTGGGGTTTTCCTTGGTGCAATTTTGGAGAGACCATTAGGTCGACCGGAGATCAGCAGGTGGGAGTTGGAGTCTACAGTTTGGTAAGGTTGTTAAAGCGGCACTCTTGATTTGTTAAGCCTGGGCTTTTTGTTTGAATTTGTTATTTCATTTTTACAAAAATGAAAGGCAAATGTGGAGATTGTTCTCCTTTTAGAGTATTTTTAGTGGTAATATTTTACTAATATTTGTAGAATATGCCTGCTCTCAGCACACTCCGTAGGTGGTGTTGCTGCTCTTGTGGTACCAAAACTAGTTTAGGACAAAGTCAGCCGGCTCCCCCAGAGGAAACGCCTAATCAAAGATATGTATGTCAAATATGATATTTCTTCCATAATGTATGGTCCTCTATGGAACAAATACACATAAAAAAGATTCTGATCTACAATGGCCAGTGAATGGGTCATTTGGTTTTAAAAAGGTTCAATATGTAGAGCAGTGTTTATTTAAAAGAAAAAGCAGACAAGATATGTTTGATTATGTGGGAGAAAGTAGTGCGAGAGAGAGTGAAAAGAGCAGAAGCTATAGCAAAAAAAAACAACAAAAAGAACGATATATTGCTAGAATTAAAAAAATGAAGAAAAGAAGGAAAAAATAGAAAAAGAAGATAGAGAACGTTGATTAGAGATAAATGGCCAGTACCCTATCAGGCGCCCTATTTATCCCATACTTAACAAACCTCAGGATGACTGCATCTTATTAGATCGATCCCTACCAACGTATAAATTCCCCACTCCAAGTGCCCCAGAGGATGAGGTTTCTGACAAGGAGCATTTGTCTTCCGATGAAAAAGATAAATATAAGCAAGTTGGGCGACAGACTCGCTCTACTCTGTCTAGCGCAGATATAGATAAATTGTAGGGCAGTGCTAGAGAGGAATCTCGTCAGAAGACTACAGCGACGATCCTCACAACTACAGTTCAGGCTTGGGAAAATGCAAAAGTTATATTTTTTAGAAAAGTTCTGTTGGAAGATATTATATAAGTGGCAGCATATCTCTGATGAATCAGGCCCAAATGATTTGAAGACAGATTATAGGCAGTTAAGAGATGGGACTTACCCTTTCAAAAATATATCTGACACAATTAGATGAGCAGTTAAAATACGGGATGATACATTACAAATGCAGAAGGAAAAATAATTAGCTAAAAAGCAGCAAGTAGGCATTGAGACAACAGAATCTCAGACAGGGAAGAACAATATTCCGGTGGATGCGAATGATCCCAGCAGTTTTGAGTCTGCTAGGAGACCAATGTGTGAAGCTGCACCTCTGTGTGTTCCCCCGAAGGGTGCAGGAACAAATGATGATAAAACTTCGGATGATGCAAAGGGATATTTTATATATAACTAGTTTACCCGTCGAGCGTTGCTGCAATCTCCGAAGAAAGGAAATTCAAGGAAACTCGTTATTATAACATTCAATTTACATTGTGTCATTTTTATTGAAACATATTCATTTTAATATGGAATACATTTCAAAGTGTCGTTTTAATACTATTTATTTATTCGAGTGCTTGTGGATACACAATTCTTTTTTCCCGTCTGGTGCGTACATCAGTATTCGAAAGATTATGAGGGCCCTGGGGGGGCCGATATTTAAAAAAAATGTATGCCAGAAACCTTCACTGGAGTGTACTCAATAACTTCCCAAAGTTTTCTGGCGATCGGATGAATGCTGTTTTAATTCTATTTATTCGAGTGCTTGTGGATACACAATTTTTTGTTTTTCCTTCTTGTGCGTACATCAGTATTCGAAAGATTATGAGGGCCCTGGGGGGCCGATATTTAAAAAATGTTATGCCAGAAACCTTCGCGGGAGTGTACTCAACAACTTCCCAAAGTTTCCTGGCGATCGGATGAATGGTGTTTTAATTCTATTTATTTATTCGAGTGCTTGTGGATACACGATTTGTTGTTTTTCCATCTGGTGCGTACATCAGTATTCGAAAGATTATGAGGGCTCTGGGGGGCAGATATTTTAAAAAATCTATGCCAGAAACCTTCGCGGGAGTGTACTCAACAACTTCCCAAAGTTTCATGGCGATCGGATATATGGTGTAGTAATGCATAAAGGACAAACAGACAGACATACATTCGTTTTTAGGTCTCGGCCTAGATCTATTGTAATCATGTCAGCCGCCAAAGCCGACAAAAGGAGACAATCCTAATGGGAGAGGGAGCGACAAGTGCTGGCCACGCGCGGATTCAGTCGCGCGCACGCTCACGGCGCCAGCGTCCCCGCCGCGCGCCGATCACTGCTCTATTCCTGGCCGGCATCGAGAAGTTTCGCAAGGCAGTGAGGGCACTGAGAGGTAGGTGCTTGTTCAGAATGTTATGTCCTCTAATTGCATGGACTTGAGTGAGTGGTGAGTGCAGAGTGGTGAGTGCAGAGTGGTGAGTAGTGAGTGCAGAGTAGTGTGTAGTGAGTGCAGAGTAGTGAGTGCAGAGTGGTGAGTGCAGAGTGGTGAGTGCAGAGTGGTGAGTAGTGAGTGCAGAGTAGTGAGTGCAGAGTAGTGAGTGCAGAGTAGTGAGTGCAGTGTAGTGAGTAGTGAGTGCAGAGTAGTGAGTGCAAAGTAGTGAGTGCAGAGTAGTGAGTGCAGAGTAGTGAGTAGTGAGGAAAGAGTAGTGAGTAGTTAGGGCAGAGTAGTGAGTAGTGAGTGCAGAGTAGTGAGTAGTGAGTGCAGAGTAGTGAGTAGTGAGTGCAGAGTGGTGAGTGCAGAGTAGTGAGTAGTGAGTGCAGAGTAGTGAGTAGTGAGTGCTGAGTAGTGAGTGCAGAGTAGTGAGTGCAGAGTAGTGAGTGCAGAGTAGTGAGTGCAGAGTAGTGAGTGCAGAGTAGTGAGTGCTGAGTAGTGAGTGCAGAGTAGTGAGTGCAGAGTAGTGAGTGCAGAGTAGTGAGTGCAGAGTAGTGAGTAGTGAGTGCAGAGTAGTGAGTACAGAGTAGTGAGTGCAGAGTAGTGAGTGCAGAGTGGTGAGTAGTGAGGGCAGAGTAGTGAGTGTAGAGTAGTGAGTAGTGAGTGCAGAGTAGTGAGTAGTGAGTGCAGAGTAGTGAGTGCAGAGTAGTGAGTGCAGAGTAGTGAGTAGTGAGTGCAGAGTAGTGAGTGCCGAGTAGTGAGTGCCGAGTAGTGAGTGGCGAGTAGTGAGTGGCGAGTAGTGAGTGGCGAGTAGTGAGTGCTGAGTAGTGAGTGCAGAGTGGTGAGTGCAGAGTGGTGAGTGCAGAGTAGTGAGTGCAGAGTAGTGAGTAGTGAGTGCAGAGTAGTGAGTGCAGAGTAGTGAGTGCAGAGTTGTGAGTAGTGAGTGCAGAGTAGTGAGTAGTGAGGGCAGAGTAGTGAGTGTAGAGTAGTGAGTGCAGAGTAGTGAGTAGTGAGTGCAGAGTAGTGAGTGCAGAGTAGTGAGTGCAGAGTAGTGAGTAGTGAGTGCAGAGTAGTGAGTGCAGAGTAGAGTTGTGAGTGCCGAGTAGTGAGTGGCGAGTAGTGAGTGTAGAGTGGTGAGTGCAGAGTGGTGAGTGGTGAGTGCAGAGTAGTGAGTGCAGAGTAGTGAGTGCAGAGTAGTGAGTGCAGAGTAGTGAGTAGTGAGTGCAGAGTAGAGTAGTGAGTGGCGAGTAGTGAGTGGCGAGTAGTGAGTGGCGAGTAGTGAGTGGCGAGTAGTGAGTGCCGAGTAGTGAGTGCTGAGTAGTGAGTGCAGAGTGGTGAGTGCAGAGTGGTGAGTGCAGAGTGGTGAGTGCAGAGTGCTGAGTAGTAAGTGCAGAGTAGTGAGTGCTAAGTAGTGAGTGCAGAGTGCAGAGTAGTGAGTGCAGAGTAGTGAGTAGTGAGTGCAGAGTAGTGAGTGCAGAGTGCAGAGTAGTGAGTGCCGAGTAGTGAGTGCCGAGTAGTGAGTGCCGAGTGGTGAGTGCAGAGTGGTGAGTGCAGAGTGGTGAGTGCAGAGTAGTGAGTGCAGAGTGCAGAGTAGTGAGTGCAGAGTAGTGAGTAGTGAGTGCAGAGTAGTGAGTGCAGAGTAGTGAGTGCAGAGTAATGAGTGCAGAGTGAGTGCAGAGCGAGTGTGCAGAGTGAGTGTGCAGAGTGAGTGTGCAGAGTTGTGAGTGCACAGTGTGAGTGCAGAGTGTGAAGTGTGAGTGTGTAGGGTGCAGTGTGTGAGCGTGCAGGGTTAACAGTCTGTGAGCGTGCAGGGTGAACATTGTGTGAGCGTGTAGGGTGAGCAGTGTATGAGCGTGTAGGGTGAGCAGTGTGTGAGCGTGCAGGGTGGACATTGTGTGAGCGTGCAGGGTGAACAGTGTGTGAGTGTGCAGGGTGAACAGTTTGTAAGTGTGCAAGGTGAACAGTTTGAGAGTGTGCAGGGTGAACAATTCCAATCCAAACCACATAATTCCATTACACACCACATGCATACACACCATAACACATGGCTAAAAGACATTGCCATTTACAATGCCACTAGCTCTAACTCAAATAAATCCGAGGCCTATTGCATTTCCAATGCTTGTTATATATATAGATTGGGTTTATACTCCTTGGAGTAGAGCTGATGTGATGGCTCTTAAAACTGCTTTGCCCAACCCCTGGAAAAATCTTGCTGCCTTCTATGAGGAGGTGGAAGGAGCTATTAGCTCCTGCACTATGATCTTGCCAGATATTGATATGTTCTTTGGGCTTATTTTGCCTCCTGATATGTGGAGAACAATACGTAAAATAGATGACAATGTAGCATATGGTGATACCTGGCAACATTTAGAACAAATAGATGCAGAAAGGGATCCTGCGCAGACACCTCAGAAGGATATATTAGATCTTCCTAAAGCTATTGTGACTAAGTTAAAGACTCTCATACCCCCTAAGAAAATAGATTGGACTAAGTCAGCGTTCTGTAAACAGAAAACGGATGAGTCAGTTTCTGACTTTTCAAGGTTTGAGGAAACATTCCATGATTTTAGTGGTCAGTCATTTGCCGATGATACGGGTAAGCATTTGTTTGTTGATAAATTTGTCACTTATATGTTACCGGAAATAGCTAGTTGCTTAAAGGCCAGCGAGAGTTCTTGGACCACGTCTTCCCCAGTTTCCCTTTTCACTAGGGCTCAATATTATGAGCGACAGGAACAGGAAGTGATAGGCAGGGAGGATAAGAAAGTTAAAAGAATTAAAAGACAAAAGTTATGTTGGCTCAAGTATATGGTCCACCATTTAGGGGAGGTGGAAGAGGCGGACGTGGAAAGTATACTCTGGGGTGCCCCCTCTTCCTTGAGCACATTTGTCCCCTGATCAGTGTGCTTATTGTAAAGAGACTGGGCATTGGCGTTCTGAGTGCCCTCTTTTGCAAAGTCAGCAGTACCAATGGGGAAGGGGTAGTGTGAGAAGACACCCAGGGAATTCAGGAAACGGGAGGTACAGGAGCTCACCCCAGATTTGAAGCAGTTGAACAAGGACCAAATTACTCTAATACTTTTGATAGATGAAATCAATATCAAATGTCTGATTATTCTGATGAGGTCCTTGCAGATTCTGATTAGGCATAGGGATGCATAGGACTGGGTAAGGAACCAATTGAGGTGCCAGTAGATCAAATGGGTCCTTATGTTGACGCAAACGTCTTGGGATCTACTGATCTGTTTCTGGTTGATACAGGGCCTACCCGTAGTACTCTGTCTAAAAATGGTTCTTATGGCTCCCCTGTCCGGCACAATAATAACATCAAAAGGATTCAATGGGACACCTACACCTAGCTCACTTTCACAGCCACTTGAATTCAGACTTGATACATTTTCTGCAGCATGCCCATTTTTGCTCTCCCCTATCACACCGGATAACATTGTGGGTATCGATATGCTTAAATATTTTCATGCCACAATACATTGTTCTCGGGAAGGTGTGCGTGTGATTTTGAATGACAATTATTCAATGATTGAGAGGTCTTGTCTTATCAATGAGGATGTCGCTCTGGCATCCTTACCCAGTACTTACTTTGTGGGCTAAATCAGATACTGATGTGGGTCAAATGGTTATTCCACCTGTACATATTCAAGTAAAGGAGGGTATTTCATTGCCTCGCCTACCCCAATATAAAATTTCCCGAGAAGGTTACGAAGCATTAGCACACATTGTTCAGGATTTGATTAAAGTGGGGGTAGTGGTAGAGGTCCCCTATAACACTTGCAATAGCCCTATCCTTCCTATTTTGAAAAAAGACACTGAAACTAAAATGTACAGATAAATTATTGATTTGCGAGAAAATTGTAGTGCCCAATATCCAGTAGTTTCTGATATCACTACACTTCTCACTATGGTCCCTCCTACTGCCACTACATTTTCGGTGATCGATTTGAAGAATGCTTTCTTCTTGATACCCGTTCACCCTGACAGCCGTTATTTGTGACCTCTGGGCCGGTCACCCCACGCACCGCGCACCCTCTCTGCGAGTGAGCCCAGGCTGCCCCCGATGCCGCCGAGTGCGGCCGCTGCCCACAGCTGTGCTCCTGGTCTGCTGTAGCGGTAGTTCCTGTGTTGCGCTGCATTGCTACTGTTGTAATTTTTGTCACTGCGTTGCCCCCTGTTGTAATTCCTATCGTACTGTCAGTGCGTTGCTCCCAGGTTTAATTGTACTGTATTTCCCTGCTGTCCGCTTGTTGTGCCCCTGCCCTTTGCCTAATCGTATTTTGTTTCCCCTCTGTTGTGCCCAGCCCCGATCGCGTTTCCCGCCCGCTCCCCGCCGCTGCCCCCCTGCGGCCCCGCCCCTTCCCTCTGACTCCCTTCCCATTCGCCGCCCCGCTCCCGCCTCCCGGCTGCTCCTCCCTCGCCCCGCCCCCCCACTCTCCACATATGGCAGAGTGGCAAACGCGCAGCGTTGACGTGCAGCGGGCGCACCAAAGGTAAGCCCATCCTTCGCCCGTCCGCGACTGGACCGCGCCCAGCACCCAAACCCCTGGCCCCGGCAGACACCAGCCCACCCGCCGGACCTACAACGCCACCGAACTCAACGCACTGAACACCGGCCGGATCCCTGGGTGCTACCGTGCCACCCCGAGACGCACCCACGGGCCCTTCAGCTGCCTCTCCTGCAAGTTCTCCGGCATCCGGACCTGCACGGCAACCACACCCTCCAAGCCGAAAACCACCACCAACCACCTGAAGTGCATCCTGCTCAACACCCGCTCCGTCCACAAACACGCCGTGGAGCTCTGGAACCTGCTCGACACAACATCACCAGACGTCGCCTTCCTCGCGGAAACCTGGATGAACGCCTCCTCAGCACCCGACATCGCCATCGCCATCCTGGATGGATACAAGATCTCCCGGAGGGACCGCGGCAACCAGACCGGAGGAGGCATCGCCATCATCCACAGGAACACCATCCGCATCACGACCAACACCGTCGACACCCTCACAACCGCCGAACACCTGCACTTCCAGATCCACACCGACCCCAAGACCACCCTCAGAGGCACCCTCATCTACAGACCCCCGGGACCACGCACACAATTCAGCGAAGACATCGCCGACTTCATCAGCCCGCACGCCCTCCCCTCCGCTGATTACATCCTCCTCGGGGACCTCAACTTCCACCTGGAGAACAACAACGACCGCAACACCACCACCCTGCTGGACAACCTCGCCAACCTCGGCCTCAAGCAGCTGGTGACCACCCCCACCCACCGTGCCGGACACACACTCGACCCCGTCTTCTCCTCCAGCAAGGACATCGCCTTCAGCCACACCACCGGACTCCACTGGACGGACCACAGCTGCGTCCACTTCAGCTTCAGAAAGAACACGATCCACCACCACCAGCAACAGGTCGCACGCAGAAGCTGGTACAAGATTACTGCCGACCAGCTCGCCGCATCCCTGAGCCGGGACCCCCCCCGCCAGCTCAACGAACCCCAGCCAGGCCGCCAACAACCTCACGAAGTGGATCAGCAACTGCGCAGAGGACCTCGCCCCACTGAGGACCCCGCCCAGCAGACCCGGCAGCAAGAAAGCACCATGGTTCACCGACGAACTCAAGAGCTCCAAGAAGAACTGCCGAGCCCTCGAGAGAGCCTGGCGCAGAGACCCAACACCAGACAACATGACCACCCTCAAGCTCGCCACTCGAAAACACCACCAACTGATCCACGCCACCAAGAAAACCACATTCAAGGAACGACTGGACAACAGCAAAGAACTCTTCAACATCGTCAAAGAGCTCTCCAACCCCAGCGCCGAAAACAAAGACATCACCCCATCGCAAGACCTCTGCAACTCCCTCGCCTCCTACTTCCACAAGATTGCAGACATACACAACAGCTTCAGCACACAGCCGACGCACCCCACGACCGCACCTGCACCGCCCACAACCACCCTCCGAGCCTGGACCAAGATCACCACCGAAGAAACCCTACGCACGATGAACTCCATCCACTCCGGATCTCCAACCGACCCCTGCCCTCACCACATCTTCAACAAGGCCGACGCTGTCATCGCGCCCCACCTGCGGGACATCATCAACACCTCCTTCGACACCGCCACCTTCCCGGAGAGTTGGAAGCACGCCGAACTCAGCGCTCTACTGAAGAAACCTTCCGCGGACCCCACCGAACTCAAAAACTACCGACCCATCTCGCTCCTCCCGTTTCCGGCCAAAGTCATCGAGAAGACCGTCAACAAGCAGCTGGCCGCCTTCCTCGAGATGAACGGATCCCTCGACCTCTCGCAGTCTGGCTTCCGGGCCAACCACAGCACCGAGACCGCCCTCATCGCAGCCACCGATGACATCCGAACCCTGCTCGAGAACGGAGAAACAGCGGCCCTCATCCTTCTGGACCTCTCCGCGGCATTCGACACTGTCTGCCACCGCACCCTAGTGCAGCGACTCAGTAACGTCGGAATCCAAGAGAAGGCACTAGAATGGATCATCTCCTTCCTCGCCGGAAGGACACAGAGAGTCCGCCTCCCCCCGTTCAGATCAGAAGCCACCGAAGTCATCTGCGGAGTCCCTCAAGGCTCCTCGCTCAGCCCCACCCTCTTCATTGTCTACATGAGCCCCCTTGCGGCCATCGCACGCCAACACAACCTCAACATCATCTCCTACGCCGACGACACCCAGCTGATCCTCTCCCTCACCAACGACCCCGCCACCGCCAGAGCCAACCTACACGAAGGGATGAAAGACGTAGCCGAGTGGATGATGAACAGCCGCCTGAAACTGAACTCAGACAAGACGGAAGTCCTCATCCTGGGATCTTCGCCCTCCGCCTGAGACGACTCCTGGTGGCCCCCTGCCCTGGGCAGCGCACCCAAACCAACAGACCACGCACGCAACCTGTGCTTCATCCTGGACTCCTCCCTCTCCATGACCAGACAAGTCAACGCCGTCTCCTCGTCATGCTTCAACATCCTGCACATGCTACGTAAGATCTTCCGGTGGATCCCCACCGAGACCAGGAAGACGGTCACCCAGGCCGTCGTCACCAGCCGATGGACTACGGCAACTTCCTCTACGCCGGAACCACCGCCAAACTCCAGAAGAGACTCCAGCGGATCCAGAACGCCTCAGCAAGACTCATCTTGGACATCCCCCGACACAGCCACATCTCCGGACACCTGAGAGACCTGCACTGGCTCCCGGTTAACAAAAGAATCACGTTCCGACTCCTCACCCACGCATACAAAGCCCTACACAACCAAGGGCCAAGATACCTCAACAACCGCCTCAACTTCTACACTCCCACACGCCAGCTTCGATCGACCAACCACGCCCTCGCCGCCGTCCCCCGCATCCGAAGAGCCACCACAGGAGGAAGGTCCTTCTCCTACCTGGCCGCCAAGACGTGGAACTCCCTCCCGACTCACCTCCGCCTGACCCAAGACCACCTCGCCTTCAGGAAGCAGCTCAAGATCTGGCTGTTCGAGCAGTAGCGGACCCCCCTCCCCAAGCGCCTTGAGACCCTCCGGGTGAGTAGCGCGCTATATAAATGCTATGATTGATTGATTGATTTGTTCGGGCTCACCTTGAAAAATAGATCATATCATTTCTGTAGAGCTCCAATGGGGCTATACAGAGAGTCCCAGCATTTACGGGCAGGCATTCAATACATCAATGACATCTTGTTAGCTGCAGATACCCCTGATCAGTGTGAAGAAGGGACACTGTTATTGTTATCATTTCTTACCTCTCACAATCACAAAGTCTCGCGAAAGAAATTGCAATTTTGTAGACAGCAGGTTACCTCCTGTCTAATGGGGGATATGCACTTACACCAGATCGCATTCAGACCATTTTAGATACTCCTGTGCCCCGTACTCAGAAGGATGTCCATGCACTGATTGGTCTCACTTCTTTTTGTAGGCAGTTTTTCACACATTTTTAAACCTTTGTTGGCCCTTTTTTTGCCCCTCCCATGGACTACTGAATGTCAGAATGCCTTCCGACAGTCACTCCAAGCTCTTTGTACTGCACCAGTATTAGAAACTCCAGACTACACTCACTAACAAGAGTATGTGAGCTTAGTACCGACAGCCAGTACGCATTTGGGGTGGCATATAATTTGGTTGCTTATGGAAAGAAAGGGGTTTCCTCACCTCACATGGGACACAGATGTGCTTGGAGAATTAGTGCACAATCTTCTTATTTCCCTAACCTATCCTAAGAAAGTAGCAATTGTTAAATGTAGTGCACACAAGAAAGTGACTGATAAAATAGGAGCAGGTAAATGCATTTGCAGATCACACAGCCCGTGAGACCACAATGGAGCGAAATACCACCTCCATGCAGGTGGTGAAGTCACAAGCTGAACGTTGGAATGATGACAGGCAGGAAGTGCTGGACATGCAACAATCTGCCTCTGCTAATGGATGAACTAGAACAATGGTCTAAGGAGGGAACACTGGATGATGAGCGCTGTTGGAGGAATAAAGATATGGCAAAGTGGAAGTTACCCACAGCCTACTTATATCCCTTGATTCACATGGCACATGGGCCTGCACATATTGGTGCATCCTCAATAGCAAAACAACTTATGTAAGTTTGGGATCATCCTGATATTGCCGGCACTGCTAAAAAGATAGTCCAGTCTTGTCTGGTCTGTCTCCAGTATAATCCTGGAAAGTGACCGTAAACTCCAACAGGCGGGTTTGCGACACCAACTGCACCTTTTGAGGTCCTGCAAATGGACAACTGACCTCATTTTTTTAGGCAACTTGTCGAATAGGTCATGAAAGGGTTGGGGATTAAGCAGAAATTTCATGCAGCTTTTCATCCACAATCAGCAGGCTTGGTGTAACTTTATAACTCCACCCTGAAATTGAAATTGGCTAAAATACAAGCTTCCCAGTCTTTGAAATGGCCTGATGCCCTGCCCCTCGCACTACTTTCTATTAGATCAATACCACATACACAATCTGGCCTTACGCCATATGAGGTTGTGTTTGGCAGGCCTGTGAATAGTTGGGGAATGTTTTAGAAACAAAAGGAGGAGTATCCCCTGCAGAATATAGGACGAATAGTCTGGAGGGTAGACCTAATGGCAAAAAAGGAAAAATGTATCCTTTTATTTAAAACCCCTCACTCACCAGCCTAGCGGTGACATGCTTCATCATCGGGGTCCACCCTGGTGGCCTAGCGTCACCAGGGTGTGCTTCGACACCTGAACTACAGTGGAGCGGGTTGTGACTGTAAGTGCAAAAAGAAAAATATGTTAAAAATTGTCCTGGTTTTACTCAAAAAAATAACTTTATTATAGAGCAACTGGACAATGTTAAAATTAATGGCGAGATGTTAGTAGGCAAGTTACGACCTACTCATCTCTATATGTGTTGGTGTGTATTGGTCGACATGTTTCTACCAATGGGCTAGTGCCCGGTTTCTTCAGGACCAAAAAACAGGTGGACGGGAGGTGTGGGCCCCCTAAAAGGCTCACCCTGTCCTGATCCCCTGTTGACCCACAGGCAAGTTGCTCAGGGTGCGTGTGCTCAACTGAATAAGTGAGCAAGGAAAAAAATGTGAAAAAGAGACCTGTGAAGGAAAAGGATAAAAGCAAAATTTCAATTATGATCATATTTACTATCCTGTAACGTCGTGAAGTGTCTCTTTATTGTGAAATACCATGCCATACAGGTTTCGTGTCACACCCTCCGGGTGAAGAAAGTGGCATCCGAAGATGCTAGGCATATTTATTGATCAATAAGTGCGTACATGGCTGCATGCGTTGTGCTTATCATACTTGTATGCCCACTGGGTGACGCCCTCTGAGGGCGCGTGCAACGCAGCAGTCGAGTTCAAGGGGCTATGCTAAGTCTGAATAATCACCTTGGTGCGCGTAATTAATAGTGGCTATCAGAAAGTTATGCTATGGTAGCGTGCACATAGATTTTAGTTTATCGTTCCTTATCGTGAAAATCACCGTTAAAATGAACGTACATGACTAACATACATATAACATATATTAGTACACATGGGTTTGGTGGCATGAGTCGAGGCTTACTTATTTAAGAGCTCTGTTGTGCTTCATCGGGCAGGGCGTAGGCTCTTCGCATCAGAAAAACATATTCTGCAATGGCGGAATATATGGGGAGTAAGTTGAGCGTTTGTCAGGGAGGGCCGAGGTAGCGGAAAGAGAAGCGCCGAGAGTAGCCGATCCGAGTGGGAATCTCGGATGGACCAGCGCGTCCGCTTGAAAAAGTAATTTACTTACAGTTTGCCGGCGAAGCGATTAAGCTGAGACCTACTGCCATGGTTCCCTGCTCGGCTATAGTGGCCGTTCAGTGCAGGCTGTAATAATAGGCGTCGGCCACTTCCGGGGTGGGCGTGGCTGAGCATCCGGCAAGGGGCGTGGTTACGTGGTAAACACGTCGTCATGACGCTATTGGAAGCCTGCATACGGCAGACCCCTTGGGAGAGTGAATAAACGTAAACAAACACTCGTGTTAGCGTGTGATTTGGATTGGAGATTGGAAAAACGCATAACACATTGGGAGTTGTAGACAGAGAGGGAGGCAAATTTATAAGGGATTACAAAATAAGGCAGCGGACCCCGATGATGAAGCATGTCACCGCTAGGCTGGTGAGTGAGGGGTTTTAAATAAAAGGATACATTTTTCCTTTTTTGCCATTAGGTCTACCCTCCAGACTATTCGTCCTATATTCTGCAGGGGATACTCCTCCTTTTGTTTCTAAAACATTTGCCCTAGGGGAATAGGAGTAATCCTGGTCCAATTTGCCTGTGGACAATCCCTTACTCTCTCCTTTGATCATTACAATAGTTGGGGAATCCCTAAGCCTCGCCCTATACATGATGTACCCCATATGTTGATGAGTGACTATTTGTCCTAGTTAACTTACAGCTTGTCTTTGATTTATCAGCAGGTACGGGAAGTTCTTCCAGACAGGCCGCAGGGTGAAGGCCACGATCTGGGGCCTGGCGATTCTATGCCGCATGCCCTCATAAGCCCTGCTACATTGACAGATCCCCACGACATTCTGATTATCGACAAAGGGCAAGCTGTGTCACCTGAAAGATCTGAGGAAGTCTGCCGGACCATACGATCCCTGGTATATCTAGATCTCTCCTTCGATCCAGAAAGAAAGACATTTCAGCGCAGGAAGAGACTGTTTGAGCCACTGTCCTGGGTGGTTAAAGACTGACTAGAAAGGGGTGTAGCCTATTAGTGACTACTGCCTATTAGTGACTACTCGTCTCAATGTTAGTGAAGACACCAACGCCTGCCCAGGACCTTAGGGCATCATCTGTTTTGTTGTTTGCCAATGAAAATGAGCTTGCCTAAGAAGAAGGAGATTGCTGCGACATTGTGCAATGGCTGTACAATCTGCATCCTTGGTCTGACTTTGACTGATGCCATCATCGCTACTGTATTGTGGGTAGTGGAGAAAGTAATGCCTGGAGCCTCCTTACCTAACATTACTGTTACATCACTTGCTGCAAAAGAGCACCATCATTTTGATTTGCCGCAACATGAACAGGGATACCGGCAAAATCTGAGAAACAATTAATTTCTTCAAATGTTACATCAGACGGGGCATGGCTAGCGTCCGACCAAGATGGCCGCAGCCTAAGAGAGCTCCGTGACCCGTAGAGCTTTCCCACAAAATCCGACTAAATATCCTGCCCAAAAATAATATCGCTGCAGCGGCTTTGCAACCGGAGCCTCCCCGCTGCTGGAAACGACTGCCAGCGCCGCGGTGCTCCCTACCCAGGCCGAGCTGCGCCGCCGTGAAGATTGCGGCCTGCTGGCGCCGGGGACTAAATTAGTGCGAAGACCCGGAGGCCAGTGCGGCGAAACAGGCGCGAAACGGCAGTGGCGGCTGCGGGGCCGGCGTGGCACATCGGGACCCCAGAAGACATCGGGCCCTGTGGGGGGAGTGCACCTGCCTCGGAAACAGAAGTAAGCGGGTCAGTAATTGAAGGCTGGAGCGGAGAGAGCGGGCTGTGGTGCTCCCCGGGATACAGGCACAGCTGCGGTGGTGGGCGAAGGCCTGCACATAGTCCCGCGACCCACAGGCGGCATATGCAGTGAGGCACACCTGGCAACAATCCCTGCAGGCCCTCATCAACAGGGGGCAATCCGAGAGGCGCAGGACTCCGTGGCCTCCCAGCCATAGGACCCAGACGTGCCTACAGACTTTTTAACATGCAGGCCACGCACAAACATTAATGCCTGGGGGCCCAGGAACAGTGGCCCATGCAGAAGTGGTGAGGAAGACGACGATACCGAGTGGCATACTGCTACGGCTCAGCCCCAGGGTGACCAAATCCAGACACATCACAACAGGCAACCGTGAGTGGCAGGGGGCCACGGGTGCAGCAGACTCCATGACTGGAGAAATACGCATACAACAAGGACAGCGGGGACTCTGGGAAAGTGACCGCGCCGCAACCATCCACCCAAGCGCCACGCAGCCCGGGGGCCACTGATGAAATCACCCTCAAAGATGTCATGGCGACACTACAGACGATGCAATCCTCCATGGGCACAATATGCACAGACATCTCTTTTATGCTCACCGACCTAGCCAAAGTATCGGACCGTCTGGGAGAAGTGGAGAAAACGGCGACCAGGCTCTCGGCGGACACGGCAGACCTGCAGGTCAGAGTGCGCACACTGGAGCAAGACAACACCATGCTGAAGGCTAAGCTGGACAAGCAGTAAGGTAGATCCCAACGCAATAACGTACGCCTGATAGGCGTACCGGAGACGGCCGGGGGTCCAGCCCTTGACCTCTTCGTGGAGGACTTAGTACAGAACCAACTTCAGCCGAGAGGTCTCTCTAAGTATTTTTCGGTGGAGCGAGCACATCGTGTCCCGGGAGGCAAACCGCGTCCAGGTGCTCCTCCGCGCCCGATCCTGGCTCATTTTTAACTTTCGAGACCGGGACGCAATATTGCAAGCCGCTCGAATAGCCCCACCGATCAAAATTGAAAACTCGGAGGTCACGTTCTACCCCGATTACACAGCGGCGGTGGCCCAGCAGCGAAGGAGCTTCACGGAGGTGAAGAAGGAACTCCGCACCAGGGAAATTAAGTATTCCATGATTTTCCCAGCGAGGCTACGAGTTGAATCCGAAGGGAAGGCATGGTTTCTGGAATCCCCGGAGGAGGCAAAGGATTGGCTGGAGGGCTGGCGACCGTCGCGAGGACCCAGGCGTCGAGGGAACGCTCGCAACGATTCAGAAGGTGGAGGGCAGGGCGCAGAAAATGGACACTAAGGCATTGAAGGCAAAGTCGATTCCCGCACAGGCTACGGAGAGTCGAGAGTAACCGGAGTCATAGAAGACCTGTCATTCCCCAGAACCGCAACCCACGATTGAACTCTATGGAGGGAGGCAGGGGGGGGGAGTTATAAACGAGCACAACGGAGACAGGTGGCAGAAGCACCGGTAAACAAATGAAGACTGCAGCAGGTAGGAACTATCAAACCTAAATGCACTGAAGGGACTTACCTCCTACAAGGGACCTCATAAGGGACACGGGGACTACCCCCACTTGTTTTGGACCACACTAGGGATAAGAAGCACTCTGCTCAGTTGGGGAGGTGGATAGTTGTGGATCCGCCGGGCAGGGAGGCAGGGTGGGGGGCAGGGGATTTCAGTATTGTTTTGTTTCTACGAATTTCTTTTCAGGTTATAGTTCCACAGTCACTCCGCATCATGACACAGAAGAATACACAGGCACTGAGTACAGGCATAGGCAAGGGGTCCGTAAGACAACGTCCATCTAATGACCACAATGCTGGGTAGCGAGACAGGGGGTCCTGAACCCCAGACTCCACGAGTGGCCACCCCTCTCTTGTCCATTATATCCTGGAACGCGAACGGGTTGGGACACAAAATAAAAAGGGGACTGGTCTTGCAATACCTAAATAGAAAAGGCCCAACGGTGGTGTTGCTTCAGGAAACACATTTGACAGGGCTGGTCTGTAAGGCACTGAACTGCTGGGGCTTTAAGATGGCCGCTCATGCAGAATTCTCCTCCGGATCCAGGGGGGTGGGTATACTGATCCACAAAAGCTCACCGCTGGTGATCACGAAAACCTGGGTGGATGATCAGGGGCGTTTTGCCGCACTCACGTGTCAGTGGGAGAGGCGCCGCTACAATTTGGTCTCGGTATACATCCCGCCGACGCTCCACCAGTCAGCGTTTCACGACCTTGGTAAACTCCTGTTAGACTTACCGGAGGGTGAACTGATCATAGGGGGGGATTTCAATGCAGTAAGTGAAGCGGCCCTTGACCGCCACCCACCCAGAGAGGAGAACAGACCCAATCAGGCCGTCAGAGACTTTCTTGACGCCTTGGACCTCACGGATATGTGGAGACTGAAGCACCCCACAGACCGCCAGTACACCTTTTATTCTGCAGCACATAATAGTCTCTCACGTATCGACTACATACTTACACTAGCGGTAACCCCAGGAATGGTAACAGCGGTCGAACATTTAGCAAGGGGAATCTTGGACCACTCCCCGATACACCTCACCTACACCACCCAGCTCCCTAGGCGGCAAAGAGTGTACCCTCTATACCCGGGCTACCTGCAGAACCGTAAAATAGCAAAGGCCCTAGTGACAGCGACAGAACACTACTTCACGGAAAATATGGCGACGGTGGACTCACCATGCACACTTTGGGAGGCATACAAAACAGTTATCCGGGGGCAAGCCATTTCCACCATCACCCGCCACAAGCGGGAACATAGGCATACCATTGAAGCCCTAGAGGCGGCCGCGTTAGAGGCGGAAAGAACACACGCCATAGACCCCAACGAGACCACAGCACGGACCCTTACCTTAGCTGCCCAGGAGTTCCAGGCATACGCGGAGATATGGCAAAGATGAGATACATAGACATCAAACACAGGATATACGAAATGGGGGACAAGACGGGGAAAATGCTTGCGTGGCTGGAAAAGAAAGAAAGAGCAGATAGATGGATCGCGCAAATGACGCTAGTAGACGGTACACTCACGACTGAGCCTCAGCTGATTGTAGATGAATTAGCGCCTTACTACGAACGGGTATGCACTCCACGGGGAGGGGTGACGGAAGAGGAATGCTCGCAATTCCTGAATGAGATACCGCTGGCCACTCTCTCTTCTGAGGAGGTGGAAGCACTCGAAGCGGACTTATCAGGGGAGGAGGTAGGTAAGGCTCTAGCGGCACTGCACACGGGCAAAGCAATGGGGCCTAATGGCCTGCCAGTGGAGCTCTATAAGAAAGTAGCGAATAAGGTCACCCCCCCGTTTGTTGGACATGTATAAGGACTGTTACACACAGGGAACTCTACCGAGGGACCAAAGGTTGGCAACCATAGTGACGATACACAACCAGGGAAACCACCGGAGCAGCTCTCTTCCTACTGGCCTATATCGCTAATAAACGCAGAAGCAAAGATATTGGCAAAAACACTAGCGTTACGTCTACAACCCCATCTTACGACACTGATACACCCAGACCAATCGGGCTTCATGCCTGGACGTAACACCTCCCTGAACTTAAGACGTCTCAAT
This sequence comes from Lissotriton helveticus, assembly GCF_964261635.1. Lineage (NCBI taxonomy): Eukaryota > Metazoa > Chordata > Amphibia > Caudata > Salamandridae > Lissotriton > Lissotriton helveticus. The sequence continues at coordinate 1,038,494,535 of NC_136061.1, forward strand.
GGGGTTCTAGCTCGCACTTCACTGCTCCACGGCGACGCTGCCATTCTCTCGTTAGACGCAAAGATGGCGTTTGATTTGGTGGAATGGCCCTTTATGTTTGCAGTGCTGCAGAGAATGGGTTTCGGCCCCAAATTCTGTGAGTGGATTCGAATATTATACACGGCACCCTTGGCACAGGTAGTAGCCAATGGTTGTATGTCCAAAGAGTTCGCACTGGGTAGGGGGACACAGCAGGGTTGTCCGCTCTCCCCTCTCCTCTTCGCCCTGGTATTGGAACCACTGGCAACTTGGGTACGCACGACTCACCTATTTAGTGGGCTGACATGGGAAGCGGGATGGGAGGACCGAATCTCCCTATACGCAGATGATGTATTAATATACATGACGTCCCCAGCTGAATCCCTGGAGGCACTATTCAACATCCTCTCAGTGTTTGGAGAGAAGTCAGGGTACACGATAAATTGGTCTAAGTCACTGCTCTATTTACTGTCCGGCCCGCCGCCAACGCTTCCACTAGAATGGCCACTACAAATAGTGACCGGGGATTTAAATACTTAGACATATACGTCACGCCCAAAGAGAAGAAATTTGCTGACGAAAACTTGACGAGGCCCTTACAGCGACTGAAAGCTGACGTTTCGCACTGGCGGTCCCTACCACTGACGCTGTTAGGAAGGGCAGCACTTTTTAAAATGCTGGCTCTCCCGAGATTCCTGTACACACTCCAAAACACCCCATTTCCGGTCCCGCCAGCGTATTTTAAGGCCATAGAAGCAGAACTCTCCTCCTTGCTGTGGGATGGCAAACCCGCCCGCATAGCACAGTCTAAATTGATTCGCAGCTAGTACGACGGGGGCATAGCCCTACCTAGCGTCAAGATATATTACTGATCGGCGCAACTAGCGATTATCAATCAATGGCTGCATGCCCCACACAACGACCCGGCGTATCGACTGGACAGGGAGGTGCTACCGGCAGACAGCTTAATGAAATCCCTCTATACACCCAAGAAGCGACACACCCTGACAGGCCCAACGGCCCATACGATCAAAATTTGGCACACGGCACATAGAGCATTAGGATGGGAAGGAGTGCTCACACTGGCCACCCCTCTGTGGGCGACACGCAAACTGGGCACCTTGGCTAACACGAAAGGGTTCAGGCAATGGGACCTAATAGGCATCACTAACATAGGCGATTTATGGGTGAGGGGAAATCATAAAGTTTCCGGCACTCCAAGAAAAATACGGACTGGCAGACACAAAGCTCTACCGTTACATTCAAATCAGATACGCACTCACAAGCGCTATCCCTTCGGGTACTAAACTAGCTGACACATCGCCCCTAGAAGACAGGCTCCTCACAGACCACATGGACAAAAAAGCCATCTCGCAGACATATCGGAAAATACTGAACAATCTCCCAGACCCCACGGTGGTCCTCCGCAGCAAGTGGAAGGCAGAATTAGGGGACATAGACGACTCAGACTGGCTAGATGCGCTGGCTTCGGCCAGGGAGGCGGCGATCCTGTCTCGCCTGAAGCTAGTGCAACTTAAAGTGCTTCATCGTATATATTACCCTCGTACCATGTTACACAAACTGGGACACACACTTGATCCACTTTGCCTGAGAGGATGCGGGCAAACAGGAACGTACTTTCACATACTGTGGGACTGCCCAAAGATACGAACCTATTGGGAACAGGTGACACTTGAGATCGCAGAAGTGGGTGGGGTAGAGATCAATACAGAACCAAAATGGTGTCTCCTAAATATATGGAAACCTACAGACCTGAACATAGTGATGAAAGCCTGGGCAACGCTGGGGATTGCAACAGTGAAGCGTAATATAGCTAGGAACTGGGGATCTGGGGTGCCACCCACACTGCTACAATGGGAAACGGATATGGACACAGCTATGGTATCAGAGAAAGCAGTATACACTCATCGGGGTTGCCCCAAAAAATGGACTAGAATTTGGGGGAAATGGAACGAATTCCGGGGCAATATCTGTGAACCACCATGTGAGGCAATGACCCCAGAAATAGTCCATGAATTTGGGGATACCTGCAAATGTTTTATGCCCGGAGTTAGTGAGGGGCTGAGGGGAGGAGACGACGCAGAGAGGGGGGGGTAGGATTCATGGGACTGAAACTCCCGCTATCCAACGCTTTCCCTACTGTTGCACTCTCTGGAGTGGGAATAGTAATTTTAACCCCCTACGATATCCAACGCTTTCCCTACTGTTGCACTCATTGGAGTGGGAATAGTAATTTTTACCCCTATGCTATCCAATGCTTTCCCTACTGTTGCACTCTCTGGAGTGGGAATAGTAAGTTTTACCCCTACCCTATCCAGCACTTTCCCTACTGCTGCACTCTCTGGAGTGGGAATAGTAATTTTTACCCCTACGCTATCCAACGCTTTCCCTACTGTTGCACTCTCTGGAGTGGGAATAGTAATTTTTACCCCTACGGTATCCAATGCTTTCCCTACTGTTGCACCCTCTGGAGTGAGAATAGTAATTTTTACCCCTACGCTATCAAACGCTTTCCCTACTGTTGCACTCTCTGGAGTGGGAATAGTAATTTTTACCCTCCCGCTATCCAACGCTTTCCCTACTGTTGCACTCACTGGAGTGGGAATAGTAATTTTTACCCCTACGCTATCCAACGCTTTCCCTACTGTTGCCTTCACTCCAACGCTTTCCCTACTGTTGCCTTCACTTGAGTGGGAATAGTAATTTTTACCCCTACGCAATCCAACGTTTACCCTACTGTTGCAGTTGCTGGAGTGGTAATAGTAAATTTAACCCATTGTCCAACCGTAAGCAGGAGCTTACGGTTGGACAATGGGCCCCATGCTAGAACAGGATTGGAGGGTCTTGAGGAATCCATGACTGACATACACACAGATTAACTACCTACATCAAACATATCTCTCCCCATGCGGTTACACCGCATCCTTCCAGGTATAGTCCCGAAGTGCCCGCAGAGTATATGCCTGGAGGCACATTTTTACCATATGATATGGGCCTGCCAGGAGATTGAAAGTTATTGTGAAACAGCAGTTAGGACACTGCAGCACATAATAAATAATCTTAATTAGTTAATTAATCAAACTCATGGGTTATGTTCCTAAAATCATATTTCATTGTATATCCAACAATCCACAGAGACAGCAATTTGCCTCTAAAACAATCTGAAAAGAAGAAGACTTCTTATATGTCTAGGGACAAAGTCTGTCTCACTGATATCGATGTATGTCAAAGCTGTGTTTGCCAATGTTTAAAAATCTTAGAAGTAGGATACACCTTGAACCGTCATACTTCCCGGCCGATTCGACATTGCCGATTAGACTAGGAAGTATGACGGTCCGCGGTGTATTCTACTTCTAAGATTTTTATATCATAAACATTGGCAAACACGGCTTGACGTACATCGATATCTGAAAGACAGATTTTGTCCCTAGACCTATAAGTCTTCTTCATTTAGATTGTCTTTATTTGAGGCAAATTGCCGAGAAATTGCTTTTTGAATGCTGATGTCTTTCGAGTCAGATTGGGTTCTTCGTATTTCTGAATGACTTACGTTTTGCCCTGAAGAAGTCCGTCTTTGGTGGGACGAAACCCGTTGGCTGTATTTGTATGCTTATTATATGAAACGGCTAATAAAAGAAAAAAAGTCTACGGATATACAAATCAAGATATTGCCTCATTTTTTGGTTTCTTTCTCCTTGATATATTGGTTTCTGTCTCTATGTCTCTATGGATTGTTGGATATACAATGAAATATGACTTTAGGAATGTAACCTATGCGTTTGAGTAATTAACTACTTAAGATAGTGCTCCTTTTACCTTTATTTGTGTGAATCTAAATATTGGGCTGTTTATTACGGTTGGCCCTTGGAGAGAGCACAGCATTACCAGGAACTTCACAGTGTGCAGCAGTATATACCACAACTGTTTTTCTTTTTGTATTTGTACCTTTGCACATAATGGATGAACCCCTGCAATGCTTATTGGAGCTGATTCCCCATACACGTGAGAATAAATACATCACAAAACTACTGGATTTGCTGTTAATTCTAATGAAGCGCTGTATAGCAATAGCATGGAAGTCTGTGGGGGCTCCGGAACTATCCCTGTGGTTTCGGGATCTTCTGAAATGAGCAATTGATAAGACGGTTACTACCGCGAGGTGTGGACGCTTGAGATGTTTACCTGGACAAACTGAACATAAAGAGAGACGAACGACGACCCGAAGGTATGGCACATATTGGTTATCGCCCCCACCATTATGCAGCCAGTGGGGGTGGAGGGATGAGCTTCTCTGGTGTCGGTAGAAAAACACTGATGGTACACCTGGATTAGCCTATATATCCTGTGCACCCCACCTCCAAGATGCACTGTCTACAATTACAACATCAGAGAGCAGAGAGGGATGGACCGGTCAAACCTTTCCCCTCACTCGATACCGAGCCAACATGAGGCATGACACCCTCCATCCCCCACAAGGCAGCAACGGGTGAATAGTACATAATAGGCACTAATGGCTATGCTTCAATTGGGCGTAGGAGAGTTGTTGTTTTGTTACTATTAAAAGCTGTAGTAGTTCTTATGAGTAGGAGCCGCAGGCAGCTCTACCCGACAAACGGCGGAGCAAGCGGACCTGGACACTGAAATGATCGAATGTGCATGTTAGTGGTCCAGAGACGCTCTGACACCTACGGAGGACTTTGAGACAGAAACATTTGCTGTACAATTGCTTTTGTTCCTCAATGACCCACGTTACACTACTGAGTGTATACGTTTCTATGTTGTAAAACGCAATAGAAATCTAGTGTGTGGTTTATTATAAACTGCTAGCTCTGTTCTCACATCACACGGACAGAAACCAGGAAAAAGGATGAAGTAGTAATATGTGGATTGCATATGGTTATGCTTCATTACAATGAGCCCTATTGATCCCAGCAACCCTGGGTCTCCCATCCCTCAGCTCGTTGACTTCTATCCCATTCTGATTAATCTGGTTTACTCAGGTCCTTTAAAATTTAGATAAGCTCTTATTTATGCTTTCTTCTGATGGGGAGAGGTTAAGAAGAGTTTAATTTTTAAGTTAAGTTGCAAGACTTCTCCAGACATAGGTCATGTAATATGAGAAGGAATATGGAGAGGAAGAGTAGGATTCGGTGTAATGGGATTTTCACTATTAACTTATAGACACGTTGTCTACTCCTGTTTGTTTAATTTTAATCATAGACTCTCCTAACTTGAGTACCAGTACTTGAAATACGTTTAGCTGTTTTCTATACACGACCAAAGTGTTCTTCCTTGCTTCAATGGTTGATATTATGTGCTAATGCATAAAGCATTAGTACATTTGAGCAAGACTTACTGAATGCGCCAACAAGAGTGGACAGAGAAAATAGTAATTGTAAAGTAGTCCGTAACACACTCTCATGCAAGCACTGAAGTGAAGGCGGAAGGATACTCCAAAAAGCCAATAGCATTAGGAGAGAGGAGATGAATAATCCATTGGGCTGTGGCTAGACATAATTGACAAAGTCTCAAGCAGATGGATGAAAGAGGCTGGCCGAAGAAAGCCAACGGGTAAAGTCAACTCAATGTAGGCTGTTAGCAATAGGTCTGCTTGATAGCTATGCCATAAAAACCTCTACATAAAAAACACTGGCACCTAGGACCACAACACATATAGCATGGGGAAACCCTGCCTGCAAACTACATGGCTTATTTAGATATTGGTCCACCTTCATACACAGTCACTGGACATGGCTGGATACTTGGGCCATACTACAGTATGCTGCTATTGAAAGCCTGTGCACTGAGTCACTGAAACTTGCCCAAACAATGTCCGTGCAGCTGCTGTTGGGCTAATCAGTAATTCAGCCATCACGGGGTCACCTACACGAGGCGAACAGGAAGAGTTAAGTCCAGAGCCCACTGAAGCCCTGTTTGCAACGGATCACTGACAAAATATAGAATACACAAATATAGAATACCCAAAATATCGAAGTAAAAATATAGAAAGCAAAAATATCAAACTCCTAGCTACAAACAGGTAAGTACAAAAATATCGAAAAAAATATATAGTTAGTCAAAATATTGATTTTTTTTAAATGTCTTAAAAGTAATTTAAAATTAATGAAATAATAACTATAATTAACTAAAACATGCTTAAAAAAACTTTAAAATTATTAAATAATTAATTTAAGTTAAAAAAATAAACATACAATATGATTTTTTAACACACATATATATATTAAAATAGTATTAATAAAAAATATACACTATTTTTACCGTAGGATAGTGGGAGGGTTAAATTTACTATTACCACTCCAGCAACTGCAACAGTAGGGTAAACGTTGGATTGCGTAGGGGTAAAAATTACTATTCCCACTCAAGTGAAGGCAACAGTAGGGAAAGCGTTGGAGTGAAGGCAACAGTAGGGAAAGCGTTGGATAGCGTAGGGGTAAAAATTACTATTCCCACTCCAGTGAGTGCAACAGTAGGGAAAGCGTTGGATAGCGGGAGGGTAAAAATTACTATTCCCACTCCAGAGAGTGCAACAGTAGGGAAAGCGTTTGATAGCGTAGGGGTAAAAATTACTATTCTCACTCCAGAGGGTGCAACAGTAGGGAAAGCATTGGATACCGTAGGGGTAAAAATTACTATTCCCACTCCAGAGAGTGCAACAGTAGGGAAAGCGTTGGATAGCGTAGGGGTAAAAATTACTATTCCCACTCCAGAGAGTGCAGCAGTAGGGAAAGTGCTGGATAGGGTAGGGGTAAAACTTACTATTCCCACTCCAGAGAGTGCAACAGTAGGGAAAGCATTGGATAGCATAGGGGTAAAAATTACTATTCCCACTCCAATGAGTGCAACAGTAGGGAAAGCGTTGGATATCGTAGGGGGTTAAAATTACTATTCCCACTCCAGAGAGTGCAACAGTAGGGAAAGCGTTGGATAGCGGGAGTTTAACATTTACTATTACCACTCCAGTGAGTGCAACAGTAGGGAAAGTAAATATTTAATATATTAATAAAAATAAATTAAATATCAATACCAATAAAAAATAAATTAAAAGTAATTACCAATTTAATATAATAATTAATCTTTTAAAAATACAAATAAATATTAATTATTAAAATCCATTACCTATTAATACAAATTAATTACCAATTAACAATTATTTAATTAACAATTAAAAATTAATTAACAATGAATTCAAAATAAATACCAATAAATAAATTAAAATATTTAATTAATTACAATGAAATTACTTCCCACTCTATTCCCCTATAAACCCACGACCCGCTACGGAAAATAAATTAATAAAATTAACATAATTATCAATTAATCAATTAATAAAAATTAATTACCAATTACAAATTAATTAATTACCAATTAAAAATTAAGTAACAAATAATTCAAAATAAATACCAATAAATAAATAAAAATATTTAATTAATTACAATAAAATTACTTCCCACCCTATTCCCCTATAAACCCACAACCCGCTACAGAATTAAATTACGTAAAAATTAAATAACATAAAATTCATAACTTAAAATAAATTTCAATACAAATATATACTTTTCACACATATAGTAAAATACAAAACACTTTAAAAAAATCGATATTAAAAATTCGATATTATTAATACCTATATTATGTACTTCGATATTTTGACTTTCTATATTTATAAAAATCGATATTAAATTACTCACCTTAAATTCGATATTTTTGTTGACTATATTCTGTCCATTCGATATTTTGTCCATTCTATATTTTTACTTCGATATTAATGTAATTGTATATTTTGTATTCGATATTTTGTGTAGTTGACGTTTGCAACATGCTGTTGAGGGTAATTTCTAGACATCAGTTAATTGCAGAGCCTCACAGTTTCCTATAGGCCAACTTGCAGTACATACTGCCAGATTCATCAAAGACCCGTTTTGCGAGTCTTTAATAGCGATTCATAAGGAATCGCTATTAAGGACTTGCAAAACGGGATTCATGTAGGAATTGCAAAAAATATTGCGATTCCTACATGTTCCTTATTTGCGATTAGCAAATTGCTAATCGCAAATAAGGAATAACTCCCCATGCATTCCTATGGGCCTACAGGCCCATAGGAATGAATGGGGAGTTATTCCCTATTTGTGATTAGCAATTTGCTAATCGCAAATAAGGATGCGATTTCAAGGGTGCAGGGGTGTCCAATGGACACCCTGTAGCACCCCTGAAATGTGAATTTACACTGATGTTGTGCACACACATGTCCAAAGGACATGTGTGTGTGTAACATGCAACTTAGAAAAATGCATTTAAATGCATTTTCCTAAGTTTTCGCTATTTACCACGAGGTTTGACTTCGTGGTAAATAGCGGTCTTAAATTGCGAATTCGCAATTTTTAAATGTTTCATGAATAGCAGTTAAGGAATCTCTAATAGAGATTCCTTAAATGCTAATCCTCGCAAATTTGCGAATTCTTTATTAGCGATTTTTGCATTTGGGATGATGAATCCCAAATGCAAAAATTGCACTCACAAAGGGCCAGATTCTCAGAATCTGGCCCTTTTGCGAGCGCATTTCGCTTGATGAATCTGGCTGATAGGTCTTTGGCAGCTTTTTCCTGCTTTTAAAGCGTTTGGAGGAGAAAGAATACTTGCCCATTCTGGGGAAAAGGCAGTTTTTACATGATTTACATATTAAAGGGGCCCATTTGCAGCAAGGACTAGGCAATCTACTGAGTGATGGCAGCAGGCGCTCTCTCTGGAGACCTTTCCCCTTATATTTAAAAAGGCATAGCTCATGGAAATATCGACAGAAGAATATGATTTTTTCAAAACTGATCCAGCACACAAAATAGTCTAATAAAGATCTATACAATAACAATCTCAGTTCATAAATCAGAAAATATGGAAAATCAATTCAGTAGCAGAGTCTTAAGATGTTTTTTCGGAGTTCAATCTTTATTTGATTCTTCAAACATGTAGCCAACGCGTTTCGTCCTCCACGGACTTCTTCAGGGCGAATAAAGTGAACTCTTCTTCATGCTGAGAAAGATATATTCTTCCATCCAGTTTAGAGACAGTATTATTTAAAAATTATTCTTTTCTTTCTTTGTTTTCACATTACAAGAAAAGACGCCACGCGATTGAGCCGGCTGGATTTACTACTTCAAATTCCTGTTACATTGGGCTATCTGACCTAAGTTTTCCTAACTTGATGAAATTGAAGTATCTGTCATTTACCAAAGAAAAGAATAATTTTTAAATAATACTGTCTCTAAACAGTTTTGAAAAAATTGTATGTTAGAACAAATTCTTTTGTACTGGGAGGTCTAGGGAAAAGAATCTTCGATCCGTGGCACCATAAAAAAACGAGGCAATATACAGGATAGGTGCAATTGTGCTTAAAACACCTTTTCCCATTGTTCTGTTCTCAAACAGAAGAATATGATTAACCGCCATTCAGAAGAGCTCCTGAAACTAGACGGAGACCACCAAATCCCTGCCACAGCCCTAGTTCCTTCAGAGACCGCCTGGTGCCAGGTTTGAGTAATGAAGTAGAGGTCCCAGCAGTGGCAAACAATGGATGTCCCCAGTCACAGCTTATCTTTTACCTCTAAAAGCACAGAGGAAAGGTGTACAAAGCAGTAGACTTCTTAAACTCATGATACAAGTAGAGATTCAACTCAAATTGCGAGCACATCAACAGTTTACTTATTCAGTTTCAGTACTCCGCCCAGGAGAGGCCAGAGGCTAAGATTCATCCCAGTGACTCAAAGTAGCTTTCTAAGCTAATTTCGTATTCACTGCAATATCTTTGTGGGTCATACATGGGAATCCCGTTGGCTGCAATAGGAAATATACCTTTTTTTGAGAAATGTTGAGGTTGACAGGGGTCTCTCATTTCCTCTGCAATGAGTTTTGCTCGGTCAGACAGTGAGGGTAAGGAGTCAGACAAACCAGTCAGTGAATCTGTTGAGGTGATGATACTTTGAGTCCAGCCCTGGTACCCCGAATCAGTAGGCACATTCATTGGGCTACTTTGTAGCATTAGTCTACATATTGTGCATTAGAATGACAATAAATACTATAAACAGCTCAGCAGATAATATGGACATCAGAGCTGATACTAGATACGTTCAGATTATATTTCATCACACATACCTGCTCTGTTAGTTTACGCCCTAACCAAACTGTCAGTATCTTGTTAGCATGTAACTTATACTTATATGGCGGATGACGGCATGGCTTGCCACAAAGCAAGATAGCAGTGAGTAGAGTGAGTAGAGGAAGCTCACACACTCGCCACCGGCCCCTGAGATATCTTGAAGCCGCTCTGACAGAGTGACACTGAGGGCAGGGCCGACGCTAGGCATAGGGTGACCAACTGTCCGTAAATTTCACGGACAGTCCGTAATTTTGGCCGTCTGTCCGTTGTCCGTGAAGGATTCTTTAACGAACGCCATTTGTCCGTAATTTTAACCAGGCACAGCTTCCACCCACCTCCCTTCTGGACACCGATGCTGTTCCAAAGCTCAGATACCCCGCAGCATTGGAGAGGCACAGCGGGATGGCAACCCTCACACCTCCAGCCCTTGACTTCAGCCCTTGATGAGCTGTTAAGAGGTGCTTGAAGGTGACAGAGGGGGGCTGCAGCCTCAGGAGCAGGGGCATCTATTCAGATGCAAACAGCCCTGAATACTTTATGTCTCTGCAATTTAGAGGGGCTTTACACATTCCATTTCTACCCAGGGCCCCAACCATCCTAGACTCGGCCAGATTACACAGAGGCAGCACATGGTTCTCTCTCGTCACAGAGCTTAATTACTGTCACTAAATTGTAAGCAAATCTCGGTTCTTCAAACATGCAGTCTATAATGTAATAAAATTAAGAAATGGCACAATCACACCCACACTGATTAACAAAGTATGGAGGACAATCAGTTAAATCAGTTCTCTTAAGTATCTCCTGTAAGTACTGTACATCAAAGTGGGGGATGGCATTTTGGACAGAGAGCCTGTCATCTCGTTGTCTTGTGCAGGAGGGGGCGAGGAGCCCAAGATGATACTAGAATACTGCATGCCCACCCCTGTGTCCACCCTGGTGGATCCTGTTCCCCCTCCTGTGATGGCTCCTGTCCCCCCTCCGCTCCGCCTGTAATGGCTCCTGTCCCCCCCCGTGAATGCTTCTGTCCCCCCACTGTGGTGGATCCTATCCCCCTCCCCCGCCTGTGATGGCTCCTGTCCCCCCCTGTGGTGGATCCTGTCTCCGCCCTGGGTGGCTTCTGTCCCAGTCCTGGAATGGCCCCTGCAGCGAGGGTGAAGTTCCTGATGGGCCTCTTCTCAAAAGGGCTCAGCTCAAATTAATATGGAAAGGTGGGCGAGTAAGTAAGTGAAGGGATGGGTGGATGGCTGGATGAATTGGTGAAAGGGTGAATGGATGAATGAAAGATTGCATAAATGGATAATGAGAGGATTGATGGATTGATGAGTGAGGGGAAGGATGGATGAGAGTAAATGTAAATAGCTGGATGAATGGGTGGAAGGGTAGCTGGATTATGGATGAGGAGAACGATGGATGAGGGGAAGGATGGATGGATGAGTGGAAGAATGGATGGATGAGGGGAAGAATGGATGGATGGGAGAAAGGATAGATGAGGGGAAGGATGGATGGATGAGGGGGAGGATGGATGGATGAGGGGAAGGATGGATGGATGAGGGGAAGGAAGGATGGATGGATGAGGGGAAGGAAGGATGGATGGATGAGGGGAAGGATGGATGAGGGGAATGATGGATGGATGGATGAGGGGATGGATGGAGGGGACGGATGGATGGATAGATGGGTGAGGGGAAGGATGGATGGATGAGGGGAAGGATGGATGGATGGATGAGGGGAAGGATGGATGAGGGGAATGATGGATGGATGAGGGGATGGATGGAGGGGAAGGATGGATAGATGGGTGAGGGGAAGGATGGATGAAAGGAAGGATGGATAAGGGGAAGGATGGATGGATGAGGGGAAGGATGGATGGATGAGTGGAAGGAAGGATAGATGGATGAGTGGAAGGATGGATGGATGGATGAGGGGAAGGATGGATGAGGGGAAGGATGGATGGATGAGGGGATCAATGGAGGGGAAGGATGGATGGATGGATGGGTGGGTGAAAGGATGGATGGATGATGAGGGGAAGGATGGATGGATGGATGATGAGGGGGTGGGTGAAAGGATGGATGATGAGGGGAAGGGTGGATGGATGATGAGGGGGTGGGTGAAAGGATGGATGATGAGGGGAAGGATGGATGTATGATGAGGGGGTGGGTGAAAGGATGGATGGATGGATGGATGATGAGGGGAAGGATGGATGGATGATGAGGGGAAGGATGGATGGATGATGAGGGGATGGATGGATGATGAGGGGGTGGGTGAAAGGATGGATGGATGATGAGGGGGTGGGTGAAAGGATGGATGATGAGGGGAAGGATGGATGGATGATGAAGGGATGGATGGATGATGAGGGGGTGGGTGAAAGGATTGATGGATGGATGGATGGATGATGAGGGGAAGGATGGATGGATGATGAGGGGAAGGATGGATGGATGGATGAAGAGTGGGTGGGTGAAAGGATGGATGGATGGAGAGTGGGTGAAAGGATGGATGGATGGATGATGAGTGGGTGGGTGAAAGGATGGATGAGTGGGTGGGTGGATGGTGGGTGGGTGAAAGGATGGATGAGTGGATTGGATGGTGGGTGGGTGGATGAGTGGATTGGATGGTGGGTGGGTGGCTGAAAGGATGGGTGGGTGGGTGGGTGGGTGAAAGGATGGATGGATGGATGGATAGATGGATGAGTGGAAGGATGGATGGATGGATGAGGGGAAGGATGGATGAGGGGAAGGATGGATGGATGAGGGGATCAATGGAGGGGATGGATGGACGGATGGATGGTTGGGTGAAAGGATGGATGGATGATGAGGGGAAGGATGGATGGATGATGAGGGGGTGGGTGAAAGGAGGGATGATGAGGGGAAGGGTGGATGGATGATGAGGGGGTGGGTGAAAGGATGGATGATGAGGGGAAGGATGGATGTATGATGAGGGGGTGGGTGAAAGGATGGATGGATGGATGGATGATGAGGGGAAGGATGGATGGATGATGAGGTGAAGGATGGATGGATGATGAGGGGATGGATGGATGATGAGGGGGTGGGTGAAAGGATGGATGGATGGATGGATGGATGATGAGGGGGTGGGTGAAAGGATGGATGATGAGGGGAAGGATGGATGGATGATGAGGGGATGGATGGATGATGAGGGGGTGGGTGAAAGGATTGATGGATGGATGGATGGATGATGAGGGGAAGGATGGATGGATGATGAGGGGAAGGATGGATGGATGGATGAAGAGTGGGTGGGTGAAAGGATGGATGGATGGAGAGTGGGTGAAAGGATGGATGGATGGATGATGAGTGGGTGGGTGAAAGGATGGATGAGTGGGTGGGTGGATGGTGGGTGGGTGAAAGGATGGATGAGTGGATTGGATGGTGGGTGGGTGGATGAGTGGATTGGATGGTGGGTGGGTGGCTGAAAGGATGGGTGGGTGGGTGGGTGGGTGAAAGGATGGATGAGTGGGTGGGCGGGTGGGTGGATGGTTGGGTGGATGATGGGTGGGTGGATGGATGAGTGAAATGATGGATGGATTGATGGATTGATAAGTGCAAGGGTGAATGAATGTACGTATGAGTGAAAGGGTGGATGTAAGGATGGATGAGTGAGTGAAAGGGAGGGTAGATGGACAAAAGGATGAATAGATGTGTGAAGGAGTGAAATGATAGATGGATGAGTGATAGGGTCAATGGATGGATTCATGAGTGGATGAGTAGATGGATGGATGGATGGGTGGGTGGGTGGGTGGATGAATGGATGGATGGAAGGAAGGATAGCTAAGTGAAAGGGTCGATGGAGAGAGAAAGGGAGGATGGGTGGATGACTAAAAGAGAGGATGGGTGGAAGGATTAGTAAGTAAAAGGATGGCTGGATTGGTGAAAGGGTAAATGGCTGAATAGATGAGTGAATGGAAGGATGGGATGAAGACTGGATGGATAAGTGTACAGATGGATAGGGTGAAAGGGTGGATGGATGGATAATGGATGGATGGGTGAAAGGATGGATGAAGGGATGGATGAGTGAAATGATAGATGGAAGGATACATGATGGATAGGTTTGCAAATGGTTGAATCTGTTTGGAAATGGCTGGGCCTAATTATATACTATTGCGCGACCTCTGATGTGTCTGTAAAACTTACCTATTGTCCTGAAGTTTTGTCCTGAATTTTGACCTCCTGTCCTGAATTTGTGTCCTAAATTTTGACCCTTTGTCCTGAATTTTTACACTCACTCACCGTCCTGAATTTGCACCAATGCCAGTTGGTCACCCTAGCTAGGCATGGGCAGTGTGGCAGCTGCCCAGGGCCTCCCACTCAGCCTACAAGCATGGGGCCCCACACAATTGCAACACCCACGGATCCTCATGTCCCCCGGCGATCCAATTGAAAGAAAGGTGTCTCTTTACAATTCGACCCATGCGAGTGGGCCCTCTCCCTGTGATTCTCAGGGATGGTGTGGAAAGGCCTAGGGGAGGGGGACACTTCCTCTTGTCCAAGTTGCAAGGAAACACATTTAACAGGTTTGTCCTGCAATTCAGCCTCCTCTCGGGCTACCCAACACCGCCGGACACCCATTGTCAGCACTTTAGGCCCCCCCAGTTGTACCTCTCAAAACAATTCACACACATTCAGCCCGATATGCGCTGTCGCTGTAAAAGAGGAGGTTGTAGGTGGCTGAGAGGGGCTTAGAGCGGCCTTGCACCTTCCCTTTCTCCCAGGGCCCAGAAAATCCTAGAACCGATCCTGCCTCAGGGAGTGAAATGCCGCAGAGCCCAGCGCAGGAGATGCCCTTGGGGCAATGGTGCAGCCCCCAAGAGAGCGATCAGCAACCCCAGGTGAGGTGGCTAGGACGTGTAGTGCATTGAAGAGGCTCCCGCACCCGCTGCCCTTGAGCCCTAGGGCATGGCTATTTAGACCCCAGGGGTTTGAAGAGGAGGCGCACAGGACTGCCCGCTCCTACTTCTGGGAGGCCGAACAACAGCAGGGGGACAGGAGAGTGAGAAGAGCTGCACAGGGGGAGGTCTCCCCTTCATGAGGTATAGGACAGTAACAGCGAAGGTGACCAGCGGGGCCGGGGAAGTCAGGTGGAGGATTACCTTTGCAACCACTTGTGGGTGGTTCCCCTAGTTAAGTGACCCAAGCTGCAGGTGCTCACGGCCATTTAGGTGAGCTGCAACCCAAAAGGAGAGATGCCACATTTGGTGAGTGGGTCCCGGTCTTCGGAGCACTGGTGTAAAGAGCACCCGGGCGAACCAGGGCAGACATGAGAATGGGGCCCACCACACCCGGAGAGGTGCGATGATGAGTGCCGACTTCCTCTGGGGGAGAATAGGCTACTCAGAGTCTGAAAGGACTACTCAGGGTTTGACGACTGCACCGTCATGCTCCATGGGAGGGGGCGTCACCTCTCACACACCTGCAGACTGAAGAAAAGGGATGTGGAGGGGAGTGGTGCGACATCATGGGGTGCACTAAGGCACCTAGAGAGAGAAGAGTGAGTGAGCACCTCGGGGCTGCAGGAGGGTGCAGGAGGTGGCATTGCAGCAGCAACCTTGAACCCCGGAAATATTGGACTTGATCCTGAATGCTGTAAATGCTACCCGGAACGTGCTGGAGGGTAACATTGACAGAGTCTTTATTGACTTGGGCAGAACTATAGCACAGCTGACAAGACTGAATTGAAAAAAGCCCAAAAATCCTACTACGTGGCGATCGTTGTAGTGAAACGCTACACCGATCGTATCGCCAAGTCGGGCAATAATGCCAAAGAACTGTTTAATATTGTTAAAAGTTATTTGGAACAAGGATGGTGCACCAAAGATAAAAGTCCAGAATGCTTCCAATTTTGTCAAAATTAGGTCCTTTATTTTTAAATTTATAAAAAGCTTCAGCCAACGTGTTTCGTTCCTTTGGGAACTTCTTCAGGTCTGAAAAAAGAACAGATAAAAAACACACTCTGTACACATATACACAACATGAATATATAATACATACTACATATATATTTACAAAATACATAATTGATGTCTTAATCTTTGGTACACCATCCTTGTTCCTAAAAGTTTGTATCTGTTTCTACAGTGGAACATTTGTGTGGCAAGCTCCGGATGCATTGTGCACAAACTACATACTAACGGATGTACTTTGAAACTGAGGTGCTTAACCGTGGTCAGCCACACAGTTTGTTTTTGGGAAGTGATGGTTAAAAGTTATGTCACTCCAAAAGCCATGAACAATGTCCACACACCCTCCCTCGCCTGGTGCAAAGAGCTTTCTGACTTTTTTATGAATAAAGTTAGATCACTCCAATCGCTATTTAATACAACCGTATCCCAGTCCACGCAGGTGTTTGTGGATTATTATTCCGTCTCTGACACAAAACTGTTTTTTCCTCTTTCTCTGTCATACCCCTTGCCGAGTCCCTTGCTGCCTTGACCTCTTTAAAATATGGCTTTCCTCTCGATCCTTGTCCCACCAAACTCATGGCCAGCGCAGCTGTAGTCATCAATCCTCTGGTGAACTAGCTGATTAATGCATCTTTGGGGTCGGCCTCGGTTCCTCCCGTCTGGAAGCAGGCCATGCTGGTTCCTCTCATAAAAAAAGCAGACTCTGGATCCCCACATTCCATCCAGCTATCGTCCTATCTCTCTACTTCTGAGCGTGGCCAAAGTATGTGAGAAACTGGTTAATAAACAGCTGACCTCCTACATTGAACAGCAGGGTTTGCTGAATCCAGCTCAATCTGGATTCCGTGCCTCATACAGCACTGAGTCTGCCTTGGTGGAAATTACGGAGGCCATCCGGGAGACATTAGATGCTGGGGGCACGGCAGTGCTGGTCTTATTAGACCTATCTGCCCCTTTCGATACTGCCCCCCACGCCGGTCTCCTGGCTCGATTACAGAGGCTAGGTATCGCTGCTGCCGCATGTGCATGGTTAAAGTCCTTCCTCGACGGTAGAACCCAGCAAGTTTGGATCCCCCCCTTTTGCATCTACTACCCAAGCTGTGCAAACAGGGGTCCCTCAGGGATCCATACTGAGTGTCATGATCGCGCTTGGGGCTGGAACTACATTTCCCAGCAAGACGCGAGTCGGAACTACAACTCCCATGATCCTTCGCGAATCCCACGAGACTACGATCCAGGAAGTGTAAGGAGGAAGCCTTTCCTGAGCTCGGCGTCGGGAATTCCTCCTGTCCAGTGCTCTGGTGTCGGTTGCTGTTCTTCTGTGGGTGCGGTAAGGGTGCTTGCACCAGGATTAAGGCCACTTTTGGTTCTCTCTTGGTTTTGGGGTCGTATTGGCAAGATTGCCTACACGTGTTCTTTTTGATCTACTTTGATCTACTTTGGGTCACTGCTCTTCCAGTCAGGATCTTGACCCGGTCGGTATTGTCGGCCGACGCAGAGGTGGATGATTGGTTAATCTACTGTTATCTCCAGTACTTTTGGAATGCTCTAACTTTGAGATAATCAGGAATTAGGAGCAAGGTGCTCTTAACTAACTAAAGACTTACTGGAGGAGTCAAGCCTCTGATACATTGCCTTGAGTGTGTTAACTACAGGGCTTCTAACATACCGTTACTTTATTATTTCATGATGGAGATTGTGTTCAGGATGTATAGTGTATTAACCCTTACTGTCTCTGGCTCCCTTTATTAACAGGGGTTCTTCACGAGTGGTAGTGGGCTACACTCAATCCCTGTGAAGCATATAAGGAGTGAGTTAGGGGTATGTTCATGCATCATTGTCCTCTCCTAGATGTCTTGTTTTATATGCTTCTAATAGTGGTTGTTATATGTATATGTTGGTTTTGTATTACTGCAGCAATGCCCTTAATACCATCATCTACACTATCAACCATCACCTACTTCTCCACTGGAGTGTATTTTGCTTTTCAGGTATTTAGAATACATAAGGTGTTAAGTGAGGAGTTACAGTATGAGCATTGCAATTAGAGTGTCAAGGTATTCATGATATACGCTCTCTTTGTGTTTTCCAGATCTCCCTCCCTGCTGTCCCCTTCCTTTCCTTCCCTTTCCTAAACCCCATTACTCCCCCACTTAATCCTTCCAATGTACTGTGCTATTACAGCAACTCAGTCATTGGCTAGATTTAGAGCTGGAACATAATACTACAAAACGATCCCGAGGACATCCAGCATAACACTGAGCCCTTTGTTATTTAACCTGTATATGAACCCTCTAATACAGCTAGCCGAGGATCTTGGCGCCAAAGTGGTAGCTTATGCAGATGATACTCAGCTTTTATTCACCTGGAAAAAGCACGAGACTGCTACTTCTCATGTGAGAGCCTGCCTGTCAGCTGTGTTCAACTGGTTTACTTCTGCCCAGTTGAAATGCAACAAAGATAAAACAGAGATACTGTTCTTTGGGGGAATTCCCTCCATTGTTTTGGCATGACTGCTGGCCTGCTGATGCCCCTCGACCATCCCCTTCGGGTCTTCCAGATCTGGTTTGACGAAAAACTCAGTTTTGTCAACCAGATTGGTAAACTGACAGGTACATGTTTCGGTATTTTGAAGCTTCTTAGAAAATGTTTGCCCCTGTTGCCTCTCCCTGCCAAAGAAACCGTAGTCCGGGCCTTAGTCCCCTCCCTTCTTGATTATGCTAATGCATTATATGTGGGTCTTCCGGGCTACCTAATGGATAAGTTGCAGGTTGTGCAGAACGCCGCTGTGCGGCTGCTCTTGGACTTACCTGAACACATTAGCGTGAGGCAACATCTACGCAACTTGCATTGGCTGCTGATAAAAGCTAGGGCCATGTTCAAGGCTTTAGTTATGGCCCATGCAGCGCTCTACAAGTACAGCCAGGCGAATCTGAGGAAACTTTTCTCTTTTTATGTCCCGGGCAGATTCTTGTGTTTAGAGTCAATGGATCGTCTCATTATTAGGAATGCGGTCAATTCTTTTTTATGTTTCGCCTAAGTGAAAGCCTGCGCACTGCGCAGGCTTTTCACGCAGGTGAAATCTAATGTTAGAAACAGTGTGGCTTGGAATCCGCCCCTCTGTTCCATTGGCTAGCTCCATAAATGGAGGCTAGCCTTTGGAACAGAGATCTGTCCGTCATGGCCGGACCAGATTCGTGGGCGTTCCCGCGATTTTTTCCCTCTCCACCCCTTTCCGATCGTCATCGTGGGCGGGGTTTATTTTTTGTTGTTGTCCAGGTTTGTTTTGGCCATTCCGCGGCCGACCTCCAACGGAGGAAGCCTTCCCGACCCCCCTCCCGCTGTCCGTTCCCGCCCCCCCTGTCCGTGTGCTTCATGCGGCCTTCCCGCCCCCCCTACCGCTGTCCGTTCCCGCCCCCCCTCCTGCTATCCGTGAGCCCGTTCCTGCCCTTTTTAAAATTAAAAGAAAGGGGGGTAGAGCCTCGAGCTCAAATACTGTAACCCGCCATACAATGCCACCCTTTTGAGGCGGTGCCAAATGATTCCTCAGCCACGAGGGGAGAAGACAATTCCCGCGGCTTGCAGTAAAAGCAGTCCAAAAAGATTATACAAGTTTTCGCAGATAAACATCTTAAAAACACTCACATCACCAAGCTCCATCAATAGGCCGGCTGCATAATCAAAACTCTCTTGCCTCAAGAACAAATCGGCCTTACTAGTCGTGTGTTTTCCTCCATCAGTGAAGCTCGGCATCGGAATTAAATTTCGATCTCAGGTAAACTATGAACAGTTCCAGGGCCCCCGATAAACTCCTCCCTCGAAAACCGATTGGAGGAGCCGACCTTTGACCCACTCCGTATGTACCTTTTATCATGCTGAATGCGCCCAGGGGCCCTGCACACCACGGACAAAGGAAGGGGCACAGTGGGTGGGCCACAGCCAGACCCCGCTGGGCTACTGACTGAATCAGTAGCGCTCTGGTCAAGTGGAGCCTGAAGCCTTCACTGCG
The DNA here is from genome assembly GCF_964261635.1 of Lissotriton helveticus. Taxonomy (NCBI): domain Eukaryota; kingdom Metazoa; phylum Chordata; class Amphibia; order Caudata; family Salamandridae; genus Lissotriton; species Lissotriton helveticus. Next base: position 1,038,514,653 of record NC_136061.1, read on the forward strand.
TGGAAAAAAGGGACAAAAAAACACTAACTTCTAATCACTTAAGATTTTAATCCTCACGTGCTCGAGCTCTTCGGCCATACCCCAGTTATTCTTGTATAGCGCCCAGACGCTAATTAAACAATCCATGGTGTAGCGGAGACCTGAGCAGTCAGTAATTTGGCATTACCCCCTAAACTGCTCCCGATACACCCGACACGAACCGTCTCCCAGCAGTCGGTCATGAACCACTAAAAAGCAGGAGGTGTCCGACGTCATGGCCCGTGTATAGAGCATTTGTTTATCGTCTTCTAGTGCCAACAAGGTGTCAAAGCGCTTGCAGACAGTAACAAGCTGGTGTGGCGCTGTGGTTAGTGAGGTACCCGACTAGCATCACCGCTGCACTCACCTGAATTTGACGAGGAAAGAAGGGCTGGATAGCTTATAGATAAAGACGAGGTCATAGCAGTAAAAGGCCCGTTTGATTTGACAACCTGGCAGTACTGGTCCACCCCCAGCAGGGCAGAGCAGAGCGGCTATGCTAGTGCAGCTCTCGAAGCTGCCCCTGGGATGACTCCTAAGGCCGCCAGGATCTTCCACGCGAGGCCGCGGCGGGGCAGGGTGATCCCGGCGCGTTAGTCATCGCCGGGGCAGGGCACTAACAAGGGAAGGTGTGGAGGCCGGAACGAGTAACATGAAGGGACAAAAGCGGTCGAGCAAAGCGCCGATCTTCTCCCTCACCAGCGCTATGGGAGGGTGTAGTATTGTGGGTTCGTTTACTTTATGTTCTTCACATATTGTATACTCTATTATCATTATTGGAATTATGGGTATTCTTCCACTTCTGAGTCTGCTTGGTTCTCGCTGTGGGGTTGTCAAATAAAGACGATTGCTTCTCCTATAATTGTTTACGGTGTGCCATTACTTCATAGGGGCAGAGGTCTCTTCGCACTACCGCCCTCCCCTGCAGACCACGGACACAGACATCGGGGCACAAGACATGACAGTAGAATGTACGAGTCGCGGAGGCTGCGAACTGCAATGAAGAGGTCACATCTTTTGCGTCCACGTCCCCACTCCGTGGCCTCTTTAGAGGGGGCTGCTGGGGCCCTGCGCCCTGTCATCATTCGTCCAGGCGTGCCCTTCCACTAGTTGCTGGGTGTATAGGAGACGGCAAATTATTAACCCTGCAACTGCCGCACACCGACCTCTGCAAAGTAACGTTCGCTTAAAAGGTTTACACCCGACTTGGTAGATATGTGCATGTATTTATATATATATGGTTTAGAGAATTATGCACAGACATTATCCCGAGGTGCTGAGCGCTATACGAGCGCACTGGCACAGCCGGCACAGTCCAATAAGGAGTATAGAAAGAGCACAGGTGCAAGGCTGGGAGGGGCCAAACAATACTCGGGTTCGTATCACGATAGACTTCACTCTCAGGTCATTGTAAAACGTCATCAGAGGCACAAAAAATGTTCTAAAAACTTAACAGCTTATTACATGGTGAGTAAAATTAAAACTCGTGATACACTTGTTTAGTTAGCTTACAGTGCATTCCTCGGCGAATTCCATGCATTGCGTTTCTGCTGGCTGTGCTGGTAAACTCTGCAAAGATTGGCCTGCTGTACGCGGTTTGTGAAAACTCGAATGTTTCTTCTAGGAGACCGGATGTTTGCTTTGGCTGGAAGGAGCCTGTTTGTTTTAATATGTTGTACTTTTTTCTTTCTTTTATAAAACTATTTTTTCAAGAAAACTGATCATGACAACATCGCACATATTGCGTTGTAATGCCTTACATCAGCATTCCGTTGGCATATTACTTCCTTTACTGTTCAGTGTCCAGCATGCACTGTGCTGGCTACAGTTGCAGTGCATGTGAGCGGGTGCGCGTGCAACACTCGCGTGCTTCCCCCCCGTGATCACTTTCCCTTCTGGCATTCCCCCCTCCCTTTTCGCCCAGTCCTTCTTGTCCCTTTGGCATGCACTCACCCCTTCTTTCTCCCCTTTCGGCACTTTGATGTCCTTTATAAGCACACGCATACTCACATATGCAGGCTCTCTGCTCTCTTTCTCTCTCCCCCTTTCACACACATGCACCCACACATGCACGCTCTCTCTCTCTCTCATACACACACAGAGACACACACACACATGCACATTCTCTCACACACACACACACACACACACACAAACACATTCACTCTCTCTCTTCCTCTCACACACACCCACGCACACACATGCGCGCTCTTGCTCTCACACACATGCACGCACACATCCACGCTCTCTCTTCCTCTCTCACACATACACACGCCCACTCTCTTTCTCTCTCTCTCCCCCCCTCTCTCACGCGCACACACACAGGCACTCATGCATTCTCTCTCTTTCTTTGGTGTGTAGTGCCAAAACACCATTGATTCCTGCTATGCACGCTAAGTCCTTCATTTGTGCTTTTATTATGATACAAGGACCCCTTGCTCCCTGACAGGCCTCCAGCACTGGTGGCGTGGCGGGGGTAGTGCGTGATGTGCAGTGCAGAAGCACCCTTGACTCCTGCTGTTTACAGTAAGACCGTCACTAGTGCTTTTAGCTTGACTGTGGTATGATACAAGGACCCCTTTGCTCCCTTTCAGGCCTCCAGCACTGGTAGCGTGGTGTTGGCAGTGTGCAGTGCCGAAGCACCTTTGACTTCTGTTATGCACGGTAAGGCATTTATTGGTGCTCACTGCTTTCAATAGGGCCATGGCTTGACAGCAGGCAGGCCTTTGCTCCCGGTCAAGTCTCCAGCAGTGGTAGTGCATCATCCATTCCAGCTGCTCAGGGCTGGTGCCTGTTAATGATTCTCCTGCAGCTGCAGAGTCAGCAGTGGTTGTGAAAGGCTAGGGTGGTGTGTGTGCATTCCCTCACACCTTTTCCTGCTCTACTCCACGCTCCACGCTTGTCCCTCGATGTGTATATTACAGAGGTACGAAAAACACAGCATTTGAAATACCTAAAACACAAAAAGATTGCATGAGAACTGGTGCCGCGGAGCGCCTTCCCTCTCATTGACTGGATATACCCGCTCTCACTGCAACTCTCTCTCTCTTTCACGCACACAAGCTCTCTCTCTCTCTCTCTCTCACACACGCATGCACGCACATATGCATGTGTGTGTGTGTGGCTCTGGGTGTGTGTGTGGCTCTGGGTGTGTGTGTGGCTCTGGGTGTGTGTGTGTGTGTGTGTGGCTCTGGGTGTGTGTGTGTGGTAGTAATTGCTGTCTGCTGAGCTCGTCCGTAGCGTACAATAGGTCTCACATTTGCGAGAGAATGGCAATGTAAATGACAATGCCATTTATTTACCTGTTTTCAAAACCAACACATAAATACAAAATTTGTCATTTAAAATGCCAATAGCTCTAACTTTTCCAAAGGCGAAACCATTGCATTGTAAATGCTTGATATTGAGTATTCGACGAACGGAAGTGATGTGGAGTTATAACTCTATGCATTGTCTTTAAAAGAGCCATGTGGGAATGGACCAGTTTCCGGCAATTTTTCAAAGTTTGGCGGCGGGCTGAGGAGCGCGGCGTCGCACTGGAGCAGGAAATGAAGTAACTGTCGAGTAAGTACCTTGGATAAACTAGATAACAGCGTTGAGACAGGACGGCGGTATATTTGGCATGTCTTGATTAATTTCCTGGCATCGGCATGTTCACCGAGTACTTGAATATCGATAAATACTGTTGACGTAATGGTCTGCATTTACAAAGCTTTATTTGTCTATAGGGGTGTTTTATGAAATATGACGCCTGTTTATTCCCGAATTAGGATCGTTTTATTGATGCGCGTGGAATTTTTTCCCATATTGTCTTTTATTTATTTTCATCTTATGAAACTTAATATAATAATATCTGTGTTGACATTATATGGTCCGTTGAGGCTCGCTAACAAAGAAGGTTGAAGGTACATGGTTTGTGCTTGCTGGTAAACTGAACCTGTTTTTTGGTGATGCAGAGAATGAGATAGTATGTCCAATATTTGCTGAAGGAATGTCATAATGTGTGTTCAACGTTGGGTAAGCCTGTCACAGTATGTCTGTGTATTTACATGAGTAGGTGACGCCTTTGCAAAGTAACCTTTGTAGTCAAGAGTACTCATACGTTTCGAGCTATCTATGTAAGTGTAACATGCTTGAGAGATGATGGTCCTGATGTGTTATGGGAGTATTGCTGGGAAAATGCAAGGTCTGCGAATAAATAGAGATAACATGAACTTTTTTGAGTGAATGCATGTCAAAAAAAATATATATACTTTTTTTGCAGTATATGGAGATTCTATGTCAGGACCGGAGGCTTCAGATTATGCTTTTCTCTCTCCGCTGTTTATTAACAGAAAACACATAGCAGCCAGAAAAGCAAAACTTTGTAAAGGATATGCCATACCACTCAACACTGGGATAAACATATCTCAAAAAACATCAAACACATGGGATAAACTACAACTCCCATCAGTCCATAAACATAGTCCTTCCATAGTGTCCACTGCGCTAAGGTAGGGCATCCATCTTGTGATCCCCTCCTCTTTCTTCGCTGCTGCGCAGCCAGTTAAGTGCCTTCCCTGTTCTCTCCCTCTTTTTTGGGTGTGGTGAGAGCGTTTGGGGGTTTTGGTACTGCGTGTGTTAATACGATTGTGTGGGCTCTTGTTGTGGGGGTTTTAAAACGTTTGTTTTCCCTTACAGAGCCCGTGTTTATTGCCTTTGTCGCGGGGACGTTTCGCCCCTGACGCGACTGTCCCCGGAATTGCGGCTTGTTTCGCTTGCCGCTAGAGGGCGCTGCCGCGTCTCGTTCTCCTCAGCGCGTCTTTCCCTTCATCGGGAGCCGCGCTGAGGAGAGCGATCGCGCCAGAGCCTTCGACTGCTGCCCCACCGTGACGCCCGACCAGGGTTGTACTACCCCAGTATCTTGACGCCCGTTTGTGGGTCTGTACTTGCGGTTTACCGCGCTGACGCCTACGGGCGGTATTTGGTTCAGCACTTGCCGATTTTACTCGGCGTGATTTGCATATTCTTCTGTGAGCGCGCTGGGGGGCGGCTTGAGACCCGGTCTTGATTAAGAGGGTCAGCGCGTTACGAGGAGTGCTGCCTCTTGCTGTCTGGTGTGCCAGATATTCAAAGCCTTTGCTAACCTCTGGTTAGCCCACATTGCTGGTGCCTGGGCCAGTCTAACCCTCCTTCCCCCGCCCTAAAGGACTTAGTCATGGCAGAGGGATATTATGTGGAGGAGGAAACCCACCAATACTTGGGGGATGACGAATTTTATGAAGCTGTAGATCAGTCCATCTATAGGTGTGTGCAGGAGATCGTGGGGCCTATGGAGGATAGACTCTCGGCCCGCATTGTGGAGGAGTGCACTAAATTGGCCTCTACGGCACCGGGTACCCAGGGTTCTGCCCCTGCCACTTCTGAGATTAGACCACCTGCCCCCAAGAAGGTATGCAGGGATAGTGGCTCCGGGGGGTCGCAAGGGGTGGATAAGGACGCCTTTGAACGCCTCCGGGATGCGTTCCTGGCTAAGGCAACGGAGCCTGACACCCCTGCGTCGCTCCCAGCCCCGGGCCCTTCGGGGTCGACCGCGACAGCCCCTTCCTCCCCGGGAGGGCTCTCCCCGGCGGACACGGATGACGACGAAGATTCAGTGCGCTCGTGGCGCCCGTCCGGATCAGCGGCGGAATTGCCTCATGACGCCTCAGGTATGCTTGACCCGGACGATATTATCCATCCGAGGTCGGCAGCCTGGGCGCCGGGCGACAAAGTCGCGAAGTTCGTGGCGGGACGTCTGCGCAAGCCACTGGAGACGGAGGCACGTAGTTGCCTCAGGGGAGAGTGTCCGCGGCCTACACTGGAGGGAAAAGTGGCCCTGACCCCTGAGTTAGACGGGAAAATGGCTACTTTTATGGCAAAGTTTGTTAAAGACCCGCGAAAAGGCATTGACCGTTCCTGGCGGTCATGCCAAGACAAGCTTTTAGATACAATAGGCCCCTTAACGAAGATCCTAGACATGGCGGAGGAGGCCAAAGTTTCCGGTTCCACCATTTCACCGGAAGTTCTCTCTAATTGGGCTCAGAGGGCAGTGATATTTTTGGGCAACGCTAATTGCGCCCTTTCAACAGAGCGTAGACGCTCGCTGCTCATTAAGTTAGATCCTAAATTGGGAGACCTAGCCTCGTCAGAGGCGGGAGCAGTAGCGCAGGGCGGCCTATTTGGAGATCCATTCATAAAAGAACTGGGGAAATTTGTCTCCACCTTTTCATCCCTAGACAGAGCACAGTCCACCATAAAAAGGGTGTTTAACCAGCGTTTTTCCCGGGGGGCCGGCCGTGGAAGGGGCCTCACGTCCGGCCGTGGTGGACAGAACCAACCGAATAAGGGTCAAGGCTCCGGCAGAGGTCAATACAACTCCTCAGCTAATTACACTAACTTCTACCCCTCCAGGGGTCAACGCTTCAGAGGAGGCCGCGGCGGCTTCAGGAATGACGCAAACAACAACACCGGGTCGAGCAAACCAGGTGGCGGACTGGCACTCGAGGTACCTGCGGGACTCGAGTCTCTGGAAGTTGGACACACAGGTGTTCCATTGGCTACAGACCATTTGGGGCCCGTTCTCGGTGGACCTGTTTGCGTCCCGTCTCGACTTCCAGTTACCAAGGTTTTTCAGCTGGAGGCCGGATCCTCTAGCGGAGGCCACGGATGCGTTCCTTCAAGACTGGAGTCAGGAGCGCCCGTATGCTTTGCCACCTTTTTCAATGATAATGAGGTCGGCGGCCCTTCTTCACCGCCAGCAGGCGGAGGTGGTGATGGTGACGCCGTGGTGGAGGTCGCAAGTTTGGTTTCCGGTTCTTCTGGAACTTTCTTGGGATTTTCCAATCCTACTCCCCCGGCTCCCTCATCTTCTCCTCAATCCAGACGGGGACCCGCATCACCTGATAGTGCAGGGTTCTCTCCGCCTCATGGCATGGAGGCTTTCCGGAGACGCTGGTCGCTCCCTGGCCTTTCGGGAGCAGCTGACTCCTTTTTGTCTAAAGCATGGGCCAGCAGTACCACGAAGAGATATAGATCAGCGTGGTCCAGGTGGGTGCGTTGGTGTCTTCGACGGGACCTGGATCCCCTGGTCGCAGGAATCGTTCACGTACTGAATTTCCTGGCGGAACTAGCGACTAGTGGTTTGGCCTATCGAACGATTAATGCCGTTCGCTCGGCGATTTCGGCGGCACATGAACAGATAGACGGTGCCCCGGTTGGGGAACATCCCCTGGTGTGCAGGCTCCTTCGGGGGGTACGTCTTGATTTGCCCCCGGAGCCAAGGTATTCTGTCCTTTGGGACGTTAATTTGGTCCTGAACCTTTTCCTTTCTTGGCAACAGAATAGATATCTTTCTCTGAAAGAACTATCGGCAAAATTGGCCATGCTATTGTGCCTGGTGTCGTGTCGGAGGGTGTCCGATGTACGTGCTTTGGATATCTCAGCGAGAGTGTTCTCTCCGGATGGAGTTACCTTCACGGTGGGTCGTCGAACGAAGTCCGCAACGAGATCTATATCTTACCCGACCTTCGTGGACGTTCCCAAACTATGTGTGGTCCAGTGCCTAAAAGCATACGAAGATATGACTTTAGAACTTCGTCCTCCGGGCGAACAGCAGCTCCTGATCGCACTGCGAAAACCGCATAAGGCGGTATCCTCTCCCACCATAGCCCGTTGGGTACGGTGGATATTGCAAGAGGCTGGCATTGATACCAAGCAGTTTGGAGCTCATTCGGCCAGAGGTGCTATGGCCTCGAAAGCTTTCTCCTTGGGAGCGCGTTTGGAGGACTTAATGCGTGCTGCAGATTGGTCCTCGGATTCCACTTTCAAACGGTTCTATTTCAAGCCAGTGGTGGATATTGCGAGTTTGGTGGTCGGTCAGCTTTAAACAAGCATAATCTGAAGCCTCCGGTCCTGACATAGAATCGAAATTTGCCTAGCATAGTAACGGTAAGTTTCAATTCTATTAAGGACACGGAGGCGAGGATTATCCCACCCACTCTCCGGCGGAGATCCCTCCCCGTATTGGTGTAAGTAAAGATTCTTGAAAGTACTTGCTTCTAACGTGTCGGCATATTTATTGTTTCTTGCCTTGTTCAAGTCACTTATGAACGTTTGCGGCGCTGACGCTGTTCCTTTTTTCCTTCCAGGTAACGAATCTAAACAGGATCGTGGTTGATTTGGCGTGACTCGCGCGAAGAAAGAGGAGGGGATCACAAGATGGATGCCCTACCTTAGCGCAGTGGACACTATGGAAGGACTATGTTTATGGACTGATGGGAGTTGTAGTTTATCCCATGTGTTTGATGTTTTTTGAGATATGTTTATCCCAGTGTTGAGTGGTATGGCATATCCTTTACAAAGTTTTGCTTTTCTGGCTGCTATGTGTTTTCTGTTAATAAACAGCGGAGAGAGAAAAGCATAATCCTCGCCTCCGTGTCCTTAATAGAATTGAAACTTACCGTTACTATGCTAGGCAAATTTCGATTCACCTATCAAAGTGAACGTGAGAACTGAACTCGGATTATGATACACAGTCTGAGGATTTGTTGTCTTTTCAAGGAAAAAGTGTGCTCTTCAGTGATTATGTAGATATGGAAAATGGGTTGTTTTATGGTATTTTGGTTGGTATATATACTGTGCTTTTGAGGTAATTGCATGTATTTGATTTCAGCAATTGTGGACCACTAATTGAAAGTGTGGGAGAAACTGGGTTTTTTCGTGATTATGGCTGGAAACAGAAGATAGAGCAGATATTGGCGTCAAGGTATCAACAAACTCTGTTTTCAAGGGAATCTTTGTGGCTTGGTGAATTCCAATAAGGTCATAAAACTCACAATATGTGTACATTATTGTTTTTATTCCTTGTAGTATAAGATTCAGTGATCCTGCTACTTCAGTGATCACTCCAAGATTGGAGGATTCTAATTACTGGTAAGGTTTTGAGTTTTGTTTGTCTTCCTCGCTCTTCACTATGCAGACATTTTGTCTGCATACACAATATTGGTGTGTTGGTTGTTATGATGGTGTGGTTTATTGTGATTTACCATGGAAACGTACGGGTATCTGTGGTGGGCAGTTTAACTAAGATTAGGGATTAGATGCTGGTCTGTCTGGCGGGCTTTTCACTTGAACTCTTCAAGAATTCACGGGGTGCTCTTACTCTTATTTTCTTTTTCCCTCTTCTTGGGCTCTTTTGGTTTCTTCTGATTATGATTAGTAGGACTTTACTGAACATGATGATTTTAAAACCACTTGTGGCAGCTATAATTGGCATGACTGTTTTTGTAATATTAATAGATAAAATGATGCCTTTAATATGTTTCTGGCTGTGCCAGCAATATAATATATGATCTTGTTCATGTTATGTTTGCAGCCGTGAGGAAGCCCCATTGGGGAGAAACACATTGGCTGTATTGTTTTGCTGCTGTGTCCAATCATCTACACGCCATGAATGATGCAAGAATCTATTAAATGGAACATATTACATATGTCTGATGAGTCTGGACTGAATTACCTGTTGTACACTTGTGCACGTTCATAATATTTTGTGTTGCCTCTTTGTGTGCTTTAGATTATATCTTATTTGTGTGGTCCGGTGGCAGTGGACCAATGAGGTGGGCAACATTGACTCAGTAGTATAATAACAGTGTGTGTATAGTAGGATTGCGCAGCCTTTATCGTTACTGCCGTTTTCTTGTTTTGCTCATCGAACATGTGCCTGAACTCCGTACTCAGAATTCATCTGAAAAGAAAGGGGGACAGCTCCTTGTCCTATCTGGCTGCTAAGTCTTGGAACTCTCTTTCCCTGGAGCTCTGTAGCCTTCAAAATCAGTTCAGGAAAAACTCAAGACTTTCCAATTCAATTAAGCTTGTTTCCTTTCTGCCTCTATCTTTGTTCTCGTTCTTTCTGGGCTTGCGCCGGGACACTCTTCCGAGTAGCCGTGCGTGTTATAAACCACCACTAACATAACATAACTTCTGGATGATCACCGCAAGCTGGCAAACAAGGTGAAACATAATGCAGACAGGAGATGCAATAACATGTTGATCGTTAGACTGCCTAAAAAGGTGGAGGGAACAGACATGGTAGCTTCCTTGAGGCCTGGCTGATGAAAGAGGTTCTGCCTCAGGGAGTGTTGCCGTTCTTTGCCCGGGAGAGGGTGCCTAAGGTGCCCATCGTGGCCTGGCTGCTGCTTTACAGGGGCATGGACTTGAAATTGCAGAAAGCTCTGGAGCCACATAACTTTCGAATTGACCAAGCCTCAGTGGCGATCTTCCCGGATTACACTATGGTTCAACAACAGCCCGCCCTATTCATTGCTGTGAAAAAGGAGATGAGAGAGGGCATGCCCATTAGAAATGGAAAAGCAAAGGACACAAAAGAGGACTTACGTTTGTAAACAGCAAGATTCCAGCAATCGGAGAGAACCGTCTATTAGGCACTGCCTACATTTCTGAACTTCCTCTTTTTGGGGATTAAAGATTAATAAACCACTGTTGGACCTGGTCCATTCTGCAGGGTTACCCTCAAATGTTTTGCCTTCTTCTGCCTATTTTTCTGACCTCCTTTTTGTGGACTTTAGAGCTCTGGGCACTTTACTACTGCTGACCTGAATACGCGAATCAAGGGAGGACCGGAGCTGCCACATACGCTTCCAAGACAGGTCTGATTATCAGTGAAGGCACCTTGGGACTGCATCCATATGAACCAAACAAGCTAAACGTCCCAGCAACATTACAGTGGTGCACACTTATAAGTATTTTGGATCAAGACTGTAGGGAACACTCAAACGATCTGCAAGTAGTGCTGCGCTCAGGCACTAGCTTTTATGAAGAGTACATATAACTGGCGTGTGGAGCCCTAAGGAGCTCCGCCCATTTCGATTAGAGGATATCAGCTTCTGGTCCATCCTGGGAATTTTTTAGGAGTTTACGGGTGTTTTACAAGAGAGACTGTTATATAGTTTTAGTCTTGAAGAAGGTGGTTTTCATCAGAATAATATCACCGAAACGGATCGACGCCTGTGGTTTTACAAATTGGTTTTATCCAAGGAACTTGTTAATGTCCAATAGAATACAGGGGGCTGTGGACATTTTAACAAATAGTACGAATCCCATAGGAAACAACCCATTAGAGATGCAATTAATTGTTTGCACCTGATTGTATGCACCTGATTTTTCTGTCTCTCATTTCCATAGGAATATAGCATAGTGTTTTTAATGTATTTTTTTTTTTTAATGTATTGTGACTTTTAAAGAATATCTGAAGAATCTGGTATAGACACTTTTGGAATAAATAAAGAACCTTTTCAATGCATTTCTTTGTTATATCACATGTATCATAATTGACTAGTAGGGTCTGGTTTGTGGGACTTGTCTACTCTTTGGAAAATTTTAAAGTTTGGACATATCTTTTTAGTTCAAATTTTTTTATTGTTTTAAATAGGGAATTCATTGTTGTATTCACCATTTGTGTTTCTGTTATCCTAAAACTTGTTATTTTCCTATTGCTGTGATTATGGGGAGGCGCAAGATGCCAGTAAATCAGGATGGGGCTTTAGGCAATGCTAAAGCAACAGTTACCACCATGGATGCTTTTCTGTCTAGAGCTGCCTCTTTGATAGACAGAGAGATAGACATGGTGAATAAACGTCTATCTAGATCACCTACCAGTGGCAACCTACCCCTTTTTGATGTGCCCAATAGCCAGATAAATACTTGCCCTGATAAGGTTGGAGATATTGTATCTTGCCAAGAAGGGATCAGTGGTACCCGAGATGTGGTTGTACTATCCCCTGCTGTAAGTTCCCAGCAAAATGTTTCTGTTTCCGTCATACCTTTGTCCCCTATTGTAGTTGTGGCTAATAGGCAGGTGGCCACACCGCAACTGAGAAAAGAAGAATGCGCTAAAGATGGGACTTGTAGGGTGGCTTCGGTTTAAAAAAAAATGCAATTAGCAAACACAATCGAATAAAACAAACAGGGGGAGTTCACTCATTAAGTGGGAGTGTAAAGAGAAAAGGGAAATCAATGGGTAGCCAACCAAAAAAAGTAAAACCAATGTATCATCATTAAAGGCAGTAGATACTGGTGTTTTACCAACCCCAGCTCCTGTATATAAGGAACCCCCCACTGATAGAATTATTTAAATCAGTCCTATGCAGTATCTTGGAAGATAAACTCCGCCCATTTATGAATAAACTACACAATATAGAACAAAGCATAGCAGATCCGCATAAGTTTATCCAATCCATGCAACATCGAAGTAGCACCGTATCAGCTCCCCTTACCCTAAATGAAGAACCAGAGAAAGCATCTATAGTGGGGGTGACTGAAACCCCTCAAAATATCTGTCCACCCGTTGCTACTGATGGGGGTTTCTGGCCACCCAGGAGGGCAGAGTGATAAGGCTATAGATGACCGGACCCTAGATGGAGCTCAGGCAGGAAAGCATCAAGGTGTAGATCTCAGTTTAGGGGGTAAGAATGGGAGTATGCCGCATAGGAATTTCAATAATATGGGAGGTAAATGTTAACCAACCAAAAAGGGATCGTGGTATCGAGGCACTCCCACTGGGATATTTCTATCAAGAGTTAATTCAAGACCAGTTTTTAGAGTTAGACATAGTTGGCCATATGAGATGGAGAAGACACCTAGGATTGGCCCATTTAACCATTGGGCAAGTGGGCACAATCAACTGAGGGAAGGTTGCTTTTCCACTTTTATGCAGGGGCCAAACATATTCGCAGTCTTGTCAGGGTTGAATGACTGCGACTGACTGAGTTATAGATCAGGGTCACCGGATGCACTGACCCGGGCACCTGCACAAGTTGATTGTGTTTCTCCTGATGTAGGTTGTCTGGATAATGTATCACTGGAAACACAATCTGCTGAGATGCCTGATACTGTACATAGTACAGAGCCCATGGTTCAGGAGCAGCGTGTAAATGCTGCCCCCATTTTAAGGGATGAACTATCTACTCTATTCATGGGGGCTGGATTCATGGTAGAAGACTATAATGTTCTATCTTGGAACATTGCAGGGTTGGCGGAGAAAATCGCTGATCCACTATGGTTGCAGTTTATCAGGCGTTTCCCAGTGATTTGTCTCCAGGAGACTTGGTTGGTTAATTGTAACCATTTTTTGGAGGGGTACAGGGCCTTTTTTGTCCCAGCATCTCCAACAAATAGTGGGGGAGCTATGGGCGGTTTAGTGTTCTTTACATCCCTGTCCCTGAAGTGTCGGATTGAGAACATTTCCTCTACCTGCGGTGATCTTCAAGCAATTGTACTAAAGCACGGTAATTTGAGTCTTTGCTTGATTCATTTTTACAATGCAGTACATCGAGAAGGGACTAGCAAAATAATTCAGCTGAATAACTTTGTCAAGAAGCACTGTGCTCCCTTTAGAAATAATCTTATGATAGCAGGTGCCTATAATACTCATCTTTGTGGGGATCCACAGTCTACCAATATGAGTGATATGGGCTGTGCAAGAATTCGGGGCCTCCACTTCGAGCACTCAGTGAGGGGAGGAGTACTAAATTATATACTAGATGATTAGGACTTGTCTTCCTGCATGTGTTTTGTAGCTCCTTTGAGAAAACAGCTGGTTCCAACATTTAAGGGCCGCAATAGTGGCTCTGTTATAGATCATATTCTGATATCTAGAAGTATTCAATCCTTTTTAGCAGGTTTTGGAATATTAGAGAGCGCTTACAGCGATTATAACCCAGTGTGTGTGAAACTAGGGGGAAGCATCCTGAAAAGGCGGGATATGGCGAGGGAACCAGGTACCTGGAAGTTGACTGATGGTAGACGCCGCCTCAAATGGAATCAGGTGTCCCTATCTCTTTTTCATGAAGAGGTTCAGCAAGCATGTGTGGTAGAATTTTTTTATTGTATGGATCCAGAGTCAACTGCTAAAGGTATTTTAAATGCTTTTAAAGGGATTGTTTCCAAGGTAGGGTCACTACTATCAGTCCCAGTACAAAACAGGCGGTCCGATAACCCCAAGTGGTTTGATCATCTGTGTTCCAAAGCGGCTAGAGATCTAAAAGCTGCTTTGAAAGCGAATCCAAGGGACCGTTTTCAGATTAGTGGTCTCAGTAATACCTTTAAAAAGACACTGGCTAAACGGAAGTCAGAATTAAAGGAGGCCACCTGGCGGGAACTTTTAGACCCCATAACTTTACATAGTAGTTCCAGATTCTGGTGTATTATTAATAGACCCCTTTTCGAAAGGGACAGAGCTGAAGATCTGAGCACCAACATAACTGAGGAGGAATGGATATCCCATTTCAGTAGTATTTTTAAAAGTGCTTTAATTACACCCCGGTTGCAGAATAGAACTCAAGCGAATAACGCGATTATATTTACTCAAAGAGAAGTAGAGGAAGGTATTGCCAGTCTTACAAGTAATAAGGCTCCAGGTCCGGATGGTATCCCCCTGGACCTTTTTAAATCTAACCCCACTCTTTGGGCATCGATCCTGGTTGAAGTAATTAATGCTGCAGTAAGGGAAGGGTGCCCAGACTCGTGGGGAATCTCCACAATTGTACCTGTTTTTAAGAAAGGCGATCGCAGTAGTACCCTGAAATATAGACCAATATCTCTTATTGATTCTGTGGTTAAGGTTGTTGGCGGGGTTGTTTTAAATAGATTAATGGCATGGGCAGAAGAAAATAAGATTCTTTCTGAAATCCAGTATGGGTTCCTCCCAGGTCATTCTACCCTGGCGCAATGTCTTAATCTGTATCTAATTCTTGGCAAGTACACGGTTGCCCACCAGGGGACGATCTACATGGCCTTCATGGATCTTTCCTCCGCGTTTGACTGTGTCAACCGGGGGAAGATGTGGCAATCCATGAGGGCCATGGGGGTGGCGGCAAATTTAGTGGATCTCCTGATGGATATGCATAAAGATACCAAGGCAAATGTTAGGTACGCCCAGGACCTGAGGGTCTCTAGAAACTTTAGTACGGAAAGGGGGGTACGGCAGGGGTGCATCCTAGCCCCGTTTCTTTTCAATCTTTATATCAATGATTTAGATAGAATCTTGAGAGAAACAGGGGCTTACTTTCCATTTGTAGGACGCAGGGGACTGCCCATCTTGCTATACGCAGACGATGCGGTTCTTCTTGCACGAACCCCAAAAGGCCTGCAGATCCTGCTTGATACTTTTCATAGGTTTATGGCTGATCGTGATTTGGCCATAAACAATTCCAAATCTTATGCAATGGAAGTAGGACTGCGCCCTAAGAAACAGTACTCCTTTAGGGTCAATGGGGAAAAATACCTTTAACATCGACTTTCGCCTACTTAGGTGTCTTGATAGATGATCGTCTGGATTGGGGTCCCTCATTTAGGAAGAAAAGGGGGGAAGTGTCCAGGACCAATGCCGCTATTTTTAATTTTGCTCAAAAAATGGGCAAGCGTCCCATAGCGGCAATGATAAAAATCTACCAAGCAAAGAGTGTTGCGATTGCCAGCTATGGCAGTGAATTGTGGGGATATTCAGGCCTAAACAGTATCCAGGTATTGGAAAATAATTTTTTTTTTAAACTCCGAAAGGTACTTCAAACTTAATAATCCATGAAGAGACCGGTACAACTTTTATCAGTGATATTCTGGCCATGCGCCCATTGCTTTTTTGGCTCAACTGTTGGCTGAATGTAGACCTAGGCCTAACTCAAAAACTAATGAAAGAAACTTTGAGCCTGGATCATATGATCCAGATACCCTGGATGAAATACCTAAAGGGTAGTTTTGGAGAGCTGGGTCACCCGGACCTTTTTTTAAGACCAGATTGCATAACCAGAAAAGACGTGGCCTTTGTGAAGCAATCTTTTATTATGAGTAAAAAATTAAACCGAGATGGAATGGAATTGTCCAAAAATAGCGTTCGAAAATATGTAATGCTCAAGTATACCCTAGTTATGGAGCCATATCTGTCGTGGCCTTGGTTGGCACACGAGCGGTTTTTAATAATTAGGTTCCGACTGGACTATTTCCATCTTTTACTAGCCGTTCCGAGAGGGTGTCATAAAGGGCAAGTGCTAGCACCCTGTGGCTGCGACAATCTGTCTCCTCAGGATTTGCTGAACTTCATGTTTTTTTGCAGCTATTATGATGCCCCTCGGCGGTTCTTTTCAAAGGCACTTTTAAAAAAGTAAAATTTTAAGCAGGTTCGCCCCGCTCTCTATTTTATGCAATTGCTAAAGCCGGAATGTATTCCATTTGTGGTTGCTTTTCTGAAATCTTGCTTTAGGTATAGAAAGAATGTGGAGCCCTGAATAATGTGGTTATTGTATTGTATTTCTTCAAGTAACTTTTTAATAATACTGTGTTGTTGAGTATCCCTTCCTCCTTCTACAAAATTAATGATTTTTTTCTTGTAACTGGAATTTGTGTAATATGTTTTCTGACATATATATTTGTGGTTTTTATATTTTTTTATGAATGAATTGTGTAACTTTTATGGTTTTCATATTTGCAAACTGAATAAAGTGTATTTGATGATGATACTCCTGACCAGTGTTAAAGAGCATGTGCCTTCTCCTGTAAACAAAGTATGATCGGTTTATACCTGGTTGGTATATCTGATTTACTTGTAAGTCCCTTGTCAAGTTGTATCCCAAATACCCAGGGCCTGTAAATTATATGCTACTAGAGGGCCTGCGGCACTGCTTGTGCCGCCAGTGATGTAGCCTTTCAAACTTGTCTCAGGCCTGCCACGGCAGGCCCTGCGAGTGCAGTTTAATGACACTTTAACTTGGCATTTAAAACTATTTGCCAGGCCTTAACATCCTCTTTCATTACACATAGGCCACCCCTAAGGTAGGCCCTAGGTAGCCCTATGAGCAGGGTGCTGTGTAAATAAATGATAGGACATGTGCCTTTATGTGTGGCATGTCCTCTTAGTGACAAACATCCTATTTCGTTTTTCACTACTCTGAGGTGCCCCTTGCATAGGCTAGCATTGGGAATTCCCTTATATATGCCTAAGTGGTAATTCCTGATCTGAAAAGAGTGGCGTTGGCATGTTTGGTATGCTTAGAATGGTAGTGATAAATCCTGCTTACTGGTGTAGTTGGATTTTACATTACTATTTTACAAATGCCACTTTTAGAAAGTGCAAAAACAACAATTGGACAGAATGCAGATCAATATCATACATTCACCCCAGTACAGAGTTCTGGGCCTAAAGCCATAGTTTTTTTGCTCCCCATGCCATTCCAGTTTGAACCTAACCATATGCAAATCAGTCTTGACCCTGCACCCAATGGGAACAGTCCAGCCCAACCACCAGGCCAGGTTCTCCCTGGACTGGTAAAAAGCATCCTAGGTCTGGTTTCGGGGTTTCACCCCTCATCAGCCAGCATAGCTCTAGGATGGCCAGGTCTAAACTGGGGTGACATGGTGTGCAAAATAATGATGGATTTAACCCAGATGTCTTGACTGGGGGTGAATGTTTTGATTTGTTCTGCATTCCGTCCATCAATTGTGTGTCTTTTACTTTAAAAAAAATTGGGCATTTCTCTGTGCGTCTGACTTTTTGAGCTTTGTAGCTTGACTCCAATACACGTCTAGAGGTGGGTGCCAGCTACACTTGGTGCATGCTTTCCAGACAGCCACAACACAGGAAGGGTTGGGTGTGACTGGGTTACATCTGCATACTGATGGTCTTCCTGGGTTGGGATAGGGAGAGGTTGTTCACACTTTACATTTGTATAGGGTGTGTCCTGCCCTCACACAAAGGGCTTAATTCCCCCTACTGACGTCCGAAGCCAGAGCTAGGTTGAGTTGAAAGGTTTCTTTGAAGTCCCCCTTGGATGAAAGACAATTTTAAGAATAAGTACAGGGGCACTGACCCCATGAATTCAGACACTGCGTGGACTTGTACCCAGATGCTGCTTGCTCTACATACTGCATATTGCCAGAGGACTGCTGGGCTGCCAGTAGAAACCGCCATTAGGACTACCTGCTTTGTTGTGCTGGGCTGTTGGGGTGCTGGAGGGACGTCATGGCTATTTTGTTTCTCTTCTCATCCCTGAGAGCTGGGTCTTCTTGTGTTCACATGGCATTACGGAGGCAACCAAGGGGAGCCTCGCACTGTCAGCGCTGCAGGGACCCGCGGGCCACCAACGCTCACAGCCTCACACCAGGGAGCTGCCCCCTTCTCAGCCGACGCCTAGGTGAGAAGCCAAAGGGAGCTGTATTGTGTGTTTGGTCGGCACCCAGCACGCTCGCAGACAGTTGCCTTTGACTCCCCTGCCCACGGTGGACCCAGAGATGTCTCCCTGCAGAATTCTGCTGTGTGTGCCCTCCCCACTGGTTGGGATTTACCTTGGGGGGCATTTACTCAATTGTGGTATGAAAGAGTGAGACCTCGATGGAGGCCCCACCTGCGCGCGATCCGTTACGGCGGCTAGGAATCTGCCACATTTAGAGACACTGTGGAATACCATAACATTTGAAGTACACACGCAAGTGCCCCAGGTCTCTATTCTGTTTTAGAAAGGCACTTATTTCAGTTGGCTCGGAGTGATTACCGTAAACCTGCTAATAGGAGAGCAGGTGTTACTGGATACAGGTTTTCTTACTGTTACTGATGTGCTTATGGTGATATTTGGGATGCATTTTTCCGTAAACTAAACTGGCATTAAATGCTCTGATGTTATGACGTAGGTCATTTTGATTCTTGCACTGTCAGATCACGTGTGTGTGGGGGGGTTGCACAATGCAAAAAAATATATATTTCTACACTTACCTTGCCGCTGGGTCCTGTGTCTCTGCTCCTGCTCTCCTGGTGGCCATGGGACTCAAGGAACAGGAAGCCAGGAAGAACAGCCAGGATCTCCTGACCAATCAGAACGCTGCAATGCAGCGTTGTAATTGGATTTGAGCGTCCTGGTTCGACGCTCAACCAGGGAATAGGGGCCTGGGCATTTTCTCCATGCAGGCTGTAATGCAGCCTGCATGGAGAACAGGTAAAGTGCCTATGACTGTTTTGGGCGGCCCAAGAGGGCTGACCAAACACTTATTGCGCATTTATGAGTGGGCAAACCAATCCACCCATGCCCTAATCGGAGAGCAGAGCAGCCCTGCCCACCCGCCAAGGAAACATAAAATGATATCAAATTAAAGTTATTATCATTTTATATTTCATTTATTTCGCACTGCTTAAAAGCAGTGGGGCAACGCTACTCCACCATAGCAGAGGAGCCACCACTCGCTCCAGGCACAAATAAGTGCATTGTTAGCCCTGCTAATTTGACTAATTGCTTAAACTTTTACACATGCTCTAAAATGTCCTTAAAATAACGGAGAGAATGTTGTTCCTATACAACAAATGCACACACTTTGTTTTATCTGGTACAATAGACCTGTTGGCTGATGCACCTACTAAAGAGATGTGTGAGGGCAACCTACCGGTCACAACTTTGAAGAAGTTTAAAGAAGGGCGTGTTGATTCACACCACTTGCTACTGCAGCATATTCTGGCATAGGCTTTAGCGCCAAGACGCCTCGGCATTCGAGCGCTTTATAAGTACTTCAGTCAGTCAGTCAGGTAAATCAGTATGAAAGTATTCCAATGTTATGTAGTTCATTTGTTTTATATGTCCAGATAAAAGTGGGTTATCTCCCTGCCCTTTCTACCTCCATCCTATTCATACTTTGTAGTTGTGGAGCAAGGTCAAGATAACGATAGTATGCCTCAAAGGGATCTATAGTCTCCTGTGACTGGAGGGAGGGTGCTGAGGGATAAGTAAATAATGACCTGTAACATAATGCTTGAAGGCCGAGATTGTGTGTGTAGTGCAAGCAACAAATACATAGCTCATCGCTTATCAGCTGTACTTGGGTTTATGTGCGGTGCTTATTGTGGTTGTGAGCTGGGCCTGAGAGTATGAAGTAACCTTGAAGTTATGGGGTGTACATATTGTGGCTGTGAGTTTGGCCCGAGAGTATAAAATAACCTTGGGGTTATGTGGTATATGTATTGTGGCTGTGAGCTGGGCCTGAAAATATGAGCTAACCTTGGGGATAGGTGATATAAATATTGTGGCTGTGGGTTAGTTAACCTCGAGGTTATGTGGTATACATACTGTGGCTGTGGGCTAACCTTGTTGTTATTTAGTATACGTATTGTGGCTGCGGGCTAACCTTGGGGTTATGTGGTATACGTATTATGGCTTTGGGCTGGGCCTGAGAGTAAGAGCTAACCGTGGGATTTGTGATATATGTATTGTGGTTGTGAGCTAGCCGTGGGGTTATGTGGTATACGTATTGTGGCTGTGGGTTAACCTTGGGGTTATGGGGTAGACGTATTGTGGCTGTAAGCTGGGCCTGAGTGTATGAGCTAACCTTGGGGTTATGTGGGATACGTATTGTGGCTGTGAGCTGGGCATGAGAGTATGAGCTAACCTTGCAGTTATATAGTATACGTATTGTGGCTGTAGGCTAAACTCAGGGCTATGTGGTATGCGCATTGTGGCTGTAAGCTAACCGTGGAGTTATGTGGTATAAGTATTGTGGCTGTGGGCTAACCTTGGGTGTTATGTGGTATATGTATTGTGGCTGTGGGCTAACCTTGGGGTTATGTGGTATGCATATTGTGGCTGTGAGCTGGGCCTGAAAGTATGAGCTAACCTTGTGGTTATATAGTATACGTATTGTGGCTGTGGGCTAACCTCAGGGCTATGTGGTATGCGCATTGTGGCTGTAAGCTAACCTTGGAGTTATGTGGTATACGTATTGTGGCTGTGGGCTAACCTTGGTGTTATGTGGTATACGTACTGTGGCTGTGGGCTAACCTTGGGGTTATGTGGTATGTGTATTGTGGCTGTGAGCTGGGCCTAAGAGTATGAGCTAACCTTGTGGTTAGATAGTGTACGTATTGTGGCTGTGGGCTAACCTTGAGGTTATGTGGTTTGTGTATTGTTGCTGTGAGTTGAGCTTGAGAGTATGAGCTAATCCGTGGGGTTTTGTGATATATGTATTGTGGCTGTGAGGTAAACATGGGATTATGTATTATATGTTTGCTGGCTGTGAGAATATAAACTGTACTTGGATTTATGAAGTGTGGTTATGGTTTTAAAGAGTACTTGAAGTGCTATCATCTGTATATGAAGTGTATTCAGGATTATTAGCTTTGTTTAGGACTATGAATTCTTCTTGGGTTTATGGGATGTACATGAGGATATGAAATCTACTTGGGGTTATACGGTGTAGTTGTATTATGAGCTGAATTTAGGGTTACTAGCAGTACTTGGAGCGGTGAGTTGCACTTGTACTAGTGGTTATGTGTTGCATTGCACTTGTATACCTGAGCTTTACTTGTGGTTATTGGCTTTAATTGGGGTTATGAGCCGTCCCAGAGTTTAAAAGATGTATTTGGGTGTATGTGCTGTACTAGGGATTACTAGCTGCAGGCGGGGCTATGAGCTGTCAATCAATCAATCAATCAATCAAGACATTTATAGAGCGCACTACTCACCCGTAGGGTCTCAAGGCGCTAGGGGGGGGGGGTGCCGTTACTGCTCGAACAGCCAGGTCTTGAGCTTCTTCCTGAAGGCGAGGTGGTCTTGGGTCAGGCGCAGGTCGGTCGGGAGGGAGTTCCAGGTCTTGGCGGCCAGGTAGGAGAAGGACCTTCCTCCTGTTGTCGCTCTTCGGATGCGGGGGACGGCGGCGAGGGCGTGGCTGGTTGATCTGAGGTGGCGCTTGGGAGCGAAGAAGTTGATTCGGTTGTTGAGGTAGCTCGGGCCTTGGTCGTGTAGGGCTTTGTGTGCGTGGGTGAGGAGACGGAAGGTGATTCTTTTGTTGACGGGGAGCCAGTGCAGGTCTCTCAGATGTCCGGAGATGTGGCTGTTTCGTGGGATGTCGAGGATGAGTCTGGCTGAGGCGTTCTGGATCCGCTGGAGTCTCTTCTGGAGCTTGGCGGTGGTTCCGGCGTAGAGGGCGTTGCCGTAGTCCAGTTGTTCCTGAGGTTGATAGCAACATTTGAGTTTATGTGCTGATTATTAGCACTTGGGGTTTTGAGTGCTTGAGTTTCTGCTTGTGCTTTAGGTAGACCTTTCTTTTCTGCCCTCCTCGCAGTATGCTCCAGGTCATGTTCTCTTCACATAATATCATTCACTATTGGGCTAAGACTATAAGTTCTGTGGGAGATTGTCAGGTGGGGAGAATCCGCTATCAAGGTTGAGAGAGCCATGATCTCCCCATTCCAGCTCCTTAATTATATTGAGCAAAACATTGTATATGCATGTATCAAGGGTGCCACTGGGTTATGTTTAGAAAATCATGTTAACAAACAGTGGATATTCTCTTTTTAGTTTGTAATGAGTTTGAGTTTGAGTTTAAAGTATTTCTTAAGCGCGCGTACACCTAGCGGTTTCATGGCGCTATAAAGTACTGAGAAACCTGAAGGGCAGGAAACACGAGAAAACGAGGGAAGGAGCTTATGGGTAGAAGGCTTGTGTGAAGAGATAAGTTTTTAGTGCCTTACGGAAAAGAGTGTACTGGGCACAGGATCTAAGGTGAACCGGGAAAGAGTTCCAAAATGCAGGGGCAAGTGTAGAGAATTTGGAGCCTCCCCATTTTTTGCGTTTAAAACGAGGAACTACGAGCAGTTGTTGGGCGGAAAAGAGCGTAGCTCCCTGGCCGGGACGTAAGGTTGAATTTCTGAAGAGATAAACGCCGGGGCTGAACCGGACCGGGCTTTGAAGGTGATGCAGCCCAGCTTAAACTGGGCTCGTTCTCGAATGGGGAGCCAGTGTAGGGACTTGAGGAGGGGAGTGACGTGGTGTGATTTGGCCAAGTTGAATAACAGGCGGGCCGCCTGGCTCTGGACCAGCTGGAGTCGTCGCACGCTGTAAGCGGGCATGCCGCAATAAAGGGCATTGCCGTAGTCCAGGCGGGAGATAACCATCGCCAGTACTATGAGTTTAAGGGCAGAGGGAGAAAAAAACCGAGAGACTTTGCGGATAGTACGGAGAGAGAGGAAAGACGAGGACACAACCGAGCTGACTTGGGAATGAAGGGAGAGTTGGTCATTCAGTTTGAACCCGAGAGTTTTTACAGAGGAAGACGGAGTGGGAGGGGGACCTAAGGAGGGGGCCAAAAGAGAGAAGACCAGGGACTGGAGCAACCACTTGTCAGCACCAACTCCGTTTTGTCGGGGTTTAACTTCAGGTGGTTGAAGTTCATCCAGTCCCGGATGAAAATCATGACAGACTGGAAATTGGATATGGACTCGGGGGATGAGGATAAAGAAAAAATGAGCTGGAGGTCATCCGCATAGTTGTAGACGGAGACCTCCAGCTGTTGAAGGGCGAAGATGAGGGGGGCAATATACAAATTAAATAACAGAGGAGAAAGGGAGGAGCCCTGGGGAACCCCCGCATTGAACCGCATGGACGTCCGCCAAAAAGTCACCCAAGCGCACTGCCTGGGTGCGGTCTCTCAGGAAGGAGGACAGCCAGACCAAGGCGGAACCTCCGCTCCCCGCTGCTCTGACACGGGAAAGTAAGATGGCATGATCAACCGTGTCAAAGGCGGCGGAGAGATCGAGGAGGACCAGGGCCTGGGGATGGTTAGTGTCCATACCCTCTCTGAGGTTGTCAAGTACCGATAACACTACGGCCTCCGTGGAGTGTGCGGGGCGGAACCCAGCCTGACGGGGGGCTAATACCCTGTTCTCCTCCACAAAGGTACTGAGCGTTCTGGTTACATGGCGCTCCAGTACCTTCGCCAAAAAGGGCAGAAGTGAGATGGGGCGATAGTTGATAAGTACTGAGGGGTCAGCGCCAGGTTTTTTGAGGATGGGCAGGATGATGGCCGATTTGAGAGGTGGAATGACGATGCCCTGTGATAGTGAGCTGTTAAGAAAGGTGAGAGGGGGCAATACACAGGCAGAGTATATCTGTTTCAGGATGTATGCAGGACAGGGGTCTAAAGGGGAACCGGACTTAACCAAGGGCAGAAGGGAAAGGAAAGATTCTTCTGTAAGAGGGGGGATGGAATCAAGGGATGCTACGGCTGGGGGACACTGGGGGTCAACAAAGGAGGGGGAGGGGGGAGGGATATTTGCTTTAATGTTGGAGATTTTATCTAGAAAAAAAGAATTGAGGGAATCACATAGGTGCTGGGAGGGAGAGGGTTTAAGGGTGGCCCGGTCGGAGTATGCAAGATCGTGCACATGGCGAAGATTTCTCTGGGCTGGTTTTTGGCGGTTAGAATTTTTGAGGAAAAATAGGCATTCTTTGTCGCCAAAATAGATTTTTTGTAGATGGCCAAGAGGGTGATGTACTGGTTTCTGAGGTTCGGACAGTAGTCTCGCCTCCAGGAGCGTTCCGCACGGCGGACGTTGAGTTTTTGAGCCTTCAGTTCCTCGTTAAACCAACGATTTGTGTCGTTGGTGTGCCTGGATGACACCCGACTTAAGGGGGCGACTGAGTCGCAGCCTGATCGAAGCCATGAATTGATGGAGTCGGCTTGCCCGAAAGACGACAACCCGTGTAGATCCGGGCCGGATGCGGAAAGAGTGGCAGACAGGGAGGCCATGTCCACATGCTTCCAGGAACGCGCCCAGATGTTTTTTGGGAGGTAGGACTTAAGGGCTGGGCTGAGGAGTAGGGAAAATGAGATGAGGAAGTGATCGGACCAAGTGCAAGGGGAAATAGACAGCGAAGTTACTGAGCAGTTGAGGGACCAGATCTGATCAAGGATGTGGCCTGGATATGGGTTGTGGAGTGAACGGATGGGGCAAAGTTGAGAAAACGGAGGGTTTCCGAGAACTCTTTCGATGTAGAACATTCAGCCGGGTCTGAAGGTCAAAAGTTAAAATCTCCTATGACCAAGATGAAGGAGTTTTTTACTACTAAGGTGGCCACCAAGTCTTGGAAGCTAGGAAGAAAGAGTTGGGAAGATGAGGGAGGGCGGTACATAAGAACACAGGTGAGCGGAGTACTGAAAGAAAGTGATCGGGCAACTAAGAAGTCTGATGAGCCGATGGAGGAGAAAACTAGAGATTGAAAAGCGATTTCTCTGCAGGCAATCAGGGCGACGCCACCACCCGGTTTGCCGGGGGGGGCGGTCCGCTCGAAGAGCATAATATGAAGCAGGGAGCATGGCTAATAACGGGGGAAGGGAGCTGTCGCAAAACCAGGTCTCCGTAAGAAATAAGAGGTCAGGTTTGTGCAGGTCCAATAAGGTGAAAAGTTTGTGGTAGTGCTTGACCGCTGACCTGGTATTAAGGTAATAGGTGGATAGGGCGGTGGGGGAGGACGATCCGGTGGGTCAGGACCGGGACAAATGGTAGGTGGAGGAAATAAGGGGGGGAGTGAGGGGAAGTGTGTGTGGCGGTCAGTCCCAGCCTGTTGATACGTGCTATTGCAATATCATCCAGAGGCCACGGGCCTTGGAGTTTGGCCAGCTGCGCGGGGTAATATTGTATGGAGTGGGTATAGTGGATGGCCCCTAGCCCCGGTCGGACGCGGACGGGCGCAGACGGGCTTACCTTTGGCGCGCCTTCGGAGCGCAAACGTCGCGCCCGCTGGGCTCGTCCGCTGCGCGTCCGAAAGAGGCACATAATTTATGGATAGATGGAGTGGGGCCGGGGGGGGGGGGGTGTGGCCTCCGAAAAGGGGGTGTGGCGTGCTGCCTGGCCGGAATGGTGGCGAGGAGTGTCTATCTCCGGTATCAGGCAGCGCTACTGGGCACAGGTTCTAAGGTGAACCGGGAAAGAGTTCCAAAATGCAGGGGCAAGTGTAGAGAATTTGGAGCCTCCCCATTTTTTGCGTTTAAAACGAGGAACTACGAGCAGTTGTTGGGCGGAAGAGCGTAGCTCCCTGGCCGGGACGTAAGGTTGAATTTCTGAAGAGATAAACGCCGGGGCTGAACCGGACCGGGCTTTGAAGGTGATGCAGCCCAGCTTAAACTGGGCTCGTTCTCGAATGGGGAGCCAGTGTAGGGACTTGAGGAGGGGAGTGACGTGGTGTGATTTGGCCAAGTTGAATACCAGGCGGGCCGCCTGGCTCTGGACCAGCTGGAGTCGTCGCACGCTGTAAGCGGGCATGCCGCAATAAAGGGCATTGCCGTAGTCCAGGCGCCAGATAACCATCGCCAGTACTATGAGTTTAAGGGCAGAGGGAGAAAAAAAACGAGAGACTTTGCTGATAGTACGGAGAGAGAGGAAAGACGAGGACACAACCAAGCTGACTTGGGAATGAAGGGAGAGTTGGTCATTCAGTTTGAACCCGAGAGTTTTTACAGAGGAAGAAGGAGTGGGAGGGGGACCTAAGGAGGGGGGCCAAAAGAGAGAAGACCAGGGACTGGAGCAACCACTTGTCAGCACCAACTCCGTTTTGTCGGGGTTTAACTTCAGGTGGTTGAAGTTCATCCAGTCCCAGATGAAAATCATGACAGACTGGAAATTGGATATGGACTTGGGGGATGAGGATAAAGAAAAAATGAGCTGGAGGTCATCCGCATAGTTGTAGACGGAGACCTCCAGCTGTTGAAGAGCGAAGATGAGGGGGGCAATATACAAATTAAATAACAGAGGAGAAAGGTAGGAGCCCTGGGGAACCCCCGCATTGAACCGCATGGACGTCCGCCAAAAAGTCACCCAAGCGCACTGCCTGGGTGCGGTCTCTCAGGAAGGAGGACAGCCAGACCAAGGCGGAACCTCCGATCCCCGCTGCTCTGACACGGGAAAGTAAGATGGCATGATCAACCGTGTCAAAGGCGGCGGCGAGATCGAGGTGGACCAGGGCCTGGGGATGGTTAGTGTCCATACCCTCTCTGAGGTTGTCAAGGACCGATAACACTACGGCCTCCGTGAAGTGTGCGGGGCGGAACCCAGCCTGACGGGGGGGTAATACCCTGTTCTCCTCCACAAAGGTACTGAGCGTTCTGGTTACATGGCGCTCCAGTACTTTCGCCAAAAAGGGCACTGTACTGAGGGGTCAGCGCCAGGTTTTTTGAGGATGGGCAGGATGATGGCCGATTTGAGAGGTGGAATGACGATGCCCTGTGATAGTGAGCTGTTAAGAAAGGTGAGAGGGGGCAATACACAGGCAGAGTATATCTGTTTCAGGATGTATGCAGGACAGGGGTCTAAAGGGGAACCGGACGTAACCAAGGGCAGAAGGGAAAGGAAAGATTCTTCTGTAAGAGGGGGGATGGAATCAAGGGATGCTACGGCTGGGGGACACTGGGGGTCAACAAAGGAGGGGGAGGGGGGAGGGATATTTGCTTTAATGTTGGAGATTTTATCCAGAAAAAAAGAAGTGAGGGAATCACATAGGTGCTGGGAGGGAGAGGGTTTAAGGGTGGCCCGGTCGGAGTATGCAAGATCGTGCACAATGGCGAAGATTTCTCTGGGCTGGTTTTCGGCGGTTAGAATTTTTGAGGAAAAATAGGCATTCTTAGTCGCCAAAATAGATTTTTTGTAGATGGCCAAGAGGGTGATGTACTGGTTTCTGAGGTTCGGACAGTAGACTCGCCTCCAGGAGCGTTCCGCACGGCGGACGTTGAGTTTTTGAGCCTTCAGTTCCTCGTTAAACCAACGATTTGCGTCGTTGGTGTGCCTGGATGACACCCGCCTTAAGGGGACGACTGAGTCGCAGCCTGATCGAAGCCATGAATTGATGGAGTCGGCTTGCCCGAAAGACGACAACCTGTGTAGATCCGGGCTGGATGCGGAAAGAGTGGCAGACAGGGAGGCCATGTCCACATGCTTCCAGGAACGCGCCCAGATGTTTTTTGGGAGGTAGGATTTAAGGGCTGGGCTGAGGAGTAGGGAAAATGAGATGAGGAAGTGATCGGACCAAGTGCAAGGGGAAATAGACAGCGAAGTTACTGAGCAGTTGAGGGACCAGATCTGATCAAGGATGTGGCCCTGGATATGGGTTGGGGAGTGAACGGATGGGGCAAAGTTGAGAAAACGGAGGGTTTCCGAGAACTCTTTCGATGTAGAACATTCAGCCGGGTCTGAAGGCCAAAAGTTAAAATCTCTTATGACCAAGATGGAGGAGTTATTTACTACTAAGGTGGCCACCAAGTCTTGGAAGCTAGGAAGAAAGAGTTGGGAAGATGAGGGAGGGCGCTACATAAGAACACAGGTGAGCGGAGTACTGAAAGAAAGTGAACGGGCAACTAAGAAGTCTGATGAGCCGATGGAGGAGAAAACTAGAGATTGAAAAGCGATTTCTCTGCGGGCAATCAGGGCGACGCCACCACCCGGTTTGCCGTGGGGACGGTCGGCTCGAAGAGCATAATATGAAGCAGGGAGCATGGCTAATAACGGGGAAGGGAGCTGTCGCAAAACCAGGTCTCCGTAAGAAATAAGAGGTCAGGTTTGTGCAGGTCCAATAAGGTGAAAAGTTCGTGGTAGTGCTTGACCGCTGACCTGGTATTAAGGTAATAGGCGGATAGGGCGGTGGGGGGAGGACGAGCCGGTGGGTCAGGACAGGGACAAATGGTAGGTGGAGGAAATAAGGGGGTGGGGAGTGAGGGGAAGTGTGTGTGGCGGTCAGTCCCAGCCTGTTGATACGTGCTATTGCAATATCATCCAGAGGCCACAGGCCTTGGAGTTTGGCCAGCTGCGCGGGGGAATATTGTATGGAGTGGGTATAGTGGATGGCCCCTAGCCCCGGTCGGACGCGGACGGGCGCAGACGGGCTTACCTTTGGCGCACCTTCGGCGTGCAAACGTCGCGCCCGCTGCGCTCGTCCGCTGCGCGTCCGAAAGAGGCACATAATTTATGGATAGATGGGGTGGGGCAGGGGGAGGGGGGGGTGGGGGAATTGCGTGGCCTGCGGCCTGGCCGGAATGGTGGCGAGAAGTGTCTATCTCCGGTATCAGGCAGCGCTAAATCCGCTGCAGAAACCAGTATGGTGGCAAAGGGTGAGTCGATAAAAACAAGTTATAAAGAGTGACAATCACATTTTTTTTAAAAACGATCTGACTCCCGGCTTCCGCCTCAGGAGTTTAGTACCTTACAATGGCGGCGCTTGCAGTCAACATCTCTATGTAGTGTTTGGCGGGGGCGTGGCCTCCGAAAAGGGGGCGTGGCCTGCGACCTGGCCGGAATGGTGGCGAGGAGTGTCTATTTCCGGTATCAGGCAGCGCTAAATCCGCTGCAGAAACCAGTATGGTGGCAAAGGGTGAGTCGATAAAAACAAGTTATAAAGAGTGACAATCAAATTTTTTTTTAAAACACTCTGACTCCCGGCTTCCGCCTCAGGAGTTTAGTACCTTACAATGGCGGCGCTTGCAGTCAGCGTCTCTATGTAGTGTTTGGCGGGGGCGTGGCCTGCGGCCTGGCCGGAATGGTGGCGAGGAGTGTCTATCTCCGGTATCAGTATGCAACAACAAGGGAACCCAATCGGTTATCTGGGGACCGTGGGTAGCTATATTCTAGAAACAACAGTGGTCCCCAAGAGTATATAAATTCAAAAAATGATAAACAATAGTCCACAATGGGAACTATATTGGCCACTGTCCAGCCGGACAGGGTAGTTTATTTTTTACACAATGAAACAAATATTGGGGTGTAGAAGGGCACAGTCCTGTACCGTTTTTAGGAACAAACAGAGAGAGTTTTTTAGGCAAGAAGGAGCATGGTTGGCCACTTATAATTCAGTAGACATTTAAAGTAGTGCCAATAAAAGTGCTAGACACAGCATAAATTAGACATAATAGTAGAGCTGTGAAAACACTTAAAACAAGTCGACGTTTCGATCCCTTATGCTCATTGTTACGGGACCATCATCAGGACTAACAGTACATACATTTGCTTGCCTGGTATAAACAGTTAAACACACAACCGCCTATTAGGAAAAAGAATAAGGAGGAAGGTTGGGGAACAAAAGAAAGAAATATGTATGAACCCACTTGATTGTACTCTGTGAAAAAATGACAATGCACTGTATTCGGAACCGACTTATCGTGTTCGTTAACTCCATGCAAGTGGTATCATTAGCCTTGGAACACGTGATTGTAGCAGTCCGTGTCTATAGCCTTGAGTCACACAAGTGGTGCAGTACGTGACATGTGTATGTGAAAAATACCACATTACTATGAGTACTAAGAACAGCAAATTACTTTAAAAATTACATAAGTATTACTAAGCCAGTTCCACGCAGTTTCCGCATTCATTCAGCATTTAGGTGCATTCGTGTCCGCTTTTGTATCATGCAAATTCCTGCTAACACATTCACTACCTCTCGGAGTGGCCGCTTACCCATATGGGTCGGGGGTTTTTTTCAGGGAGTTTTAATAAGTTGAAATATATCTTGAAATATATCCTCGTTTTGATATTTGCCTGAATAGTGGGGGATGACAAAATTGCAATCAATGTATGAGCGCTGCAGGGTCATTATGTATTAAATGTGAAAGATCAAGGGATCACGTGCAACAGCAGAGGCTATTACCTGTTTGATACAGGTACTTCCGTTATCTCCACCTCATTTTCATTAGAGCGGAATTATCTGTTGATTAAATACAATTAAATACAAGGGCGGCTTTCAGTATGGAGGTTTGCAACTAAGACCCGATTTTTAAGGGGGGGGAAGACGAAGAACGAGCTTACCTTGCGGTTAAAATCGGCCTGTGTGGTCCGAAAATGATCAAAAACGAGTCTGTAATTAGAAACTCTGTTTCAGTATAAGGATCGTTCAAGAGTGCGGGGGGGCAGCATAGCGATAATCGCTCATTGCTCATTATGCTTACCAGTGGGAGGCCGTGCCTCCGTAGTGTCTGGGGTCCCTGGGTGCTCTGCCGAGTCGCAGTCACTGGGGCCAGACGGGCAGAACGCTTGATAAGCGTGCAGCATGAGAAATGGAGAAAGGACAAAGCGCACATGGGCGCCATCTTGGAGTGGGGTAGTAATAATTAGAATCTGCTGCGACGGGTGTTGTGAGCGTGAAATTGTGCAAAGGTGACTATAAATATCGGCGCAGTGATAGAGTGATTAAAAACGTAAACATGAGATATTTACATTTGATACACTTCTGTAATTTACATATATAAAGAATTAGTGGCATTTTAGGCAAACTCATTTTCTCATTCAAAAATACATAATCTCCAGTCCATCGTGATTATGAGAGGTCAGAGTTTTCAAATTGCACCATTCATAATAATGTAGTCCAGTCCTCTGCGCGATTTAAACCATCGCGGATGGTATTAAATTGAATCATAATCCTCAGCTCCTCTCTGTTGAGCATCTGTGTCAGACTTCCGCCTCTTGGTGGCGGTTTGACGACTTTCAAAACAGTCCATTTGATGTCATTCTCATTGTGCCCCGCTTCATTGTAGTGATCCACAAGTGGTGCGTTGATGGTGTGGCACCTGATTCTACTCCGATGTTGGCAGATGCGGGTCTTAACTTTCTGAGTGGTCTGACCTACATACATTTTAGGACACGGACATTCAATGGTGTAAATCACGTTCTGCGTGTTACAGTTAGACAATGATCGCCTCTCATACGTGATATTATTGTGGGTGAAATCTTTACCCTCCACCGTGAACTCGCAGACGTTACAACCACCACACTTAACATGTCCTATAATAGGGGGCAATCCCCATAGTAGATCAATAGTGGGATTTTGGACTTGGGATGGTAATGCCGCTCTTACAAGGTGGTCCCTTAGATTTTTACTCTTCTTGAAAGCAAAAAGTGGTTTTTCAATATTTAGGGTACCCACATTTAGCGTTGGCCAATGTTTTAGGACTGACTTCCTAATTTTGTTGGAGACTGGAGAGAAGGTTGTTACGCACGCAATAATCTCTTTCTGGATTTTATCCTTAGGGGATAGTAGTACCTCCCTTGGGCAATACCACGCGCGCTTTAAGGATTGTTTTATGATCCTTTTTGGGTAGCCCCTGTCTTTCAATTTATTTGAGAGGGTTGAGGATTCCCTGAAATAGTCCTCTCTACATGAGCAGTTTCTTCTAATCCTAAGAAATTGCGAGTAGGGTAACGCATCCCTCAGTGCTCTTGGATGGTTACTTTTATAGCTTAGGAGGGTGTTTCTCTCAGTCGGTTTTCTGAACAACCTCGTGAGGAGCTTGCCTTCAGAATGGTATATGGTAAGATCAAGGAAGGGTATCGATTCTTTGTCCCACGTTAACGTGAACGTTAGGCCACAGCAATTATTGTTTAGCCAGTGGAGGAACTGGGTGAGTATTTCAACTGATAGGCACCAGATCATGAAAATATCGTCTATGTAACGCCTCCACTCCTGGATCCCGGAGTGGAAGGGGTTGGAATCTGACAAAATGGAACCAGTCTCAAGTTGGTCCATGAACAGTATGGCCAGGTTCGGAGCAAAAATAGCCCCCATACTGGTCCCCTTGATCTGTTGGTAATAGGTGTCATCGAAGAGGAAAAAATTCCTAGTGAGACAGAGTTCGAGTAGCTGTAAAATGAACAGGGTCGGCACTCTGTGGGGACGAGGTCGTGTGTCGAGAACCTTCTGGATGGTGAGTAATGCTGTGACTTGCGGGATATTAGTATACAATGATTCAACATCCATTGTACACAATGTCTCAAGATGGGGATCGTAATCAAGATTTTCCACTAAATTAATCATTTGCATACTATCGCGCACATAGCATTTGGTAGATTGCACGAATTCTTTAATGAAAAAATCCACGTATGCTCCTAGAGGCTCTAGAACCGAACCACAAGCTGACACAATAGGTCGACCTGGTGGATTCTGTAAGTTCTTGTGTATCTTCGGTAAGGTGTATATTACCGGGATGCGTGGTGACTTAGTATTGAGGAAGTGGAATTCTTTCTTATTGAGGAAGCCATCAAGTTGTGCTTTGATGTAATTTTACTTATAATGTCTTGAATTTGTTTAGTGGGGTTACCTGGCAGTTTCTGATAATGATCAGTATTACTCAGTTGCCGCAGGATTTCAAGTTTATAATTGTCTATCTCTTGGAGGACAATTCCACCGCCCTTGTCTGCGCTCTTTATGACAAGATTTTTATTGATTTTTAGTGTTGAGATGGCCTTCTTTTCGTCAATGGATATATTGTATGGGATAAAAACCTTAGTTTTCTCAAGGTTATCAAGATCTGCTAGTACAAGCTTCTCAAAGGTGGTAACTTCAGGAGGGATCATTCCTGCTGAAGGAGAAAATGTGGATGGGGGGCGGAATGGCGTATTGGCCACAGGCACATTACTAAGATTTTTTAGAACTATCCGATTGAAGGCTTTTTTCCAATTACACCCTAGTAATGTGCCTGTGGCCAATACGCCATTCCGCCCCCCATCCACATTTTCTCCTTCAGCAGGAATGATCCCTCCTGAAGTTACCACCTTTGAGAAGCTTGTACTAGCAGATCTTGATAACCTTGAGAAAACTAAGGTTTTTATCCCATACAATATATCCATTGACGAAAAGAAGGCCATCTCAACACTAAAAATCAATAAAAATCTTGTCATAAAGAGCGCAGACAAGGGCGGTGGAATTGTCCTCCAAGAGATAGACAATTATAAACTTGAAATCCTGCGGCAACTGAGTAATACTGATCATTATCAGAAACTGCCAGGTAACCCCACTAAACAAATTCAAGACATTATAAGTAAAATTACATCAAAAGCACAACTTAATGGCTTCCTCAATAAGAAAGAATTCCACTTCCTCAATACTAAGTCACCACGCATCCCGGTAATATACACCTTACCGAAGATACACAAGAACTTACAGAATCCACCAGGTCGACCTATTGTGTCAGCTTGTGGTTCGGTTCTAGAGCCTCTAGGAGCATACGTGGATTTTTTCATTAAAGAATTCGTGCAATCTACCAAATGCTATGTGCGCGATAGTATGCAAATGATTAATTTAGTGGAAAATCTTGATTACGATCCCCATCTTGAGACATTGTGTACAATGGATGTTGAATCATTGTATACTAATATCCCGCAAGTCACAGCATTACTCACCATCCAGAAGGTTCTCGACACACGACCTCGTCCCCACAGAGTGCCGACCCTGTTCATTTTACAGCTACTCGAACTCTGTCTCACTAGGAATTTTTTCCTCTTCGATGACACCTATTACCAACAGATCAAGGGGACCAGTATGGGGGCTATTTTTGCTCCGAACCTGGCCATACTGTTCATGGACCAACTTGAGACTGGTTCCATTTTGTCAGATTCCAACCCCTTCCACTCCGGGATCCAGGAGTGGAGGCGTTACATAGACGATATTTTCATGATCTGGTGCCTATCAGTTGAAATACTCACCCAGTTCCTCCACTGGCTAAACAATAATTGCTGTGGCCTAACGTTCACGTTAACGTGGGACAAAGAATCGATACCCTTCCTTGATCTTACCATATACCATTCTGAAGGCAAGCTCCTCACGAGGTTGTTCAGAAAACCGACTGAGAGAAACACCCTCCTAAGCTATAAAAGTAACCATCCAAGAGCACTGAGGGATGCGTTACCCTACTCGCAATTTCTTAGGATTAGAAGAAACTGCTCATGTAGAGAGGACTATTTCAGGGAATCCTCAACCCTCTCAAATAAATTGAAAGACAGGGGCTACCCAAAAAGGATCATAAAACAATCCTTAAAGCGCGCGTGGTATTGCCCAAGGGAGGTACTACTATCCCCTAAGGATAAAATCCAGAAAGAGATTATTGCGTGCGTAACAACCTTCTCTCCAGTCTCCAACAAAATTAGGAAGTCAGTCCTAAAACATTGGCCAACGCTAAATGTGGGTACCCTAAATATTGAAAAAACACTTTTTGCTTTCAAGAAGAGTAAAAATC
Source organism: Lissotriton helveticus (assembly GCF_964261635.1). Classification (NCBI taxonomy): domain Eukaryota; kingdom Metazoa; phylum Chordata; class Amphibia; order Caudata; family Salamandridae; genus Lissotriton; species Lissotriton helveticus. The sequence continues at coordinate 1,038,549,492 of NC_136061.1, forward strand.
TAAGGGACCACCTTGTAAGAGCGGCATTACCATCCCAAGCCCAAAATCCCACTATTGATCTACTATGGGGATTGCCCCCTATTATAGGACATGTTAAGTGTGGTGGTTGTAACGTCTGCGAGTTCACGGTGGAGGGTAAAGATTTCACCCACAATAATATCACGTATGAGAGGCGATCATTGTCTAACTGTAACACGCAGAACGTGATTTACACCATTGAATGTCCGTGTCCTAAAATGTATGTAGGTCAGACCACTCAGAAAGTTAAGACCCGCATCTGCCAACATCGGAGTAGAATCAGGTGCCACACCATCAACGCACCACTTGTGGATCACTACAATGAAGCGGGGCACAATGAGAATGACATCAAATGGACTGTTTTGAAAGTCGTCAAACCGCCACCAAGAGGCGGAAGTCTGACACAGATGCTCAACAGAGAGGAGCTGAGGATTATGATTCAATTTAATACCATCCGCGATGGTTTAAATCGCGCAGAGGACTGGACTACATTATTATGAATGGTGCAATTTGAAAACTCTGACCTCTCATAATCACGATGGACTGGAGATTATGTATTTTTGAATGAGAAAATGAGTTTGCCTAAAATGCCACTAATTCTTTATATATGTAAATTACAGAAGTGTATCAAATGTAAATATCTCATGTTTACGTTTTTAATCACTCTATCACTGCGCCGATATTTATAGTCACCTTTGCACAATTTCACGCTCACAACACCCGTCGCAGCAGATTCTAATTATTACTACCCCACTCCAAGATGGCACCCATGTGCGCTTTGTCCTTTCTCCATTTCTCATGCTGCACGCTTATCAAGCGTTCTGCCCGTCTGGCCCCAGTGACTGCGACTCGGCAGAGCACCCAGGGACCCCAGACACTACGGAGGCACGGCCTCCCACTGGTAAGCATAATGAGCAATGAGCGATTATCGCTATGCTGCCCCCCGCACTCTTGAACGATCCTTATACTGAAACAGAGTTTCTAATTACAGACTCGTTTTTGATCATTTTCGGACCACACAGGCCGATTTTAACCGCAAGGTAAGCTCGCTCTTCGTCTCCCCCCCCCCTTAAAAATCGGGTCTTAGTTGCAAACCTCCATACTGAAAGCCGCCCTTGTATTTAATTGTATTTAATCAACAGATAATTCCGCTCTAATGAAAATGAGGTGGAGATAACGGAAGTACCTGTATCAAACAGGTAATAGCCTCTGCTGTTGCACGTGATCCCTTGATCTTTCACATTTAATACATAATGACCCTGCAGCGCTCATACATTGATTGCAATTTTGTCATCCCCCACTATTCAGGCAAATATCAAAACGAGGATATATTTCAAGATATATTTCAACTTATTAAAACTCCCTGAAAAAACCCCCCGACCCATATGGGTAAGCGGCCACTCCGAGAGGTAGTGAATGTGTTAGCAGGAATTTGCATGATACAAAAGCGGACACGAATGCACCTAAATGCTGAATGAATGCGGAAACTGCGTGGAACTGGCTTAGTAATACTTATGTAATTTTTAAAGTAATTTGCTGTTCTTAGTACTCATAGTAATGTGGTATTTTTCACATACACATGTCACGTACTGCACCACTTGTGTGACTCAAGGCTATAGACACGGACTGCTACAATCACGTGTTCCAAGGCTAATGATACCACTTGCATGGAGTTAACGAACAGGATAAGTCGGTTCCGAATACAGTGCATTGTCATTTTTTCACAGAGTACAATCAAGTGGGTTCATACATATTTCTTTCTTTTGTTCCCCAACCTTCCTCCTTATTCTTTTTCCTAATAGGCGGTTGTGTGTTTAACTGTTTATACCAGGCAAGCAAATGTATGTACTGTTAGTCCTGATGATGGTCCCGTAACAATGAGCATAAGGGATCGAAACGTCGACTTGTTTTAAGTGTTTTCACAGCTCTACTATTATGTCTAATTTATGCTGTGTCTAGCACTTTTATTGGCACTACTTTAAATGTCTACTGAATTATAAGTGGCCAACCATGCTCCTTCTTGCCTAAAAAACTCTCTCTGTTTGTTCCTAAAAACGGTACAGGACTGTGCCCTTCTACACCCCAATATTTGTTTCATTGTGTAAAAAATAAACTACCCTGTCCGGCTGGACAGTGGCCAATATAGTTCCCATTGTGGACTATTGTTTATCATTTTTTGAATTTATATACTCTTGGGGACCACTGTTGTTTCTAGAATATCTCCGGTATCAGGCAGCGCTAAATCCGCTGCAGAAACCAGTATGGTGGCAAAGGGTGAGTCGATAAAAACAAGTTATAAAGAGTGACAATCAGATTTTTTTTTAAAACGATCTGACTCCCGGTTTCCGCCTCAGGAGTTTAGTACCTTACAATCAAAAATGCATGTTTATAAAACATATCTTATCTAAATATCTTTTTTTTCTGACATAACCTTTGTGTGCCTATTTCCCATCCTATGTATAAATATTCATATTGTTATTTCCATTTGTCGAGCACAGCTGTTACCAAAAATGTGTCCTGGTGCTGAAGCCACAACGATGTTCAGGAAAGAGAAGCAAGGGTGATCAATTAGAGAGTATAAAGCCAGGTTTTAAGTGCTGTCCTGAAAGATAGTAAATCATCCATAGAACGTAACAGAAGAGGCAGAGTTCCTCGGTTTTAATAATGCAGCGTGGTCTCATTTTCCGAGAAAGTAATAAAAAAATGCTAAAAAGAACCAAGTGATACGATTTTATGTATCCATTGACACATTATCTTTAAACTGTATCCTTCGGGACATGGTATGTACCATGCAAACTTAATAAAATATATTGTTAACAAAAAAGAACCAAGTGTAATTTTCAAGCTTCCGCAAGGAAATAGAGCAACTACTTTGACACATTACCTGGAAGAGTGTGCGCCCTACATTGTGGAGAGGCCTATATGAACGGCAGTTAAACACACTCGATATGGCGAGTTCTGAAGAGCATTCTATCTTCCATCTCTATCAATGTCTGTGTCTTGTCTCCTAATGCCTTCACTGTCTTGCTACTCCATATCTTTTCTCTCTTTACCAAGCAACACCTATTTTACACTCAGAATCCCTTCATTCCCTTCCTCTCCGTAGACCTACATAGGCTTCATTCAGAATTCAGTCACTATCGGCCTCCTATTACAAGTGGCTCATAAATTCCGATGGACCAGGAAATGGTAACTCCGGGGCGGGGAAATAAAGGGAGTTTATAGTGCTAATAGAGGAAGAATTAGATTTGAAGGAGTCAAAACTTTTACCACAGTTTGTTTAGGGAAATTACGCAGTTGTGACTGACTAGTGGTTTCACCAGGGGGACCCCCAATCTATCAATCAATCAATCAAACAGATTTATAAAGCGCGCTACTCACCCGCTAGGGTCTTAAGGCGCTGGGAGGGGAGGGGTCCGTTACTGCTCGAAATGCCAGGTCTTGAGTTGCTTCCTGAAGGAGAGATGGTCCTGGGTCAGCCGTAGGTGGATGGGGAGGGAGTTCCATGTCTTGGCCGCCAGATAGGAGAAGGATCTTCCTCCGGCGGTGGCTCTGCGGATGCGTGGGACGGTGGCGAGGGCGAGGCTGTCCGATCGCAGCTGGCGGGTGGGCGTGTAGAAAGTGAGGCGGTTGTTTAGGTACTTGGGCCCCAGGTCGTGGAGAGCCTTGTGTTGAGGTTCTTTAATTTTGACTCCATCTTACATTTGTCATCAATTTGCGTTGCCTTTACACAGGCTGTTCTATTCATGAAGTGTTTCTGCCCTTTGGACTGCAACGTGTAGAAAACCCCCCTCTGTCCTTGCGTTGAAATCAATCTCAGACACCAGCTGGCCTAACTGCATACAGACATGTTCTGCCATTACTGATTTACCTATAAGTGCTGTAATTGATTTACTTATGGGTTGGGCAGAAATATAACGTAAGGTGGACATTCTGGTTACATGATGTTTTTCTATTGGCTAATAATTTGCAGATCTTGTATGTCCATATTAGGTATTTTGTATGCTTGCAGAAGCTAGGACTGCCCCTTTCTTTTATGCTGAGTTTGTAATCCTAAGCATATAAAAGACCTCTGTGTTCTGTATTCTTTAGACTGCCTCATTCAGGTGCTAAAGGCTCCTGTGTGACGTAGTCTCACTTAATTAAGTTTAATAAAGATGTTTTTTAATATTTCAGCTTCTGTGCCAAGTTCTTTTGTATTAGTGAGACCCCTGAGAATGAAGATTACAGTTCTTCAGATGGCGCGGCCAACGCGGGCTTCATCAGAGAAGTGACTTTCTGTGGGAGTGATCTTGTCAGAAGACTGAAATCTACTGAGGAGGACAGAACAGGATTCTACTAAGGAGGTACTCTGTGCACAGGGATTCTGGAGATTCTTTGTTTCTGCAGCCCAGTATATTTCTGATCTTCCTGATTTTGATCCTCCACATGATGTCACTCCTGACTGAGAACCTTTTTGGCGTGAGTATTAAAAAAAAAAACAAAGAGACCGTTAGGTCATGTAGAACTTGACAGTTAGAATTTGGATAACCTTTTGATTAGTAAGAATAAGAAGTACAAGTGGGTCTCTCCCACGACTTTGTTTGGTTTCTTGGTTTTGATTTGGTTATTGCAATTACCAAAGCCGAGGGGCTTGTATATTTGCGAGTATATCGTTTTTGATAACCCCTTGAAGTTTGAAGCTAGATTAGTGAGCTATAAGATGCCTGGTCTTAGCAAATTTAGGATTGTAACTTTGGAATTTTTTACTTTGTGTTGGCCAACTTTAGATATGTTTTGGATTTTGGATATGCAAATTGCAATTTGTATAGGCTCACATGGAAAAATGTGTTGCTTTTTCTTGGCGGTACCATAGTGTGATGTGAAATTAATTAGCCAGCTCTCCTAGAAGGAATACTTAAATAGGTTTAAGTATACAAACATATTTCTTCCTTGGTGATTTTGTATCCCCAGGGAATTAAAATATGACATAATACAAAACAAGGATCCTTTGTTCTGCACAATTTTATAAATGAAGATATGCAGAGCGATTTTTGGTGTTCTGCTAGCCAAAGCTAGTGAATTGAGTGTGTTTTGCCTTCTTGGATATGTAGCAGTCTGTTTTTGCAGTCTTTTGGAACACAATTGAGAAGCGTTTCTTGTAAATATGACTTACAACTAGCATTTATAAATGGTTTGGTTTAAGTACAGTCTGTGGGCTGTCCTTTGTTTTAGTCCTGAGTATTGGTTTGTGGGTTAAATGTGTGTTTAAATGTTTATGTGGTTTTCCCATTAGTGCAATTTCTGTAAGTGAATAGCGTTGGCGCTATTTATGAAATGCATGGCCAAAGCGCGCCGTATTGTGTGTCCTGAGTGTTTGACCCCTTTTCGGTTTCTGTCTGAAATGAGCTCAAATGTGTGTTTGTGTTTCTTTTTGATGTTTTCAGTCTATTAAGCGAAAATGTCTAAATGCTTAAAAACTAAAATGTAAATTCACATTCACTAGGAAAAAAAAGGCCCCAAAAAACGAAATTGGGTGTTTTGCAAAAAATAAATAAACTTACAGCATTTTCCTTAGATATATTGTATTAGATATTAACAGGCAAACAGATCAGCTGAAGTAAATTCCTGCTGAACTAAAAATATTATAGAACACGCATTGATATCTTTTAGTTTGAAAAAGACTGCCAGCTGCTCATGTTATAAACCTTGAGAGACAAGCTAAATAAACAGGAATATTTATTCAACCAGGACTTTGCCCTCAGTTGCACGGGTGAAACTTTGCATTTCAGAATGTTGTTTTAAAAAGGTTTCAAAACTAAGGTTCATTATTTTGTATTATAGGAAGACATTTCAATTAAGGGTTTTCCTCTCTTTAAGCATTTCTGTAAGTATATTCTTGGCTCAGTTGCTAAATAATAATTAACCCATATAATGAAGAAACATTTAACAAGAAAGAAACAGTAACAGATGCTGAAACAAGATAAGGCAAGTCCAAGGAAACTAAAAAGTTAACGATGTCTTGAACATTGATTGGCAATCTCAGATAAAGATCAATCAGGGAAATTGGTTTTGCGAGGTCAGTTTTGGGTGAAGAAGTTAGTTTCTTACAGTTTAAAACTGGTTAATGTGTACATGACCTGGGGAGGCCAGGCCACCCTGTTCGAGGAATTACAGAGCCTTAATATGTGGAATTATCAAAAATGATTGGGTTATAAAAATAAGTGCTACTAAATTCGTTTTTTACTATTCATGAAGCTTAATACTTATACTGTGACCTCCTAGCATTATAATTTAATTTAAGTTATGGTATACTGCATAATGAGGACATTAGCATATAGAATTTCACTTGACGCAGGCGTGAAAAACTCATTTTTCTCAGGATTTGCATGAGATATGTCTAATGTCCAATCTCTGCAATTTGTAAAGAACATTCTGAGGATGATTAATAAGTAATGCAATTGTAAGATCTTTATTTTTAAGTGCCCCAAATATCAAAGTCGAATTTGGGTAAAATTTGGGCATTTTTGTCATTTACAATAGCTTTAAAGTGCTTTGGGCTTCACTAAATGCATACATTTTGGTATAATACAAATTTGCAGGCTGTTCCCATTTGGGTTTGCTCCTAAATGGCTCAGTGAGCCAATGTGCCTGGTGCAGAGGTTTGAGTTTAATATCAGGGTGGAAGGTTTTAACTTTTGCTGGACCTAACTCAGACCTTCAGCCATTTAAGGTTGATGAAATGAATACCATTGCAAAGAAGCATTTGTTCTAAAAACTGGTATGTGTGTTATTATGTTTTGCGAATTAGTCACAGTAACTGTTTTAATAATCTAAGTATAGAAATAAATTGTACCCCTAGCAGGAATAATATATATATCATGTGTTTTTAAATAGGGTTGGTTATTGCAGGTTAGAAAGAGTTGGGAAGGTTTTCTGTTTTTTTCAGCCTTAGAGTGAGGAAGAGATAGAGGGCTGAGGAGCCCGGAAGGCAGATTTTGACCTTAAGGTCAGTGAGGTAGGATAGGAGTAAGTGTAAACAGATGGAGAAATGATTGCTTGGAAAAGCAGGGCCTCAAAGGGTGTTGGCGCAAGGGACACGCAGAGTGTCTGTGAAAGAGTTTTTGGGACGTCGAAATTGGGGTGGTTTAGCATGTTTTCAAAAGATGGTTGGTAACAGTTGATATTTTGTGTATGTGCAGTGTTTTACATATTTTTGCATTTTATCCTTTTATGAATTGTTCCTGCTGGTCCTGTGTGTCAGCAGCGACACAGTTAGTTGTGTTTGACAGCCTAATCTCCACTAACTGGTGATCTGCTGTCAAAAGGAGGGTGAGGATTTTAAGCCTGACAAATTAAGCAGGCCTGAATATTCTGTTTTGGGTTGTGGCTCTTGCTAAAGGTGACCTGAACTTTTCATTTTTTTTTTCCTGAAAAAGGAATTGGAACATTAGCTGAGATTACCGTATATGGTGTAGCGGCAAGCGGTAGAGTTTAAATTTGTGTACTATTTTGACTTTTTGTGTATCACCCATACTCTTGGTACAAACTTGACTATCACCTGAGTAATTTCTTGTTCTTCCTATAGATTTTTCGTTTGACATTTCTCCCCTGATTGATGTCACATTGTGCCTAGTAATTGGGGATTGTAGCTGTGTCCTAGTCCCATTTTCCCTTTTCCATATTCCTTTCACCAGTTAGCCTTCTTTTATTGTTAATATTGTATTAGGTTCACACTTCCAGATTGCAGTAATGTACTAGGAACCCCATATTATGTATAAATCCCTTTTGTATAACTAGACTGGTTTTTAAGAATTTTCTTTAGGCCTACCTCGATGTTTTCCAGTCTGACAGTCATGGTAATGATGGACTGGTTAACTGACTCAATGCTATTATAAGACAAGTTCCCACATTTTTGATCATTAGCCTGTGTATTGCATAGTGCACTTGATGCACAGTTATTAAAAGGGAGGTATCTACATGTCCCTGATAATCTGTATCATGTGATTTCTCTTTTGAGATGTTCTAGATAAGGAATTTAGGAACACCTAGACTTAATCATTGAGAGAAAAAATGTGTTTACCCCATTAGACGATGTCACTATGTGTGAGGACATCCATTTAGATAAAATTCTCATATAGTTATCTACCCTTAGATGGTAGAGGATATGCTCTCACATGGAAACCCAATTGAAGAAATTAGAGGCACTGTTTTGCTTATTGCCTTTGTCTTCTATGAGAATGACAGTGTGTTCTAGACCAGAATTGTCTCATGGCGTATGGCCACTCCCTCGCAGATTGCAGGCCACCTGCTTGCAATCCTCTTGTTAAAAACAAACTGTTTTTGTACTAAATTGAAGGAAAATAACAAATGTGTCCCATTTCCTACGTCACTAGGTTCTGCGGGATTAAGTCATAATAACCTGCGGAACTCACCCACAATCCCATCAGTGACAGCTAACAGATGAACAGTCCCAACACCCAGAAAGTGCTTCATCAACTGTATCTCCAAAGTATTGTACTTGCTTCATCAGAAGGCGTTGAACATCAGAAAAGAAGGAGGAGTTGGTTTTGCCACAGAACCAGAGTTTCAGTGCAAAAGAGCGACGTGTCATGTGCTGGCAACCTCTGACAGTGTTATGTTATGTTATGTTATGTTAAGGTGTGCTTGTAAAGCGCTCTGTCACCGTGGGTTTCCTGGCGCTGATCTGATACTGAGGGAGGCGGAGGAAATTAACCGGATTGTGGGAAGAGCCAAGTTTTTAAGGATTTGCGAAATTGGATAAGCGAGTTGGAGAATTTAAGCGAGGGAGGAAGAGAGTTCCAGAATTTGGGGGCCAAGAGTGCGAATCTCCGGCCACCGATTCTGCAGAATTTAAAAGAAGGAACAACCAGGAGACGGAGGTGAGAAGATCTGAGGTTACGTGAAGGGCAGTAGGGACTGATAAGGGAAGGCAGGGCAGGGGCCGGTTAGGGATTTAAAAGTGAGGCAGCCGATCTTAAAGGCTACCCTCGAAGTGACAGACAGCCAGTGTAATTTGGTGAGAAGAGGTTTGGCGGATTGCCATTTCGGGGTCCCGAAGGCCAGTCTCGCCGCTTGGTTCTGGACGATCTGTAGTCTAGAAAGGAGGACCTTCGGCAGACCATGATAGAGAGAATTCGAGAAATCCAAGCGGGAGAGAACAAGAGCCATGATGACTTGAATCAGGGCTTCAGGAGTCAAGAGATAGGCCACCTTCCTGATCCTGCGCAGCTGATACATGCAGGAAGAGACCACCATCCCTATTTGGGGCTTAAGGGATAGCTCGGAGTCAATAGTGACCCCGAGACTCTTCACCGAGGCCACAGGGGTGGGAGAGGGGCCAAGCTCTGCCGGCCAGAAGTGCGGACCCCAGTGGGAAGAGCTCTTGCCAGGGAGAAGGAGCTCCGTCTTCCCGGGATTCAATTTAAGTTGATTCTGGCTCATCCACTGGAGAATGTGGACCATAACCGCCTGGAAATTAGAGATAGCAGAAAGAGAATTAAGAGGAAAGATGAGTTGCAGGTCGTCAGCGTAATTAAAGACGGTGACGTCCCACTGCCTCAGAGAAAATAGAAGAGGTTGGAGATACAGATTGAAGAGAAGAGGAGATAAAGAGGAGCCCTGGGGGACCCCGCAGAGTGAGTGCTCCCTAGGTGCCCTAAAGGTACCCAGGCTGACTGTCTGAGACCTCCCGGTCAGGAAGGATTCGACCCAAGCCAGCGCCAGGCCATGGATGCCGGTGGAGAAGGATGTTATGGTTCACCGTGTCGAAGGCGGCCGACAGATCTAAAAGAACCAGGGCCTGGGGGGTACCCCTGTCAGCGCCGTCTCTCAGAGCATCCAACATGGCCAAGATCACTACCTCCGTGGAGTGGCCGGGTCTAAAACCGGCCTGGTTGGCTTCAAGGAAGTTGGAGCTCTCGATGAACTGAGAGAGACAGGCGGTGACGTGGGCTTCCAGAATTTTAGAGAAGTAGGGTAAAAGGGAGATAGGCCGGTAGTTCGCCAAGGCTGCGGGGTCGGCTCCAGGCTTCTTCAATAGAGGCACCAGGACGGCTGCCTTGAAAGAGCTACGTACCGAGCCAGAAGAGAGAGAAGAGTTCAACAGAGGGAGAATACTGTCAGGTAAAGAAAGGCATATGTCCCGTAGTATGGATGGTGGACAGCAGTCGTCCGGAGAACCGGATTTAACACGAGCGGCCAATGTGGCCAAAGGTTTTGAATCAAGAGAGGGGAAATGTGTGAGAGAGAGTGCATTGTGGGGGGGACAAACAGAGTCAGTGCCAGGAGAGGTGACCGGAATAGTGTCCTTAATCATAACAATTTTCTCTAAGAAAAACCTGCTGAGAGCATTGCATGACTCCTGTGTAGGAGCCTGGGTCGGGAGCGTCCTGGAGTCAGAGGTAAATTCGTCAAGGACTTTAAAAATCTCCTTCGATTTACAGGGGGCGGATAAAATTCTCTTAGAGGCATATGCTGTTTTGGCCGCAGTAATGGCTTTTTTGTATTTATTGCGAGCGGCCACATAAGTGTCTCTGCTCGTGGGACAGTAGACTCTCCTCCACTTGCGCTCCAGTTGGCGTAGCTCCACATGTTGGGTTTTTAGTTGAGAGTCAAACCATTTGTGGGAATTACTATGCCGAGAGCGGGGGAACTTGGTTAATGGGGCAAAGATATCGCTAGCTGACGTAAGCCAGTGAGAAATGTTGCCGTCTAGCTCATCGATGCGGATATCGTTAGGGAGGGAGGGACAGGTCTGTGACAAATGGGAGAGAAATTTAGAGGAGTCAACAGCCCTCCACTTGCGGGCGACACCGCCCTCCAGTGGGGGGGCCCTGATGTTACCATCGACAGAGATTATAGTCTCGATCAAGGAGTGGTCAGACCACACACAAGGCGTGATTTGCGGGCAAGAAGACTTAACCCCATGAATCCAGATGTGATCAAAGATATGGCCACCGCTATGGGTGGGGAACTTAAGAAGTTGTGTGAAATTTAAGCTCGAGAGAGTTTCAAATAGCTCAGTGGCATGCGGCCCGGCATCCTTGTGTTGGAACCAGTAATTAAAATCGCCGAAAATGGCGACACGAGGGGAAGAAGTGATGAGATTGGCGAGCTGCTCAGTGAAGGATGAGGGGAAGGAAGGCATAAGGTGAGGGGGGCGGTAGAGTATTATAACAGTGACTGCACCCACCTCAGTTCCCAGGCTGAGAACCAGGTTATCCACTTCGGGGAGGATCATGGAAGCGGTGGCGATGATTTTTAAATTCTTGCGTATTACCGCTGCCACCCCACTACCAGGACGGCCCCCAGGGCGATTAGCATTCAGCAGATAATAGTCTGGGGGTAATGCCGCCAGGATATCAGGGAGGGAGTCGTCGGTGAGCCATGTTTCTGATAATAAGAGAACATCTGGACTCTCAGCCAAGAGTAGGAGAAGGATGTCAGTTTGGTGTCTAACAAGAGAGCGGGTGTTTAGGTATAGTATTCGGATGTGTGATTCAATAGGGACAGGTGGAGCATGTAGCGCATCCGATCCCAGGTGGAAAGGGATATTCCCCGTGATTCCCAGTGTAGAAATGCGAGCTCTAACAGCAGGCGGAAGAGAACATGGGAAAAATTGTAGGCTCTTTAGAGCAGAGGGGGTGTAAGAGATCGCAGCGGCAGCGTCCCTGGCCCCTGGGCCCGTCCGGCCGCGGACGGGCGCAGACGGGCTTCACGGCGCTCCCGCTGCGCTCGTCCGCTGCGATTCCGGAGGATACACATTTTATCTCCTAAGAGAAAGGGCCGGAAGGGGCGTGGCCTCGGGAGGGGGCGTGGCCAGTGGGCTCACCAGTAATGGCGGCAAAAGGACTTTATTGTCCCGCTGCAGCGCTAAGCTCCGCTGCGCGGGTGTCTCCGAGGGATGACAGAGCCACAGAACTAAGTGCAGGTAAAAACACAACAACAGAGCAAATGTGACACTCAAATATTAAAATTTTTAGGCAACAGAGAAACGGCTCCCGCCTTTCCGCCTCAGGAGTTCAAAGCATCTGAGGACGCTCGTGGATCAGCGCCTTAAATGCGTAGGTCGGGGGGCGTGGCCTCGGGAGGGGGCGTGGCCAGTGGGCTCGCCAGTAATGGCGGCAAAAGGACTTTATCGTCCCGCTGCAGCGCTAAGCTCCGCTGCGCGGGTGTCTCCGAGGGATGACAGAGCCACAGAACTAAGTGCAGGTAAAAACACAACAACAGAGCAAATGTGACACTCAAATATTAAAATTTTTAGGCAACAGAAAAACGGCTCCCGGCTTTCCGCCTCAGGAGTTCAAAGCATCTGAGGACGCTCGTGGATCAGCGCCTTAAATGCGTAGGTCGGGGGGCGTGGCCTCGGGAGGGGGCGTGGCCAGTGGGCTCGCCAGTAATGGCGGCAAAAGGACTTTATCGTCCAGCTGCAGCGCTAAGCTCCGCTGCGCGGGTGTCTCCGAGGGATGACAGAGCCACAGAACTAAGTGCAGGTAAAAACACAACAACAGAGCAAATGTGACACTCAAATATTAAAATTTTTAGGCAACAGAAAAAACGGCTCCCGGCTTTCCGCCTCAGGAGTTCAAAGCATCTGAGGACGCTCGTGGATCAGCGCCTTAAATGCGTAGGTCGGGGGGCGTGGCCTCGGGAGGGGGCGTGGCTAGTGGGCTCGCCAGTAATGGCGGCAAAAGGACTTTATCGTCCCGCTGCAGCGCTAAGCTCCGCTGCGCGGTTGTCTCCGAGGGATGACAGAGCCACAGAACTAAGTGCAGGTAAAAACACAACAACAGAGCAAATGTGACACTCAAATATAAAAATTTTTAGGCAACAGAAAAACGTCTCCCGGCTTTCCGCCTCAGGAGTTCAAAGCATCCCTTGAGACCCTTGGCCTGAGTTTTGGCCACACACCCCCTTTTCTTTGCTCCAACGGAAGTGCAGTGCACCGGAGGATCCAAGATTGGAAAAAGGCACTACATTGTGATACCTATGATTAAATGGAAGAGCAGCCCGAGCATCCTCTGACACTGAATAGAGAGTGTTGGAGCCTGAAAGTGTTGCTGAGAGTGACAGTCTGTTGCTCTTTCCCGATTAATAGTACTTGGGTCTGCATGAGATGATCTGTGCCCATGATCAATGAAGAACACACTATCTGTAGTGCCTGCAGCACAGGAAATATTGGTGCACTGCATTGAGACATTGAGACTTTCAAGTGAGCTGTGAGTGTTTGCCAGGGAGGCACTCCAACGGATACTGAGAAACATCATTCTCATGAAAGGTCTGAATGAAGAGGCCTATGCGGAAGAAAACAACAGAAACAGATTTTGATGGACAATAGAAGTCTGCCAGAGAGGCTTCGACGGACTCTGGGTATTTCCCATGCGATTGCATAGAATGGGTGTTTGGAGACTGATTCTTATTGTTTTATTGGCATTGTCAATAGTTACTGAAATACATAATGTTTGCAAAATAATTTTAGGATTTGCCTGTGTAATGGCAAAAGGAGGGTCTGAGGTTCTTTAATTTTGACTCCATCTTACATTTGTCATCAATTTGCATTGCCTTTACACAGGCTGTTCTATTCATGAAGTGTTTCTGCCCTTTGGACTGCAACGTGTAGGAAACCCCCCTCTGTCCTTGCTTTGAAATCAATCTCAGACACCAGCTGGCCTAACTGTATACAGACATGTTCTGCCATTACTGATTGACCTATAAGTGCTGTAATTGATTTACTTATGGGTTGGGCAGAAATATAACGTAAGGGGGACATTCTGGTTACATGATGTTTTTCTATTGGCTAATATTTTGCAGATCTTGTATGTCCATATTAGGTATTTTGTATGCTTGCAGAAGCTAGGACTGCCCCTTTCTTTTATGCTGAATTTGTAATCCTAAGCATAGAAAAGACATCTGTGTTCTGTATTCTTTAGACTGCCTCATTCAGGTGCTAAAGGCTCCTGTGTGACGTAGTCTCACCTAATTAAGTTAATAAAGATGTTTTTTAATATTTAAGCTTCTGTGCCAAGTTCTTTTGTATTAGTGAGACCCCTGAGAATGAAGATTACAGTTCTTCAGTGTGCGTGGGTGAGGAGTCTGAACGTGATTCTTTTGCTGATGGGGAGCCAGTGCAGGTCTCTCAAGTGGGCGGAGATGTGGTTGTGGCGGGGGATGTCCAGGATGAGTCGTGCGGAGGCGTTCTGTATGCGCTGGAGTATTTTCTGTAGTTTGGCTGTGGTTCCAGCGTAGAGGGTGTTCCCGTAGTCCAGTCGGCTGGTGACGAGTGCCTGTTTGACCGTCTTCCTGGTTTCGGTGGGGATCCATCGGAAGATCTTTCGGAGCATGCGCAGGGTGTTGAAACAGGATGACGAGACGGCGTTGACTTGTTCGGTCATCGAGAGGGAGGAGTCCAGGATGAAACCCAGGTTTCGTGCGTGGTCCGTCGGCTTGGGGGTGGTGCCCAGGGCAGGGGGCCACCAGGAGTCGTCCGAGGCGGAGGGGGATGAACCCAGGATGAGGACTTCCGTCTTGTCTGAGTCTATCCTGTCACCTGCCGTCTGCCTTTTTCATAGAGGGGCTTCTCCCATCAACAGCACTTTCCAATAAACCTGTGGGTGAACATCTTTCCAGACCAGCAGCGTTACACTCATGGCTGGTGGGGTGTCCATCAGAGGGCATCTACCGTAAAAGAAATAAAGGGGAGACCAATCTCCTAGCATCCATAATTTACGTTTTTATCTCTGGTCTATGCCTGGGCCAAATATCCAGTCGTTAATTATGAGTAAATGTAGCACTTAGTACTACGACAATGTTAGTCATGCTAGACCCCCCTTTGAAAGTTGACTTGCGATACTTGACCAGGGAGACGCGTGGCTCTCGCCTGTTGCACAGCAAGGTATGCAGCATTGAGGCCAGCTTTTTAAAGAATGAGTGGGGTACTCTATTTGGAAAGATTTTCATTATGTATCGTATTCGGGGTAGTGACACCATTTTAAAAAATGCACTCCAGTCTAGTGGAAGCAGAGGTTTTGAGTCCCAGTAGAGTATATCTCTTTTCAGTTTGCAATATGAATTCCTAGATATTGCAAGCCCTCAGTCAGCTTTATCTAGGCTGACTGAGTTTCCCTTTCTTCCACGTCGTCTTTGTTCCTAATCAGAAATACGATCACCGTAGGTCAGTTCACGGAGCGGTTTCCAACTTTTTCAGGATTGACATTACCCTTTGGCCTGATCTGTTCGGATAACTTACGAGTATCAGGAAGTTATTCATGTGCAGAGACACCTGGTCTTCCAGGTCTGGTGTCCATCGAATCTGCAATGTCCTTACCTTGTTGCAGCCAGGCTACTAGGGGTTCTACGGCTAACACAAACAATATAGGTGAGAAAAAGCAGACCCGGTGCTTGCTCTGATTACAAAGGGATCTGACAATATTCTGTTTAACTATACTCATGGTGGTGGACTGTCTCTAGTGTAATAGCTGGCTAAAAAATGTGGCCCAATATTCATGCAAGAGAGTCCAAGGCACAGATGTTACCAGCCCATGCTATTGAAAGCTTTTATGAAATCGATAGATAGCATCACCCGTGGACCTCAGATATCTTTCCCGCTATTGTCAGGACACTGAACAACCATCTTATATTCTGTCTCCTGGAACTCTGCAGTGCAGTATAAAGTCACTTTGGTCCGGATAGATAAGTGTATAACTGGATTATGTTTTAAAAGTCTACTCACCAAGATTTAAATTTCTGTGGCCATGAAATATATTGGTCTGTAGCAACTGCGATTCAGTGTTTTTTAGAAATGCAAAATAGTCCCTCATGCACTGATAAGAAAGCACTACACTTGAGGTGGAATGGTACATCAACCAACCAACAGCAGGAGGTGAGAGAAAAATACTCCATTGGATGGAGCCAAAGCCACTCATGTATATTTGAAAGAACTAGTAAAAATAGGTCACCAGACAGCTACTCTGACAAAGCAGACCTAAAAGAGCTTGGAAAGGCACAAAGGATTATTGCTGGGGTATTTTAAGTGTGTGGTTAAGAAAGACAGACAATGGGGAGAGGTCCCGATAGCGCTCATCTAGTCACATTCCATTTCTGTGCAGAGAGATTCAATGCTCGTCCCCTCTTCGCCATGCCACAGTCAGGATTTATGCACCAGTGAAATGCTGCTTCTCCTGCTCTTGTCTACCACTAGCACGTTAACAGATAAGACAATTCCTGCTCTGAGACGATCCCCACACAAAAACCACCAATACAAAAACACTTTGAGACTTGATCTTTTATAGTTCACAATATTCAGACAATTCTTGACAGTCACATGAGAAATAAACAAAATCCACCTTTACAAAGACTGCATGTAACACAGTAGCTTTAGACACGTGTATTTACAAAACTATGCACAGTATAAAAATGAATCTGACTAAAAGACAAATAAGCTGGCGCTGTCGCGATTATTCGCCTCCCAGGTTGTTGTCGTCGGCCGGATTGGAGACCATTTTGTAAACGTAGCAGTAGAAGACTCTGTTGGGCTTCTGTTCTATGTGTATCACTGTGTCTCTGTCGAAGTAAACTTCATGGCTGTAAGTCTAAAATCAGAAAGCAAAAGCAATTTACAATATAAACCTGTAATCAGACCGGCCTATAATTTATGTACTATAATGTTACTTTAATTTCCTGATTGAAACTCTCTTTTACCAAACAACCTATAATCACTCGTTATGTTTCTTCCTGTGGAAACACAGTTAGAACATTGTATGAATCCTACATTCATGGATTTTCAGCCATGAAAGACTAAGTCAAGCCCAGATGATAATGGTCAGAGAGCTACACCCAGTATCTATGTTCTTCTGTTGGTATGTTACTCTTTGTTTGAGGGTGGACAACGTCATTAGATGTTTGGTGACCACTACAGTGCTTCTGCATCTGTCCACAGTATGCATAGGTGCCAATATTCAGGCCCATCTCAATAGTCATGCCAATTCCGAATACCTGCAGCCAATGCGGCAATGGTTCCATTGAGTAATTTTGTACAGGAATAAGAGCCAGAGCTCTGCTCAGAAGCCGGCGCTATAAAACTTCGGCATGCCTAATACCAAGGCTGCGTGATCTTGATCCTGTCCTTTTAATCCACTTCTACACACAACCTTCCCCTTTTTTCTCACCCCTGCAGGTTCCTGCTTTCTCTCTTGCTCTCAGTCACTGTCTGATGAGAACAATAAGTGCTGGTCCTCAGAAATGAGTACCGGTGTGCCTCACTTGCGACCACTGGTTCAAATTAAATATTGATGGATCCAATGGCACTTAAAAAGGGCTGAGAGATGGAAGCTTGGTATAATATCATGCAAGAATTATAAGATTCAGACAACAATGTTCTATCCACCAATTTTAAAGCCCTGGTAATGAAGGAATACTGCTTTTTTCATCCTCTCAATAACCAATGTGACACGCTTTGGCCAACCTTCCAATGAATGACTCAATAGTGTTCTGGGCATTAGTAAATCTACTCCAATTATCTAAACACAATGGTTTTTATATGTAGTATTGCACTGAACTTGACCATACACCACAATGACCCTGAAGGGAACCCACCCACTGATCTCCGATCCGCCTTATAACCACACCTTTGCCTTCTCGCGTATATCAACTCTATCATTACTAAGCCCCCTCCCGCACCCCTTCCTCAGATATTCCCCTTCTCCTCCGCACTCCTCTGTTCTGGGTCCTACCTCTCTAATGTAAACGCCTACCCAGTAATACACCACTTTGCTTTTGACACTAGGGCCACACTACACAAATCTCATCCATAAATACATATAGCAGTCATTATTTGAAAGAAGAGTTGTACATTAAAATGGCATCCCTTTCCAACTGACCATGCCCACTGGACAGGTAAAACACTAGAACTATTCATCATCATTCTGCCAGTCCTGACAAATGCTTCGTGGAGAAATATGTCACTTCTTTTTTTAAGAGGCCCATCCTAATCCCAGCAGGAGGAGAACGTCTGCAAATCTCTTTACAGTGTCTAGCTAATACCAACCATTCACAAAAAAAACTCCAAGAAAAGGTAATTGATAGTAGGTTGCTGGTCAACTGGGTAGGAAAAGCCTTTGAACAACTGTAATCAGGACTCTGCTCAGGCAACTAAACAGAACAGTCTCAATGCTATTACTAGCACCATTGGCGGGTCTCCCCTGCACCCCTGGAATTCCATGGACTTTGCACAAGGCACTGTCCATGAAGAAAGTAATAGTTTGCAGTCAGTTTAATTTCTTACTTAAACTCTGCTCCTAAACCCAAAATCAAAGGGCTTCCCGTGTATGATGCTAGGGTCCTGAGGCAGCAAAAAAAAGCTCTTAAAAAGAATTTTAGTTGCGAAAATATCAGTTTCATCGTTGTTGACAAAGAGGCAGGCCACTGCTGTGGAGCAGGAGTTGCTGCATGGCTATCACATAAGTACTCTAAACATGTTTTTAGAAGATAAGTACAACTGAACAAACAAGGACAGTATATACTCCTGCTTTAACTGAACGTACATCACTTGGTTTTCACAGAGTTCTCTAAGTTTCTCTCTCCGTCATTCTCTATGAGGTACAGCAATCCGACAACTGATTAAATTAACTACATTTTAAATAACTGCAACAGGAGACAGAGTACATGTATGTGCATCACGAAGAGTTGAGTATATGCACAGGGGGTTTGGGTATACATAATTTGTGCTGCTCAGAAATATTTTCTAGCTCCTCTCAGCAACTCTGTTTTTACCCCTGTCCCTATTATCGAAAGAGGTTTCCTCCTGAACGCTAGATCCTTGGTGAAGAATAACCTTTCTTTCAGTGAGTTTGTGGCGGTAAGAAGACCAACATAGGTCTTTATTACGGAAACCTGGGCCTCCGACTCTTCGGGTCCTGAGCTGGTTGACGCTATACCTGAGGGATATGCGCTAGCCAGGATGGACCGTGTGGGACGAAGAGGAGGAGGTCTGGGGATCCTGTATAAGACTTCCCACTCCTGTCGCATTACTAGCTTATCTGATCCTTCAGATACTTTCCAGGCCCTACATTTCTCACTAAATTCCTCCGTGGTATCTCTTTGGGCGGGCATTTTGATCTATAGACCCCCAGGGTCGAGAACAGATTTCTGCCAGAACCTGCTGAGTATATTGGAGCCTTATTTTGGCTGTGATCACCTGACGATTCTGGGAGACCTAAATTTTCATTTGGAAAACTTGGACTCAAGGGAAACTGTTACTCTCTTGGATTCATTGTCGGCCTGTGGTCTTCTGCAGTTAGTTAAAAGTCCCACCCATCAGGCGGGTCATATCCTGGACGGGGTATTTTCAAATGACTCTAGATTAACTATAGGGGTGCCTATTCCGTGGGCTGATCTGACCACCTAGCTGTTCCTTTGGAACTAATGTGCCCTTTAGTAGGGACGAAGCTGAGTGGTCTTAGTAAAAGAGAGCCTAGGCGAAATTTTAAAAGGATTACCAGTGACTCCCTGGCCCCTTTAATTTCTAATTCCGCAATAGCCACAGCGAAGGATGTTAACACAGCGGCGCTTGAACTGACCAGTTCTATCACGGCGGCTGTGGATGTGCTGGCCCCTGTCTCTCTGCGATATTCCGCCAGGAAGCGACCGTCGGCCCCTTGGTTCTCAAGGTCGTTAAGACTTTTGAGGCAGGGTTGTAGGAAACAGGAAAGGCGCTGGCGGGTGTGCTGGGATCTTGAAGAGAGGAAAAAGCATAAAGCCCTTCTTAAAAGGTATAAGGAGGAAGTGATCAAGGTAAAGCAGGAGTATTTTTCTAATCTAATCTCGAACCTTTCCTCTCCTAGGGACCTCTTTAGAATTGTTGATTCCCTATGCACTTTGCAAATTCCTGACCCTATTCCTAGTTCCCAAGAGCTCTGTAACAAGATTGCTCTATTCTTTCACGACAAGATAATGGACATCTATATGGGCCTTGAATTGCAAAGAGGTTCAATGCCTCCCACTGTGACGGCAGCCTCCTTCCCTATAGGAGATGGAGTTCTGGCTCCCTCAGTAAATTTATCCAACTTTCCGCCGCTCTCTCTCCAAGAGTTGGATGTGCTTCTGAGTGGTACTAGGTCGGGGTCCCCTCTGGACCCGTGCCCTCTTAGAGTCCTTAAGGACTGTAGGGAAACTTTGCTGCCCCCGCTCCTGGAAATCATGAATCGGGCTATGCGGGAGGGGATCTTTCCCTCGCACTGGAAGAGTGCTGTGGTCAAGCCCCTCCTTAAGAAACCAACATTAGATCCTGAAATTCTTAAGAATTTTCGTCCCATTTCTTTGCTCCCGGCACCAGCAAAGATGCTGGAGACCCATCTTAACCAGCATCTGGCGACCTTCTTGGACTCTGCAGGTCTACTTGACCATTCTCAGCATGGTTTTAGGAGGTGCCACAGCACTGAGTCGGCTCTCACTGTAGTGCTTGATAACATTCGTACTGAGGTCGACAAGGGCCACACTACTCTTTTGGTCCTGTTAGACCTAACAGCCGCCTTTGATACCCTGTCTCCCCTGGTTTTAACATCACGTCTCAGGGAGATAGGGGTGGAAGGTCCGGCTTTGAGTTTGCTGGCCTCATTCCTTAACCAGAGGGAACAGAGGGTCAAGTTAGGAGAGTTCCTATCTCCATCCACACCTGTGCAATGTGGTGTGCCACAGGGGTCGGCGTTAAGTCCAACCCTCTTTAACATCTATGTGGCCCCACTTGCCAGGTTGATAAGATCGTTTGGGATGGAGGTAGTGTCATAAGCAGATTAACACCTAAGCGGGTTGTTGCTCCCTGGTTTACTGAGGCGCTGTCGGCCTCTCGTCGGCAGTGTAAGGTAGCTGAAAGAGCCTGGCGCTCACAATATGACCCTGTGGTAAGGCTGGCCTACAGGACAGTGGTTAAGGCTTATCATCGGGACATTCGCCTAGAGAAAAAAACCTATTTTGCAAGGAGGATAGATGCTGCTTCTAACTCCTGTAAAGAGATTTTCACTATTGTCAGAGAATTCACGGCCCCCCGATCTAACGTAACCCAAGCGGTCCCTTCGGAGTCCTGGGCTTCCGATCTTGCAAATTACTTCACCAACAAGATAAAACTGATCCAAGATTCTTTTCCACTGGTGGCGACGGCTGTCTCGGCCAGCCCCGAGGACGGATCAGCTTCATCGGCCCTTTTGGGCCCAGTTTGGCCGTTTTCCCATCGATTTCAGCCCCTGCTTCCTTGGCACTTATGGGCAATCTTAAATCTGGGTCGCCTCTTGACCCTTGCCCGGCCAAATTTTTGGCAAAAATGTCGGAAGTTATAAATCCGCTGGCGAATCCACTCTTGAACCACTCTTTGAGCCAGGGAGTGGTTCCGCAGGCCTGGAAGCAGGCAATGGTCATTCCCTTGCTGAAGAAGCCTGGTCTTGATCCCGTGGTGTTGGCCAACTACAGGCCTATTTCTCTCCTCCCTGCTCTTACGAAAATTTTAGAGAAGCATGTGCATATGGTGCTTTCTAATTTCTTGGAAGCTCATGATGTACTGCATGCTACTCAATCTGGCTTCCGCCCTAATTTAAGCACCGAGACGGCGCTTTTAGAGGTGTCTGAAGCCATTAAAGAGGTACTTGACTCCGGGGGCAAAGCCATGCTTGTCATGTTAGATTTGTCGGCGGCCTTTGACACCGTCCCCCACGAGGGTCTTCTCGCCAGACTCTATGAGATCGGTCTGAGGGGGACGGTGTTCAGCTGGTTTAGATCTTTTTTAGCTGGCCGTCGACAAACGGTCTGGGCCTCTTCTAACGCGGCCGTGATGCCGCCTTTGGGAGTCGGAGTTCCGCAGGGCTCTGTGTTGAGCCTGACTCTTTTTAACATCTTTATGACCCCTCTGGCGGCTTTGGCGGAGTCGTTCGGGGCCCATATCGATGACCCAGCTCCTCTTTTCATGTAAGAAAGGAGGAGACTTTGATGGAGAGAGTATCCGGGACTGCCTTGGGGCTGTTTTTAAATGGTTCCAGCTGAACAGCCTCAAGTGCAACTCAGACAAGTCTGAGGTACTCTTCTTCGGATGTTCATCGGATCCGGACTGGCAGGCATGGTGGCCTATTATTATGTTCCCCCCGTCCTGTTCGTCCCAGCTCGCTAAGAACCTGGGGGTCAAGATGGACAAGGGTCTGACGTTGAGATCCCAGATCCTTGGTTTAACGGGAACATGTTTTGGCCTCCTCAAGATGCTCCGGAAGTTTTTGCCTCTTCTCTCAGTGGAGCATAGGAAGATGACAGTGCAGGCCCTGATTGGCTCAAGACTGGATTATTCTAACGTCCTCTATTTGGGCATGCCAGAATATCTATTGCAGCGGCTGCAAGTTGTTCAGAACGCGGCCGGGAGGGCCATTTATGGCCTAAATAGGCGAGCCAGTGCTGCTGGCCTGTTGCAGTCGCTTCATTGGCTGCCTATCCGGAAGCGGATTGCCTTTAAGGCTCTGACCTTGGCCTATAAAGCCCTGCATGCTGTGGGAGCAAAGTATCTCCAAAGGAGACTTGCCTTTTACCATCCGGCTCGCTCTCTAAGATCAGAATCTCTGTTTCTTGCGGTGGTCCCGCGAGTAAAGAGAGCCCGTATTGGAGGCCGCTCCTTTGGGCTGCTGGCGCCACAGCTGTGGAACACTCTGCCGTTGATGCTACGCGGTGCTACTAATTTGCTCGCCTTTAGGAAGGGCCTTAAAACCTGGCTCTTTGTCCTTTAGGTCATCACTTTTTTGTCCTGTTTCTTTTAATTTGTTTTTACATCAGAGTTGTGTTATTCTGCTATAGGTCTCAATAAAAGCGCCGGGACACTCTTTTTGAGTAGCCGTGCGCTATCTAAAACCAAATATAACATAACATAACATAACATAACATAACACTCAAATCATGGTTTCCCTCTCCTACTCGGTCAGCTCTGCCGCTCTCAGCTTTAGGAACTGTATGGAGGCAGTTTCGCTGTGGATGGTTTACAATTCACTGAAGCTTAACGGCGAGAAGACCAAGATCCTTGTTTTCGGGGGGGGGAACAAGGATATATGGTCTTCAGAATGGTGGCCCCCTTCGCTAGGAGAGTGTCCCACACCCACAGACTCGGCTCGAAATCTCGGAGTCCTGATTGACCCCGCCCTCTCTATGGCCAAGCATGTCAATAGGACAGTTGCTACTTGTTGGGGCATCATCAAGATCCTTAGGAAGATCAAACATTACTTATCTCCACAGGCTCGTAAACAGGTTGTAGTAGCATTGGTCATCTCGCGGTGTGACTACTGCAACGCGCTTTACGCCGGCATTAATAAGGGTTTGCTGCAACGCCTACAAACTATCCAGAATGCGGCGGCCAAATTTGTATTGGATGCCCCTAGGATGTCCTCTGCCACAACTGCCAGGAAACGCCTACATTGGCTTCCGATTGAGGCCAGGATATTTTTTTTTAAACAAATTTTTATTGGGTTTTTTCGTATTGAGGCCAGGATTACCTTTAAGACTCTTTGTCTGACATTTAGGGCACTAGGGGGCTATGGGACAGAGGGGGTGAAGGACCTTCTGGTGCCGTACGCTCCCTGTAGAAACCTCCGCTCCTCTAGAAAGAGCTTGTTGTCGGTGCCTCGCGTTCGAAGAGCCAAGTGGGGAGGAAGAGCGTTCTCATATCTTGCCCCTACTATGTGGAATTCCCTGCCCCTGGAAATGAAGGCCCAACCCTCTGTTTTGTGCTTCAGAAAGGCACTGAAGACGTTGCTCTTTGCTAAAGCCTACCCGTAGCCGCGTTCCCTGGTTCTTTTTGGAGTTTTTGGTTAGGCGCCTTGATGCCTTCGGGCTTAGTTGCGCATTATAAGATTACCTTCAAAAGCAATATCACCATACTTTCAACTCAAACAGTTTTCGTTGAGGCAGCAACAGGCTGTGCAGCCTACTGGCAATATAGACAAAAATATATAACAGTAACATATACAAACGTATTGGGCTCTACCCCGAACACAAGTACTTTTTCCTTTTTTTTGGACAAGGTGGAGGTGAACACCTTGTTTTCACTAAAGGATTAGAAAATAGTCAAAATGATGATGGCTGCTTCTTAATTCACAGACATCATTGCTGAAGAATGTGTAAAAAATCATGAAGCTTGATACTGTAAGGGTCTTGACATGTTTTATTTCACTTTATTTGCATTAAGTAGAACTCCAGGAGCCAAACCTTAGACAAGTACCAGCAAAGCCAATGTTGAAACAATTGATTTAATTCTTTCCTGCAAGCCTGTGATTGGTTAAGGCAACACAAATAGCTTACCAAGAAATAAAGAAGTGTGATGCAGGAGAGTTTATCATTTGACTAAATTAGGACAGAGAATCCTCAGCCAGTTTCATTGCAGTAGATTGTTATTGGCACTAGGATTGCTTACTATTATATCTTTGTAGACTCATCTGTCACATCCATGATTCATTGCGGGAACAGTAATATTAAGGCATTGATTGTTCTAATACACATCTACGGGAATAGTGAAGGTCTGCTTACTCCTGTTTAGAGTGATGCGCAAAAGGCTCTTGACCAGGTGAACTGGAATGATTTGGAATTTATCCTGGAAAGATTACTCTTTCGGAGGACTTCTGTATATGAGTTTTGCAGGTTGTGTTGCAAGTCTTGTGTCAAGGTGATGACCAATGGAATTGTCTCAGACAGATATGCTCTGCATCAAGGTATGAGGTAGGGTTATCAACTTTATGATTTGATTAAGCGAAGATACCATAGATGGTGGGGTAAATATCTGATTAAGATTATTTTGAATATTAAATCTGAATCAGTGGAAGGGAATCACCTTTCCAGGCTCCTCCATACCCTTTTCATAGTTTTGCTAATATTGTCTGATGCTTGATTAACAGATTAGCCTCATATGGACCACGCTGGGGCATAAGTGAAATCAGATATGTATTGCACATCCAAAACTCCTAAAGCACCAAGATGCTTGAGGTACGTGATGAGCAGATGTATGTTTTAAGGATCTAAAAATTCAAATTCCTGGTGATGTTAGACGGCTGAGGTCTGTAAACCTGTCTAACTGAAGAAGTTTGTGATGATAGCAAGTGTTGAGGGAATTCAATTTATGAACATGGAAAACATGTTTTTTAAACGTTGAAGTTTCCCCCGCTTCCTCTGATGGAGTCTGACAACAAGAAAAGTATAAAGAGTGTTGAAGAATTTTTGCAGTGAACAAAGAGAATAGCATGAAAGATACTTAATTAAGTTAGGAGTGCGGCATGGTGGGTTTGGTTTTATTTTATTAGGGAACTTGTACAGGGAGTTTACACTTCAGCATTCACATTACTGATTGAGAGATGATCTCAGTGACATTCTAGAATGGAGTTTATTTAAGAAGATATGCTCGTGTAATTCTTCTGGGTTATTTGTTACCCACGCAGCAGATCCCCGAGAGAGCAAAATCACCTCTGACTGAGGGGAATATCGTTTGAACAGGGATGTAGCTTCATCAGCTAAACCAGCTAATAAGATTCACAACTGTAAGTTGCTTTGGCAATGTAGAGGAGGAATCAGGAGGATAAGAGAAGTGTAGGTGTATAGCACTTTGAGAATTGAGAATACCCTTGACAAGGTTGGGTGGGGGAGGTATGAATAGTTACATTGTTATTTGCAACCATAGTTCTTATCATTTTAAATATGTTTTAAAGAATGGCTTAACTTATACAAAGGAGTGCACCATACGTTTTTATCAGATTTCAAGAAATGTATTTTATAACTGCAGGAACATACTTGCAAAGAGCATTCTACCGACTATTTCCTCGCTGGTGAATCCTCGCCAGCTGGGATTTATGCCCCAGAGATCTACTTGCCTAAATCTGCAAGACTTTATACTTGTGCCCAAGTGGCCAAAAACATGAAATGGCTATTTGGCAAAATGATTTCTTGGTGCAGAGACTGAGAGGTGCTTAACTCAATGGAGAGCTAATTTCTCTCTGGAGTTTTGCAGAATATGGGCTTTGCTCCACCACATATCTAATGAATCACCCTCCAATATGGGGAGCTCGCTATGGCTGTCAGGCTGACTGGCATTTTGTCACGAAAATTCTCCTTAGACAGGGGCATGAGGCAAGGCTGCTATTTCACCCTATCCTATTCAAGTTGGCCCAGATTCCCCTGATCTCCTGGATTGGGAGGGGCACATTGGCCTGTGGGTTTTAGGGTGTGATGGCACAGAATACAGGATACTCTTGTAGGCCGACGAGATTCTCTCGATTACCACAGGGCCGTCATACAAGACACCCAGATTGCTGCCAATATTTAGCAGATTCATATTACATCTCATCTTCACTATCAATTGGACCAAGTCTGCCCTGTTTCTGGAATCGCACTGGTCTATGGGCCACAGACCATGGGCTCTGTTCCTATTAGAATCAGGGGTTATGTTGAGAAGCAGCAAACTGAAATCATTTACCCAAGTGCAAATGGAATTTGGTCTAATGCGGACGCAATATTTCCAGTATCTGCAAGTTATTGTGCTGATAATTACTGCATATTAGTTTTGAACAACATAACGGACCATACCCAAATTAAATCTCGGGTGCTGAGAGGGAGCTGACAACAGAGACCATTTACAATAATTACAAGACTATACTTTAAGACTATGGCTTTACAATATGGCAGCCACCTTGCTAGGGTTAATGGCAGATAGGCCGCGAAACTTGGGCCAATTGCTCACAAGAACTGGGCTGATGCACCCTCCCACCCAAGGGAGATGGCCATTTAATCTAAATTTAGACGCTCCCAACGTAGGATTTTACAAAATGTGCCAACATAGATCAAAACTATTCATAATGGAGATAATTGGTAGCCCTACCACTGTGTGCTGCAATAGAAATCAGTTTACCTTCAATCATACGATATAGGACTGTAACAGACATTGGCAAGTCTAAATAGGGGTACAAAATAAATGGGAAACGGTTACATGTGCTTATTACGGATACAATGCTACTTTGATTCCTCAAATGGTGCTTTGGGGACTAAAGAGGGAAATGATCATCCCAAAAATAATGCTCTGCTCGCTGGGCCTGATGCTGGCCCATGCAGGCATTGCTAGTAAATGGGTGGATCCAGATTATGGATATGTGGAGGAGTGTGGATTGGTATATGGCAACAGATGAATCCATATAAAAATGTCAGAGACACTCTACATAAATGGAAATATCTCCCACCCCCGAGATAACCCAGATTATATTGAAATACAATGGTGGGAAACCAGTTGAGAGGCCAGAAAGTTGGGTGTTGGGGATGGGCTTGTCCCTTGCATGGAGAATGGGTGGTTAGGCCTGCTCTGTGCGCCTGACTGCTTGTGAAACAGGCACATGGATATTTTATTTGGCTGTGATACCATGCCTGTTCTGTTAACCAGAAGGGCTCACAAAGCGTACCTCATGGCAGCCAAAGGGCGTGTGTGCTTGCCCACAGTGAATCACCTGTGACTCATTAGTGTGACCAGACCTTTTCTTGTGTCAGGGACAGAGTATTCTAATGACGTTTTGCCTATAGAGGTTTGCTGTTATTAGAACTCAAAGTCCCTGCGCTGACATTCTGTGGTCAAGCCAAAGGCATGTATGCGCAGTGAGTATACAGCACATGTACAGTCATAGTGTGTGTTGTTTGATTACTGGGACCAGCGGGATCCATTTTGAATGCCCCTGTATTAGGGTGGCAGACAATGAAGGGTGGATATAGATTCCCCAGACAGTGAAAGTGCACTGACTGCAATGCAATGCATGGGGGATAGAAACACTTAAGTGAAGGAGGATGGAGATAGGGTTCTGCTTAGAAATAAAATGAGGATATTTTTTGCAAATGACTGATGATTAGTTCCTGAGGAACTTCCATTTGGTAGTGTTTGCAGTTTCTGTTGTTCAAGGTAAGGCTGTTTCTATGCAGGGACGGTCCCTTTGTCCGTCCTCGATTAGTGACTCGGTAAAGCTAATATCAGCAACATGAAGAGATCCCGCACTTCAGTGTGCCGTGTTGTTTATACTCCTGCTTGGAGCGAGCTTTCTGCTGTGAGAGTCAACACCTTTAAGGCTGTGTCTGAGGAGCTGCCGGAAAATAACATTTGAAAGAGAACCAACATAACCTGGTTCTGAAACCCTAGGCTTGGAGTCCACATTCTGGTCTGGAAAATGTGCAAAGATTTGGAACCCAAACCACCCTACTCTGTTCCACTTCTAGGTTTTTGTGTGACCAAGGAAGAATGTGTTCCGAAGAGTACTCGGAGGAATTATATGTGACCAGGGCTCGTATCTGCATGACAATCTATCTCCAAGAGGTGAGGGGACATCACCTGAAGTATGCACTTTCTGTCATAAGAGTTGAGTCTACTGAGAGCCTAGAAGCCTTTGTGCCTGTTGAGAGAGGGAAGAGAAGTGCCTACAAAGGAAAGATTGTCTGAGAAAAGAAGCCCACCATATTCCGGGTATGGGCAAAAGCCAGAGAGAGAGCCACTACAAGTGTGCCGGACTAGTAGAGACCCATTTGTGGAAGGAGGTTTCACAGTGTCCCTGAATAGTACTAGTAAACTGCACCAATACCTCTGCAAATATCATGCATTGTGTGTGATCATCAGACTGCTGTGCTGTTGACTTCGGAACCCTCTGTCTACGCCGAGATGGGAGACTTGAAAGGTCCAAAAGCCGAAACTTTTGAAGACCTCTACAAGAGCACCTGCCATACCAGCATCTAATCTGCAGCTGGCCAGGAGAAACCACAACGGCCGAAGGCCATGGCGCTGAGATCTTCAAAACAAGTTCCAAGTGTAGACAGCTACAGCCCTGACAGCTCAAGAGCCGCTGCAGGACTGATGCACTCGTCCATACCGCACCATTCCAGACTGCAACAAGAGCCTGCAGGTAAGCATGGGGCTTGAGAACTGTGAAAGAATTAGAGACCGGGGATATGCAGAATGAATAAAACAAATTAACACAAACTTTTGGGTGCACCTAGCCCTGGACTCTTGTGCCGAATTATTGAATAGTTATTGCTAGACAACTCTGTCAAGCTGTCTTAAAAATCTGTATGAATAGACAATTTAATTCTAAAAAATGTGACACTTGATGCCAATTTGCTGAATCCCATGTCTGCAGAGTGCTGGATATCCAAATACAGTAAGTTTTATCATATTAGATGACTAACACAGCTTGCAACTTTTCCTTTTATCGCTGCTCCAGCAGGAAAGGTGCTGAATGTGCCATGTATTGACAAGGAGTGCTAGTTCTTAAAAACAGGACCACGTGTTAGATGATCGCATCAGTAGGGAAGTCTATGATGCCACATTTCTTCACAATTCATCCCACCTCGTGTGGTAATGTTCTTTAGAGACAAAAGATACTGCTGCAGGGTGAAGAAATCTACTGTACTTGGTAGAAGTAACAAAGCGAGGTGGACTTTGGCCTTCAATGAGAGGCACAGGATCTAGAGGTCTGTAATTCATATCTTACGGGCTGGCAGGTGAAAAAAGAACTGTGACCTTGTTCAAGTATGGACTTTAGAACAAGTCTTGAGAGAGATGAATAGTAAGACTAGTTACATTTTGCTGATAGTCTCCTTGATTAACTTATTCATTTAGTCGTATTCTAGATTACTTTCTTTGCAAAAAAAAAAATACTAAAAAGTATTTGTGTTTGCAAGTTCATGCACATGGCCTCATGTTTTTAGACGGAACATTTAAAAAAAGGGAAAGCTGATTTCCTTGTGAGATGGCGGTTGCGTAGGATGCTCTTGGAGCTGCTCAACAACCCCTGATCTAGTGGGAGGTCCTGGAGATTGGAATGGGATCTACCCCAACAGACTTCGTCTTCCAAAGTTGTGGGGAGCAATCGTGACAGAGCTGGTGCAGTGCCCGATCTGGAATGAGTATGGCAGGATACCGCAAAGTCAACATGTGAATCCTATACTGCAGCATGTGACGGGGTCCCCGATCCAGTCAGGGTGCAGAGCAAAAGAGGGTGCGCTCCCACCAGATAAAAAGGCTGGTAAAGTAGAAGGCGGGCTTATCGCCCAAGGAATTGAGGGGCCCAAGCCAGAGACGGGTCCCAAGCCAGAGACGGGGCCCACTTGGACTATAAAGAAAATAGCATCAGAACAGAAAAGGGCACAGGGACGACTGTTGATGCCGCAACACTGAGCAGTACAGGTAGCGAGAGACCAAGAGACAACATTAAAGTTAACTGCTCAGCAAAAACTGCAACATATACCTGCCAATATATGTGGGAACGTTTTCAGGCCGCCCGCCATGTTAATTCACAGGGAAACTTAACAGGATCATATGAAGCTGCTACAGAGATACATGTGGGACATGTGCAACTCCACTGCCATCAACTAACCGGGGATTTGCTATAAACAAAGTGGGGTGGTATACCGCTTAGCAGAGGCATATATTAAAAGCCCATTGGTGCATGAGTGCTAATACTGCTCAATTCTTTTCTCTGACACAACTAAAGATGAGTACCATGTCCTCAACTTGATAGACCACTCTTTCAGTCCTGAAATGTATCACAAAAATGTAAATATTTACATTTTTGTGATACATTTCAGGACTGAAAGAGTGGTCTATCAAGTTGAGGACATGGTACTCATCTTTAGTTGTGTCAGAGAAAAGAATTGAGCAGTATTGGCACTTGTTTTGTTGTTTATGAACGTGGCGTAGCCTTACTGCGCTTAAGCCGAACCCCTTTTTGTTCTTGACCATTGGTGCATGAGGGTATGTGGAATATCAGCACTGCTACCTAAAATGCAATGAATACATGGAGCAGGCATTAGCTGTTGAGTACCTAAAGGAACCCCTACAACAAGAGATAAAGTCTATGCAGATGCCGTGCTCATGCACATGCCGTGCTCACCTATACACAAGCGACTCCACTCACAGATGTCTTTTGAAACCCGCAACATAAATAAGAGACAGCCAGAAAGAGGCAAACCAGGCAAACATGACACCCAAAACGACCCAGCTGACAAAAAAGGATTTGAAGGAATTGTGGGGGATATAAGAATGGAGACATAGAAAACCTTCCAAGAATTCCTATCAAAACTGTTGTCAGAGATTGGCAAATATATGGTGGAAATCAAACTGGAGCTGTTGATGCCCATGAAAATTTGATGGTGTTTGCACTGTGAATTTGTATTAATGAGCGTTCATTTATGACTGAGATTTTTGATTAACCTATCGAATCTTACCCAGGGTCTGTGGTTTAGTTAATTTGTTCATATCACCTGAACTACTCAACTAATGGTCCATCGACCAAAGGAAGAGTTTTGATCTGTGAAGATTAGTTAGACATTGAATAAAGATTTATTACAAATACATTGAATTCCTAGTGAGTTAACTAATCGAGATTTAAGTGAATTAACAAACTTGACCCCCAGCGAAACAGCCAGGAAATCTGATTATCATATATGGGTAAAATGAAATTATCAGCTGTTTGTGAGGTGTTTGTCCCTGGCTTTCCGTTGGATCACTGGCACCATTAAATTAAGGGGGGTTTGCCTGTCCAAATATGATTCGATTCTACAGTGTGACACATCTATGAATGCAGGTGGAATGCAGGGCTAGGGAAACAGAGTAACACTGTATATTTATTGACAGGGCAGTGGTGTGCTGCTCCTTATGGGACATTACCTGGCTGTCCAAAAAGAGAGACAGAAATCACTCTACATTTCAGAAATCACCAAAACCTCATTATTGTTTAGGGGCCAAGTGGTGCGTATGCATGGCCTTACCACAGCCTTGGGCCCCAACAACCCCATTTTTTCTAACCCAGACTTTTTTCCTCCCACATTGGATGCCATGCAATTTACAAAATGCAAAAGATGGGCTGTTTAACAATACAGGATATGTTCAACAACAACCAGATAAGGTCCTTTATGGATTATAAGCATGCCTTCCATCTTGCTGAAATGGATAGGATGCAATATAAACAAATCAGACACCGGGTCATGAACTCACACATTAGAAGTGAAACACACCTGGTCACATAAGGGTGCCTCCTATAATAAATAGCCCTGCCAAACTAAATGGTAAGCAGAAATGCAGAGGATTCCACCTAAAAAAGGCACCAAAGCATACAATATCGAGACGCAGAGTATAAACTTACTATGACGCTGTACCTGAACGCCGTAGATTGCAACAAATGTACTTTGGACTCGTGTTGGAGATGTGGCATAGTGAAAGGTACGTATTTACATATTCAGTAGGAATGTGTGGGAATTCAGCCATTCTGGGCGGAAATACTTCGACACATTGCCATGATCATGAGAGGGTACTTCCAAAACATTCGTTGGGACTGTTCGGTATGCTAGGGGCACAAAACAATAGGGGATACCAAGATAAACTAGTCACTTTATATTACTTCCCATGAGCGGCTCAACACTCGATCATACTGTATTGGAAGAATCTCCTACAGAGAGGGTCTGAAAGCAGAGTATATGGCTATTGCGCTGGAAAAATTCACATTCCCTCCTGAAAACGGAGTACAAATTTGAGAAAATATGGGCCCTAGTGTTGGAGCATCTTATGAACTTTCCCAATCAACTATAATTAACCCCAAAATGCGAGCCTTGTGGGAAATTTAGGACGTAACCCATAGGACACAAGGAAACTTGAAAACAAAACATAATTTGGAGGCCCGGGCTAGCATCACTGTGGATCATCAGGTCAATCAATCAATCAATCATGCCATTTGTATAGCGCACTACTCACCCGGGAGGGTCTCAAGGCGCTTGGGGGGAGGGGTATGCTACTGCTCGAAAAGCCAGGTCTTGAGTTGTTTCCTGAAGGCGAGATGGTCCTGGGTCAGCCGAAGGTGGATGGGGAGGGAGTTCCAAGTCTTGGCAGCCAGGTAAGAGAAGGATCTTCCTCCGGCGGTGGCTCTTCGGATGCGTGGTACGGCTGCGAGGGCGAGGCTGGTGGACCGTAGCTGGCGGGTGGGCGTGTAGAAGGTCAGGCGGTCGTTGAGGTACTTGGGGCCCAGGTCGTGGAGAGACTTGTGTGCGTGGGTGAGGAGCCGGAACGTGATCCTCTTGTCGACGGGGAGCCAGTGCAGGTTCCTCAGGTGGCTGGAGATGTGGCTGCGTCGGGGGACATCCAGGATGAGTCGGGCGGAGGCGTTCTGGATGCGCTGGAGTCTTTTCTGTAGCTTGGCTGTGGTTCCGGCATAGAGGGCGTTTCCGTAGTCCAGTCGGCTGGTGACGAGTGCCTGGGTGACAGTCTTCCTGGTCTCGGTCGGGTTCCAGCGGAAGATCTTGCGAAGCATACGCAGGGTGTTGAAGCACGATGAGGAGACGGCGTTGACTTGTCTGGTCATCGAGAGGGAGGGGTCCAGGATGAAGCCCAGGTTGCGTGCGTGGTCGGTTGGCTTGGGTGCGGTGCCCAGGGCTGGGGGCCACCAGGAGTCGTCCCAGGCGGAGGGCGAAGATCCCAGGATGAGGACTTCCGTCTTGTCCGAGTTCAGTTTCAGGCGGCTGTCCTTCATCCACTCGGCGACGTCTTTCATCCCTTCGTGAAGGCAGGTTCTGGCGGTGTTGGGGTCTCTGGTGAGGGAGAGGATCAGCTGGGTGTCGTCGGCGTAAGAGATGATGTTGAGGTTGTGCTGGCGTGCGATGGCTGCGAGAGGTTTCATGTAGATGTTGAAGAGGGTGGGGCTGAGTGAAGATCCTTGCGGGACGCCGCAGATGACTCCAGTGGCCTCGGAGCGAAACGGGGGGAGGCGGACTCTTTGTGTTCTTCCGGCGAGGAACGAGATGATCCACTCCAGTGCCTTCTCTTGGATACCGATGTTGCTGAGGCGCTGGACTAGGGTGCGGTGGCAGACCGTGTCGAACGCAGCGGAGAGGTCCAGGAGGATGAGGGCCACTGTTTCCCCCTTGTCGAGCAGGGTCCGGATGTCGTCGGTGGCTGCGATGAGGGCGGTCTCGGTGCTGTGGTTGGCTCTGAAGCCGGACTGCGAGGGGTCGAGGGATCCGTTCGTCTCGAGGAAGGCGGTCAGCTGTCTGTTGACGATCTTCTCGATGACTTTAGCAGGAAAAGGGAGGAGCGAGATGGGGCGGAAGTTTTTGAGATCGGTGGGGTCCGCTGTAGGTTTGTTCAGGAGGGCGCTGATCTCGGCGTGCTTCCAGCTCTCCGGGAAGGTGGCGGTGTTGAAGGAGGCGTTGATGATGTTCCGGAGTTGGGGTGCGATGGTGGAGTCGGCCTTGTTGAAGACGTGGTGTGGGCAGGGGTCGGTCGGTGATCCGGAGTGGATGGTGTTCATCGTGTGGGCTGTGTCTTCGGTGGTCACCGTGGTCCAGGTGCGAAGGGTGGCGGTGGGGGGGTTGGTTCGACGGTTGGGTGCTTGGGTGGGGCGCCGAAGCTGTTGTGGATGTCGGCGATCTTGCGGTGGAAGAACGAGGCGAGGGACTCGCAGAGGTCTTGTGACGGAGTGATGTCGTTGGTGCCGGTGCTGGGATTGGAGAACTCCTTGACGATAGTGAAGAGCTCTTTGCTGTCGTGGGCGTTGTTGTCCAGTCGTTCCTTCAGGGATTTCTTCTTGGTGGTGCGGATGAGCTGGTGGTGCTTGCGGGTAGCGTGTTTGAGGGCGGTCATGTTGTCGGTGGTCCGGTCGAGGAGCCAGGCTTTCTCGAGGGTGCGGCAGGTCTTCTTGGAGTCCTTGAGGTCGTCGGTGAACCAGGATGCCTTCTTGCTTCTGGGTCTGCTGGGAGGGTTCTTTAGTGGCGCGAGGTCGTCGGCGCAGGCGGTCAGCCACTGTAGGAAGTTGCGGGCTGCTTCGTTGGGGTCCGTTGTGTTGGCGGGTGGGCTCTGGCTGAGGGAGGTGGTGAGCTGGTCTGCGGTGATCTTGCTCCAATTCCTGTGAGGTACCTGTTGCGGGTGGTGGTGGGTCATGGATCTTTTGAAGCTGAAGTGGACGCAGCTGTGGTCGGTCCAGTGGAGTCCGGTGGCGTGGCTGAAGGTGATGTACTTGCTGGAAGAGAAGACGGGATCAAGCGTGTGGCCGGCGTAGTGGATGGGGGTGTTGACCAGTTGCTTGAGTCCGAGGTTGGCGAGGTTTTCCAGCAGGGCGGTGGTGTTGCGGTCCTTGTTGTTCTCCAGGTGGAAGCTGAGGACCCCGAGGAGGATGTAGTCGGTGGAGGGGAGGGCGTGCTGGCTGATGAAGTCTGTGATGTCTTCGCTGAATTGTGTGCTTGGTCCCGGGGTTCTGTAGACGAGGGTGCCTCTGAGGGTCGTCTTAGGGTCGGTGTGAATCTGGAAGTGGAGATGTTCGGCTGCGGCGAAGGAGTCGTTGGCGTCGGTCGTGATGCGGATGGTGTTCCTGTGGACGATGGCGATGCCACCTCCGGTCTGGTTGATGCGGTCCCTCCTGATGATCTTGTACCCGTCCGGGATGGCGATGGCGATGTCGGGTGCAGAGGAGGCGTTCATCCAGGTTTCCGTGAGGAAGGCGACGTCCGGTGATGTAGCGTCGAGGAGGTTCCAGAGTTCCACGGCGTGTCTGTGGGCAGAGCGGGTGTTGATCAGGATGCACTTGAGGTGGTTGCTGCTGGTGTTTGTCTTGGCGGGTGCGGGGCAGGTTCGGAGGCAGGTGAACTTGCAGGTGCAGCAGGTGAAGGGTCCGTGGGTGCGTCTCGGGGTTGCTCGGCAGCAGGCGTGGGTCCGGCCGGCATTGAGTGCGTTGAGAGTGGCGGCGTCGTAGGTCAGTCGGGTCGTCTTGCCTCGGCGGGGAGGGCCAGGGGTCCTGGCGCTGGGCGCGGGCCAGGCGCGGACGGGCGCAGACGGGCTTACCTTTGGCGCACCTTCGGTGCTCAATCGGTGCTCCCGCTGCGCGCGTCCGCTGCGCGGTCGCTCTGGGGGCGTCATAAGTAGGGAGCCGGGAGGGAGGAGCAGCTGGGTGGCGGGAGCGGGGCGGCGAATGGAATCACAGGGGGGCGGGGCCGCAGGGAGGCAGCGGCGGGAAATTCCAAGAAGCAGCGGGCAGCGGGAAATTCCCAGGAGCAGCGGGAAATTCCCAGGAGCAGCGGGAAATTCCCAGGAGCAGCGGACAGCGAGCGAAGGAATCTGCAGGCAGGAGGCGGCAAAGGCAGGCAGGAGCGGCAGCAGTGAGTGGGGCGATCAAGCCCTGTGGAGGGCTGAGCGGTAGGTGAGATGTGGTGCCGAGGGGTGAGGAGGAGGGAAGGGTAAGAGGGAATTTATGATTTTGATTTATAGGTTAGTAGTTTATGATTTCTGGAGCTTAGGTTTTTAAGGATGAGGTATCCAGGTATAGAGCTATGTTCATATCCAACAAGCCTCCACTGGTGAAGCTGGCTAAGATGAATGATCTAATATGGTATGGTGGGATGAGTGCTGTTTTGATGGGATAGATATCTTAATTAATGAAACAAAAAAGGAATAAAACGTATTATACAATAAAAAAGTGGAAGCCCCACAGCACATATTCCTTGAAGATGTTTTTGCTTTAATTGCATTAAAATCAGGGGTACAGTAGAGCCTAGAAGAGAACTCAGCAGCTAGGTTCCGCCAGTTTTATTTAAACAATTGAGCATATTTTTGTGTTTGCACCATCAACCACCACCAGGCTGTAGCTGGTGAGAACTGCTGGTTCAAAACTGTGGGCCAAAAGGCCAAAAACCTGCTTGTGTTTGATATTCACTGTCATACAGTGCACAGATAATAACCAGGGGCAAATCACGAGATACCCGCCTCCACAGTTTCTTAGCACAAGCATTGCTTGCTGTCCATGGAACCCTTCAAACTCTGATGCTAGGGCAAGTTCACTGACTGCCAAGAATGTCCTCTGTAGCCATTGAATCTCCATGGGTAGCAAGAGGAAGTAGTCAAGGGTTACTCCTGAAGGGTGATCTAGGGTTGATACAAAGATACAGGTAACACTACAATGGCTGAGCAATAAATACATTACCCAAGCAGTGTTTTAACTTTGATGACTTTCATTCACATAAACAGGTTCAATCGTTTAGTAGAATATATTCTCCTAAGCATTAAGTAACTTTCAACACATGATGCTTGCAATCTAGCTTTTCTAGGCGTGCAGGAGACACTTTAAGGATAAAAGGCATCTGAGGAGATCTATCACAAGCATATCAATAGTGCAGTGCAGGAACGATCTCTGGTGTTGTGGGAAAGTCAAAATGTTCCGTTTAGTCATTAGAGCATAGTCTTTCGTATATGGTCAGAGTCCTTCAACTTGCAATCAGAGAGGATGGAGCTGACAGTGCACTGTCTCAAGTCACTTGGAACATACTATGCGACCACTGTGTATCGTGGGTACTTAACAACCCAGAGCAAAAACTGTGATGGTGGGCTGCAGTCTCTGGGGTGATGCAACCTTTTCGGTCAAATGAGACTGCGCTGAGGAGCCATGCGGCGAGGCGTATAGATCGAAGGTTATGCCCGAAGGTTGGATTCAATTTCAGGGGGAGGATGAACACAATAGGTTTGCTGACCGCAAACAATGATCTATCCTAGAGGTCACTTGAGCTTTTCCCTCTTGCTCCTGGCAGTAGAAAACACAATCTTCTCTGTTAATGAGGCATGAGGAGAAGACCACAAGAGCTCTGCTTGCAGTAAAGTCTTTCTTGTTTTGGGCTTGGCAGTGACAACAGGTTGCGCAGCTGGATCTCTTCATAGCATCTGGGCCTTCACTTACTTGAGCCAGTTTAAAGACTGTTCTCAGAATGGGAGTCACTCTACCTCCTTGAGATCACAGCAGCAGCATACCCTTTGCTCTGTCCTTCGAGCCGTGCCCTAATAGCATAGGAGAGCAGAGACATTTTCTTCCCTTGCTTCCACGGCAGTTGGGGATCAAGGATAAACATGACTACCTGGCTCATAGAGTCCGGTTACAATCCCACAGAGCGAAGTGCTAGCCAAACCAGCCAGTCAGGCATACCACACTCCTTCAAAATGAGGGTGGAAAATATCTGGATCAAGTGCTGCAGGTTCCGTTCAGTCTCTCGGTAATGAACACCCCCCTACTGTTCTTAGTACATGTCCCTGATTTCATGGTGATGTCAATCATCTCATAATTCCACTCCCAATTGTAATTTACTTTCAGATTGACCTCCTACCATACGGGTGCTCTTTCCTGCCTGCAAATGTTGGAATGGTGGTGGGCAGTGAGAACATCTACCAAACCAGTTCACCGGGGCCTGTGGGACACAGCCACAAATGTATGCACTTTTTGTGACATGTATTGCTGTTGTCCTTGGAACCAAAGAAGCCAGATAAAGATGTGAGTTCACTCATTTGCAAAGTACCTCCTCTAAGGGCTTTGACCTTCAGGGGTTAGAGTGGTTGAACATTCAAGGCTTACTCGTGGAAAGTAGTGAGCGGTTTAATACTAAGTTCAGCTAATACATGCATCACTGGTGAAATGGATAAGACTGTATTTACAGCTAATGAAATATGCTCAGTAGCTTCAGGAAGATTTAGGTCACATTCATTACTCGGTATGTATCAAAGTTACTTCATTTGTATTTACGTGTCTATAGGACCTGTGCAAGATTAGAAAAGTGATGGTCTTACTACAGGAGTGGCCTACATGCTACTGCCAAGTGTAGTGCTGGATGAAGCTATCCCTGATCACAGAGCCATGTAGATTACTCAGTTCCACAGGAATCAACAGTTACAGTCTTCAGTGGGGTAAAAAGGGGTGATGTCAGGGACTGACATAAAAGGAGTTTGTAGATTTATTCACTGGATATGAATTCAAAATCAGACACACACTTCTCTTCACAATGTTTCCTGCAGGGGGGAAAAGCCCTGTATAGGTGTATGGGGGGAGGTCTGACAAACACTATGAAGCAATTTACAACCTTAGGTGCTACATACATATGGTGCACCACAACTGTGGGGACCCCACCTCTCGTTTACCCAAGCACTCTCATGCATACCACAGGCAATCAGTAGGAATCAGGGGACACAGCTACGACATAATGCACAGATGTACATATCTGCGACAGCAGGCTGTCTACCTAATGGGTAAGGGTAAACAAAAGCATGCTTCCTGTGACTATTCTTCAGCTTCCATCAACTGTTCATTGTGCATAGATTGATCATGGGGATAGGAGGCATTCATGTTAAAACTAATACAGCTTCCTATGTACCCCTGTCATTCAAAAGAGTTAAAAACTTGCTACTGGGCTTCTGACACAAGTTGCCTCCTCAAGGAAATATACCGGATCGGTATGAATGAAATAAAGAGTAGAAGGTCAAATAGACACTGCAACAGAGACTTCTGATCCTACAGCCCCATTCCTTAGGTGACAGCAGTATCCATGCCCTTGGTTGCAATCTTTTTGGAGGCAAAATAATGTTGAAGGCCACAGTCTGACCAGTTCAAACTGGCCTTATCCAGTTAGGAGACTTTAAAGAGTCCTTTCTGTTTGCACTGAAGAGTTCCCTGATCCAGCCAAATACTCAACAAACTGTGCAGGCTGTGGAAAGAGGGGTGGGTACAACAGGGACAGACAGCTACGTCAACGCCTCTGCTGTCTCACACGGCAACCTATCTTCTTGGAGCTGCACTTACACTGGGGAAGCCCAAATTCTTCACATACATCAAAGCGTGTTACACATATATACAGATACACA
This sequence comes from Lissotriton helveticus, assembly GCF_964261635.1. Taxonomy (NCBI): domain Eukaryota; kingdom Metazoa; phylum Chordata; class Amphibia; order Caudata; family Salamandridae; genus Lissotriton; species Lissotriton helveticus. Next base: position 1,038,589,174 of record NC_136061.1, read on the forward strand.
CTCAGTGAGAGGTGTGGGGAAGTGAGTGGTCTCTGACATGAGAAGTTGCGCGGATTTACCAGGGAAGGGTAGTAGGGTGCCTCCTCAGAGTTGTGTGCAGATAAAACATTTGTTCTAAAACACCTAGAGCTCCAACCAGTGGACTCAAGATGTATCTACTGTGTAGGAAAACCTACAGGAGGAACAGGGCTACTGCTCCAGGGACCTTACTCTGCAATTAACCACCAGACTATAATGTAGATGATTTTCTTAGACCCTTGTTGTATGTGTGGGCATCCATAATTTGACTTTAGAAAGGGTGCTATAGGCTTGGCATTTGCTTCTAGCTACATTAGCATGAGCACCTCCAAATCGAGCTATTGTTTAAGTGTCTAAGCATGGTATATCGCCCTGAGTAATGACCATGCCTTAAAACACTCCAAATTACAGATGAGATCCGGTCTCATAGCACACCGACTTAAAATCCCATGTCTCAGCTTAGGTAGTACACTACAGATACCAGGATGAATTAAGAGACCTGGAACATTCAACTTGTCCTGGGAACATGGTGGTCAAGGATTGTCCTGGACTAAAATGTGTCACAATACCTTTAATCTAGCGATTACCAAACGACAACATCTTGAACCTCCCAAATATTTTAAGGTCCATTAGAGACTCCATTTGCCAGGCAGTCAGTTGCAGTTGATTACAGAAGCCGGTATTGTAAAAAATGCAAACATTAATCATAGGGCTGAAGTGAATTCTGCGGCAGCAGCACACAAAATGTGACCCCCGCTGAGTCTGATGCTATCACAGCATCAAAGTGGCACTCCTACACACTTTCAAGGTAGATTGACTTCAGTCTCTGATAATAGACAATCTTACCAAAAGAGACTTTTTCTGGGATTTGCAAACAAGTGACATTTGAATAACACTCTCGGAAAGAAAGCTAATGCTGCTTTCTGCATCACTTCACTAAAAAGTCCCATACACACTCTATGAAAATATCCTGCCCACACTGAGGGGTCCAATCCCCCATCCACTCAATGGCAACACTTAGCATCTATCCATAGAAAAAATGTTTTCTTGCACCGTTTTCCAATAAAAGGTTTGAGCGTGCAGGACATTGCACCATTTTAATTAGTCACCACTGCAACTTCCCTCTCACTTCGAAATGACATTGATGCAGCTGATAAGCAGCTCTATCCTTTGATCCACATCTAAACCGATTTTTGAGGCATGTTGAGTAATACGGCTGAACGTGCACTAATTAAACGTTGAAGAAAACATTGAAAATAGGCATGAGAAAACCTAGCTACTGCATTGTAAAAGCATGCAGATAAATGTAAAATAAATTAAATTATATTCACATATTAATATAGGTTAATTTATGTTATGAAACTCTTAATCTTACTCTTCATAATATCAATGTGTCTGGAGAACTAATTTAATATGATTTAATTTCTTATGTATGATATTGGAGAGTTCATTCTGAATATCATCATTGTACATGCGGAATTGTGTACCAAACTAGAAAAGAAAAAGTGGTGCTGCTTTGTTATCTTGAATGCCAAGCTTACCAAACTCTCAATATTAAATCTGCGTATATGTGCTAACGTGATCCACTTCAAACGATATTATTTTTTTTAAATTTGAAATACTTTAATACGCTGGTACTCTGAAAATGCAGTAATATGTCATAGTTAAATGTGGGATTTACAATCTGACTACTAATTCATTTTGGGTGCATGTGCATTGAAAGAACAATAGTGCCTTGCTTTTATTTCATGAAATGCGTTTGTTCATTACTTTATATTCTGCACATATTTTAAAGCAAATATATGTGGCCTACATTTTATTCTTTCCTTTTACCGTTTTCTCATCGTGAGAAAGTTTCATAAGCTTGCAATGTGAAACAAAACTGTGTCCGACTAGAAGGGTTCTCACCCGCTCACACTGACCCATTGTTACACAATTGATACTTTGAGAAAAGTTTCAATGAGAACTATTCATTTGAATTTGCTCATGGGCCTACTCCAAATGAAGGTGCGGTATGCACCGAAATGCATTGGAATGAAGAATGATGTATATTAATGCCTAACATGAGCAAACAAGAAATAAATGTGAATTAACATGTGGATTTAAGAATAAAAGAACTTTGAACAATCAAACTATTGGATGAACTATATGATTTAACAAAGCTGGTAGTTCCAGCACACTATACTTATGCCTAGGGTGACACACCTATGATGTAATAGGTGTGCTACTAGTGGATTAATCGTGTACACTCCAGGAGGGGGGTGATACCCTAGAGCACAGTTTAAAACGAACCATAAAAATCAAGGAGCGGTGCACAACCCATTGTCTAGAAGCTATCGGCATATTCCCCCCACAGGGAAGTGGCACGCCCGACAGAAAAGATGCAATATGAGGATATAACTCATTCGACGGATATAAGAGCGGAAACTTTCGCATTCACGGCAGAGGCCAGTGAAAGAATTTATTCATTAATCCAAACGGAAACTACTGAACACACATATATTCGAAACAAGGAACAACATATTAAACATCTACTCTATCTCACAAGAAAGGAGATCAATCAGCGGCTCCATGCAAGCACTATGGTAAAGTATCACAAGGCGCAGCGAATTTCCAGAGGCCTCCGGATTGCCCTAAGACCATCCCTGTGCAAAAATTCCAAACCCTTTACAGACCGTTGGTACGCTATTCTAAACAAATGCAGTTTAGATCTAATATTGCTAATTATAGAAGAATTAGCCAAGATTCTTGAAGATCTCAGACAAGAAATTGAAACCACAACAGAAGAACTTAAAAAAGGAGTTTCAGAAGATGAACTAAAGAAGATATTAGATGACATTAATAGTCAACTTACTCGCCACACCCAAGAGGTGAATGAGAGGAAACTAAGAAAGTATAAAAGAGACACTTTGGACTATAAACTGCAAGAAGTTTATACCTGGGCTGAAATCTATGCCAAACGACGCCAGACCAGAACAGACAATATACATCACAAACTGACACGTCCTCTACAGATAGTGAAAAACCAGCAAATGACACACGAAGAACCTCAAAAACACCCAAACCACAGAACAAAGAAGCACAATCTACACCGGAGACTTTTTTAGTCGAAGGCTCAGAAGAAATAGAAGACCCCGGAGGGGACGCAACAAAACCAAAAGAAAAATCTCTTCCACAAACGAGGAATGTGACTTCGAAGAAGGACAAAAAGAAACATCATTGATTGACCAAGAGAATCTCGTCATAAACATTTCAGATCAGCATCTGAGCTCCATTCAGATAGGTGGAGAAGTGTGGCTCAGGGGTTAGAGGCAGCAGACCCGGAAGCTGAGATCGGTCCTGGACCAGGGTTCAATTCCCCGCCTCGGCGGGGTCTTGGGCTAAACATTCCACGGACTCGATAATTCTCGCCCCGGTGCCTCCTCGACTCACGGGTTCACACTCTGCGACTCTGGGCAATAGCTTGCTTAATCTCCACAACGGCCCCTCGCGGCGGGATGCCTGACTTTCACCTTGTGGATACCCTGCTATCTCGCAGGGGAATACCAGGAAGGGTTCCCTAAGCAAGCGCCGGGAAACCCACTGCGGGTAGCTGTGCGCTATATAAGCTCAACTACATTTACATTTACATTTACATAGAAACGTTACAACGAGGCTTGTCATTTGTACCAACTGCGCGGACTAATCAACTGGAACTAGAAGTGAGCCTCTTTAAACTGACTCGGAAAATGAAACTCCGACACTTTTTTAGGAATGTGGTGACAGATCCCAAACCCAAACAGGAAGATGAACTGAGAGGATTGAAAACCAAGAGCACATACATGCCACCAATATCGCACAAAACCATAGACTTGTTTGAGAATTTATGTAAACAAGAAATAAGCAAGATCAACACGAATAAGAAAAACAAACAACGGAATATGTCTAACAAAGAGTTTGGGGTCATAGAAAGCATAGCGAAAAACGAGAAGATAATTTGTCAAAAAGCAGATAAGGGAGGAGCGATGGTGATTCTTAACACAGCATTCTATGAAAAGACAGTTAAAGAACATTTAGAGGATCCGAACATATACATGGAAATCCAAGCAAACCCCACGGAAGAAATGAGAAAGATTCTACAAGGCATTCTGAGGAAAGCAGTGGACAATGGCACAAGAACAACATGTCTACCATAATGAAGAATGGGCCACACACCTCATCATGTATGTGAGGTTTATAGACGATATCTTTTTGATATGGAAAGGCACAGAAAAGTCATTAAAACAACAGTTGGAGATCCTGGACACTAAAAACGACAGAATTGGATTCACATGGTACATAAGTAAGGATCTCATACAATTTCTGGATGTAGAGATCACAAAAACAGGCAAAAAATTCAGCACCAATATATACTGTAAACCTACTGACAGAAATAATCTTTTACAATATAAAAGTCACCATCCACAATCATTAAAGACTCATCTACCCTACTCTCAATTTCTTAGGGTCAAAAGGCTGGTATCTGAAGAAGAAACTTGTCAACAACAGTTAGACACAATGGCCAAAAGGTTTGAATCCCGAGGATATCCGGAAAAAATTATCAAAGAATCAAGGGAAAGAACACAAAGACAAACAAGGACTGAGCTACTAACAGCGAAACCAAAAATTAAGGAACAAAGAATCACGTGTGTAAGTAAATATTCCAACGTTAGCGCAGATTTCAAAAGAATTATCCGCAAAAATTGGCAGATGGTCAAATTGGAGCCAGACTTTAAAGGAATATTCCATAAGGAACCACTGTTCGCTTTCACCAGAGGGAAAAATATGGGTGAATTATTGAAAACTCCCAAATGCACGACAAACAAACAGACATTCAAAGGAACAGTACCGTGTTTAAATTGTGGCAATTGCCATAACATAATGAGGGGTGCAAGCATGACCCACCCTATGAAAGGATATAAAATTCCCTTAAACCTTAATGCGACATGCGATATAACCAACATCGTATACTTGTTGAAATGCCCATGTGGATATGGGTATGTAGGGCACACAGAGAGGAAACTTAAGACTCGTTTGAACGAACATAAAAGCAACATAAGAACAGGGCTATTGAAATCAACAGTGGCAGCGCATTTTATGGATAAACAGCATAACGTAAGCCAATTGCGGGCTTGCGTGTTGGAAATAGTTCCTAAAAAAGAAGGACCCTTGAATAAAAAATCCCTCCTACAGAGGGAAAACCATTGGATTTATCACTTGTGTACCCTTAAGCCGAATGGGCTAAATGAAAGAATGGAATTTACATGCTATTTGTAACATATAGAGCCAATGTTGTATTGTGAGTTTACAAGTAACTGATCAGTAACAGCTCTCATATTGAAATCGTAATTCATTATGACCAAAATTTATGCAGGCATACACAATGATTGTTAGAATTAACATTTGCCAGTTTTTATAGTGCAGGACCCGCTAGATTGATGCGCCGCTAGCGAATGCACAGAGCCTGGGGTTAACGTGACAAGTCACAGCGCTTTGCGCGTTTATAAAGTTCGTCTAAAGCAGTTTTAAAAAAAAGTCGAGACACCTTTGATGTACGCATGCGCGAATCTCGCGTTTGAACAAACATCGTTCTAGCAAGCGGAGCGGAGCGGAGCGGAGCGGCTTCGCGTAGCAGATTCAAGTCTCTATGAGCTGGGATTATGGTGAGATGCGAACACCGGGTGCAGGCATCTGACAACGGCCGGCCGAGTGTAAACATAGAACTCATACTCTAAAAACAGAAAGCCCACGCGGGCAGCAGTTAACAGCGTAACGGTTAGTAAGACGAACAAGCGATGATTTAGTAGGATCATAGACTAACCGACAGCCAGAACTTGAAGGTTATAAACACAGCGGTTGTAACACTGGATGCACAATGAAGATATTTTAACATAGAAATGTCGAAGAGTATGTACAGTATCTAATAAGCACGTTGATGAAATAAGTTATCAAGTGAGATAGAATGGAATTTTATGATTACATAGTGTGTTATTTGTTTAATTTTCAGGCGTTCCCTGATGAAGGTGCGGTATGCACCGAAATGCATTGGAATGAGGAATGATGTATATTAACGCCTAACATGAGCAAACAAGAAATAAATGTGAATTAACATGTGGATTTAAGAATAAAAGAACTTTGAACAATCAAACTATTGGATGAACTATATGATTTAACAAAGCTGGTAGTTCCAGCACACTATACTTGTGCCTAGGGTGACACACCTATGATGTAATAGGTGTGCTACTAGTGCATTAATCGTGTACACTCCAGGAGGGGGGTGATACCCTAGAGCACAGTTTAAAACGAACCATAAAAATCAAGGAGCGGTGCACAACCAATTGTCTAGAACCTACTCCAAATGGATCATTGTTTGTGGAGTTTACATATACCGGATGATTTGACAATTTACATGAACTGCAGAACATCTGTCCTATAAAATGAGTCTTCCTTATGTCTCATAACAACGATCCTATACAAACTGACCAATGGACTGAGTGGTTTGACACAATGATGTAATCAAGTAGGTGTCACCACCGGAAGTAAAGGATTATATTATACATTGATCAAAAGGAGAAGGAGATTGATTGACGCCTGAGGGTGACACTCGAGAGGACTCTTTTCCCTGAATCGAGCAAGACCGGATCTCAGAGCCAGCCGCTGAGAACTTTGCAGATTTCCTATTTTTCCCTTTCGGCTGACATTCCTGAACTTTTCCTTATGGGACACTGCCTTTAGCTGAATTGGGTTATGCTGAACTTACCCAAGCTGCTTGTCACCCTGTGGCAAGCTTAAGCTATTCAGAAATGCCCTGTGTTCTTTAAATCTTTAATGTTAATCAATAATGCACCCGACTTTGATTACTTGATAAAATTTAACGATAACTAAACTGAAGACTCTGTCTGTCATGATTGATCCCTTAATTTGATTGTGCATTTTCAACTGATTTATTAATTACAGGAAGTGATCGATATAGAGAAATCTCCGAATACCAGATACTAATGTTATTGTTCTGCATCGCCCTAACAGAATGATTGGTTTGTATGATTTGGGCCCAACTGAATTTATTCAGGAGATTCAGACTAGCCTTGAGAGTCATATATATTAATTTGATTAGTAGCCTGTAAATGGTTGTTCAACTCCTGGTCCTCGTTGGATAACCTGACAATGAATCCTTTATGTCCAGCCCCTCATTGGCACAATATAAGGTCCATCGGAGGGCCAAGTGAGTGTCATAAGAGATAGTGATAAGAAGCTAAATTATTAAAGATAAAAGCAACCAGTAACGCTGGACCGACATACGTCCCTATTCTATGAATACTGTAGCATACTTATGCATTTGTAGTATTTGCAGACCTTACACAGTCTCCTGCATCAATATACCTATCCCTTTGATGTGTCAATACAACTGGGTTGCCTCTGCATGAGACTAATCGTTCCCTCGTTCTCCCAAATCCTTCTTAACCGGTCGAGGTTCAGTGCAACGAAACACATGACGGAACTATTTGATTTTGTTTTCAATACATACCTGGATATTCTTTATCTTAATGAAAGGTGACCAAAACATCATCCCCAATCAGGTTATCCATGAGCCTTTGCCCTGAACAACATACTTCCCAGATTGGGCACCCCATGATTGCATCTGGGTATGACATAGCCATTTTCACAAAGAAGTGGATCACAGGGGCTCTGGGTACTGCTCACTGCCCACTAGGTGGGGAGCATATCATTCTAAAATGCTTACTCTTCCCCATTTGTTTATATAAATGTATACATACCATCCTTCAGGATATAATGTTGTATTTGTAGCTTAAACTGTAGATATGGCTTTCTCTCTTATTTTGGCAGGACACCCCATCCGAAGGGTTTGTCCTCCTCTATTTAAAAGGGTGTTGGAAGGATCTGCAACAGCCTACACTAAGCGCTCTAGAGCAAAGGGGTTCAAGGTCCAAAGACAAAGTGGCCCTCCTACTACTTGAGTTAGTATTTCTTCTGAGTCACAATGATAAAGTTGGAATAAGAGCTGGAGACGGTAACAGATTTTTGACTGAAGCTAATCATCCTCTTTACATAGAATGTAATCTGCTTTTGCATTTCCCTTTCATGAAATGTGGTTGGTAAAACGGTGTGGATGCAGAAAACCATCCGCACAGTGCACTCTTTAAAAAAAATGTTTTTTAATAATTTTAAATTGGGTTTTTTAGAATGCACAATGTACGAGGTCATGACAATCAATTCATATAGTAACTTCACCAAGACAAAATCAATGACAGAGAGTAACAAGTCAGCATCTAAATCAGAAGCGTCAAAGAGCTTGTGAGGGTTGGGTAAGTCTATGGCCTATAGACAAAAAAATTATTGTCAGATAAAACAGTGTATGACAGGCCGTGCCTTATGCTAAAATGTAGCAAAATGGGTGAGGGAGGGATTTGGGTGGGGGCAGTGGGGGTTGGGAGAATGCCCTGGCAGGTAGGATAGGGATAAAGAATCTGAGGATGTAGGGTGATGGAGGGGGCCGGAGGAGCCAAACAGCAATATTGTCAAAAAGGAAACACACCTGGGCAGTGATTACAAATTTTAAAAGGAATTGTACCCTTTTATTTATCTAGCACGTTCACACTTTATTGGAAAACAAAGTTCCTGGCTCTAAGGATGGGTGAATGGCCTTTTTTAAACAACCCCCAAGAATAGCGCCGACCAGCTAATCACACCCAATGCAGGCTGTGCGGCTACCATACTGAAGGAATGGAACACATAGTTTGCCTATGTCCCGCAACGCTCACTGTCAGACGACTTCTACTGCGAGGTGAATAGATTAGGCTCGGAATTCGATCATGCCGCCAAGCCTTAATAGAAGCCTTAAACCCGGACAACACGAAGCTGAATATCGGGTTAACAAAACTTGTCACCAAGGTGCAAAAACTGCTGGAAGTCATTGACGCTTCCAACCACTCCCCATTATGGCCGTGTGGCACTCCATCCCTGGGTCAAGTAACTGCTTTCCAACCACCATCAATCTGCTGACCCCAACCTGGTACCCGAGTCGATCACTAACTGCCAAGACGCTGAAGTAAAATATAAATTTTGTATCTTTTTGCAATTTTATACAGTGCTTTTTTTAAGAATATGCTGCAAGCATTTTTATATTGTAAGGGTTTTAATTAACCAACAATAAAGTTCTTATACACTCAAAATGACAGAGAGTAACAAGTCAGCATCTAACTCAGAAGCGTCAAAGAGCTTGTGAGGGTTGGGTAAGTCTATGGCCTATAGACCAAAAATAATACGAAGTGTTATTGTCAGATAACACAGTGTATTTCAGGCCGTGCATAAGGAAGCTAAACTGTAGCATACTGGGCGGGGGGAGGGATTTGGGAGGGGGGCAGTGGGGGTTGGGAGAATGCCATGGCAGGTAGGATAGGGATAAAGAATCTGAGGATGTAGGGTGATGGAGGTGGTCGGAGGAGCCATACAGCAAGACTAAATAGAGTAATGGTGTTCGTCGGTATGGTGTGGGAAGTATATGGCTCCGGCATAGTGCTGAGGAGGAGGGTCAAAGAATCCTCCCATATCTAAGTCACAGAGCGTGAGTGAAGCGAACTGAACTGGGCTCTTGCATCACATGCATTATAATATGGAGTTGGGAAGGGGTGAGCACGGAAACACTTGGGAACAGCTCAAGCAGTGGACTCATTGTGCGATTCTGACAATTTAGAAAATAAACCTGTCCAAGTTGGGGGCTGTCAAATGGCAATAAAGACCCTTGGTCTCCTCACTGCGTAAGGTCATTGCTACAGCCTCAGCTCATAGGTCCAAGGCCCGCCACCATGTCCCAGTGAACAGGGGAATAGGGTTTTTCAACTGCATGGTAAGGGTGCGCTCACACAGTGTACGCTATAAGCAGCAAACCAATCTAGTCAGGAATGCTTAGGATGGAAACATGAACATATTCCTTAAAAAAATTAAATTAACCTTGTAGGAAGAAAAGGCAGTTAGGAAGATGTTTTGTGCACTACAAAACACATATAAATAAATGAAAATCGTGTGAAGCTTCTAGTAAGCCTTAGCAGATTCCAGTATCTGTAATGAAGTAAAGCGGCAGTCCTTTCACGTAGCTTACTAACTCACCACATCCCACGATTCCTCCAACATGATGCTTTTCAGCAAAGCCCCAGTCTCGTTGCAGTAGAAACCAATTTCAGCTCTTCCCTCGTTTTCTGTCTGTGTGACTGCCACAACAGAAAGCAAGTCAAGCTCATCCTCATAGTCCACAATCTTGAATGTCTGGAAGACAAAACACCTACATAAGAAGAATTCTTCTTCTTACAACACAAAAGCAAGCACACAGCTCTTAAAATGTCCTAATAAAGGTAAATGTCTATAATCAGTACAGTGAGAGACAGTGAGCAGGAAGATGCATCACAAGGTTGTGGATTGAACTGTATGTACACAGAAATGCCAAAGCTTCCAGAGAAGTTGTTGTACGAAAAGATGTATTACATAAACAAGATCTAATCAGTTAGACCATAGCGGCTTCTCGCACAAATTAAAATGCTCAATAGCTATTTGCAATTATGCAAAGCAGAAAGATAACATCTAGGCAGTCCCAGGCTTAGGTCAGGATCATTCATCATTCAGGAATATTTCTACACCTACCTTCCTCAGATACCTGTATTCTGGCAAAACCTTTGAGAATTGAACGTTCCTGAGAAGAAAATAGGTGAGGGGGCTGTTTTTAATTTATTTCATGTGGGCTTGAATCCTACTTTACTAATTCAAAAGCTGTAACACTGCCAGGAATGGGAAACGTTTGTGTCATGTTCTTGCTCAGTGAGGAAGGTACATCTCTAATCTAATGCTGCTAGACTCTGCCAGGAAACAGACTTTTCAGACAGGGAAATATATAGTGTGCGTAGTCTGCCAGTGTCTTCCACTCAAAATGATGTCCACCTAAAATCAGAACTCTTTCTGTTTTCCATTACGAGTAAGCAACACAATATCAATACTGTATGGGGGGAAATTGGGAAAAAAACACTGTAGAAACAACAGTCTCCGCTGTTATTTCCCAAAAATTGGAGTTAGGCATCCCTGTAGATTCAGTAATTGTCAGATGCTGTAATTCTAATTTTTTTTTACCTCGATATTTGCAATGGGGGCCTCTGGGTGCAAGGAAAACATGTAAAACGTGCAGCAATTGGATTACTGCACTTTTATCATGTGACCTTTATTTAGAGCCCTGCAGTAGTATGTAATGCTTAGTTGCAGTTGTTGTGTATTTTAAATAGAAAAAATGTATATATATATATATATATATATATATATATATATATATATATATATATATACACACACACACACACACACACACATTTATACATACCTTATATGTGTGGTAAAGGCATGAGTGGTAATTTCCGCGCAAAGGCGGTTTCTCCTCGAAAGGTTAGCAGAAATCATCAAATAACTTTATTTCAGTACCAGAGCTGTCTGGCCCAGGTGGCAACTACAAGTGTGAGAATCTGAGACACTTGTTGCATCTTACCGACCACGAAGGAGTGGGAAAAGTGTAAGCGAAGATTACTGTCCAGTGCATCCATAGTCATTTGCCAACTGATTGTTGGGGTGGGAACCTGGAGGCAAAGTCTGGACATTTTGCGTTCCCAGGGTTGGCAAACATGTCTATATGCGGCGTGATTCAATGCTGAAAGAAATGGAGTAGAACCTGTGGTGGGAGTTCTCACTGGCATCCTGCTGAGCAGATCAGCCAGGTTGTACGTCCTGATCTGGTGATAACTATAGGTGACTGTAAATGTTTGCAACAATATAGCCAAAGGACAATCCTTTTTTTCTTTAAGTAGAAGGCTAGTTGTAAACTCCTGGTGGGACTGGATTCTGGTCCGAGGAAGTAACAGAGTGTACCAAGGACAAGTTCAGAAAGAAACAGCGAACGCATGCTGGGAATTTCGGTAGCCTTTATAATAACAATCTTTATTTTCAAACCTTTTACCCAAGTTTGCCTGTATATTGAGTAGAATAGTAATCAAATAGAGCAATTGCATTACCAGCAACTCAACTTCAAGCACCTGCGCGCATGTGCAATAGAGGGTAAATCCTATGCATTGTTTGGTGACTTGTTGGAGCTGATTCTAGATCAATGAGCTGGCTAACTTGCATCACAGAATCAAGAGGGGTTGAAAATGAAAGACACAATGACTAGTGAATTCCTGTTATACATTACTCAAAATGACAGTATGTATCATGGATTTCAGCAATTCAAAGCATAAAGACCTATGTGTTAAAAGATAGTGGGCAAGTGAACACTTAATGTGTTGTGTAAATCTTAACTGAACTGATCGTGGCTAAGAAACACCTGCCATTGATCATTGTTGTTTTCCTTAACTTAAAACAACATTAAATGACGAGAAATATTTAATTAGGCAAGAAACTCTTCGAAAAAAAAACCATATGAGCCATGAAGCGCAAAATGTTTTTAAAAAAGCAATGGGAGTAATTGTTATAGGGAAAAAGTGGAAGCTGTTTTGGAAAAAAAAGCCCCACGTACCACCGGTACTGCAAGAATTGATGAACAATGGAAATTAGGTATTACAGCGTGTTTCTTGGCGGCATGCTGGAGAAATGTATTCAATTATTTGGTTTACCGATGTTACAGTATACTTACTACATGGATGTTAAATTACCTCTTGTTCTGGGTCATCGTCAAGTTGGTTGAAGCGTCTTTTTACCACACGGCCTGAAGCAGTCACTGTTATATGGCTGTTCTCCTTTAGAAATAGAAAATTAAAAAAGTAACTTAATTGACTCTTAGTAATAAATATTAGCAATAGCTAAAAACATTTAATTGCAAATCTTCATTGCCATGTATAGAGACCGAATTCATTTGTTAGTTTTACGATACTTAGGACCTGATTTAAATCTTGGCGAAGAGGTTACTCCGTCACAATAGTGACAGATAGCCCGTCTGCCTAAATATAAATCCCATAGGATATAATGGGATTTATAATTTGGAGGACAGCATATCCGTCCCTATTGTGCCAGAGTAACCCATCTGCCAAAATCTAAATTAGCCCTAAGATTTTAATACAACATTGGAATGTTGAGCGCTCCACAGAAAAAAAATGGAGTGCTCTGGGCTTCTAATGGCCGGAAAAAGCCAGTAGCATCAACATTCTATTTAACAGAGGCCTCACGAAGCCCGAGGGGATTTCAACCCCCCTTTGGCTCTGTGAGGTATTTGTTTTACAAATGAGAACATTCGGCCCTCTAGGGGCGGAATGTTCTAATAGCCTTAGAGCCCTCTGTAGCGGGCTCTACCGGCTTAAAATGCCCGCTCCCTTGTTAAAGGCCCTCACCTTAGGCTCGTGCCTTCAACGCTGGAGCGGTCCTTTAATGGCCGGTAGAGCTAAGGCTATAATGAATAATTTGCACACAAGAAAAGGAAACAAGTAGTTAAAGTGAAATAGCAAAGGAATTGAGGAGTTGAGAGAGGGGAAAAGTAAAAAATGGGGATATGTGGTAAATGGGTGACAAAAGAACATCTTTTCTACTATGAGTGGAGAACATAAGTAAAATTTACAAAGGAAACATACGTACGTTTAAAAATAAAAAAAGTTTAAAAAAAACAGATAAGCTGGAAACATGATCTCTAGTGAAAGGGAGTGAGAGTAAATGGGGAAGGGCGAAACATGGTTAAACAAGTGTAAATGTCAGGCATATGTTCACACGCCTGTTTTGCCCCTACCTGAGCGTTTGTTATTGCCAGATTTATGTTTTGCTTTAGAGCATGTAAACATGACGTTTGTCCAAATTCTCAGATGAGTTCTTTTTTTAAATTCAAAGGCAGTACACGTTCAAAGGGTCGCTCATTTTTAGAACATCTGTTGTTTTGGTTATTGCCTCAAAATGGTCTGCCAGTAGGTTCCTAGATATTTCCTTGTAATGTTAGATGCAGGATACTTTCATTACTCTATCAACTATACTCTTTTATATGCCTGATTCTAGTCCCTGTAGAAGAAGACATGGTGCAGATCTTGGTTCTGTCTTTGATGAGAGAGGCAACGTGCTTATTGTATGTTTTTCTTTTGCACAATTCAAGAGTATTGAAGCCTTTCGATGGTGCATAATTACAGAGATGGGTGATGTAAAGCTTTATAAAATGTACTACCCTAAAGATAGACATTAAGGAATTTTTTAAGCTCTCCCAGGTTTGCTCCTTCATTTTTACGTCGTTGAGAAAGAAGAACCAAACAATAAATAATACTGAATTATTTTTAACTACTTGCAATTGCTCTAGACGCATTTCATTGATTTTTTTGTTGGCTCAATGAGCTCCCACAGGAATGCATCTAGTGTGTTCACTCATAGTGGCTTTATAGGTCTCGCCTCTGAGGGAGCATGTGCTGTCACTTGCGATGAGGTGCTATTTCATTAAAAAATAATCTCTAAAATGGGGGGTTTTTTGACCGCCCATATCTTACCTTTGGTTGGCGTCATTCTTACTCTCATTTTCTTCCTTTTCATAGGTGACCGTGTGTCAACATGGTTCGGATTCACTGGGCTTCACTAGGTCTTCATGTTTTTGTTGTCTTCCCTAGAGCATGGACCAAGTACTAATTGAGTTCTTGATTAATGTTCTTCTGTGGCACTTGCACTCAGGTTGTGGTACTTTATTTTTTGCTTTTACTTTCAAGACAACTTGAAACCATCAAAGTTGAAGCTCCGGCTTCCCGGTATTTCCAAGAGCTGAATGCAAACAATACCCGAAACTTACATTATGGCTGTTCGTTGCTTTAATTGATGATGAAGTTGTAAACATTCTCCCTTTGTTTAGGACTTGTGCCATACAGTATGCGTTTTTCTGAATTACAGTTTACTGTCTGTCACATTACTCATTTCCTTGCTATAATTTAGAGGATGTTTTATTCATCATCAAAGATTTTAAAAGGTTTATGTTTCACCCTTTCCTCTCTTTCCCTCTACTCACCGCCTAACCCTAAACTCAACCCTATTTCCCTTTGCTTCTACCCACCTCTGAACCCAAAATTCATCCCAACCTCCCTTTATCTCAACCCATGCCCTCAAATCACCTTTAACTTCCTTTACCTCTCCCTAAATCTTAAAATCACTGTTATCTCTCTTTACCCATCCCTGAACCATAAATTCAACACTCTTTACCGCTACCCAACACTGAACCCTAAAATCACCCTTCTTTATTTCTACGTACCCCAGAACCTTAAATTCACCCTTATCTCCATTTACCTCTACCCATCAGATACCTAAAATCACTGTTACCTCCCTTTATCTCAGCCCACTCCTTTACCCTAGAAATTACCCTGACCTCTAAATCTACCCACCCTTGAACTCTCAAATCACATTTTAGTACATTAATATATAAAGTATGCTATTTAAACAAAAAATACTTCCTTGCATGGTAAAGTAATGCGAGGTAAAGGTATAGGTACTTAACTGACTGGTCCTTACCTGTGTGGTTAATGCTGCCGCTTCCGCTCAGGCAGGACACAGTCACAACCCATCTTTAAACACTCTTTAAACACTCTCCTACTGTCACACCAGCACCCATAAATATGTTGGGGGTACTGTTGGTTGTGTTATCCACTTCAGTAAGTTTGGTGGGCACCTTCATCTCTTTGACAGTTTGCACTCTACCTCCCTCCCCACGCCATATACTTTAGGTCTAGCCTGAGACCGAGCATGCACTATCGCTTCAAAGACATTTTGTTTACTTACAGGGGACTTAGAGCCCGCCCACTGCTTTCCACTGGTTGGCTTCATCGTCTCTCTCATGTCTTTGCTTCTCTTAGGTCAGTGAATGCTGGCTTCACTTCCTTTTTAGGTCTCTTCTAAGCGGTGCTTGGGCTGTCTCTTCGAGACATGCTGTATTCAGGATTTGGGCATAAAGCTCCACCCACTTTCCACCTATCTTTTTAATTGGCTCCTTTCCCTGTCCTTTGTAAATGGCGGCTTTTCTTTGGTCAATAGGCTTTGTAGTCCTTCCTTAGTACCGCCTTGTCTCTTCTTGTAACCTCCAATGAGGACACCTCCTGTTACATGCGTTGTTACTACCCATGTTTAAATGACAGCCTCAAGGCACTATTTTCTTAAAAGCCTTCAGGCAAGACACACTCTTGGTACTAAGCTAGGCTGGCAGTCGTTACTTCGCTTACTAAAACATCTCACATTTATATGAGACTGTCTATAAATTTCCCTTCATCAGCTCCACACAGAGTACAACCTAATCCGAAATTAATGTAATAATTCTTTTGTCACATTTCAAAGCTACTAATTGTATATTAGACATAGCTATTTGAATGTACTCGTAGTACTCTCTTGCATGTAATGCATTAAGGGTAGGGTGGATCTACCATATCTTCAGCAGGGTGCAGTACCATATCTGACCAAAAGAGGTCCACAGTGCTGGTACCCTGATCACTAGGGTCCTCTAGGAGCAGTGTGCTGTACTACACCTAGACAAGCAGTGTGGGTGCCTTGCACACTAGGGACCTCTAGGAGCAGCTTGGGGTACTGCACAGAGACATGCAGTGCTGGTGCCTTCCTCACTAGGGACCTCTATGGGCGGCTTTCGGTACTGCATCTAGACATGCAGTGCTGGTGCCTTGCTCACTAGGGACCTCTAGGAACAGCTTGCTGTACTGCACCGAGGCATGCAGTGCTGGTGCCTTGTTCTCTAGGGACCTCTAGGAGCAGCTTGCGGCACTGCACCAAGACATGCAGTGCTGGTGCCTTGCTCACTAGGGACCTCTAGGAGCAGCTTGCAGTACTGCACCTAGACATGCAGAGCTGGTGCCTTGATCACTAGGGACCTCTAGGAGCAGCTTGTGGTACAGCACCTAGACATGCAGTGCTGGTGCCTGGCTCACTAGGGATCTCTACAAGCAGCTTGTTGTACTGTACCCAGACATGCAGTGCTGGTGCCTTGCTCACTAGGGACCTCTAGGAGCAGCTTGCAGTACTGCACCAAGACATACAATGCTGGAGCCTTGCTCATTGGGTCCTCTAGGAGCAGCTAGCGGTATTGCACTGAGAGATAAAATGCTGGTTCCTGGCTCACTACGCAAGCATTTGCAATGCACTAGGTCTCACATTTTTGAAAGTATGAGCTATTGACGTTGCATTATTATTTGCAATGCCAATACCCCCAAACTATCAGTAATGCGAGACCTATTGCTTTGCAAATGCTTGTTGTATGCTTGTTCCTGCTCTGAAGCATGGCCAAAGTATTACTTCCATTGACCAGTGTTCTTCTATTGCTCGCCGCTTTCAGAGGTACTTTTTTCTCTTTTACTTGCACTCCCTTCATCCTTTCCCCTCCCACATTGTTGCTTGCCCCACGCCCTCTTGCATTTTAGCATGTCCAGTCTGCCCTGCACTCTCCTTGCTTGCCCTGTCTGCCCCACCTACTTCCCTCCTTTCTCGCTTGTCCCCTCCTGTCCCACCAGAGAAACAAGCATTTGCAATGCAATAGGTCTCGCATTTACGCAAGTTTAAGCTATTGTCATTGTAAATGACAAAGCCTTTTATGTATGTTTTAAAAACCAAAACTTAAAAAAGGCATTGTCATTTACAATACCAATAGCTCAAACTCGCGTAAATGCGAGACCTATTGCACTGCAAATGCTTGTACTTCCTGTATGGGAGAATGGAAAGCTTCCAGCGCGCTGCTCCCCATCCCTGTGCAGCCGCGGCGGCTCTGAGCATGGACTGAGCCTCCTCGTGCTCCGCGTGCCTCTCACTATGCGCCTCGCAGGGACCTGGGCAGAGCGGTCTGCATGAGGAGCCGCCGGTGGCTGGGAAGAAGCCCATCCACTGCGCCTCCTTCCCGGGCGCCCCAGGTTCGGAGATTCCAGCAAGTGAGCAACCCTTGCTGACCTGCGCCAGGCCCAGCACCGCCGCGCCGGGACAGGATTTTTTTGTGGCTTTTGACCTTTTTAACTTTTCTTTGCTGGCTGCGGGGGCGGCGGAACGAAATCAACAAGTTTTCTTTCAATGTGCATTTTGTCATGCTGAGATTCCTGGAACCGTGTTGGTGGATCTTTTTCTTGAAGATAACGACCTCGGTGTTCCATTATGTGCTGTGCTTTCCCAGTAAGGAAGGAGCCCAGTAAGGAAGGTTCCTTGGGAGACTCTGTGACTGGGAAGGAGCAAGGGTGGTGGGAAATATTCCCCAAGTGTAACACTTATGTCGGGGAGGGGTGAAGGGTTGGGGACACTGTGCAGCGGATTATACCCAGAGGACAAAACTGTGTGTTTGGGAGGATAGGGTGTCCCTGGTCCATCCTCCCCCTCCCCCCCTTCCCATTGAAGGGGTAGAAGCAGCATCTAGTGGTAGAGAGGAAAGAGGGGAGGCCCTCCGCTCTTTGGAAGAGGGGACGGTTCCTCGTCGCTGAGAAGTGTCCTGCTGCTGCCTGCAAAGGGGCAGAGCGGACCTGGGAACTAATCATGCCTTTAAACAAGCAGTCTCCGCATTAAAGCGTGGTGCGTGTTCTGCTGAAACGCTGTAGAAATTGAAAATTGAAAATTGAAAGATCACCGTGATAGAAAAAAAAGAATTAATCTCTATTACAGGAAGCCATTATCCAAGCCAACATTACTATATGATTCTAAAGTCACAAGCAAACACCAATTCCAAGTATCCAATGTTATTTATCGGGCAAACACACAGTTACTACATTCACAAAACACTAAATTTAAAATCAGGGAACTCCGCTATACAGTCAGAGTCTACCTATGACAATCCTTTTTAAAATAAAATGAGAAGTTTTGTTTGAAAAACAGGATATAATGTTTAAGTCCTGTCGATTGTTAGACCTCCATTGGTTTATATAAGTCACCTTGTCCATTTCAAATAATGCAACCGTAATTGTAGAGGTATCTTTCAGATGTTCCTCTTGTATGGGCTAGGGAATTTACAGTCTCTGTTCGATAAAGCAGTAAACTTTCACTCCATGATTTTTAATGGTTTTGGCTTTCCCTTTCAAGACTGGTGGGTGAATATCTGACTGCCTCAAGGTGTGTGAGTTGAGTATTGGAATATAAGGAGTTATTGTTTTTCTCTAAGATTATTAGTACCCTGTCTCTTGGAGTAGAGGGGTCTCACTCGTTTTCTTCTGCAATATTCAATAGTCCTTAGCAGTCCATAAAGAAGGTAGTCCAATACAAATACACACAAGGGGGAACAACAGAACCATCAAACATCAGTAGTGTGTGTCCCAAATACATCCACACTGTAATGATAATTAATGATCACACAGTAATGATGGCTTGGATATGACATCCTGTAATAGAGATTAATTTATGTTGTCTCTATTAGAGGGATCTTTCAATTTTTTCCCCACTTATTACCATGTTTATATGTGCTATATCTTTTGCCCAGGTGTGGTGGGATCAGTGGGGCAAACCCCTAGATTGTGGGGCTCCAATACACATCTAGGCTTAGTGACAGCTACATTTGTGCATTCCCTCTAGACAACCACAACACAGGCTACTCAACTGCATCTGCATTCACCTGCATACCGATGGGTCATCCTGTGCAGGTAGGAGGAAAGGAGGTAGCACTTCACTCTAACAGGTAGTCTTCTGTCTCCACACAAAGGGCTCATTTGCCCCCATAGCTAGGCTGACAGACCGCAAGTGTTCCCTAAAACTCAAAACCACAAAACACTGACTCAATTGTACTTTTGTATGGTCATAACCTAAGAAAGGCTTATTTTTACCTGGATTTGAAAATGTGCACAGCCTGTAAAATATTCCCTGTATTTTTATTGTTTTGGTCTCGTTTTAATCAGATAAATATTGCTAATTTTTCTAACCCCTCCGTGGGGGTGGGGAGGTGTGGGGGTGTGTGTTAGTGTGTGTGGGTGTGAATGTGGGTGTGTGTGGGCTTTGATTTTGAACAAATACTGAACACATTGCCTCTTTTGGTAATCCTGCCTGCTTTGTGCCAAGCTACTATAGGGGATGCACATGTTATAACACTTGTGTATCTAGCTTACCCTGACTAGAGTGGTAGTTCCTGCCTGGCCTGGGTACATACCTCAGCCAACCAGGAACCCCATGTCTAATAAAAAGCTATTACATTTTATAAAACTGAAAGGAACATGATGTTTCACATGTTACATCTTCCAATTTATGTCCAGCCACTGGAATAGAATGTAAAAAAACATGGAAAATATAGATAATTTACTAAAATGTGTAAATAAAAGTTAGAAGCAGTGGAGTGTCATCATTGCACACGACCTTGGAGGATGATCACAAAGACAGCAATGTGTTGAACAAAGAACATGGGTATGTCCTATCTATTGGAGACAGAAACAAATCTTTAGAAATGTCATCACCAAGACATCTCCAATGTACATTGCACTTATAAGAGGCATGATGTGTATATACTTCAGAAAAACTGGAAGTATCTGACATTCTCCCAGAATGTTTTGAATAAAACACAATTGACACCATTGGTTTCTAGAGTTTAAACAAATATATTTTAAGAACAGATTAGCAAACATTAAACTTCCTGTACCAGAACAGGGAGGGGGTTGATGTTACTAAGACGGAGTGATCAGTTGGAATTGGGGATCACACTGAAACGCAAACCAAAAGAACAAGTATTCTTAGTTACAAATGTAGAGAATGTTGAATGGATTGAAGGATCATTTCCTAAAGTTTTTGCAGATAAATTCTGTAAGCTTGAGAATTTTCCCTGTCAAATTAAGCTTAAATAGGGTTTTCTTTCTGTGTAACAACAGAAAAGAAGAATGCTTATAAGTGTGAGATCTGATTGGGGCGCTAGGTGGCGCACGAGCGGAATGGCCGCGGTTGTCTGAGGCTCCCGCAGTCCGGTTCCCGATCCTGCATTTATCCTCGCTTGATTGACCCCGTTGATGCTCCAAACTGCTCGGCATCGATGGCTGGCATCCCTGTGACACTGATGAGCTAATAGCTGGCCGCCTACATTGCGGGAAATGCCCTAATCTGTTGCCTTGCGCCGCTGCGGACATACTGCTGGGTTGCGACGGAGCGCTGCAGGGGCGCCGCCTGCTACACAAGAGCCGGGGACTCCACGTGGTGAGTGGGCGGCATGCGAGACGGGGAGACTTCTTGGGCGGAGCGGCTCCTTTCCAGTGGCAGACGATAAGCGGAGGACCTCACGGGACAGGGACACCTTCCCCGACGCTGTATTTCAAGCTGGTCCTATTTCATTAACGGCCGATTCAAGGTACGGGACATTGGCGGCAAGCCGCGACTCTAAGATGGCGGCGCCCTGAGTGGTGTAGTAGCGGCGCTTCGCCCACGGAAGAGAACAATGACCCTGGGGCCTGAGCTATGTGCATTTCTGAACTAGGCCCATCTATAGCCACCGAAGAAGAAGCGGGAAGATAGCCTTTCTTGCGAATAACCTTTGCATTGCTGATAGTTACGTGGCGCATGGGACTGCCTGGGTATGCTGCTTTAAGGACGCTGCAGCGACACTACTACGCACCGCTTCTCCAATCTTCCTGAGTCCCGGCTGCTATTGCGACTCCCACACGCCTCTGGTCTCGACTGACCTGTCTTACGAGCTACGTCTGCGAGGGTGCTTACGGCGTGGTGCTGCGTTGCAAGGCGATCAATCCCCTGAGCCTGGCGGTAACTAGTGATGAGTGTTACCTTGTCTGAGGAACTCGCGTGAGGTGCCTTGCTGGGGTCCCACCGACGTGCTATCTGTCTCTCTGCCCTGACGGTCGCAAAAGTGGATATTGCTGCAGGCGTAGTGCCCGATTGTTTCATTGGACCCTGGTGTATTGTTTGATGTTACACAATATATTGGGCCTTGATCCTTCACCGCGGTTTGACTATAATTGCTCTAACATTGTCTACGCTCCTCAGTTGCATAGCCTTGTGGAAGAGCAAGGCCCGTTGTGGTGGAAGCTGCCTGCTCGAGATATTATGGGTCGTCCGGATCCTAGGCAACCTCGGATCACTTTTGACAATAAAAGAACGGCTAAGAAAGCGCCGGGGAATGACGAGGACCGGCATGAAGACACAGCAAACGCTTCCCCGCCGGGGCCGGACACTGATCTGCAAACTATCCTAACGGAAATGCGTCAGGGCTTCACAACAATTGCGGACAAGGTCGACACCTTGAAGACGCGAATGGACAGCATTGTACATAAGCTGGACATACATGAAGGACGCCTCAAGGAGGCGGAACAGCGTATCTCTGAGACCGAGGACGTCTCCGAGCAGCTTAAAAAGGCGGTCACTCAAATGGACAAACTGCTGCGCATCATTGACGCCAAGAATGAGGACATGGAAGCTCGCAGTCGGCGTAACAATGTTCGTATTCTTGGTATTCCTGAAAGTACCAACACAGGCCGTCTAGAGCTGTATGTTGAAAGGCTGCTTCTGGCGGTCACAGGCGACGGGGCCCTCTCTGCTCAATTTATAGTTGAACGCGTGCATCGGTCGCTGGGCCCATGACCCAAGCCGGGTATGCCTCCAAGACCCATAATAGCGCGCCTCCTCAACTATCGGGATCGTGATGTGGTCCTCAGGGTGGCTCGAGAGACGAAACAGCTTAACTATGAGGGCGTATCGTTCACCATCTTTCCGGACTTTACTGCTCGAGTGCAAGAGGAACGCCGCAAGTTTACCACTGTTAAACAAAAGCTACGACAAGAACAGGTGGATTATGCTCTCCTTTACCCGGCGTGACTGCGCATCACCTATCAGGGGACGCAGACCATCCATACCACGCCTCAATCAGTGGCTAAATTCCTGAAATCACTGAAGAAACGGAAGAAGGGTCAGGCTACGGTGGATGAGGAGGACGAGGGATCCTTGTCTGGGGTGGAGTGAGCCTGTACTGGGCGGCTGTTGTGGCTCCTTACTCCGGCAATGAGTCGTGGATTCCAATGCAGAGATGCTGCCTGAGGATGTCTGGGACACTCTAAGACTGTAATGTATACTAGTTCTATTGTTGATTGCCTTTTGGAAGCGATCCCGTTACATGCTACAGGTTATATGACCATGGGGTCTCATGGCTGATGTTTTCTTGTTAACTGGACACCCCTGCTGTCCTTGGAGATCATTCCCTACTGGGATCTCCTTAGTATCGGCAGGGTTATCGTGTGCCATCTAGATGGTTTACCCAATGGGAATTCCCCTAAGTACTGATGTTTCCTATTGTTTATGGGGGGGCGGGGGGAGGGAAGGCTGGTGCTTGCATGATTGGGATGCAGCAGTGGGAGGGGGAGGGGGTTTGTTAACAGATGTTTTTCTTTTACAGGTGTGGTGAGAGTACAGTGTGTTTCATATAGGGACTTGATTGTTCCAAGGAATAGAGAATTTGGCATTAGACATGCAAAACACCTAGAATTTCGAACATTATTAATGGAATGGCAGAGACACGGAAAGACTCTAATTTGAGAATTATGTCCTGGAATATCAGGGGCCTTAACGATACTCGCAAGGGCCGGAATGTCCTTGTGTATCTAGATCGACACCAAGTCCATATTGTCATGCTGCAGGAGACACACCTGGCTCCAGGCTTCCGTACGCACTCTGCTAGCAAATGGGCAGCTACACGCTCCTTCTCATCATATTCTACTTATGCCAGAGGTACTGCTATCCCAATTAAGAGATCTGTCCCGTTTGTACTGATTGGGGAGGTCCTAGATCCGGCTGGGAGATTTGTTATTATATGGGGCCGTATACGTAAAGACACTATAACTCTGGTGAATTCATATGCCCCCAATGTTGACACGCCGTCATATTTCACGACACTATGGGGCAGGATACTAGACATAGGTTCCCTACATGTTAGACATAATGGCCCCCGTCCTTCGAGAAGTCTTCGAGGACGCACTAGAGGTGGGGGTACTACCGAGATCGATGCGTGAAGTGATGATTACCTCACTTCTAAAGCCCGGTAAGGATCCCACCTCATGTGATGCATATTGCCCGCTCTCTCTAATTAATTGCGATGCTAAGATCCTTGCTCAGGTTCTAGCCACTCGATTATCCCTGTTGATGACCAAAATTATATTGCCGGACCAGTCTGGCTTTGTCCCCGGACGCTCCACTACACACAATTTGCGAACCTTGTTTTCACTGATTCGGATGGTGGCCCCGGATTTTCCCGTAGCGGCGATCTTCCTTGACGCCTCTAAGGCGTTCGATTCGGTCGAGTGGAATTACGCCGAATGGGATTCCCCACGATATTTATTTCTTGGGTGCGGTTACTTTACACCTCACCGACCGCTAAGGTGTTAATTAATGGTCACTTATCCCCCTCGATTGATATTACCCGGGGTACCAGACAGGGATGCCCTCTCTCCCCCCTTTTGTTTGCCATTGCCATTGAGCCACTTGCATGTCGCATCCGACAGCTTCACCCTAGCGGAGCCTTTCGGTGCTTTCAGCGCCAGGTAGCTGTATCTTTATACACGGACGACCTAACACTGTTTGTCACTGATCCTCTTAATAATCTTAACCCCTGGCTTCGTGAATTTGTTGTCTTTGGCAGACTATCCGGGATTCAGATTAATTGGAACAAATCCCAATTCTTTCCACTTACTGACGCTGTGGCGGAATTCCCCTTAGACTATCCATTACAATGGTGCCACTCATATCTCAGGTATCTGGGCATACAAATCTCCAGAGATCGCGAAGAGACGCTTCGGCTTAATTATGGAGTGGCTATCACAAAATTGACAGCTGCGATCGACAGATGGAATTCCCTTCCTCTGCCTATGGCGCGGAGAGCGTCCCTCATAAAAATGGTGGTGCTACCTCGTTTTTTATACCTTTTTTAAATATTCCTTATTATCCTGGTGCCTTTTTTTCAGAACCCTACGCACTGAACTGATCAGGTTGTTTTGGGGGGGCAAGCAGCCCAGACTGCGGTGGTCGGTATTGACGCAATCCTATGACAAAGGAGGTTTCAACCTGCCTGATTTTGAGGCCTATTATATTAGTGCCCAGGCGCATTATGCCTACTTCTGGATGAAACCCACGCCTTTCATGCCACAATTGGCGGCGGAAGACTGGATAGCCAACCCGCTCCCCCTGAATGGCCTATTACAGGCCTCTGTTGCGGCCATTGAGACGCCATACACGTCGGTGACATGCACAATAGATGCATGGAAGCGTATTGCTAAACTCCTCTGTTCACCTTTATTGTATTCGGCGAAAATGCCCCTGACTTACCATCCGCGACTGGCACTCCTCCGGGAGACGGGTTTCCAAATGTTGTGTAAACGCCTACAGGTGAGCACGTGGGGTGACCTATTTACTGAGGGACACTTCACCACAATGCATTGTTTTTTCAAGGAATACAGACCTACCCCTCTTGATACCTTTTATTACATACGATTGCGACAGGGGATGAAGGAGATTCTACCGAACTTCCCGCAGGAACCTGCTAACCTAGCACCGCTTCACTTCATGTTGGGGTCCAAGGATGGCTCACATCTAGTTTCAGACCTTTATAGTCAGATCAGGGAGCACCGACCAGGAGTAGATGGGTCCGCCCAGCTCCAATGGGAGGAGGATCTACATATTGAAATTACCGACGAGCAGTGGCTTTATTGTTGTAATATTACCGCTAGAATATCTGCTAGCTGTAGGCTCAAAATTATACATTATAGATTTTTGCAACGATTGTACTACACACCACTAAAAAAATTACATTCCGTCTCTCTGACAATGATAACTGTGAACTGTGTCATGCGGAACACGCTGTTTTTTTCATTTGGCGTGGGAATGCCCCGGTGTCCGGAAATTCTGGCAGCATGTACATGAGGCCTTGGAGGTTATGGTAGGAGCTACATTGAATGTTGACCCCTTACTGCTTTTGCTGGGTTGTACAATGTCCGTGCCTAAAACTTATAGGAAATTCCTTGACGTTGTTACTTTGCTAGCGAAGAGAAGAGTGGCATGTCGCTGGGGAAGGGGTAGAGCCCCGAAATTCAAAGACTGGCTGGATGATGTCATATATTGTCAGGCACAGAACTCAATCTACGCTGATTCGCAGGCGCCCTCATGCAGACAGAAAGACATTTGGGGGGCGCTGACGGTATATCTTATCTCTCAGGGAACGAACGATGGGGACTCTATATGTAATGATGTAGGTAGCACTGATGGTGGGGGTTTGGTAACATGAACGTATTCACATTATATCACCTTTTAAGTTCGACACCTTGCGAATGTACTGCTTTGAGATCTACTTGCTTTTGTTTTACCTTTGATTGCCGCAGTGTCTTAATTCATCTGCTATGTTTCCACTATTATCATGATATAATCCTTCTACTGGTTGTCGATGATGCCTTGGTTTGATTCTATGGACTGCACTTGATACATTTGCCTTTCTATATTACTGCCACTATATGATGCTTGTCTTATTGCTCAATGGTCTGCCTTCAACTGCTATGCTTTCTTCTTAATTTGCATGGAACACGTACTAGTATACCCTTGTACTGTTGTTGTATAATTATGAAAATAATAAAATAAAGATTTTTTTTTAAAAAGTGTGAGATCTGATTTGAAAGATACAACGTACAAACTGATGCAATAAGACATAACTGATGACAATGATTAATCTGAATGGGTTCTGCATATAGTTTTACCCAAAAAGGGGATAACATTTTGAGATGTTATGTAGATTTAAGATCTTTAAGTACTAATATAGTGGTGGATTGCCACACGTTGCCCGAAATGAATGAATGAATTACCACATTAGAAGGTTCAAATATTCTTAGGTTTAAGATCAGCAAATCATCAGATAGAATGTTTTGCCTGAAGCCAAGGCATTAACTGCAGTTATTAAACCAAATGGCCTTTTTCAATATAAAAATTTAGTAATATTGATGCAGACGTTTGCAAAAATGCTGGAAATTAGGATTCAGGAACTGAATACTCTGATGGAGGGAGTATGTGAGAAGTTGCCTCAATACAAATATAATCAAGCTGAGTGTATGTGTTACAACAAAGTGGATGAAGAATCAAAGGTAGAAAGCATGTATGTATATCGTATGGAATGTATGGTGCAAAACTAGCAAAAGTGCATGCTATGGTCAAAGACAAGCATAACATCAACAACTACGAGAGAGGAAGCTGGGTTGTGGATGGTGTTGTAAGGTTCAACAGAGCCTGCACACAGAAGTCTCCATTTTAAACTCCACATTTAAACTTGACATCTTTTTCAAAATGTGGCTTCCACATGCTTTGCATGTACATGATAGCATACTTACAAATTATTCTCCATACAGTACATTTCTTAGTAGCCATATTATCAAATTGCCAGTACACTTCGTCCAAGTCTAGGATCATTGAAAACGATTCCTTTGCAGTTGTTTGTCTGGTTGAAGACAGCTCCAACTCCCAAGACAAACAATCACATCAGCTCTGTACCTTTGACACAGTGTGATTGGAGCAGTACTTTTACTTTATAAACCACCTCTGAGTCAAACGCAGCAATGGAGAACTTGAATTGCGGGGATTTTCCTGAAACATGGTGCACTGTGACTGAGCTGCAGCCCTGTTGACTCAAACATTTATCCTGCAAAAGAGGATAGCCTACTCTACACCCGATCAGCTTCCAGATGCATCATACACAGGTGTGGGGGGTTGGGTTGTCTTACGCGATCTTGCAGAGGGTATTCCTACTATGTTCTCACTTGTACAGGTAGAATGAAGTAGGAGTGTATACATCTACATATAATCATATATTCATATAATCACATAATACAGTTATAATTGTTGAACTGTTTATCTCTTTCACCATCATTGTAATGCTGGTTAAAATGCTATGTTTTGTAACTTTCTTGTCTCTCCCTTGGGAATGCCTGAGTCACAACAATAGGGAAGATCTGTTTCTACAATTTCCTCGGGTCATTACAGTGGTCATGTTCTCGGGTTGCAGATACATCTGATACGCTGGTAAGGTTCAGATGGGGCACTGTGAGCTAACTAGGAATTGGACCAACATACTCGAAGGATATGAGTAGACTCAGTCTCCATATTCTGTTATGTTGTCCAGATACACAATGTTACTAAATTTGTAGGAACCATATGACAATGGTTAATTCATTGTGATGTAGTGTTCTTGAAAGATGTGAATATTCAACTTGTTCCTAAATTGGAGCAACCTGATGGATATGGTGATGTTGTTCCAGATGCAGGGTACTTAGATGGTGAAAACCTACTGTCTTGTTTTTCCTTTTTTACATGACTTGGCCATCGGATTTGGTTTGGGGTGTGCCCTAGTTCCACATAGTGGACCATCAATGGTGCTCCAGTTGTTTTGCAATTAATCTAACTTCACTGCTGTAGGACACATGATTTAACCTTTTGAAGGGTCTGTCCAAAATAAATTTTCTGACATAGACACCAAATCGAATACACAACATTTGGGAATTACAGTTGGAGAAAGCATTCAAGATGTGTGACATATTGCCCTGAACAAATACTCTAGTTTCATTGCACAGGTTACACGCCTGAAATGCCCTTTGATGGGTGGAAGGGCCCATTGAGATTGAATGGTGGGAGCTGAAGTGGTTGGTGAAGCTGCTTTGATGAGTATGACTTTGGTGCAGGGGTCCCCATTGAATGAGTAAAATGGTAGGTCTTTGTGTTGGATCATATCCTTGTTTAAATACTAAAGTTTGAAAATAATGCTGCATGTGGCATTACTGTCAGTATTGTAAGTGCTCACGAAAATCAAATGACCCTCTGTATTAGTGTGGGTTTTGGGAGTGAGCAGGTGTTCTCTATGAGTACACCAAGCTCTTTTTCTTGATCTTTTGAGTAAGCAAGACAGCTACCCACTCTCTGCAAGGCTTGAGATCAGCTAATTTGATTCTCGAAATAAATAATATTTTAGTAACAATTCCTGCATAACCTAAGGAACAGGCAATAGGGAAGGTTATCTCATAGGGCTCTGGGATGGTGACTGGTACACATTAAAAGGGAGTTCCTTTCAGTTGGTTTACTGAATAGAAAAGTATACAATACCCCATTTTAAGTTTTAATAGTGAAACCAAGAAATGTAATGTGAGTTACTGCATTCTGATGTGAATTGGATGTCAGTGGAACAAGAGCTGACCCATAAGCGAAAGTCTTGTGGTGTGATGCTGGTGCCTTCTCATATGAGAAAAACATCATTGATGTACATGCACTAAAAGGTGATATTCGGCTCATAGGGATTTGTGCTGTTGAATAAAGATGTGTTTTCATAGTCAGTCATAAACAGATTCGTCAAGTCAGGGGCGAAGCCTGCTCCCACCGCCATGTTGTTGAGTTATTAATAATGAAGTGTCAAGAAATAGAAAATAGTTCAGTTGAGAGCAATTTCTGTCAAATCGATTAAAAAGGAAGTGGGTACCCAGTGCAGCTGTTTTTTTGTATCCAGGGTTTTTCTAACTACCCTTGGCTTCCTGATATGTAATATTAGTGTATAACACATCTATATCCATGGTGACAAGGCTTTGGGTAGAGGTGTTGAACGTTTTTTCTTCTATCTGTCTCTCATGTAAGACCATGTGAGCGGTACAAATAGCTTAAAAAAATGACAATAAATTAGTGTATGGGTTCCAGTAGAGAACCATAACCCGATACAATGGGGCGACCAGGGTGACTGGAAAGGTTCTTATGTATTTTTGGAAGGGTGTAGAATACCGGAGTCCTGGGATGGGATTTATTCAGGAATCGGTGCCCATGTTGCAAGAAAAATCCTGAATCTAAACCAGTGTCAATAGGATTTTTGATGAGGGTTCTGACCTCAGGGGTGGGATCACTCCTAATCTTAGTGTATTGTTTCTCTACAGACCATTTTCTCAGTACCTCCACACAGTAAGCCTCTTTATCTTGTAGGACTATACCCCCATCCTTATCGGATGCTTTGATGAGGTTGTGATTGAGTGCAAGGGTAGTCAGTGCTTCACTTTATTGTAGCAAACATATTTCCTGGTGTCTTGGAGTTTGTCTACTTCCTTTCTCCCGATTTTCTCAAATGTGAATAGTTCAGCGGGAACTGAACTGCAGGGGGGATTGAAAGTTGATGGGGGACGTAGCCTGTGATACTGCTGCCTCCAGGGCCGGCTCTAGGGCGGTGCGATCAGTGCCACCACACCGGGCGTTAACTTGGGGTGGGGGCGCCCTGTTTGCAAATATATTATGGCTTGAAAACACCTGCTGCTGTGTTCCTAGCCTCCAGCAATTTGCAGACATCAATAAAAATGTCAAGATTACTCCAGTGATTAATGTTCTTCCAGGAGAGAGACAGAGTTTTGTCTAATGGAAGTTTGACTCCTCGTAAGGTAGCTCAGTGAGTTAATATGCCTGCTGCTAAAACATGTGCCATGCAGATCACAAATCGCATATAATGTTAATAGGTCAATGGGATACTGCTATTGTCAGAGAGATCTTTTTGTTTCTTGCAGCTTATAAATTAAAAACCTAATATAGAACAATGAGCTATTAACTGTCATCAAAGGTCTGCATGCAAACTGCTAGGTTTATATTAGACCTAAATGTTTTTTTCCCCGGTCTTTCCTTAACCTAATCCTGCAAAAAGGGTTCATTTGGGTAGAAATTAATTATTATTAAAGAGAACCCCTAACTAGTAGTGTTCTGTTTTAAATTCTGAATTTGTGCTTTTCCAGACCAAGGACTCTTAAACACTACTGCCTAGCAGTATGGATGACATGTGACTCCTACATCTTGTAACTCTGTCCTATATAACCTTTCCTATACACTGATTTAAACGTGTGATTGTCTCTGTTAAATGTGTGTATGATGTAAAGTGCTCCGACACCTCACAATGGTATGAGTGGCGCTATAAAAGTAAATGAATCTGAGAGACTGGTTATGGAGATTTGAGGGACACTGTTAACTGGCGGTAGTAAGGGAATCTGTGGCAGCAGTGGTCATTGGGGGCGCCAACAAACATTGTTGCACAGGGCGCCACCAGTGCTAAAGCCGGCCCTGGCTGCCGCTTTTAAAGGTATTGTGTAGTAAAAGAATCGCGAGTTTCCTATAGAATGTCGGCAATTTTAGTTTGCCAAGAAAGTGGTCAGGTTTATTTCTGGGAACAAATCCTAGGCCTCTTTTTAGGACAGTAATCTCTTCCACAGTGAGGGTGTGATGTGACAGATTGAAGACTGATGCTATGTCTAAAGTGGTGACTGGTGGTGTATTGTCTACTATTAGTACCGCTGTTGCCTAGATTTTGAGTTTTCCATGTGTATTCTGTGGATAGTTGCCACGTCCTCGCCCCTGACCCCTGCCTCAGCCCCTGCTCGTTGCTCATGATAGCCCCGAGTAGTGACACTCCCAGGTGGCCATTGGTACCCTGAGTCTTGTTCTAAAAAGATTCTGTTGTTCAGAGTTTGTTCATGTGTGTTGCAGTGCTGGTACTTGATTCTGAGTCAGAGTAATTAGAGACAGAAGTGTCAGAGAAGGTTATACACCTGCGAGGGTACTGTCTCCATCTGTTAGTAAATTTGTCTCTATTGCCTTGATCGCAATAGCTCCCTACTAGGTATGGAGAGGTAAAGTTCTTATCATAGCTTCTTCTGTCCTTTACTAGTTTGTCTTTTTTTTTTGTCGTGGGATGGTTCTGAATTCAGAAACCATTTTCTTTAAGGCTATTAAGGCCACTTTCATTCATTCTTCATAGGCCGTTGAGGGGCACATACGTATTGGCTTCCTTGAGGTCATTCACATTCTAGTTATTTGTACGCCCACACTGACATCACAATCCAGGGGGCGAAGTCCCACATGCGGTGCATTCTCCCGGATGGCAGTTTTCTTTTGAATGCCAAGGAGATACGCACGCTCACTGATGTGGCATTTTAGGTAAGTGGATGCTTTTGTGTGGTTTGTAGCTCATAGCCTTACGGTCACTTTTAAAAAGCAGGGGGTCACATTTTTCTTTTAAAGTTAAGGGAAGGCTGTCAATACATTATTTTCTTCAGACTGCAGTTGCAGGGCCTGATAATGAGCAAATCGGGAGTCAAGTTTATGAGCCAATGCACAGAGGTGAAGAACTGAAGTACTGAGGTATTTAACTCTTAAATAAGTACTTTTCAACTCAATATATTACAGTGTGAGCAAAAACTGATGTTTCTGATGCTTTCAAATGGTAAAAAATGAAAATGTACCTTAATGATTAAGTTAACTCATTTTAAGTTTCTCCCATTTCAACCTGTCACATTTACAAACAGCAGGTCTCTTGCTTCGAATAGCCAGTAGATACTGTGCCATATTTGTAATTGAAAAATACAGTCCCCTTTTCTAAGTGGGAGAAATTTAAAGTGAAGAAAAATATTTAACCCTTTCGCTGCCAGGACTTCTACCCGCCCCCATGCCACGCCCTTTTTTGACTATTTTGGGTAGTTTGCGCATCGGCCCCCATAACATTTTGTCCACATAGGGTATCCACTCCAAATTTGCATCCTTTGCTTCCAACATCCTGCGGATTCTAAAGGTACCAGGGGGTTGTAGCTTCCCCAAAAGGGGACTGAGAAATTAGGCAAAATACAGCTAAATATTGTTTTTTTGGAGGAAAAATTGGATAAAAATGCTGCAGAAGAAAGTCTGTTTTTTCCCCTGCAAATGGTATCAACAAAGGGTTTGTAGTGCTAAAATTACGATCTTCCCAGCTTTCAGGAACAGGCCGACGTTTGTCAGAAAACCAACATTTTCTACACAGTTTTGGCATTTTACTGAGACATAGCCTATTTTTCCTATTTTTTGTGCTTTCAACCTCCTTCCAGTTAGTGGTAGAAATGGGGGTGAACGGGGTGAAATCAATATTGGATCTCAGGAAGTTATACATTTCTGAAAAGTATACAATTCTGAATTCAGCAAGGGGTCATTTGTGTAGATCCTTTAAGGTTCTCCTATAGAAAGTAACAATTGAAATAAAAGAATATTGAAATTTAGTTGAAAGGAACAACCATTTGTTACATTTACACCTGTAACTTCTGCTAACTATGGTAGATTTTTGAAAGCTATATACATTTACGTCCGCTGGAACATTCTGGTTGTGGGAATACATGAGGTATGTAGGTTCAATAAGAAACCGAGGTACCGAGAGCCAATAACGGAGTTCCACCTTGCAATGGTTTTTCATTGTGTACTGGGAATACAGCAATTCATTTGGTAAAATATAAAGAGTCAAAAAATAGGTGTCAAGGAAACCTATGTATTTCTGAAATGGGAAAAGGATATGGAGTTTAGAAGCAGTGGTTATTTGTGCATCTCTTGATTTGTGGGCACCCATATTAGCATGTGAATTGGAGGGTATTGTTAGAAAATTTCTTCTTTTTTACACACTGTCTTACATTTGGAAGGCAGTAATGCAAGATAGACAAATGGTAATAACACTTGTTCTACTATTCTGTGTTCCCCTAATCCTCCCGATAAACATGGTACCTCAATTGTGTGGGTAGACCTAGTGCCTGCAACAGTAAACGGCCCAAATCGCAACGTGGACACGTCACATTTTTCCACTGAAAACTGACCATTTTTATCCAATGTGCCTCGCCGTGGATTTTGGGTCCTAGCTCAGTCGCCACCAAGGGAAACCTAGCAAACCTGTACATTTTTTTAAACAAGACACCCGGGGGAATCCAGAATGGGGTGACTTGTGTGGCTCTCACCAGGTTCTGTTACCCAGAATGCCTTGCAAACTTTGACCAAAGAAACACATTTTCGTCACATTTCTGTGATGGAAGGTTCTGGAATCTGTTGGAAGCCACAACCTTCCACCCACCTAGCATTCCCCCAAGTCTGCAGATGAAAATGGTACCTCACTTGTGTGGGTAGGCTTAGTTCTTGTGACAGGAAATGCACCAAAATGCAATGTGAACACATCACATTTTTCCACTGAAAGCTGACCCTTTTTTTGCAATGTGCCTGGATGTGGATTTTGGGCCATAGCTCAGCCAGCACCTAGGGAAAGCTAGCAAACCAGTACATTTTTTAAAATTACACACCAAGGGTAATCCAGGATGGGGTGACTTGGGTAGCTCTCATCAGGTTCTGTTACCCAGAATCCCTTGCAAACCTCAACCTTTGGTAAAAAAAACGATTTTCCTCACATTTCTGCGAGGGAAAGTTCTGCCAGCATTCCCCCAAGTCCCCCAATAAAAATGGCACCTCACTTGTAAGGGTAGGCCTACTGTCTACGACAGGAAAAGGCCCAAAACTCAAAGTGGACACATCACATTTTTCCAGTGAAAACTGACCCTTTTTTTAGGAATGTGCCTAGCTGTGGATTTTGGGCCCTAGCTCAACCAGCACCTAGGGAAACCCAGCAAACCTGACATTTCTTTTAAACTAGATACCCAGGGAAATCCAGGACGTGGTGACTTGTGTGGCTTTCACTGGGTTCTGTTACCCAGTATCGCTAGCAAACCTCAAACTTTGTTAAAAAAACATTTTCCTCACATTTCTGTGATGGAAAGTTCTAGAATTTGCAGGGAGCCACAAACTTAGAACCACTCAGTATGCCCCGAAGTCTTCTGATAAAAATGCTACCTCACTAACGTGGGTAGGCCTAGTCCCCCTGACAGGAAACACAGCAAATCGCAACAAGGACACATCACATTTTTCTACTGAAAAATAACCCTTTTTTTTGCAATGTGCCTAGCTGTGGATTTATGGCCGTAGCTCAGCCAGCACTTAGGGAAACCTAGAAAATCTCTGAAAAAATTAAAACTAGACTCCCAGGGATGTCTAGGATGGTGTGACTTGTGGGGCTCTCACCAGGTTCTGTTACCCAGAATCCATTGCAAACCTCAAACTTTGTAAAAAGTAAAAAAACACATTTTCCTCAAATTTATGTGATGGAAAGTTCTGGAATCTGCGGGAAGCCACACACTTCCACCCACCCAGCATTCCCCCAAGTCTGCTGATAAAAATGGTACCTCACTTGTGTGGGTAGGCCTAGTGCCTGCAAGAGGAAATGGCTCAAAACTTATTGTTAAGACATCAAAATTATTTATCATGAAACAAACTGGTTTTGAAAGGGAGTCACCCGTGCTTTTGGTCCCGGGGTCGATAGCCATATAAGGAAACCTACCAAATCAAGACATTTCTGAAAACTAGACACCATGTGGAGTCCAGGGAGGTGTAGCTTGCGTGGATCTCGCAATGTTTTCTTACACAGAAGCCCCTGCAAACCTCAAATTTAGCTCAAAAAGATCAAATTTACGTCCGGTCCCCCAGCCTAGAGGGGTTAGAGACTCTCAACGAACTCAGCCCACTGGAGGCAAAAGTGTTTATGGGGGATCTAGAGACAAAGAAAATATCTCGCATTTACCAGACCATGGTCACACACAGTACCCCCACACTACAGAAGCTTAGGGAGCATTGGGAGGAGGACGTGGGTGGGCTGGAAGAGGAGGATTGGAGAGAGGCACTGGCCGCACTGCGGGGTGCCGCCATAGCGATGCGCCATCGCCTTATCCAGTTCAAATACCTACATAGGGTCTACTATACGAGGGTTCGTCTT
This sequence comes from Lissotriton helveticus, assembly GCF_964261635.1. Taxonomy (NCBI): domain Eukaryota; kingdom Metazoa; phylum Chordata; class Amphibia; order Caudata; family Salamandridae; genus Lissotriton; species Lissotriton helveticus. The sequence goes on from NC_136061.1 coordinate 1,038,624,761, forward strand.
TGGCGGGCGGGACTGATTGCCTCACCAGACTGTCTCCGCTGTCACAGGGAGGAGGGGACATTCGTACACACTGTCTGGAACTGCAGTGCCCTTGTTCGATTCTGGAATGGGGTCCTGGCCTGTCTGTCTGAGGTATTGGGGTGGGAGCTCCCCCGCACGACACAATTTGCCATATTACATGCCATGGAGGGGGTGGGGGGCAATATGTACAAGAGACACTTGATGTTACTGGGCCTCACGACAGCTAAGAGAGACATAGCTAAGGGGTGGAAGGACCCATCGGTGACTGTCTGAAAGAGGGGACTTGACTTTTATATGGGATTGGAGCGTCCGATTTTTGTAGCTAGGGGGTGCCCGCGGAAGCATTTTAAAATTTGGAAACGCTGGGCGGACTATAGGGGGGTGTGGCTGGAGCCCCCAGTAGAGCAAGAGGACCTTCAGCAGGAGGGGTGAGAGAGAGAGAGCAGTGGAGGGTGGGACATGGAACGGACGGGACAAATGGATTGTTTATATTTTTTCTTCTCTTTCTGCTGTATATTGTTTACTGTGATGGAATTGGACTTACGGAGGGCTGTGCGACTTCGGGGGGGGATGGGGGGAGTTGGTTGGGATGGGAGCCGGGAGTTGGGGGAGGGGAAGGGGGTCTGGGGTGGGGGACTGGGGGAGGGGAGGATGGGTAGGTGAGGGAGTTTCCTCTGCCCCATTCCCCCTTTCCTGGATTCATTTGTCAATGTTTGCCTGTACAATGAAAATGGCGATTGCTGCTGATGCTGATGCTGATTTGTTACTTCTTGCAGTTTTCCATGGATTACAGGGCCCTGCATTACCTGTGCAATCTGACAATAAAATTTGTTTAAAAAAAAAAAAAAGATCAAATCTTTCTCCTAATTCTGTGAGGGAAAGTTGTGGGATCACTAGGCCGACGCAAACTTTCTACCACCCAGCACTCACCCAGGCCTGCTGATAAAAATGGTACTTCACTTGGGTGGGTGGGCCAAGTACCCGTGACAAGAAAGGGCCCAAAACATATTGTGGAGACATCAAAATTATGCATCACAAAACGACCTGGTTTTGCAAGGGGGGCACCTGCGTTTTTGGTTCCAGCTTAGGTAGCTATCATGGGAAACCTACCAACCCCAGACATTTCAAAAAACGAGACACCCGGTGGAGTCCAGGGAGGAGTGACTTGTGTGGATCCTCCAACGATTTCATACCCAAAATCCTCTACAAACCTCAAAGTTAGGTAAAAAGAAAATCACATTTTCCTTACATTTCTGTCTGGTGTCTAGTGGGTGGATCTCTGCTTGGGGATCGCCCTCCACTAAGGAAGAGTGCCATTGGAAAGGGGAGATTCTTCCCTTTCCGATGGTACCTCTCCCATCTGCCTACGTGGTTGGGGGATGAAATAGCCCAAGTAGCACGTAGGCAGTGAAAGTGAAATGGGCCAATCAGCTCTTTTCACTTTCAGTTTCAGTCTAATGACATCAGCTCGCCATGCGTGTTGATCGTCACTACACTGAAAACAAATGCTGCAGGCAGCTGGTGAAGCTCTTCCCCAGCTATCGAGGATAAAAAAAAACACCAGAGGGATTTCTGACTGCTGTGCTGAGGACGTAATGGTTATGTCCTTGGCGCAGCAGCACCGCAGCCAATGATGTAACCATTACATTCTCGGCAAGGAAGGGGTTAAGTATTAAAGTTTTTCTCAACTTTCACTTAAGCCAATACCATCTTGATGTTTTATGAAGAATGTTTCTTCACTTTAAATTCCTCCCATCTAAACAAAGGGCTGTATTTTTAACTTATAAATATGGCACCTTGTCTACAGGCCAGTGGGAGCAAGATACCTGGTGTTTGTAAATGTGTTTCTTGGAAATGGGATTACATTTCAATGATGAGTTTTATGGAACCTATATAAACATAAAGTTGACTCTTCAGTTTAATTTTCTCCAATGTCAAAGTGTTGCCTTTACACACTGCAGGCATTTTGCTCCAAGTGGCTGGTTGACACAGTGCCATGTTTAGAACTGAAAGAACAAGTTACTTCCCGTCGTTAACAATATATCTGTAAGTGACATATATTAGTTATGGATTCCTTACCTTAGAATTACCCTCATGCGTTAGACTTGATCAGGAGAATTTTTTCTTCAGAAGTACCCCTGCGTGTCGGTGGGTGGCGTCGGTCGACTCTGCATTCGTCGTTGGCGTCATGATCGCCGGAATGACGTTGCAGTATCTACTTAGACACCGCCCCTGCGTGCTGACGTCAGTTCTTTACAAAACATTCCATGCCAGACAGTGACCACTGGTGCATAAAACTAGGGCCCTGAAAGGGAGTTCATTACTCTCGAAGTCAGTTCGCAGAACAGGGAGGATGGGTGGGGCGGTAAGGAATCCATAACTAATATATATCTCTTACAGATATATCGTTACCGAAGGTAAGAAACTTGTTCATCTGAAAGAGACTATTAGTTATGGATTACTTATCTTAGAATAGATACCCCACCAATACCAAACCTGGAGGTGGGTCTGCGAACCAAGTTCACACCAGGAAGTCCTGAAGAATGGAGCAGCAAAAGAAGCCGTCTCTCCGGACTTGGCTGTCCAGGCACTAATGTTTAGTGAACGTATGCAGTGAAGCCCACGTGGCTCCTGGTAGATGTCATGAAAGGGGACTCCACGTCCCAAAGCATTAGTGGCTGATGTTGCCCTGGTGGAATGGGCGTGCAACCCTACTGGAGGTTCCTTTTTCGCCAAGGAATAATACATTTTAATGCAGAGAATGGCCCATCAAGAAATGGTTCGTTTTTGCACAGCCCACCTTTCTTGGCGCCCACATAGCCAACAAAGAGATGATCATCCACCCCGAATTGTTTCGTACAAATCAAGATAAAATGAAATTGCACGTTATGGATCCAGACGGTGAGCATCTCCTCCTCTTTAGAAGGATGCGGGGGTGGGAAGAAGGTGGGAAAAGTGATGATCTGTCCTATGTGCGAAGAGGTAACCACTTTGGGAAGAAAAGAAGGTCTGGTGCGAAAGACAACCTTGTCCGTATGAACAGCCTGGAAGGAGGTTTAGAAGAAAAAGCCTGAAGCTTACTCACCCTGCAATCAGAGGTGATGGCAATCAGAAAAGCAGTTTTGAGGGTCAAAAGTCTGAAGGACAATTATGCCCTTGGCTCGATAGGAGCGCACATAAGGTAAGTCATGATGGAGCGAGATAGAAAACAAAATTTTGTTTAAACTCGCAAAGTCACATTTCCATAACATGAATAAAATTATTAATGATTTGTGATATGTCGTGCTAATACAACCTAGATTAAACTTTACACGTGGGGGGACTAACATGTGTGCTCATAAACGTGCATATTTGTTGCATCTTTTTGTTCGTGCAAAATAATAAAATAATTTATTGTTTTCGTTTTTGTCATTACTAACTGCTGCATACTTAAAATAAGCATGTGCTTGTTTTGCTTTTTCTTGTCTGTGTGATGTCATTTCTACTATTCTAGGTGCATATGGGTCTCATAGAAAAACGGAGACTGGTAAATATAAACGCTGCTTTATTTGTTTGCAATGGCTAGGTAACATTTTGATTAATCGGGTGGGTTAATTATTTAATAAACCATGGGGTGGATACAGAATATACTTTATTTCTTACATTAATACTTTCTTGTGTTTGTTTTATACTAGAAATCATAAGTTGCCTGCTTTTGAGGCCTAACTATTTGAGCCGCACAAAAAGAGCTAATCCATATTTCTGCAGAAAGTCACGAGACGCCCATTCTGAATTAAAACGTTTATTGAAGCTGCATTCACAAAGCAAAAACTGATGAGCTGACATCATTCTGTCGGACATGGCCAAGGTCGAAAGTGAACTTTTTGTCAGTCCTTAACTTGGCATCCGCGGAAGTTGTGCTGTAAAACTATGGAAGCTGCGAGGATGTCTTATTACAAAGTTGCAATCGCAGGAAGCCTCTGGCTTCACGTGGAAGAGACAATGGTCTTTGTAAGACATGATTTTGTGGAACTTTTTAAGAATCGGGTGACATGTCACTTGTCACTCTCAGCCAATGGGACGTCGAGTAATACTGAAAACTTTCCTTTGCTAGTTTAGTTAGCGTAGAAAGGTATAAAAAGTCATGCCCTTAGGGTTGGGCTGGCTGCTGCTTTCTGACTTTCCGATGAGGGTGATGTGCTGCTGGACTTTGCGTGGAGCACGTAAGAATCCTCAAAGAACTTTACTTTAATTTCTGTCTATTTAGCTCAGTTAGGGAAATAGGTTTTAGAAATGCTAAATTTTATATAATTTCTTTAAACTGATTCAATTGCTTAAATTGTATTTTTCTCAAAATCCTTACTATCATGCTTGCTTTATTGAAAATAAATTTCATTTATAAAACTTACAACTTATATACCATAATTTAGAAAATAAATCATACTTTTGACAAACAAGCTGGTCTTGGTTATTTAGAAGTATAGGTTACCTTTAAGCTAGATCATGTCGCCTATGGTGGTCGTTTAAATGGTTGGGTTTTATTCTAATGACAATATTCTTTCTGCAAATGTATAAAATGTTTATAGTTTGTAAATAATGTGTATATAGATTTATTTGACCACCTGATTCAGTAGGCCCAAAATATATCAGGTTCATAAATGGGTCCATGTATAGTTTAGAATTTTGTTTATAGGTTATGAAATTGGGTAGCGTAGTTTATGATATATTTTCTATAGCCCGCTGGATCAATTATCTGGTAGCAGAAATTGATGGTTGCTAAGGGGTAACCAAGGTAACATGTTGGTTGCTAAGGATTGCGTCATGGTATGCAAATAGGATTGATGTTTTAACACTTGTTAAGTTCGTTTTTCGTGCCTATCTGTAAGCTATACCGGTATAGATTGTGTGGCGAGAAATTAGTCACGCAAGCCATCTGTTCGTTTGTAGTGATATCGCCGAGTATCACAAGAGGTATCGCCGTGTACCATAGTGTTGTCGCCGAGCAGCACAGTTTTAGGGCTAGGTCTGATTCTTGTATAGTGAGGATTTTCTAAGAAATCAAAGCAGCATGAGAATAGGGACAAAGCGCCTTCCATAAAACTCACTGTGATGAGAGTATTAGTTATATCCGAGCTTGAGTGAAGGGTAAAATTTAACGTCGGTGCATGATTATCTATAAACAGGTTAGAGTCCTGTACGGGTACATGTTTCATATCTATAAACAGGTGAGAGCCCTGTACGGATAACGTCGTTATTTTGCTAACGGTGCATGATTTCTATAAACAGGTGAGAGTCCTGTACGGATTTCGTGTGTGTTTGAATTTAGGGAATTTTCCGTGTAAAAGTGCGAGTTTGAGTTGTATTTTATGTTCAAGTGGAACTCTTAGAACTTTCACTTCGCGGTGGGTTCAGAGCAAAGCGAGTTCATAATTATACGTGTTAGAAGGGTGGGGTAAGGTTACTCTACTGACAATTGAATATTATCCTTAGTGTGAATAGCGCCGTCTATTCCGAAGTGTGGATACTTGAATGTATGTAAACTATCCTAAATAGTGAAACGAACAGATGTTGTCTTTATAAGTCATTGTTAAGAATTAATTTACACTGAAAAGTGTTCTTAAAATGGCGCTGTGAAAAGATTTTGTGAAGGAGGGGTAAGCGCCAGGAGTGAGAAACGAGAAACCGCAGCTGCTGTGTACGTCACAGAGCCGCGCTGGGATTGGGTGACTTACGTCACAAGCTGTATTCTGATTGGCTCCTGAGTCTCTGACGGCCTGTGAGCTGATTGGTCCTTCAGAAATTCTCCAAATTTATTGGTTGAGCAGGAAACTGACGTAGCTCAACCGCCATTGGCTTGTTAGTGTATTTCGCGCACGGATTGGTTGTTTTGCGGAACATCCCGGAAATATTTTACGAACGATTTTGTGAATTAAATTTTACTTTTGAAAATGAGTTATCATTTTAAACATGTTGAGAAAAAGACAACATTATTTCAGAAATTTAAGAATTTATTTTCACCTGACAAGAAAATCGAAACGCGAGGTGGTAAACTACTTCATAAGTATAAAACACCTGCAGCGTACATGGAAGGTGAATACGGATATCATACTGTTTTATGGTTCGACAGTTGGAAACGTTATACTAAAAACGATGGTGTTTTGGCTTGGCTTGATGATGGTTCATTTAATGTAAGAGTTTTAAGAAACTTACGAGAGAAAATGAATGCTCTTGTTCCAAAACCGAGACCAACTCAATTTGAAGCTTTAGTTGAGTGGGAAGATGAAATGTATCAGTTACAAAGAGAAGCTAGTGGAATTAAAAGACCTTCTAAAAATCCATCATGGAAAAGAGAAACTCATGAAGATAGATTACGAATGTGGAGACAGGGAAACATGAGTGAAGGATTGTACTTAATTCATGAAATGGTAATGGGTTCTCCTACAGGGAAATCTATGGAAAGTGAATCTGAGGATGCAGTCATGGAAGAAATATATACAACTGCTAAAAATAAACAGCCTAATCAGCCTTTGAGACCTCCTAGATCATGGTCTACTCCGGTGGTTTCTACTGAATCTTCACCGAGTGCACCTCCAATTAATGAAGCTCCTAAACTTTATCCAAATAATTGTGAAATCACTGAAACTCCTAGAAGATCAGAATTTGAGAATGCTCGAAATGAGGGTAGACATTTTTCAATGACTCCAAGAGCAAGGGAACCTCCAAAAGATTATACAAGAGAGACAAGAAATGTTGAGGATGATGATTATAATGAATACTTAAGGTCTAAAGAAGAATTAATCAAAAGAATGACAAAAGGCATGGAAGCTGTTACAGTTCCAGTAACAATAGGTCCTGTTCAGCCTGTATTTGATCAAAGAAATACAAACAAAACTGGATTAACTATTCCTTTAAATACAGAAATTCAAAAGCCTGCTGAAAAATCTTATTCAGAATTGACAGAATTAAACACTTCTAGATCGAGAATGCCTGATTTAACCTTTAATGAGGATTTATCTCCAAAAACACCAATGGGTGCTATGTCAGATGTAGGAAGTCCTGAAGTCAGGGTAACTACACCAAAGCTTGATGTGGCCAAATTAAAAGCGAATATTGAAGAATTAATAATCGGAACAATTGGCCCAGATAGTTTAAATTACTATCGGGATGATGAACTATTATTCATTTGCAAAAGTATTCAATGGAAAACGAAAAATAAATATGATCAATTAGAGGATCTAGCTGCAGAACTTGAAATCGATGTGAGTAAACAAAAGAATTTTGCAAAACATTATAGATTAGATTTTTCAGAAAGCGACATTGAGAGTTTGAACTCAATGGGAAGAATAGTTCACATTAAAGATTTGATTGTCTATATCAAAAAGCTAGGAGAACTGAACAAATGGAGAGTTAAATGGACCAAAAGGAAGGAAGATGAAAGGTTAGAAAAATTGTCAAAACAATTTCCAATGAGAGAAGTTGCAGGTGGAGGATATGTTCATGTCCCATGGTCGAGACAAGACATTCTGTTATTCACAAATGATTTTCCTAAATTAAGAGAGAAACCTGTTGAGTGGTACAGGCAAGTCGATAGATTTATCAAAGTGTCAAAAGTTCTGTGGATTGATTTGGATGGATTTTTTGACATTGTTGTTCCATCTGATCTTTGGACAGAATGTAAAATATCTATTAGTTGGCCAAAAACAGAACCTGAGCGAATCAAAGAAACAGGTGCCCCAAATCCACTTGTAATGGATTTTTATGAGAAAGTAATAGTTTGGATGAAAAACAAAATTCCACCCAAAGAAGTTGATTGGGTTAAAATAGAAAGAACAGAGCAGGAAACAAAAGAATCAGTTCATTCTTTTTATGAAAGACTACTGTTAATCTTTAAACAATACAGTGGTTATGAAAAATTAGATGAGAAAGACATGAGTCATTTTATCTATAGATTTGTTTATGGATTAAAACCTGAAATTGGAGAAATGATCAGAACTAGTATTGTCGGATGGCAAGCACTATCTATAGATGATATTCTGAGAAAAGCAAAATATTGTAGCGATGAATTAGAAGTAAAACAGAAGAAGTTAAAGGAGAAAGCCATGTGGGCACAGGTAAAGGTAGCTGAGCAACAGATTGCCAGCATGGGAAATAAGAACGCTAATTTTGTACAAACTGGAAATACGAACCAAATACAAGGAAAGTTTAAAGGTAATAATTTCCAAAAGAAATTTAGCCCAAAGATAGAAGAACTGAAACAAAGATTACCTTGTTTTAATTGTGGCGAAATTGGACATTGGAGGGACGAGTGTCCTCATCCTCCTAGAAACTTAAAGAATCCCTTATTGAATCCACAGATGCAGAATGGTGTTAACGTGCAGCAACAGCTACAGATGCAACAGGGGTTAAATGAATTTAATATTCAGCGACAATTACAACAACAGCAACAACAACAGGTGAATAATCGTCAGGACCAGTTGCCACAACCACCTTTTCCGAATTGTGGGGGAGTTCAAAAATATAATCCAAACGTGGGATTTCAGGGATGTGAACAGGTAATAAAACCACAAAAACAGCAAAAGCAGCAAAGGGTTCAAATGCAAAATGCTTCACAACAATTTTTATTAACAGAAAGCCAAGACAGTAATTCTGATGATTATTGCTGACGGTGCCCGAGAGAGGAGGAAGAGTGTGTTGTTGGAGCCACTCTTGAGGTTGACCAGTCTGGTCCTTATGTAAACGGGAAAGTTAATGATGTAGACATCACTTTTCTAGTGGACACTGGTGCTACCCGTTCTACTGTTAGATCAGTGGAAATTGAAAACCTACCTCTCTCTGGGGATACCATCCAAGTTGTCGGAGTAAGTAATCAGCAAATTAAAACAGACTTAACTGATCCAGTACCAGTTGAAATTGGAAATTACAGAGACAAACACAGATTTGTGGTTTGTAATAGTAGTCCAGTAAATCTATTAGGTAGGGACATCCTATGTAAAATGAATTGCAGAATATATTGTTCTCCTGAAGGAGTTGAATTACAAACAATGGAGGAAGATGGTTTGTACAGAATGACAATGATGATGATGGAAGCAGAAGAAACAAAATTGTTTCCTGCATTTGAAGAAAAAGATTTACCTGAAGAGCTAAAAGAAACAGTGAAATCTGAAATATGGGATTTTACTGGGAATGAGATGGGTCTGATGAAAAACGTAGATCCTGTTAAAATTGCATTGAAGCAGGGAATAGAATTTCCAAACACTCCACAATATAAATTGAAAACAGAGACAATTGAAGGTATTACACCTGTAATTGAAAAATTAATCAAGCAAGGTGTATTGAAAGAAATGAAGAGTAGCTCTTGTAATTCACCAATTATGGGAGTTAAAAAGGCTAACGGAACATTTAGGATCGTACAAGATCTGAGAAAGGTTAATCAAATTGTTATTCCATGTTGTCCTGTGGTTCCAAATCCAGCAGTAATTCTATTTCAGATTCCATATGATGCTGAATGGTACACAGTCATTGACCTTTGCAATGCATTCTTTACTGTTCCTCTACACCCAGACAGTTATGAAATCTTTGCTTTCAGATTCCAAGGTAAGACCCTTGGATGGACAAGAATCCCTCAGGGCTATACAGAAAGTCCTTCAATCTTTAACGAACTGTTAAAAAGATCATTAGAAGATTTAGACTTACCAGGTAGGTCTACGTTGGTGCAGTATATTGATGATTTGTTAATAGCTGCAAAGACAAGAGAAAATTGTGTAACAGACACAATAATTTTGTTAAATCGCCTTGCAGAAGAAGGACATAAAGTGTCCCCAGCAAAACTACAGTTTTGCAAACAGGAAGTGAAATATCTTGGTCACAGAATTGCAAAAGGAAAAAGACAAGTAACAATAGAGAGAATAAAAATGATTCAAGCAATGTTACCGCCAAGAACACAAAGACAGGTCAGAATGTTCCTTGGAATGGTAGGTTACTGTCGACAATGGATAAGTGGATTTTCAGTAATTGCGAAACCACTACAAAGACTGACTAAATCAGATGTAAAAGATCCAATTATTCTCAATGATGTTGAGATGGAATCTTTTGAAAACTTGAAAAAGAGCTTATGCCAAGCTCCTGCTTTGGGTATGCCAAATTATGAGAAAGATTTTGAACTGTATTGCAGTGAGAGAGAAGGATGTGCATTATCTGTGTTAATTCAGAGACATGGAAACCTAAAGAAACCTATTGCATATTTCTCTGCAGTTCTTGATCCAATTGCAAAAGCATTACCAGGTTGTTTAAAAGCAGTGGCAGCTACAAGTATCAGTCTTGAACAAAGTGAAGGAATCATTATGGGATTTCCTGTAAAAGTTTTTGTGCCTCATTCAGTTGAAATATTACTGACAAGAGGTAAGACTCAACATTTAACAAGTAGCAGATTGACAAAGTATGAGAAAATCATACTGGGAGCAGATAATGTTTCGATTTCAAGATGTTTGAATCTGAATCCTTCTACATTACTGCCTGATTCTGAAATTGTTGATGACATCGAGTCAGAACATGAATGTTTAGATGTCATGGAATTCTGCACAAAACCAAGAAAAGACATCAAAGACAGACCTTTGCCTGAATCGGATTTTGTCTACTTTGTAGATGGCTCATGCTTAAGATCCGAAGGTGGTGTCTTGAAAGCTTCATACTCAGTTTGTACAGTCGAAGATGTTGAAGAAGCATCATGTCTTGAAGGAGTTCGTTCAGCACAAGTGGCTGAATTGATTGCTTTAATTCGTGCATGTGAAATATCAAAAGATATAAGAGTTACCATCATTACTGATAGTCAGTATGGGTACGGAGTTGTACATGATTATGGACAACTCTGGTCACAGAGAGGATACATGACATCAACAGGATCACCAATTAAAAATGCAGTTTTCATTAGAAGATTAATTGAAGCAATACAATTACCAAAAGAAATTGCCATAGTCAAGTGTGCAGCGCACACTAGAGGAACTGATTATATTTCCAAAGGAAATGCCTTCGCAGACGAAACAGCAAAGTACTGCGCAAGGAAAAATTATTCTTACAATCGGAATAGAAGTACAGAAACTGATTCAAATTCATTAATGCTAACAACTGTTGTAGAAACATGGAATGAGATTAGAGATTTACAAAACGAAGCAGATGATGAAGAAAAAGACCTATGGTTAAGATCAGATTGTAGACCACGTGATGAAGATGGAGTGTGGGTTTACAAAGATGGCAGAGTAGTTTTACCAAATTGCATGATTTCTGACATGGCCAGATTATATCATGGTCCTGCACATTTAGGAAGAGATTCTATGGTCAGACTGTTTAAAGAAACATGGTTCAATACCAAGTTTAGAACCATTGCAGAATCTTTTTGTCAAAGGTGTTTGTCATGCCAACAAATGAATCCAAACAGAAAATCAGTGGTAGGGACAGGAATAATTGGTCGAGAGGGTGGTCCCTTTACCAGGTTACAAATAGATTTCATTGAAATGCCCTTACACAACTGTTTGAAATATGTACTTGTAATTGTATGCTTGTTCTCAAGGTGGGTAGAGGCTTTTCCTACACGACATTGTGATTCAATTACAGTAGCAAAACTAATGCTCAGAGAAATCATCCCAAGGTACGGTTTTCCAGTTACTATTGAGAGTGATGGAGGAAGTCATTTTGATAACAAACTGTTGAAGTTAATTTGCGAAGCTATGAGTATTGAGCAGAAAATACACTGTGCATACAGACCAGAGGCATCAGGTGTAGTTGAACAAATAAATGGAACTATCAAAAACAGAATTGGAAAAATGTGTCTTGAGACAGGAGTTAAGTGGACTGATGCTCTTCCACTTGTTTTGATGTCAATAAGAAGTACACCAGATAAAAAGACAGGTTTGAGTCCTCATGAAATTTTGATGGGAAGAGTTATGAGGCAAGCTTTTGTACCTGTAGGTAAACTGTTGAGCATAAATGACAGTGCAATTTTAGATTACTGTAAAAGGTTATCTGATATGGTAACTTCTGTATCTAATCAGGTGGGAACTGAAGCACAATCAAATGACAAAGTTTTGACACATGATCTGAGACCTGGAGACTGGGTCAGAACAAAAGTACATCGGAGGAGGAATTGTCTATCCCCTAGATGGCAGAAACCTAGGCAGGTAATCTTGATCACTACTAATGCTGTAAAGTGCAGAGGATTGAAGCGCTGGATTCATCCAAGTCATACTATTCCAATACCAACTCCTGAGAATTCTGATGTTGAAAGTGATACCACAGATGACTCTGATTCTGAAGCAGAAGACAGAACAGAAGGTGAAGTAATTCCAGATTCTGAAGATCGACAAGAAAGTCGACATCTGGAAACTGTGCCAGTGAATGGAAATCTGACAAGAAAAGACTTAGAAATAATTGAAATAGATTCTGAAGGTGAAGAGAATCTGTTAAAAGGAAAGATAACTGAGGATTCGGTTGTCTATATTGAAGACAAAGAAGCTGAACCAAAGGAAGTTTCAGACCAGGAGAGTATCAAAAGGCAGAGAACAAACTCTGAAGTAAGGAACAAAAATCCGAAATCTGGGAAGCTAGAGGTAATTGAGGAAGAGGAAGAGAACGAATTACCGAGTACCAGTGATGGAAGACAAAGCGAAGTTCCTGAAGGAGTGAAATTGCCGAATAGAGAAGTTCCTGAGTCAATTGAAATTTCAGACTACGAAACTGAAGAAAGTGACGTGGAAGGTGGAAGTGAAAACGGAAAGAAAAGGACTTGGAAGTCAGAATCAAATAATTCTGAACCAAAGAAAAAGTACGTGAGAAAAGCAGACTTCTGGCATGGTGGAAGGTTGAGAGTGAGATTAATCAAAAAGCCAATAGAACAAGTTGAAGAAATAAGTAGTCAAAAGAGTCCTGGAAAAGAAGTTGGAGTTGGGAGGAAAATAGAAGTGATATCAAGAAAAGGGAAGAGAATAATTAGACCAAACCAGAAATACAAGTCTCCTGAGTGGACTTACTTAGTAATTCCACCTGTTATAGACATATATGATAGTAGTGAAGAAGAAAACGAAATCCAAGAAATTAGTGACAATGATTGAAGTACAAATTTATTAAATTGGCATAAGGCTGAAGAAATCCTGTTAGTTGACACAAGGTCGAAGAAAAACTGTCTAGTAGAAGAAAACTTATGTATGACATAAGGTCGAAGAAATCTTGTTTAGGGTTATAAAAGAAAAATATATTTTAAAAGGGGGGTGTATATAAATTTTAAAATTTATTTTTATTTTTGAGGCTAAAACTAACCTAAAAATGCCTTACATTAAGGAGAGCACTTCAAAATGCTCTGTTTTTAAAAGATGCTGTAAGATGACTCTGGTGTGTCTGCTCATTTTAGTTCTGCTCTGGTTGGTACTAGCTGTGATCATACCTTTAGAAATGAATAGAGAATTACACAAAGTTAACATAACAAGCAAAGCTCTGGTTAGCCAAACTAAACATAGTGCATCTGCAAAAGTAATTGATCATCAGCCTAACATTCATCAAGATAAATCAATAGGTGATTTTTCAAGCAATACTTTCACAAAGCTTTTGAGTGAATATGTAAAGGTAATGGATGCAAAGGATTGTTATGTATGCGTTAAATTACCCGCTTCTGTTTCTGAGGGAGTAACATATAATATGCTTCCTCTCACTTATGCTGTTACATGTAGTGTATTAACTAGTTTATTTTATCAAACTGGTCGTTTAGAATATTACTATTCAAATTATGATGAGATTTTTGCTAATGTCAAGATTGATAATGCTTTAAATAAGCATAAGAAAGCTAAACAATTGAGAGAATATTTCCTTGTTACTAATGAACTCACTTATGAGTATGCTTACAAGAATAATCTAACATGTAAATTAAGTGCTGAAGGGAAGAAATTTCTGAATATGGTTGAGGAGAGAAGAGCAATTTATAAGAGAAATGAATTAGTCAAGCAGACTAAGTCATCATTCTGGCAAAAAGAGGATGAGAAACTAAATGGCAAAATGCTTGAAAATATTGCAATTCACATAGACAAACCTGTTAGTGGAAAGCTTTGCATTAGAAGAGATAACACACTTTTTGATAATTATTTTGTAGGTGCAAGCAACTGTGAAGATACTTATCAGATTATGGGAGGTTGGGGATTTAAAGGTGGAAAAGATCCTATCTTTCCTGGAATTTATTTTGTTTGTGGTGACAAAGCCTACTACAACCTTCCAGACCATTGGTATGGAACTTGTTATGTGGGAATTGTTTTTCCTAAAGTGTTTCATGTTGACAGAGATTCAGAAGGATTATTTAAAATCCATAATTATGTAAATAGAGCTAAAAGAGAAACTTTTACTGAAGTTCTGGGAGATATTTTTCAAGCTGTAATACCTTTTGTTGGTATAACCCTAAATGCAGGGAGAATCAGAAAATTGTCCACTATAGTTGATAGATTATCAACTGACACTGCTGATGGATTTCAATTAGTGAATGTTGAAGTTATTGCAATTAGATCCATGGTAATTCAAGACCGTCTTGCTTTAGACATACTCTTAGCAAAGGAGGGAGGAGTCTGTGGCATTTTACATGTCCAACATTGCTGTACATATATACCGGATGAAAGTAAAAATATTGAAATGTATATTAAGAATATTACACAAATGCATTCTGAAATAATTCCTTTAGAAGAAGAAGATTTTACTGGGAAACTTTCAAATAGGTTTCAAGCAATTAAAAACTGGTTTCATAATATCGGAAGTTCAATTCTTGGCAAGATTCTGGCACCTTTGATTATAATTATATTCATTTTTATTTTGACTAAAGTAGGTTGTTTGTTGCATAAAAGAAAGAAGCATTTGAGAGAAAAGAAGAGAATTTATAAACTCAGAAAAGAAGAGGAAAGGGAGATTGAGTTGCAGGAGTTACATAGAGAGCGTCATGTTAATTGCAAGGATTATGCTGAAACAGACTTTTAGGTTTACTAATACAATGAATTTGAATCGATTTCTTATAAATTAAATTTACCAAAATTTTGAGTGCTGGTGTGGTGATTTGTTAATCACCAGATGAGGGAGTTGATGGAGCGAGATAGAAAACAAAATTTTGTTTAAACTCGCAAAGTCACATTTCCATAACATGAATAAAATTATTAATGATTTGTGATATGTCGTGCTAATACAACCTAGATTAAACTTTACACGTGGGGGGACTAACATGTGTGCTCATAAACGTGCATATTTGTTGCATCTTTTTGTTCGTGCAAAATAATAAAATAATTTATTGTTTTCGTTTTTGTCATTACTAACTGCTGCATACTTAAAATAAGCATGTGCTTGTTTTGCTTTTTCTTGTCTGTGTGATGTCATTTCTACTATTCTAGGTGCATATGGGTCTCATAGAAAAACGGAGACTGGTAAATATAAACGCTGCTTTATTTGTTTGCAATGGCTAGGTAACATTTTGATTAATCGGGTGGGTTAATTATTTAATAAACCATGGGGTGGATACAGAATATACTTTATTTCTTACATTAATACTTTCTTGTGTTTGTTTTATACTAGAAATCATAAGTTGCCTGCTTTTGAGGCCTAACTATTTGAGCCGCACAAAAAGAGCTAATCCATATTTCTGCAGAAAGTCACGAGACGCCCATTCTGAATTAAAACGTTTATTGAAGCTGCATTCACAAAGCAAAAACTGATGAGCTGACATCATTCTGTCGGACATGGCCAAGGTCGAAAGTGAACTTTTTGTCAGTCCTTAACTTGGCATCCGCGGAAGTTGTGCTGTAAAACTATGGAAGCTGCGAGGATGTCTTATTACAAAGTTGCAATCGCAGGAAGCCTCTGGCTTCACGTGGAAGAGACAATGGTCTTTGTAAGACATGATTTTGTGGAACTTTTTAAGAATCGGGTGACATGTCACTTGTCACTCTCAGCCAATGGGACGTCGAGTAATACTGAAAACTTTCCTTTGCTAGTTTAGTTAGCGTAGAAAGGTATAAAAAGTCATGCCCTTAGGGTTGGGCTGGCTGCTGCTTTCTGACTTTCCGATGAGGGTGATGTGCTGCTGGACTTTGCGTGGAGCACGTAAGAATCCTCAAAGAACTTTACTTTAATTTCTGTCTATTTAGCTCAGTTAGGGAAATAGGTTTTAGAAATGCTAAATTTTATATAATTTCTTTAAACTGATTCAATTGCTTAAATTGTATTTTTCTCAAAATCCTTACTATCATGCTTGCTTTATTGAAAATAAATTTCATTTATAAAACTTACAACTTATATACCATAATTTAGAAAATAAATCATACTTTTGACAAACAAGCTGGTCTTGGTTATTTAGAAGTATAGGTTACCTTTAAGCTAGATCATGTCGCCTATGGTGGTCGTTTAAATGGTTGGGTTTTATTCTAATGACAATATTCTTTCTGCAAATGTATAAAATGTTTATAGTTTGTAAATAATGTGTATATAGATTTATTTGACCACCTGATTCAGTAGGCCCAAAATATATCAGGTTCATAAATGGGTCCATGTATAGTTTAGAATTTTGTTTATAGGTTATGAAATTGGGTAGCGTAGTTTATGATATATTTTCTATAGCCCGCTGGATCAGTCACAACAAGGTTCAAGTCCCACTGGGTCATTATGAAAGGAATAGGAGGAAACAGGTGAATAATACACTTAAGGAAGACATTTACAATAGGGGACTTGAAAAGAGAAGGCTGATCAGGAAGGCAAAGAAAGGCCGAAATGGCCGAAAGATAGCCTTTAAGAGTGCCCAGAAAGAATAAAGAGTAGATCCTCTGAAAGAGGGGCGGAAAGGGGATCCACAGCTTTTGCCACAAATGTGCTCCATCTACTGGTATATACCATTTTGGTGGAGGGCAGCCTGACTGCCAAGATAACATTACAGACTTGGGGAGGAAGGTCGAAAGCTGTCAACTGTCTCCGCTCAATCTACTCACAAGGAGGTGGAGGCTGGACAGGTTCGGGTGAAAGGCTGTCCCCTGCGGCTAAGACAAAAGATACTCCCGAAGAGGCAGTATAATCGGAGGATCGATGGCCATGTTCAAGAGCTCGGGATACCAGACCCTTCTTACCCAGTCCTGAGCCACAAGAATGATTTGGGCCTGGTCGCACTTGATCTTCTTCAGCGCTCTGGGCAGAAGTGGTATAGGAGGAAAGCCGTATAGAAGACCGCAACTCCACTCGGGACGAAAAGCATCGGCTAGGGAGTGCCGACTTGGAAATTCCTATGCACAAAACTGCTGGCATCGCGAGTTCTCTTCGGTGGCAAATAAATCTAACCAAGGCTCTCCCCACTGCTGAAAGAGACCTTTCACCACCTTCGAGTGTAGACGCCATTCGTGATCCATCATGCAGCGGCGCCTGAATTCGTCCGCCCTGACTTTCAGGGAACCCGTCCGGTGTTGAACTACCAGGGACAGGTCCTGATGCTGTAGCCACTTCCAGTGATGAAGGGCCTCTTGACATAGGGTCCTCGACCCCTCCCGCCCTGTTTGATGCAATACCACATGGTGGTGGTGTTGTCTGTGAACACCTGCACTACTCTTCCTTTGACACAAGAAAGGAATGCCTTCAGTGCAAGACGACACGCCTGGAGCTCCAGAAGGTTGATGTGGAGCCTGGACTCCGCCGGAACCAGAGGCCTCTGATCTCCGCCTCCCCATGTGGCCGTCCCAACCCAGAAGTGGTGCATCTGCCGTTGACTCAATCCTGGTTCGTTAGCCACCACTGCAATTGGAGCGCAGTGCCCTCCGAGACCAGCACACAATCGGAAATATTCCCCTGATGATGTGCCCACTGGAACTTCAGGTCCCACTGCAGAGCCCGCATATGCCACCTGGCATGTTCCACCAGCAGGATGCAGGAGGCCATGAGGCCCACTTGACTCTGGGTCATTCTGACCGAAACCCGGTCCGGGGATAGAGGCTGAAAGATCGGAATAATAGCCCGAATATCCAAGACTTGCTGCTCGGAGGATAAGCCAGAAACTGCGCTGTGGCAAGAACCGCCAGATGAAAAGGAGCTTCTGAGAAGGAATGAGGTGAACCCCAGTGAATGCAGGAGGTCTGCCATAGTCTGGAGATGGGAGACAACAGCCTGGGGTGAACTCGCCTTCAACAGCCAGTCGTCAAGATAGGGGAAGACTGGAACCCATGATCTGCGTAGGTGAGCTGCGACCACCGCCATCACTTTCGTGAACACCCGAGGGGCGCTGGTAAGGCCAAAGGGGAGCACGGTGGACTGAAAATGATTGTGGCATACTGTGACCCGTAGGTAATAACGGGGATCAGGCAGAATGGGGATGTGAAAATAGGCGCCCTGCAAGCCCAACGCTACCATCCAGTCTCCAGGGTTGAGGGCAGACAGGACCTGAGCCAATGTTAACATTTTGAACTCCTTCCAGAGGAAGCGGAGGACGTCCCTGAGATCTAAGATAGGACGCAGGCCTTTGACCTTCTTGGGTACCAGAAAGTAGTGGGAATCACAACCACGACCTACTTATGGCACAGGGACTCCCTCGATGGCTCCCTCGGCCAAGAGAGCCACAACTTCCTGATGGTGAAGGGCTAAGTGATCCTCCCACATACGATGGAAAGCGGGTGGCATGGAGGGAGGGGTAGCCTCGAAGGGGAGAGAGTAGCCCCTTCGTACTACCTGCAAAACCTACCTGTCCAACATGATGTTGTGCCAGTGGGGGAGGTGATGGTGAATCCTACCGCCCACTGGCAGCTGGTGGCCCAGAAAAGTCAGACTAGGAAGGTTTGGAGGCTGTTGCAGAGGGGGCATTGGTGGACTGGCCCGCCCGCTGGCCCCTAAACCCACGACGCTGGGTCCCAAGTCCCTGGCCGCACAGAGGCTGGACAGCTTGCGCAGGCCTGCAGCACTGGGTGGAACGTGTTGGGGCACCCCTTCCATAGCCACAAAAGGGGCAAAAAGTGGACTACGCGGGGTGAGAAGTGGTAGCGAGGCCCAAGGATCTGGCCATAGCCCTAGAATCCTTGAAGTGCTTGAGCGCGTTGTCCGGTTTGTCGCCAAACAAGTGACGGCCATCAAAGGGCATGTCCAAAAAAGTCGATTGGACATCGCCTGAAAAGCCAGAGGACCTCAGCCAGGCGTAGAGTCTCAGGGCTACTGATGTTGAAAACGTCCTGCCTAGCGAGTCAGCGGTGTCCAGCCCACATCGTATGGCGAACTTCGCTGCATCTCTACCCTCAGCACTGCACAGGAGAGAACGGCCCGGGACTCCTCCGGGCACTGTGGAAGCACCTGCGCGACCGTGCCCCGAACAGAGTGGGTGTAACGGCCCAAGAGACAAGCGTTGTTCACCGACCGCAGTCCTAAGCTGTTGGAAGAAAACCTCTGCTTCCCAAACTGATCCAACTTCTTGGATTCCCTATCTGGGGGAGCAGTAGGGAACGCGCCTTTGGACGTAGAGGCTTGGACCACCAAGCTCTCTGGGTTAGGGTGTTGGGAGAGGAAAGTGGGGTCGTCTGGGCCGGGTGGCGTCTACGGCCACTCATCCTATCCACAGGAGCCCCTGTGCTGGGCTTGGACCGGGTGCCCAGAAGGATGTTTGTGAGGGCCTTATTGAAAGGCAACAGGGGCTCAGAAGAGGCAGCTGCTGGTTGAAGCACCTCAGTCGAACTGGGAGAAGGCGAAGAACGACGGTGCTTCTTCGTCTTCTTCTTGTGCTTCGACTTACCAGAGGAGTGCGTAGACTTAGAAGGTGAATGGTGATAACTCAGTGACCGGTCCCGCGACCTTCCTCTCGATGGGTACCTTGATGGCGCGGAACGGACTGTCGGGCCTCCAAAGCTTTCAGGACTGCTCCCGCTAAGACTTCGGGTTCATAGCCCGGCATGGAGTACGACTTCGGATCGTGCTCGCACTCCAGGCACCAAAGTCACATGAGGTGCGGATTGGTGGCCAACATTAACTTGTGACAGGAGTCACAAGGCTTGAAGCCGGTCCGACGATGGGACATCCCTCGTGCACCAGGAGGTGATGACTAAAAAAAAAATAGACATGAGTAGAAGTAAAAAAATGGTTAATCAAAAAGTGACTAAGGGGCACGGTGTCTCCGGATCTGCGCTGGCTGGCACGGCAAAAGAAAGAACTGACGTCAGCGCGCAGGGGGGGCATCTAAGTAGACATCGTGACGTCATCCCGCCAACCACATTGACTAACACGGAGTCGACTGACGCCACCTACTGACGCGCAGGGGTACTGCTATGAAAAATTTCTCCAAATTCAGTCTGATGCCTGGCGGTAATTCTAAGGTAAGGAATCTATAACTACAGTCTCTGTTTGATAGCTATTTTCACTCTGGCATGCCTAGCTGTCCGATGTAGAAAATCAGAGTACAGATAAAATACTAATACTGCATCTCGGGAATGAAACCAGCTAGAAAAATAATCAAATAACTATTTTTAATAGTTGTCAAAATTCAACTCAATGGTGAAGTTGGATGTTTAATACATATTAAGATAAAGTAAATTCACAAAGTATCCTTTTCCCTACCTGATGTTTTTGGAGGCCAAAATGAAATAACTCTAAACCTTTGCCCAGCCCAGAAAGAGGTGTGAAAGAGGTGTGAAATTCCTACCAGAAGCAAATATGCAGACCCGAATGGGCTGAGATTAATTCTCTGAGCTCAAAAGAATATGCACAGTGGAGGCTTTGGGCATTCTGATGACACCACAGTGTCAAATCAAGCCTGGCAGGTCTGTTGAGTCACATGTAACACTTTAGAGCACTTGAACTGGATTTTAGTGTTAGAAGTGGAACAACACTAATGATTACCATAGTACACCCCCCCCCTACACACCGCAGCCCTCAGGGTCCATGTTTAGTAAGGCCGATTACTTGTTCGATCTTGAAAATATCTTAAAACATGGCATTTTGGGACTGTTTGCAGTAGGGCAAACAGGAACTACTGAAAAAGTGGTTTGTCTCCAGGAACTTTTAACTCATTGGTTAGAGAGTGCTCAGGAGCCACCTCCACCCAGTAGCTGGTGGCAGGTATAAATATGGTACCACAAGGCACCTGGTTAGAACACTTTCTGGACCTGCAGAAGAAAAGAAGAGGACTGAACCTGTGGTCTGTGACTTTAGAGGAGCCTTTAAAAAATGGTCCTGTTCCCCTTTGTACCCTGGAGAACGAAGTAGACTCGGAGAGTCAGTTGGGCTCACCTCCTGTTTGTTATTTTGGTGTCATTTTGTCTAATAAATTTCACTCAATTTTTGTAATCCGGTTTGGGGTTTTTATTGCTTGGTGTTTCACTTTACTACTGTTTTGGTACAGCATAAATACTTTACACATTGCCCTAAGTTAAGTCTATCTGCTCTGTGCCATAGGGTGTTGAGATCAGGTTTATTTAGTGACTTTAAGGGTTTACCCAGACAAGAATAGTGATTATTCCTTGTGGTGGGCAGTCGCCTACCCTAAATATCAATATAATTTATTACAGTATCTGATCCAAGGGAAAGCCACAGCTCCCTGGGAAAAACATCTCAGGAAACAGCTTACAGACAACAGAAAATCACTTCTCCTACCAGAAACTTTTACTGTGCAATTGATACAAATAAATCCAAGCATCAAGAATACAAAATGAGCGTTCCTTGATGTTGTGGCACTGGCCGGTTACAGCATGCTTCCAATGTCCAGTCTTGGTCAGCTTGGTCAGTGAAAGATCAGTTACAGATCATGATCAAATTCACACTATTACAGTGGGAAAATGATTTACTTTGGGAAACCCTTTCGGTAGGACTACCATTTAGCTTCATCAAGAATGGGAATGACGAGTAATAAGATCATTGTGGAGTTATCTGTGGAGTTATCTGGCCAAGGGCTGTTAACCCTCTGTGGTTAATGGATGCTGGATCATCAATTCCCTAAAAGCTCAACAAGAGAAGTCCTACATGACTTTCTTCCGGCAATACATCAAATAATGCAGAAGCTTGAGTTTGGCATTGCCTGGTCAAATACATAGCTTTGTCTGTTTGGTAGAGACTCCCGTCCCTAGTACCAGACACCTTAGAAATGTCTGGAGTAAACAACATTGTTGGCATTAAGCAGATGACCATTAGAATGTGTGTGAAGTGAGGGACTTTAAATAGACTCTGGTAAAACTGTGGCTGTTATTCTCAATTTTAGAATAATAGTGATAGCCTCATGGGCAACCACACGAAGTGGCTCTCATTCATTTAAGGTGATTTATTGTGAAAGATTGTCATGCTATCTGAAGGTAGCATATAGAAACAGTAACATTTTCCTAATACAAAAGACAATAAATACAAGCTGTGTTAAGGTCAATAACAGAACTGATTACTGCCCAATATGTTCTCATTCATGCTATATAATAACTCGGTATGTACAGCATATGCAAATACAACCATGCAGAAAAAACACTGTTCTAGTGAAAATTGAAAAAAGACACAAGGTGTGCAGGAGCCCTAGTGAAAGTCAGAAGCAATGACCCATATAAGAACTGCGCTGTGCATCTCTTGCCTTCACATCTAACAAATAACAGCATGTCAGATGATCTCCCTACCGAGACAGAAGCATCTCCAATCCTACCAATTTCCCCATGAATTCCTGCTCTATGGAGGAAACACCACCACTTCTGCATCTTCCTTACTTACCTTGCTTTCCTCTTCACTCCATATTATAGCTTGCTGTCAACCCCTCTCCATCCCCATTAAATCATCCCCTCCCTCAACCCTCTATACTATACTAACTGCCCCTCTCGTCTCTTCCTTTACACCCAAGCTCCCCTTTCCTTCCCATCCCCTCTCACTACAACACCTTTAGTCCTCCTCCATTAACTCAATGAACACATTTCTTTACCCCCTTCTCTGTGTCTCTTTTATGCAATATACCTCCCCTATCACCCCACCCACAATCCCCTCTCCTCTTTTCTATCTCATAACTGCCTCACACCAAACCTGCTTTCAGATCTCTCCGCCCCTTTCTTCCTTTCATCTCCCCCATACTCCCTTCCTTAATCCGTCACAACCTGTGAACTACAACGCATGTTTGAGGAACTTGAAATGGGACATTTTGCAGAACATACAATATGCTAGGTAACACCACCATTTTAATCAGGACCACTTGACCCAATAGAGATGTTGGACGGGACGTTCAGTGCAGCACACATCTTGATTTGGTCTATAAAGGGAGAGGCATTGTCAGCGTAGAATCGATCAGGGTCCTTCGATACCTGCATACCTAATAATAAATTCCTGCAGCTATCTCAGTTGCACTATGGTCGTCAAGTCAATTCTAGCTGGCCTTGCCACCATCAGGCAATGATTAGATTTGTCCCAGTGAACGCTGAGCTCGGAGTGGGCTCCAACTCTTCAACAAGGTGCATAGCCCTGGGTCCAGTTCTCTTTGGGGTTTTAGGTGAATAATCAAGATATCCGTATAGAGCAAGACTTTATCTGTTATCCTGGGAGACCGATCAATGCCCTCTACCTCCCCGTCTTTTCTGATCAAGGCTGCCCTTCACGCCACAGAGAACAAGAGTGGTGACAGCTGCCAACTCAGTCGTGTTCTTCTAGCGATCCTCAGAACTGGAGAGAAGACTCCATTAACCAGAATCGTAGCTATCGAATCAGAGAGCAATATTTGTATATAAGACAAAAACTTAGGTCTCACTTGTAGGTGATCCAGCAAGGCAAACAGGTATTTCCTATATGGCCTGTCAAATTAGTTTTCAAAATCTACCTGAAGGACTGTCACCCAGGCTTTCAAATTCCCTGCCATCGCAAGAGCATTGTTTAAATGCTTGACATTGAATCTGATCAATAGTTGCAGCATAAAGCCACTTTGATCCTTATGCACAAGCTTATCAATCACCATCAAAATGCGGGTAGCTAGAATTCAGGGCTGGACAAGTCTTTCATTCTACAAGGCATGTCCCCAGTGAGCTGGATCCCTTAGAGGCCAGTCTTGAAAACCCAGGACCACTCCTGGTGGCTCTGTCACTTTTTTCAGCTCACCGAGGTTAACTTTAGCAGGTACAGGAACACTTCAGGAGAGAGAGAAAAACAGAGGGAGAAGTAGAGAGAGAATTGATAGATGGCAAGAGAGAGATCATGCAAGGAGACAAAGGGAGAAAGCTGGTTTGAGAATTTTTGCCTGTGCTGCTTACTGTTCCCCCAAACGGCCCTACTAGAATCTAGGCAACCACCTTAACCTTCATGTTCAGAAGGGAAATGGTCTGATAGGATTCACATCCCTCACATGGCCTGTCCACCATAAGGATTATAATAATAAACATTTCCCTTAGATGTCTTGGTAGAAAGCCTTGGTCCCCAGAAGTCTGAAGTAGTTTTAAATTTGTGAAGAGCCAACAAGGATGTGTTGGACTTAAAAAATCATATCAAAATAAAAACAAATATACCATGAGGCAATTGAGACCAGGCACCTTCCAAGACTGAAGTTGCCCTATTGTATTTGTGATTTCCTCTAGTGTAATGTCCCCATTAAGGGATATTCTAGTCCCTGTCAAAGAGCGGATACCTCAGGATGTTCATTATAAATCTCTCCAGACCCCAGAAATCAATTTCTACCGGGGCCGTATAATTTACCTCAGTACTGGGTGAATTCTCCATCTATCAGTGATGGTTGTATGACGATCCATCGTCTGCAACGTCCTCGCGGGCGTTCGCATCGCGGACAATACATCGCAATGCCACTTACATCGGTCATTTTGTCATCGCACGACGTTGCGCCGCAAATGCGGCCGTGGAACAGGATTGCGTGTCACATCGGCGACATAACATCGCGCGACATGACAACGCGTGGGTTAGAAAATACTTCAGTATTATCCTTTGGCATGCCGAGCAGCTCCGACTGAAACAGGGAACCCCTGTGTTTCTGGGTGGCGCGTGTTCCGTCCAAGCGTGCAATAGAGGAATCGCTTTACCTCAAGATTCTTTACTGAAGAGCAAACTCGGGATTTACTAGTTCTGGGCACTCACCACCTTTCCAGAGGTAATTCTATAGAAAAATTTAAGTGAAGAGAGTAAACTTGCTCATGAATAGGGCCGTTCACGGGTGCCAAATCTGGCACGAGCAGAGAGCAAAGCGCCACGCGAGCGCAGCGCCCTGCTCTGCCAACAGACCAGGAATGGCCTGTCATCACGATTTACAGTTACCTTCCCACTTTCACTGCCAGAGCGAAAATGTGAAAAAGGCTTTATTCCTTTCCTTTTGGCGAAAAAAGGGTTAGGCGCATGCGTATATCATGCCCTACGTGCACTTAAAATAAAAGCTGCCTCAAAACCCTGCAGATAATCGCTGCGTTTCGAAACAAGGATATTCGTTATCCAAGGCTTGTTTGGGGTTCACGATGTCTCTTTTTATATGCCTAACAGCTTGCCTTACAGCTTGTGGACAGTTGTATTATGTTTGTGGCATTTCCACGGATTATGTATTTTTTTTTTTAGTATTGAAGCATTTTATAAAATATAATAATTAAACAGCGAAATGTCGTGTCTGTACCCTTTATTTTGGTTCACAGACAGCATGAGTGAACCCATGCGCCATTATTTTTTTTTTAAATGAGTTTAAAGTTTCACTCTCCTCATGTGAGAATGAATAATGGCTGTCTGCGCACAATGGCGGGTACAGTTCAGCAGGCTGAAGTGCATTTAGTCACACGTCGAAAGGGTGTGGACAGCCAAGGTGATTCCAGACACTGCAAAGTCACAAATGTGGTTCTCCGTAGTTAAACAACACCTCTGTTCCTGACCAGCAACGTGCATATAAATCTGAATAAGTGCCTATATTTCACCATGTACAAAAAAAACATAAACAAAACCGCTGAAATAGAAGTCACTAGTGTTAATGGATTACGTCATAAGAGTAGCCGTATAAATAAAATGCGGATGTCGATTAGGAGTTGCCTGAGGTAAGCAGCAGCTACCCTTGGATTTCCCTTTATTACCCCTGTCCTTGCGACAACTGGTGTGCACTGCACAATGATGGATGCAGAAGCAGGAAGAGAAAGTAAACAGGAATATAGGATCCTTGTCTACTTTCTGCAGTTATCCCTCTTTAACCTTCTCTTAATCCATCAGCAGCAAGTAGGAGGCGGTTGAAATTCAAAGGATGGAACTCTGAGTCAAACCTGTCATTTCATGATGGATAAAATACTGCAGGATCATGTAATTTCCACCACCTCTGGCATTCTGGGGAACTGGGCATTACTTTTAGTTCTACTCATGCTTGTCCTAGTCATCACTTATGAGGTTTGAACCCACCTCAGGACAAGTGAAAAAAAAGTAGGAAACTTTAACAACTAACCCCACCCAGACTCAGCTAGGTGCTATAATAGGCTAACAATCCCCCAGGCCTTTAAAAAGATCCATCGATCCACCCATCCACCCATCCCACCCACCCATCCATCCATCCACCCGCACCCATCCATCCACCCATCAGATGTTTATTAAACATGATGCATGAATTTGACGTTAGTATCTTGAGATGAGTGGATGTAGCACACCTTGCCCCAATTCCAGGCTGAAAGAAATGACCTCAAATGAACACAATGAAAGCTTTAAATAAAAGAATTTATCATATCTGCTTCCCATGTTATTGAGCTTCAATTTACTTTAATAAACACAATTTCCATTTTATGAACACAATTCCGCATATGCGCACAATTCCGCCCGCATATGCGCTGATGAAATGAACTCTAGTGTTTA
This sequence comes from Lissotriton helveticus, assembly GCF_964261635.1. Classification (NCBI taxonomy): domain Eukaryota; kingdom Metazoa; phylum Chordata; class Amphibia; order Caudata; family Salamandridae; genus Lissotriton; species Lissotriton helveticus. The sequence goes on from NC_136061.1 coordinate 1,038,651,527, forward strand.
ATAATGCAATGTATCTTCAAAGTACTGAAATAAACTTAATTGCCATTTTATGAACACAATTCTGCTCGTATATCATCTTGCTATGAGTGGATGATTGGAGGCTCGAACCTTGTCTGACAGCACCAAAGTCTGGCTACCTATCCGTCAGACCACATGTTGTTGTATTTATTGACGTTGTAATTGCCACATGTTGTTGCAGTTACACATTGCAATATCATATCTGCCTCCCACTGTTTTAAATAAACAAAATCTGATACTGCTCGCATATGCCGGTATTTCCTATCTGTTTGCACTGTAAAGTCTCTGCTCACAAAAGTCTCTTAAATAAACAAATGCCCCTTCCCGGTATATTGCACGATTGCCGAGATTACTTCAATAAACACGATTGCCCAGATTGCTTCAACGCGCAAAAGTCTCTTAAATAAACAAATGCCCGGTAAAGAAACAAAATCCCGAGATTGCTTCAATAAACACGATGCACGATGTAATGGTTAACGATGTATAAGGAAATGCGATGCACTTGCATGCGTCCTGATGACATGCGATGTGATGTCGTGCACGATGTAACAGCCGCGATGCAATGTCAGCGCGATGCGATATATCCGCTGTAAGCGGTGCTTCCCATCAGTGATAGGTCTGTAATCTGCAAAACAACAGTTGATGGACAGAATGCAGAACAATGTCATACATTCACCCCAGTACAGAGATCTGGGCCTAAATCCATAGTTTTTTTGCACTCCACACCACCCCAGTTCAGACATGGCCATATGCAAATCAGCCTTGACCCTGTGCCTCATGGGAACAGTCCAGCCCGAACTGCCAAGCCATGTCTTTCCTGGACCGGAATCAAGCATCCTAGGACCGGTTTCTGGCTATCAGCCATCTTCAGCCAGGATAGCTTGACTCCAGTGGTGTGGAGAGCATGGGACTCACGTCTGAGCATACCCATCCCACTCGGGGTGACAAATGCAAAACAACAGTTCATGGACAGAATGCAGAACAATGTCATACATTCACCCAAGTACAGAGATCTGGGCCTAAATCCATCGTTTTTTTGCACTCCACACCACCCCAGTTCAGACATGGCCATATGCAAATCAGCCTTGACCATGTGCCTCATGGGAACAGACCAACCCGAACTGCCAAGCCATGTCTTTCCTGGACCGGAATCAAGCATCCTAGGACCGGTTTCTGGCTATCAGCCGTCTTCAGCCAGGATAGCTTGACTCCAGTGGTGTGGAGAGCATGGGACTCACGTCTGAGCATACCCATCCCAGGTCTGTAATCTCTCACCGCTCTTTGGTCTGAATAAGTAATACTATTCTAGATTATTCTTCCCTTTTACTTAACCAGTGGAGCAGCTTCCCTAATAAACCTCATGGTCATAACGTCTGCTTTGTAAAGCTTTGCACGTCTTCTGGGGTTCAATCAGACACAGCTGACACAGAAGCTGCTTATCAGTATCAGGTTCATAGCTGATGTTATCTGTTGGCCTCCTTCTGAACTCTTTCTCGAATGCAAGGTTTGAATTTCTGCTTCCTACAGCTTCTTCTTTTTCTTGCCTTTCTTATATTTAGCAATGGAGCCCATTGCATATCCCTGAATAAATGATTTAAAAGTCACCGACAATATCCCGGATAAATCTAGGTTTCCAACATTAGTTTGAGACTACCTCTTGATTCAGCTCATAAGAGATTTACTGAAGGGGTCATACTGAAGCCACTGGGCATTTAGTCATTAGGCTGGCTTGGGGTCCCACTGTCAAATCTCACACTTACTGGGGCATGGCCATTTAGTCCCCTTGCATGTATATATGAATTCTTGATCCTTGGGAGTCCGAGGTGTATCTGGATATAGTCAAGTCGAGAAAATGATTGATAGGGCCTTAAAAGAATATATATACCCCTTCTCTCTACTATGCTGCTAATGCCATATGTAGCAGAGGCCACAGGACTCTGCAAAGGCAGACAAATTGCTCTGACTGTCATCTAACACCCCCTGGGCATCTATCCATCTCTTAGTCCTTTAACCTCAGTGAAGCCTACCTTCCTTTCTAATAATTACTGACTATCTTACCCATTCATCATTTCCACTCTCACTCTTCTACCATCAACCAACACCAATTCTCACTGTCTAACCACCATATATGCAGTATCTTCATTAACACAATAACTAGTAAAAAAACATGCTCAAGCATCCAACTCCTATTCTAACACATCAATGTGCTCCCCTCCTGATATAAGGCATTCCCATCCGGATACCAAATCGTGAAAAAAAAACTTTCAACCAAAAGGGTAACTGAGTCTTATTGGTGATTTTCAAGAACACCTTATATATCATCAACATCCATGACATGAATCACTAATCACCCACCGCTCACTTTCACCTATAAAATACTCTTCATTTATACTGAGCTACAGACCATCGCTGAGCAACTTAGCCTTGTAAGATGTTTTACCTGATCACTCGCATTTTTTTTTTACATACTGGGCAGACTCAACACAAAATTAGACACGAAACTGCACAGTTTGACAAAACGAAAAAGCACTCCTCAAGGACACAACACCATGTCAAGAAAGGCAGTATCTACAGTGACCATGACACCATTTTCCCGTAGCTACATCCACATCACTATACTCAAACACCAAGATTCTTGTCAGACCATGGAAGAAACTTGACATCAACGCTTTTCAATCACAAACTATTCCCTGAAGACAACTCATCATTTCTGGCTCTGGCTCGTTGCTGCCTTTGACAGTTTGATCCCTCGTCATGTCCTCAACATCGACATGAAGTCAGCTGGTTCAGCTCAGATGTAAAGACTTTTAAAATACAATACTTGAAACTCAATGGAAGAACTTCAACACCCTAACAAGATTATATTCCAGAATCACTGCAAAATATACAAAGCCAACATCAAGATGGCGAAGACAGTGTAATAAGCCAATAACATCTCAAAAGCAACATTCCCGTCGAAGGAACTGCGTAATGCACCCCGAACAGCTTCAGCCTCTTAAGATCTATGCAATACATTGGCAAACAACTACATCTTTAAAGCCAAGAATCTAGAAAACTAGCTCTAAAACAAATCACATGAAAATCTCTATCTCAGACACCCTTTAACAAGAACCATTCAAGCCACTCTCTCCCAGTAATGTCACAGGGCTCAGCATAACTAACACTACATATGTGTGATGGCCAGACCTGTGCACATCAAAAATATTTTACAATATCCTTCTGGTGACCTCTGCTGATCTCCCAGCCCGAGCCATCATCCATGAATTCTTAACATCTGGCAAGACCCCAGTGATCTTAAGAGTCCATGCATCAAACCATCCTGAACAACACAAAGCTTCAACCCTTCAAGCTCATCCAACCAAACTCTAATGGATTTTTCACAGGCAAACTAACAGCCTTCAACCAGAACAACCGGATCCCTGCCTTTTTTTAAGACAACAGTCTCTCTACTAACAACCAAACATATTTCACCCCGAGAAAGCCACATAATCTGACTGATTGGCATCTGGAATTACCTCAAGACAGCCCAGCTCTAACACATGCATCTGGCAACAACGAGGATAACGCACAACCACCCTGAATTCCAAAGAGCTGTATAGACCTAGTGGACATATGATTCTCTCATGTGCAGGACAGACTTGATGGAGATGGCACAAAAATGCCCCTCTTCTAACATTTTGCCAATCATGAAACCCCAAAACAGTGTAGCCTCTTTCTTGATCACCAATGCCTTGAAGAGCTATGGAAATTCTAAAATACAATTCAGTACAATGCTGTGGTATTATGCAACCACAACCAAGCATTTGGTTTTCCATTCCTTACCTTGTTTTCTCTGTTGGCTATAATGACAAAATCTTCAATAATCTGATGCTGATGGCTAATATTCTGGATTTCCTTCAGCCTCAAAACACTGTAATAAAATATACATGAAAAAAGTTTTCATATTGACAACTTATGAAGCCTACCATAAAAAAAAGTAAAATGTCATCCCTTCCTCATTACCAACCCCAATTACCTCGCAGCCTTCTGAAGTTAGAAGAAACAGATTATACAGCTATTGAAAACGCTTGGTATCATGAACATGGGGATGCATCCTATGAGAGCAGACTCTCTTTCACGTGCAGATGGGTAGCATCATCTATTCACTTTGTAAGCAAGGAGCCAATCTGTGTTTTTTAATTAATTCTGAGAAGGTTGTGGAAGGGTGTTAATAATATGAGCGGGCTATGGATTAAGAGCAATAATATTTGCATTAAGGCAACTTTATTATACTTTTTTATCTTGTCCTTTCAAATGTTACAACCTGTGGGTAAAATTTAAAGCAAAGAACACAAATAATGGAAACGCCAATAGGTCTGTTCTTGACACCGGATGATGCCATGGTGGCATTTGCAGGACCGGCAGCAAGGGCGGAGAGGGCTAAAAACAGACTTCCCGTGCTCACAGGAAATTGCGCAAAAAGGGAGGTATCCTAAGAAGCTGAGACACTCAACTTTCTATAAATATCTCTCATCTGTGGGGTAAGCAGCTGCTAGGGCAAGGTCCTGTGCTCCTCCCAACCCCCAATATTTTCGGTGTTTCTGCTCCTCAGGGGGCAAATGGGGTTCGTTACCCTGAATTTCCTCCCCCGGGCGAGCAGAAATCCATATAAACACTACAGATTATTGTGAAGAAAAACAAAAAACAGTTTTGCAGTATGAATTCCATCAATCGCTTGGACATAGTAGTCTTTTAAGTACTTTTTAATATATAAACTTGGTTTCCTTTATCCTGTAAGGTAAAATGGATATTCAGCAGCATTTTCAAAAATCTCAGGGTTTGGTATGTTTTACTAGGTGGTGGCTAACTTAGCGCCCAATGTCCACAGCTACTCACTTTGCACAAAAAAAAGAGGTCGGTTTTGAGTGGAAAAATGCAGTTTGTCCATGTTGTGTTTTGCGCCCTTTCCTATTACAGGCACCATGGCCACCCTCACAAGTGGGTTACTGTTTTTATCACGAGATGTGCGTGTACGCTGGGTAGTGGGAAATTTGGAATCCCTACAGATTTCAGAACATTTCCTCACCAAAGTTTGAGGTTTGAAGGGCATCTGGGTAAAACAGCCTTGAGCGATCTACACAAGCCACACCAACCTGGACTCCCCAGCGTGTCTAGTTTTTACAAAATGTCTGGGTTTTGTAGGTTTCCCTGTGTGGGGGCTGAGCCCAACCCCAAAATCCATAACTAACCACACAACAAAAAATGGGCAGTCTTTAGAGGAAACATTTGATCTATCTATGTTGAGTTTTGGGCCATTTCGTGTTCCAGGCCCTAAGACCTATCACATAAATGGGGTACCGTTTTTATTGGGAAACATGTGGTAGCACAGAATAGTACCACATTCGTTATTACCAATTGGATTTCTCTGCATGTGTGGCTTACAAATATGAGCAAGTGCTTAAGAAAGAAGACATTTTGCAAAATGTCCTCTGGAACACATTATATTATGGATACTAAGGATAACCATAAATTCAGGGCCATACAAAATACAACGGTTCCTAAGTACTCTGTGTACAATTCATAAATACATAGGTTTCCTTCATTCCCATTTTTCATTCATTATATTTTACCACATGAATTGCTGTATAGTCTGTACACAATGAAAAATCATTTTACGATGCAGCTCCGTTGCTGGCTACATGTATCACGTGGTTTTGGAGTACATACAAAGCTTATATTTCCCACCTACCAGAAAGGTCTATCGGACATAAAGTTATATTGCTTTTAAAAATCTGCCAACATAACAAAAAATGACAGATAAAAATACTGTCACAAAGGTTTTTTTCCTACTCATTTGTATTATTTTTTTGTTTCAACAATGTGTTTCTTTGGGAACATCTTGAGTGAGCTACACAAATGACACCATGCTGAATTCAGAATTTTCTCTACTTTTCAGAAATGTATAGCTTTCTGGGGTCACTCATTCGTTTCACATCCATTTCCACTACAAACTGTAAACAGATTAAAACCGCAAACATAGGATATAGGAACTCCCTCTTAAAAAGATGCAAACGCTGTGATAAAAAAAATTTTATGCAATACCACTTGTTTTTGAAAGCTGGAAAAATTATGATCCTAGCACAGCAAACCTTTGATGCCATTGTTAGAGGAAAAAAACACAAGGTTTTTGCATAGCACTTTTTTCCCATTTTTACCCCAAAAAACAAGATGTAGCTGTATTTTGGCTATATTCTCAGTTCCTAACAGGGGAATCTACAAACCCTGGGTGTCTTTAGAATCCCCAGGATGATGAAAAAAGAGGAAGTAAATTGGGCAGGTATATCTTTGAGGGAAAAAGTTATGAAGGTGTAAATGCAAACTATCACTAAACATTCAAAAAGGGCTTAGCACAGGGTCCAGAGGAGGGAGAAGTTGCAGTGGTGAGTGGGGGCAGTGTGGAGCCCTAAGTCAACTGGTTAAAAGATTGGAGCCCATGTATGCGGATGCATGAGCACGCACGGGTGGCCACTTTAGATGTGTTTTCTAAAATAATGATTTATTTGCATGGTGCACACATATGATGAGACATGAGTAGCCTGGTAGCGGTGTTGAGGGGGGGGGGGGGGGGGGGGGCTGGCTGTAGGGCCCAGGTAAAAAACAAAAGCATTTAGTGAAAGACACATTTTTTATACATTTATTTTTAAATCAAATGGCACACATTACTACAGTAGTGATCTGCGCTATTTGTGTGTGCATCTGCACTTTGTGCATTAGCAAAATGCTATCAGTCACAGCACAGTTACCCAATGGGTGACCCATTACCCCATGCTATATGCTGTATTGGGTGGAAGAAAATTGTGAATGACAACAACAGGCCAATGGGTAAAGAGGGCAGGCTAAAGATCCCTGTAAATAGGTATATTAATATGAAATAGCAGTAAAATCGAAAGGTCTTGGTTAAGTCCAGGCCCAATAAAGAAAGCAGAGGAAGCTACAGAACCTTCTGACAAACTGCACCCACCTTTGGATTAAAACCTCAAGAACTAATGTCTGGTGCCCTCTTCCCTGCCCAAATATATTCGTTTTGTTTAAGTGTGCTCAAACACTAATTTGAGGGTCTATGTAAATGTAAATGTAAATGTAGTATACTTGTAAAGCGCACAGCTGCCCCAGCAACGGGGCGTCCCGGCGCTGTATAACTCTGGGGAACCCGTCCTGGCTTTCCCTGTGGGATGGTCCCTTGCTGGGAGTCCCCAAGGTGGAGCCAGGCATCCCCGGAATTGGTGGGGCCGTTGTGGAGATTAGGCAAGCTAATGCCCAGAGTTGCCGAGTGGAACCCCTGATTAGAGTAAGCACCGAAGCGAGAATTATCGAGTCCGCTGACCAAGGCCCACGACCCTGCCGCGTCGGGAATTGAACCCTGGTCCCAGGCTGACTTCTGCTCTCAGGCCTGCCGCCTCTAACCAGTGAGCCACACTACTCCACTATCCCGCATACAGGAAGCATTGGGGGTGCAAGATTATATGCATCAACAAGGGTGGTGCTAACCCTGGCTTTTATAGCATTGCTACAGATGGATTGTAGATCATGAAGCACCGATTGGTTCTAGGTAAATCATACAGAGTGTTTTACATTGAGGTGTCCAGGATCAGCTCAGGAAGAGGGCATGTATTGAAACAAATGGCAAAGAAACTTTCCTCTTCCATGTGGGGACAAATGTGGAGAAATGTGAAAACAAACGTAGGAACAATTTTTTTACACCACCTTGATGGCATAAAACACTGTATTGTTCTGAGATGAATATGGCTTAAAGAATGATATGAGATTTTCAAGATAGAAGCTTCATACCACCAAAGACTAAGTGTTCCAACGATTTCTGGTTTAGTCTGGCCAGGATCAGATTCAATTGCAGGATGCCTGACACCAGGTGGTGCAGTGCATAAGGTCTTCGGGATGGCAACTGATAACCTTGGTGAAATTGGAAAACAATTCTCCAGGTATGGCATGCTCATGTAGGGCCAAAGGTCACTATTTAGGTCCTGGAGAAGTCCACCTATTTCACAAATTCAGAAAGATGCCCAAAATGTGATATGACATTGTCAGCAGAACAACCGAACAAGCTGCTATGCTTTAGCTTTAACTGATGTATATTGGTGAAGAATTTCTGGCATCCAAAAGCATCATCCAGTATTTTTAAAGAGTGGCCAAAGTGGTCAAAGCCTAGCTTATCAGGAACAAGTTGCTCAAGATGAGCGATGGTAGGGAAGGGTGCACCACCAGTCAATGTGCTGTCAGGAACCAGGTTAAATCATGCCACCCATAAATTACCAGCTGTAAATCACATAGATCAATATTTTGTCCATAAACACAAACCTCCTTTCTTTCATGTACAGGATTTCCCTCCTCTGAAGGAAGAGGGCTTGTTTCTATGAAGACGATGCTGAATGAATGAAAAAGAGACCAGGCAAGGAAAAGCTGAAGCAACCAGAATGACAGAGCACACAATGCTGTTCTTGATCTTCTCCAGGACTCTTGGAATCAGAGGGGTCAGTATCTACAGTCTAGCATCAGGACATTCCCACCAAGATGTAAGCTCCCTTTCCATCCAGGATTTTAAACACTTGCCCCTGAAGGTGTATTGGGTTGCATCCATGGTTGAGCATCCACAGCCCCAAGGGCTTGAATAAGTCAAATTACTTCTTGGTGAAGTTCCCACTAGTGGGTGACAGAAGAAACCTGCTCAGGCTTTCTGATTTCTGTTTACTGAAAATCAGCAAGAATAGGGCCTGATGACCACTTTCACAGTTCCACTGCTAGGCAGAAAAATATTTGGGGAACTAATGTGCCCTTGCTTCCTTCTATGGAAGAGATATGTGGTATTGGCAATGTGGACCATCTTTATCACTAGAGATGACCTTTGGATGCATTTGGAAGTAGTACTGCTTAATTGGGTGCAAATCCTTACGTTCACCAGCACTGACATTGGGATCTCTGTCTAGGTCCTGCTGGAGGGACCAGGATCAGGCCCGGAAAGGCCAGGCAGAGTGGCACCAATAATGCCAGAAAAGATGGGGCAGTTTGAAAATGCATTTGCAGCAGGTCAGTATGTTCAAGAGACAGACCATCCTGTCATGGGAGCACTAATGAATCCACTGAGATCTTATATGCCATATAGGAATGAATCAGAGTTTCTTTTAGTTAAATGGAAAGGACCTTGATTTATACAAGACAAACATTTGGGTGACGTTTGCTGCAAAGCTCACCCCTCCTAACTTTCAACATTGTGCAGCAATCAGTCGCTATCCAAATTGCTAGTGGGGGCTAGAGTAAATTCAGAAATGGCTCTGGCTTGTTTCTGTAGACAGCAGAGTGATGGCCAACTAGCTGGAACCTTACCATAGTCCCCCCCCCCCCACCCCCCTCCACCCCCCGCACTCTGCTAGTAAAGTTCCTCGCTTTCAGGCAGACACATAAAATTCATGACTGATTCACTAATTCCAAATGTCCAGGACTGGACTCCAGACATTCAAGAATGGGGATGAATTGAAGATGGACATTAGCATGGTGGCAAGCAGGGCAGGCCAAGCCTACTCCAGCTGAATGGATGCAATTGGTCTGAAATAGCAGATATGAGGAGACATATTGCCCAAACTGACATTGCCAGTGCTGGCCTAGATCTGCACCAGAGACTCCAGTGCAAGTTTCTGTTCCTCCCGGTTCAAGTGCAAGAGCAAAGAGAGCAATGTCACACAGCCCTGAGTCTAGTCCTGTTTCGGTAGGTAGTGAGGTGGCTAACAACACTATTTTGACAGGTGGTGAACCCAAGAAGGGGACTCATACAGAGCTGATGCCTCACAAAGTCATTGCTTCTTCTTTTCCCTTTTATGTTTCAGGGAGGCCCTCCACCATCTGAATCTGCACACTATCTTACAACAAGGGCTCTTGCTCACCAGCTTGGTGGACTTCTCCCTCCCAACAAGCCATGAGTGAAAGCTAAGCTGGACCACAGGAATTAGGAGGGATCTAGAAGGGATTTGGCCTAGTTACACTGGATGTGAAGCCCAGGGTACCCACAGACGTAGCTAGTGACTACTCCAATGTGCAATCTATTCCATTCATTTATATATCACTAGAGTCAAACTCCTTCTACCTCCAACCATCGGCGGCGAAGAAGGAGACTCAGTTTAAAATGGAGTTAAGTCCGGATCCTAACTGTAACAAAGCCTTCCTCATCAACTACCCAGCCACCCTCACCAAGAACGCAACAAAAAATTTCAAACATCGAATCCTCAAAGCTAGCCCAGAAACTCTAGTTTCGGATCCCTATTTCTGTACTACCAAGAGTAAAAAGGTGAACAACCTTATATTCTACACTAGGAAACGAGCCTGTTGGCTCAAAGAGTTCTACTCTAAGCTGCGAATATCTGGTTCTAAAAAAACATTTCATGGTCTCAAGCTGACAACGTCTCCTTCGCCCTACCTCAAGGCCACCACCAATATCACAATCTACAATAATGGGATCATTATAATACAAGCCTCCAATGTGAACCTTGGTAAGCTGTCCCTGATCCCCTCCCTTAAGAAACTGGTACACAGCAACTCCACTGACCCCTATACAGCCACCACTTCTCTACTGGGATTAGCTAGCTCCTTCCCTCTCTCAATCAATAGTCCCTCTACCTCCCTGAATCCCTCCCCCTCTGGCAACCTCAGATCCTCCTCGCCCTCGGTTGGTCGTCATCAACCCTCTAGATAAACCACCCCAGTTATCTGACGATCTTGGGGTCTTACACGCACCGTCGATTGTCAGCCCAACACTGGGTGACCCTTGTGATGGGTTGATTCCTCAAACCATTTTATCTCAGTGATTAACCGCTGATATCCTTACCTCCTCCCCTCTAACTTTGCCCCAAACCAGGCCGGCCTCTGGGTAACAATCACTTTTGGATTCTTTTCAAACCAACCCTCTGATCCACGACCTCCCCCCTTCTGCGATGGTTCATACCTCACTTTTGAATTGTCCACTAGTGCTCTCCGTCCAACCAACCAACTATGAGCCATCCCCCACCAGAGTGGACCCCACAGTTCGTCTCCCTGACCCACCATCACCTTCAGTCTCTCCTGCACTCCCCTCCTCCTCTGACCATTACTAATTTTTGGCGGCACACCTTGGCGACATATCCCTACAATTGTTAAATCTATCGGCTGAGTTACATGGCGTGAAGACTCTCTCGAAAGATCTTCTCACCATGTTCAGTAGTAATAATTGGCCCAGAGTCTCTACAGGATTTATCGACCACAAAGGACAGTGTTTACCCCCCACCATTTTGAAACCTATTCTCTCTCCAAACTCGCCACCCTGACCCAGATACCCTAAGCCCGGCCTTGCGGCTCCTGATCCTCAAGACCATCTCTCTTCCTGCTCCCCTTGGTCCAACACTAGCGTTACCCCTCTGAGGCAAACACACTCCATCCTTCCCAACCCAAACAGAGACCCCTCCTGCAATCTGAGATGCAGCATTCCTGACAACCTCACTAGTGTGAACATCTCCCAGGCCTCTTCCATCTCGAATCCGCCTTGCATCAAGTGTGTACGACTAAATTGCAGATCAGCCAGTAAAAATGCCTCTGATATCTTTGACCTCATCCAACATAACGATTTAGATATTATCCTCCTCACCGAAACCTGGCTAAATCCTGCTTCCACTCCTATTTTAGACCTCCTAGTACCCCCCACTCACGATATAGTCAGGCTTGACAGAAATAGAAAATTGGGTGGTGGTCTTGCTTGTATTTATAGGAATACTCTCTCGATCTCTCAGGTGCAGTCCTCTCTCCCCTCCTCCTGCAAATATCTTTGTCTCAGCATCTCTAATAAGAACCTACCAATCTGTAAACTTCACACATTTTATCACCCATGGGAGATGATCTCCCTTTCATTGAGCACGTGATGGATATCATCTCGAGCAATGATGACTCTACAGTATCACAAATCTTCCTAGGGGACGTCAACCTGCACTGGTCCAAACACAATGACCCAGCGGTTTCCTGCCTTAAATCTTTTCTAAATGATCATGATCTGTCACAGCACTGTGATCAGCCTATCCACATGAAAGGGGAAATCCTTGATCTCATCATCTCCAAGGAACAGACCATCTCCTTAGAATCCATAACTCCTTGTGAATGGTCTGACCATCACAGCATCCTATTTTATATTAACAGGGAGGTGATATTGAAGAAGGCTCAACTGCTTAAGTCAAAGATTTTGAAAAGAGATCTCAGTTCAATAAACCATGTCAAACTAGCTGCTCAATGTAAATCAGTCCTTTCCTCCCAAGCTGACTTGTTTGAGGTTCAATCTCTCATGGATCACTACAATTCGAGCATCGCCAAGATCATGGATGATACTGCTCCACTCAAGCTTAAAAATACCTCATCAAAAATTTCCAAACCATGGTACAATGAAAACTTAAATTCCGAATGTCGCAATCTTAGAGCAGCTGAAAGATCCTGTCGTTCCAGACCTACCTCGGATCAACTAAAACATCTAAGAGATGTCAGAGGCCTCTACAACAAACAGATCAAGAAAGGTTGACTACTTCAGATTACAATTAGACCAAGCGCAAATCGCCCCAAGAAACTATTCAAATTGGTCAAACAGCAATCTGTTTCCGCGCCAATCCTCTCTGATTCGAATGGCATTCTATCCTCCTGCGAGGAATTTGACTCTTTCTTCACGGAGAAATCACGACTCATCTCCATTGACCTCGCCTCTAAGAAGGCCCTTTTGCCCTCTTCCTTAGCTGCCTCGCTCCCCGACCTGCTTGTAAAGCGTATTCCGACTGTCGCTGATGCTAAGAACAATGCTTCATGGGGTTCCTTCTCCTCTTTTAGAGAAAAAGACATTGAAAATATTCTCAAGACTATCTTCCACTTCGAGGACCCGTTGCCTCCGGCCATCTTCAAAGAGATCAAGAGCGTTCTCATTCCCACCTGGACTAAGATTGTAAATGCCTCCTTAACTCAAGGCTTGATCCCCGATTGCCTAAAAGCAGCTCAGGTTTCACCTATTCTAAAAAAAAAATGACATGCCGACAAATCAGATCTCAATAACTTCCGTCCCATCTCCAACATCTCCACCCTAGCGAAACTTCTCGATAAATGGGTCCAATACCAGCTCTGTGCTCACATTGAGAATTACCAACTCTTAGATCATCATCAATCTGGTTTCAGGGGGGGTCACAGCACTGAATCGGCCCTCATACACATTTTTGATGACATCCTGAAAATGCTTGACAAAAACAAATCCTGCCTCTTGATCTTCCTTGACCTCTCCTCTGCATTTGATACGGTCTCTCATTACATTCTCTTATCCATCTTTCAAAACAGAATGAGTTTCTCGGACTTGGTGCTCCGCTGGTTCTCATCCTTCCTTCTCCACAGATCTCAAAGATTCAAGTCAAATCACTCTCTCTCGCAGTCCTCCCCAGTAATCATGGGGGTCCCCCAAGGATCCGCCCTTTCTCCTATCCTCTTCAACCTTTTCTTGGAACCTCTTACTAACCTACTTAACGCTATGACTATTCACTACCACATGTATGCAGACGACACAAAACTCTATCTGAAAATCTCATCCCCAGACAACATCATCTCACTAAATTCTGTCCTCACGTCGACCCAAAATTGGTTAAAGGAGGATCATCTACTGCTCAACGCTTCCAAAACGGAATTCTTGCTCATCTCCCAGCCGAACCACGCCCCCAAGATAGATCTCTGGTTACCACACCTCAGGACTCTCAACTGCACTCCCGATCATCATAGATTCAGCCAAATCGCGTGCAGTCACAGTGGACAAGCACCTTAGTATGAAGGCTCATTCAGCAACGTTTGTAAGGGAGCAAACCACCTGATGAGGACACTCAGAATGATCAAACCCTTCCTGCCACAAAGGGATTTCAAGCAGGTGGTACAAGCACTTGTCTTATCAAGGTTAGACTATGGCAGTGCAACTCTTTGTGGCCTTCCTAAATACGCCTTGGCTCCTTAGGGCCTCGCTGAATTCTGCAGCAAGACTGATTACAGGCTCCAAACGAAATTTTATATTAACAGTGAGGTGATATTGAAGAAGGCTCAACTGCTTAAATCAAAGATTTTGAAAAGAGATCTACGTTCAATACACCATGTCAAACTAGCTGCTCAATGTAAATCAGTCCTTTCCTCCCAAGCTGACTTGTTTGAGGTTCAATCTCTCACGGATCACTACAATTCGAGCATCGCCAAGATCATGGATGATATTGCTCCACTCAAGCATAAAAATACCTCATCATAAATTTCCAAACCATGGTACAATGAAAACTTAAATTCCGAATGTCGCAATCTTAGAGCAGCTGAAAGATCCTGGCGTTCCAATCCTTCCTCGGATCAACTAAAACATCTAAGAGATGTCAGAGGCCTCTACAACAAACAGATCAAGAAAGGTTGACTACTTCAGATTACAATTAGACCAAGCGCAAATCGCCCCAAGAAACTATTCAAACTGGTCAAACAGCAATCTGTTTCCGCACCAATCCTCTCTGATTCGAATGGCATTCTACCCTCCTGCGAGGTATTTGACTCTTTCTTCACGGAGAAATCACGACTCATCTCCATTGACCTCGCCTCTAAGAAGGCCCTTTTGCCCTCTTCCTCAGCTGCCTCGCTCCCCGACCTGCTTGTAAAGCGTATTCACTCTCTCTCGCAGTCCTCCCCAGTAATCATGGGGGTCCCCCAAGGATCCGCCCTTTCTCCTATCCTCTTCAACCTTTTCTTGGAACCTCTTACTAACCTACTTAACGCTATAACTATTCACTACCACATGTCATGGGGGTCCCCCAAGGATCCGCCCTTTCTCCTATCCTCTTCAACCTTTTCTTGGAACCTCTTACTAACCTACTTAACGCTATGACTATTCACTACCACATGTATGCAGACGACACAAAACTCTATCTGAAAATCTCATCCCCAGACAACATCATCTTAACCAAAATTGGTTAACGGAGAATCATCTCCTGCTCAACGCTTCCAAAACGGAATTCTTGCTCATCTCCCAGCCGAACCACGCACCCAGATAGATCTCTGGTTACCTCACCTCACGACTCTCAACTGCACTCCCGATCATCATAGATTCAACCAAATCGCTTGTAGTCACAGTGGACAAGCACCTGAGTATGAAGGCTCATTCAGCAACGTTTGTAAGGGAGCAAACCACCTAATGAGGACACTCAGAATGATTAAACCCTTCCTGCCACAAAGGGATTTCAAGCAGGTGGTACAAGCACTTATCTTATCATGGCAACTCTTTGTGGCCTTCCTAAATACGCCTTGGCTCCTTAGGGCCTCGCTGAGTTCTGCAGCAAGACTGATTACAGGCTCCAAACGAAATGAGCACATCTCCCTAATCCTTAAATCTCTCAACTGGCTACCCTTTGAAGCACGAATCCAGCTAAAGATTGCAATCCTGACGCACAAAGCCTTCACTTCAATACCCCCACTTATCTAGTGCAAAAACTTGAATTATCCTGTGGGGAGAGGGCTTCCAGAAGTGCCTCTACTCTCCTCTTGAAACCTATCGTCCTTAACAAAAAGAGAACTTGTCACCAAGCCTTCTTTGGTGCTGCCCCTAAAATATGGAACTCTCTTCCTCTGGATGTATGCAGACTTGCCTCGACGACAGCTTTCAAACTGGAAGCCAAGAGATTCTTAATGAGCAAATTCCTACCATAAGGGGCTTTGATACTCATAAGGAGGCTATCTCTTGGTTCCTAGCTCCATAGCACAACTAACAGTCATGGTCCATATCGTCTGCTTAATACTGTACCTTTTACGTGTTCCATTGTTTACTGTTTATCATTGTGGGTTTTTTTTCTTCACAATTGCTGTGTATATTTCATTTTGTCTTCTCCACCATAGTATTGTAAAGCGCTCTGATATCCTTCGGGATCGCGCTATATAAAACTTTGTAAATAAATAAAAATAAATTAATAAATTCCCTATGAGCGATTGTTTTTTCCAGGATGTTGTTACTTTTTGGAACAGGGGAACCAGGTAACTTCATGACCAGACCACTCTCCTGAGTTGCTCCGGGCCTGGGATGACATTCTTCTGACCGCTTTTCACCAGGCGTGCATACAAGGAGGTATTACTTAGACGCATTATCCCTTTGCTTATTGCCTTGACACTGGCGCCTACTTTGGAGACTGACCCGTATAGTGTTCCTACACCTGCGCCTTAGCGAGAGGAAGTGCGCTGTTGCAGCATACCTGGAGAGCGCACCTGCCGCGACCTGATGGGCTCGGACCTTTGTGGCGCCAGAGTAGAAACCATGGCTAGCCCCTCTGACCCCCTTATGCGGGCCCTCCCCCCCACTTTCCCCACCACTCACCCCCCCTCCCTTCCTCCCCCTACCCATGCGCTTCCCTCCTCTGCCCTCACCAAGACCAGAAATTTGCAGAATTCTTCCTCCTCTCCAGCTGCCCCCCAACATCATTACACCTCACACCCTACGACTCACATCGAAGAAAGAACGCCACACATGCTCACCCTAGTCTATTTTATTTATTATCTGATTTGTTTCTTTTCCTTGTGTTCTCAGTTGCTATCTCACAAGTGAACGTTCTACGTTCAATTCACCACACATAAGGTATTGAATATTGTATGATGTGCAAATCCTTCTGGGACTACCCCAGCGATTACGGGAGCAGACTTAAACACGCTGATATAGTAATCCCGAGAGATGAGTGCGCTCCTTCTGGGAACGGGAGGGGTGACGCACCTTAGAAATGGGGACATTGACGAGTGACACACATGACCAGACATACTGCAATACTCTGTTCCGACCTGCCCCTTTATTGCACACAGTTCCTCCCAAATGAGATGGCACCTACCAACTGGTACATACCTTCATCGGTTTGCTGGATGCAAACCTCTATGGTTTCCAATAGACCTCACTCATTCCTGGACTTTCCATTCTCTGGAAAAGGTGCCCTAAAACTGAACTTTTGGTTTGCAGACATTGTATGGAAGACACTGTTATCCTAGAGAACTGTTATTGAGTATATGTGTTTGTGCATCAATGATTCCCGATTTTTTTTACCCTCTAATTTTCTTTAACATGTACAAAGGAAGGGAACAGGAATATATGAACTTATCCTGTGAAGAAATACTGTTTTGTACTGTAATCTCATATAAAAACCTGCAATAAAAGATATTTTAACCAGACCACTCTCCTGAGGGGGCACATTCCCCTGCTAGACCTTAGAAAGTCCTGCTAGACCTTAGAATCCCTGGTGTCTTAGCACCAGCAGGTGGACCCTAGCGGTGGCAAGTGTGGGTTAACCTTGAAGGCCTATCCGCCACAATCCATACTGAAGTTCACCTCCGAACCTGCGGGCAGACCTATGAAGCAGCACACCCTAGAGCAACAGTGAATCTGTCACTGAGTTCACAGGACCCTTGAGAAGGGCTGGCTCTAGGGCAGTGCGAACGGTGTTACCACACTGGGTGCTGACTTCAGGTGGGGGAGTCGTGATTGCAAAGATATTATGGTTTTAAAAATCACTTGCTGCCTCCTTCCTGGCCTCCAGCATGTTTCGGCAGCAATAAAAATGTCATGATAACTTCAGTGAATAATGTTCTTCCTAGAGAGAGAGATCTGAGTTTTGTCTAGTGGAAGTTTTGACTCATGGAAAGGTAGCACAGATAGTTAATGTACCTGCTGCAAAGAACTTGTACCATTCAGATTATAAAGTGCACATAATGTAAATAGGTCAGTGGGTTACTGCTTTTGTCAGAGAGATCCTTTTGTTACTTGCAATTTACAAGTTAAAATCCTAACATGGAACAGTGAGCTATTAACTGTTATCTAAGAGCTGCAGGCAAACTGCAAGGTATAAATTAGAGCGTTATGTTTTTTTTGATTGTTGAGGACAATTGTTAGTCACTTTTTAATTTGAAACTTTAATCTGTTTTAAAGGTTTGGTATTAATTAATTCTTTTAAGACATCTTTCCCATATTGAGGTATAGCTACTGTCCTAATTCTTAAAACGTGAGCCCATATTTCTTACGTGCTATGTACTTTTGTACTTGCGAATGGACTATCCCTCTGATTTTCTTATCAGATTGTTAAAAAATGTACTTTCTCCGAAATAAAGTTTAATAAATGATTATCCTAATGTTGCAAAAAGTGTTCATTTGGATAGAAATCAATTCTGATTATTAAAGAGAACCACCAACTATGTTATTCCAATTTGAATTCTGAGTTTGTGTTTCTCCAGACCAATCACTATTAAACCTTTCGGGCCACTAGTATGGTTGTCATGTGGCTCCTACACCTTGTAGTCCTTTGTCTTATGTGAAATTTCCAATATAGTGATTTACACAAGTATGATTGATTGTCTCTGTGTAATGTTTATGATGTAAAGTTCTCTGCCTCCCTACACTGGTATGAGTGGTGCTGTAAATCAAATTAAATGCATCTGAGCAAGAGTGTGGTTATTGAGAGTAAAGGGGCACTGTTAAAGGGTGGTAGTGAGGGAACCCGTGGCGGATTGGGGGCACCAACAAAAACTGTAGTATAGGGCTCCACCAGTGCTAAAGCCGGCCCTGCCCGCCTCACCCATTGGTACCTCCATTTGCCTTGTTTCAGCAGTAGTAGCTGCAACATACCTGGGATCAGTAATGCAGGATTTGCATGCACACCAAACTAAGTTCGCAAACTTCACAGTCTCTCTGCTTCATGCACAAGCACTTTTAACATGTGCTACTTGCTTTGGGGCCACTGGAATTAAGCAGCAATGGAAGATAGAATTATGCCGCAGTGTTGACTAAATTATGCAGCGAAAAAGGCGCAGCTTAATGCAGTGTATTTTCGGATACTTTATTATTTTGGCGTTTTTACACATGCTAACAGTCTCTGCGAAGATTTTGCCTTATTAGTACCAGTGTAACATCCAAATGCAGCAGTGAGAAAGATGAACAGTCAACCTTTGCAAAGGGCTATCCACTTTGCAGCAATAGAAGTTAAATGTTTTGTAACTTTGATCCATTGAAGCTACAAACAATTTATTAATTAAAATTGTCAGATTATATGGGGTTGCCCGCAAAAGCACTCAAAGATCTGGAAGCGATGAGCAGACTATCGAGGCCTATACCTGGAGCTCATTTTGTCTGGAGATGCTATGGCCTTGAGATGACTGCGCAGGACTTTGGTGCAAGGGACCAGTGGTTAAGCTGGAACTGATATTGATGCGGTGGGAGTGGAGGTGGTGCCTGGGATGGAGTGCTGAGACAGTGCAATTGGGGGGAGTTCTATGGATTACGTTTTATTGTTTCTTTCTGAAAAATGTATATATTAAATGTCAATGCCAATCTTTTGTACTTTAAACTGTAACAGATAGTTTCTGGGTTACACAGCTCTGCATCGTATTGGCCACTTTGCAATAAAATATGTTTCTAAAAACAAATTGTCAGATTATGCCTCAGATGATGTATTATGTGACAAATATGGCAGAGCCATAATTATATAGAAAAAATTTTGCAAACTAGAATATTTTGCCATTCATGTTTGAACTGATCTTGTGGAAAAAGAAAGGAGAAGTGCTGATGACAGAGACGACCTGGCTCGGAGACAAATAGCTTGTGCTTCTACTTTTAAGCATATTTGGGACATACTGTAATTGGAAACCTATCACACTGTGTGAATGTATTTTGATGTCATTAACTCATATTAAGCCTTAAATAATCATGTGTATCCATTGGTTGAATTGAGTAATATAATAAGCTGTAACTGATCAGTGAAATACCAAACAAATACTAAAAATTGGGATGTTTCGCACATTCTGGCCACACCTCTGACTCAGCCCACTTATCCGATCCTCAGGTTATACCCGCCCTCTGATTCTCGGCCCGCAGTTACCCTACTTTTTTTTCGCCACTTCGACCATTGCTTTGGAATAAGAAAAGAAATTCAAAATATGTTCTGATGGAAATGTATAACTCTGCCCATAACACAGCCACCCATACTTGTACATTCTTCTTCTTTTTTTAAATGCTTTTTATTAAATGTTTCTATAACAATCAATGCATACACAGGAGTATGCAAAACAAAGATTAGAGCCTGTGGTTAATTTGTAAATAAATAAGTGCTGGGGCTCTCGACAGGAGGCAGCTTGCACCAGCCCATTTCTACTGTTAGCTCTGCCTAAAACAGAACCAACTACCCACCATAAAAGTGCGGAGATGATGTGGCATAATGGTCAGAGCTGCCAACTTTGGAGCTGGGCAAGTAGGTTCTAGTCTCGGCGTCGGCTCAACATCCTGTGATTCTGAGCAAATCACTTAATCTCCCCGTAAATTAATGTGTCCTTAACTGATGCTCATGAAAAGCGCCTGTTTTGATGATTAAGTTCCGGCTCAAATTAAGCACTAATTAGAGCTCTCATCCCAAGACATACCATCCATATCCTCAAAGAGCAATCTACGTTCATGCAATGTCCTCCCTCCAGGTCCCTCCTCAAACTTCTACTCCATTGAGCCTCTTTGGTTCTTGTGTCATGTTCTACCATGGACATCAGAGCTTGGTGTATTTCGTTGGAAATCCCCGTCCCAAGTATACCCTCGCCTCCACTGCTGCACAGAAATTGCTGAGATTGGTGCAGTCACTGTCGGGGTAACTACTGGTCACCAGTTCTTGGCAGCCTACCTTTTTCCACCATCAAGCCAGTCGCAACCAATTTCCTACTCGCCCAGTTGCCATCCCATCCCTGACATTATTCCCGACAGTGCAATTTGAGGTGTAGCTGCAACGTGTATTTCTACCTCCCTGGCCAGTTTAGTAGGTATCCTAGTCCAGTACCTGGCTATCACAGGACACTCTCATACCATCTGTATTAAGGTACCCTCATCTCTCCGGCATCTAGTGTAGGTTGGGGAAGTGATCCTGCCCATTTTATAGAGACGTGCTCGTGTGAAGTAAATCCTGTGGAAATAATTCAACTGAATGAGGAGCAACCTTGCTGGTACCACTAGCTGTCTGGCTGCCATTATGGCCTCCACCAAATTTTCCTCCTCCAGCTGGCCTATGTCCCTTTCCCAACTGTCTCTAAGTGACTACATTGGCTCTGGCATTAGGGCCTTGTACATATGAGATAGACGATCCATCTTCAGTTTGGATTCTAACTGGTTAAAATTAGGGACCTCGTGTAGGCGTTCAGATCCATTTTCCAATGCATGTCTGACTTGGAGATAATGAAAACATTGTGCTTTGTGGAGCACAATCTCTTTTTTTAGCCTATCAAAGTGCTTGATTTGGGATGTCTACCACAAGTTGCCTATTTTGGATTTCTCAATGGCGCCTCATCTAGAGAAGTTGTTCAGTTGGGGGACCTCCGGTAACCATGTTCCTTACAAGAGAGGGGTTTCCTTTGTAGGTCTCCCGTGCCATTTGATGTCTCAGTGCATAATCCCAGCATTCTAACATGTCTTCGGGGAGGTCCCTGGAATCTTTATGTCCCTGGAATCTTTATAACTATATAATTGTGATAAGAGCATTGATATTCCAGCCAAAGTCACTGCCAGCTCTATGCTATGTCCACCCTATCTGCATAGAATAAGTAATTTATGGGCAGCAAGTGCACTGCCTGATCGCGTCTAATGTCCACCAGATCTAGTCTTCCATCGAATGGAGACTGAACGTATTTGTTAGAGGCTGCCCTGGGTGTTTTTTCCGCCCATAAGTAGTTGGTGACAGTGGCTTGCAGTGAAGGAAAAAAATTCCCCGGGCGAGTGTAAGTGTAACTTCGAAGGAGACATAGCCATTGCAGTAAGGCAATCATTTTAAATATGAACGGAGATCCATCATCGGAATTGGAAGTTTGATCCAGGCTTCAAGCTGGGTGCAGAGCAGACTGAGCATTGGGCCACATTTAGCTCCCAGCACTGGTCGGGATCCAGTGTACTTATGAGTGATCTGGTGTACTTTTGTTTGACACTATAGGTGCTATGAATATTCTTTAACACCTGGTATTGGCTAGTTTTGGCACTTCATTTGTCTAACGTCAATGTTTATTTGTTCTGTTTCTGTTTTGTCTCTCTTTGTATCTGACTCAACTGTTCTCCTCCTTGGACAAATACCAGCAGCTAGGAGAATGATCACACCTAGGATACCCAGGTGATCTCTTTTACCACTTTATTTGTTATTTCACCACTTTTTAAGCAGTAGCGATTTCCGGTCCTGACGAAAGCAGCGGACACCTACTTGGGTCTACAGACTGCTGTGACATGTTGACCTAATGTTATATATAGTAGCTATTGGTTGAAACTACTATACTTTTTCGCACTGATTTTACCTATTGGAAGCTGAGAGGTACTTATTAAACTTATTTTCCTCATGTCTCTCCAATTTTAGCCTTTTTTTGAATTTTTTCACCCTCACTCACATTTACGCACTGCTTTCTTAGTTATCAGTACACGCTGACACACCTATACCCCACTGGGGCACCCAAATTTTTATCAAACTCATAAGTGGTTGCACTGTTTACTCTTCCTGGTGTGAAGGGTCCCAGATGATGACAAGGGCGGTATCGGTCGATAACGGATGGGTATTTTTCACATTTGGAAAGTATCCTGCTGATTTCTGTATCACATCCTTCGATACAGTCCTTTTTTCTTTCTCTGATTTGTGTTAGATACATAGTTAGTCGACAGATTTTTGTTTGACCCACAGTTATTCTTTGTTTGTTCATACGGGATCCAGTGTAACCTAAAGTCCCAAGTATTTTAAACTGGCAATATGCTTGTCCAAAAGGGGCTGCGTGCCCCAACACGTATTGTGCCTCGTGGGACGTTGATTGGGAATACTACTGACTTTTCCCAGTTTACTGCGAGTCCAGAATCTTCCCCATACATTTTAAGTATCTGCATCAGTCAAGTGATAGCGTATTCCGGAAGTCTGTAAAGGAGTTTAGCGCATGCATGGAATCTTGGGCCGACATCATTTCCTTGAGGAATGGGTGTAGGAAGGACCATTCGACCGAGACTTATGCCTTCTCGAAATCAATCAAGAGTACTGCTTTAGGCTCCATGGACCATTGTGCCAAGTCCAAAGATACCTGCAGGTGGCATATACAGTGTCTTGTTCCCCGATCAGGCATTAAGCCATTCTGGTCCAGTGTTCAAAGTGTTCGAATCACCCCCACCATGTAGTTAGTCAGCACCTTGGCTAGAATTTCAGATTCCATATTAATCAATTAAATTGGTCTATATGGGGCACAGTCCATTGGTGGTTTACCATGCTTGTGCATTACGACTACATGTGCTCCCCTCAGATCGTGTGACAGACTCCCCATTTGCAACATCTCTTCATACATAATAGGTGCAACTACAGAACTATATGGGATGCGTAACGTTTAAACAATTCCACTGCAAAGCCGTTGGGATCAGGGGTCCTACCTGTGAGCATACCATTGATTTCACTCGTGATTTCTACCTCTGACACTGGTTGGTCCATTCCCTCTCTAGCCTCACCTGAGAGTCTGGGGAGTGTTAGGTCGTGAACGATGGGCTTATGTAGTACCTAGGGTAATGGTTCTCGTCTCACGTATAGTTCTGTATAGTAATATGCAATGGTGGTCATCGCTTCCTGGGGATCAGTGATTGTGCCTTGCTCCCTACAGCGAATACCCGGGAAAGTTTTTGTTTCTGCCTCCCAGTTGGCAAGCCAATATAACAGTTTACCAGTTTTGTCCCAAAATTCATAGATTCTGTATTCTGTGGCCAGTACCGCTGTTTTAACCAACCCCCATAGTTTAGTTTACAATGCCTACTGGCTATAGCTAGATCCTGGGATAGGGATACCTCACTTTCTAATTCTTCAATTGTCCTCTCTCGCGCTGTAAATTCTGCATGATTCCCTAACTTATATTGAATGGCGTACAATATTAGATCTCCTCTGAGGACCTCCTTAAGAGGCTCCCACAGGGTGAGGTCGGTGAGGACTGTCCCACTACTGAGGTCTAGAAATTGTTTGATGGCCTCTTGAGTCATCTCCTGGAAATCTGGCTCCCTTAGCAGCTAGGTAGGCAAGCACCAGTTTGCCCAGTTACCCCCCCTCTGTGAAATCCAAAGGTCAACTCGACTGGAGAGTGGTCAGACAAACACCTTGGGAGGATCTTGGAGTCAAAAACTCTTGGCAGAATTCAGTAAGAGCTAGTATATAATCTAACCGTGATTGTGTGTAGTGTCTGTAGGAGTAGTAGGTGTACTGAAGTGTATGTGTGTGCATGAGCCGCCAAACGTCACAGAGACTGCCAAGCGGCGTCCATGTCCTAACAGACTTTTTCCTGGCCAATGGGGACGGAGTAGTAAATCAAGTCCACTATCTACAATGGACGTAAGATCTCCCCCTATTGGCATTGTGCCTACAGGGAGTTTGTGCAGGAGCGCTGCAAGGACCAGAAATGTATTTTTAATAAGTGCTAGACGGACATACATGCTGGCAATAGACCATGCCCTGCCCTCCAGTCTGCTGTTGATGATTACCCATCGGCCCAAGGGATCGTGACTAACCTCTGCCACCTTGAAGGGGAAGGTGCCGTGTAGAAGGATTACCCCCCTCCCCTTGGGTCTCTGGTGTACCCCAAATGAAGGACCTCGGAGTAGCCGCGTCTGCCCAAGAATTGACAATTTGTCTTGAGGAGGTGAGTCTCCTTTTACATTATTCTTTTGAAGAATATGGCCCAATGTACTCACAAATGCACTGCTTCAATAAATGCTACTTTTTCACAAAGTCAAAAATTGTTTCTATGTCGCTTGACCCTCCATGCCCCTAAGGATTTCTGGAGTGAGGGCCTGTCCCTGCCGCCGCCTCCTCCATCTGGGATGGGGTATGGCAACAGAAAAATAGGGTAATTTATCTCAGCAATTCTCCATGCCAAAAGGAGAAAGGGGCTAGTGCTGCCAGAGTTGTTCTTGTTGCTGAAAAGGGAGGGAATCTTCCCTGTGGCACTGCGGCTTTACCACCGCCCACCCACCCCATAACTAGGGTCAGTGGCAGGGTGTATTTTCTCACAGATTATTATACTTGAACGAGACCATTTAAATTAATATAAGACGAGGCAGGTACATGTTTTTCTGTTTCTAGGGTGGAAAGTGGCGATTTGTTAGTATCCGCTGTCGCAAAATACTGAGACTTGCCAGAAAAGGAAAGCACCTTTCAAAATGGTAAAACATTGCAGTAAAGCCGGAAAGAGGATGGTCAGTTAAAAAAAATCAAAGCGAATTCGCCAACAAAGTGGTTGAGGAAGGTGAAAAAAGAAAAGCAGAAAAACAGTGCTAAGTGTGTTAAACAGAAAGTCCAAAGCTTTGCAATGAAGCCCGTGGCTAGTGCCAGGAATATTGGCTGCGCCGAATATCACGGCTGCATAGTCTGGATTCCAACTCATGCCTCTTTCAGTCACCACCAGACACTCCCTGCCCCTTTATCGCACTCTTGCGAATTCTCCTTGATCCCAATTTTACTCTTTTTGTCATTATTTTTTGTCTTGCTCTTCCTCTTTAACAGTTTCTCTCTCTTTTGCTCTGGGTGAATGTGTTGATGAAAAAGTAAGTGCAGATTCCCGAAAATAAGCGCCGGTGGCCTGACGACAACAGCTCAAGTTAGTCAACAAAAGGCCCTTGAGAAGCCACTTGATTCAGGACTCAGGAGTTTACAAAATAGCTCAGTTGGTGACATAATAGGTCGACCCCCACTATAAATAAAGTACGCAATATTGAACGCTCGGTGGGGAGGGCTTTTATAACCAAATAGGCTAAAACCACACAATCTATAATCACCTCAGATTTAGGCGGGAGAATCCCTATAAGGAGAACACATATGATTAGTTTTACTTTCTTTTGCTCAAAAACTCCTAAACTGCGATACATGTTCATGCAGAAATTAAATGGCCCCATTTTTTAAAAATCCAAATCACCCTCATGCTCTTACTAAATGCGAACAGTTTTGTTAAAAATATATTTAAAAAAAAAGAAAACTGGTGAGAAAAGTTACAAGGCGTGAAAAAGAAATTAATTATAAATGATGTATTCACAACTGCACTGCCGCAATAAATGTAACCTTGTCACAAGGTACAAAACTGCATTGTGTTTGCCCCGTCAATACTCTGAAAAGGCACTGCTCCCTATTGTTACCAGGGCTAAGCTCCTGTATTGTGATTGGCTTGCTCTTTGGCTAGCACAAAGGGAAGGTCATTGGCTAAGGCCGGCTCTGACCTTTTAAAATTGGCTGCGGAAAACAAAGTTTTATGAAACAGGAGGACCACAGGCCATTGCAAACTCCACTGTTTTGCAAAAGTAAAGGAATCTAATGTAGCGCATAAAAACGGGTTTCAGAAGAGGAGCTGTACATTACAAACACTTTATGAGAAAAAAACCATAAAGAAACAGGTTAATGTTTCTTTAACTGACGGGCTGTTTTCTTTTCTTTTTGTAAAGAATATAGAATGAGGGGGGCCCTCGAAAGAGATTGGGGGTTGGGCAGGCTGGAAAATACCACAATGACGTCTATTCACTACTTCTCTGGAAGCAGCACAGGTCATAATGTTCCTGTTCTCCAGGAGGTATTTCCTAAAAGGCCCAGAAGCAGCAACGCCGAAAGCACTTTATCCCGCCTTTTCCGTACGCTGTATGCTCGCTTTGTCTTCTTTTTACTTCACTTTCGAAATATCGAATTTTAAACTAAACTTACATTTAAAATATTCTGCAGTTTTTAACGATGTTATAACGATATACACTTTTTCTTTTTTACAAAACCAAAAGGTGAAATACCAAAAAAGAAAAAAAACAGGGCTCCGATTTTGAAAGTTCACAGGGACTCTCAAAGTGGTTTTTTTTGCACACCCTTAAGAACAAAAACACATTAGGCAGGCCCTTAAAATTCTATGCGCTAATTACACAATAAAATAGAATAAACTTCAGTTCACCTCCAAACTGACAGCCAAAGCTAATTCGCATGGATACCCCCTCGATACATACCTCTCCTTCAAAGGACACATTATCAAGAAAACTAAGAGTACATTAGCGGCTCTTCCTCCCGAAAAAATCCTTCCTACACAAAACAGACTTCGGGCCATGTCAACAGTGACATTTTGGAGGGTCATTTTGGTTTGACGCAGCAGGAGTCCCGCTGTAAATGGGCACGGCTGTGTCAATAGAAACCAATGACCCGCCAGCCCATCCCCCAGTGCTGCTGGGGGCTGTGAGGGAAGGCCTGCCATTCTAAGGAAGGCCTTCTTAATGCATATTTGTCCCGCCTGGGTATGTTCGGCTGGAAAAATGATCGGTGGCTCGTGCAGAGAAAAAAACTCAGATTCTTTGTATTTCAAAAAGGAATACCTACTTTCGGGGTATGTTTGTGAAATACAAAAAAAAATGTAACTGTCATCATGGCACTGCAGGTGGTCACTTTTACCATAGGACTCCTGCTGAGTCGTCGAAGAGCTTCAACCAAGCTGTCACCTATCAAAACAATGTGAATCTGTGAATGTGGTGAGCAGTCCTCAGTCAAGTGGGCAGTGACTATATCCTCCAGAAGACCAGAGGACTATGACCTACCTGCAAATGAGCCCCTTCGACCTTTGACACCTGGGTGAAGGCAATGTTCCGCTCACCTTTCGACGCCACTGTGTCACCAACGAAAAGCACCCTACTTATACCAACATTGCTCAACAAAGACTTGAAGAAGCTCCCTTTAGTTGAACTGAAGCCCACGGCATTTGGGTGCCTTACACTACCAAAAGGTTATGTATGGCTAAAGAACACAGCTCAAGTTTACATTGCCCTACTCATTTCCCAACCAGCCTATAATGTCTATAGCCCTACCCAACTTCGTCCCAGGGTCAGCTAGAGATATGAAAATATCAATAACATGCAATGTCAAAGGCTTCCCTCCAGTGGACATTATCTGCTGTCTATACAGCAAGGTAAGTACCTCAATGTCATTTCAAAAAGCAAGGGTGAGAGTTTGTCCCCTAACCCTTTGCCACATTGTAACTTAAAACTATGGCTCGAATCTCTGGGCGACAAACCACCTTAATTACGTATACAAAGTTGTGATCCTCTCTTCAAAGAATGCAAATGCCCTCCAGTCCAGCTGATGTAATCTAACCCTGATGGAATCAGCCTTTAATTTTCTTTTTTTTAAACTATGGCTCACCATTGACTTGAACCCTTGCCTTAGGGCCAGCATTCAGTAGAGGAATCCATTTGACAAGTGTTATCTAAAATCAACCCGAATGAGAACTTGCCCTACATATTATCAAAAGGGACAGAGTCAAGAGGTGTTTTTGAATCTGGCCTCGCCTCCATGGCATACCTTCAACAGTACACCAGCTCATCAGACTGAAGGACGGACCAATAAAACGTGGCTGATATGCCAATGAAAAAAACAGCCTGGTGCAGAAGATTCAGTTTTGGTGTCATGTTGACTGGATGGTTAGCGAGTGTAGCCTGGATGTCAGTGGGGAGAAGGGATCATGGAAGGATGTACCACACAGTTTAAGATCTTTGCTGAGCATGGGGAAAATGGTTATACAAGCTTCACAAAAGGAAATATGGCAGCTAGCCCTAAACACTGGAAGCTCAAATATTTGGGAGTAAGCACTTGCCCAAAGCCACCCATACTAGGCAATTGGCCAGATGACGTTGACTTTATCGCAGTAACACCTCGGGCTGCTCTTCATATATGTTGGATGTTTTTGTTTTTTATGGTATATTATTGTGTTAAATGCTATTGCAATCCCTATAGCCGACTCTGAGATAGTTGAGTTGTAGTCAAGTAAGGATATGGAAAGATAGCAAAACATGCTGAGGTCTTCGGTTTGGACTCTAGGGCTAGAGAAAAGGGAAAGAGTTATATGGAACTACAAAGCAAACTAAACAATATATTTTGGTTAAACAAGGATTTTATTTTTGAGAAAAAAATGTCCCCCTTCGTCATGGAAGCAATCTCACATGGTTGGGGGTGATTACTTCTATTTAACTGTCACTCACTGTCAGGGTTTTCATGATGGTGATGAACCAGGAACAATGGCTGTGTATTGATGTTAGTTTTGGTGGTGTTATTGGTGGTCGTGGTATTGGTGTATGTGGTGGTATTTTTGGTGGTGGTATTGGTATTGGTGGTGATGGTATTGGCAGTGGTGGTATTGGTGGTAATGGTGGTGTGGTATTGGTGGTGGTATTGGTGAAGGTGGTATATTGTGGTGGTGGTGGTTTTAAGGGTGGTGGTAGTATTGGTGTGGTGGTATTGGTGGTAGTATTGGTGTTGATGGTGGTGGTATTGGTGGTATTGGTGATATTGGTGGTGGTGGATGTATTGGTGGTGCTATTGGTGTTGGTGGTATTGGTGGTGATGGTGGTAGTAGCAGTATTGGTGGTGGTGATATTGGCAGTGGTGATGGTTTTGGAAGTGGTGGTATTGGTGGAGGAGGTGGTGGTGGTGTTGCTAATAAAACGGGCTTTTGAAAACAACCCGTCAGGTGGCTTTAGTACAGATGACATGTAACACCGATGGGCTGTTGTCAGCTTCAGCCCATTAGCACAGGATTATTTGCTACCTGGAATTAACATGACTTAAATTTGCTAATCATTTCTAAATCCATTTTACTTGGGGGTTGAAACATACACGAGCTAATGTCGGTCAAGTGATTCAAAGGAGGCACCTGTGTTACGGGGGTGGCCGTGCTGCTTAAAAAACACGCACGTGGTTTCAGCTGAAACAGTGTTTGTCCGGCATGCAGTAAAAAAAACGCAATAAAGTTAAATAGTGCTTACAGACTAAATAACAGGTCCTGTGTAACAACTGATGTAAAAGGGCCAGTCGCCATGGGAGGGTACAAATGAAGACAAGGCCGTACTAAGGAGGACTACCAAGCATATTAACAAATGCGAAGGCGCATTTATGAAAGACAATGACACAAGCCAATGAAAAATATGGGATGAGAGTGGGCGCAGCTTCTCTCCCATACTCTACTACAGCAGTCTCGCAGATCAAGAAGCACATGCGCGCTGTCGCTAGGCTCGACCTAAAAACTATACTTATACCTGTGACTGACTCGGAGGTATATGCAATTTTATGTACAGCAATACATGTTACAACCCCTAAAGTAATTTGCCTACAGTAATGATTGAAAGTATTATGAAAGACTGCAGTTGCATCATGAGCAAAAGAATGATGGGTTCACCTGCTACCCCGACCTAATGCCAGTGGTTAGACTTATTGCAAACAGTCTCCCATCACCTTTTGTGTGTTTCATGTATCACACTAAGTGGTACAGGTATACTTAGACATAGGTTCCGCCCTCACTATGTTATCGGAACCAAGCTGTTCCCTGCGGATGAGCCCACAATAAGGGTGAAACAGGTTCTGGGTTGTTTGTGTTCCGGTTCAGGGAGGACCTGGCCTGGCAGTTCGGGCAGGACTGTTCCCATGAGGAGTGGGGTCAAGACTGATTTGCGTATGGCTGGGTCCAAACTGAGGTGGGATGGTGAGAAAAAGAATGATGGGTTGAACAGCTATCTGTGCTATTGCCAGTGTTTAGACTTATTGCAAGCAGCCTCCCATCACCTTTCGTGTTTCATGATTGAACGTATTAACCTGGCTCAACAAGTCATGCTGTTGTACTTAAATTTGCCATCAAATAAAATACTTATGGACAAGCCATATAATGTTATATCACAAAACAGCATTGTGCCATAGCATTACAAACAAGATGCACAGGTTTATGTGGTGGCCTCTAATATCCTATATTTATTCACCCATATGCTCATTTAAAACAAATGTCTTGGCTCTTCTCTTCTGCCCACCACTGTGTCCCCTGTGATTCAACTCTATTTTTGAGATAGTAACGGTGCCATGGACCTTCTCTTCTCAAGGCTCTAATTTCAGCATGAGAGAAGACCCCTGTGGCTAGGATTTTCTTGTGCTGTTTTGAAAACAGCTCTCAAACCCTCCTTTTGAGGTAGCTGAATATCTTTTTCCAAACTTCCACTATTTATGGCTGGGTGGAGACATCATTGATTTTATTTGCAATGGGTTGCCCCAATTTGGTTCTGACCTTTGGTGGGATGTGGACCAGGAGATCAGATGTGGGTCCTCCTTTACCTCTTTTTCAACCAGCACATACAGAAGATGTATGCTTCCTCTGTCATTCTGAGGCTTTGCTGACTTGTTGGCCAAATTATGTTTGATAAACATCTCTCCAGTTCGTGCAATGAGTATCTCGATGATGGAGAATGGGGAGTTTTCAGTCCTAATCTGGAATGTGAATGGCCTTGGCGACAGAGTCAAAAGGGGTCCGGTTTCTTAAAATGTAAAGAGAGTTAAACCATCTATAGTACTCCTGCAGGAAACCTATCTCAAGGGATCACAGTACAAATGTGTGGGACGGGGAGCATAAGTTATGCTCTCACATGCGGAATACACATCTGGGCCTAGAGGGGTAGTCATCCTTATTAGAAAACTTCCTCTTTTTGCGATAACAAAGCTATGGGTAGACCCACTAAGTTGTTACGTTGGAGTTGAGGGGCGCTGGGGACATGTGGATACTACATTGATTAGCGTCTATGCACCTCCTTGGTTACAGGCCCCTTTTGGAGAAAGTTGCCAATGTCCTACTAGAGACAGGGTCCGCACTTCATATCATAATTGGAGATTTTAATGATGTAATGGCACCACACCTAAACAGATCAAGCTGTGTGGGTTCCCATGTACACAACACCCCGCAGTCGAACTTCGCAAACACCTTGGGACTTTCAGACCAATGGAGGGCACACCCATTTGACAGGGGCTACTCTATTTTTTGGGGGTCATACTGTCTTCACTCCTTTAGACTATATACTGTCCCCGGCAGGAGAGGTGAATTCAGTGCGGCAGGCACATTTTATGGCCATGGGCCTGTCAGACCACTCGCCCTTCCTGGTGCGTTTGGGAAGAGGGGATAGGAGTGGGACAGGCTGGAAATTGAATGCCTGTGACCTACGGGATCGTGAGGTGGCGATCAGACTCCGTTTTTATACCGAGCTTTACTTTAAGGAAAACTCAGACATCACGTCCAAAATAGTACTCTGGGAAGCAAGGCCCTACGGGACAGGGATCAGAAGTTAATTGCACAAAAGAGGAAGAGAGCCTCCAACTCTGTGGAAAGCCTAGAAAGCCGGCTGTTGGTGCTTGAAAGAACTTTGGACCCTGAGCCCAATCCTTCAGTGCTCAGACAATTAACGTTGCTGCAGAATTTTATAAAAGTTATCCAGAGCTCTTGGGGACTCATCTTCTGGACATGTTCCTGGAGGCATATCAGACAGAGGCTCTCCCTCCTGACCATCGTAGTAATACACAAGGAGGGTAAGCCCAGGGAACAGTGTGGATCTTATAGTCAGATTTCCCTGTTGAATATAGAGATCAAAATTCTGGCCATGATCCTGCATGCAAGAACTGTACAATTCATCACACCCTTGATACATCGGGACCAATCGGGCTCTATGCCTGGAAGATCTACCATGCATAATCTATGTCGAGGAACACAAGTGGTTACATGCAATAAAGGACAGACCTGATCCGCATGTCCTGTTAGCACTCATCATTGAAAACAAGTTTAATGCTGTGCACTGGTCCTTCTTAGAACTTATGTTGGAAAGATTTGGATTTGGCCCCAGTATAGGAAGTGGGTCAGATCCTTATAACAGGCCCCAATGGCCTTCGTCAGAGTCAATGGTGAGCGATCCTCTGAGTTGCTGATAGGGAGCAGCACAAGGCAGGGATGACCCCTTTCCCCTCTCTTATTTGCTCTTACCATAAAATCACTCACATTTAAGATTGAGTACCACCTAGAGATCCAGGACTTCCGTATTACAAGCTAGTCTTTTTTTAGAGTTTTATATAGCGCAAACTAGACCAGAAGATATCAGGTATCAGATCGCCTTACATAGCACCAGTTTTGTTACATGAGAACACATTCATCTTTGTTAGGCACGGGGAGATTAAGTGATGTGCCCAGAATCACAGGATGTTTAGCGTCGTTGCCGAGACTTGAACCCGGTCTCCCAGCGTTGATCTCGAACGCTCTAGTCGTAAGGCTACATCCTCTCCCCCATCTTTAAAGAAAAGATCTTGCTGCATGCAAATTATGTTCTCCTCTACATTACTCATCCCACCCCATCCCTTCCTCTGCTTTTCCAGGTGCTTGAAGTATAGATACTGTGTTAATTGGGATAAGTCCATACTCTATCTTCCAAAAGACACACACTACTTCGGGGTTTAAGTATCTGGGGATTTTTATGACGCTGCAGAGGGAAGTATGTTTTAAACGAAACCTAGGACGGGTTATGTGTATTTGCCAGGAAGAGATGGTGAGGTTTGCCCCTTGTACTGCTTAGATGGGCCGCTATGTTTAAAATGCTGTCGCTTCTAAAACTACTCTATGTCCTCCAAAACAGATACTATCCGATCCCACCAAAGACCTTCTCTTCGATAGAGGGCTATCTACGGAACTTGCTGTGGGAAGGCAGGCACCCCAGAGTGGCATTATAGACTCTCCAATGAAATCAATACAACAGTGGCATTGCAATACCAGACATAAGTGCCTATTATTGGGCATTCCATCTCATCAATATCAGCAATTGCATTTATTCCCCCCACCCCCCAAGATCCCTCCACCTTTCATTTAGAGCGCTCCCAGTGGGCACCAAAATCTTACCTTCCTTACTTTTATGGGGGTCAGCTCGCCTGCTGCTTGGTGATTGCAGTTTGGGTCAATGCTACGAAGTCCATGAGGTGGCAAGGTAAACCCCCTAGGAAGACGCCATTGTGGGAGAGGAGATGGTTACCTGAATTCAACAAGTTGAAAGGCTTCTGGGCCTGGGGCTTGATCGGGATTTCTAAATTAGGTGACCTCATTGAGCATGGTGATATTGCAACGTTCTCCTCCCTCCAGCGTGACTATGCCATGCACAAAAATCAATTCCTTAAATTTGCCCAAGTTAGACACGCATGGAGGGCAGAAGGGCTACCGGGGGAAGGTATCCCAGACTTCGCACCACTGGAAGGGAGGGTGTTGATGGAGAACCTGGGAAGAAAAACAATTTTGTCTACCTATAGAAGCCTTATTAACAATAAATCTGAAAAACTGAAGGGCCTGAGAGAGAGGTGGGAGGCCGATGTGGGAAACATGGAGGATATTGATTTTGAAGCAGCCTTGATGCACCTTTGAGAGGTCACAATTAAGACGCGGCCCAGGCTTGTCCAGTTTAAAATCCTCAATCAAGTCTAGTTCGATAGACATCGTCTCCACGCTATGGGGAGGGCCCCCGGACTTGCACTGCTCTGGAGTTGTCTCTGTATACAATCCTACTGGAGTGCTGTCATGAGAGAACTTAGTGCCATATTTTCACTATCTCTTCCCGTGGATCCCAAGTTTTTTATTTTGGGTATCCAACGATGTTGATTTGCCCCGTGCCCAATTGCGGTTCTACAACTTCAGTTTAGCAGTGGCAAAGAGAGACGTGGCTCGCCACTGGGGAACGAGAGAATTTCTCACTCTACAGGAGTGGAAAAAGGGGATTGACATGTATAAGATGGTGGAGAAGATCACATACTCTAGCAGAAGCTGCCCATGAAAGTTCCAGAAAGTCTGGGGCAAGTGGATATAGTATTATTCCTTAGAAGAGGTGCTGGAAGCAGTAACGCTGAAACAAGAATGGGCAGAGCCATTGGGTTAAGGCCTGCTAATATTTTTGTTTGCTGCTCTATGTGCTTGTTTGCCACTATGCTAATATTGGGCCTTGTCGGATGTTGGTGGTTGGTGGGGGTTGGAGGTTGTGCATTGTCATTGTTTTGGACAGGTAATTGATGAGACTTTGCTGCGCCTCTCTGGCCTAATATTCATTCATGTTATATATTTCATGAAAACTGCAATAAAAAATAATGTTTAAAAAATTCTCCCCCAAACAAATCTCTCTCCAGGTCAGAGGATGGCAATTGGTTGTGTTGACACTTTCCCTTTCACCTGCAATAACTAAATAGCTGTCTCTTGTTTTCTCCAATGTCTGCCGCAGGTGTGTCAGGCTCTCAAACATCCACTGTGTGATGTTTCTCGAGTCAAGTTTTTTTGTGTACTAGAGTTGTGTATTTCCTATGTGTCCTGTGATTCTAACTGAATGGTAAAACTTGTGCATATGCATTATTTCTACAAGCGATTGTATGGCATCTGGAATTAAAAGGTGCAGAAAAATCATATACAAACACGCCAAGTGCGGATCCACGCCCAGCAAGTCCAATTCACGCAGAACTCAGGGAAATCACTTAATCACACAGACTCCTAAATACCAGATATAGTTTTTTCTTCTTAAATCTGTTTTTATTTTCTAGATAAGGAGTAGAACATAGTTCCAGAATTACACAGAGTCAGGCTCACAACCCATTTAGGGCCGGCCGCGTTTTATAAGAAGGCCTCCAAATATATGGAGAGGCATTGGTGAAGCAGCTTGGACACAGCATGTCGCCTACAACCCTTGCTGGGTCGGCCGCATGACATATTATATAAAGCAATATCAGTCCATTGTGGGTAATCTCAGGACCTTTTTAAAAAAACAACAACATTGACAACACAGGCAAGAGGCCCATATAAAATAAATAGTGCTGAGCGAACAGGAAAGTATTGAAAAGAGAAGAGTCAGTAGGAAAGAGAAGTAGACGGCAGCTAAAGATACCTTGTGGGTGGAAAGGGGGAGAGGTGCAGCAGCGCATGTTGTTGAGATTGGAGGCCCTAATACTTGTCGGTGGGACTGCGCGCAAAGTTGATCTGGTTACATGAGTAGCCTGTTCGGATCTGGCGGAAGTATAGCATTTTCAAAGAGTCGTAAATCTCTAAGTTTGAAGGGTAGATATCGCACATGTTCTATTTTACAGAGGTATTTAACTATGGGTCTCCAGACAGCGGTGAAGCGGATGTCCCGTGCTTGCAGTCGCGCTGTAAAAAGTTCCATGGTTCCAGATGTGTTTTTAATGCATCAGGTAAATAAGAATCTCGCAGTGAGGGCCTGAGAGACATAAACCCAGGAAATTCAGCCCGTGGGACGGCTTTTAGTCATCTGGGGTTATTATCACCGCATTCCCGCACTTGACACTTTACTATCACGCATTTCAGAGCTTTATGAACCGAGCAGCAACATTGCTCGCAACGTGCCAACTGTCAGAAATGGGTAATAAAAATTGTTGCAACTGAGGTCTGAATGCATGACACTCTGCATGAAGGCCAGCATGATATAAGAAGCTGTCACAAGTAGCTCAGAATGGTTACTGCACAGATGGACAAAGTGCTGCTGGCTGCCACGTCATCACGTCTACCACTTGAGCTGTCCAATGTTTCGCTTTGCTATGTGCTATATGGAGAGCCATCATCACAGTACAGAGTGCCACTCTGGCCCTGCTGTGACTGCTGCAGGGAGAACCTCTCAGAAGCTGAATTAAATCAAGTTATTGTCCTCAAGAGGCCTCGTGCTCTCGCACATAGGATTGAAACAACCTCTGTAAACAGGGAACACACTTTGCACTCGGGGAGCATCTGACAACAGGGCCAAAGTCAGCCAGTCTACATATTGGGCCACTGTGGGGGCCTACCGCACCCCACATTTAGTTAAACCTCACTTTCACAAAGAGGTATTTACATTAACACACTGCCATGGAACACGCGTGTGAGCTGGGCAGTTCTACGCTTGCAGTTGAGAACGTGCAGAAAGTGCTTCACCTGCAGCTGTCTGTGCCTTTGGTAGCCCGAGAGACAGACGGCACCTTCAAAACATGGGATATCACCTTTAAGCTTCCGGCAAATAATGACGATTTTGAATGACACAAGCACGCCCCTCTCCCTTCACCACCCTCTACCCTCCACCTGAATGACCATCAGAATCCTTGCTGATCAAGATACAGAAACATACCTAGAAAAATACATTGACCCGAGTGATCAACTCAGCAGAAACCTGCAGATACAGGCGAGATATGAATTCTGTTTTGTTTCTAAGGTTAATTACACTGTGGGAAGGAGGACCCGGAAAGGTAAACAAGGAAGGGTGTCACACGGTTCTTAATGAAGATGAGGGCACATGGATCTTAAGGCAACTTAGGAAAGACGATACATAACTACACTAATACTCTTTTCTTAAATTTGCAATGTCCAGCCATGCCCAGTAATGAAGTAGCATGTCTGATGCATGCTTCTGTGTACTGCTGAAGTTTCTGGAGCAAGTGCTCTTGACACAATCATTGAGGGGACGATGGGGTGTTCTCCATTAGAAGCTAAATTGCGCATTCAGTCAGCTCGTGCTATTTAACTGACAGCACTTTTCAAGTTAAGATTTTAAACACCTATACATCATTACAGTCAGTCAAAAATAACTTTATTTGGTTTATTACAACCATAAAGCACACAGTAAAATTTGTAACAGTCAGAATTTAAAAAGTAACTTATTTTCAATAAAACTTTAAAATATTTCCAGTTTCTACAACATTTCCAGACCTGGTCCAACCCCAAGCATCTGTTCTTTTTCCACTTTCGATAGGAGGTTGTCCACTAGTGTCATGAATTTTACCCCACGGCATATTACAATGTTTGATGAGCCCCCCCATCCAGCTTGTTACCGCCTGTCTGCAAGTGCGGATGTTTAAGTCATTTAAGGATGCTTTTAGCAACTTCCTTCTCTCTACTTTTACGGTCTCACAAACGCACATTAAGTGGCATATGGTTTCTGTATGATACCCATATAGACAGCATTTTTTCGGTTGCTGTTTGCTTTTCCAGGTGGGGACCAAATCCTTCGAATTATAATCACCTAGTCTGTATGCCACGAACCTCCTTTTTAATGATAGACTAAAGTGGGCCGCTAAGTAGGGTTGCGGTTTTGGCTTTATATATGAATTTATTACCACCCAGGAGTGCCGACGTTTGGTCAGTCTTTTTTATCTTCCACGAAGGATAATTTCTTAGCCATGGTGTTACATACTCTGTTAAATGTTGTTCTTTCCAGGTTGCTGTTCCAGGCTTCCTCGATCTCTAATACCTCCAGGGCTGTACACAGATAATCACCCCAAGTATTTGTTTTTTTTGGGTCAAATTGCGTCTTTATTTTCATCCAACATACGTTGTTCAACGATCCCGGTTCCGATGATCTAAATTTCCAGCACAGTTTTGCAAACATTGCTTTTCTTTGATATTCTTGGTTCTGAAGACCGAATTCCAAGCGTATCTATGCTGGAGATGATCATTTAAAGAGGTTAAAAACTGCTTTATATACTTTCGTCTGCAGTTCATTTAAAATAGTAATTTCTTGGTCATGCCATATTTCCAGGCCATAGGACAGAGTTGGGAGCAATTGTGCTGCCATTATTTTCAAAAGGTGCCCATGGGAAGGACATTCCAGTTTCTTATAAAGCTGTTTGTAGGTGAAAGTTAAAGATTGGGCTTATTATTTTATATCCCTTTTTTGATCCATAAAGGACATATTTCTGCCCAATTTAATGCCCAGATATTTATATGAGCTAGTTTCCTCAATTTGTGTGTTCTTTGCGTACCATTTATATTTTCCTGGCCTGGGGCCTGCTAATCTCACCACCTTGGTTTTCGTTTTATTTAGTTCCAGGCCTTAAAGATCGAAGTAGTCAGTCAGTTTGTTTATGACTCTTTGCAGCCCTATTGGTGTTTGGCTCACCACCACAATATCATTCGCATATTGCAGGAACTGGATTGGCTTGTTTGCCTGTTTCGGCGGATGACCATTTGTTGTTAGCAAGTAGCTGTTTAAGTCTGATAAGTATAAATTAAATAAACATGGCGAGAGGACACAGCCTTGTTTTAATCCATTGGTTATGTTTATCTTGGAGGATATTCTTCTTCCGTCTCCAAGCTTTACTGATGCCCAAGTTTCGCTATATAAAGATGTTATGTGTCTATCAATTTTTGGGGTAATCCCCATGCTTCCAATTTCTGCGAAAGATGATCGCGCTGCACTCTGTCGAAAGCAGATTTAAAATCAATGTAACATGCCATTAATCCTGCTTTTTTTCTTTCTGCTTTTTCAGTCAATATGGTCAATGCTGGGAGGTTTGTGATGGTACCCGTGCCTTGCCTGAAGCCTGTTTGAAATTTCGGAATTATTCTATTTTCCTCAGTCCACTCCTGTAGATATGGTCAAATGCAAGAAGCAAAAAGTTTTGCCTCTACATCAGTGAGGGCAATGAGCCTGTAGTTCCCTGGTTCTGTTCGGCTACCGTTTTTGTAAATTGGGTGGAAAAGATTTCCTCTCCAAGACTGTGGCATCTTATTTTCCCAAAACAATTGATCAAAACGTGGTGTGAGATAATTGGCCCAGAATTCAGGGTCTTGCTTAAAAAGGGCATTTGGAAGCCCATTGGCCCTGCGGCGCCTTCGGATTTCAATTTTTTTATCAATAATTTTATATGTTTTACTGTTGTCGTTGACATTAGGTCGTCCGAGTCCGGAGTTGTTTGGTCTCCTTCTAGTTCCTCTTTTTCTAGAGTAATTGCACATAATTTCAGTTTTATGTCTTCTGCTTCATCTGTGGTTACTTCTTCCCACATATGCATACCTGTTTGTATATTATACAGTTTGTCGATATGTTGCAACCAGGCTGATTCGCTTATTCCTACATTCTGTTGGGTTCCTGTTCCCTTTGTTAGTTTGTTTATCAGACCCCAAAATTCCCTGCTGTTCGGCTATTTGCTTGCCCACAGCAGTTCCTTCCAAAGGTTTTCCGCATGTGTCCTTTTTGCATCTCTGCACTTTTCCTTGTATTCTTTTCTCATTTTTATGATCTTACTATTGTCTCTTTCTTTTCCCATTCTGGCTGCTACAGCGTTTGCTCTTGCCTCCTTTGAGATGTTTCTCTTTTGATCTCACAGCTGTATGTTGTACCATGGTTCCTTTTTGACTCCATACGTCCCTTTGCCTACTGATTTTGCTGGAAATTTATCTAACAAAGACGTACGCAGATTCTCCCAATCTTGTACCAATTGGTGGGCCTCAAGTGGCCCAGTATTCTCTACATGATTGTTTACTGTGTCCATTATTTCTTTAATAATTGTTCCTCTCCATTTAAGTTTCCTTAAATTATATACTTCTTGTATTACAGCTAAGGATGCTGTGCTCTCTTTTTGCAGCAAGTTTAAATGCAATACTGTTTCTTGAGGAAAGTGGTCACTCTCTGGCCGCGTTTTAATGCAGAAATGATCAACTAAGTGCACAAGATCCTTGCTGATTATTATGTAGTCTATAGTGGTTTGTTTATTTCCACTTAAAAAGGTAATTCCCGCTGGTCGGTCTCCCTCTGTATTTCCATTTAGGATAACAAAACCTGGAGATTCCAGGTCTTGCTTCCATTTGGTTACTTGAGGTGATTTTTGGCTTCCGGTCTTGTTATGATTATCCCCTATCAAATTACAATTAAAGTCTCCTGAGACAATCATCTCACCGTTTTGATATGTTACTTCCAATTTTTTTATCATGTTTATCAAATTTGACAGTTTTTCAATTTTCTTTATCTTTTCAGGGTGGATGTATATGTTTAAAATCAGTAACCTCCACCAAACTGTGTTAGAAGGACACTTACATTCCAATTGTATGACTTGTATCCAGTTTTCTCTGGGATCCAGTTTCTCTACTTTCCAATCATATTCTACTCATATGTAGGTGGACAGGCCCTCCCTTGGGTGTCCATACTTTGCAACTTTTTCTGCCTTGACATAGAATTCTTCATATCCTGTTATGTGTCTTGATGTTTCGTTCCATGTGTCTTGTAGGAGAATTATGTTAAATTTTCCCAGAAAAGAGATGGTCTCCTGGTCCTGTTCCATTTCCCTAAAACCATGGACGTTCCAGGAGCAGATTCTTATTGTCTCCTCCTTTTGTATAATTTCTTGGGTTTTTGTACGTTGCTCCTTCTGTCTTTGATTTTTTCATCAGGATCGATGTAAGTTCAAAGTATGAGATACCCAGGACCAATCTTGATTTCCTTCAGACTGATGGTTCAACTGTCTAGTATTTGTGCTGTTTAAACGTGAACCCCGGCTAGTTTGTTGGGTTATGGCCATACTTCTTGCTCCCTTTAAGATGGAAATTGCTTTTTCATTTGTGTTTGCTTGTTGGTATGCCTCATCGTTTAGTAGCGGGTATGGATATTTTATGCGCATTGGGTATGCTAGTGTTATACCCCAGGCTGCAAAGACCGGTCTTGTGGAGAATATCAACTCGGTTACTCTTTTGACGTCCATGTTGTTCTGCTTACCTCTAATTCTGTCACTTTATTCATTTGAACGAATTCTACCGCCAAAAGTTCTGCTGATGTAATTTTCATTAATTTCGGAATCTCTTTAAATAGTCGCATTATGTTTCCCCTGTTTAAAGTATCCACTTTGCCTTTAGTTGAATATTCTGGCCTGAATATTAATTTACAACCTGATTCTGCTGAATCGATTTGTTGGTTCTGGTTTTGATTTGGTCCAGTTTTATCCATTGAAGATTCCCGGCGATTGTTTGTATTTTGATTCATAAACTCTACGATGGACCTTTCTTCTAGGGAAGGGTTTGGTGTTGAGGCTACCTCATCACTTTTTTCTGGTTCAATCTTTGCTGTTCTTTGACTTATATCTGGCCATACATTGTCCTTTGTTGCATTTCTTTCAAATGGCACGTTACATGTCCGGCCTTCTTTGTCCAGGGTAATCATTAATTGTGTATCGTTACTGGTGGCCCATTCTGTTTGTGGTCCTAAATTTATTTTTCCTTTTTGACTGGTCTGGTATCTGATCATCTAATTTCCTTATGAATGTTTTTAATTGCTCCCTGTTTATTATTACATCTTGATTTTTTTATACTGATTTATGTTCCAGTGATCTTGTTTCTCCTTCATGTTTTTTTATTACTGGTTTATATGCTGACCTTTTTTCCTTAATTTCTGGTTCTACCTTTATATTGTTTACTGTTTTTACTCCCTCCTTTTGGTCTCTTTTTGATTTCTTATGGATGATTTCTGGTGACATCTGTTTGCTTTGCATGGATGTGCTAAGGCCCCCGTACTATCTGATGTATTTATTT
The DNA here is from genome assembly GCF_964261635.1 of Lissotriton helveticus. Lineage (NCBI taxonomy): Eukaryota > Metazoa > Chordata > Amphibia > Caudata > Salamandridae > Lissotriton > Lissotriton helveticus. Next base: position 1,038,693,713 of record NC_136061.1, read on the forward strand.
CTGGGCTGTTTGATTCTACCTTTGAGGTGTTTTCAACCTGGTCATTGCTGTTTTTGTTCAACTTTTGCGTAAATATTGCATAAATTTGACTTTTTTCCTTCCTAACTTTCCGCGCTCGTTTGCGTTGTCTTTTTGTTTGGTTGTCTAGTAAACCGGGTGAAGCAGGATTTTTTTTTTACTGTGCTCTTTTCCATCATCATTTGTTTCATTTCCTTCCATTATTTTTATACTATCATCATATTGAGTGACTGGCCTCCTGTTTTCTTAGGGGAGAGGTGTGGCGCCGTGGCCAGGGCGACTGCCGCTGGAATCTGGGGATCAGGGTTCGATCCCCGGCTCCGGCGGCAGGTTAGCCCAGCACCATGTGACTCTGGGCAATAGCTCGCTTAATCTTCCCGACGGCCCCCAGCGCCTAGAGACCCTTACGGGTGATTGTGCGCTTTACAAATGTGGACTTTTCTTGTACCGGTGTCCCAATTTTTCCACCAGTGTGTTCACGGGCCAATATTTCGTCTGTTTTTCTTGTTGTTTGAGCCACTCGTAGAATTTCAGTCAGTATTTCAGGGAAGGACGCCAGTTTGTCAATTATTTGGCCACATCCACAACTTTGATCCAGCGTTTTATATTTGGTTTGAGTATCTTTATTGTTTCCTTTTGTGATTTGTGCAGTAATTATATCCAATTTTCTATTTATTGCTGAATGTGGACTGCAATTAGATTCATTAAATCTACTTGGACGTCGAATTTATCCGATTGGCTGTTTAAGACATTAATTGCTTGCTGTAGACTTCTTAGCAGTGATTCACTCCAAGTGGTTGACACTGTGTTGTTAGGTTGCACCAAGATCCCAGATATTGAGTCAAATCCACTGACTGAGGAAATCGTGATTGGTGACTGTGTTTTTACTTTTTCTTGTGGTTGTCCACATTTCTCATTATTTTGTTCCTCCCATCCGTTGAAACTGGATGTGAGTTTAATCAGGGTGGAGACGGACCCCCCTTCTTCCCCAGTTTTCCTTTTTTCCAACGGGCTGGCTTCTATGCTTTTCCCTTGCCTATTTGCCCATGAATCCTCTTCCCTTTGTGTATAAAGTTCTAGGGCCTCAATGAGTTCTTTTTCCTCAGAAATTGAAAAGGATCTAGTCCAATCTATCTTTTGGACGTTGTCTTGGGACTCGATTTGACTTTTGGGGTTATTACATTTGTTGGTTTTATTGGGCTTTGTAGGCAAAGCGCCTCTTCCGTGGGTGCATAAATTGCCACCATCGGATCCTTTAAAAAGTGGAATTTCTGTTTCATGTCGTTCCCCCGAACTTAAACGGGCCTGGTGTTAAAAGTGGAACCAGTCTCTTTTTTTGTAGTATGGGTTCCTCTTTTATTTTACTTTTGTTTGCAAGCAGGGTTAGATCTTTTGTAAGCACTCTTCTCCTGATTTTGCGTGTAGGTGCTTGGCGAATTTTCCTGAACTCATATCCCCTGTACTTTACTTAGTCCAATGCTTGTGTACTTTTAATGCGTTTTGTTTTCTTTCCTTTTCTTTTTGTTTACTTTATTTTATCTGCCTGTGCCTTATTCCCTTATTCCGGTCGTTTTTTTTGTGTCTTACTCTTTAATGTGTATTGAAAGTCCGAAGGTAATAAAGGTAACAGGTGTTACCAGGGGGTGGCAGATGCGTGGGGCGGGAGGGATGCAGAGCTTTCAATAACTACTCACCCCCTCCCCGCTCAGAAATTCGATGCTCCTGAGAGTCAACCCCCTTTGTCGGCCTGAGATTGGTTCCTGGTAAATCCAAGCAGGCTCTTTGTTGTTAGCTCCCCCTGTTCTGAAGTTGCCTTTTGTATCCCGCGCTGTTCTGCTTTTGACTTTGTATTGAGTGCTACTCTCCTTTACACCCCTTTAAACTTGTAGCTGAGCGCTGTTCTCTTTTTACTTGACTAAGCGATTGTCCTATGCGCTTGGTACTAGATGCTGCTCTTCTTTAAGCTTCTTTGAGTTTCAGGGTTTGGGCTTTCAGCTGCAAGATTGCAAGTGCTGCAAGTTGGCAGTGGTCTCCTTTTAGGCTTTAGGCTTTTCAAACAGTCATGCTGTAATTCAGCAGAAGTGTGGGAGGGTCGTGAAGGTCGTGAGTGGAACATAATAAGGGCAATTTGCAGTTTGCAGTGGTGGTGTGCGCTATGCAAATGAAGCGTGTGCAGAATGATATAAAAACGAAGACCCAAGGCTGGGTCACGCTGAGTTCAAACGCACTAGCAGCGGTGAGAGGCAGAGGTGAGAGGTGGGTGGGGTCGCGGGCCACGACGCAGCAGGCAGGCGAGCCACACTCTCTCTCCCCTCTCGCCATCTGCCCGTCTCCACCTTCTCCCTTGGCCTCCTACCTTTGCCTCCCTCTCGCCGCTACCTGGGCCATGCCGGAGTCGTGCCAGGTGCTGGAGGCCGGGAGCCGCCGCCGCTCCGCTCTGCTTTTCGAGTCCTTTCGACTATTAGGCTCCTCAGGCACCTTACAGGCTTCCTGTGCTCGCTGCTTCGCCTCTCCAAGCCACTCGCCACTTGCCTCGCCTCACCTCGCTCGTTTGCTCGACATATCATTGCAAAAATTAAACAACAGGTCCCAGAATGCAAAGTGATCTAGGTCGAAACACAGGACCGGCGTTAGTTGCTGCACTTGACATTCGGCTACTTACCAGTTATGCCACTGTTCTGTTCTGAGAGAAGGCTTTGGGGGAACATAGCTTGAAGATTGAGAGTAATAGTGTCTTATGCACCTAAATGAAGGGTGTAGTGGATTGACCCAAAGGAACAGTTACAGAAGACTGAGTTCAGAAAGTGCTAATGACACTTAAAGGGAAGGGGTGCTTCAGAAGTCTGGAGTGTAATGAGTTGTGACTAAAGTTAAGGGATACTGCATATTCCAAAATGGAGTCAATGGTACACAGTTTGAAGGTGGGCATGCTTTAAACAATACTACAGGAGCATATGTGGAGGACCGATTCAGTGGAGAGAGGATGCTGCTAGAATCTGGATGATGGGATCAGTAGAATATTCAAGATCTTGAAAGCAGGGTGGTATATGAAAGAGTGCTGCAGAAGGCAGGAAAACTTATGGTGCGTGGAGGGAGAGAATTGCTATTGGAGTTTGAAAGGAAATTAATCTGTGCGGGAACCTGGAGGCATGGAGTGGTGACAGTTTAGGATGCTGGCAGGGGCCAGAAGAAAGTGTTGGTAGAAGAATCCTGCATCCAAGAATGGGGAACTCATGGTCATTTGAGTTTGGACAGTTAGCTTAATTTACAGTTTCTGCTTCTACTGGGCACAGTTGGTTTGCTTGGACTTGATAGAGCTTACAAGCTACGGCAATACGTCTACTGGTGTATCATGATTAGTCACACAAAGTGTCATACATAAGAGATGGAAATGTCACATATTAGTACAGCACAAGCATAGAAATGTCACACACAAGCAGCCTTAAAAGTTGGCAGCTATGATCCTCATTATGAGGAACAAAAAATAAAAGTTGAATAGCAAGCTGTGTTTTTTACTGCATATGAACCGAGTTCCTTAGCCAAGCCTCACTGTAGCCAAGCTCGTCTGCAACCAAACATGTTTCATGGTGTGGAGGCAACAAAACCAGGAAACAACAGGAGTTCAACAGCGCAAGATCGTATCATCAAGAGGAATGGGGTCGCCCACCTTCAAGATTGTGTTAACCAGTGTCTGCCGAGACCCAGTGACGGCCCAGCTTGAATAAGCAGCCTGTCTGGGCGCCTGGGTCATGATTTGTAAAGGTGGCCGCCACAGAAGGAAGAACAAGCATGGAGACGGTACCACTGAGTAACCGAGGCACAGCAATACTGACACACAGCAGATCTCCCCCATTGAAGCAGCTCCGGTCAGACCACAACAGATGGTAATTTCTGGCTACAGCTAAGCGAAATTAAAAGAGCGTGCCTTAAAGGTATGAAGATTCTAGAGAGGCGAGGCCGGCACCGGACACGCCAAAGGTATGGCGGTCGAGCAGGCCCCGATGACCAAACAGGGGCAGGCTTGTCGCGCATAATGACGCCACAGGCCCGCCTCGCCTATCATTGGTCTGGGGGTTTCTGGTGCGCGCCATGGAAGTGATTACAATCGCTTCCGGGTCGCGCGTCCGAACAATGCCAGGGTGGTTAGAACCAGCCTGGCCTCAGGTATGGGGGGATAATAAAAGGCTGGGGAGCAGGAGAGTCTGTCTCTTTGCTCTCCGCTCTCCAGACCGCCATATGCTTTACCAGCCTCGATAGGAGGCTGTCTTTTAATTTCTGTTCTTCTTTTCTTTAAAGGTTCGTTGGATCCAGCAGCTCGTCGAAACAAAAGCCGATCGTGGAGTTGGACGGGCTTGTAGCGGGGATCGGTGCCGCAACGATATCGTCAGGTGTGCTGGCGGGAAGCGCTCAGATACCCTGGGGTCGAGTACGCTCTTTAAGGATCACCAGAGCGGACACACTAAGGCGGTATTTGTGAGGCTGGAAGGGTGGAAGTACGGTGATCTTGGTCCGTGCTTTAAGGAGCTCCTGAGCGGAAACACTAAAGCAGTATTGGTGAGGCTGGAGGGGTGGGAGTACGTTGATCTCGGCTTTGGGCAGCTGGGGCAGGGACGCCGTGTAAAGTAAACGAGCGCTGAAGTAAACGTGAGTGCTTTAGGTTATTGTTATTGGGTTTTTGTAAAGCGCCTGAATCACGCGGGGGCATCTCCGCGCTGCCTAGTCCTTTTTTTTCCTGAGAGCGAGAGTTGAGGGTACCAGGGTGGATCAGCCATAGAGGAAGGCTCTAAGATGTTTCCTGAAAGTCAAGTATGAGGGAGACTTTCGCAGCTCTTCGGGCAGGGAGTTCCAATATTTGGGGCCTACATACGAGAAGGCTTTACCTCCCAAGCGATTACGGTAGATTTGTGGGATCACTAGTAGGGCTTTACTATTTGACCTCAGATTGCAGGCTGATGTCCATCTGCAGATTTTGGCTTGTAGATATTTTGGGCCAGTTTCCCTCATGGCTTTAAAGACCAGGCAGCAGGTCTTGAAAAAAGCTCTTTTCTTTACCGGCAACCAGTGTAGTTCCTTGAGTAAGGGGAGTGAAGGGGTACCCGGTATACGATTCAGGACCATCCCTGCTGACGTATTTTGAATCACTTGGAGCTTTGCGAGCTGTGTGGTTCCTACTTCAGCCAGCAGTGCATTCCCATAGTCAGTCCTACTGATTACCAGGGCTTGCACCACTGTTCTACGATGGCTATGGGGCAAGTATGGAATGATTTTCCGCAGCAGTCGTAGGCTGTAGTAGCATGAGCTTACAATGTTACTCACATTTTTCTTTATGGACAGGTCCTCGTCAAGCTGTATGCCTAAGCTTTTCACAGAGTTTGAAGGGACTGGAGCGGCCCCCAATTCGGCTGGCCACCAGTCCTCTAGCAAAATTTCCTGTCTTTTTCCAAGAAACATCAGCTCCGTTTTCTCCGGATTTAGTTGGAGACAGGACTCAGCCATCCAGCTAGCGATAGCCAGCATTCCTTGGGCAAAGCGTGTTCTTTCCTCTTCCAGATTTTTCCCGATTGGGAAAATCAGTTGAGTGTCGTCTGCATATGAGACGACCTCAAACCCATAATGCCGCACTATTCTCGCTAATGGGGCCATATATATATTGAAGAGGGTCGGACTTAAACAAGAGCCCTGTGGGGCCCCTCTCTCCAATAGGTATTTTGATGATTTAAATGGACCCATGATGACCTGTTGCTTCCTATCCGACAGGAAGTGGACCAACCACTTCAGTGCCAGGTCCCCGATCCCGCAGTCCTGGAGCCTCTCCCCCAGCAGTCGATGGGACACCGTATCGAATGCTGCGGAGAGGTCCAGTAGAATGAGCATCACCGATCTCCCTTCATCCAGTGTACGCCTGATGGAATCCGTGACAGCCAGAATAGCTGTCTCTGTGCTAAAGCCCGGCCGGAAGCCGAACTGCGATATGTCCAGAATGTTGTTGGACTCCAGATACTGGCTCACTTGGCTGTTAATGTGAGCCTCCAGTATCTTTGCCAGCAAAGGGAGTAGTGATATAGGTCTGTAATTACTTAATTCTGCTGGATCGGCTGAGGGTTTTTTGAGGATTGCGCGTACATGGGCCTCCTTCCATGTCATGGGAATGTAGCCGCTGGCCATTGAGGAGTTCAGAATCTCCTGAATGTGCGGCGCACAACTGGACGCACTCATGGCCATGACATAAGGCGGACAGACGTCACTCGGGGAACCGGATTTAGCCATTTGCAGGTGTTGGGTGACTTCCTGCCGTGAAATGGGCTCAAACTGGTTGATACCCATGACTGGCTTGCCGTTGGGGGTAGGTGTGGGCACTGTTTATGTAGGAAGCGGCAGACTGGATCGGGAGTTTTTTACTTAGCTCTGCTAATCAAAGCCGTAGCAAGCAGAGCATAGCAAGCAGAGTGCACAAGGCATCGAATTTGGAGAGCACTGCAGCGCGTGCAGGCGGCAGGCTAATTCGGGAGTGTAACCCCCTGGGAAACAGTGCTTTGTGACTCGGTGGAGGGGCGCGCCTATAACACTTGTGGGGCAGGGTCATTTTTTAAGCAGGCCCATTGCATGGTTGCAATAGTTGCATGAGATGTGCACATGAATAAGGCGAAGGAGGTAGTCAACAGCATATAGCAACACAGTTCAAACTTGCCCGGGGTGCTGCAGCAGGCACCCATTAACATAAAGGGGTGCAGGTGGTTAAAGCCCTATTATTTAGGCATTACAACAGTTTTTCAGCCACAATCAGAGGCTTCACTTGATTTGTTTTGTATTATAGAAACAGGAATACTTTGTGGGGCGTCAGTGGAATAACAGCTAGGGTTTGAGGACAAGTACGACGGTGATTTCCAGTACATACGGCGGCCTGGTTGGGGACACAGACAGGCTTCCACCGCTTCCGGGAGCCACGCGGGTTTGAAAATACTCCCTGACCCACTGGATTGGCTGGTGTGCAGTGGCTCTGGTTGCAGGGGTGCCTGTGGTCTGTTGTGTACCTCCTACGTGCTTACGGTAAGGGCTTGGACAGTGTTCAAGGTCATTGGGGTCTGTAATTGTTATCATAGTGTTCTGATAAGAATAATGGCCAGTAAGGCAAAACGAGGTGAAAAGCCTTCTCGCATGGACAAGCTGTTGCAAACCATGATGCGCAAAATGGCGAATATGGAGGATAGACTGAAGAAGGTGGATGATATGGGGTTGGCTCTGGAGGATTTAAGGACAAATTAGACGGGCAGGAAGGGGTGGAAGAAAGGCCGAGGCGTACTATAGTGGCCCCTAAACGCCCCCCCTTTAAAAAAAAGAGTGGAGCCAAGAAAAGAACGGCAAACGGACCTGTTGTACCAGTGGCTCCTGGGCCAGTGCCGTGCCCCAGGGAAGAAGGGGAGAAACCAGGTCCATCAGGGGCTATCCCTCCGTTGGAGACAGGTGGGCAGACAATAGCGGAGGGAGGTAGTCCTCAGGCCCCGGTGGCCCCTATGGGTGGGGTTCCCATTGGTATTAGCCCACAGGCCCCAGTTGGCCCTATGGACAGAATCTCAAGTGGTAGTGGTCCAATCCCTCAGGATTTAGTGTGCAACCTGGCATTGGATCTCCCTTTGTTGGGGAAATTGGGAAATTGGTCTCCAGCAGCTGGGGCATCTGTTAGTGGTAAGAATTTGCTCGATAAGGCTAGGCAGATGGTGGCTCAGCTGGATTGTGGACAGGGGGATACACCACGGAACGAGGTGGGCCCTCCTTCCCCTGTCATCCCAGTGGGAGGGGCTGCTCCGGTGGAAACTAACAAGGAGCTACCTGCAAACGACCTGTGTGTGGACGGTGGAGAAGAAGCCGACAGAACCAGCTGGGGCAGCTCCAGTAGGTAAGCAACTAACGCTGCCGTGGGGGAGGCCCGCGCCAACAGGGAACACTTGGCTAGGCATGTCACACAAGAGGTTAAAGAAAGAATATGGAAAGGGAGCTATGTCAGTATGTTTTCTTTGTTTCTGGATGAAACGGAAAGGGAAGAGTCCAAGAAACAGAAGGACTGGATGCTCCCAAGGGAATGGACTAATGAATTACTAAAGTATAGAATTGAGGAGAATTTGACTAACTGGGTTAGAGGTTTTTCAACTTAAATGGCAATCATGGCAGACCGTTTCCCCAATATGCAGGCAGAAATGGCATGCTACCAGAACAGGATCACTGGGGAGCATGACAAATATGGTGGGGTAGGATGGAAAGAAGATGAGAGCAAATGCGTCTGACCCCTCATTATCTTGGAATCAAATTGATATGATCGCCTGGTTAAACCATTTTGGCTGTGGGTCTCAAGAAATTCCCAAAGTTCAGCCCTTTCAGTCCTTTCGGCCACCACTCCCCTGCTAGTTCCAGCAGTGGGGAGGGGGTGAAAAGGGTCAGGTTGGGACTTTAATAGGCGCGCATGTACTAGACCCGCAGGCACATGTAAGTTCAAACATGCATGCTCTTTCTGTGCCAATCCATCTTACCTTGAGTCCAGGTGTTTCAAAAAGACAAAGGACAAAGGGAGAAAAAACAGGAATGAAGGTAACGCGCCACAGATAACCTGCACGCCCATTAGTGTTACGGCATTGACACCATGGTTAAACAGATATCCTTATCATTCAACTGCAAAGTTGTTGATAGATGGTTTCAGTTATGGTTTTAGGATTCCAGAACCAGATTATGTAGGAACCACAGAATGCAAGAGTCAGCTCTCTGTAAGGGATAACCCAAGTGTGGCAGCAATGAAAATTGAAAAGGAGTTGCGCTCAGGTAGAGTAGCAGGGCCTTTTGACTGCATCCCAGTAAGGAATTTTGTCTGTTCTCCTTTGGGCGTGGGGTTCCTAAGAAAGAGAAGTGGGAATACAGGTTGGTTCATAACCTATCTGCTCCTATGGGGAAATCCTTGAATGATGCTATCAGTGAAGAGTTGTGTAGTGTAAAATATTCATCTTTTGACCAAGCGGTGGAGATGCTCAGGTGTTTGGGTCGAGGCGCATTGCTGGCAAAGTCAGACATTGAGTCAGCCTTTCGCTTGCTGCCGGTCCCTCCATCAGACTTCCACCTTCTGGGTTTCCAGTTCCACTTTTGGAATGGGTTTTAGGCAAGTGACAGGGCACCGATATGTTTTGCACTACCTTGATGACTTCCTTCTTTTGGGGTCACCAGGCTTGCGGGAGTGTGGGTGGGCGCTGCAGGAATTTTGCGTGCTCATGCAGGCTTTTGGGGTCTCTTTGGCACCAGGGAAGGGTGAACAACAACAATAGAGTTTTTGGGGATTGAGCTTGACTCCATACAAGGTTGATACAGGTTGCCTGAAGAGAAGATCATTAAATACAGGGCAAGGTTGCAGCAATGCTTGGCTAAAGATAAAGTTACCTTACATCAGCTGCAACAAACAGTAGGGCAGCTGAACTTCACTTTGCGGTTAACCCTATGGCCAGACCATTCTCAAGAGCCATCGCACAAGCCATGTCAGGCCTCAAAGAAAAACACCACCACACCAGGTTGTCAGCTGAGGTTCGGCAGGATATGCAGATTTGTTTGGCATTCCTGCAGGACTTCAGTGGCATGGTAGTGTGGCCCGGTCCGCTCACCACTTCCGCAGAATTGGGTTTAATGACTAACGCTGCGGGTAGCGAGGGATTTGGCGCTATACTCGGTACTGAGTGGGTGGCACAACGATGGCCGACATGGTGGGTGCAGAGCGGCTTGACAGACAACATTGGTTTTTTGGAGCTGTTCCCCATCTGGGTGGCATTGTCAGTATGGCCAGAACAATTGCGTAATCAATATGTGGTATTCTGGTCAGATAACATGACTGTAGTGGAATGCATCAACCAACAAGCAGCACGGTGTAAGATGATCCTCCATTTGTTGAAGGAAATAGTCTTGTTATGCACGAGATTGAATATGCAATTTAGGGCTAAACACGTTCCAGGGGTACTGAATCATGCTGTTGATGCACTCTCTCGCTTCAAGATGCAGGTTTTCAGGGCACACCTCCCGAATGCAGCTGAGACCTCCACACGCTTCCCAGAACTACTTTGACAGATTGGTGCCCCCAGCTACCGGACCTCGTGGCAGCCAGTCTAGCCAGTCTAGCACCCAGGACCAGGAAGGCATATGAAGGGGCGTTTAGGGGCGTTTTTGGGAAAGGATGGGTCTAAGAGGTGGCATGACATGGGAGCGGTTCTTGCTTACCTGGGGGGTTTGCATGAGGAAACCCCCCAAACCCCCCCCGTCAATGGCGGCTGCTAGGCGACATATTGCAGCAAGCTCTTTCTTTGCACAGGTTAAAGGAGAAGGGTATCCCACCAATAGTTTCATGGTCACAAAAGCTTTGAAGGGGTGGAGGCGCCTACAAGGAGCTGAACCAGACACAAGGCGGCCACTCCACAGAGGAAGCTCAGTTGTTCAGCGCCGCCTTTACGTTGGCTTTCTATGGTGCGCTTAGAACTGGGGAGCTGGTAGCAAGAAATAAACAAGACGGGCAGGGGGGGGTCTGCAGCATGACCGTGTTAAGATCCAGGGTGACTACTTATTGATATCTGTTAAGAGGTCTAAAACTGATCAGGAGGCCCGAGGGGGGGGGGGGGTGCTACATCAGGCACGTGGTAATCCTTGCTGCCCCATCACAAACTTGGAGGCATTTCTGAAGGGGAGAGCCAGGGACAAGGGGGGGCCATTGTTAACGCATGCTGATGGAACCCCACTCACGAGATTTCAGTTCAAAAGAGTCATGGATATGGCAGTACAGAGGGCAGGTCTGGACCAGAGTTGCTTTGGAACTCATTCATACAGGTTGGGGGCTGCCACCGAAGCGGCAGCAAGAGGTTTTTACAGGAGGGACGTGCAAAGAATTGGCAGGTGGTCCTCCAATTGTTACAAGCGATATGTGCGGGTGCATATGCCCTGAGTGCGACATGGGCCCTGTTCTGATGCTTGTTTTTCTTCTCTGCTCAATTTTCAGTTTCTCACACCTGTCACCCAGGGGGGAAACCAACGGCAGCACAGCAACAATTGGCGACAGGACATGTACACGCCCTCAGGGAGGGACCACATGTCGTTTGGGTGGTCGGTCATTCGTACGTGAGGCGCTTGAATAATTTTTTCCTTACAGGCAATTATGAGTCCATAGCAAGGCAAGCTGGTTTTAGGATATCATTTCATGGACATGGTGGTCTCCGCTTCAGTCAATTCAGGGGTCTTTTGTTAGACTTGCTACACAGGAGGGGTAGTCTTCCCAGCATTATTATCCTACATTTGGGAGGGAACGATATGGTAAATCTGGGTAGAAGGGGGCTGGTAGAGACTCTACTTACGGAAGTGGGTTGGCTAGCGAGGGCATGCCCAGGTTGCACCATAGTCTGGTCACACATGGTTCCAAGATTTCAGTGGCGGGTGAGTCTGTGAGGGCACTGAACCATTCGGTAAGGAGGATTAATAATAAAATGGGGAGACTTTTTAGGGCCCCGCATTTGCAAACGATCACCCATGGGTGCATCATGGGGGGAGTCATGCTTCTTAAAAGATGGCGCCCATCTGTCTAAACTGGGTAACCAAATCTCCGTGGAAAATCTACTAGCTTGGTTGGGTGGCTTTAGAGATAAGGCATGACCTTCCAGTGAGCATAAGGGGGGGGGCCTGATAGTCGGTCAACTATGCAGGCCTGTGGCGGTAAGGTCGTGATTGGTGATCAGTAAATTTAAGGTCCTTAGAGGGTGGCGTCATTCTTGAATGGGGTCGCCCAAGGGGGAGGGACAAGTGGTGTCTCATAGAACTCCAGGGGCAGTTACAGTCAGTTGGTTGGATGGGTGCGGGGGAGTGGGAGTTACGCTTTCCAGTAGGCTGGTTGGCCACCCCGCACGTGCACAATGGCACAAGTAAACGGCGCATAACTGCAAGGGCCCCTTATGGAGATAATCTACAGCGCGTACGAGGGTGACCGGGGCGAGAAGTACCCACACGGTGAACGGGCCCTCTGCGCATGTGCACTCCGGTTGGAGGGCGGGCATAATTTGATAAGGATCTGACGCCAGTTACTGACCTTGCCATAGGCTCAAATAGTGCTTTGCAGAAAAGTAAATGCTATTATGATTATTTTTAATAATGTATGGTTTGATTCGGATAGGAATATCTTTGTATTAGAGATATGTTAAGGTTAGCAATATGACATCTGTACCTACCAATGTAATCAATGTAATATAGTGTTTTCTGCGTATTATGTAAATAATGTATAACATTTTGTTTTTAAAATGTCATGTTAATAAATACGGCCACGGGGTTTGTTTCACGACTCCCTAATTCCAAAAACTCAATTCTAGTAGTAAACATGTTACTATCTGGGGGTACTGAGAAGGGAGGAGGGGGTCTAGGCAGTACCTGACCATATAGAGAGGTGGGGCCGGCATCGGACACGCCAAAGGTATGGCAGTCGAGCTGGCCCCCGATGACCAAACAGGGGCGGGCTTGTCGCGCATAATGATGACGCGACAGGCCCCCCTCACCTACCATTGGTCTGTGGTCTTCTGGTGCGTGCCCCGGAAGTGATTACAATCGCCTCTGGGTTGCGCATCCGAACAACGCCAGGCCGGTTAGAACCGGCCTGGCCTCAGGTATGGGTGGGGATAATAATAGGCTGGGGAACGGGAGAGTCTGCTTCTTTGCTCTCCGCTCCCCATACCGCCATATGCTTTACCAGCCTCGCTAGGAGACTGTCTTAATTTCCCCTCCCACCGTCCCCTAAGAGCAGGATTGATAGAGTGTATTGTTGTATAGTTTTATTTCTAGGTGGACATCGTCAAGTTTATAAAAGTCATTGTTGATGTTTTCTTCCTAGGTTGACAGTAGATGACGTTTCCTTTACAGGAGTGTTTTACTGTCATATTTAAGTTCTATTCCTCGGTCAGGCTGTAAGGTCATGATTGGTGATCAGTAAATTTAAGGTCCTTAGAGGGCGGTGCCATTCTTGAATGGGTTCGCCCAAGGGGGAGGGACAAGTGGTCTCTCATAGAATTCAAGGGGCAGTTACAGCCAGTTGGCTGGATGGGTGCGGGGGAGTGGGAGTTACGCTTTCCAGTAGGCTGGGTGGGCACCCCCCATGTGCACAATGGCGCAAGTAAATGGCGCATAACTGCAAGGGCCCCTTATGGAGATAATCTACAGAGCGTACGGTGGTGACGGGGCGGGGAGCAATGTTCCCTCTAATTTTTTTCCTCTGTGTGCGGCAGTGGAGGGTCTCTGTGCGCTGCAACCATGGCTATGTGCGCCAGGAATCAAACCGCATGTGCCTGCGACGCCAAATGGCACTCAAAACATTTACTTTAAAAAGTGAAAAGATAGTGCTTTTTCACACATACAGCGCCATAATAAGGGTCTTAAGGGCAGTTTGCAAATTGGATAAGCACGCCATGACATGAATTGGTTACACTGGCAAGTACACTTTTCAAAAATGGATACCCTAAGGAGTGAAATGCTTTTGTTCTGTACACATACTGAAATTGTGGATTCAAAGCTGCTGTCAAATGAAGGAAAAAGGAAGCACTGTGAAATAAAATAACTGCCTAAGATCACACAGTTTGGTCAAGTGGGGAAGCCGGCAGTCTGTGTTACATCAAAGAGTATGCTTTATATTTAACTATTTGATGGGCTACATCAGTACTGTACATTAAATAAATACACTAATCACGTGTCAAATCAAGTTGTGCAGGAAGCCATTCCAGAAAAAAGTACAACGTTAAAGCAAAGTAGGTTGCTTTATTTTAATGTTAACATCACGGACTTCCCCGACGTATCTTGGCGCCCGATTTTAGGAGAGGCTGACCAGCGCAGTGTGTGTTTACTGAAATGCTATGTATGCATTAAAAAATCCGGAAATGCCTCATCCATTCCTGTTTGGAAGCCGGGGACCCCCAAGCAATTTGTACAGCTTAAATTTCTTTTTAAAAACGCCTTTTGAAGCAGAGGCAATTTCAAGAGGGAGACAGCCTGAATTGGGTCTATTGGCATGGACATGTATGCATACAGCAGTGTATTATTTATTGGTACGCAAGGGCTTGTGGAAAGTGAGCAATCAGACAGCACGAAAATCTGTGCCCTTTTTCTTCCCTCTGTTCCCCTCGCTGTCCCCATGCTCTCTCTGCCAGGTCTTTTCTTCTGTACCCCTCGCTGCCCGTGTCTCTGCCCAGTTTTCCCTTCTGTTCCCCTCGCTGCCCCCGTGCCTCTCTGCCGGTTCTGCCTTCTGTTCTTAGCTGCCCCTATATTTCTGTATTCTGCCTCCTTGCCATTAATTTTTTGTGCCTGTCTGCCCTCTGTGCCACTCGTTTTTCTGCCCCTTTTGCCTTCTGTTCCACTTGTTTTCCCTCGCTTTTTGTGCCTTTCTGCCCTCTGTTCCACTCGTTTTTTGTGCCTTTCTGCCCTCTGTTCCACTCGTTTTTTGTGCCTTTATGCCCTCTGTTCCACTCGTTTTTAGTGTCCTTATGCCCTCTGTCCCACTCGTTTTGTGTGACTTTCTGCCCTCTGTCCCACTCGTTTTGTGCCTTTCTGCCCTCTGTCCCACTCGATTTTGTGCCTTTATGCCCTCTGTCCCACTCGTTTTTTGTGACTTTATGTCCTCTGTCCCACTCTTTCTGCCCTCTGTCCCACTCGTTTTTTGTGCCTTTATGCCCTCTGTCCCACTCGTTTTGTGTGACTTTCTGCCCTCTCGCATTCAGTTCCGCTCGTTTCCCACCCGCGCTGGCCTCTCGTATAAGTATTGCTGATAATCATAGCCCATTCACGGGCTCCGATTAACAACAATACTTAAACAAAAGGCCACAGTCTGCCTCGTGCTTTACTAACAAAAGCGTAGACACTTTCCAAACACAGCGTGTGCTAAAGTACACACTGTGTTTGGAAAGTGTCTACGCTTTTGTTAGTAAAGCACGGGGCAGACTGTGGCCTTTTGTTTAAGTATTGCTGTTAATCGGAGCCCGTGAAGGGGCTCTGGTTATCAGCATTACTTAAACAAAAGGGCACAGTCTGCCACGCTCCCACACAGCCGCAAGCGCCACAATCGCCACAAACCCCACCAGCCCCCCGCCTCCTTACCTGCACTCCTCACGCCCGCTCCGCCGCCACCGCCACCCCACGGAAAAGTGCCTCATGATCGCGCCGCTTGCTTTTTAAAAGCAGCGGGCGGCGCGACTCTCTAGCGACGTCCTGTGTGCGCGCTCCACGCTAGGTGGTGCGCGCTGACGTCAGGGGAGGTGCGCGCGGCCTAGAGAGAACGGTGGGGGGGAGTACTCTCACAGTGAACGAGCCCTCTGCACATGCGCACTCCAGTTGGGAGGACGGGCATAATTTGATATGGATCTGATGCAAGGTACTGACCTTGCCATAGGCTCAAATAGGGAGACGCAGAAAAGTAAATGCTATTATGATTATTTTGAATAAGGTATGTTTAGATTCAGATAGGAATATCTTTGTATTAGAGATATGTTAAGGTTAGCAATATGACATCTGTACCTACCAATGTAATCAATGTAATATAATGTTTTCTGTGTATTATGTAAATAATGTATACAATTTTGTTATTAAAATGTTATGTTAATAAATACGGCCAGGGGGTTTCACGACTCCCTAATCCCAAAAACCCAATTCTAGTAGTAAACGTGTTACTATCTGGGAGTACTGAGAAGGGAGGCGGGGGTCTAGGCCGTACCTGACCATTTTGAAGAGGCAGTCGTTGCATAGGCCCATCAGCTCATGAGGGAGCTGTCTTTTCACACATGAGGAATATAGGTGACGACAGTGGGGGCCCGTTTCCAAGCAGTGTTGGGAGGAAGGTGGTGGGAGGGACGGGACGGGGTCTCATGCAAGCGATTGCATTGGAAGACTGCGGAAGATATGTGGTGTGGAGAAAAAGTGAGAATAGAAAATGAGAGATTTGCCTAACAAAGTTGGAAGAGAACACAATGAGAATGAATGAAATGAAAGTGGAAGAAAGGAAAACCAGTGCAAGAGTGACACTACAAAAAACTTTGAAAGGACTACTTGAAGTAACTCTGTCAAATAATGCTGTATTAAAAAAACAGAAAATGTATTTAGCAAAAATAGAGGGGGAACTGCAGGGGATAAGATCCCACATGCCAGATATGGTAAGACAAGTGCCGGACTGTGAGTCCCAATTACAGGCACAGGGGGAGGGCAATGGAGCTCTAATTGAAAGAGATCACATGGCAAAGATGGTAGAAAAAACCCCAAACCTAGACCCGGATATTCGTGGAAAAGGGCAGCCCCTTACCGAGAAACAACCCAAAGAGTGCCACCAGGTATACATAGCAAAGTGGCCTATGAGGGTAATAAGGAGAGTAGAACAGACTAGATGTAGTCAAACAAGTAGAGCAAGGGGCATAGGGAAAAAAGCAGTAAGGAAAGTGAGGCAAGCCATCGGGGAGGAATTGGGGGTGGAAAAGGAAAAAAGTACGAAGGATAAGGAAAGAAAGGAAGCCAACCGCCCTAGGAGTATATCAAGGGGAAAAACTCCAAAATGCCCGGTAAAATATGTGCCCCCACCCAAGATCAGGAAAACCCAGGGGAACGTAGATAGTATTAAACCCACAGTACAGCACAATGGGACGGGGAAACAACTGGGAGGAAACCTGCAGTCTTGGGTTACAAGGGAGGTACGACCTATTAGCTTAAACAAACAAGCAGAGAAGGCCAAGATGACAGAACCCCCGTTAGTAAGTAGGACAAGGAATGAGAAGAACGAGAACATGGAGCTGTACTTTGAACAAATCCCAATAAGAAAAGGGGGGAAGAAGCTAGGAAAAAGGCCGCCCCATTAGGTCTCAACTGCTGCAAGGATTTGCCAAATGTCAGAACCTGAAAGCTATAGGAACAAACGACCTAAGGGTAGTGGGCTTTAGACAAGCAAGAGAAGGGAAGGAGGTCACAAGAATCACAATATATTCCAATCTGGTAAAAGATATGATCAAGAAAGCAGCGAAGGAACTCCAGAAGGAGGGAATTAGACTACTAGATGAGAATGAGGTGTTTACAGAGTTAGATGAGAAAGGCGGGCAGGGAAGAAACTTCCTAAAAAATCATGCAGGGTTAAGAAAGAGACAGGTTATGTTTCGTGATCTTGAGGATGAGTATGGCACACCGCTAGGAAACATCCAAATAGTAGCAAATAATTCTAATATTGACCATTGGTGGGGAAATTGGAGTATTGAGTCTGGTCAGCCAGACCCCTCAGAGAAAGTCATGGAAGAACAGGGGGAGGAAGGTTGGCTAGATGACATCAAATAGGTAAAAGGTCAACCACATAGCATAAGATTAGTCTCCTGGAATGTAAATGGGCTAGGAAGTGAGGAGAAACAAAAAAGCATAAGGGAGCTGGGGGAAAACACAGAGATTATAAGTATACAGGAGACCTGGCTATGTGGTGAGACACCAACTTTCGATGGATTCTGCCAACTGAACCGACTAGCTAAGAAGTGTAGATTTGGGCGACCTGCGGGTGGAATAATGACCCTTGTGTCAACAAAAATAATGAATAAAGTAATTGACCTACCCGTGAAATGTAAATGGCTATTGGTCTGTAGAATACTGATATCAGGATGCATAAATATTACTACAGTCTTGATTATAAATGTGTATATGCAATGGGCCACCACTGAGCTATATGGGAAGGAAATGGCTCTGTTTAAAGAAGATATGGACTTTTTGTGTGAGACATATTGTGAGGACATAATTATACTACTTGGTGATTTTAATCATAAATTGCATCCTGAGAATGTAGATTGCTGTTTCCAAGATATATTAGAGGCTTATGAAATACCACAAGCTACTTTTCCATCATGTATAACAGGAGCAAAGGATAATCAGTTGATGAATTACTTGGGTGCCAAAAATCTCTTCTGCTTAAACGGAAGAAGCGAATTAGACTGTCCAGCAAAAAGAACCTTTAAACTGGGTGCTCAAACTTGCCCGATTGACTACATTTATCTGACTCCTTGGAACTTCCATCGATCCTCTGGGTTTAAGATTATAAATAGAGAAGGAAGTGATCACAACATGTTGGCCTTTGAGTTCCCCAGTGTTCAATTAGCACCTCGCACACTAGTCTTGGAACAACAGATGGAGTACCCCAGACGTTGTACAACCAGGCTAACAGAAGAATATGTCGCAAGATTAATAAATTTACAACGAAACCTAGACCTTGAGACTGCGAGTGGACAAACTCTGGAGTGGTACACAAGTAAGATCGAGGAGGTAGTCCAAATACTCAGTAAGGGATTAAAAGTTAGAAACGGTGGAAATACAAAAACTAATCAGAGTGATAGAAAGATGGGGAAAGTAACTGGTTGGTTTACAAGGGAATGCCAGGAGAAAAAAAGAGAAATCAGGAGGATGGCACGCCGTAACCCCGGAAACAGGGACCAGGATAGTAGAAAAGCGTTAGAAGTCCTAAAAAGAGAGTATAATATGCTAACTAGGAGGGTGAAAAGAGAATTTAAAGAAGGGTGCTGGTTAAAACTACTTGAGGCAATAGAAACAAAGAACCTACGCCAGTTTTGGAAACTAGTGCACTCAGCAGCAGACCGCCAGCCAGGGGCAATAAATTGTATAGTGGAGGAAGCAGCTTGGGAGGAATATTTACATGACTTGTATAGCCCGAGGACAGAGCGGGAAGAGAATCTGTACACAGATTGGAGCGGTCTGGTATTAGATATGAAACCCGACTTCTCAGTCACTGAGGTTAAAAAAACGTTAATGGGCTTGAACCTCACAAGAGCAGCAGGCACTGATAACCTTCCAGCACTGATAATTAAAACGCATCCAGACTGGTGGGCTAAATTCTTCGCAAACATGTTCCAAATTATTCTAGATACTGGGAAATTCCCTGATACCTGGAAAGTGGCAATAATACGGCCCATACACAAGAAAGGGGACATGTATAGCCCAAAAAACTTAAGATTAATTAATCTACAGGACATTGGGGAGAAGATCTTTGCTAAAATAGTACTTGGCAAACTAAAAAACTGGGTAGAAGCCAACCAAATCATCCCGGTAGAACAGGGGGGATTTAAGGAAGGGCATTCCACGGTGGACCATTGCTATGCTCTGTGGGCCTTGGCACGGAAGTCGATAAAACAAAGGGGGAGTATGTGGTGCTGCTTTGTCGACTTCCGTGCAGCCTTCGACTCTGTAGACCGGGGGAAACTTTGGGAGTGTCTGATTAAATACAATATCCCACGGCACTTATTCGAAATATTAAAAGAATTACACAGAGGGAACTGGGCCCAAGTAATAAAAGACACCCAGGGGGCACTCACAAAGAAGGTTGACATAGGAAATGGGCTACGTCAGGGTTGCGTCCTGGCCCCGTTTCTTTTTTCTATCTTCCTAGCAGATTTACCAGCAGTATTAGAGGTGGAAAAAAGTGCCAGCCCCAGAATGAGTGGCAGAAAGATCTCATGCCTGCTGTACGCAGATGATCTGGTTATTACTGACCAGACCGAATTAGGGCTGCAGAGGAAATTAAATGCTTTTAATGAATACTGCAAGAATAAACTGTTAACCGTAAATATGGATAAAACAAAGGTCATGTGCTTCGGGAAAGGGTCAAAGAGCTTTTGTTGGTATCTTGATAAAACCAAACTAGAAATAGTAAAACAATATAAATATCTGGGGCTATTGTTCGAGTCTAGTTTAAAATGGAACAAACATATGGAAAATCAGAATGCAAAAGATTCAGCATCCATCTGTGGTTTGAAAATTTTTTATAAAAACTTTGGTGATAGGTCACACAAACCCATGCTGGAAGCCTTTACAGCCATGGTCCCCCCACAAGTATTATATGGAGCAGAGGTGCTCCTTTTTAGCGGGAAAGGCGACTGGGACCAGGAAGAAAGTAAGGCCTTAAAAATGCTTTTGTCCCTACCAAAGTCTGCAATGGTGCAGGCAATTAGGCTTGAAACAGGAATTATAGGGTGGAATACCCAGGCCAAAATGCTGGAAACGCCAATCTCAGGGGGAAGATCAAAAGGTCTCACATTGGTGCAGTGAGGAGATCCGACAAAGTAGCCTAAGATGGGCAACCGAGGCAAAAAAAAAATAAAGGAAATAATGTGTTGCCTAAAGGTGGGGGTTACCCAAAATTCCTTAGAGGTTAATTTTACAAAAAGCTCTTTAAGAGCACAAGGAAGGGAACTTTCTAGAACACAAGATCTAATATATGTAAGAAATAAAAAATCCGTCCATAATATAATAAAGATATGGGAAGCCGACGTGGGGTATCCTTACCTGGAAGCCCTGCCGAACCATGGATTTAGGTGGGATATCTTAAAAATGAGAATTGGCATTATCCCCTGGCGATTGGAGGGGAGAGTGATGAATGAAATGATGTACCCGGATGGTATATGTAAATGTGGACTAGGGACCAAGTGCGGAACTGCGCACATATTACTGGATTGTCTTATGTGTATAGAAACGAGGAAACAGTTTCTGCGACCCTTATTTATAAAGTATGACATCAGAGCAAGAGCACAAGCAATCGATTTATTATTAAGAATGGAACATCTTGATATAGCAATTGCTCTTGGGTACTACTTGAAAGGAGTGAATGCACTGGCTAGGGAAAAGCTCAAGTAAGGTTAGTAAACTCCCCTTGTAATCTATATCTAGCAACACCGGAAGGATAAATCATGGGTGAGGCAAATTCAAATAGATTTAATATTGCACAGTAAAAGGATAAAGATCTTATTGTCTGTTTTAGAATGTACATAACCTTTTATACTTTTAAAGATTTTAATGATTTTTAGTAATGAAATCAAATGTCGAATAGAAGTAACAAAGCACAGTGTATAGAAGGAATGGCTGATTTTAATAAGGTCTGTATGAAATGTTTTTAGCTGATTTTGTATAGGGTTTTTATCCGATTGTTTAAAGACTAAGGTCTAAATAAACAGAGTTCTTCTCTTCTCTCCCAGTGCAAGAGTGATAGAGGAAGGGGACTGATGTCTCGATGGCCAAAAAATAGTTCCAGAAACATGGATGGAAACAGTACTTCAGTGACTGGTAACTGATAAGAGAAACACATGAGGACCACATGAACAAGCATTGGTAAATGCAGGAAACAGTATGCTACAGAAAATAAAAATGGAGGAAAAGTAAGTGGCAAGCACAGGAACCAATGAAAAGCAAGGAGGCAGGATGTTAGCCCCTATTAAGATTTATATTAAATACACTAGATTTTGCACACACAGCGCAATCGGATTGTTTATCCTTTGGTATCCCACATCTTAAATCTCTACCAACCCACCACGCTGGCATTGTCCTGAGTAGTTGCTGTGGCGGTAGGTGAACATCGGCTATAATGTTGCTAATTCTTGGCAGATGAGGGACATATGAAATGCAGGTGCCAACCTGATATAATGTTGGCTTTAAAATGTTGGTAAGTCTTGGTATTTTGGATATAGATGGCAAGATATTGTCAACCTCCCGTATATTGCTGGCCCTAGAACAATGTTGATTAATGAATGGCATATTGTGGGCATCCACAGCATGAGATGGTGATACATGGCCGTGAAATGAGAAACCTGCGTACTTGGTGGCAGTAGTACATCTGAATAATCAATTTAATTGACAAACTCATCTTTGGGCACGTAACATGCATTTACTAAAAATGAAAAGCAGTTATTTTAGGGTAAAAAGTTAGTTTTTTTATAGAAAGGAAAGGTTTTTGGTCAAGTGGAAGAAACTGAAATGCTCGACATTAGCTAAAAAGCTGAAGCTTAGGGACAAAATTACTGTATTTTCAACTTCAGAATCAAAGTATATTTAACATTAAGTTTGAGTGATAAGTACTACTGCCACCTTACAGCATAACCTAAAAGACCGGTAGCCCTGTACAGCGATTATCAGTCATAACATATAAGTGAGACTCTCCTTGAAAGTGACATTATTGAAAAATAAAAAAGTTAAATATAGATGTAAAGAAAGACGAGACACAAAATTACAAGACGTCGAAAATTAATGTACTGTACTGACAGCACCACCTGTGGCATTTTAGTATTATTTATGGTAATAATGCGTATAAATTCACCATTTTGCTGCACGTTCTCAAAATATACTTGGGCATGTGTCATGGCCCAAACACCCCTATCCCTTTTATAGGGATTCAGGTTTGCTTATCACACTATGAAAGTTTTCACATATTTTATGAAAATTGTGCAGTAAAATGCACCATTGACCGCATTTTTTTCAAAATTATCGCATGTGAAAAACCTCCCCATAAACCCACGCGCAGGAAGAAAGGCTTGTTCACATCACTCGGTGATGTAGTGGGCGGGTATTCACGTCCATTGCTTTCAAAGAGCTGTAGCCTTCGCTGGACACTTCTATCATTTCTACTAATGTTTTATTGAGTAAATGAGTTGTGTCCACTCTGCTCATTAAGGCCTTAGTTCAAATTAAGAAGCTGCAACCAGGAATACAAGAAAATGAAGATCCACAAGACTAATTTGAACAACAAATAATTTCTTTCAGAAGAAACAATGTAGATTAATTGAGAGGTGTAGACGAGAACCTCATGCACACTTCAGGGTATGATCTTTTCTGTGTTACAGAACAGAACCTGCCAAATCACCAGACATCAAATCACGATGGGCTTTCCACTGTTTGGCAATCTCCATCATGTAATAATAATATTTTCTCTAGATATTCCATACTCAATCTGCATCTAAAGTTACCCCTGGAATTTTACCTTTACTGAGGAGGGGGTATAACGGTTTCGTTGATGTGAATGTTTTTGTTTTTATCTACATCTAGAACATAGAAAAGGCATTCTTATTAAACATACGTAGACAACAGAAAATCACGTAGGAGGACAAAAAAGTTTTGAATCCAGGAGTGGATGATAAACGTATCTACTATCAAATGCTGATCACGGTTGCAGCCTGAGATTTGGGCTGGCACAGGGAAGAGGCTCTCAAGTTGGGTGGAAAGCTACAGATAGATGTCTAATGTATAGACGTGGTAGTTTCTAACCAAACAGTGTGCAAGTCTATCATGGGAACAGAAAAGGACCCAACCCTAAGTCTTCTGGTACACTGGAAGACAATGAAAGGATGGAGTATGAAGTATCAATAAAAGTAAACATCATGGATCAGTTGTATATGTATGTGGTGAATCATCAAAGAAGAACACTTTATGAAGGCATCGCCAGTGAGAATGCATGTGTTAGTTTTTAAGAAGCACAAACCTATCTGGAAGAAGTAACATAGTGTATATAGGAATGACAAACAACTCAAGAAAATGCACATAAGATTTCAAGGAGCGGGGGAGGGAGGAAGAAGGAGGAGTCCGTTGGACTGAAGGAGCTGTGTCTTTAATGATGGGGGAGCAGACGACTGCTTCACATACATGGTGGGTTGTTCATTTCCACTGATGTACAAACTTATCAAGTGACCTGTTTAAATTTGCATTTAGATCACAAACTTCTCATTTGCAAGTCAAACGCTTCAATCATTACCTACCACCACCACTGACTGGCGAGTCCACCTTACTGTCAATTTCTAATGAAAGAAAAAATGAGATCATTGGGATTCAAACAAGGAGATCTCTGCAGATATGTCTCAGCAGTGATAATGTGTTCTTAAGCAGGGTGTCATACTGCTTGGATTTATGTCAGTCAACCACAGAGATCTCCAACACCTACTCACAAGGGATGGCTTTACTGAAAATGGAAAACTTTCTAAGGGCCCCATTCATTACAGATGTTCCCCAGGGGCACACGTCTTGGTGAAGGGATGTGCAAAATATGTGCACCATGAGCAACTGATTCTGCTTACTTGATCTGATTGGGTCCTACGTGTATTACTCTGCCCGAAGCATCCGGATGGAAATAGATCCAGTCAGATTCCAATGAGCAACACTGCATGTCTTGCATCCCATTTTTTGCCTAAAGAGAACAGAGAATATTGTGAGCAATATTTGTTGAACTGTTAGTTTTTTTAAAGTCATAATATATTTTTATACAAGAGCCTCTGCATTTAATGTAGTTACCAGGCTGAGCTGGCGCTGGTTCAGTCCAATGGAATGTTTTCATGGTCAAAGAGAGGTGGGAACTGGCCTCTTTGATTCCCTCAATGATGGGGTGTGGAGCCCTGTTCGAAATGGTATGTCTGCTGAAATTCCTCTATGTTTTCCAGAACTACTCGCACATTCTCCCACACAGTTTCTTCAAAGAGCTGAAATCAATGATCTCAAACTTTTTGTGGATGGGTCAGACCGTTCAGGTTTCATTTGCAAAGTGTCGCCAGCCCCATATCAACAAGCATAGGCATAGCCAATAGGTCTTGCTTTTGGGACCTTGTAAGCATTTAGTTATGCAGCACAATATCCTTGGTGCACCAACATCAACTGTTGAATGGCTAAACACTTATAAGGTCCCAAAGGCGAGACCTATTGGCTATGCCAATGCCTGTTTTTCCTGGCAGCCAACCAAAGCCTAAGGAGGGGGAAACTAGACAGATGGAAGTATCAACCCGAACCTACAATGGAACCTTTCTAGTACTGGCCCAACCTCAAAAGGAGAGGAGAGGGGGAGGGGTGAAGAATCTGCATAAGATAGATTATAAACCATAAAAAGAGTTATCGGACACAGGGGATACTTCTTCCCGAGACACCTAATCTTAAGAAATTGCCTCAAAGCAGTACCCAACAGGCGGCACTAAGAAGTGCCAATCAGACAAGAAAATCATGCAAAACTGGCCAGGCAAATGAGTTACTGCTCCTCTCCTGAGAAGCAAGCCAGACAGTTGTCATTGGCAAACACATGCCCCGTAGCTCCCGAGTCAGCCTTGACATGTTTAGCTGTTCGAATCGTTGTCTTTTTACCGAGCGAGCAGAACATCAAGACCGGTCTAGGGGCATTGCAGGGAGAGCTTTGAGACTGTCTGGGGCAGATTGAAATACTGAGGCAAGTTTGTAAGGAATAAGGGTCGGTGTGCCGGGTGGTTAGCTCCATTTGGGGACAAGTTGTCTACACGATTTACAGCAGGCTGCCAGAAACGGATGAGAAAAGCATATAGAATCTATATTGCACCCACACGGCTCTGAAGCTAAATGGAGCTAAAAATTACACACATTGATTAAAAAGCGCGTGTTGAAAATACATGCTCTGATCAGAAACATTAACATTTAATTTCCATTAGGAGAAAAGACTTTTCAATATTAGAAATTATAATGTTTTCTAGGGATATACATTTAAATAAAACTTTGTATTGCCCTTAAAGGAAAAAATATTTCGAATCTGACTTTCTGGATGATATTCTTAACACCTTAAATAATGATATCTTTTTTCTTGCGTCGTTCAAACAGTACTTGATAGGGAAGAAAAGGCAAGAGTTTTGGGTGGGGAGGAAACAGATAAATGGAGAAAGACGAGTGTGTGTGCTTTAGACAGACACTGCCACAGAGAGCAAAAAAGAGACACGGGAGAGGATACAGAGATGGAGAGAGAAAGTGCGAGATAAAGAAAGGATGAGAACATGAGAGGGAGGAGAGGACTAGAGTGAGAGAGAGAGGGAGAGAGAGAGGAAAATGAGAGAGACGGAATGTGCGCAAGAGAGCGTAATCCCAGGGTGATGAAGAGTTAAACTTCCAAAGTTTACAATTTCTCACCACACAGAGTAGATATACATCTCCTTGCTCCATTGTTTCAAGTCCATGATTGTACCCAGTGGTCGAAGTGGGGGAAAAAAAGTAGGGGAACTGTGGGCGGAGACTCCGAGGGTGGGGATAACCCAAGGATTGGATCAGTGGGCGATGTCAGAGGTGTGGCCAGAATGTGCCAAGCATCCCAATTGTTATTATTTGTTTGGCATTTCACCATTTAATTCAACCAATGGATACAATTAATTATTTAAGGTTTAATAGGAGTTATCGGCATTTAAATACATTCACAAAGTGGAATATATTTCCAATCACACAACGTCCCAAATACACTTAAAAGTGGAATCACAAGCCATTTGTCCCCAAGCCATGCAGTTTCTCTCATAAACACTTCACCTCTCTTCTTCCACAAGAGCAGTTCAAACATGAATGTCAAAATATCCTAGTTTGCAAATGTTTTCTAAATAATTATGGCTCTGCCTTATTTGTCACATAATACATCATCCTTGCAGTTTTAACTAATCATTTTTGTAGCTCAAACAGATAAAAAGTTACTAAAAAACGTGACTTGAGTTGCTGCAAAGTGGACGGCCCTTTGCAAAGGTTGATTGATCACCTTTCTCACTGCGCATTTGTATGTTATACTGATACTAATGAGGCAGATTCTTTGCAGAGACTTAACATGTTTAAAAATGTCTAAATAATAAAATATAAAGTATAAGAAAATATATTGCATTACGCTGCAGCCTTCTTTTTGCTGCATAATTTAGTCAACACTGCACATTTTGACCCCCATTGCTGCATAATTCCAGTGGCTCCAGAGCAGGTAGCACATGTTAAAAGTGCTTGTGCATGAAGCAGAGAGTGTGAAGTTTGCAAACTTAGTTTGGTGTGTGTGAAAATCCTGCATTGCCGATCCTTGGTGAGTTGCAGCTACTACTGCTGAAATAAGGCCAATGGAGGTACCAATGGCCTCGATGACAGGGCCGGTTTTAGTGCTCGTGGCGCCCGGTGCAACAATGTTTGTTGTTGCCCCCAAAGATCACCTACGCCTCAGACACTACACAGAGACAATCATTTATATGGGTGTAAATGACTGTATAGGAAATGTTACATAAAACAAAGGACTACAAGGTGTAGAAGCCACATGGCAACCATACTAGTAGGCAGTATAGTTTAATAGCTCACTGTTCTATGTTAGGATTTTAACTTATTAAGTGTGCACTTTGTGATCTGCATGGTACATGTTCTTTGCAGCAGGCACATTATCCCTCTGCGCCACCTTTCCAGGAGTCAACCCTTCCACAGACAAAGCTCCGATCTCCCTCTAGGAAGAACTTTAATCACAGAAGTTATCATGACAATTTTATTGTTGCTGAAAGTTGCTGGAGGCCAGGAAGGAGGCAGCAAGTTTTTTAAAAACCATAATATACTTGCAAACACTATGCACCCACCCGAAATAGGTACTGTGAGAAGTTGGCCTGGTATATGATGTCCACTATTCTAGTGGGCACCTTGCACCAGTCCAATCGACCCTTATTGATGGTAGGCTATAAAGTCAACCTTATAGAAAGCTATCCTAGTGGTAGCTGTGGAGAGCAGTTTTCAGGCTAAGACTTTGAGACGAGTTAAGCAAGTTGTTTTACCATATATAATCTCTTGAGTACCAAATGAAAGCACACCACACAAGGTATATATCAAATATATATGTATTTATTCTAAACCCAACTCCTCTGCACTCTTTATGAGGTCAGAGGTAAAAGTACAATAAAAGGACTTCCTATGGGAAACGAACAAGTTACAAATTTACAATTTAAGGACACTTCTAGGTGAACTACGATGGAACCCTTTCAGACTAGGACACTTCGAGAGTCAAGACCCACGGGAGCACCGGAGTACTCATGTTACCTCACCCAGGGAAGCCGGGTGCATAGGTGTCTTTTCGTGTCGGGTTTCGTCGTCGATTCCAATGGGGAGCTGTGAAGAAGTGCTGCAGGCGACCAGACGAAAAGTGTCCGGGTGGATCCACAGGTGGATCGGAGATGTGAAGAACCTGAAAGCAGAGGAGACAGAGTCTGGGCCACTAGCCAGTGACCAGCGCGGGGATAGGAAGATGCCACCTGCTGTCGGGTGATTTCAGGTGAAAAGGTGAAGCTTGTCTCTTCAGCCACGGGGACCAGGAGGCGTCCACGACGACCAGGAGCTGGATTCGAGCTGTCCCCCGAAGGATCTAGTTGACTGCGTTGTCGGTATCAGGATTGGACCCAACAAGCCTTGGCAAACGCAATCCACGGAGAATATCGAGATTGGCTTTGGTGCAGACCAGCAAGGTCTGAGGAACTTCTCCTTTGCAGGCAAGCCTGGAGCAACCAGGAAAACAAGTTAAATCAAGGATTGGTCTTCTTGGGGGCTCACTAGCCAACAGACTAGGAACCGCGAAGACGCGTCAAGCTGAAAGGCGCAAAGCGGGCCCACGGGACACTCGTGGATTGTGGGCCTCTTAGCTTCGGTGCAAAAGGTGCTCGGGGCTGGGGCTTCAAGCACCCCAAGGCACAACTTCGGGATACCTCGGGAAGTCGATGCAGGTAGCAAAATGCAGGATGTCCAGGAGTTCCGGTCCCACGTCTCTCGTGTCCGCCATAGGTCTCAGCTTTGCTGGGAGCGCAGGTCAGCGTCAGAGGTGTCTGGTGTCCTGTGTCGCAGATTTTTCGGGATCCTGCGGGAGCCTTGAAAATGCAGACCGGCAAAGATGCTGTTGGTGCCTGTTTGGACAGGGTGGTCACTCCTTGACCACAAGGGAGATTTCTTCCGTCTTCCAGTCGAAATGGAATGTCGAAGGTCCAGGATATATGTTGCAGAGTTTCGTCCAGGGTAATCTAAAGTCCTAGGGACTGGGGTTCTATACTTATAGTAAGTTATGGGGTTGGACTAACTCTAAGGTCCCTCCTATGGGTGGACCTGGGGAGGGGGTGGTTACACCCCTTTCCCTTTGTCCAGTTTCGCGTCAGAGCTGGGGCTGAGAGCCCCAGCAACCGGTTTGAACTGGGAAATGCATGGAGCACCTTGTGTGCCCCAGGCAGTGTCTGGAAAGCATTCACTGAATGCAGCCCTCCCTGCCCCAATACACTAAGAGCCATTCTGGGGAGGTGCCAGCACCTCCCTGGACAGGAAACCTATTGTCCAAGCCTCCCCTGCAGAGTTTCGTCCAGCAGCAGGAGGGCAGACTCGTGTCTGTGGCAGCAGCATCCATTTTGTGATGCTGGGGCTCTGTTTAACTTTAACCGGGTTTAACAGTAACTACATGTCTTCTCTCTCTAGAAGGGTGGAATGCTACCCCCGCCTCCAGAAGTGTCGGGGGGGGGGGGTAGTATTCCAAAGTGTTTGACACCTTACACAACATGTTTTGATAAAGCCAAACCAAAGTTAGCATTAACCACGAGGATTATTGTTAGACCTGGCATCATTGGCGTGAGTAGTCTCCCTTCCATTTTGACGGATTGCCTCCTCTGTTTTTGATATGTTTTTGCTGTATATATGCTTTGGGCACTCTGCCACTGCTAATCAGTGCCACAGTGCAAGTGCTCCCTATGTTAAATTAATGTACTGATTGGTTATTCCATGATTGGGTTATTTGATTTACCTGTCAGCCCCTAGTACAGTGCTCCATGTGTGCCCAGGGCTTATAAATCAAATGTTGCTGGTGGGCATGCAGCACTGGTTGTGCCACCCACAGAAGCAGCTTGTAAAGTGTGTCTCAGGCCTGCCATTGCAAGGCCTTCTGTGCAGTCTAGCACTGCCATGTCAACTTGGCCAAGTGCACTCACTTGCCAGTCCTTAAAACTTCCCTTTGCTTCATATTAGACACCCCTATGGTAGGCCCAAGGGCAGGGGGCAGGGGGCATTGTAAGTACAAGGTAGGACATGCTCTGACGTGTGTAGCATGTTCTAATAGTGAATTACAGCCATTTTCGTTTTTCACTATTGAAACCTGTTCTCATAGGCCAGAATGAGCAGCTAGATTATTAAATGCTTATAATCCTAACTGACTCAGGGAACATGGTAGAAATTCGAATTTAGTATGCCTGAACTCAGCATAATAAAATACATCTTTTAGTACAGTTTATTTTAATATTCTGTGTTTACAAATACCACTTTTAGAAAGCAGGTATTTACTTGCCTAACCATCTGAGCCTTCCTCTGCTGGGTTGTGTATTCCTTGTCTGGGTTTGTGAGTGACAGGGCTGGGAAATTCCAGGAGACAGGCTGGGACAGCCCAGTGGTGAATAGAGAGATTTACATCCAGATGAAAGGGAGGAGTGCACCTGGGACCTGAATAGGGCTGGGCCTTCCCTCTACAATGCTGGCTGCACCCCCTGTGGCTTGTCTGATGTCTCTGCCCTGCACTGTAAAAGGAGAGGAGGAATCATGTCAACAGAGTGCTCCAGAGCTGAATCTTCCCTCCCCTGTGCTGGCTCCACCTCCTGTGGGGCGTCTGATGTCTCTGCCCTGCACAGTGAAAGGAAGAAGAGAGTAATGTAAACAAAGTGCTCAGGAACTGGTTTGGACTGGGCAGAGGAATCTCTGCCTTCAGAGAACAAAGGATTTTGGGGTATACATTTTGGGACCCTGCTCCCAGGAAATTAGATCACTTCTGGAACAAGAAACCTTTCTGCCAAGTAGAAGAACCAAGGAAGCTGCAGGAGTTTGGACTGCCCCTCTGCCAGTGTGCAGTTTGCTGGGCTGGCCTGCAGTGGTTGCTTCATTGCCAAGAGAAAGGAGAAGGAACTTTGTAAGGACTTTATCTAAAGAATATTCTCCAAGGCCTTGAATAGTGCTTGCCTCCTGCTGAAGTCTCAGGGCCAAAAGACTTCACCTCCAGCTACCTCCTGCTGGGAGCTGGAAGCGCGACGCATCGAGAAGAAGCGTGTCGCCGCCGCAGCTGAAATCATCGCAACGCCGGAGAAGCGAGCCTTCGCTGCATCTCCCTGGAAGCATGTGTTCATCGAAGCTGCCTGCTGTCGCATCACCGGAGAAGCGTGACAACATCGAGAGAGTCGCCATCGCATCACCAGAGAAGCGTGTCGCAGGGCCTGTCGCGGCTCCAAAGTACAGAGTCGTCGCAAGGCTGCCAGGGGGTCATCGCATTGTCATCGCATCGCCGCATCAAGGGCGCCATCTTCTCGCATCGTAACTGGATCATTGCATCGCATCAAGGCGCCATCTTGCGCACCGCAACGGGCCCTCAAGCCGAGAATCTACACATCACCTTCGCTCAGGTAAGGCTCACGACGAGTCCCCTACTCTGCGCAAGCATTGAGGAAGGACGCAACCGTTCCCCCGGATCACGGAACCGACGCATCTCCCCTTTTGCAAGCCTTTTGTTTACTTTGCGTTACGCATCCAGGTACTTTGTTGAGAACTTTGTCGCATTTAGCAACAACTTGAATTAAGAGACTTTAATCATCTTGTAAGTAATCTTAAGTGTGGTATTGTGGATTTATGTAGTTTGTGGTCTTGTGTTAAGTCTATATAAAGAATACTTATTTTTATAAAACCTGCGTTGTGTCCATCTGTAGTGTTTTCACTGTATTACTGTGTATTTTCACAAATGCTTAACACACTGCCTCTGAGATAAGCCTATCTGCTCGTGCCAGGCTACCAAGGGGGTGAGCAGGGGTTATTAAGGAGTGTAATCCCCTTATCCTGACTTAGAAGTAAGGGTCCCTATTTGGACAAATGTGATAACCATTGCCAACAAGAGACCCCCAGATCTAACAATTATAATGCACTTAAGAGTATTTGGCATGGCTATATCATAGAACAGCTATAAGGAGATGGTTTTGAAAGCAGCAGAGGGACTTAGCTCATGCTAGGGCACCCTCTCACACATAACCAAGCACTCTACCTCCAGGATTGTCGAGGTCTGCCATAGGAGTGGCTTATAGGTTAATATGTGTCTATATAGGTATATAGATATAGGTATACCATATCTAAGTAAGGGGTGATTACACCACCTTTTCCAGGCTGTCAGTACAGACCTGTGGTGTCAGTTTGGAAGGCTAACAAGAGGTGGCACAATACATGCTGCAGCCTCTGGTAGGCCTAGGGTGCACCTATGCCCTGGGTACCTATGGTACACTATACAGGGGCTCACAAGGGTGACCCCGTAACCAATCAGGTATGTACCTAAAGTACATGGTATCAATTTAGAGAGAGAACAGCTAGTCTGTGGGCCTGATTAGCAGGACCACAGCCATACTAAAGTCGAAAAACCAGAGAATCACAGCAAAAAGTGGGGGTAACCATAGGAAGCAGACCCTACTCTCCTACAGGTACTCAGTGCGGTCACACTGTTCGCACTGCCCGAACCTGCTCAAGGTTCATGTGACCTCAGTGACAGAGTCACAGTGACTGGATCACTGTTGCTCTAGGGTGTGCTGCTTTGTAGGCCTGCCCGCAAGGCTGGAGGTGAATTTCAGTATGGATTGTGGTGGACAGGCCTTCAAGGTTAACCCACACTTGCCATTGCAAAGGTCCACCTGCTGGTGCTAAGACACCTGGGCTTCTAAGGTCTAGTGGGGCTTTCTAAGGTCTAGCAGGGGAATGTGCTCCCTCAGGAGAGTGGTCTGGGGGACTGGTCATGAAAGCTGAACCCGGCTCCCCGGTTCCAAATTCAACAGCTCTGGCCATAGTGCCACATCCTCTCCCCCACTAAACACCATACTGCCCCAATGAGAAAAACTCACACTGCCTTCAGCTACAACCTAATTGTGTCCCGCTATAAACACCAGGATGCAACTTAATTCAAATTATGCATTTGATAAGAGTAATATGCTGCCTGGAAAATAAAAAGTAAAAGGAAACACTCATAGGGAGTGCAAGATTAACCCATTTGCCGCTGCCGCGATTTCGCGGCAGTTTCGAAAAACGGGCGGGACCGCGTCGGCCATTGGCAGACGGCAGCACTGGGGAGGTAGTGCTGCCGTCGGCCAATGGCCGACGGCAGCACGGAAGGGGTTAAGTAAAGAATGTGAAATGTAAGCAGAAACAACACGGGTACCTTAACGATCTCTCACTCACTATTCAGAAATCAGCGAGTGGTTTAAGCTGAAAAGTTAAGGACATGACTACAGGGCCCTGAAGGGAACCGTTTGAATGTCCATTGCTTATATCCTTAATAAACGTAAACAGTATGGTTTAAAAAGACCACATCCATAAACACGGAAGTACACATTTTGTTTTCCAATCCACCCATCAACCAGGTATTGCAATACATCCAGGAATGGTGCACTTCCCCACCTGGGGACAACAATGCTGTTCAAAGAAAGACGAGAAAAGAAAACTAGCGCTTCACTGCAAAGTCTGTAAAGTGAGGCTGAAGTGTTTGGATGTGAATAAAACCAATCTGGCCACTTTGCTTTATTTAGTTATGTATTTATTTTTTATATTTTATTTCTCTCCATCCCGAGGCTGCACTTTGGAATAGAAAAATGTCAGAAAAAGAGCATTTCCCGCAAGAGTGGTTTTTTTTTGGGATCCATTTCACAGGGCAGCAACTAAATGAAAGAAGGAAAGAGAGGTTGTGAACCGTTTCTTCATGTCACGGTTTTCAGTAAGTTAGGAGCAAGACAGAAAGAGAGGAAATAATGGGAAGGGGTGGGGTCAGCTGCCAGCATAGAAAAGAAGAGGACAGTGTCCGTGTCTTCTCTGGGCAGTAAGGAAGAGACAGAGTCCTTTTCCTTCTCTGCCCATCCCCGAACGTCCAAGAAAGCAAGCCGAGCCTTATCTGAATAGGTAGAACGTGCCTTCTTAAGATAAACAGAAGGAGAGACATAGCGAGCATTGGAGAGGCGGAGCGAGGCGCGCGCGCTTGGGTGCGTAACAGCAAGCTCCAGGCCGCCACAAGCAAAAGCGTGTGGTAGCATTTTTTGGAGCCACACACTAAATGTCTCGCAGAGCAGCGCATGCGCTGGCTCAGCGAGACCTAAAAAGGGCTGGGTTGGGCAGATGTCAAACATTACTCCTGGGCCTCACAACTGGTTCCTACTAACGACTGGCTATTCAGCGATAGGAAAGACCAGTTTAACAGGCTGGAGCAGGATAGCAATGATAGACGGTGATTGCACAATATGTTATATGCAAAGACAGTTCTATACGCACCCTCCCAGGTTTCTAGGCTGCTACTATTATACTTGTATGAAGAGCTAAAGTTTGTTAAGTGGCATGGCATCCCCACGCCAACCATGCAACTTTGGCCTGATACCGGCACACTCGTGTGGCAGAAATTTATAGGTTAACCCAGTGGGACCTGATTGACATATCCACCCTTAGTGACGTATGGTCCTAGGATCACATTAGATCATATGAAAACCTCAAGAGGCTATTCGCAATGCATAAGACTCAGTTCTTTCACTATCTTCAATTGAGACACACCCTTTCGTATTACGCAGATATGCTAGTGGGGGTACAGAAGTTCAATCCACTTGAATCAAAACTGGACATAGACATATTGGAAAAAAATTAATCTCCAGACTTTAATGACCACTCATTATTAATGGCCTTGACCAGTTGACTGAAATTAATGCAGAGGTGGGGGTCGGACTTGAGTAAGCTTGAGGACAATGACAGGATAGTGGCTAAGTTAGCACTGTGGAACCAGGCTACATGCTCTAACCTGCATTTGATACATTTCAGATACCACCACAGGTATTATTATACACCAGCCAGGCTATGGCATATACGTATAGTACGAGAAATCAAATGCACTAGATCATGGGTACTCACTAACTTTTTCCCGTGGGACAAAAGTACAGCCGATGAGCCTGCGGATGGGGACGGGAGGGGCGGGCGGGGCGATGGGGGCGTGGCTACTAAAGTAAAAACAAATCTTCAGTGTACAGGGCAAGAATGCAAGGGCCCTGACTGTACGGTGCATGAGGCGGGTATAGTCACAGAGCTGTGGTGTATGGGGCAGGGATGTCAATGCCCTGTGCTGTAAGGTCGCTGAGATGTAGTGCATGAGGCTGGGTGCAGACACAGTGTGCTGTATGAGGCACTGATATATCCCAGAGCTGTAGTGTACAAGCAGGGGTGCGAGGGCACTATACCGTGCATGCGATACGGCACAGATGAGTCCAGGGGCTGCACATTTAACTAGGTATAAAGCGGAAGCAACACTGCATGTGGCAGGGATATTAAAGCCCTGGATCTGCACCTTTGAGAAAAACAATGAAAACTTGTTTTTTCAAGCAAGATTAATCTAGGTCGGTTGATCTTACAAGTAAGAGTCCACTCTTGCTAGTTCGGGGATGCCATTTGAGTTACTGGTCGAGTTGTATAAATATAGGTCCATTCATTTAATTAATTAATTCATGGTTGCCCCCAATCTACAGCTGGGACTGGAATCAATTATTAGTCAACTCTGCCCTCACTTGGGCTCAAGTCACTGGGTCACACTTGGACGCATTCCTACTCATTGTGTAAAGTGGGAACTCAGTGACGCTACAGACACATTGCATATAATCACACTGAATGTCACTGAGCACCTGGGGTCCCTCCGTGAGCACCATGCTCCGCACCCACACCACATCTCTGAGAGACCTGTTTGAAGAACAAGGTAGAATCACAGCGTGCTTCATACAGTAACTAGGAATGTTTACAGAGGCCCATCAGCTCTGAGGAGCGGAACCGGTTTCGTACCAGGGAGGCTTGTAGCTTAAACTTCAGGTGTCTTGTTCAGAAGGCACTATCCTTACATGTGCCAATAGGGAGGTGAAGGTGGGAGAACTCTTGGACAGGCATAGCGTGGTAACGTCGATAAAAAGCACGTCTTTACCTTGGGAGTCTTAGAAACTTACACAGATTGGTGCTGCTGAAAAGGCACAGATATGACTGATTGATGTTGCTGACGGAGCGCCCGCTTGGCTGTGACTACAGCTGTTTGGTTACTGAGGTTGAAGATATGCACCACAGCAGTAGTCCCCCCACGCTGTGGCTTGTGCTGATGTCTATGCTGAACTGGAAAGGAAAGCTAGCTGCATGCTAGGCGTGCAACGCCCATATGTCTCAAAGGGCTTCAGCCCAGCCCCCTCCCCCACCCCCTTGTGTGTGTCTCAGCACGGGCTGAGGCAGCTTCCCGGGCAAACACACAGGCAGTTTTTGAGCTGCCAGCCGCAACCAAATACTTCACAGGTCGTTAAAAGACCATTCACTTGTTAACAAGGCTTTATTGTATTTTCACCCCTTCTTAGAGCCCCTGCACCTCACGTCACTGAGCAAGAAGGGGAGGGGGCACATGTGAGGAGGCGAAGCACTCATTTCTTAAGCATGCTCCTTTGATGGCCTTTTGTTTTTTTACTATGAATGCGCACCAGCGGAATGAACAACAGGCACAACAATAGCTGCTTGCTGCATCTGCTGTTGTTTTCCACACGTGGGCCGCAACTAAAGGTCTGCCGGGCCGCAAGTGGCCCGCGGGCCGTACTTTGAGTACCCAGGCACTAGATGTAACTCACCAACAGCCAACATTCTTCAAATGATATGGGCCTGCACTGTCGTGGACCGACACTGGCACAAAATATGTTCACTCCTATTGAACATTTCCGGACGTGACAGACCTTGATGCCAAAATAACTCTACTGAGGACATTGGACAGCTGGGGGGTCCACGCTAAACGTGTTCCATTGTTGCCATCAGATTACTGGCTGCTAAAAGAGATGTGGTGAAGTGCAGAGGCCCTCTGCTGAGTAAGTGGACCATGGACATGGACTTCTCAGCAACCACTGAGGAACTGGTCTACAAAGCTTGTGGCACCCTGCGAACACATGCAAAAAAATGTAATCAATTGTGGGACCATTCACATGCGTGACTTTGGCAAGGGTGAGCAACTACGAACCAAATACAGCAATGTTACGGCAGTCTGCGCTCCTGGAAGTATGCGTTAATGTGAAGGTAAACTAGTGCATGTAATATCTAGGAAATATCTTTATGAAGATTAATATTATGGTCTGTGCCTCTAAATATGTATTATAATATTCAAACCATGAATTACCAGGCAGAAAGGGCATAAATATGACTAACTAATGCAATATCATTTAGATAATTAACCTTTACCTTAGGTTTTTCAGTCTAAACCCTCATAAAGAGTTCTAACCGTGGCTTATCCTAGGGACCATGGTTTAATAGCGTTAAAGAACAAGTTACTTACCTTCGGTAACGATATATGTATAAGGAACATAGGGTAGTTATAGATTCCTTACCTTAGAATTACCCCCAGGCATCAGACTGGATTCGGAAAGTTTTTCGTCAGCAGTACCCCTGCGAGTCAAAAGGTGGCATCGGTCGGCTCCGCGTTCGTCGTTGGCGTTGTGGTCGCAGGGATGACATAGCGGTAGCTACTTAGACGCCACCCTGGCACGCTGACGTCAGTTCTGCACACGACTTTCCACGCCAGAAGTGCAGAGCCATGCAAGACACTGACCACTGGTGCACAAAACGAGGGCCCTGAAAGGATGTCCTTAACCCCTAGAAGTCAGTTCGCAGAATGGGGAGGATTGGTGGGGTGGTAAGGAATCTATAACTAACCTATGTTTCTTACAGATATATCGTTACCGAAGGTAAGTAACTTGTTCATCTGAAAGAAACAGGTAGTTATAGATTCTTTACCTTAGAATAGAAACCCCAGCAATACCAACCCCGGAGGTGGGTCTGAAAACTAAGTTCACACCAGGAAGTCCTGGAGAACAGAAAGGCAAAAGAAGCCGTCTCTCCAGATTGGCTGTCCAGGCAGTAGTGCTTGGTGAACGTGTGAAGCGATGCCCACGTAGCTGCCTGTCAGATGTCATTTAGGGGTACTCCCCGTCCCGAAGCAGTAGTAGCTGCCGTCGCCCTGGTGGAATGAGCACACAGTCCCACCGGAGGCTTCTTCTTTGCCAAAGAATTGCAGGCCTTAATGCACAGAACAACCCACCTGGAAATGGTCCATTTGTGCACGGGCCGACCTTTCTTAGCGCCCGCGTAATCAACAAAGAGCTGGTCATCCACCAGGAATTGTTTAGACGGTGGAGCCTCTCTTCCTCTTTTGAAGGATGCGGAGACGGAAAGAAGGTGGGCAAAGTGATGGTTTGGCGTTTATGAAAAGAAGTGACTACGTTTGGAAGAAAGCAAGGCCAAGTTCTGAGGACGACCCTGTCCAGATGAACAGCAAGAAAGGGAGGCTTGGAAGACAGAGGTGATGGCCACCAGAAAAGCAGTTTACACAGTAAAGAGTCTGAGAGGACAGTTATGTAGCGGCTCAAAGGGAGAGCACATCAAATAAGTAAGAACCAAGTTCAAGTCCCACTGAGGCATTACGAAGGGAACAGGAAGAAAAAGATGAGTAATGCCTTTAAGAAATCTATTTACAACAGGGGACTTGAAAAGAGAAGGCCGAACAGGAAGCCTGAGAAAGGCTGAAATGGCCGAGAGGTAGCCCTTAAGAGTGCCCAGAGCAGAGCCCTGCCGGGCCAAAGACAGGTGGAACAAGAAACCTCAAAAAGAGGGGAAGGAAGGGGATCCACAGCCTTTGCTGTGCACCATGCCACAAATGTATTCCATCTGCAGGCGTATTCTGTCTTGGTGGAGGGACGCCTGGCTGCCAAGATTACATCACAGACTTTGGGAGGCAAGTCAAATGACGTCAACTGCCGCCGCTCAATCTCCACGCAAGGAGGTGGAGGCTGGACAGGTTCGGGTGGAGGACCGTCCCCTGCTGCTGCGACAGAAGATCCTCCCAAAGAGGCAGTTGAATCGGGGGATCGATGGCCATGTTGAGTAGCTCGGGATACCAGGCTCTTCGTGCCTAATCCGGAGCCACAAGAATGACTTGGGCCCGGTCGCGCTTAATCTTCTTCAGCACTCTGGGCAGAAGTGATTTAGGCGGAAAGGCGTATAGAATACCGGAACTCCACTCGCGATGAAAAGCATCGCCTAGCGAGTGCCGCCTTGGAAGTTCCAACGCGCAGATTCGCTGACATTGCACGTTCTTTTCGGAGGCGAATAGATCTAATCAAGGCTCTCCCCGCTGTTGAAAGAGACTTTGCACCACCTCCGAGTGAACACGCCATTTGTGATCCATCATGCACCTGCGGCTGAGTTCGTCCGCCCTGGCATTCAGTGAACCTGCCATGTGTTGAACCACCAGGGATATGCCCTGATGTTCCAACCATGTCCAGAGACAGAGGGCCTCTTGACATAGTATCCACGACCCCACCCTGCCTTGTTTGTTGCAGTACCACATCGCAGTGGTGTTGTTCGTGAACACCTGCACTACTCTTCTCTGAGCCACCACTGCAATTGTTGTGCAGTGCCCTCCGAGATCTGGACGCAATCGGACAGATTCCCTTGATGCTGCGCCCACTGGAACTTCAGGTCCCACTGCAGAGCCAGCATATGCCAACAGGCATGATCAACCAGCAGGATGCAGGATGCCATGAGGCCCAGCAGCCTCAGATACAACCTGACCGAAACCCGGGATAGAGGCTGAAAGATTAGAATCATAGCCCGAATATCCCAGACTCGCTGTTCGGGAGGATAAACCTGAAACAGAGTTGTGTCCAGAACCGCTCCGATGAAGAGGAGCTTCTGAGAGGGGGTCAGGTGTGACTTCGGAACGTTGATGAAGAACCCCAACGAATGCAGGAGGTCCGCCGTAGTTGGAGGTGGGAGACAACTGCCTGGGGCAAGCACGCCTTTAACAACCAGTCGGCGAGATAGGGGAAGACTGGAACCTCTGATCTGCCCAGATGAGCTGCAACCACCACCATCACTTTCGTCAACACCCGAGGGGCGCTGGTAAGGCCAAAGGGGAGCACAGTAAAATTAAAGTGCTTGTGGCCTACCGTGAACCGCAGGTAACGCCGGCGGGCCGGTAGGATGGGGATGTGAAAATAAGCGTCCTGCAACTCCAACGCTACCATCCAGTCTCCATGGGCGAGGGCAGACAAGACCTGAGCCAGGGTGAACATCTTGAACTTCTCCTTCCGGAGGAAGCGGTTGACGACCTACTTCTGGTGCAAGAACGTGCTTGATGGCTCCCTTGGCCAAGAGAGCCATAACTTCCTGAAGGAGAAGGGCCAGGTGATCCCCGACATGCAATGGTACTGGGGTGGCATGGCCGGAGGGGTAGTCTCGAAGGGGAGGGAGTAGCCCCTTCAGACTGTCTGCAAAACCTCCCTGTCCTACGTGATGGTGTGCCAGTGGAGGAGGTGATGGCGGATCCTGCCACCCACTGGCATTTAATGGGCATGAAAGGTCGGACTAGGAGGATTTGGAGGCTGCAGCAGAGGGGGCGGTGGTGGACTGGCCCACCCGTTGGCCCCCAGAACCATGTCGGTGTTTCACACGTCCCTGGCCGCACTGAGGTGGAACAGCTTGCACTGGCCTGTGGCTCTGAAAGGAACATGTTGGGGCACCCCTTCCGTGGCCACGAAAGGGGCAAAAGGCAGATGGTGCAGGGTGCGTGGTGTAGAGGCCCAAGGACTGGGCCATAGCCTGAGAGTCCTTAAAGCGCTTTAGCGCACTGTCTGCCTTGTCGCCGGACAGTCAATGGCCATCAAAGGGCATGTCCATCAAAGTGTTCCGGACATCCGCAGAAAAGCCAGTCGATTTCAACTAGGCGTGACAGCGAAGCGCCACTGACGTTGAAATGGTCCTACACAGTGAGTTGGCAGTGTCCAGTCCACAGCAGATGGTAATCTTCGCTACATCTCTCCCCTAGGCAATAGCACTAGAGAGTACGGCCCGGGCCTTCTCCGGACACTGTGCAGCACTTGAGCTACCGTATCCCACATGGAGTGGGAATAATGGCCCAACAGGCATGCTGTGTTCACCGACCGCAGCCCTAAGCTGGAGGAAGAAACCAAGTTCTTCCCAAGCTGATACAGCTTCTGGCATTCCTTGTCCGGTGGTGCGTTAGGGAATGTGCTTTGGAACGTTGAAGCTTGGGCCACCAAGTTCTCTGGGGAGGGATGTTAGGAGAGGAAAGTGGGGTCGCCTGGGGCCAGCCGGTGGCTTCGGTCAACCATCCTACCAACAGGAGCCCCTGTGTTGGGCCTGGACCAAGTGCCCAAAAGGATGTCCTTCATTAAACAGCAGCAGGGGCTCCGAAGAGCTTTCTGCCGGCTGAAACACCTGTCAGGAGGTTAGTCCTGACTGCCACAGTAGGTAGCTCGAGGTTTAGGTCCTTGGTCGCCCTATGCAACACCACTACGTAAGACACTCTCTCCTCCATAGTCACGGTAGGAGGAGACAACATGCCAAGGTCTGGTGAGGTGTCCAGACCACTGGCGTCCCCCAGTTCCTCTCTCCAGTCCTGGTCGTTCTCCAACTGGGCAGTTAAAAGGTCACCAGACCCCTCCCAGTCTTCCTCACCCTCCTCTGGCTGCCAAACTGGCTGAAAATGACCATGGTAGAATGCAGGCACAAAAGTACCCATCGGCACCGGATACGGCTGGAGGTCAAGCCGGCTGTGGACATGGTGCCGGTGGAATCGAGGCCGGTGTAGGTGCAACGAGGTCGACCGGCGCAGATCCGAATCCCGGCCTGGATCCAAGGGGTCCCTGCAGTGCCAGGGCCGGAGCCGCCGGCGTTGAAGGCCTAGGACCCCCAGCCAAGCCCACGGGGCTTGGCTGGGGCTTGGCTGGCATGCATCGCTTCGTAGACCTGACGAAGTTGAGCAGGGGTCACTCCTGGTCCTGGGAAGGGAGGGAAAGCCGGAGTCGACCCTGTAGGCTCCACACACGGAGCTTCAGGGGTGGCACCACACGCACCCTTTGCCGCGTCAGCCTACGGGCGAGGGGAAGTCGAAGAGCGGCGATGCTTCTTCGACTTCTTCTAATGCTTCAACTTACCTGACCCTGAGTGCGAAGACTTAGATGAGGAGTGATGATGGCTCCATGATTGATCCTTCGAACTCCCATGTGACTGGGACCTCGAACAACACAGAGCCGACTGCCGGGCCTCGAGCAGCTTTCGGGACCGCTGCCGCAAAGACTTCGGGCCATGGTTCGGCAGTCGGAGCACGACTTGAGGTCATGGTCGCGCGCCAGGCAGTAGAGGCACACACGCTGCGGATCCGTCACCGACATCAGTCAGAGACAGGAACTGCAGGCCTTGAAGCCGGCATCTCTCGTGCACCAGGAGTCGATGTTAGACTCAAAAACGAAGTCGACAAAAGTTGCAAAACACCGCTCTCCTCGGATCTGCGCCTGCTGGCACGGAAAAAGAAAGAACTGACGTCAGCGCGCGAGGGCGGCGTCTAAGTAGGTACCGCGTCGTCATCTTGGCTACCACAACGCCAATGACGAACGCGCAGGGGTACTGCTGACGAAAAACTTTCCGGATCCAGTCTGACGCCTGGGGGTAATTCTAAGGTAAGGAATCTATAACTAACTGTTTCTTTCAGATGTGGCCAACCGGTGAATGATGTCACAGTATGTCTCAAACCTCAAGCTGACATTATCAAACAAAGGAACATTCTAGAATGTGTATTGCTGGCGATTGTTAGTCCGGCAGCACTGAATCGCCCCATTAATGAACATTCTAGAGGGCATTAACAAAGGTAAATGGCCTTCCCCCTCAATATCAGACCTCGCTTCCGGCTTCAGGTGCATAATTTGAGCGGCAGGCAAATAGTTCATGATAATGTCACAAGAAACCTAAATCAATCAAGGAAAAAAATAACCATGGGCAACAGAAGTATTCCCATGGAACTATTAACAGAAGGCTCAGTGATGATAGTAGTAAACGTGGTATATTAAGACTCAGTCTCCAAGAATTACAATTTGCTGGCTGCAACCCCACAATAGCCAATAAAATTGTTTTAAGATCTTCCTCAGAGTGTGGAACCATTCAAAGTATACGGGTGTGGTGGCTGTGAACTGATGTTCAATCGATAGTTTAAAACAGATCATCTTAGTTTATCGTAGCAGCTATAATAAAAAAACATCTGTACTGCTGATACAGGTTACAAATACTTTAGCCCAACCAAAAGGGAAGCACTGTTCCTATCAAAAACAGATGAAGACAGAGCCGTGGACGAAAGACAGAGTGGGAATCCTATGGATTATTCTTTGGTGCTCTCACACACCCTAGGAATGTCATGCTTCAAAAATCATAAAAACAGGTTAGGGCTAGCCACGTTGTTCTATTCTTAGGTCCTGAAGAACCATCGTAGATCCTTTTTGGGCCTCAGGGCACGAAACATGTCAACTAGACTGCATCCGACTTGACTAAACCCACAGATTTGGGGCTACTTGGGTACATTATTCCCCTATAGTAGCCCTGACCCGTTTTAATGTTTTTTAATTCGGTCAAGAAAGCCATCTCCTTAAAATCTAACCTGGTATCTCTTAGGCAGTTTTAATTTCTCCTCACTCATGTATACAAAATCACCACACCCCACACATCGAGGACACCCTCACACATACCCCTCTCTTCATACGGCAAGAAAATAAAGGGGCCCCATGGTCATTGCAGTGCTGGCCCGATGAGGAGCATGCCCATTGATGAAGCATGACATCCCCAGGGATGTGTGAGGGCACCAAGAAATAATCTTTAGGATTCTCAACCCATGGTTCATCCATCGCTCTGTCATCTTTTTTTTGTTTCTGCTAGGAACAGTACATCCTCTTTGGGTTGGATTATTGTCTTCGGAGCCTAGATATTGGACATTCATTGGCTCCTAGTCCCCCATTCTTCTTTGCTTTGAGTACAAATACTTTAAAACAGACCAAGTTTACACAATCATTCATGTCCGCCTCTTAAAACACTGTTCAAGCATCCTAAAAAAAGTTAAGTTGTACCTGACATCACAGTTGATGATAAGAGGCATGTGCAGTGCTCATGAGTGCAGTTTTTAACCAAATGCTATTTTTTTAAAAACAAATTAATGCAACAATATTGGAGGGAGTTAAACAAATATGACCTTGCATGACTGTGCAAGAAAATCTCTAGGATATAAAAAAAATAACTGCTAAAACAAATTCCAAAATATAAACTACCATTATCCGACCTGCATAACTATCTCATAACTAT
This sequence comes from Lissotriton helveticus, assembly GCF_964261635.1. Taxonomy (NCBI): domain Eukaryota; kingdom Metazoa; phylum Chordata; class Amphibia; order Caudata; family Salamandridae; genus Lissotriton; species Lissotriton helveticus. The sequence continues at coordinate 1,038,737,510 of NC_136061.1, forward strand.
CTCACCACAAACATTTAAACCCCCACTTAAATCTTCTAGTAAGTGTCTGCCCTGCAAATAGTTAGGTCTGTAGTTAGAATAGTGAATTAGCCTAATCTTAAAGTATGCGAGGAGAGAGTTTGGCTGGATTTTTAGTAAATAATTAATAAAAGGTGTAATGTTTAGCAGGGAAATATTTAAATAACGTTGAGATTTTGTAAGCCTATATTTTGGCGTCTCCTTTGTACAAAAATTTTTAAAAAAATATTTTCACATGGAACCAGAAAATCACAAAAGCAAGGAGAACTGGGGGAAATATGGGTGCCCCGTACTGCGAGTGTCTGATCTGCCAAAATTGTGAGAGCATCAAGAAAATTGGGTACCTCTTGAGCATTTGATGACATACAGTCCATTTGACAAACGTGGAGCTAAACCGAGTTCCTTATGAAAGCCTGGGCACGTCGATAGGTGCGTTAGGCAAGGATAGGTTCCCACCACACCCCTTTATTATGCAGAAAGTCATAGGATACATGTGGAATTAATGAGGGTTTCTTCCTTTCCACAATACATGGATTTGAACCACATGAGGGAACCACTGTTGATCCAATCACCTTCATGGCAAGAGTTTCAGTGTGCAACATCCACACTAGCCTGCTGGTACATTTTGGCATCCATTTGAGATCGTGATAGGTCTACACATACACTTTTCAATTAAAATCAGAGTAGTTTTTATAACATATTTGCAGTGTTTTTCCAAGCCATCAAAATCATACAAATTATTAACTTGCAATCATGCTTCACCAAGTACAGCTAATCTCAGTTTGCAATACTTTGACTAACTGGGCTTGACAGGAGAGTGCTTGAGAACGGTCATGTATCTATTCAACATTATACATCTTATACTTTACTGACATGTTGTACAAAGACTGTGTCAAATTGTGCAGTGTGCCCTGTCACACTCCTTCAGATCTGCAGCCAGCCTGAGAGCGTATCAGCTGCAAGCCAAGTAGTGGCATGGAGAATCCACAAAGTAAGCCAGCACTAAGCGATGGCTGTCAAGTATCTGCCATCTGGTGTCAGAAAAATTTGCATATGCCAAAGCCAAGCTTCTTGCACAAGCGGTTTCTCACCCAAGGACAATCCACCGGTAGAAAGCAGCATCCTATACCACCCTCGCATTGCTGTACAACTACTTTGCAGGGTAGATGTGAGACAATACTATGGCCGGGCCCTGTTACAACCAACAGTTAATGAGGAGGGGGTCCTTCCTTGAGACCTGGTAGGGAGGAGGGTGTCTCTCGAATCTTCGACTTTATTTAATTCAGCAGAATAGTTTTCTTTTGGTCTATTATTGTTTGACAGACGAATTGCCTGATCATCCCCTTGCAGTACACCCTATATGCCCTGCTTAATGAACTATTTCAACTAGGAGCCAATCACTTTGTTGTCTTTCCACCTCTTGAAATGGGATAGTAGGAAAAGTGCTAACTAAGTAAATGAAAAGATGCCCAATTTGACAGTCATCGTGCGGCACAGAGTGTAGCAGACAGGTGGGGTCGAGGGAAAGTAACCGGAGACAGGTCATTTTCTATAATGAAGTTCCCCACTCCATACCAAGCAAGTCCTCCTACCATGAGGCTGAGTTTTGTAATCTCAGAACAACTAAGGGCTATATGTATCAAGGCAAATTGTGATCGCAAACGCAGAAATTCGCAGAATTCCAGCATTTGCGATCGCAATTTGGCATAGTGCTATGTATGAAAACACAAATGTCTCCCAAATTAAGGAATCGCAAAATTTGCGATTCCTTATTTTACGAATGCATTTAAGGAAGCGCAAATTGCGATTCCTTAAATGGAATGTATGAAGCACCCAAGTTGTGCGAATATGGCATAAGGAATTGCAAATTACCAAAAACTACAGGTTGGTGGTAATTGCCGATTTCTTTCAAAAATGCAAATTTTTGCATTTTTCAAAGTGGCATGTGGCGCACACGCATGCCCTTAGAGCATGTATGTTCACCGCATGGGCACCCATGCTCATTTCAGGGGTGCAACAGGGTGTCCTTTTGACATCCTGGCACACTTGAAATTGCATTCTCAATTTGCGGTTCTCTAATTGGGAATCAAAATTTGCCTAGCTTAGCAACGGTAAGTTTCAATTCTATTAAGGACACGGAGGCGAGGATTATGCTTTTCTTCCTTTGCTTTAATCCTTATGTAATACTCACAGCAGCCAGAAAAGCCATAAAATTATTTTTTCTTACAACCAGAGAAAAATACATCATTTGTTACACAAAACGAGCAAAATCAGTCCATAAACATCAACTCCCATGAGACTCAGGTCTGACATCGTAACGGAGTCCTTCCACTCTGTCCATGACCCCTAGAAAGCTCTAACATCTTGAGAAAACCTCCTCTTTCTTCGCACAAGTCACGCCTGAACGTTATTGGTCCTGCTTGGCTCCATCGTGTCCTGCCACATAAGAGAACCTGTGAGCCTACTGTACATCACTGTCACCCTAAAGACACCACAAGTTGAAACAACCGTAAGCAGGGTAACAAGGCTCGAGACAGAAAGCATTAAACCAGGTTACGTACGCAAGTACAGGAGGGTTCACACCAACGGTACCACGGGAGGGATAATCCTCGCCTCCGTGTCCTTAATAGAATTGAAACTTACCGTTACTAAGCTAGGCAAATTTCGATTCTATGTCAGGACCGGAGGCTCAGATAATGCTAGTTCAAAGCTCACTTACCACTAACTGAGTTACCTCCACCACTGGTTTAAAATAAAACCTCTTGAAGGTGGAATAGGAGGACCAATCTGCCGCACACATAAGGTCCTCTAACCAAGCTCCTAAAGAAAAAGCTTTGGAGGCCCTGGCGCCCCTAGCTGAATGTGCTCTAAACTGCTTTGTATCAATACACGCCTCCTGCATGACGCATCTCACCCACCCAGCTATTGTAGGGGAAGAGACAGCATGGTGCGGTTTCCGTAAGGCAATCAGGAGTTGCCATTTGCCCGGAGGGGGAAATTCAATTGTCATTTCCTCATAGGATTTCAGACAGTTCACCACGCATAGTTTGGGCACATCCGCAAAGGCCGGATACGAGATTGTCCTGGAATCTGACTTAGTACGGCGACCCAGAGTAAACGTCACCCCTTCTGGGGAAAAAACCTTTGCCGTTATGTCCAATGCTCGGATGTCCTAAACCCTGCGACAGGACACCAGACACAAAAGCATGGCCAATTTGTCCGAAAGCTCTTTCAGAGTAAGGTATCTATTAGGCTGCCAGGACAAAAAGAGATTCAGGACCAAATTAACGTCCCAAAGGACTGAGTAACGAGGTTCCGGGGGCAAAGACAAATGGATCCCCCGCAAAAGCCTACAGACGAATGGATGTTCCCCTATTGGGGCACCGTCCACCGGACAATGAGCTGCCGAGATTGCCAATCTTATCACATTTATAGATCTATAAGCCAAACCATCCGTAGCCAATTCCGCTAGGAAATTCCACACAGGAACGACGCCCGCGACCATGGGATCCAAATTCCGTCGTAGACACCAACGCATCCACTTAGTCCACGCGGACCGGTAACGTTTAGACGTACTGTCTGCCCAGGCCTTTGCCAAGAGGCCTTGAGCTGATCCCGAAAGTCCTGGGAGCTACCAGCGTCTCCTGAAAGCCTCCATGCCATGAGGCGGGAGGACCCTAGGAGAATGAGGTGGTGACGCTCCCCGTCCGGATTCAGCAGAAGATGAGGGAGCGGGGGGAGTAGGATTGGAACATCCCAGTAAAGTTCCAGAAGAACTGGAAACCAGACTTGAGACCTCCAATACGGCGTCACCACCATCACATCCGCCTTCAATAGGCAGATCCGGGACGCCGTTCGAACCACCATCGCAAACGGTGGAAAGGCGTAACCTTTCTCTCGACTCCAGGTTTGGAGAAACGCGTCCATGGCTTCCGCCAGAGGGTCGGGCCTCCAGCTGAAAAAGCGCGGAAGCAGATGATCCAGACGGGACGCAAAGAGATCCGCTGAGAACGGACCCCAGAGGTTGTCCAACCACTTGAAGACCTGAACATCCAGCTTCCACAAGCTGGAATCCCTCAGATGCCTGGAGTGCTGTGGGATTTCGAACAGACTCACGGACACTGGTACTCGGGGTAAGGATGGCTTTATTAGTTTGTAAGAGCGCTTCTTCTGAATCGTCTTTCGATAGTAGGGGAGAGGCGTGTCCGTTTCTTCTGACAGTCGTTCTAGACGCTTCACCGCTCCTGGTCTTCGGTATTCCCGGGGTCTTCTGGGAATAGTAGGCCGCTTCTCCTCGTCTTGTCGTCCCGTCCCGTCCAGCGTACCGAGAAAGAAGGAAAGCGTAGTTAGGCTGGGGTTGTGAAAGGTGCTCAGGGAAAGAAGTGAGGAACAAACGTGACTCTACTCGAACCAGGTACAAGTGACGGTTTGTGAAGGTAGGGTTTTACTCTAGAAGGGGGCCGGTTACTCAGGGTGGTTTAGCCCACCTACGACCCGCCCAACCCGCAAAGCGTGACCGTACCTGCTCAAGCCACACTTCCCTTGAAGCGTGGCTGGGCGAAGCGCCTCTAGGGTGGCCTCCTGGCGTGTCGCGGACGTCTCGTCCCGGTCTCCGCTTTTCTCCGTTCTTCTCCTCAGCTCCGCACCTCGGGGCTTCCTCGTCTCCTCGTCCCACCTCCTCCGCTTCCCGCTGTTCTCTGCTCGCCTCCTCTTTCCTCCGATGGTCTCCGCTCTCTTCCTCCTTCCTCCGATGGTTTCCTCTCCGACCTCTTGCCGGTCCTCTTCGCTCGCTCCGTATTCCCACTCCTCTCCGTCCTCACGCCAGTCACTTCCACTTCCTCCGGGTGTAAAACACACCTGCAGGTTCTCGGGGCAGGGTTTTACCTCGGACGGGAGGGCGTGGTCGGGGTCAAGCTCGGCCCAGTTAAAGTAACAGGGTTCTGCCGCTACCTCTGGTCCGGGGCTGTACACAGCATTCGGCGTCTTCCAGGTCTCGGTGTGCTGTGTAAAGAGAGGGGACACAGGTAAGCCAGGCGGGTCCGGGTCCCCCTCGTTACAAGTGCCAATCTGCCACTTGATTGGCCTGGCCCGGGAGATACTCTGCCGTTACCAAGACTTGGTGTGCCAAACAGTACTCCCAGGACTCTTTCGCTAGGTCTGCCAAGGCACGGGAAGGGGGCCCCCCAGACAATTGACATAACGTACTGCTGATACGTTGTCCATTTTCAACAGAACACACAAGTTCGCCTGGTGTCTGGTCCAACAACGGACGGCGAATGAACCCGCGAGAAGTTCCAAGCAATTTATATGCAACTTCTGCTATTCTGAAAACCAAACGCCACCAGTGGAGAACTCTCCGCAGCAGGCACCGCAGGTGGACCTGCTGGCATCCGATTCCATTACCAAATCTGGGGTCAACCCGAAGATCGCCCGGCCATTCCAGGCCTCCATGTGCATCAGCCACCATGACATTTCCTCTCTGGCTTCCTCTGACAAGGGAACTGACTGATCGTACAATAGGCCCTTCCTGAGATGGTGCGCTTTCAGGCGCTGCAGAGCCCGATAATGGAGGGGGCCCGGGAAGATCGCCTGGATGGAGGAGGAAAGAAGACCTACTACCCGAGCGATTTGACGGAGCGACGTCTGGGGCCTGGAGATTGTCTGCCTCAAGGTGTGATGGTTCGTGGAGATCTTGCGGGAAGGTAGACTCAATGAAGAATTCACGGAATCCACGACAAACCAGAGTAAAACCAGACTCTGAGACGGAGACAGGATAGACTTGTCTTTGTTGATGACGAAGCCCAAGCTCTCTAAAAGAGAGACAGTCTGTTGCAGCTGGGAAATCAATTTTCGTGGGCACTATGCCATAATAGGGATGTCGTCTAGATACACAATCATCCTCACGCCCTGGCCCCTCAGAAATTCGACTACCGGGTGAAGCACTTTGTGAAACACCACGGCACCGAAGACAGTCCGAACGGAAGGGCGATGAACTCGTATACCTGACCCCACCACAGAAACTCGAGGAAACGCTGATGAGGCGGATGGACCGAGACTACTAGGTACGCATCCTTGAGGTCCAACCGGACCATCCAATCTTGTGGTAAGAGGACGTCCCGTAAAAGATGGATTCCCTCCATCTTGAAATGACGGTAGATCAACCACCCATTGAATTCTTTGAGGTTGATCACCGGCCACCGCCCCCATCTGTCTTTTCCACCAGGAAGACGTTGCTGAGGAAACCGTTGGGGTGCAGAGCTGATCGACAGATGGCTCCTTTCCTGAGTAGGGCGGATACCTCCTCGTCGATCAGCAGAGCGCCGGGAACGGAGAAGGAGATGGGGTGTGGCCGTTCCGTCTGACGTGGCTGGTCGTAAAACTCTATATGAAACCCCTGAACGGTCTGCAGGACCCAGGCATCGGCCGTGAGACGCGACCACGCGTCCTGAAAGTTCGCTAAGTGGCCCCCAATACGCACGCGCCCCGCAGGGATAACACTTACCTCCTGACTGACCACCGCCGGTGTTATTCTTGAAGCCGCCACGGCCCGAAAGCGTTGCCCTCTGGTGGGGTAGAAATTGTTGTAGTTGACTGAGGTGTTGTACTGCCCTCGCCCGGAGCCTTGTCCCCTAATACTGGTCTGTTGACCGACACGGTCGGGCGCGCGGCCCGTCCTGAGCCCGGCCCCTTGGGAAAAACGAGTCTGAAACACTCTTTTTACGTTGGGCTGTGCCTTATCTAACGAAGTAAAAGTGGCAACACATTTTCCCAGCTCTTTCACAAAGGGATCCCCAAAGAGGCCCCCCATGTGCCACAGCACCTGCTTCTGAAGACGCCAAGTCACCCAATTATGGGTCGAGCTTCATCAGCAAAGATCGTCGGCGTTCTGTCGAATGGGCGCAGTTGGCGTTCCCCATTAAGGCTATTGCCCTCTGCGCCCAGTTAGACAGCACGTCGGGGGAGATGACCGAGCCCGTCACCTTCGCCTCTTCGGCCATGTCCAAAATCTTTGTCATTGGGTCAATGGCGTACAAACGTTTATCCTGACAGGAGTGCCTGGAGCGGTCTATTCCCTTGCGAGGGTCTTTAATATATTTTGCAAGGAAGGTAGCCATTTTGGAGTCCAATTCAGGCGTAAGGGCCACTTTCCCTTCCAATGTGGGCCGCGGACACTCCGCCTTGAGGCATCCCCTAGCTTCCTTCTCTAGGGGCTTGCGGAGACGACTCAAACTTGGCCACCTTGTCCTCAGGCGCCCAGGCCGCGGAACGTAGATGAATGATTTCATCCGGATCCAGCATACCTGAGGCGTCCTGGTGCAAGGTGTCCACAGAACTGGACGGGCGCCAAGAACGCGAAGACCCCTCATCGTCGTCTGTGTCAGTAGGGGAACCTCCATATTGAGACGGGGATGGAGGCACCGTAGAAACTGTGGCGTCCTGTGGTAGGGGGGGGGCACAGAAGGAGGTGGCGCGTATTTGGCCAAAAAAGCACTCTTCAAGCGCTCAAAAGCATCCTTGTCCACCCCCTGCGCCCCCTCCGCGCCACCCTCACCGCACACCTTTTTGGCCGGGGGGCGCCCTCCTCTGAAGAAGGTGTTGGTGCAGGGGACAAAGCATCTCTATGGGCCTGAGCCAACTTTGCGCACTCCGCCACAATGCGGTTAGTTAAGCGCTCCTCCATGGGGGCTACCACCTCATGAACACACTTGAGGATGGAGCTATCAACAGCCTCAAAGAAATCGTCATCTAATGGCATGTACTGCGCAGACTCCTCTTCCTCATAATAGTCCCCCTGCTCCATTGTACTAGATCAGTGGAATTACAACAAACAGCTCAGGCTGCCTTCAACAGTGACAGAGACAAGCGTGAACACACAGACCCCAAGACTGGCCTAGCCTGACTCAAGAGTGGCAACTGTTAAGGAATGACCAAGAGACAAAACCCCCTTAACAGGAGACAACCTCCCAATTTCAAAGAGACCGGCCGAGCCTGGGTCGTGTTTTGGGGCAGGACCAAGCTGCAGGATTCCGGTGCGGGCAGAACCGCTAAGGGCGGTACACGTACACCCCGAGCGCGCAAGCCGTCAGAGCAACTGACACGGCCAACCGCCACCCAGCCCCCTCCCCACATGTTCGTGTACTATCTCGCCGTTGGCGAGTATCCCGGGGAAGAACCCCTTATACAGACCCCAGCTGGCGTTCAAATTTGAGAAAGGGGCACAATACCGACCCCGAAGGGTGTTCTGGGTTTGGCGGCAGGGGGGAAAGGCTCCGGCGGGCTCGTTGCACTCTCAGCGCGGCTTCGCTCTGAGGTAACCGCGCTGAGGGAGCAACGAGATGAGCGCGCTCCCCGTGGCAGGCTACGGAGCACGCCGCAAAGTGCCGGCCGCGTCAGGAGCGATTAGCACTCCCGCTGTCCAAACATGAGAGATAACCAGGGAATCTGCAAGAAAACCATTAATAAATAGGCAGTACGAACAACGCAATTCCTCTCATAGGGGCCCAAAACCCTGAAAACAATGCAAAACAGTAAAAGGAAATTGGCAGTATAGAAAACCACTTAGCTTGGCTGCGCAGCAGCGAAGAAAGAGGAGTTTTTCTCAGGATGTTGGAGTTTTCTTGGGGTCCTGGACAGAGTGGAAGGACTCCGTTACGATGTCAGACCTGGGACTCATGGGAGTTGATGTTTATGGACTGATTTTGCTCGTTTTGTGTAACAAATGATGTATTTTTCTCTGGTTGTAAGAAATAATCAATGTTATGGCTTTTCTGGTTGCTGTGAGTTTTGCATAAGGATTAAAGCGAAGGAAGAAAAGCATAATCTGAGCCTCCGTTCCTGACATTGAGAATATCTTCCCATTCATTCCTATGGGCCTCTAGGCCCATAGGAATGAATGGGGAGGTATTCCTTAATTGCGAATCGCAATTTGTGATTCGCAATTAAGGAATATGTAGGATTCGCAAAATGTATTGCAAATCCTACATACATAGAGTTTTGCGATTCTCCAATAGCAATTCTCAAAAATTAGCAATTTGAGAATCGCAAAGCCTAACATAGGTACATATGGCCCTTAGTCCCATAAGGAAAATTAGCAAGCATGCACACAAGTCACCATACAGCACAGAGCGTGGATAGCAACTACTTGTCAGTGAGTGGCCAGAAGATAGCTTCCAAGAGACACCGCTGGAAATATGGCTCCAAGCACACTTCTGACTGACTACTTCATTCATTCAAGCACGTTATAACCAGCTAACACCAGCTAATGGTGAGCTAGTCTTAAGATGAGCACTGCCAAAACGTCAACAGACTTCAGACAGGAAGCAGCGGCGGCGAAATGTGCCTCATCCACAGTATGTGCAGTCCATAAAAGTAATATTGAACAGACATTGCCTCCCACCATTGGTCTTCCATGCAGTAAATAATAGACATGGAAACTGCTGAGATTCAATAACCTATTTTTGCTAATGTTTGACATTTAGAGAATTATTCTAGTCACCTTGTCCATTTCCTGTACACGTTGCGACTCCTCCTTCACCTAGACGCCATGAAACAAAACATCCGAGACGGTGACACTCACTCGTAATGCACTTGCCCAACTCAATTTCCAGTTTCTCTTTTCTGCGCATGTTGTGCTAGTTCCTAAATCTAAATTTGCCTTTGGACATTTCTCCAAGCGTTGTTAATAATTTTGCAAGATCATGTCTATAATAGGCAGCGAGTGTAAGCTCCTTCCATTAGGAGTTACATTTTTGCACACATCCTTTTGTTCCTAACTGTTTTACTCTGACATTTTCCATTTGTGTGTACGAAAAGCCAGTGTCCGAACGTAATAATTAAATAAAGGAGAACAATCAAGTGTGTCTTTTCAGATAACCCATTATTTAAAAAATCTACACGATGCAGCATGGTGACTATGCAGAAATGGAAACACATGCTCACCTCCAAGGTACACCAAACAATACAAGGTTCCTATCAATGTACAGTGTTAATGTACCATTAAACACAATTTTAGATCCTAACAAATTGCACATTACCAAGACATTGTTGTTCAGAGAACATATATGATAGGTTCCTTTCTCCTTTTTCTTGTTGGGTGTAATGATGTAATGCCATGGGAACCCTCCGATCTGAAATGCATTTTCCAAGCAAGAAACTTCAAACAGCAGGGGCGGACTGTCTGAAACAAGAGTGGAAACAACAAATATATGCAAACCATTAAAACGAGGACATTGAAACCACCCCCTTAGAGCAGGAGAAGTGTTTGGCTAGATGCCACTGGCAACAACACATGAAGACGAAGCGGACCCAATTCTTAGAGGATTTACTAGACTTGCATACACCCAAATCAAATTTGTGCAAAACCGCTGTTCACCAATGGCGCAAATCGCACCAAACTTTAATTTATGAATGGGCCCCCCATTTTTGGGCTATGCTGAACACTGATATTTTGTAATTTGGGACCCTTCGTAAATAAGAGGAGGTAGACAGATACATGACCAGCTCCAACATGTTACTTGACTTACCTGCACCATTGTTGGTGGCCTGCAGAGGATCGCCTTAGTAGGAGTTAAATGAACATACCCCTGCATGCTCAAACTGAATACAATAGCCTTGAAGAAGGCAACTAATGGCAGGTTAAGACTTCAGCTCCAACAATCCATTACATGTCTCTCTGTTTCTCCTTGTTTAATCTAGGACATACATCTCTCAGTGTGAAGAAGGTCCTACCAGCATTATAGTCTATCGGACTTAGGTAGTACCTTGTGCTGTACCGCTTGTTAAAGACCTTCTCCCTCATTATACGCTGAACTTGGGAAGAGGGCCTTTAACAATGCTACAGCCCTTACGATATGTAAGCATATGTGCACGGAAACAACTTTTTAAAAAATATGTGTGAAGCATCATTAAGAGGAACTTTTCCACTTGACTAATTAAGACAACTGTCCACATTCTTAAAAAAGAAAAAACATCCCTTTTATATTCATGATCAGTTTTAAATATAGCACCCGGACTCGTATTATGTGTTATTTTTCAGGTGCTGTCCGGTGATGCATTGATTTGCTTTGAAAGTCAAGTGAGTGAAGGAAGTTACTGTCAAAGGAGTACCTTTATCTAAAGAAGGGGATGATACAGAGTTGAAATTGATCTTCGGCACAAAATGTAAATAACTTTTGTAGGCCGTGATGGGTGACGGATTCAGTGTAATTCTTCCCTGCACTGCCTTTCCTAGCTGGCAAATGTGGTACTGTATGCGATTGCTGCAAAAACTCAATCCGTCTACTTACAATTCTTATTGTACTCCCGAATTTTAGCGAGCACCCAAGATGGCCGGGTCATCAGGAGAGGATGTGGTGCCGAATCAGAGCTACTGACTCGGGAGCAAGGGATCCGGGTTTGGGTCTCGGCGTCTGTTCAACATCCCATGATTCTGGGCAAACCACTTAATCTCCCCGTGCCTATGGACAGCACCTGGATTCCCTCTCCAGTGATATTGCCCTCGGGTGATACATTTAAATTTATGTCAGTAAATTACACCTTGTAACTGTCAACGGTGTACCTTCTTGTCTCCACTAAACCTTTGTAACTATGCTTGCAGCCATGTTTATATTGCTAAACCATGTTCAAGTATCTCTCCTGATCTAAAATCATTGGTCATCATCCTGTTCTAGATCAGCCCTCACCCGACCCCGCTCCTGCTAACCCTCCATGACACTTGACTCAGAGATCTTTCCATCGGCAGCTGAGACCTAGACATTTTGACTGACGCCCGGTGGAGCTACCTCGCAAGCAAAAGGGGAGATGGACTATGGATTTCCCTCTTTGAACGTCACCTACCCAGTCGGTCTTTGGGCAAACTCTCCTGCGTCTCTCTAATGGACTTTCCTCCCTTCTCCTCTTCACCATACCCCCTACCCCCCTCCTCTCTACTCTCTACTCTTCTCCTCTTTCCAGCTATTGACCTTTGCCCTCACCCGTCCTTGCTCATAGTTCCCACCCTGTCTATCCACTGGACTTTCTTCTGTGAACTTTCCCTCGTTAGTTGAGACCTAGCAATCTGACTGATGCCCGATGGACCTACCGGTTTAGCTATTGGGCTGATGGGTTGTGGGTTCCCTCCTCGGACAACACCTACCCAGTCGGGCTTTGGGCAGACTTCCTTTCGTTTCTCCTGCCGTCTTTTCCTTCATCCTCCCCCTTCACACTTCCCCCTTCCTCCCTCCTCTCTATTTGTCTCACCTTTCTTTCCTCTCCCAATTTTGTTGCTTAATTTGTGATGTAATGTGTATTTTTTTTCATTCTCAGTAACATTGTGTATCCTAATGTAAAGTGCTCTGATACCTACAGGTCTAGCCAGCACTATATATAACATATAAATAACGTTCCTCTGAACTTCCGATGGACCTCTGACGGTGCCCCATGGATGTCAAAACTGTTTGTACTCACCTGGATACACGAGCAACCTTGGCTGTTGCCCGGTGGCGCTGTCATATGCAGCTAAAGAGGAGTCTGGCCCTGGTTTCAACCCCTCTGCCGTCACCTACCCAGCCAGACATCTGTCATTGTTTTCCTCGTTTTTCCCATTGTGTATTCCCTCCCCCTCCTCCTCCCCCTGTGACTCTTTGATTTAATTGATGTAACTATGTAACTTGTAACTCGCTGTAACTCATGTAAAGCACTCTGATACCTCCGGGTCTAGTAGCGCTATATAAAACTTTTCAAATAAATAAAATAAAAAATGTTCAGCTGTATTGAAATTAATTTAAAAATCTTTTGTAGCTTGTGTCCACATTCTTCTAACACTTTTGGGGGTGTTCCTTCCCCAGTCTCATCCTGGATAATGAGTTACTCTTGTGCCTGACTGGAGTTAATGTTTGACTTTATCCAGGGAGGGAATACCTGTCTGTGAACATTTGTGAATTTTCTTAATCATGGAAGGCTAGGAGTGTTTACATACTATGACGCTGACTCCCAACCTGGAGCCCTCACAATCGTCGCTGTGAGCAGACAGTAATGGAAAAAATTATACCATACTGATGGAATATGCAGTGGAAGGAAATTCATTAACAAGTGCAATTACAGGAAATACATTAACTAGTGAAGTTTCACATTTAGTGAATCACTAGCATGAATGTGCACTTGTCGATGAGACTTATCTAAAAATCAATAGCATATTAACTGTTTTGTGAATTGTGCCTTTTTATGTCACGTGAGGAAACTCTTTCTCTGTAAGTATAAAGGGCAGGTTGTTGGTCTCTTAAAATATACGACTATCTAGAGATGAGGCAGTACCTGTAATTTTAACGTTGCAAGGGACACCAAAAGGAAAGTCTCCCACAATTCCAGATGAGCCTTTCCAGTTGCATTGTTGCCCCAAATCGAGTTGTTGCTGAGTACACTAAAAAAAAAACAGAACAAATTCATTAGCATAATTAGCATAACTATTAGGAATTATACAAACGTAACCATAGACAATTCTTCTAAATGCAGAGGTATATGCTTGTAACGACATTATCGAGGAACAATTCGAGGAGATCAGTTAAAAGGAAAAAGACAAGAAGCACACAAAACACATGTACTAAACTCAATCATATTTGAGGTCCTTATATTATCTTACATATTGTGCTTACAAAGCTATTTCGAAAAATCGGAATAAAAATGATGCTTAACTATATCTTAGATAAACGTTTGAGAGATGATTGCAACCTGAAAAGTAGTTTTCGAAGTACAACCCAACAGCTGACTGCAGCCTCTGTAAAGATTAGTGTGTGATAAATCATATTAACAGTCATTCTGCTATGTATACAAAGAGGGCACCATGTGTACAAAAATGCAAAGAAGACAATTTGTTACACAGGGTTGCAAATACTAAGCATTAGAAAAATCGTCTCACAGCTCCCATTCTAGCAGCCAAGCCCCTAATGAAGAGTGCAATAGACTAAACATTCTCTCCTCAGCTCTGTCCTTGGAAACACAATAATGCACATCTCCTCTCACTCATGAACAGCGTTCCACAGACAGGAATTAGGTTGGCTATTCAACAAACTAACCAAATACCTGCTTCCAAATAAAGTAAATACGTATACTTTGTTAATAATTCATAGATTTTGATTCGTTTATTTCAACTTTATGTATAATAAATGTTGTTAATATTTATGTTGCCATTATTAGCAAGTATCATCTATTATTCTTTGTGCAGCCACCCAATCTGAATACAACCGTATACACAGACTTGTTGCTGTATCTAGCACTTCTGTCCACAGGGATTTCACATTTATCGAATAACTACAACATACACATTTCTAATGAATCGAAGTAAAAGAACGATGGGCCAGATGCATAAAGTAATCGTTTTGCGATTTCCTAATTACGAATCTTTGCAATTCAAATGACCTACCTCATGAATATTAATGAGGTAGGTCTCAATTTGCAACCCCCTAGGAACGCAAAAATCACAGGGATGATGGCCTGCTGGGCTCAGCAGACCACCATGCCGGTGATTGCTTTTAAATAAAGCAAATTGAAATGCAGCCCGTTTTCCTTAAGGGAAAACAGGATGTGTTACACAAACAAAAATGAAAAGTATTTTTTTCATTTTTTAAGAGCAGGCAGTGGTCCGTGGGACCGCTGCCTACTCTTAAAAAATGATTTTACAAACATTCACAAAGGGGAAGGGACGGGGAAGGGACCCCTACCCTTTTGCGAATGGATTACCACCGAAGTAGGTGGTAAAATGCGAATGTTTTGCGACCGCATTCACAGTCACAAAACATTCATGCATACCATTAGGATTCACTATTTCGAAGGGATGCCCTAAACACACCCCTTCCAAATAGCGAACCGCAAACTCATTTTGCGATTCAGTAACAGGTTACCGAATCGCAAAATTGTGTTTGCTGCATCGGAAAAGATTTTTGGGAATCGTAAATGGGTCGAATCTGTGTTTTTGCCTGTTTGCGAGGAGAAAATGCTTGATGCATCTGACCCTTTATTTGGAATAATTCACAAAATTCAGCAAAGTAGCAACCAGAGGAAATTGGTGAAAATTACACACAGGGCTACTAATTAGAAGGTATACACACCTGCACAGTTCAGATTGGACTTGCAAACATTAGTTGAATCCTAGGGAAACGGTCAACGTTATTAGAACTACCTTTCAGGGTCGTGCCCACGATAGCATGCACTAGCACATGCGCTCGCAAGGCACTACTGTATTCAGTAAAGGCCTTACAGCCTACCCGTTGCTTTCCATTTGTTGGATTTAATTTCACTCTTCTTTGCTTCATGCATCTCTGTGGAGCAGGGACCAAGCACACATTAACTCAACTTAATCAGTGCCTGTCTGCTGCTCCCAACGCGATTGAGGTACTAATTTTTCCTCCACTCTTCAAGCCCATCTGCCCTGTCAGTTACTCCCTCTCACCTCCATCATGTTATTTCCCCTATCCCCCGGCTGTCCTTAATTGTTTGGTTTTTTAGGTCCCGCCTAGCGAACGCAGCGCATGCGCTGTTTCGCTTGGCGAGCCTCTATTGTTGTGGCTTTTGCTAAGGAAGGGAGACAATCTATTTGCGCGCACGGACATCCAATGTGCATGCGCATGGCGTCTCCTCTGCCTCACACGCTCCCACCAGCGCGCCCGCATGGCGTCTCTTCTCTGGCTCCCACACGTATCTTGGATTTCACTTTCCGTCCCCCATCGGCTACATAAAGACAGTTTGTTCTTTTTTGATCCATTTCACAGGGAAGCAACTAAATGAAAGAAGGAAAGAGAGGTTGCGAACCGTTTCTTCAAGTCACAGTTTTCAGTAAGTGAGTAGCAAGATAGAAAGAAAGGGAATAATAGGAAGGGGGAGGGGCAGCTGCCATTACAGAAAAGAATAGGACATTGTCGTGTCTTCACTGGGCAGTAAGGAAGAGACAGAGTCCTTTTCCTTCTCTGCCCGTCCCTGAACGTCCACGAAAGTAAGCCGAGCCTTATCTGACTGCTTTTGCTTCAGGGTGCGCGCACGTTTGCCATTCCTAATGGCGACGAGTGAAAAGTTGCGACCAGACTCTGGGGAGTAACCGGAATTCCGTGCGCCTCTCCTTGTTTATTTATATCAAGCTGCTGGCTACTTTCCTAGGAATGAAGGGCCTGCAGATTGCCCCAGATGGTCTTTGGGGCATTTTTTGTTCCCGAAGGCAGTCATGCCAGGTGGTTCCCTGTCCTGTCTGCAGCCCCTCAAATAGGACCTCAACTTCTTCACATTTCGCGGAGTCCTTACCTACTACTTGCCTAAGTATTCTTTACTGACAGAGAGGTAGGTTATTTTGCCTTATGTATTTAGGTGGGTGTGCTTTATAAAGAGAACTGACTTGTTGTGGACACCGCACCAGATGTTTGCAGCATTGAAAAAACCCTTTTAATTGCTTTGTAACTTTTTTTGCTAAGGATTCAAGTCCATTATCTGACCTAGAGACAGTGTTACTGCTAAGGTGTTTTACCAAAACACAAACTCTTTCTTGCACACTGTATTAAAGTGTGGTGCTGTTTGTTAGAGTTCAGCAGGCTCCCAGCAAGGCTCACATGAGCATGCATCCCAATGCCAGGAGATAGCTTTAGTGATTCTCTGGATAGTTTTGGTAGCTTGACTTTGTGCACACTACAATCATGTGTCTATACTGAGGGTGCACAGGGACAAAGAAAGCAATCTAGAGCTGGCTTTGTGGTCTGGAGTGAGCTGAGCATCTTTACCACCAGTTCACGGGGCTACGGAGGACTGGGAATTGTGACAGCAACTGCTTGTCTGTTCAGGGCAGGCCTTTTGTATCTGTTAAATATGCAATAAGGTGCACCATACACCATTCTATTGTGTATTTATGTTTATCTAGTCCCCTTCTGGACTACACCTAGACTGCAGGTGTTAATATTGTGTGCACATTCCTAATATGTTTTCATGCTAAATACCAGGGGATATACAGATATGGTGCGTTCTGTTTGGGGTCCGCGGTCATATATTGGTTAAAGCCTTTTTATGCGTTGGCTGTTGTTTGCTGTATTTACAGTTTTAATGTGAATATGATCGAATAATAACGAAGATTTGAACACATCAGTGAAAATCATCGTGAATTGATTGGGCATTCTAACTTTGTGATATTTTATATCTAAATATTGTATAGTGCACCACCCTACTTTGTTTGATATTGAGAAACACTACAGGTGGCTTCTAAAGAACACTTCAGGACCTTCAGCAGTTTGCAGTAATGTCACGATCCCTGCTTAAATGACATTGAGCTCCACCATCTCCTGTGGACAGACCATTGATTGACACTGCCTTGAATTGTGTTTATGTATTTCTGGGGTTTCCATGGAGCCAGCAAGCAAGCTTAGACCACTCCAGGAAAGCTGCAGGTAAAAAGAGGGCGCCCATCTCAAAATTCCTCTTTAAACAGGTGCACTGGGCACAAACAAGATCAGTGTGTCATATTAACAGTGGTAATGCCCCACGACTTGAGCATATTCTTGGATATATAGTCAAGTTTTGTGAATAAACAAAGTCAAACCTGATAGAATGTGTTGTTCTCTTCCTCATTGTTTATTAGTTTGTTATTTTAGATATCTGTCACATTTGAAATAATTTCACCTCCCGGAGAGGGGTAGCCAAGATCTGCCCTAACATTGTTAAAGTTATTCATTAATTTCAGTAATGCTTAGACTGGACACAATTTTTTTTAAACAAATATCCAGGGATTCAAATATTCTGAGCTGCCAAGTTTGTGTTTCAGATGATTTGTGATGTAACACAGAGTCCTATAAACAGTAATACAACTGCAAAGAGAGAGTTTTAAGTGGTGTAACTTGGGGGGATACGGGAGTGATAATATAACAAGCATTGAAAATGCAATAGGTCTCGCCTTTGATTAAATTAAAGCCATTTGCTTTGCTAATAGTATTGTATAGCAAACCAAATGGCTTTAACTTAATCACAGGCTTGTTTATGTAAGAGTACTTCCTTTCACCGCTCTACACTGCCTGTCTCATTTTCTCACTCTTGAAGGTTTTTTTTTTTTTCACAACAAATTTTATTAATTGATCAGGTAAAGGCATATATGCAGTTCTCCACAGTCAGGAGATCACTGCCAAATAGCAACACATGTCTCAATATCTGGGAAGCCCAATCAATAAAAAGTACAACTCCCCCCACCTCCTCCCTCCACCCACAGCCACCCAAACAACCCCACTACCCACCCCTTATCCCCCCCTAACCCAGTGCACGTGATCACAGTAAGCCCCCCGTAAGTGCTGATACTAAGCCAGGCGCCGTGTGTCTCTCTAGGCCTGGAGTCCATCGTCTAAATCCGGACCGTCGTCGGGATCTGCTGGAGGCTCCAGAGTCAACCCCCTAAACTCAGCCCACCTTTTCTAGATTTTGTAATGTTTCCGTGGGCATCCTCTGGCCTCGAACACTGGGCGCTCTAGCCCCATAAAATAGTCCAATCCAGCCTTCCACGCATTCAGGGGGGGCTCGTTCATTCTTCCACGCCCGTGCCAAGTCCCGCTTGGCCACCACTAGGCCCAATAACAAAAGATGAGGTTTGTAAACATTCCCTCCCACATCCTCCAGCACATGGAGAAGACCCAAGCAAGGGGTACGGGGGAGATCCCACCCCAGCACCTCCGACAGACAGCTCCATACACCATTCCAGAACCCAGTCAAGCCAGCACAAGACCATACAGTATGCAGCAGGGTACCCATTTCGGCTCCACATCGCAGGCACTCCGGGGACACAATCAGGCCCGCCTTCCACAGCCGCTCCCGTGTATAGTAAGCCCTATGCCAATATTTGAATTGGATTAGTCGGAGTCGTACCGAAATAGCGGTCCCACGCGGGGACTCCAATGCCTCCCTCCAATCATCCTCATCCAGGGGTCCAACATCCCCTTCCCAGGTGTCTTTTAACGGAAGTAGGGAGGAGGAACAGTGGGTAATTAGCGTTTGATAGATACAGGATACCTTTTTATCCCCGAGGTCTCCAATGAAAACCTTCGCTTCCACGGGGCTGAATTCCGGCAGCGATTCCAAACCAACTAAACTAGGCGCGAGCGCATGGCGGAACTGTAGATACTTGAAAAATTGGGTCTTGGGCATGTGGAATTCGTCCCGTAACTCCTGGAATGACTTGAGAGTTACGCCGGACATAACGTCTCCAAGCGATGAGATCCCGATAGAATCCCATCCGCCAAACCCCAGCAGCGAGGCCAGCGCGGGGAGCCGCCCGTTATGCCACAATGGGGTCTCCGCCGTCAACCTACCCCACAAGCCCATGCGACGCAGCACTTGTCGCCAAACCGCAAAAACCACTTGTGTGGCACACGGCAGCTGCCTCCGGAGTCTGGCTGAGTATAAGATTGTGTGCAACGTGCTGTCCCCCATCAGCGAGCGCTCCAGAGCATATGCCGGGTCTCCCCCATGTCCATACCACCATTCATTCAACACTAGCAAATGGGAGGCCTGGTAATATGACAGCAGGTCTGACGTAGCAAGGCCACCACAATATGTGGATAAGAAGCACGTACGCAGCGCCACCCTGGCGGCACCCCCGGCCCACAAGAAGCGGCCTAGGATAGAATTGACCTGCCGGAACCACTGAGGTGCGATCAGGTGCGGATGGTTCTGCAACTGATATAGGAGGCGCGGAAGTGCGACCATTTTAAAGATCGCAGACCGTCCATAGATGGTAAGAGGCATCCGGGACCATGTTTTAATATCCGCTTGGACCCTCTCCCACACCGGTATCACGTTGCGCTCCCACGAGGTCATTGCGGACTCGGAGAAGAATACTCCAAGATACATTATGCCCCCGGCCGCCACCTGCAAGGCCGACGCCCACGAGCCCGCACTCACCCCGTCTCCCAGCACCCATAGGGTGGACTTACGCGGGTTAAGATAGAGGCCCGATACCTCGCCAAATACACGCATGATTTCCAACACTCAGGGGCCCGATCTATTTAAATTCGTGAGAAAGAAGAGGACATCGTCCGCATAGAGTGCGATCCTATCAGTGAGTCCCCCATCCCACACAAAGCCCCGCAGCTGCGTGTCGATGCGCACCCAAGAGGCCAGGGGCTCCATGGCCAGTGCAAATAAATACGGAGACAGCGGGCATCCCTGACGGGTCCCCCGGCCGATGGAAAACCCCTCCGATACCGCTCCGGAGACACGCACGGACGCCGTAATGTCAGTATACAGCAGCCTGACATATGAAATAAACACCGGGCCCAGATTGAGACGAGGCAGGAGCGCGAACAGATCGGTCCAACTCACCGAATCAAAAGCCCTATCCATATCCGCCAACAGCAGGGCAGCCCGTTCTCCAGTGGCCCCCATTGTGTCCACAGCCGTCTGCGCCCGTCGTATATTGTGCCGCGTTGCCCTACGCGGCATAAAGCCTGCCTGATCCGGGTGGACCAGATCGGCCACGTAGGGGAGGAGACGGTTCGCCAGCGCCTTAGCCAGCAGCTTAGCTTCAATATTGAGCAAGGATATAGGGCGATATGAGTCGTGGCGATCAGGGGGCCTACCCGGCTTCTGAAAAACCACCACCTCAGCGTGGCGCCAGTCAGCTGGCAGCCGACCCAGCTCCCGCGCCGCCTCCAGCGCAGTCCTGTAATGGGACCCCAATTGGAGATGGAACTTCTTATAGAACTCACACGGGAAGCCGCTCGGTCCGGGCGCCTTCCCTGTGTTGAGCTGTCCCAGCGCATCCCCCAGCTCCTCCGCCGTGAGGGGGAGGTCCAACGCCGCTCGCGTCTCAACGGAGACAGCCCTCGGGGGCAGGTCGGCAATAAATGTATCCACTGCATCGGCCGGAAGGCAATCCTGCGGCGCATACTGCCCCGCGTAATAACGAGCAAAACTAGCTGCCAGTTCAGCCGGGTCCGTTATGGTAACACCATCCCCGTCCGTGAGTCCAGGCAGGGCAAGTGGCTGCAGGGTGCTCTGACACAGCCTGTGGAGCATAGTACAGGACTTGTCCCCCCACTGATATACCCTGCTCCGCGTGGCCAGCCACGCCTGTCGGGCCTCGTCAAGTAAAACGGATGCATAGGATTGTTGTGCCTGCAGGAGCAACCGCACCGCTACCTCATCTCCCTTTCCCTGACACCGCCGCTCCAGAGCCTCCACATGAGCCGCTGCCGCAACTATGAACTCCCGACGCCGGCGACGGGCCGCCGCACACCACGCAATATCAATTCCCCTCAAAGTAGGCTTCATGGCTTCCCAGACCACCGTCACATCCGTATCCGCTACCAAATTTTCCTTCCAGTAGTGAGCAATCGCACCCCACATGTGTTGTACATAGTCAGCTTGCTGAAGGTGCCACGAAGACATCCTCCATCGGAACGGTTGTCTCTGCCTATGCAAGTCAACCACCAAGGCCACAGGGGAATGGTCAGACAGCCCCCTAGGCAAGATGCTAGCCTCCCGCACTCTACTCAGAAACGCACAGGGCACAAAAACATAGTCCAGCCGCGAGAAGGAACCATGCACAGCAGAGACATAGGTATACTCTCGGGCCCTAGCATGCATGTGTCGCCAAGCATCCACCCAGCCTAATCCTTACACCATCTCATTCAGTCGGGTAGGGGCGGCAGCAATCAACGTCCCCCGCAATCTCCCACGGTCCACATGCACATCCATCACGTCGTTCCAATCCCCACCCAGCACCGCCAAGGACTCCGGGATTTCCGTCCACACCGCAAACAACCGTTCAGCCAGGGACCACTGCAACGGGGGGGGGCATAAACACTTCCAAACACAACTGATTCCGTACCCACCATCCCTTTAACAAAGATGTACCGGCCCTGCGGGTCAACCCACTGCCTCTCGTGAATATAAGCCAACCTACGATGGACCAAGATGGCGACCCCCCTGGAGCCTCTGGAAAACCCAGCATGGAAGACCTGTTGGTAACCAAATCTCTGCAGGCTAAGCACTTTCTTCCCCATCTCGTGCGTCTCTTGGAGCAGTAAGACGTCTGCCGCTTCCCTCTTCCCCCACCGTAAAATCGCCCCCCTCTTGATTTTATCTAGCATCCCCCTAACATTCCAACTCAGTATGCGCATGGACTCCCTGGGGAGCCCCGGAATTGACGTATCAGCCATAATCCAATGGGACCCAACACAAACGCCCCCAGCACCAGGCCCAGGCGCACAGCACAGTCTGTAACAAGGCATTAGAAATCACGTGCACCCCCCCAACCACCCCTAATCCCCCCACCCACATGCCCCCCTAACACTTCCCTCAACTCCCAGCCCCCTGTCCCCTGCCACCCACCCCTATACCTCATAGAACTCTGAAGTATCTGTCGCGGCATGGGCAACCTCGGGCCCAAAACAGAGCGCCCAAGGCCAACCATACCAAAGGATCCCAACTACCCACTCAACCAAAAGACCCCCCCCATCAACTCCCACTCGTGTAGGAGGCAAATAGCCCCTGCAGAAGAGCACCCTGAACCCCACCCCGCAGCCCCACACAATCCCAAGAAAATAAGAACGAGCAATAACTATAAACTCAGTTAGCAAGCGTCAGTTCAAGAAGACACAGCAAAGCACCTCCTCCCAACGGGAGCCCATGATAGCCGCAGACAAGTTCAGCCCCCTGAGGTCCCTCAATGATCCTTTCCAGAATGATCTGAGTCAGTAGGCGCGCCATCGTGTTTTCCACTGCGTGAAGAGGAGCGTTTCCGCGATCTAGATCTCCTATTCCTCTTGCCCCGGGCACTTTGGTCCTCCCGTTCCTGCGACGGGCCTCTCGAGTGGCCCGGGTTCAGACCCGGTTGGGCATGTGGCCTGACCCTCACTGTCTCATCTGTCCATTTAAAGACATCCTCTGGTGTATCAAAGAAGTGGGATCGCAACTGGAAGACTACCCGCAGGCAGGCCGGATAAAGTAAGGAGTATTGGATCTTCAGACCTCGTAGTTTCGCCTTGGCGGCGATAAATGAGTGACGTTGTTGTTGCACGATTCTGGTATAGTCTGGAAAGATCATGATCTTCTGATTCTCAAATAGAAGAGAGTCCTTGGCCCTCGCCTCCCGTAAGATAGTGTCCCTATCATGGAAATTCAGGATTTTAGCTATCACCGGCCTGGGCCGCTCCCCCACCGGCGGCTTCTGCGTCAGGGCTCTATGTGCGCGTTCTATCACAAAACAGTGCGACAGAACATCTGGAGGAAGCCAGCTCTCCAACCACTGGGACAAGAAGTGTTCCATATTCCCTTTCTCACATCCTTCTGGAAAACCCTAAAAGCGAAGGTTGTTCCTGCGTGCCCGCCCTTCGGCATCCTCCACACGGAGCGCAAGGCCCTTCTGGACGTTTTCCATTGCCGCCATTTTCCGCTTCAGGGTCCCAACGCCGTCCTCCACCACCGATATTCTGGATTCCGCCTCCGTGATACGTGTCACCGCATTTCGCAAGTCCTGACGCAGCAGGGTCACGTCTGCTCCAACTGCCCCTATCTTGGCGTCCAGCATGTCCCTGGATTGGGTAATCGCTGCCATGAGCGCTGCATTGTCCGGCCCTGTCCCTTGGCCACCTCCAGACGCTCCGGGCCCCCCACTCGGCCCCGTGAATTTATCGATGGGCCCCTGCTTGGCGGACCCGCTGCCCCCTCCGCCTCTGGTCATGGCCGCGGCTCACCCGGAGGCTACTGTCTTCAGATCGTTTGCAAGTTGCCGCAGTGCCGACACCCCACACCACCAATCGCGACCAAGGGTACACCACGCTAAAGTCCCCGGGTACACAGCTCCCCCACACTGTCGTCTTCTGTTGCCTGGGGGGTACACCGGGTTCACAAGACTGCTCTCCTATTCAAGGTGTACAATGCGGTCCTGGCCGGGCCTTGCCCCTGTACCGTGAGGCCCCCGGTCTGGCCTCCGCTCCGCAAGGGGGGCCCCGCGGCTCCACTCCAGGCCACTCAGCTACCGGCTGCCGGCCCCGGACCGAAGGAGCCCCCTCGCCACACAGACCAATTGTGCTGGGCACCCACCGGCACTGCAGTTGCTGGCCACGGCCCCTTGTCGCCCATCGTTCACACACTCAGATGGGGCCACATGGAGTCACCCACGTCCCTCACGCCGTCACCTCTGGCGCCGCTGCAGGGTCCCCCCAGGCTCGGTAGCGACACTCGCCGGAGTCTCAGGCCGCCCACCAGCCCGTGGGCCAAGGAAGCACAACAGCGCTATGCCAGTCCTGTTGGGCGGGGTCTCACCTCGGGGGTCACAGCACCGTCGGTCTCTCCAGTTCGTACCCAGGCCACCACAGGTCACCAGCACTCGCAGCCGGGAACCTCCAAACTCGAGGTCCCGGTCTCGCGGCTCCGATGTAGGCCACAGCTCCCTCCGGACGTCCTCGCAGCACAGGTCGTCACTGCCTCTGCAGCGGACAGGTCCGAGGACTCGCCCACAGCTCCGCCGCTAATGAGGGCACTGGGCCCAGGATAGATGCTGGCGCGGCCGGCCTGCGCGAAGATCTCCCGACCGGGAGGCGCCAAAATCGAGGCCCCGGCCTCACTCCCCGGGACCAGGTCGCAGGCCGCCGCTGCCGCTGTCTCTGCTTCGGAGGGCCCGGGAGCGCCGAACACTGCACCGGGTGACACCCCCCGTCTTCCGCCACAATCGCCTCAGGTGTGGGCTACAAAGCGGGTCCAGGAGCCAGGATAAATCGACGGATGAGAGTTGGGCTGGTGGGAGCTCTAGAAAGCTGCGTCCACCATCTTCGCCCGCGAAGCCACGCCCCCGAAGGTTTTTTTAAACGCTGCTTTCTCCCTTTGTTACTTATTTCCTATCTTTCTCCTTCTCAGTTTTGTGCCTTTCTCTCTCTTGCTCTTTGTCAAAATCTGCAGATGAAAGCAAATTTCTAATTTCTAATTTAAAACATTTCTAAAGCGCGGCGTACACCATGCAGTTTCTTGGCGCTAATGAGCAGGATCGGCAACTGAAGGAAAAGACAAGAGTGATAGGAATGAAAAGCTAAGCGGGGAAAGCCTGGTTGAAGAGGAAAGTTTTTAAATCTTTACGAAAGGAGAGGTACTGGGAAGCAGAACGGAGATGGTCAGGGAGGGAGTTCCAGAATGTTGGGGCCAAGGTGGAGAAGTTGGCCCCACCCCACTTTTTACGTGTGAAGTGGGGGATCTGAAGGAGGGACTTAGAGGAAGACCGGAGCTCTCTTGTGGGAACATAGGGTTTTATTAAGGAAGAGATAAAAACGGGGGCAGTGCCCTGACGGGCCTGGAAGACCATGCAGCCCGTCTTGAAAAGGGAACGTTCTTTTACGGGGAGCCAGTGAAGCTCCCTAAGAAGGGGGGTGGAATGGTGATAGCGTGGGAGGCCGTAAACCAGCCGGGCCGCCTGGTTCTGGATCGACTGGAGTCTTCGCAGGCTGTATGCTGGGATGCCATGATAGAGGGCGTTGGCATAATCCAGCCTTGATATCACCAAGGCGGCCATGATAATCTTGAGTGCCTGAGGGGAAAAGAAGCGGGAAACAGAGCGGATGGTGCGGAGAGTGAGGAAACAAGAAGAGACCACGGAGCTGATTTGTGAGTGGAGAGTGAGCTGGTGATTCAATTTAACACCCAGTGTTTTGACCGTGGTTGAGGGGGAAGGTGCAGGCCCAAGAGAGGGGGGCCAGAAGAGAGAGTTCCAGGGGCTGGATGAACCACCAGTGAGAACCAATTCGGTTTTGTCCGGGTTCAGCTTAAGATGGTTGTGGTTCATCCAGTCCCTGATGAACGTCATAGTCGACTGAAAGTTAGAGACAGAGAGGGGAGAAGAGGACAGATCAAAGATGAGCTGGAGATCATCCGCGTAGTTATACACGGTGACCTCCAGCTGCTGGAGCGCGAAGATAAGAGGGAAGATATAGAGATTGAAAAGTAGGGGGGAGAGAGAGGATCCCTGGGGAACACCACAAGTGACAGGGAGGGGAGTGGTAGAGAAGTTGCCTAGCCGCACTGCCTGGGTGCGGTCCCTGAGAAAGGAGGAGAGCCAAACCAGGGCTGATCCCCCGATTCCAGCCGCCCTGACACGGGACAGTAAGATGGTATGGTCCACCGTGTCAAAGGCGGCGGACAGGTCGAGGAGGACCAGTGCCTGGTATTTGTTATCATCCATACCCTTTCTGAGGTTGTCTAGGACTGAGAGCACAACCGATTCGGTCGAATGTCTGGGACGGAAACCGGCCTGGCGAGATGCCAGCCCCCCATTGGTCTCAATATGGGCGCTAAGTACCGCGGTAACGTGGCGTTCCATCACTTTGCCCAAAAAGGGCAGCAGGGAGATGGGGCGATAGTTGGCCGAGATGGAAGGGTCCGCGCCAGGTTTCTTCAAGATGGGTACTATAGTGGCTGCCTTTAGCGCGGGGGTCACTACACCCTGTGCTAGGGAGCTGTTAAGGAAGGCAATGGGGGGTTCAGAACAGCAGGAGTAAATTTGCTGCAGGATACGTGCCGGACAGACATCCGCCGGAGACCCCGACTTCACTTTGGGAAGGATCGCCAGAAATGATTCCTGAGTGAGGGGGGGAATGGAGGTGAGGGGGCATTGAACAATGGGGGGGGAAGGATCAACAAATGCAGGTGAGGGTGGTGGGATGTTGGCCTTGATGGTAACGATTTTATCCAGGAAGTAGGCATTAAGTTGATCACAAAGAAGCTGGGAGGGAGGGATTTGGGGTGAGGTTCGATCTGAGAATGCCAGGTCATTCACTATGCCGAAAATTTCCCTGGGTTTGTTTTCAGCGGACGCTATTTTAGCAGAGAAGTGGGTAGTTTTTGCGGCAAGGATTGCTGTTTTATACTTGGCCAGTGATGTGAGAAAGCGAGCCCCCTCTCCCTCTATGCCCCTGTCTGCTCTCCCGAGACTGTGCTGCCCCGTAAAGGGCAGTTCACTGCCAGCTGTCACATCGCTCACACCCAACACGCGCGAGTTCACGGTGTTTCTGCCAAGTCTTGAGCCTGCAGTTTTCACACCGGGCCAAGGGATCCACGTTTCCAGCGACAATGCAGCATATTTACAGCAAGTATACAAATGTGCTAGCACAGCCTTTAAAAATAACGAGGCCAGTCGGAAACACGTCGAGTCTTTTTTCACTTGTGTGTAAAGCTACCAGCTGACAGCGATCAACTGCCAAGCCACTCGTGAATCACCAGCACACTCCCGGCTGCGCATCCAGGTAGAACAGAAGGAAGAAAAGGTGTCACATATTCTAAAAGCGGCTCGTCTCGGAAAAAACGCGAGATCTCACTCACAGATAAAACCCAGCTTTCTACAGGCTAGCTTGTCTGCCATGGGAAACACAGTTTTGCCAAAGGCAAGATTACAGCTTCACAGCACTCTGGAGAGGAAGTAATTTCTCAGACATGGAACATCAAAACCAAGAGAGGAGCCTCTCCTCCACTGCTAGGCAACCTGCGACGCTGGGCCAATCCCAGCGCAGCTCGCGGTGACGTAGGAGCCCACAGCCGATGAAGCTCTCAGCGGTTGTTAATGTGCAACATTTTTTATTGTAAAAATCATAAAACATGCACACACAAGTACATAAACACACATATGCAAATGCAATCATGTTTTGAAACCTTTGGGTGCTATATTGCACATCATAAACTTTGGGAACCACAATTGCGCACCGGAAACTCTGCCTTCAATTACAGCTTTGTTTCCTTCTCTTCAAACAGCTTCTCACGGACGCTGATCTCTATCGTGGACACATTTTTAAGCCTTTCTTTTTATGAGTTTAAAACCTCCAGTTCCTTTGTGGGCCTAAATCAACGCAGCACAGCAAGCAAGGAACTTCGTCCTTACATTTTTGTCTTTTTTATTATTTTTGTAGCTTTTTTCTGCGTGATGAATGGATTTGTTTCAACCTTTTTTGCCCTATTAAAGGATGCACGCTCACTTTGTATATTTCTTATTGCATCTGTGGGAAAAATTACGTACACTTTTCTCAAGGCCTGGCCTGCTTTCCTTCTTAAGTAAAAGGTTTGTTAACTTTATGGGGCCATGTGTTTGGCCCCATAAAGATAAGAAACCTTTTACGGCAGAAGGAAGTCAGACGAGCCCGTCCAAGTGGGCCGTCTGTGAAAGAGAAAAGTGTACGTCACACTAACCTCTTTCCCAATGGCTGGCCACCATTTAGCATAAACGGTGACGCTGGCCAATGGGAAAGAGGGGCGGGGCTTAAAGCCCGCTAGTGAAAGCTACTGCAAATCATTAAATCTTGCCAGCGAGACTACGCAGGCACAACCTAAAAAGGAACAGCCGAGAGCTGGAGGTGGAAGCAGTAACTGGCAAAGAGACAGTCTGATGAGGGGAAAGAAAAAGATAAAGTAAACTACAGAAGAAAATGTAATGGAGGAAGTGAAAAATGAATGGGAAGGATGGTAGAGAGTGCGAGCGAGAGAAAGAGAGAGAAGATGGAATTGTGAGAGTTTCCGAAAAGCATGTGGGTGCCAAACGTGCATGATATAACTGCTACAACGGCAGGAGTGTCCAATTACTCTAAAATATACACTTTTGTCTTTTCTTTAATAAAGTTTTTTATTTTTTACATTGTCTGAAAAGTATCAACACTCGTAAGCATCTCAGGAATAAGCAGGCACAGTGGTTTGAATTACAATCCAAAGGGTGTTTCTCTTGATACAGAACTCAGAAGATTCGGGTTATAATTGTTAGGCACGAACCAGTCACAACAAGCATTTGCAATGCAATAGGTCTTGCATTTTAGAAACTTTGACCTATTGGTATTGTAAATAGCAATGTCTTTTATTATTGCTGGTTTTTTAAATAAATAAAAGGCATTGTTATTTACAGTGCCAATAGCTCAACATCTCCCAATTGCGAGACCTATTGCATTGCAAATGCTTGTGTTGCCTCTCTCGGCGCTCAAGTGCAAAGTTAAATTTGTTGGCTTTTTTTGGGGGGCCTTCGTGTTAAACACGTTACAGTTGTCAGTCTCACATTTTTAAAAAAAGCCAAGGAGATTTGCCATTAAAGAACTTTAGCTTCTTGTAGGATCCTAACTATGACTTTAATGTTGAGGGAATCCATATTGCATAAATGAAAACACACTACACTGTATGCACAGTTAGGGCGTTAAGAATAGGCAACGTACACTTTTTGCAAGCCAGTGAGCTTTGGATGTAGTTTGGGCAAATCGGCATGCAGATTCACTTTCTCAGAGAAAAAACATATATTTGTAATCCTTTGTATAGGTGCCACTGTCAGCAATTTCCAGAATCTTGATAATCTTTGTATTGACCATGCTTTGGTTGAGGGTGCTTTTTTTTTTGTTTTTACCTGTCTCAATGATTCGATGCGTTTTACTTGGAAAACATTAGCCAAATCTCTTCCATACATTATTCAGAGCCGAGCAGGAAACATGTCTAGACATCGTAAGAGCTACAAGTCCACACAAATGGTACCCAGTCACTATATAAATACTGGCAGCATAATATAACATCCTGTTGTTTAATAATCGTCTGTGTAAGCAAAGCCCAGAAGTGATCTCCTTGTTCACTTCATAGTTCTGCAAACTCTAAGTTCACTTGGGTCTAGTCGAAATGAACAGGGGAAAAAAGGCTTGCGGCGCATGTAATAATTTAGTGTCATTTTCAGCAGGGCCGAAACAAAGTTTGTGTAATTTTCATCACAACTCCAGAGTTCTTGAGGCTACTTCGGGGCCTGTGGGGGCACATTGAGCTGGCATTACCTGGGTATTTACTGAAAGAGCTTCCTATACACTATTGTGCTACACTCTTAGCCAGGAGAATTGAGTTATTGACATGGCTAGTGCAATTATGTGATTCTGCTCCTCCAACATTTTCCACATTAAAAATGGATTTGCTGCAATTGCCACATAATCCAGCATCTGCATATGCAGATTTTTACAAAAAAATCTTTCTAGCTCAGATGGATATAAAGTTACTAAAACACTACTGCACATCTGCAGCGCAGTAGAAGGCTCTTAGCAAAGGTTAACCACCACCCTTCAGTTGCCAATTGCTGTGTTTAGGTGTTAAGTGGAAACTAAAAGTGATGAAGCATTACATTGACCAAGTCAATAGCTCTCGCATGTGAGAGACCTATTGGCTTTGCCAATGTTTGTTAACCTTTACAATTATGTGCAAAAGCTGAAAGCCATCTGTTAAGGAATTCTATATAGGCAAAATGCCCATTCTCTACTTAGAATAAAAAAAATTGTGAAATAAGTTTTCCTATTTGGTTGAACAAATCCTCAGTTTTTAGGATCGGGCATAAAATGCAGAGTTTTCACACATGAATGTAGTAAAATCTTTGTACGGTAAATCCGTCTATATTCGTAACACTCTGCAGAAGTGCAACGTGCCTTGCCCAGTGACTTCGCAGGGTGTGGTCAGGGAAACGCAAGTCAAATAAGGTGAACACTGAACACCCATAGTGATGTAACTGGGAGGGGGAGGAGGGAGGGCGTAGTTTAATATCGTTCACACTTAGCTGTACTTCTAAAATATTTATATGAACCAGGTGTAAGTGGTGCAGAAAGTGCAATGAGGTGCATAGAACTTCCTCGACTTTTCCAGGAATTCCAAGGAAAGAGAGAAATTCATTTTTCATTAAGGAAAAAAAGTGAATAAAAGCATTTTGTGAAATACTGCAAACGTCCAGACTCAATGCAAGAGTTACACACTATGTGAAGAATCGAAACATGCGGGGTTAAGGAGCAGGTGCACGAGCCACTAATGCAATGCAATCATACCCCAATGCCTGGTACTTCAGTGAGCCTGCCTGCAAGGAAGACATCTCTGCAAAGTGCACATATACACATCTAGAAATGTACAACTTGCTTTATCAATGGAATCCATAACATGAAACTACATATAACTGATGTAGCTTGCTTCTTTATTTAAACAACTGCCAGATAAAGTAGATTCTTTAATTGACATTGTGTCTTAAGTCTTCCAAGTCAGTGGGGGTAGGTGACAATAACAAATGTCTGCACTGAAGTGGCAAAAGTCAGAGTTAGGATAATAATGCATCACCTTAGAACTCTAGTGTGTTACTTAAGAAAAACAACGATCGCAGGGTGGCCTGCCATGTTGACAGTGGCCCATGGAGCATCAAATTCACAGCACAACAATACATGCATAGTTCATCCATAATTACGCTGCCCAGATTCCTAACAAAGAGGACTTTAGGTGTAGGGAAGAGTGCATTTCATCCGTTATTTGTTACTGCTTCTACAATCAATGTCTTATCCGATGAAACAATTGTTTGTGAGATCTACAGTTTAAAGACAAATGATTTTATATCTCAGGTGCCACATTATGCAACACACATTGTTTTCTTGAGAAGGCGGTAGCCTCAGCACTCCGTGCTATACAGAAAAGTGGAGGGTCATTCCAGTAACTAAACACTTGGTGGGGAAAGACTTGTCGCCCTGAGCTTGTGGGAAGCTGCCAGGAATAGGAGGCTTTGTGATGGTTCCAATAGGGAACGGTTTTAAGGTTCCTTCCCAGTGGGCTGACAACATCCCTAAAATTCCACATACCACTCAATCGCTTGATTTCTGCGGATTCTGATGAGAACAAAACTATCTAGACCGAGCAGTATTCACCATCTACACCGCTGTACCAAGAGAGATCTAAATGCTGGCAGTGGAAGGGAGCAGGACTCAGTGATACAGACATGAACCTAACAAATAGAGCTATGCTAGTCACAGCAATCAGTAGGGGAATTCCTACCCACTGCTAACATTGCTCTTTACCATCAGATTGAGAAATTGAGTTTACAGTACTGCCTTTTACATAGTAAGGATCCAGATGCTCCAGCTTCCTTCTTGTGTATCTGTACACATTCAGTGCCAAGTTGGCTCTTCCACCTGTCAGCATCAACACCGTGTTGATGGTTTTCAAAGCCAAACTAGTGTTGGCCCATCCAGTCCTCTATAGTAACGAACAGCTGTGTGGTTATGTAAGATTTCATAGAAAAACGATTTCATGGAATATCATTTCTGGGAAACCACCTCACCTAAACTGTTTCATGGAAATTTTCAGAATGATTTGCATGTACCTTTTTATTGAATGTCGCTTTTTAAAAAATTGGCTTCTGCATATTTATTGTGGGTGTAATGCATTAGCTGCATATCTTACTTTCAGAAACATTTTTGTCACATGTATTTATTGCACTGCTTTACTACGGGGGACATAATTTTGGATTTATATCTTTAACAATGTCAATTACTTTGGTGCTTTTAATTTGCAGACCCTCACCGCCCGCTAACACCATCCATCTCCGACTCCTAAAGTCCACCACCCTGAAGCCTAAAAGCCTTTCTACCCCTAAACTCCAATCATCCCTGAACCCTAAAAACCCCTCACCACTTCTGAACTACAGCCAATCCCTGACCCCTACACTCCACTTATTCGTGAACCCTCAAAACTACCTTTCTACACATGAGCGCCACCCATTCCTGAACTCTTAAAGTCCCCACCAGCTGTAAACTTTACCCATACCTGCTTCCTAAAAAACACCCTCACCACCCCATAACATCATCCATCCCGGACCCCCAAAATCCCCCATCGCACCTAAACAGCATTCATCCCTGAACCCTAAAAATGCTTTCCACATTTGAACTCCACCCTCACCACCCAAATCTTCGCTTGTTCCTGAACCCTAAAACTCACTTGTTCCTGAACCCTAAATCTCTTTCTGCACATAAACTCCACTCACCCTGAACCCTAAAACCCCTGGCCCCCTAAACTCTACCCTTTCTTGAACCCTAAAAATCCAACATCATCCCTAAACTCTAAGAATCACTGAATCTTAAATACCCTCATCAGACCTAACTATTCCCATCCTTGAGCCCTATAAAACTCTCAACTGCCCTAATCTCCACCCATCCCTGAAGGCTAAAAACGACTTACCACCCCTAAACTCCACCAATTTCTGATCTCTAAAAAAACATCACCACCCCTAAACTCCACCCATCTCTGAACCCCAAAAAAACCCTAACCCCCTATAAACATCACCCATCCATGAACCCAAACAATACTCACAACCCCTAAACCTAACCCACGTTTAATATAAATTGGCTTTTTTTCTTAAAATTGCCTTTCCTTTAAAATGCTTCCTTTAATTTTTTATTTGTTTACATTTCCTTAAAATTGTCTTTCCTTAAAATTGGTGCTCAATGATTTCGATTCCACCCACGTCATTTCTCAGTTTTCGTTTTTCACATTAATCCACATACATCACAGTCCTGCACCATCGAAGCCCCATCTTAAGTTGCTCTGTGGCATTTCTAACAGGCAGCCGACAGGCAACTGGACTATATTGAGCTTCTTAGTGCATATTGTGACAATCTGTTTGCTCCATCAAGTTCTACATTTATTCTCAAGGTCCAATTTGTGTTTGAATTCAAACTGTCTTGCTACTTGTGTCACATCAGAATTATTGTCTCTCAGCACTTTTTTTTATCACTAAGCCTTTTCACTTTATTGCATATTACACCTCTAGTCATATTTATGACAGTTTGTGAATTGTTTCACGAGCTTGTGATCACTGACTCCATTATTGCTAACCGTTCAGTTGTGTTTGAATGCACGTCATAAAAGAGATGGTTAGATATAAAGGGGAACCATTTTTCTCATGATTTAACTTACCAAGGCTTCCATTGTCTTAGATCATTACAATATTGCCACACATCTGTTCTACAAGGTTTACCTCATTTAGGGCCAGATGTAGGTAATTCCGATTTACCGACTCTTAAATACCGACTCATACCGAATCGATATTTAAGAGAGTCGGTAAATTGGAAGGAGGCAGATGTAGGTAAAAAATTACCGAATCTGTAAGAGTCGGTATTTACCGATTCTGTAAATACCGATTCTGTATTTCCCATTGATTCCTATGGGCCTTGAAGCCCATAGGAATCAATGGGAAATACAGAATCGGTATTTACAGAATCGGTAAATACCGAATCCTGCAAGGGTGCAGGGGGTGTCACTTTGACACCCTCTAGCACCCCAAGTACAGGCTAGTGTGACACGTGGCACACATACATGCCCTAAGGGCATGTCTGTGTGTCACATTGCACAGGTGTGCATGCACAGATGTGCATGCACACCTGAATTCGGTATTTTACCACCCAATAGGATTGGGTGTAAAATACCGACTCTTAAGGGCCTGTGGCACTCTTGGGAGTGTCACCTACATATGGATTTACAGAATCGGTATGTTTACCGATTCGGTAAAATACCGAAGTGGTAAATTTACCGAATCGGTAAATATACCGACTCTGTAAATAACTACCCACTTACATCTCAAAAGTCAAATACCGGTCGGTAACGGCCGAATTCGGCCGTTACCGACCGGTATTTGGCTACCTACATCTGGCCCTTAGTATTTTATGTGGTGGCAAGTATTTGTTTGCTCCAGGAATAACAGTGCGTTCTTATTGTCCATCTTCTTGTGATTCGTAGTGAAATTTAGGAAGCTATGGTCAATAGTATGCGGAGTTTGATGCATCTGATTCTGCTTCCAATTTAAGCAGCCTCAGATGTTTTCAGCATCAAAACATTTCTGACAAAATGGACCAGAATATGGGTCAAAGAGGGTTAAATTACAGGCTCTTCATTCATCTGTTTCTGGTGTTTTCTACAGACTGAATCATGTTTCCTTGTCGTCACATCAGACCACCTACGTCTATCAGATACGTTCGGGATCCTGTCTGGAATGCAGACCTACTGGAATCACTGTGTGATATTTTTAATTTTAATAAATTATTAATTAGGCATTATGCTGCACAAACGAAAGAAATTGTGTGCTACCAGATTTTTTTTTAAAAACACTGATGCAAATTTGACAGCTGTCAATATCAAGACTCACAATAAGTGTCATGAAAATGTAATCAAGTACATAGTTCACTTTCCCGATTGGAAAAGCCCAAATGACATTTTTTCTTGAATAGCTATGATTTAATTCTAAATTAGTCCTGAGGTATAAAAGATCTAACATTCAGATCCAAAAATGATTTGAATATAGCATTAACTACGAAACGTAATGCTATAAAGGACACTAGGTAAAGATGTGTATCGTATAAAATATTTTCCTACAATGTTAAGAAATATTACGGACGCTGACTTGTAAAACCCATTTTTAGGTCAAGTTGCGACAGCCCACGCACTGCATGCATTTTTGCTTGCGAGTAGTATTGTGTACAATAAAGGCCTTGGGGCCTGCCCATTGCTTACCATTTGTTGACTCCATTGTCACTCTTCTTTGCTGCCTCCTAATTGCCCAGCGCATGGCAAGCATCACTTTGCATCCTTTCTGTGGAGCATGGATCAAGCACAGATTGATTTAACCTAAACAAATTTTTATCTTGAGCCTGCGACAGCACATGCGTTCTTGCTTGTGACACATATTGTTTACATTATAGGCTTGAAGTCCACCCATTGCTTACCATTAGTTGGCACCACTGTCACTCTTCCTTGCTGCCTCCTAATTAGCCAGCAGATGCCAAGCATCACTTCCTGTCCTTTCTGTGGTGCATGGACCAAGCACAGATTGATCAAACTTAATTAGTGCCCGCCCGCTGCTTACCCTATGATGATGTTATTTCGTCGGGGTCCGGATAATAGAGGGAGCTCATAGGTTCCTAACGAGTGCCCAGCGTCGAGGGCGGTGTGCCGAATCGCTACCACCCCCCACCCGTGACCCATGGTGCATTTAATGTTTGTACCTGTTAATAAACTCGGTTCCTATCTACTCTCGAGGGAATCTGTACTCAGTGTTTTTTAATTACTTTTTAACTCTAGTAACCCCAGGTTAGGGTGGGCCTTAGCACGCTCATATTGCCGGGGTTCCCCACTACACTTTTGGTCCTGATGAAAGCCTGACTAAATGCTCACACATAGGCAGAAACATGTTGACCACACGCCAGGGATAAAACTGAACTTTTAATTTAGTTATTTATCCTACACTCTATTTTATTCATGTCTGATTGGCAAAACTAATTTTAAAAAAATTGACACAATCTGGACATTTTTAACTCACAAATTCACCTTTCATCAATCACTGATAACCAGCTCCGCAGTAAACTGGCGTTGCAGGACTCCAGGGTGGCATTTGGCCACTCCTGGTGGGCCCGATGATGAAGCATGTCAGCAACCAGGTTGGTGAGCGAGGGCCTTTTAAAAAACCTAACGGGTTCTCTACAAGAGATTCTCACTGTGATTTGCAAACATGCTTGCTCTTCTTTCATTTCTTAGATACACTCCTTTGTTGATTTTTTGTTATTTCTACTTCCCCATCCCATTTTCCTTTGCGCACAGTGCTTCCTACCTCTTCCACCTCCCCGTTCTCTGTGTTGATGCCCGCTGTCTGGTGCTCCCTCTCTCCTCCACCACACCTCCCGTATTTTGCTTTCTCCATAACATCCCTTTCTCCTGCTTTTCGTTATTGCTGCTCCCTCCCCCTCTCACGCACTTCCCTCGTGTTGCTTTTCCCACATCCCATAGTTGTTGCTCCCAACCTCCTCCATGTGCATCCCTTGTGTTGCTTCAACCAACCTCTGGCTGTACCTTCTTGCGCCCCTCTCCCATGATCTCCCCCGCATCTTCCTCCTGTGGCTTCACCCCACCTATACCTGTTCATTTTTGCAGCTCCCTCTCTCCTCCTCCACACCTTTCTCTTGTGGCTTTCCCTCTCTTGCACTTTTTTTTTTGCATATTGCACAGCAGCGTGAGCTGCTGTGAAACACGGCTTTAAAAAAGCAATATGACGCGGTCAATGCTGACCACGTCACAAAACTTTTTTCTTGAATTTAAGCCATGTTGCACAGTAGCTCGTGATGTTGTGCAACATGTCTAAAAACATTGACTAAACCAATAGATCTTGCATAGGCCAATGTTTGATATTAAAATGCCATGAATGTCCAAACTGCATGTTGGATATTGGTACGACAAAGTCAGCGGCAAAGACTAAAGGGCAGATGGTGTAGGTACAAACATGCCTACATTGTTCACTAATTACTCCAATTTGATGGTGATAGTCTGTTCCATAGCTTGTCAGCCAAATAAGAAAAGAATGCTGCACCAAATTAGACCCTCTTATGTAAGGTACATAAAGCAGAATCCAATATAATGAGCAAGGTTGTCTAGTTGACGATCCTATACAGAATTTGTATGAAAGGAACTTCAGCATGTCCTGAGGTAGGTTTTATGCACAATAGAGAATATGTTGAAATCAACACACCTGGGCACTAACAGCCAGTCAAGAGCTAGTGGTGCAGGTGTAATGTCCTCCCTGCATATAAAAGGAGCAATACCTTTGAAGTTGCATTTTGCAGTTTATTCATTTTACATTTGTGAGGTCCCAAAAAAATGTCATTTAGATAGTCAAATCTTGAAGACACGTGGAATCTACAGCAATATTAGATTCTAATCTGAATTACACCTCTGAAACACTGTGTCAAGGCTTGAGCAAGAGGCAAAGGCAAAAGTTTCCAATCACTGGGAGAAGGCCTGGAGGAAAATGCAATTTCTCAGTTTAGCCGCTGGAGTTGGAGTCTGCTGCCAAACATTCAATTATTCACTGCTGACATGCAGATGCCCAGTGTGGTGCAGATACACCCAGATCTCCATCTGTACAAAGGAGAGTCAGGGTGTGCAAGTAAAACAGCATGGCAGAAGGGTAAATCAGTTCTGCCAATGGTTTCAAATACATATTTAAAAAAAAGATGAAAGGCCAGCACCCGAAGAACATCACATGAAATCAAGCAGAGTATAAATTTAACTGGTAGAAAAAGAACGGACTGGAAGCAGTTACAACAAGCATTTACAATGCAATGGTTTCGCCTTTGGAAAAGTTAGAGCTATTGGCATTGCTCATGACATTTCTTATTTTTTTTTTACTTATAAATAAATGGCATTGTTATTTACATTGCCAACAGTTCACAGCCCTCACAGCCCTCACAGCGCTCACAGCCCACACAGCTCTCACAGCCCACACAGCTCTCACAGCTCTCACAGCCCACACAGCTCTCACAGCTCTCACAGCTCTCACAGCTCTCACAGCCCTCACAGCCCTCACAGCCCACACAGCCCACACAGCCCACACAGCCCTCACAGCCCTCACAGCCCACACAGCTCTCACAGCTCTCACAGCCCACACAGCCCACACAGCCCACACAGCCCTCACAGCCCTCACAGCCCTCACAGCCCTCACAGCCCTCACAGCCCTCACAGCCCACACAGCCCACACAGCCCTCACAGCCCACACAGCTCTCACAGCCCACACAGCTCTCACAGCCCACACTATGCTGCTGTCTCTAAGAGAAGCACTTCCCAAATTCAAAACAGATCTCAGTTTCAGAGATTCATTCCCCAAATGCAACTACAGACATGTGCTTTCCCAAGGAAATATACTGCAAAAATAAAACAAGCATTTACAAGTGGGGCCGGAGACACGGACAGCGGGAGGGGGGGGCGGGAACAGGCACAGGCACAATCAAAAGGCAGAAGGCAAGAAAAAACAAAACCAAGTTGTATCTGTTATTTTGGTGCAGGCTAGAACCCACTTGCATGAGCTAGCTGCACAAAGGCGGAGTCTCATTTCAGGCCTGGAGGGACTCCCTGCACAGGGAGGGAGACTGGGGACAGGCCTGAAGGGACTCACTGCACACAGAGGGAGACTGAGGACAAGTCTTGAGGGACTCACTGCACAGAGAGGGAGACTGAGGACAAGCATGGGGTGACTCACTGCACACAGAGTGAGACTGAAGACAAGCCTGGAGGGACTCACTGCACACAAAGGGAGACTGAGGACAAGCCTGGAGGGACTCACTGCACACAGAGGGAGACTGAGGACAAGCCTGAAGGGACTCACTGCACACAGAGGGAGACTGAGGACAGGCCTGGAGGGACTCACTGCACACAGAGGGAGACTGAGGACAAGCCAGGAGGGACTCACTGCACACAGAGGGAGACTGAGGACAAGCCTGGAGGTTTAGAAATGGTTAGAAACTGCGCAGAGTATCTCTCTCGGACTTCTGTGTAACTGGAGCTTCGCAAACAATGGGCAACATAGGAAAGCAAACATTAGCAAAGCCAATCCATCTAGCGTTGGGTTCCAGGCTTTGGGTTTGGTTAATAGTTGTTCTGTATTGCCATCGATTGCATAAAACGCCGCCGTTGAAGTTGCCAGGCCTTCACTAATATTTTAAAAAAATATAAACACGCATTTTTTCTCGAAACAAACAGTGTCAAAGTGGCCCCTGAGGGGGTGCTACTTTGCGTGTGGATGTGTTCATTTTGACAGGGTTTGCTTTTGCCCTCGCTCAGGATGCAGTAAGCCAATGGCTGAAGTGGGCTGGGCCAGGGGGTTCAAAGCAGCGAGCAGAAGAGAAGTGTGAATGGCACAACAGCAGACCAATGGGTGAAGAGGGCTGCCTGAACGCCCTATAAGTAAGAGCGAAATATATGATATTACTAGAACGAGAAGATCTTGGTTCACACCACACCTGAAAAACAAACCATAGATGAGGCTTCCTCAAATATGGTAGTCTAAAATCGTCGCAATGTATCCTCTTCCGACGACCTGCAACTACTACAATTGATGTGCCCTACAGAGACGTGTCAGCAACGACCCTTGCACTGCAAACGAAACCCTGCTAGCTGCACGATTAATGCACACTCTTGTACTCCCTCGCTGCACTGTACACCCCCTACGGCACTCCTCAATTGCACTTTACTACATCACCGGAGCACAAGAGGTGCCTGCTGCGTTCGAAAATCATGCACCAGTGCTGCACTTTACATACTGCACCCTCAAACATTATTTGTTGCACTTTAAATGGACGCACTGTCCCTCTGGGTGAGGACCTGGCTCCCTTCTCATAGCACTTTACTCGAATACACCCTTCTGCACTTAAGGGCACCTATGTCAGCTGCGCGTTATTCAGTAACGTATTTAAACGTACACCCTGCAGCACGTTCAAAGCACATTACTCATTTGATTTTCACTTTAAATTCACACACTAATTCAATTTAAGCTTGTGCACAATCACTGGACTTTAAATCCATATACCCGGGTCATTTTGTGTGTACAGATGTCGCCTACACTTTAACTCATTCCAACCGTAAATACTATACTAGACAGCACCGCTGCACTTCGGATGAACACGTTAGCACACATTACGCGGTACACTTATATTGTGAAGCTGAAGTGCAGGGAATCCCTTTCCTTCCACTGCACTTTAAAGGACATTTTTTCGACTAAAGTCTCCTAAACGTTCCCGTGGCATTTCGAGATCACACCCATCTGCACTTTGCTATTTATTAATAGGTTACTGAATGTATTTAAGGATTAACCGCCCCAACTTTTTTATCAGCTCCACTTTCACTTATTTATTTCCCCTCTTCATTTTTTTTAGGGGGGGGGGGGGTAGCCTAATGGCCAAAACTGTCGACTTTGAATCTGAAGAACCGTGTTGGAGTCTCAGCGTTGGCACAGCGTCCTGTGATTCTGGGCAAAACACT
Organism: Lissotriton helveticus; assembly: GCF_964261635.1. Lineage (NCBI taxonomy): Eukaryota > Metazoa > Chordata > Amphibia > Caudata > Salamandridae > Lissotriton > Lissotriton helveticus. Next base: position 1,038,778,088 of record NC_136061.1, read on the forward strand.
CACTCTCCCTGTAGGTATAAAAAATGAATGTGTCCTTGACTGTGTAATGTAGCTGGTGCTCATGTAAAGCGCTCTGATACCTTCAGGTCGAGTTCATGCTTTATAAACCTGCAACAAAAAACAGTTCTTGCAGCGAGACTTTGGACACCACTTGTCTGCTATGCAGGGAATAAAAGCTTCAGGTCACACTCAACATCCAGACCCTCTCCAAGTTACATTTTACATTGCACTTTACAGCGGTAGGTACGGGTGGCACTTTGAAGGGATATACCCGGGACCTCCACAGAGCTTTGCACTGGTGGTTACAGGCGGCACTGAATGGACATCGCCGCACAACCCTCCAACCCCAAAGACACAGCACTTCACTCCAGTAGTTATGGCGGCACTTTGAATATTGCTGCTGTTAAAGCTTTGACTCCGTCCTTCAGACCTGAACTTGGACGTCACACTCCACTCCACAGCACTCGGGGTCGTGCTCACTTTACTTCTCCCGAATTATAATTACAAGAAAAGGACGGCGCAGCCGACAACACCAATAAAACCCCAGAAAGGAAGCAGTAAATCAAAGGCTCCGACCCAAGTGAAAATCTGACCTGGAGGCGCCTAGAACCCCATCTGACCCACCCTAAATGACACAAACAGAAAATGATTCACTGCAACAACAAAAGCATTTTAAAAACAAAAATAAAGCAATGCCGAGATAACAGACAAACGGAAAGGGAATATCAGCGTATTTAAGAAAGACAACTGAAAAATTAATTTCGGAAAAGACAACTAGTGACTCAAACGCTCACGCGCGTGTGCACCCGAAACACAAACATACCCCGTCTCCGTTTCCAAGCCTCTCTACACCCCCACCCCCCAACCCCCTACACTGCTCAGCTTATCTTCCTCTCCTCTGTGCCTCCGTCCCTCACTGCCTCTCTCCCTGTCTTCTTTCGCCCTCCGCTCTCTTTTCGTTCACTTTTCTCACTCATTTTCGACATCTCAAACTTTCCCACTTCTCCTCTCCCTTTCGCCCCCTCTCTCTAGGACGTGAAATGGGCAGTCTGACCTCCGTAAGGGGCGCGCCATCCTCAACGGTCATCTCTCCGGGTGTCCAGGGTCACACAGGGCGTGCTTCAGATCTCTCCGGGTGCCGAGGGTCACACAGGGTGAGCTGCAGATGCGGCTCTCCCCGGGTGCCCAGGGTCGCACAGGGCGTGCTGCTGATGCAGTTCTCTCCGGGTGCCCAGGGTCACACAGGGCGTGCTGCGGATCTCTCTGGGTGTGCAGGGTCACACAGGGCGTGCTGCAGATGTGGATCCCTGAGTGCCGGCGCCGCCTGCGCTCCCTGCAGTCCGTCTCGTCTCTGGCTGCCGCATTTGGCAACCCCGGCCGCGCTCCTTCCTGCCTTGAATACCGCGCCCTCATTATTCAGGGCTCTGTCATTAGCACCCGTCCCCGCTGCCGGAATTATAAATGAAAATCCTTGTTGTCCTTTACAAATAAACCAGGCTCCCTCAGTCAGTCAAAGTCAAATGGAAGTGACTGCCAGACAAAGCAGCCCCATGACGGACAGTGCTCTCAGCAAGGGATCAATACACACAGGAAGTTTCCCGCCGCACAATGCAGATAGCAGCGTCGTGCTCACTTCCAACGGGGAGCGCAGGGAGTGTTTGCTGGCACTTTAAAATAAAATCCTCAAGATGCTATAAAGCCGCTGAGGTATAAAATGGAAAGAGCTTAGCCTGCCTGTACGGAAATATCTCACAGCGCGGCAGAGGAAGTCACGGACGCCGGGCACTGTAAATCTCCGGGAGTTTAGCTTGTTTGTTTACACCATGACGATGATCTAAAGAGAAGGCGAGTGTGATAGAGGGGGAATCTGCGGGCGCGCCACCGTCCCTCCCACTCGCCACACACCACCCAGCAGATCACCAAACCAAAGCGATAAATCCAGCCCCTCCCTCCGTTCGCCCCTACCGCCGCTGCAAGCAGATTCCATGCTTTTCGTAAACATTTAACCTCAGCTTCTCGATGTGAACGCGTCAGGGCAGGGGCCGGCTCAACTGTGTGTGCACTCGGCGCTTTTTGTGGCCGCCACAATGCTGCGCATAATGCCCGAAAATCCATCTTTAACATCTCGACGTGTGGGTAGTCAGGCTGGGCCCTGAGAATGCCAGGCATGCCAGGGGGAACAAAGGTACTAACGCCGCGCAGAACCTGCTGAACGGTGGCGGAGATCCTGCGCGAGAGGATGGAGGGGCCGAGGGGGGGGCAGCCTGGCACCCGGGGGGAGAGCGCCTGTTCCTGATTGACCTGGGAGTAATTTAGCTGCTTACCAGAGTGTGGGCTGAGCTTACCTGCAATTTGTTCCGCCACAGCAAAGAAACCCGACACTTCAGCAAACGCAGGTCCCGGCAATGCCGGACCAGACTCGGGGGCGTTCCCGGCGTCGCGTGACGTCGGCAAAAGGCAAAGAATGTCAGGAACGCCCCCGTGTCTGGTCCGGCATTGACGGACAGGCCCCTCGTCCAATGGCAAGGCTCCGTTTACGGAGCCAGCCAATCAATGACGAGGGCCGACCCAAAGCACCCTACAGTTCTCAACAGGATTTCGCCTGCGCGAAAAAGCTGCGCAGAGCGCAGCTTTCGCTAGGCAAAACCTAAAAATGTGTAAAACCCGCCTTCTGGCTCTATCACTTTTCTGGCCCAATGTACACAACTCTACAGACTGCATGGCTGACCCGGTCGAATGCACTCAATAGGTCCTAACGTCTTCCAGCCCCCTTGCATCATCTAACAAACAACACAGGCATGATTCTGTCAATCTACCATGGCAAAATCTGGCCTGAAAATGGTTAAAAATTAATTATAACTCTACAACAGGCTGCAATTGCCAAAAAGGTTTCTCCAGAGCAGTTTGTTGTAAACGGAATTTGAAAGACCAGTCATAAATTCAATACATCCATACAACCCATCGTCTTATTTTCAAGCAGTCAGATTACCACCACGCCAGTCCTTGATTTTAAAGTCTTTGTTACCAATCTCAACTAAAAGAAGGTGTAGATGATTACAATGAGGTATTTTGCTACATGAGTTTCTAGAAATTGAAGAATGATAGGATTGTCTTTAAAATATCCAGTGAATCTTCCATCAACAAATCAATTTGTGAGGTAGTCAAGCCAGCAATATACAGTGTGTGATATAAGATCCCTCAGAGCATTTTTGTTAAGGTCTGAAACTAATATAGGAGTAGAGATGTGGATCCAATTCACTGTAGGAGAAACAAATGGTAAGAAATCATTGCCATCACAATTGCTACTTCACACATGGACACAAAATGGAGGCACACACAAACACACAGGGGACATGCATTGGACACCCCCAGAAAGCTTTTACAAACATACACACAGATGACACAAAGGGTAGATGAAGACACAGGATAAACAAATAGTCACTTTGCTGCAGATTTAGTGGACGTTAAAATGACCTGGTCTGTCCTGCAGTAAACTTAAAATAAATAAACCCATATGACAAAATAACCACACAGGACAAAGAAGTAAACATGCACATAGAACCCAGTCACAAAGACCATACTTAGACAGGTCACTCAGACACAGAGGGATAATGGCGTCCTATGCAGAGCACAGTTTGTATCCTCACTTCCTTTTCCGTGCCCTCTGACTGAAAACTCGTCTTCATTGGGATTTTCAGAATTCAGAGTTTAGAGGATTTAGAGAACGCTCGCTTTGGTGAACACAACACCAGCACTGAGAATCCAAAAATAGGGGCAGCAGGGATATGTAGCTTCAGAGTCTCTACCCAGCAATAAGACAGAGCATTTTAAAAATCTGATCATTCTTTTGAACAGAACCTTCAACCTGTGTGCTAGAGTCCCCTGGAAAAGGACTTTCTTTGGTCAATTTGGACTCACGTCCTCTCTCCCAAAGAACATTACATTTTTTACAGTTTATTTCAAATTAGCAATTCAGATTTTTTTATTTTGGACTCTAAAGGTTGTCACCATATGAGAAGGACTTCACTTAAGTCAATAACAACATTTATTTCATTTTCACACCCAATCCATCATTTTCTATTATGTGTACAACTTCCCAGATTCCAGTAGAATGTTTGGAAGGGGGCTTTCGGCTAAAAAGAACCATGTAAATGGCTGTACTAGATACACAATATCAACCATTCAACCGTGACTATTTGAAATACAACGACAAGAGTTTCAACAGATCTGTAGGGTGCCAAATGTAAACATAGAAAGACAGTTAGCAAAACTGTCCAAAGCAGCTAATAAAAGGAAAAAATAGAAATTAACTTTTATTTTTAAATGAACTTTGTAAAAACATACCACTCCCTGTAAGGCTTTGAAACAGATTTAAAATGTAATTTATATATATTTACCTGTTTAATGATCCACTTAAAGCTATAAAGTCTCACCAAACCAACATTATACATGACAATCAGCATTCCATGAGAAACCGTTGCATCACTCACATTTGTTCCAAAAATCTAGATAAATGAAGGCAAAATACAGTAAGAAAAACAAAAGGAAAAATACTTTTCCCATAATCCAAAAACGATACACATTCAATTAAGTGAGTTAATACCCATGTGTGTCTAAGGTACATATAATAGACTTTCAATAACTGAAATGTTTTCACCTCTTTCATTCATGAGTGACAATCATACATTTAAATGGTTTTATTACTACACAAAGTTAGGTGGGATCTTTCGAAATAAGAAACAATGTGACAAGAGGTCTCTGTTTGGAGAAACATGCAGTGATTCAATGACGGCTAAATCTCTGCAATGGGAATCAAAACTGGCGTTGGAAAATGGACTATTATCAGTCTAATACTGAATAAGCAGGAATGGCTACAGAGTCCAACCTACATGAAGCATGGTTTCTTTTTTAAATGAGGCCAAACAACTTCACAGCACCTTTTTCAAATATATACTGGGCTACATTGCTATGGTTTCTGTAGGTAGCAAAGGGATCCCTGAAGAGAACACAATGAGATATTCCGATACTTAAGAGTTTTCGATAGCATTATTTCTCAAAATAAAGTTTGACCTGAGGTCCCCGGCTCTGAAGAGAAATGGTGTACATTTGGAAAAGGCAGGTAGTGCTAATTGCAGGCTTAACAGAATAACCTTGGCAGTGGTCCTTTTTCACTAGGAACCTTTGAATTTCGTATGTTTTTCACAGTTGGTAAGTTACAATATACAATCTGCGAATTTATCGCACACGCCCAGGCCCAGGCCCCAGATGGACTTGCTACAATACAATATGTTGGAATTGTGACTTTTTTTTCTTTCCCTACTCATTAGGTTGCTCTTTATAGATTCGAATCGTCCCAAGCACCTGTTTTGAACTCGTTTCAAAAGTAGCAAAAATTATTCCTCCTCTTTTGAGGGCTAGCCTCTTTCGCTGCAATGTGTGAACTTCCTTTGCAAGCCAGTTTAGATGGCAATGTTTGGATATTTGAATACAGGGTATGGGACACACAAGATATCCTCATTCTGCAAAATATTCAGAATCCATTTATTTTTTGTACTTTTTTAATAATTTCTTTAAATAGTACGTTATGCTCTAAGTACTAGAATGGTTCACATCACAGGAAGAGAGACTGAGTTGCTGTATAGTTCCGACAGGATTTTCCCTGCAGCCGATGAGAAATTATTTCCACCTCTTTCTCTGGTACATCCTTTGCTCTCAAAGTTTTTTTGTTTGCAACAGAGGCTGACAGTGCTGTAAAAAAGGGTTGGAATCCACGGTAGGGAGTAACTTTTCAGAAGGCCTTGAGTGAGGTTTGGAGAAATATTTTTTCCTAAACATGCCACTTTCAATGTGCCAGCTTCTACTTTCATACAGTACATCTAATTTGAGGTCTGGTACCAAGAATGAATATTGACTAAAAAGACTAGGGGCCAGATGTAGGTAAATCTATTTTACCGACTCATAAATACCGAATTTTACAGATTCGGTATTTATGAATCGGTAAAATAGAAGCAGGGAGATGTAGGTACATCCAGATGTTTTTTTACAGAATCGGTAAAAATCGGTATTTACCGATTCGGTAAATACCGACCGGTAATGCCCATTCATTCCTATGGGCTTTGAAGCCCATAGGAATGCATGGTCATTACCGATTCGGTAATACCGAATGTCACAAGGGTGCAGGGGGTGTCACTTTGACACCCTCTGGCACCCCAAAAGAGGCTCGGGTGACATGTGGCATGCATACCTGCCCTAAGGGCAGGTCTGCCTGTCATATGGCATAGGTGTGCATGCACACCGGAATCGGTATTTTACCATCAAATTGAATTTGATGGTAAAATACCGATTCTGTAAGGCTTGTGGGACTCAGTAGAGTCCCACCTACATCTCAAAATTACCGATTCGGTAAAAATACCGATTCGGTAATTTACAGAATCGGTAAATTTACCGATCGGTAAATTTACCGATTCTGTAATAATTCGCCCCCTACATCTCAAATTCCTTTTACCGGTCGGTAACGGCCGAATTCGGCCGTTACCGACCGGTAAAAGCCTACCTACATCTGGCCCTCGGTTTGTTACTTATTGGCGAGTATCTGGTTTCAGATCTGTTCGTCTTCAGCTGCCTTACTTAACACCTAATAGGCAAGTTGTTAAGCAGTATCTGTTGGATGTCTTGCCCCTAGAAAGATCATCTTAAGAGTTCCACATGGACTCCCCACTTCCTGTCCTCAAAGTAGCAGCAGGCATATCAAATATTTTATGGTCTATCTTTTAGTTATGTATTTAAATATTTAGGACTTCTGCACAGCACCAACAAACGAAAAGCACAGGAATATGTAACCTTGTGCTGAATGGTAGAGCCCAAAAGTATGCGAGGTTAAGTATTTCTTTTTGGGTGTCACTAACACTCAGATGATAGACTGCCTAAAGCATCAAGCCTGCATCCGTTTTTTATGTTGAGCCTGGGCAGAGCATGCGCTGCTCTGCGAGGCATGCTGTATTTGAGTATGGAGTTGAAGCTCCGCCCACTCTCCGCCCATATATTTCATTGGCTTGTGTCATTGTCCTTTATAAATGCTGGCTTCTGATACGTTAATTGGCATGTTAGTCCCTCCTTAGTACCGCCTCATCTTTATTTGTAACCTCCCATGAGGACTGGTCCTTTTACTTCTGTTGTTACACAGTATGTCTTATTTAGTCCTTAAGCACTATTTTCTTTAATGAGTTTCTCCTACTGCAGGCACAACATGCTTTCCTGCAACATTCAGCATGCAATGCACGCTTTCACTTTCCAAGCAGCCCGGGACAATGGCGGCCGCTTCTTAGAAATAAAATAGGTCTCGCATTTACAAGAGTTTCAGCTGTTGGCATTGTAAATGATAATGCCTTTAATTTATGTCTTAATTATCAAAACAGATAAATAAAAGGTATTGTCATTCACAATGCCAATAACTTAAACTCTCGCAAATGCGAGACCTATGGCATTGCAGATGTTTGTTTTTAGGGCTTTTGTAATGATTGCATGTTTAAGTTAATCAGAAGCATCTCTATAAAAATGAAAAGGATAGCCATATCTGCAGAGAATACAGATTGCTTTAAATAGTCTGTAGGACAAGGTCTGTCCTCCAGGTGTGAGTCACTAGTTTTCTGGGAAAGAGTTGGCACATTATCAATTTCCTTTTGTGGGAGGCCTTATTAGTATGATGATGGTTTGCAATGGTGTGTGGTGTGGCATTGGAGGATAGAAATGTTGGCATCAAAGAGACTCAGAAGACCCCTGCTGTGCTGCTTAGTAGGGGCATGGCAATCTCCGCAAGATGGCAGCAGCACCTTGAGGGAGCTCCGACGCTGGCCCGGGGTAAATTACCCTGTTTCCCAGACATGACGCTCCCCTGAGGTTCTGCTTGACCCCCGCAGCCTGGGGGAAAAGAGGGCAGACCGCCCCTGGTCAGTTTAGCGCTTTGCCATCCCAGCTCCTTCTGGGTTGTGCTGTGTGCTGTGGCGGGGAGTGCTGAGAGATTAGGCCTGGTCCTTGCCACAGAACAGACTCCCGACCTTGTGACGACAATCCCTGTGGCAGCCTCTCACGGAGCTCCTGGAGCACCAGACGTCCTCGAGAGCATCAGTGCCAATGGGCCTGCTAAATTTCTTCCGTGCAGCTGCACATCCTTCTGTCGGGGCCCTACCCACGTGGAGGTGAGTGGCCTTGCATCGGGCCCTGGCACTGCAGCCCTGGTGACAGCTGAGAGGACCACGACTGCTTTACAGTCCTGGGAAACCTCCTCTGGATACCTGAGGCCAGCGAGATCTAGGTCCCAGATTCCACAGTGACCAGAACGGAGGCCCGGACAGGGCACCAGCCACCACCCAGTCTTAATAAAAGGCGTGCCTTAATGGTCTGGACAGGACAGTTGGCAAGATTTACCAGTAGCTGCTCCAGGGTCTGAGGCTGCTCGTGCCGGCCCTGCCGCTGGGGCGCTTGGAAGGCATCTTGGGAATTCTTGGCACAGACGCAGAAGGGGCGCCCGGGGTGCCCGAGCGGGGTGCGTGCATCTATGTCCCTGCAACTGCAATGGGACAGAACATCCTGTCAGGTGCGGGGCGCACAGCCATGGAGGAAATCTTGACACTGGAGGGCTCACCCCGAGACACTGCTGACCCCTACTCCACCACTACCGCTGCCAGCGCCAGGGCTGATAAACTGTATTTGATACTGGCGGAGATCCAGGAATCCCGTTCCACCTTGGAGCACAAAATTGGCATGCTTGCCCTTGTCTTGGGTGTCCTCAGGGAAGACCAATGAAATGTACGGGACAAGATCCGGCAACACACCTCCACCTGCAGAATGTTGCCCCCAAATTAGATGGCCTAACTCGCCCACATGATATAACAAGTACAGCTCCTGAAACATCAAGCCGAAGACGCAGAAGGCCGGGCCTGCCACAACAACATCCATCTGGTGGCACTACCCTAAGAAGCGGAGAGTCCGAATGCTATGGCCTACTTCAAATCTTAGCTTCAGAGGACTGGTGGACCCTACCAATGTACGCAGTGGAACGAATACATAGAGGGCCGGCCAGGTGGCCCCCTCCTGGGCCAGCCCCTCGACCGACACTGGCCAGGATTCTCAACTAGCAGAACCAAGACTATATCCACTGGCAGGTCAGAAATGCAAAACCTATCTCGGCGGACTCTTCCAGAGTGATGCTCTTCCTAGACTTTACCCTGGCCATCCTGAAAACCAGAGCATCCTACCGGGAGGCTAAGAAGGAGCTGTGCAATCTCAGCCTCCAGTATGCCCTCATTTCGCGGCTGCATGTAGTGATGGACAACTACACCCATTTCTTTGAAAGCCTGACGGAAGTGTGGACGTAGAACTCCATCATGGCTGACCTGACCCTCAGGCTCATTGGGCATGTCTGTAATCCCCTCGGTGAGTAGGGTGACCAACTGGCATAGGTGCAAATTTTGGACAGTAAGTGTACAAATTCAGGACAAAGGGTCAAAATTCAGGACAGTACTTCGGGACAAAAGGTACATTTTACGGGGGGCGTGGCTTGCGAGGCTGCGAAATGGCCGCTTTCTAAGCGAGCTCCGCCGACCAAGCACATTAACCTGATTTCATCCTGCTTAAACCTACACCCTGAGCGGCACAAGCACAGGAAAAGAAACCAGAGGCATGGGCGCACAATCCGAGCTAAAATTCAACACGCTCGCAGATGTTAGATGCGACTTCTGCTTGACTCTTTGAGAGTGGAACGGCATTAGCTTGGAACTGGGCGCTGGGCCGAAATCAAGCCGGGGGCTGCAAAGGTCGCATGCGGTGGCACACGGAGCGACCTGGCGCCCGCGAAGCGGGACATGGGCGGAGGCTGCTGCTGACCCCCACTCGAGAGGTTTGTGCCGAGAGCCCAGAAGGGGTGCTGAAGTTCGGGCCTGTGGCTGTCTCGCTGCCCACGATCACGGTCGAGGGTGGCGAACCAGACCGCCATTTTCCGGAGGACCCGAGCACCACGAGCCTGCTTTCAGTGGCCCTAAAGCAAATTAGACTATCTGGGACGCCGTACCTTCCCCCTGGGTGCCTCGGGCTTGCCGGAACAATGTTATAGATTATTTGTCTGCCCAGATGAACGACATATGACTTTGGCGCTCTAAAGGGGAGGATTGCGAGCAGTGCCAAGTCCCGTAACAAGTCACTGAACACTGCGAAAACATCTGCTGCAGCATGGTTCTACATTGACTACTGACGCACACTGCGGAATGCTCCCCCAAACCCGAGACCCACGTGATTAGCGCAATATTCACCGGCATTGCACGCACTAGCAAAACGCCATTTGCTAAGCTGCGAAATGGAGTGCCGCCATTTTGTCTCTTGAGACGCCGCCGGCGCATGGTCAAGACGCTGCCACCCTTCTCAGCAGGTTCAGCTTATACCCCAAGGTCGTATAAGTGCTGGGGTGAGCGTGGACAACACCAGGTACAACGCATAACGAGATGGGCGCATTCTATGGTGGTGTAGTTGTGACGGAGGGTGCCCTGGCATCGCGGTCATAACCTGGTGGGAGCTCGAGCGGTGGAGGCGGCTACTGTGCGCTACAAGCCCTATTTGAGTGTGGAGTCCATTGCCGCTGCGGCTTGCTGATTGGACATAACGCTGCCTGCGGAGATTTGTACCGGAGGAAGGGTGAACTGGGGACACACAACCTGATTTGACCACTACACGCGGTGTGTGCCCAGTTTATGAGTGCAGGAACACATTGTGAGGGCGACATGGGCAGGTCAGACGCCAGGCAATCCAAAATCCCATTCCCATCCACAAAGGGAGGGGAAACACCTGAACAGGACAAGGGCGCATCGGGAGATGGTGAGGCAGTTGATGACCAGGATGGGGACTTGAAATCCCTCATGTTGGAAATGAGATCGAGCTTGAAAAATATAGACGCCAAATTAGACACCCTGACGTCACAATTAGATTTGGTGAAATCTCAGGTCACAACACACGAAACGAGGCTGGACTGTCTGGAGAACAGGCACACGGAATTTCATGAATTCAGGCAGGAGACGAAGGAACAACTTTTGCAAATGGACAAACTCCTCATGGTCATAAAAGCAAAGATGGTGACCTTGAAGCGCGCTCTAGGAGAAGCAACCTTCACCTCATAGGAATTCCAGAAACTACAGCAATACCTAAGATGGAGACTTATGTAGCTGATCTGCTTCACGAATTATTCGACCCTAATCTGTCACATGTATTTGCGGTGGAAAGAGCACATAGAGCGCTGGGTCCCAGGCCACCGAAAATCCTGAACTATCAGGACAGAGACACCATCCTTCAGCTGTCCAGAGAACGTGGCCCTATCAACCACAAGGGGAACAATATATATTTTTACCCTGACTTCACCCCTGCGGTACAGGCCGCACGCAAGGAGTTCCTTCCGGCCAAACGCCTCCTAATGGAAGCACAAATCCCATACTCATTGCTCTATCCGGCTAAGCTTAAAGTATCTCATGATGGCATGGCTCATTTCTTCGCGGACGCAAAATCAGCACTCAAATTCGCTAAACATGTATGTAGGCCCACTGCAAAGCGAAAAGGTGCCGGAGAGGACCCTATGATACACCGTCTGAGTGATAATGACTGAATGCTGTCCTGGTACACGTGAGATTTAGCTATGTTGCTCTAACTGTTCAAAATGCCACTTTCCCACTAGCTATGTTGCTACGAATGTTATTTCAGGGGGCAGTAAATGTTGTGCTTGGATCTAAAGATGCGACAAGTTCCTCTCCTTTTGTTCCAATGGGAGAGTTTTTTCATGTGCGGTTTATGTATCTATGACATTATGATCATTTGGATGTGTGAATCTGGGGTGGATTTACAGCCACTGAGCTTGGCCACCCTATGTAAATTGGGGAGTACGCCTATGTAACCTAGCCCCCACGGGAAATTTCCCATTTTTTCTAAGTTCTCACGCTTTGCGTGTTCATGGGGGATTCAGACACGACCTGATTGGGGGGTTGATGTGGGTGGGGGGTGGGTGGAAGTAGTTGGGTGTTTGGTAAGATGTCAGTACGTTACCACTTTTGTTACAATGGTCATGCAGTACGTTGCCATGGGGGGACATACTGGGGATGGACACGATCAGTTTGTTAATTGTGCATGGGAGTGACTAAAATTCTAACATGGAACATCCGAGGTCTAAACAATGGCAGGAAAGCTAGGTTGATGCACGCATATCTGCAGAGGCATGAAATAGATGTTTGCTTCCTCCAGGAAACACACGTTAACTCTCTACCTTCAGTAAAACTCAAAAATGCTAGATGGGGACATACGTACTCTGCCATATATTCAAATTATGCACGGGGAGTGGCAATATTGATACATAGAGGGATGGACTGGAGAGAATGTACCACATACATTGATCCAGAAGGTAGATACGTTGTTGCAAATGGAGTACTAAGGGGTACATTGGTGACACTGGCAGCTGTATATGGTCCAAATGTGGATGACCCTGAATCTTTTAGGAATGTCTGGGCTCAGATTGTTGGGATGGACTGTGCTACCATAATCTGGGGGGGAGACTTTAATGTTGTCCTTGATGACTCCATGGACAGGCAGGGGGCGCCTAGACCTCTACACCTGCGCGCTAACCAAGCATTGCACGACATCATAGTGGAAGGGGCCCTAACAGACATTTGGAGAGTCAGACACCCCAGTGCTCGTGTGGGTACGTGCATCTCTAGTCACCATGCTGCATGGTCCGGATTGGATTTCTAGCTGGTCTCCCCGAATGTGGCCGCCTGGACTGCCCAGGTGGATGGCTTAGCCCGCTCACTGTCGGATCATGTCCCCTGTTTATTAGAACTGAACATCCTTGAGGCCCCACCCCGTGCATTTAGCTGGCGACTGCCACTACAGGCGCTTCTTGATGAAGCTTTCAAGGAAGAAATTAGACAAGACATCACAGATTACTTTGACACTAATGCAGGTTCGGTGTCCACTGACTCAATACTATGGGACGCCTTCAAGGTGGTCATAAGGGGTAAATGCATTGCGCGTCAGGCCGGAGTCCTTAAAGCAATTAGGGGTACCATCAACACAATTGAGGGCCAAATGAAAGATCTAGAGAAACAATTCTGCAAAAACCCTACGCCAGAAACAGCGGCAAGGCTGAAAGCGAAGTTGCTCGACTTTACAGAAGAGGCGCAACGAGAAATAAAATTCCTCGGTAAACATGCGGAAGCCAGGCGATATGGAGAGGGAGATAGACCGAGCCGTACACTGGCAAGAATGGTTGGTATGGCCGGGAAAACTGAACACATACACACGATCCATAGCACCACAGGGAACCTAATTGTGGGTCAAACTGACATTCTAAACGAATTCAAACATTTTTATGCTGACTTGTACACGGCCAAGCACACTACTGATCTGAGACACCCTGAGGAGTTTCTTGACTCCATCGTGCTGGTTTGGTTCAATGATATGCACCGTAAGTACATGGACCTTCCGGTGACAGTTGAAGACATTGCGAAAGTGATCAAGGGTTTGCCATTAAATAAAGCTCCAGGCCCAGATGGGCTAACCACAGCATTTTATAAAACATACGTAGAGGAGTTGGCTCCTAGATTACATGAGGTATTTGCAGAATCATTAGAATTAGAGCTCCACCCGGCATCAATGAGAGAAGCTCTGATTATTACATTGTTGAAGCCAGACAAAGACAGCCAATCTCTAGACGCTTACAGGCCCCTTTCCCTCATCAATGTTGACGTAAAACTTTTTGCAAAGATCATAGCGGACCGTTTGCAGCCTCTACTTCCCATGGTGGACCTCCCGGACCAATCTGGATTTATTCCTGGTCGTTCCACATCACACAACCTAAGAACCATATTCTCAGTACTGCATTATCTCCACCCCACTGTCCATGCGGCTGCGGTGTTTCTGGATGCCACAAAAGCATTCGACTCCCTTGAGTGGCCTTATTTATTTCGCATATTACAACGTATGGGTTTCAGCACACTATTCCTTAATCAAATACGCCTTTTATACACTAAACCGACGGCACGTGTGAGAGTTAATGGTATGATATCGGACACCTTCGAGATATCCCGTGGTACTCGACAGGGATGTCCCCTGTCCCCTCTGCTGTTCGCCATAGCTATGGAACCACTCGCAGCCCGCATAAGACAACACCACACTAACAAGGGAATCAGATTTAGCTCACGCAGTTTATTAATTTCTCTCTTCGCGGACGACGTCACCCTCTACGTTTCAAACCCAGCTGAAAACTTAAACCCTCTGCTACAGGAGTTTGTAAAATTTGGTGGCCTATCTGGAGTGTCCATTAACTGGACTAAATCAGTACTTTTTCCCCTAACAGACAACACACCGGAGGTGCACTCGGAGTTCCCACAGCGTTGGGAGGCAGAAGAAGTGAAATATTTAGGGGTATGGATCAGCCGCAATATCCAGAACGTTTGGTCCTTAAACTTTAGGTGGGCTACGGATTGGCTTGAGGGCAAGGTAGCAATTTGGTCTAAACTACTACTCTCTATCGCAGCTCTGGCGAAAATGATAATTTTGCCCAAATTTCTATATTTATTCTCCAACATCCCGATCCCTCTTACCAAGCATTTCTTTGCATGTCTGCGATCTCATCTTTTATCCTTGGTGTGGGCTGGCGCTTAGGCCAGAGTCTCCTGGGCCTTGTTAACACTACCGTTGAGGCGGGGAGGGCTGGAATGCCCCGGACATGCATTTATATGCCCTATGCGCGCAGGCCCAATTTTTGCACTTCTTCAGCATGTAGCTGTTGAGCTGGACTCGGTGGCCCCGCTGCCTTTAAGTGTGGCGCACTATCAAAAGACTCCGAGACCCAACACAGACATTGACTCGGCTGCCACACTGCGATGGGTGTGGCGGGAATTTCAGAGACGAGCACGAGTTCCATTACTGTATGCACCGGCCATCCCGCTGAAGCAGAACCCGATGGTACCCTGCTTGGCGGTGAGTGGGGGAGAGTTATCGCTAACAAACACACCGTTGCGTACATTTGCTGATATATACCCAGATGGGAAATTTAGAGATCCACAGCTTGAAGCGGAGGATTCGCCCATACCGTTCCAAGACCTGTTTACCTACCATAAGTTGAAGTCCTCCTGCCGTGCACTCTGGGAGGGGTTACCGGATGAACCCCCAATATTGCTAGCACTCCAGGACATCCTGACTCGGGCTTCCCCCCCAACAATTAGTGACTTGATTATACACCGCAATGCAAGACCAAGCTCCGATTGCACAGCCTACATCTATGCAACTCTGGAATGCAGAGCTGGACCCGCCCTTGACTGAGATACAATGGTCCTTTTGCTGCAAACAACTGCTAGAACTCTCACCAAATTATAAATTACGCCTGATACATTTCAAATTCCTGCATAGATTTTATCGTACCCCTGTCAGCCTAAAGCGTATGGGGTTAGGGGACGATGCTGACTGTTGGCGGTGTGGTGGGGAAGATGCAAAGTTCCTACATGTGGCTTGGGACTGCCCATTGCTAGCTAAGTACTGGACTGAAATTTTTGAGGCTATCAATCAGATAGTTGGAAGATCAGATGACCCAACACCACACATTGCTCTCCTGGGATTGATCACTAACACTATCCCAAAAATGCGCAAGCTACATGCATTACTCCTATTGTATGCCAGAAGACAGGTGGCACTTAGATGGGGTCGAAGGGTTCTACCGACATTCAAAGCCTGGCTATCTGACGTTACATATGGGCACACACAACTAGGCACATACTGGGAGTTGATGCCTACAGCATCTAGGCCCGCGACATATGGGAGCCCTTTCTCAACTGGACACGGGCAAGAGAGGCATCCCCACCCTCTACACAACAGACGACTGCGATAGTGGATCCAGTTAGTCAGAGCAATGGATTTGTTTCAGATTCGGACAGTCTAGGGGAATTGCCTCAGCAACATGCAGATGACAGCGGCCTGTAAATTATACACATGCTACAGATTTGTGACCTGACGGATTGTCCTGCCATATCTAGCTGATACACATGCACTGTTCATCACTATATGTAATTATTATGTTGTGCTACCCCGTCCTTCTCTTGTATCCTCACGGCTTAGTCGACATCAGCTGTATATAATGACGTAACTGTTCCACACCTTTAATCAAGATACTGTTGGAAGTGCTGACATTTACCTGTTTTTTCCTTTTTTTGTTATTCTGATCCTGGTAAATGATTCTTATTTTATGTATATCTCAGTACTGTACAGAATGCTTCTAGCCTACTCATGTACCATTATAAACGAAATACATGTAATGTGTTTATCTGAAAATGTAATAAACAAATTAAAAAAAAAAGGGTACATTTTACAGACACATCAGAGGAAGTTGCACACAAGTATAAAAGTGAGTAAATAGACAATCACTTAAGTACAAGTGAAAATAAGTTTATATTAGGTTAAGACAATCATGCACTTAATGGTTTTTCTGTATTGCCGCAGCTTTGAGCAACTGTGCCGGTCTTTTGTGGTATTTCATATAATAATCTATTTATATGGTTACTGCACTGGATTGTCCAGTCTGATTTTTCGTTTACAACTCATGGTCCTGAGCATGCATGTTTGGAGAGAGAAATGGTCAGGAAGATCTGCTCGGATAGACTTTGTTACTAGCATCTTATATCTGAGTGCCATTGTGAGATGTAATAGCAAAACACACAAGATGATGGACGGAATGTTTCACAATGGCAAAAAATTCACCTCCAGTCACAGATCTGGGTTTAATCCATCGTTATTTTGCTCACCAAGCCACCCCAGTTCAGACATGGCCATATGCAATGTGAGATGTAAAGCAGCACGCATATGTGAACTAAAGGGAGGATTGCTGTGATGAACCCACTATAGGGAACGCATTATGGGTGTTTCAACAAGTGGAACTTAAAATATGGAATCTGACTTTGCTTATGTGGGTGTCGCAGAGAGTTGCACTAGCAGACGGAAGTCACAAAGGTGCTTTTCCAGGCAGCTTTCTTAAAGAAGGAACTGTCGATACACTATTACATGGTTTATTTTTTACGCTTTGACTATTGCTACAAACACAATATACATCTCAAGCACAGCTCATGGCACTATGAGGCTCTCCCTAAAACCTTACACCTAAAATAAAACATGCAAACATTTACAATTACTAGTGTAACATTCAAGTAGCAGTTGACTGCTCTTCTCCGCTCGGGAGCCTTGGCTTTAAGCACCCTTGCCCCAGGCTCCTGTCAGTGGCGAATTGGTTAATTTAATGGCCATCTCTTCACCACACTCGGGCACCCTACCGGTAATTGGGTCCATATGAGTGGTAGTATATTTTCTTCCTGCAGGCTCACATCGCCGCCATAGTTGGCCGTTCAAAAATGCCTAACACGAGGGTCACAGCATCTTACATGACCTCCCTGTGATCTTTAACTCGGCATTACCGGGGACCTAACTGATTGTTCAGTATCCTCGAGCACATCTTCTAAACTGCAATAACGCATCTGAGCCTTGCCTGCCCAGTACACAGGATAATTTCCAAGCTGTACTTTGGCAACTATCCTGCCCATTTTGCATGCTTTGTATTGGCCTAGGTATCATCCCATTGCTTCACCCGCTTGGCGTTGCGTGACATACAGCGCCATCTGTCTATACCACAGGCCGCACTGAAATGATATCCCCTCCTTCACAGATACGACTGGCCATTGCACCACAAGACCTCAGGCTAGGAATCCCAAGTCTGAAACGCAAGTGAGTACTTGAATTATATCATATATCCCATAGGTGCTACCTAAATGTGCACCGCAACATCTCTGATACACAGTCTCTATTACCATTTCAGACTGTCATCACTATTTACCTGTAATCCTGTCTTGAGAAAGACCCGCCACGACCACCGACTGGGGCGCAAACAGGGTTGAAACGTCGACGCATGTCATAGGTCCAGAACCACCAGGATCCCAATAGGAACACTAGGGGCCAGATGTAGGTAGCCCTTTACCGGTCAGTAACGGCCGAAATTCGGTATTTTCGGCAGTTACCGACCGGTATTGAGCATTTGGGATGTAGGAGACCGAAAATCGTCCGAATCGGTAAATTTACCGAATCGATAAAGTTACCGAATTGGTAAACATTCCAAATCGGAAAAATTACCGAATCGGTAAATATACCAAATCGCAACGGTTTGCGAATCGGTAAATTTACCGATTTGGTAAATTTACCGAATCGGTAAAATACCGAATCGGTAAATAAGAAGTGGTAAAATTGAATATTGAGATGTAGGTAAGCTCTTAAATACCGAATTTGCGTGAAATTCGGTATTTAAGAGTCGGTATTTACCATGGATTGTTATCAGGTGGTAACCAGGTGCAGCCTATAAAAAAGGAGCCAAAATGCAATTCTTTTTGCACAATGGCGGCATTTTATGTCATTGCAAGACGGCTACGGCTACAGGAGGAAGGAGAGAGGGCGAGAGGGAATGGCAGAGAGAGGAGCAGGTATACAGACAGAGGGTCACCTTGTTCATGCTCACAGAGGCAGAGATACTCCAGAGGTACAGGTTGGCCCCAGACACCATCTTGGACCTCATCAGGGACCTCCAACCACTGTTGGAGCACACTACCCCAGGGGCGCACGCTATTCCACCCCACGTGCAGGTGCTGTGCAGCCTACACCTGCTTGCGTCTGGGAGCTATCAGAGCGTGGTTGCTGTGGTAGGTGGGGTGACCCAGAGCAGCCTGTCACGCTTTTTCCAAAAATTCCTTGACGCCATGTTACAGAGGATGGAGCATTATATAACTTTTCCTGCAACCCATGCTGAACTGATCCAAACAAAATCTGACTTTTACCAGATGGCGCGATTCCCCAATATCATTGGCTGCATTGATGGCACGCACATTCCCATTTGTTCCCCTGCTGCCACTGAATATATATATACAGGAATCGGAAGTCCACCCACACCATCAATGTGCAGGTGATCTGCAATGCCAAGTGCGCCATCACTGACATTGTGGCAAAATTTCCAGGGAGTACCCACGACTCCTTTATATTTCAGAACAGCGGCATCTATGCACGGCTGACAGCAGGGGAATTTGGTGAGGGATACCTCCTAGGTAAGACACAGTGTTCGACCCCTTTAACACTATTGAAGTAAGAAGTACATGTATGCATGTGAGTAATGTATTCCATTTCCTTTTAGGAGACAGTGCATATGCCCTCTGCTCCTTCATACTCACCCCCTACCTCAACCCCTCAACACCCAGCCAAAGGAGATATAACCGGGCACACAAGAGCACAAGAAATGTCGTTGAGCGTACCTTTGGTATCTGGAAAAGCAGGTTCAGGTGCTTGCACAAGAGTGGAGGTGCACGGCAGTATACCCCCATCACCTGCTGTAAGATCATTGCTGCCTGTGCCATGTTGCACAAGCTTGCCGTGAAGAAGGGGACTGAGGTGGAGTTGTAAGACTATGAGGATCATGACGACGAGATTGCTGTGCCTGAAACAGAACCTGCTGGAGTGTCAACACCAAGTGATGGCAGATACAGACGTGAGGAGACTACACGCAACTATTTCTGAGTAAGTAATGAGACACAGACAGGTTGTGTATGAGAACAACGTAATTTAATGTAGCCACAATGTTCAAGCACTGAAGTGCAACAAAATAAACATTATAAACGTGGGGACTGTATGTCCCGGGTTACTTCACCCATGACCGGTAATGTCACTTGCGACCACGCTTCCCTGAGCCACTAGGATGTTGGTCGCTGCTTTCAGCATGCCCTGCAGCCTAAGCTGGGCGCCTGCTACTCCTCCGTGGCTCCACTACAGCGCTTGCCATGCTGCTCCGGCTACTACTGTCATCAGCCTCTGCCACGTCCAGGACAGGATTCTGTGCAGTGTGTGAAATCAGCATAGCCTCTAGTGCACTTGTGATTCTGGCCATGCCCCTGGTGACCTCAGCCGTGTTCTGTGTCAAGGCCTCCTGCATATTTATGCCCCTACGGCATAGCAGGGATGTGGCAGTGGCCAGACGATTGATGGCCGTATTGTGGACACGGGCCTCCCTGCGCCTTGTGTGGGACAGACTATCTAGTTTGGAGCAGAGCTGTGTAATTGAGTTGCTCATCTGCTGCATCCCTTCTGCAATGTCCGCATTTGTTTTTGTAACCTCCTTATTTGACTCAACAATGTCTCTCATGCCCTTCCCCATGTCTCCTATTTGCTCATTCAGGACTCGGAATTGGCGATGGCAGGCTTGGATGGATTTGCCCTGCATCCTTTGTATGCGCACCATGCTCCCCTCCAGCCCACGGAACACAGTGCCATCTCCACGTCCACCTGCACTGCTGGGTCTGCGTTGTCTTCTGCGCGCTGTGACTGGCTCATTTGTGGACTGCAGTGCCGCAGAACTCACTTCTACAGTGACTTGAGCCTCACCCTCTGCTGCCTCCATTACTGGTAGTGGGGCCACGACACGCCTCCTGGCTGGTGGGGTTGCAGGAGTGGACAGGAACAGTGATGGGGAGGTTTCTAGTGAGAATACCAAGGGCGGGGATTGTGAAAGCTGTGGGGAGTGCGGCAACTCTGGGGTCTGTACAGTGTCATCTTCATGGGCGCTGACAGTCGTGTCACCCTCCTCCTGCGAGGCTTGTACTTGGCTTGGCCCTGCTTCCTCACTCTCCTCCTTCGCTGGTGCAGTCCCTTCTGTGTCTGTGGGTCGACTGCCTGATTTTGCCCCTAGGTATAAAAAAGCGTATATCAACTGAGTGCAACTGTGTCACAGTCACTACAATAAATGCTTTACAAATGTCACTTTCATTTATCTGCATTACTTTGAGTGACTTGCTGATGTCTGCGCAGTTACACATGCTCTTACTTTAGCTGACTACATTTCCCATAATGCATTGCTCCTGTATAGTGCTGGCAGTACTGGACTGGGGTTGGCTTGTCCACAAAGGGTAAAGGGAAGCAGGTTGGGATGGGGTGTCATGCTGCGCATGCGTCTTACCTTTTTTTGTTGCTCTGGCTGAGCTGTCCACATCTCCAAGTCCCAAGACGCTGTCTGCCTCAATGGTTGAGGCCACCAACTCCTCCAGGTCAGTCAGGGGGGGCGCTGGGTTCCTGCCTCCACCGGTGACACCAGCCTGCTTGTGTATTTCAGACATCTTCTTCTTGGTGAGGCTCCTGATGTCATAAAATCTTTTTTTGAGATCCTCAATATTTCTGGCTGTGACTCCCACTGCATTAACTTTTTCTGCAATTGCCAGCCAGATTTTTCGTTTGGCAGACTCAGGAACAGTGAGGGAGTGCCTGCCAAAAAGTTTGTTGTGCACTCGCACTACCTCCCCCACAAGTACCTGCAGCTCCATGCTGCTGAACTTTATTTTCCTCTTTCTTTCTGCCTTCTGACTTTCACTGCTGCTTGCCATGTTTTCTGTTGGTAAACCTTCAAATACAACTCTCCCTGCTGCTCTGTGTCTCTGCTCAGCTCTGACTGCCTCTCCAGAACCTTCTAATTAGTTGCAGCTGCCTGGGTAGCCACTTCCTGGTAGGGACGGGGAGGGTGGTAGCACCTGATTGGCTGTTTTCTTAAGTTTCACTTTTGCTTGCTTTCCGATTCGGAATTTACAGATTCGGTATTTACCGATTCGGTATTTACCAATTCGGTATTTCCCATTCATTCCTATGGGCCTTTTGGCCCATAGGAATGAATGGGAAATACCGATTCGGTAAATACCGATTCGGTAAATACCGATTCGGTAAATTCCGAATGTCCGATACCGAATTTTACCGATTCGGTAAATAATACCGATTTTTTCCGTACATCTCATTTACCGATTCTTGATTACCGAATCGGTAAAATTCGGTATTTAAGAATCGGTAAATGACATTTACCTACATCTGGCCCTAGGATTCCTTGGTTGAAAACAAGCATCTGGCCAATGAAACACTTGTATATATTTGTATATAGGAAATCGCCCTGCACTGTATATTTCTTCACTCACTCAGCACTTTTCACTCTAAGTCACCTTTTGTACTATTTCTGACAGTTCTATCATGCATTGTATGTTATCTTTGAATGAAGTAATTCAGATATAAATTGAATGAATTCTGTGAAAAATCACACAATACAAGCATTTGATTCCACGATTTTGTAATTTGAGCATTCATTTCTCCAATTAGGTGTGTATCAGAGATTATTCTGTTCTTGTTTGCATTGATCAGCAATAACAAAGTAATGTGTCTTACCCAACGGAACCATTTTTTACTTAACCAGGCAAATAGGGATGGACAAAAAAAGAAACAGCCACACACAGGATGGACACTCACAAGGGTACCAGCAAACAGGAAAATAAGACAATGGCACATACCTACAGACACAGACAGGTCCATCAAAGGACACACACAATGAATGCACACAGAGACAAGAACACACACAATAAGAGCGACACAGAAGGATGCACAGATGCACATAGAGGGACAGGCTGGTGCACAGAAAGAAAATACATAAAGATCAATACATATAGAAACGCACGCACGGACAACATGCACACAGGACAAAAACTGCACACAGGGACAAGAACACACTCAGTAGCAGTCGCACAGGAGGATGCACTCACTAACACCCTGGGACAGATGCACACAGAGTAAAGAAAATACAAAAGGACCAGTGCATAGAGGAATGCACACAGGGACACGCAAACACAAACAAATTCAAACAGAGACAATAACATGCACAATAACAGTCGCACGCAGAGTGAAGGACAGAGGGTCACGCTTGAAAATTGAAAAGCCTTCAATTTCAGGAAACACACACCCTTTCAGAGAAAAATGTTTGAGACTTGAAGAAGTAAACAAGTGGGAGGGGTAGGGGGAGTGCACGCGTCCTAAAAGTAAAACAAGACGCGTGGGCGCGAGACGCGCTCTGTGGTGGGGAAGGGTGAGCGCAGTGTACCCGGCAGAAGCGTTAGTGGCAGCACTTTACCAGCGGTCTTTAAGCCGGAAGCACTAGAGCCATGCGGACTCCGTGGACGGCGGCCTGCATGTTGCCGCTAGTGGGTGCTGTTGCCACGCACAAATACAGTAGAGCCAAGTCTAAGCCGCGAGGACAAGTGGCGTGTGACGTCAGTGGCTGAGGCTTGGCTGTGACTCACTGGCTCTGGGGAAGGCGGGGATCCCGGTCTCATAGAGTGCAGCTCCACGGTGGTAATGTCTCTGCTGCAAGTGATAGTCAGAGACCCCGGTAGGCAAGAAATCGCAGGCGTACGCTGCGTCTCTTCACAATTATAGTCCGACACTAAAAGGATTGGTGGGGTGCGGGGGCAGGGGGTGATAAAGCACCACACAGAAGCTTCACAGAGCGCACCATTCTGTGCAGGCAGCCAGAACACGTCCAATGTAGGTGTGTACACTATGAGCAGAGCACTCTTCTAGCTCCAAGTTAACCAGGCATGTCCAGTGTACAGTAAAAAAAAAAATAACATGCGAGTGGTGCGCACGACGCGCACAACGCGCACGCTAACAGAAAAGAAAGAAATAAAAAAATAACACGAGTGGTGCGCAAGCGTGAGACAGCAAAAGTGAAAGCAGCTGCAGCGCCACATCTGGCAAGTGGTGCGCGATGTGCGCGCACCATAACGAGAGAGGAAAGCCGGATGGAGCTTCTGCTCGTCATTGTGCGCGTAACCGCACGCTCTATGCCACCCAAAAAGCCGGCCCGGAGGATGCGGATTCTCTGCTGCGGTGATTGCAAAGACCCCCGCCAGATTAGGATGGCAGGGGGGTCATCTGCGGATGGGAAGACCGTCCGCCGCCTTTCCGCCGCGGTCGCCTTCCGACCGTGGCGGAAAAGCTCTAATATGGTGGCGGTGTCTATCAGACACCGCCAGTCATATTAGGATGCATGCAGAAACATGCTTTTCCACGGCGGGTTTTCCTCCGTGGAAAAGCATGTGGTCTTTTGTGTTTGGGGGCCCTTTGCGGGCCCCCAGGAGTGATGGGGGGTGGGGGGTGCACATGGGGGTACCTATGGTACCCCCCTGCCTTTGCATGCACAAAGCGGCAGGCACCGCGAGTGCCTGCCACTTTGTGCATGCAAAGGGAAAACATGCATATTTAACATTGCGGAGGGTGCTGCTCCAAGCAGCACCCGCCGCAATGTTAACTATACGGGATGTGACCGCCAGGGTGGCGGTCACATCCTAATTCCGAGGGAGGTCCCTCTACCTCGGGGGTCCTCCTAATAGGTCCCTAAATGTCTTGCAGAGCAGCGAATGCGCTGGTTCAGGTGAGACCTAAAAATGCTTCAGCTCTGAAATCATTAGGGTGTGTAAGAACTATCTTTTCATGAACTAGCAAATAGCAGCATGGGAGTTTTTGTACATTTGGGCGGGGTGGGGCTGCTCTTGTGGTCAGAGGAAGAGTGCAAGGCGGTCCCATCCAGAAGATGAGGCCTCTCGCAGTGGAACAGCTCTGCTCCCTGCAAGGCCCAAAATTACAGACAAAAGGCATCCGTAAAAGGGATCCTCACGGACAACGAACGTGAGGTCCAAATTATGGACGGTCCGTGAAATTTACGGACGGTTGGTCATCCTATCAGTGAGAGGCCACAAAAACCACGGGAGACACCGAACGGCGATGGCGTCAACATCAGATCAGCCCACCGAGTAATGTCAAATAGCTCTGAGGTCAGCTGAGCCTCTTCGGTTGCACCGGCTTCCTCGCATGTCATGCCGCTGACTGCGAATTAACTCCGTTGACTGTATCCAGGCGGCCGTCCCCAGATACAGTCACCAGAGTTCATTCGCAGGCAGCGGCCGGAACATCAAGCAAACAATTCCAACAATGCCTTCCCTGGTCCAGACAATGACTAATCCCTAAGTTAGCTATATGGCATATCCAAGGGTTGGCGATTCTCTCCTTTCCTCCTTTCTCTCCTCCCAACATCTACCCCTAGAGGCCCCCTCTTGCTGGCCACCCCTTACCACCGGCAATGGCCACCTGGATTTTCTTTGCCTGTTGTCATGTACTTTGTTTGGACTGTCGGCCTCTTGGAACCAGTCCCGTTAGGTTATGGGGTTATCTTGTTATCACTGCTTTTATGTTGGACACTAGAACCTTTACTCTCAAATTAGATGCATGGGGACCCACATGGTCTTCCTCCAGGAGATTCACTTGGATCAGACAGAGAAAGAATGACTGCACCACCGTGCAGCCAAGTCTTCTACACACATGTATTCCTCCTACTCAAGGGGTATGGCCATATAGACCTGTGCTGGTGTCCCCCTGCAGGTCTCGGACTTTGACATCGACAAAGACCGATGCTATGTGGTGCTCTCTGGCCACCTGGATGACCAACCTCTAGTCCTGGGATGCCTTTAGCTCCAAATTAGCCCCAGTATTTTACCTCCCTCTCCCTCCACTTGATGGCCTGGGTGGATTCTAAATGGCTTCTGGGGGGGCTTCAACTGTGATCGAACCCTGCTCTTTAAAGGTCACATCCTCCCCTCCCAGGGGCCTCTCATGCCCAAATGCTGTGGCCCTTCTCTGAATGGCCCACTGTTCCCTAACTGACCGATGGCAAACATACCACCCCAATGACAGAAAATACTCGTTCTTTTCCCCACCCCATCACCTACATGTCCGCTTTGATTACATAATCTGCTCTGTGGGACTTGCAACACAAACCGCAAACACAACCTAACTCAGCAAGACTTCCTCAGATCACAACTTCCTGTATATAGATGTGCATTGGGGGACAGTGCCCAGCCCTGTACTCACATGGAAATAATCTCAATGGCTGGAGGATCCGGCATTCAAGCCCACCATACACGACACAATAACTTCTTACTTCACACACAATGGCTATGCTTCCTCCCCTCCTTGTGGAATACGAGGCCTCAAGGCTGTGCTCCATGGGGCTTGCATTAGGCCCTTGGTCGGCACACGTCGAACACTTGAACGCCAACTGAATGAGATGGAGGGGAGCGTGGGCCCTTGCACGCATGAAGCGCTTGGAGGACCTTGCATGCAGAAGGCAATTGGATGATGCAGGAAGATCCACAGCGACTCTGTTGGAATTCCTCTGCTGCTTACACTGTGCAGCCTATATAGCTTCCGCACACCCAGAGGAGTACTGCCCCGGAGGCTCTCGGCTCGAATGGCTGTGTCCCCTTCCTTAGGGACTCCCATCCATAGGATCTGCAACCATGCAGGTACACTGCACCAAACCCAGGAGGGGATTAGTGTGGCCTTAGTGTGGCCTTATGCTTATACTACTCTTCGCTTTACAGCTCAGACACCACTGTAGCGCCGGCAGCATATTTCAGCTCCCCAGAGTATATTCTGCTGCCCCAGATACCTAGAGACCTGTAAATGGCTTTTGAGGACCCCATCACAGAAGAAGAAATTAGAGAGGCAATCAGAGTCGTGGCCAGGGGTGGGTCGCTGGGTCCCGAGGACCTACCCCTCAAATTTTATGCAGCAAAAGTGTCCTATCTGTCACTGCGCCTTCTGCAGATTTCCAAGTGGCAAGGGAAGTGGACTCCCTTCCCTAAGTGAGGCACAAGTTGTGAAGATACTAAAACCGTGCCGGGACCCCGCACTCTCCTATTAGTATAGACCGATCTCCCTCCTCTCGTCGGGCTACAACCATCTCAGTAAGATACTGGTGAATTGTATCATCCCCCTCCTCTTCGATCAGGTCTACGAAGAACAGATTGGCTTCAACGCCCAACGCAATTCCTCACTAAACTTCCAGCATCTTTATGCCATACTGGAAAGCATCCAATTAAAGTGGCCAGAGCGGTGTGTCTGTCTGTAGACCTGGAATAGGCTTTTGATATGCCGTAGTGGGAGTACATGTTTTGGACTCTTTGAAGGTTCAGGCCTCAGATGCTAGGCTGGATTCCCCAATTATATACTAACGCCACCACCAGGACCAGAACAGGTTGCCCCATCTCAGACTTGTACTCTATACATAGGGGCACCCGCCAGGGTTGCCCTTCGTCTCCCTTTTTGTTCGCACTGACACTGAAACCGCTGGCGGTGCAACTGCGAGACAGAGGTAATGACTGGAGCATCCCTTTAGACACCCACACCCATATTATCTCTCTCTACGCACATGGTATGATCCTTTATTTTCAGGATGCCTATGGCGATCTGACTGGTTTATCATCCATCCTATCCACTTTCAGGGAGATGTTTGGCCTCAAGATCAACTACGCCAAGTTCCTTGTACTCCCTCTGTTGGAGCATCTTCTTGAGCGGCCAGTCATGATTGGTGCGGGCGCCTTGCCTGAACCCCACAAACTTTCATATATTTGGGATCTAAATTTATCACGCAGTGGGTGACCTTCTCAAGGGAAATTCCAGCAGGGCACTGAGATCCCTGCGCTCCCAGATCTCCTTTTGTATCACCCTCCCTCTTTCAGTGGAGGTCTTAATAGCCCTTTCCAAAATGGTGATGCTCTCTAGACTGTTATATTATTTTGCCAACCTGCCGATGGTGATCTCTCAGCCTACCCTGAGACGTCTCGATTCTTTGCTCCTGGAACTGATTTGGGTCTCTGGGTGGAAAAGAGTGGTACTGTGTACACTGCAATTGTCCCCTATTGAAGAGGTATGGGAGCTCCAAACTTCACACACTACATGGCTGCCAAGGTCCTGTGGGTGGCCTGCTGACTGGCGAGCAACCACATAGATAAGATGGGGATCCCACAGGCAGGAGTCCGAAGAGGGCCTCCTATCACCACTTCTGCTCCTGGGAGGTGGGATGAAGGGACCCTTTTCTTTACTTCTTTGCAGAGCGCACAAGTGCTTGCAGAGAGGGTTCCTATGGGCCACCACCACGTGTCCATACACCCTATTACTCCCGCTCCAGGGACTGCCCATGAGGGAGGGCGGGTGGCTTACTGGATGGCGCCTAAGGACTTGGGAGGTGGCAGGCATTGCAACACTGGGCGACTTATTTGCAGAGGGGGAGTTGCTGACTTTCCAAGAGAATCTGGAATTATATGGCCTGCCAGTGAGAGAATTATTGACTTATGAGGCATTCGATACTACACTGCAACAACACTGGGGGATTTTCGGTCCAGAATCTCCTCACCATCCACTACTCCACACACTACACTTGATGGACCATGAGAGGCATTTGAAGACATGGATCTATAGAGCTTTCGCATGGCATCCACTGACAATGCTTACAGTTTGGGTGGGAAGCCTACCTGGGACAACCATTCCATGACTCAGACTGGCATTAAGTGCTAGAATACCCTGATCAGCTCCCACACAACCCTTTATTTAAATACATACAATTCTACCTTCTGCATAGGACCTAATTAACTCCCCAACTCCCCTCAACGGCTCCACTGCATCTATGCCACAGACCCAGAAGCGTGTCCCAGATGCAAAACGGAACCAGCAGATGTTGTTCACATGCTCTTTCTTGTACTGTGGGCCCTTGCAAGAATTTTGGGACACTGTCCTCGTAGACATGTTGAGAGCCACGGATAAGGAATGTCTGACCACTGTCCAATACTACTTGCTGGGACTATACCTCCCCCAACACAGGTAAAGCCACAACTCACTTGATTGACGAGTGCTCCTCTTGGCCAAGACAGCGATAGCAATGCGGTGGAAATCTGCCATCCACACTCTGCCGCCACACTCATGTGGCGAGGAGAACAAGTGGGCACAGGTGAACGGCACTGCACTCAGCAGAGAGGAGTAGCGCAGCCTTTGAAAATTCCCTATAGTGGAACACTGGGACCGGATACTTCACGACTTCAAGCCCTGAGCTGGAGATGAATCCCAGCTCCATTAGACACATCTGCGCTGACCTATACACAACTCCCTCCACCCACAACCTTTCCCCCCTGCTCTAATGGCATGCCTCTTGAGCAACCAAGGAGTCACAGACTTTCTGGAGTAAGAAAAATAGGCATGGATGGTTCAATAAAAAGGGAACCACAGTGTGTTTGGGCTGCACAAGAGGTATTTCATTTTGATTCTCATTGATAAGCTCACAGAAGATACTGAAGGTCTCCCTTGATCAAGTTGGTGAAGAGGAAATGGTTGCCAGTGTATGCTCTTTTCACTGCTGTGCAGCATCCATTATGGGATATCTTGCATTGTGTTATATCTTCTTCTCAACTGAACAGCTGCCACATTAGTTCCAGATGTGTTGCTTTTCTATTAATTTATTAATTATGGCCATTTCTTGAAGTCTTACGCACTAGTTAAGTTAAGCTGTTTTTGATGGGGATGCATCATCTACTGTTGCACATGCACTATGGTAGAGGGTTTTTCAGCAGCTTCCTGGCTCATTGACAGCTTCTGAGCTACTTTGGGCAATGTTATATGTGCTGTGAATTTGTGCCTTATTTACTACATTGATTTGTCTGATCTAGACTGTTTGGCATTGCTCATCCTAATCACCAGTAACTAATCATGAGTTATAGGCCTTCAATGTTTTTTTAACTCACTGCCATATGACTAAGTTGCTGCAGTAGCTAGAAGAGGAATGGCTTGGGTGTAAAACAACTATTTCATCTTGAGAGACATGGGTGTCCTCCTCCAGACATCAAGTAATAAAAAGGTTGTAATGTCACCTATTATCAACATATGAGACAGAGATGCTGAAAAACATACATGCTAATGAATGAGAATGGCAGGAATCGCTTGCTGTAGATATCTCTCTTTCTCGTGATCAAGTATAAACTATTTTTCAATGTATTATTCCCGGCGAGATTGTGATTTCCCTCTTGATCTACTCCCTCTTGCTGAGGTGCATCAGAGTATCATATCATGTTGAAGTTCTTTTTTTTACCAGCCATACTGTGTCATTTATTAACAGATTATGGCTTTTCTCTAGTGTGGCATCACTCCTAGGAGATTGGTCTTTAGAGCATCCACCAGAAGCATATTACTACCCACAGATCCCTCTACTTTTAAAACAGTACTAAAGTAGTGCCACAAAGTAGTGGGTCTAAGAAGATGCTATCAAAAAGCCTTGCAACACAAATCTTGAAAAATGATGTTCTCTGCAGACTTGGAAGTCAAAGTAGTAGTACCTGATGAAGGTGTAGATCGATTCCCATGCTACAGTTCGACAAGATGTTTAAATTAAGACCATCTCTAGGCAACATCGAGGAATCAGTTTTCACTCTGGCAGATGTGCCTCAATGCCATTAGGTACCTCCTTCTTGGCCAAAGCACAACACAGCTTCGTGCAAGAGGACTGTGCAGCAGGTAAGAGTCCTCTGCTGGACTGCAGGGACTTTCTTGCAGTCTGCAAAACTAACGAACAGCTGGTCATCCACACATTGTTCTCTGATCCTGTCAAAGAAGATGCTCAGGGTAAGCCGCAGGTCGAACTGATTTGGTCACTCCTCCTCCTTGGCAGGATGTGGAGCAGGGAAGAAAGCCAGTAGTACATCTGGCCTAGGTGGAAGGGTGAAGCCAACATTGCAGAAAGAAGTCCCCTGGCCGAAGCACCAACTTGTTTGGTAAGAAAGAGTTGAACAGAGGGTGAAAACCAAGAGTATGTCTGCCAGTCACCCATCTGAAATAATAGTGACGAGAAAGACTGTCTTTAGAGTGATGAGCCTCAAATGACAGTTATGCATAGATTTTTAAAAAGTGAAGCCCAAACTCCAGTTGTATTGGCACATAATGAAAGAAGAAGGAGAAAATATATATGCCAGCCATTTTGGAAACCACATCCCGACTGGTGACTTGAACAACAAAGGGTGATCATGCAATCTCAGAAAGGCCCATATGGCTGACAGAAAACCATCAGCATGCCTACAGTAAAGTTTTGCTCCGCCAATGAAAGTGCAAAATGTCAGACAAACGTGCCTTAAGCAGGTCTAATGCCTCATCAGCACAACGAAACACAGACTAGAGTAGTCCTATCCATATAAAAAGAAGAGCGCATGAAGCAAGAATAATGTCCACAACCTCTGTAGACTAACTAAAATAACCCAAATTACCTTGCTTAATCTCCATGCACAAAGATGGAGGCTAGGAAGGGTCGGATGAAGCACTTTGCCCCCTCTGTGATAGAAGGCTATTTATGAGCAGAAGAGGAGGGTCAACACTGAGTAGCAACATCTCTGAGAACCAGACCACCCATCCCTAGACGATTTCAATCAGGATCACCCACACTTGGTCCTATCTCACTGGCCTCATAAATTGAGGAATCAGGGGAATTGGTCAGACTATGTGACACTGAAATGCCACCTCACACGGAATGTGTCAGCCACCACTCCATGTACGGAAATGGAAGGAAACAGATCATACTCTGGACTAGGTCTGATACCAGCTCTGGGGAGACCGCCTTCATCAGCCAGACATCTAGGTAGGAGAAAGCATGTACCCGTGACCTGTGGATATAAGCTGCAACCATTGACGGGACCTTCTTAGAATTCAGTGTACTGATGTAAGGCATAAGGGGAGCACTGCAAACTGGCAGTGAGTGGACCCCATCAAAAAATCACAAAAATGTCTTGCAGACTCCAGGAACAGGATGTGAAAATACACATCCTACAAATTCAAGGAGAGCATCCACACCCTAGGCTCCAAAGCTAGAAGGATCTGAGCAAGAGAGATTTTTAAAATTCTCTTTGCAGAGGCAGGGACTGAGCACTCAAAGATCTGCAATAGGCCGAAATATCCCGACCTTCGTGAGGACCAAAAAAGTAGTACGATTAGAAATGTTGATCTTTCTTCATTCAGCGTGATGGTTCCATTGTTAAGTACATTAACAATTCCCTGGAAAGATTATAGGCATGGGGTGGAAACCATTGAACAGGAGCAATGTGAGGGGGTGTCCTGAAATTGAACATCGTAACTATTCTCCAAAATTTGGTGGACCTAAAGGTCCAACATCATGGTCTTCCAATTCTCTTGATGAGAGACACACCTCTAATACTGAATGCTTGTGCATGCACGGATGTATTGCAGCAGTTGTGTGGCATGAGCTGGGGAGAAGCAAGCTTAGACTTCAGCTGCTGGGGTCTATCCTTAGACACACCTGGTCTTTTAAAGCCATGAATAAATTACTGTGGTTGCTGGATTACCTGGTTGGACTGGCTGGCTGGCCTGCCTCTGGCGAAAGGCTGGCCTTTTGAATAGCCACAGAATCTCCAATATTGCTCCTGAAACTGTTGTGCTAGGGTTGCAAGACCCAGAGCATGTGCTGAGGCAGATTAAGCTCGGCTTAAAGCACTCTAGCACAGAATCCGTTTCACACAAAATGCTTTGCACAATTGAATGGTATGTCCATAACATTTGCCTGGAAGCCCGCCAGCTCATCAAATCTGGCTGCATCCTGTTAGTTTCTGATCAATTGTGCAAAAGAACCTAATATGTGCCCTGGAAGTAACGTGCTGACAGGCAGATGGCATTTGAAAAGCACAACGATAAATTCCTAAAAAATACCTTTAATCAATTAGCATTGAAGCATTTGGAATCCCAATCAAGAGGAGTATTTGAGAATTCAGTAGGATTCAGTTTTAATGATCAAGGTTTCAGGCAGCAAGGGGGCAGAAAACTTTTCAAGGTACACATCTGATCCACTCAAAGACTAACCGCATGAGATGAAAAGGGTTTGTTACAAGCTACAAGTATTGGGTCTATGAAAGCCTCATTGAAGAGGAACTTATCAATCAGAGTATTCCCAAAAAAAGGACACTTCAGGAACAAAATCAAATGTGAGCCGATTACTGCCAGAGACAGAGCAATTTGTTTTTAGGCAGAGGAAGCAGCTAGTGCTGACCTTGAGGACAAGCCTCACATTGTAGACAAATTACACAGAGTTGCAGAAGTCAGATTCATAATCCTTGCTGGTTGTTAATGTATCACAAAATAAATCGATGGCTATGGAGTTGCAGGTATTAAAGGGTTAAGATATGCACCCACAATGACATATGATTTTCAATATAGGTTGAGGCTCAGTTAAAGTAATTGTTTCAGGGAAAATAATTTGATACATTTGATAACACAAAAGGATTACAGACACATTCCACTTTCAAAGCGGGACCATGTGAGCACTGCAGAATTTACTGTCTTTGAGAAAGCAGTGCATAAAGATCTGGCACAAATTCAGACTACAGAATGGTGAATTTTTCAAAATTTAACCAGTGAAGAAAAGGAAGCTTTAAGCTCCTTGCCAGCAATAAGGACAATCTTCAAACAAGCTAAAATGACAGGGCCAGAGACTTTCCAGAGAGACTTACAGATAGGAGGTATTACATCTCCTCAACTACAGATAAAGCAACCAAAAAATGTTTTTTTCAGTTTCTGTAAAAGGCGATGGTCTCAACAGGGTAGATCAGTAAGTAAGAAGCAGATTTCTTTGAAGTGGATAATCCAGACTGCTTGAAAATACATTTCCTCCCACTGGATGACCTCTTGTCTTGGAGCAAAGATCAACTCTCAAACTGGCTTACAAGTTCAAAGCCTTTTTCCTGCAAAAAGTGGTGATAAGGTGGCCACATTTGTAAAGGGACACCACTGATAACTTAAGTATTGTAAAACATGGGGGTGTGGCCAAGAAGTCCCGTTCCAGGTAAGACATGGCTTGGCAGTTCGGGCTGGACTGTTCCCATGAGTCACAGGGTCAAGACTGATTTGCATATAGCTGTGTCTGAACTGGGGTGGTGAAGTGAGCTAAAGAACGATGATGGATTCAACCCAGATCTGTGACAGGGGTGAGTGTCTGAAACGTTTCAGCGCTCAGTACATCATCTTCTTGTGTTTGCTTTGTTCGCCCTAAGTTGGCAGGGTATGCCCAGACGTGGTCCCTTGCTAACTTTGCCACTGGATTCAAGCTAGCCTGGCTGATGAGGGCTGTTAGCCCGAAACCGGTCTGTGGGTGCTTGTTTCCGGTCCAGGGAAGATATGGCTTGGCAGTTTGGGCTGGACTGTTTCCATGATGGATTCAACCCAGATCTGTAACTGGGGGTGAGTGTCTTAAAAGTTTCAGCGCTCCGACCATCATCTCCCTGTGATTGCCAAGCAAGATGGCCGACAACACTTTAAGCAGAGGTTAGCCTCTGTTGCATCCTTTGGAATCCTGTTTTCCTACAGCTAGCTCAAACATCCTGGAACATCCTGGTGACAGCCATTCTAACACCAAATTATTGGGCAAACGGCGAGCAAACAAAATGGGAGCCAGAGAGAGCTGCTGCTCTCCTTCAGACAGGAGACGGCCCAGAGACAAGTTCCCTGCACAAGATGGAGCCGGGTCCAGGCGCTGAGGAAAGGCACATCCACAGCCATGAACGACTTCCTGAGGAAACAAGACTTGCTGCCGGCTGTTGGGCATCAGTAAGAGCGACTCTGGCCCGCATTATAGTGTGGCAGACGGTAGGACACGGAGAGTGAGGCCCACGGTTGAGAGTCAAGAGCTTCGCTAGCTCTGGTAAAGACTGCAGTGCATGAAGCCAGCCTAATTGGGCACGCTGAACAGAACCCAATGGGGAGCAGAGGAAAGACTTGCTCTCCTGAGAGAATTATCGAGGGCTCTGCCGGAGATGACTATGGGCCCTAGGTATCAGCTCAATACACTATTCCTTTATCTGCTTGCTGACCAATCCTAAGTGTGACCAGCGTATATATAAAAAAAGGGGAAGAGGGGGTTGCCCATAAACCCTACAAGACATGGGCAATCAAGCAAGAATACAAAAAACTAATGTAGTCGGAAGGGTCAACAAATATACCACTTGAAAAATCAACAGTGAAACCATCAATTGTCAATGGATCATGAATTTTGTTTTTAAAAAATCGATAAAAAAATCTCTCATACCTCCCACCCTATGTTCACATTTGCACTTTGTATTGTACATTCAGAGTTTTTTAAAATGTTAAGAACTCTAATTCAGACAACCATCTGACAATACAAAGAAATTATAATAATATACATACAGTTACATACATCCACGTAATACAATTTACATTAAAAACAAATATTTTTTGAGTGAACTGTATCTTCATATTCATTCTTTTTAGTTTAAAGCATATATAGTTCCTCCTTAGTTCATTATTATTTTGCAAAGAGGTAGTCACATCAAAAAGTCCAGATGTTATTCCACCCAGAGGTCGTCATTGAGTAGAACGAGTACAGTGCACCAGGCACCTATTCATTTCCCCTTGTGACTGTACTTGTAGTCTTGTGATATAGTTTATGGGGCTCCTCTTAACTGGAAAGTCTACATGTTTCCGCCTTTACATCTTTCAGGCCTCCTCAGGACCAGGAATAAAAAGCAATGAAAACCTGTCAATATCTCACACAGGGTAAACCATAAAATTCACACTTCTACAGAGCCAAACCTAATCCAACAATTCTCACAGGGGAAATACACCTATTATGGGGTATCACTGGGGGATGCAAACAGCGTCACATCTGTCGAACACCTGCCGATACAAGGGGAGAGGAAACGTGGGCTCAGAAAACAAAGTGAAATTGTGCGCTTTGGATATCAAAAAGGCATTCGATACGATAGGCTAGAAGATGTGAGCGGTATTCCTCAAAAATGGTGTTTGATCCTAAATTCCTGGGTTGGGTCTATTTGTTCTACTTGAACCCAACGGTCCGGGAGAGATTAGCAAGGCATGTATTGAAGAGGGTGGACATCAAGAAGAGAACCAGGCAGGGTTGCCTCTCTCGTCACTCTTGTATACCTTGCCAATGCAGCAGCTAGCTGTGCATTTGTGTACTTGTAAAACGATGCCCGTTTCCCTAAAGAGAAAAGCGTTCTCTTATGACGGGTGGAATGCTGACCATGCGTCCCCTCCCTCTTTACCCCATTACCAGAATGACTGGAGCATTACCGGAGACCATCCCTGGTCGGAAGTAGAAGGAAGGGAGGACGCCTGCTCCTTTAACGGGAATAGCCTGGAGAACGACGCTCCTCCCCTCGATGACGATACGTACTCTGGAGTGGCCAAAACCCAGGAAAGAGATTGCTTGGCGTGTGACATCACCC
Organism: Lissotriton helveticus; assembly: GCF_964261635.1. NCBI lineage: Eukaryota > Metazoa > Chordata > Amphibia > Caudata > Salamandridae > Lissotriton > Lissotriton helveticus. The sequence continues at coordinate 1,038,814,120 of NC_136061.1, forward strand.
AGGTGAATTCGATCGCAGGAGTTGGTAGCAGAGGAGAGAACGAAGAAGCGGTATCGTGGGCGGCGAGACGAGGAGACGACGAGAGAAAGCCAGGAGGCCAACGGATATACGCAGCGCCGCGCCACACTCCCGAGGGAGGAGTGTGGCTTCAGCAGGTACGGAGGAAGTTTGCGGGTTGGGTCGGGAGGCTAGGTTCTTCGACATAGTAATTACCGTGTGTGGATCCGAAGGACAAGCCCCAGTATCCCCTCCTATTCGACCGCAGTGTAAATATTTCCCATCCCTCACTGATACCCTGTCACAGAGGCACAGAGAAGTGTTACAACCCGTATAGCACAATATCACGGGTGTCCCCTCACTTCCCCGGTTTCCTTTTGGGTGTCAGACAACGAGCCCCGTTCCTGACAACCTGTTTCTTTTTCATTTTCTCCACGTGGTGGGACCGGACTGTAACCTGAGAACCAGGAGAAGTCACCGAGACCTAAAGACGACCGAAGACGGTTCCAGTCGTAACATATCAGAAGCAGAGACTGTGTCATTGCCACCATGGACCCATGGGGATTTTCAAGAGACAGACTCACCACCAGATATAAAAAGACATTAACCAAAATAAAACCCTATCTACCCAGATCTAGTCTCAGACCCCTTTCTGGTACTGCGCCACAGTACTGTATTGCAGCAGTGTGGTATCCAGGTGGGTGACACACAGCATATCATTTATTTATATGCCGATGATGCACTCATGCTTTTACAGCAACCGGAGAAGTCTATACCATAGCTGCTGGTCGAGTTGAAGAGGTTTGGTACTGTTTCTAGCCTCAATGTCAATCTGGAGAAGTCACTGGTGTTTCCACTGGCGGGATTAGCAGAAAAGGCCCTTGGAGCTGTGGCCAAGGGTGGGATTACGGTGAGAACTAGAAAAGTTGCAATGTAAGTTGCATGCACTGCAGATAAACAATATGATTACATTATGGGCAGGGTGTTGGTGGGTTTGTAGGTCGTTTTTGCCTTCTGGAACAGGTTGCCACTATTGGTTGCGGGCAGGATTGTGATAGTGAAAATGGTGTTTCTGCATCATTGCCTCACTCCTACAAGGTATACAGTGCCCAATTGCAAGGAGTATGCTTAAAAAAGCTCTACAAACAGTTATTTGCCCTGATATGGGCTGGGAAGCGAAGCAGCGTCTCATTGAGCATCCTAAAACTTGATACAGTTGAAGGGGGACTTTCTCCCCAATTTAGAGTTGTGTCTGGCGGCACAACTCCAGCATGCGGCCACATGATGCACTGAAGGAGATAACTGGAATAAGTGGCTGATCGTGGGGTGACAGATCTGCCGCCGTGCTTAATGGCGGCATCACGAGGAAAAGCAGTACCCACAAAGGGTACTGCCGGTGGCATGGGTATAAGAGATTACAATTAAGAATGTCATGAACACTGAGATTAGATCGGAAGTGACTATCTTGCGGCAGGATGTCCACAATATTGCGGATCGAGGGCCACAGACAGAATCACACATCTAGGAAGTGGAGGACACGATGCATAACTTCCAAAAAGACATCAAAGAACTACAAACTGACATGCAGGAAATGGCCTGGAGGGTAACCTCTGTTTCACTGGGATGCCGGAGGGGCAGAAGGGGCCCGACCCGATCACCTTCCTGGCAATGTGGCTGCGAGATGTCCTCCCAGGGGCACAGTTCTCCGAATCTTTATCATTGAACGGGCACACAGGATGCCTAACGTGAGGCCTCCCCCGGGAGCTCCACCGCGCCCGCTAATAGCAAAAAATTTTAACTACCAAGAACAGGATATGATCCTGAGAGAGACAAAGAAAGTAGATGAACTCAAACTGGTCAATGCCAAAGTCATGATTTTCCCTGACTACTCAAGAGACGTGCAGAAAATGCGAAGGACTTTTGACTCCATGAAAAGCAAACTCCGAGCCATGAAACTTCAATACATGCTTCTTTTTCCAGCTAAACTAAAGGTGATCTTCCAAGGAACCGCTCACTTTTTCCAAACACCCGAAGAAGCCTGGGCATGGACGAAGAACGGCCTAGGCTGCGACCAAACACAAGTGAGGCGGAGACATGGCCCAGAGAAACACTCTCCAGATGGGCACCTAGGCTACAGAGAAGAAAATTGAAGACGAGACTGACTGGGAAACTTAAGAAGCCGGTTGGAACCGCACCGCTGACTACCCCGTACAGGAGAAGAAGGGCGGCTTCGGAAGATGGGTCTAGACCGACCAGAGACACGGATGGAGATTCAAACCAGGGAGACAGTGCACAGACCGTTCATTCTGATAACGATTCCCAGGTCGACACAGATAGTGACCACCCGCTACTCAAGGCCATCACTAATGCAGAGTTGGGAGTTGAGATTCAGGGGAAGGACAATGATCTTCAATTGCAACACGACAAACATGGTGAAAAGAACTGAACCATGGGTGTGCGATTGAAGTAGACTGGCAATGGACTGCTGACAAAGAGGCCTGCCCCCAGACGTTCTGGGTTCAGAGAGATCAAACTAATTTTTCTTTGTTACCACATATCCTTTGTGGTTTTGGTTATTGTTTGGGGATAGGGGGGAGGGGAAGGGAGGGCGCGACAGACACCTCAGTGGACACTTATGCCTGTTGTCATGTTGACAGTTGAAGGGTCAAGCATAGGGCGCGTGAGGATGTGGGGTGGGGAAGGGAGGGGGTTTGGGGTTTTTCGATTTATAGGTTTCTCAATTTTAGTAACAGCAGTTTGCCCTAAACTACAGAGCCAGAAGCTAATGGATGGGGATTGGCAGGTTAGAGGCCACTTCTTGTGCAAACTACATGAGCCACAAACGTAATGCACGACACGCCATATACTGTGTTGACGTGGAATGTTAACGGACTGGGTAGTAAGATTAAGAGTGGCCTGGTGAACAGATATATCAAGTGGATTAAACCAGATGTCGCTCTCCTATAAGAAACCTATCTCCGAGGTACCAGATGCACATTTATTGGGAGAGGGGCATACGTTGAAATGAAATGAAATGAAAGACAACTTATATTGCGCAACTAAAACCCGGAGGCATCAAGGCGCCTAACAGACAAAAGTCTTCAAAAAAGGCAAAAACAAAACTACAAGTAGGCTTTAGCAAAGAGACGAGTCTTCAAGGCCTTTTTGAAGGCTTGCATAGTGGGCAGAGACTTCATTTCTCCCGGTAGAGAGTTCCACCATTTAGGCGCAAGACTCGAGAAAGCTCTGCCCCCCCACTTAGCTCTACGAATGCGGGGTACTCGTAGCAGGGACTTCTTAGCCGAACGTAAATTTCTGGAAGGGCTATAAGGCACCAAAAGGTCTCCTATTCCTCCCGGCCTATTTCTCGCCAGGGCACCGTATGTCAGGCAGAGAGTTTTGAAACGGATCCTATCCTCCATCGGAAGCCAATGAAGGAGTTTCCTAGCAGCGGAGGCTGAAGAACGTCTGGGCAGGTCTAAAACAAATCTCGCTGCGGCGTTCTGGACCATTTGTAAACGCTGCAGCAGGCCCTTATTGATCCCTGCATACAACGCATTACAATAGTCCAATCTCGACCCTATAAGGGCTACAACGACTTGCTTTCTCGCTTGCAAAGACAGGTAGTGTTTAATCTTCCTAAGGATGTGAATAACACCCCAGCAGGTAGCAATTGTTCTGTTCACCTGCTGCTGCATGCTAAGCGAGGGGTCGATCAGGACCAAGTTCTTGGCCAGGTCCGTAGGAACTGGGCAGACTCCCAACGAGGAGGGCCACCATTCCGCCGACCATATCTCCTTCTTTCCGCTACACTGGTGCACGCTGGGTTTTCCTCTGAAGCCCGTGGAGTAGCCGTTCTTATTAGAAAAACCCGACCTTTCCAAGTAGTTAAGACTTGGGTTGACCCTGGGGGCACATATAAAACAGTGGGACGGGTGTGGGGCCCGAGAGAGTTTACTCTAACTAGCGTGTATGCCCCGCCGCGACTGCAACCTCAGACGTTGCAGGCAGTGGCCAAGATACTGCTGGACTCAAACTCCTCGGCCCACAACATAGGGGGTTATTTTAATGATGTGATGAACCCGTACCTTGATAGATCTCATATTGTCGCTAGCGCTCAAACACCTACCCCACTGGCAGGCTTCGTACGCTCCTTAGGACTGACCGATCTTCGGCGCCAACACCATCCACTCGACCGTAGCTACTCATACTTCATAGGGGTACATAAGACTTTCTCCCGGATTGATGACCTTTTCGCCCCAGCAGGGGAGATTCCAGTCATTGAGGACTCAGAATATCTAGCGAGAGGTATCTCTGGTCTCTCACCACTAAATTTAAAGGTAGGGGTTGGGGAACGTAGACCCAGATCAGATTGGAGACTGAACCCCTGGGAGCTGCGTGACAAAACGGTAGTTGACACTGTAGACATCGAGACTAAATTATTTTTCCAAGAGAACGAAGGCTCTGTGCCCTCAGAGGTCATTCGCTGGGAGGCATATAGAGCAGTCCTCAGGGGGAGGCTACAAGATGTAATTGCCTGAAAGCATAGAGAGGAAACGTTGCAAATACGGGACCTCGAAGGTAAATTGCTAGAACTAGAACCAAATATATCCCTGGACAACGAGGCTGGGACACTTAGACAGTTCGAGATTAGGCGGAGAGAACTCCGGGCTTTAGTAGAGGGAGAGGCCCGCACCCAAATTCTGACCACTCACCACAGACTATACGAGTCAGGGGATAGGGCGGGGAAGTTACTAGCCTGGTTAAACCAGAAATAAAGGGAAGCAAATTGGGTAAACCAAATAGAAGAGTCGGGGACACGGCATATGACGGCACCAGCAATTGCGTCAGCATTTGAAAATTACTATACGCGGCCCAGGAGGATAGCATAGACGACTATCTCACAGCCATAGATATGCCCATCTTGCAAACTGAGGACACGGCGGCCTTAGACGAGGAGTTTACTCTAGAAAAAGTGCATGTGGCTATTGTCAAACAGAAGTCAGGGAAAACTCTGGGGCTGAACAGGCTTCCGGGGAATTCTTTCAACAAATTGTTAATATACTAGCCCCACGCCTATTAAACATGTTTTTGGCAGCAGGGGATGAAGAAACGCTTTCCCCGGACCTCCGTCAGGCCACAGTAGTGGTCATTCCAAAACCAGGCAAACCCCCAGAAACATGCAGCTCCTATTGACCATCTCGCTCCTTAATGTTGAGACCAAGATATTGGCCTCTATATTGGTCACACGGCTACGGACGGTCATCACGTCCCTGGTACACAAAGACCAGTCGGGCTTCATGCCGAGGAGCGCCACATGCCTTAACCTCCGCAGGCTTTCAAACTGGCTAGACACGACTAAAGGGCGTGAGGTCCCCCATATGCTGCTATCACTTTATGCCGAAAAGGCATTTGACACAGTACACTGGCCTTTCCTTAGACGAGTCCTTGTAAAATTAGGTTTTGGGCATAACTTCCAGACCTGGATTGATCTTCTATACTCAAATCTCAGGGCAAGAGTGCGAGTAAACGGAGTCAAATTAGCTGAGGTTACCATTCAGTGGGGACTAGACAGGGCTGCCCGTTGTTTCCCCTGCTCTTCGCGCTTGTTCGGGAACCTCTAGCATGCCTGATTAGAACACACCCAGATTTAACAGGGATCCAGGACCCCAAGAGACAGCTGCCAGATGAACGAATCTCGCTCTACGCAGACAATATCCTCTTATACATAACCAACCTGGACAAGACACTCCCTATCATTTTTCATGTAGTTGAAGACTATGGTACGCAGGCCGGTACAAGATTAATTGGGGGAAGTCGACCATATACCCAATAGGGGACCACATTGACATACGGTCTGTACCAGTGCGTCTCCCCATTGCTGAAGAGGGCTTTAAATATCTAGGAGATTTCCGAAAACGTGGCAACCTGTCTAACATGCAACATTCAGCGTGTCCTGGCGGACTTTCGAGGCAACATGACTAGATGGAGGAGTCTTTACCCTGACATTACTTGGGAGGGCTGCTATGTTCAAAATGATTACACTACCCAAACTACTCTACATTTTTTAAAACACGTAATGCAAAATACCGGAAGCCACCTTTAGGGCGATAACCACCGAATTGCGAACCTTGCTATGGGACGGAGGCCACCCTCGAGTGGCGTTGCAAACGTTGCAACGCAGCCAGTATAATGGGGGAATCACACTGCCAGATGTCCGAGCATATTATAGAGCAGCACATCTCGTAGTTATTAACGAATGGGGGCATGCCCCCCAAGATTACCCCACATATGAACTAGAGAGACTCAAATTTCCCAAACGCTCACACCTTCACTACATATATGGGCCGAACGACCATCGCAACGCATGCGTCACATCGCATGCGTTTTCCGTCACGTGCAGTCACAACGCACGCGACGGTATGACGCGTGTGTTCACTACGCACGCCATTACATAGGAGGCGCCATTACATTGTAGGCACTCACAACGGACACGGTCGGCGGGGAGACAACGCTTCTGGAACCACGAGAGACAGGTAAGGACGACGATGTACTCATAGTGTTTTAGGCTTTAGGGTAGTTGATGGGGAGTGTTCTGGAGGAGGAGGGTGTTAGGGCTTAGTGTTAATAATAGTATATGGTAGTGTTTTAGGGGTTACGGCTTTTAGGGCTTAGGGTTAAGGGTCGGATATGGTAGTGTTTTAGACTTTAGGGTTAGGGCTTTTAGGGCTTAGGGTTAAGGGGCGTATAAGGTAGTGTTTTAAGCTTTAGGGTTAGGGCTTAGGGTTAAGGGTCGTATATGAAAGAGTTATCGGCTTTAGGGGGTCGTTGTGTGTTTAGTACCTTGCTTACAGTGTAGTTTAGGCCTTAGGGCCAGGGGGAATGCGCATAGGGGTCAAAATCGCAATTTAGAACCATGTGGGGTGTTTCTATGCGCTGTGAATGTATTTAGCATGTTTTCAATTGAAATGCGACATAATTGGGTGCGTTGTGATTACTTACGATGTAAAGGAACATGCGATGTAAAAACGGCGATGTGAGGGCATACAATGTTAACGTTTGTGATGTACCTGCTGAGTTGTTTGATGTTTTATTCCAAAAAACAAATAAATAAAAAAAAATTTAAAAAAAGAATGTCATGCACAGACCCCCCCTTCCTCCAGACAGCTACCTTTGTGATTGCTGCAACCCTGTTTAAACACAAATGCATGTTTGTGATGGCATGGAGGGAGGGGGGATGCAATCACATTTCCAGATGCTCAAGAGAGCTTTTGGGTTGGCCCGGGCCAGTTTTTACAAATTACCCTGTTGACTAAGACGGCCGGTAAAATCTGGACATGCTCCCCTGGACACACCGGAAGTTACACACACGTGAGAGGTACTATTAGATATGGGCTCTTCCTGACGACTCATATTGCGTCTGCATAGGGCCTTAAACAAGGTAGACTCATGGTAGAGATGCTCGCAACATCAAACTGGGAAAGGGATCTCTCGGAGCCAATGGCAGATGGGGAAATAAAATAGAGCATGTACACTAGTCCAGGAGGTGATTGATAATGCTTGCTTTAAGCTTGCTCATTTCTAAGAGCTGCTCTACACCTATCTGTCACTTATAAGATTAAGCAGAATTCCCCGGTTAACTCGGATGAGTGCCCCAGATGTGACATAGGTGGTGTCGTCTTTTTGCATATAAATTGGAGCTATACAGATATAGCAACATACTGGAGATGTATTTTATTGTTCTGCTGCTAAGTGAGGTGACGAGTATCACATTAGAGGTCTCTCTTAGATACTGTCTCCTAACGATTATCCATATGCCCTAAAAATGGCAAGATGCAACATAAGTTTGCATTTCTGGGATTAGTCTCGGCAAAGAGAAGGATTGCTATCCAATGGTTGTTTACCACAGGCCCAACTCTTCAGGCATGGAATAAGGATATGGAGGAGTGGGGCTCATGCAGAGGAAAGATGCATGCGGGAGGTCAGAACAGTTAATAAGATCGAGGACAACAGTCCAGACTGGGCTGAGATGTTATAGGAACTGGCCACTCTCACTGGCACAGCAGCGTCTTATCTTATCTTAACCGAGATTTATAAAGCGCACTGACACCATAAGTTTCCTGGCGCGGAAAGAAAGAGTGCAGAGATTGCAGGGGGCGGACTAACCAGTTTGAGTGAAAAGCCGGGTTTTCAAAAGTTTCCTAAAATTCAGTAGGGAGCAGCTGGACTTGACTGACAATGGAAAAGAATTCCATAATTTAGGGGCCAGGTGGGCAAACCTGCGGCCGCCAAACTTTTTAAGTTTTACTGTAGGGGCGACCAGCAGATGAAGTTGAGCTGAACGGAGGTTGCGCACCGGGCGGTGCTGCGTGATCAATGTTTTGAAGAAATCAGGACTAGTGCAGTGGAGAGCCTTGAAAGTCAGGCAGCCGATCTTGAAGGCCGCCCTTAGCTCAACTGGCAGCCAATGCAGTTTGCGCAATAGTGGTTTCGCTGATTGCCACTTTGGAGTTTTATAAATAAGACTGTCAGCCTGGTTTTGTGCAATTTGGGGGCGGCGGAGCAGTGACTGTGGAAGTCCATGGTATAGGGAGTTCGAAAAGTCGAGGCGGGATAGTACCAAGGAGATCACAACCTGGACCAATGCCGCATGTGGTAGTAGATGGGCTATTTTGCGGATTTTACGCAGTTGGAACATACTGGAGGAGATCACAGCCCCTACTTGAGCCTTGAGAGAGAGCTCCGCATCAATGACCACCCCCAGGCTCTTCACCGAGCTTGCCGGGGCAGAGGGGGAGCCCAGCTCCTTGGGCCAGAACTGGGGACCCCAGTATGCTGGGCTATTTCCAGGAAGGATAAGCTCCGTTTTCCCTGGATTTAATTTTAATTGGTTGTGGTTGAGAGCATCCCCTGTCGTTTCTCCAGGCCCTACACAAAGGAGCATCACTGGAGCTAACCCCATTAGAGGTAGCCATAAATGTGTCTTATGGTTACACTAAACCACATTAGGGAGCAGAAAGAAGGGAGGAAAATGGCCTCACTTAGGACGTTTAAGGAAAGCCCTCACTCACCACCTGGTGATGAAATGCTTCATCATCGGGCTCCACCAAGGAGACCGAATGTCTCCTTGGTGTGCTACAACGCCAGATCTACTGCGGAGCAGGTTAGTGAGAGTAGGACGTGTTGGTGCAAACTAAATTAGTGAGTGGTGAAGGTATTAAAAATTGTCTGTAGTGTATCAAAAGGAAATTTTATTCTATGATCACTAAAGGCATTATATTAAAATCTATGTGTATGGAAGCAGTCCACATTTAGTTGAGTGGTAGATTCCTAGATATCAGTCGACATGTTTCTTGCCATGAAACGGTGTAATTTTACCAGGCAATTCTTCAGGACTAAAAAGGTGTGTTAAACCCTGGCGGTATGGGCACGCTAAGGCCAACCCTAACCTAGGGACGTGAAAGTGAAAATAGGAAAAATTGTGAAAAAGTGCAAGAAAAAATTTGGGAGAAAAGATTGTCTCCCTAATCACTCCTGGTTTAGGAGGCTTCAGCTTTACGGTTTCTGCACCTGTAAATGAAAGCGACATGGACAAACTTAGTTGGTGTTAAGGAAGAACACCATGGGTCACAGGAGGGGGGTGGAAACGTAAATGTGGTTTAGTGTAACCATAAGACACTCTTTGTTTGTTTATTGATCATAACCGGGGAATAAGAGTGTCAGTCTACTCTCCCTATCTCTCTCCTTGTTTATTGGTAGCCATAAATGTGGCAGCTGCCACGCCTGTGATCACCCCCTTTTCTGAATCATCACCACCCCCTTTTCTGAATCACGCCTGTGATCAGGTCATGGGTACCCCTGAATTCAAATGGGGTAATAGGAACATCAAGTTTAGTGAAATGACCAACTGTAGGACAAGCAATGTGGTGTATCTCCTCATGTGTCCCTGCTCTAAGGGCTACGTGGGAGAAACAGGTAGAGAATTCCGTGTTCGTTTTTCCGAACACAAATCTTGTATTAGAAACTCACGTCTGGGAGCACCATTAGTTGCACATTGGAAGGAGCTCAGACATTCGATTGAGGATCTTAGATGGCTGATTCTTGAACGTATTCACTGCCCTAAGGATGGTAATTCTGATGCCCTTAGAAGTAAAAGGGAAGTTTACTGGATGTTTCTTCTTGAGACGGCTGTCTCAGGATTGAACGAATATATCCCATGGGAAAACGCGAACATTGAATTTTGGGTCTTCTAAATCTGTAACTATGTCGGTTACTGCGGTCATTTCGACATTTGGGCTGTCCTTAAGCGGATTTGGCCGCACGGTGTATGTTACCGCGTTGTGTCTACTAGAACTGGAGATTATGTTATTATAATTTTTACATTTGTCGTTCCCCCTTTTTTAATTCTTTTATTGTTTATTTATTTATTTTTATTTTTCTCTTGTTTAATTTACTAATTATAGTTTAGTTATATTTATTTTTTCAGGTAATCTAATCTGCCCCTTTGATCTTTCTGTAGTGTTGCCTGATTAATGGCACCGTATCCTAATAGATTCGCGTACTTTCTGTCCTCTCCCAATATGGCGACGGAATTCCGCCTCCATCCGTCGGGGTCCGTAGCGGTGCAGTGATGTGCACACTGTGTTAATTGAACTTACACAGGTGCCGCGTATTCTAGGAGTTCTTGAGGGTATTTATACCCTCCGGGTTACATACGGGTTCAATCTTCCCGTTTGCGGCAGAAGGCAGACCCGTTTGACGTGGATCCTGACGCTCTCATTTTCTTCGCGAGAGGTAAACACTTTCCGAGGCCATTGATCCTTCACTCTTTATTTTCGGCCTTGGCCGGTTTCTCTAAAGCTGTGCTTCTGTTTCTCTGCTTATATTCGCAGAACTGTGTTGAGGCAATATGTTCCCTTCTTTTTGGTGACTGCACCGGCTGGAGTTTTCACCTCGATGCTTGAATCTGCCCTGTTTCTCTATACAAAAGAGGTAACCATACTTCCTGCCGTTTACTTTCTTTACTGTAAGATTTGGCGAGTGCGTGCTCCCTTGGACCGTCTGGCTGTAAACGGACATATAGAGTCGTTTCTATGGGTGCTCATTACTAGATCTGGTCCCTCTGTTCCCCTTCGTTAAATTGAGTTACAATAGTTTAACTGTCGGTACCTAGATCAGTAGGGCTTCTAACACTCTTTTCGCATCTACCTTTTTTATGGAGATACTGATATGAACTGATTCTTGCACTCTGTTTTTCTACATCTTGGTATGGGTTAATTATAGGTGAATGTCTATTCTCTGTTTGTTTTATACAGAGCACATCTATTTGAATTCTTAACTTCACGTTTCGTGTACATTGAAGGTTGCGAATTTATACATCTCTCGAACTCTTGCCCTCTGAACATACAGGTGAGCCTTTGGTGCTTTTTTTGGCTTGTCCTGTATATGTAGTTTCCGGACTTGCTAGTTCGATTCGTCATCTCCTGATGGTCTGAATTAAGATATGCAACAGAGATGTTCACGTTAAGAGACAAATGTATGATACCTATTAGTACTTACCAGTTCGACATTCATTATTTTTGGATGTTCTGAATTAAGATATGTTACAGAGACGCTTGCTTAAGGAGACACTGTATGATATATATTAGATGCCTCTTTCTCTCTTTATTTATACGTTTTACAGCACAGTTTCTCATGATATCTTCGCGGTTGAAACTAACCTAATTCACCTTGTGAGGCCGTCCATCAACCTCTTCTTTGGCTGAGGCTTCATGAAAAAGCCCCTTCCAAATAATTGGAATACAAACAACAGCTCTGTGGGCAATTGTACTATTTGAACCTCTTGGTCCTGCATATCATTGGGAACTGCCTTTTCATGTTGTTATATATAATTTCTACCCTGGTGGGTGGTTTCCCTTTCCCTTATCCTTTTTAGGCTCAGGGTCCCTCTTCCGTTTTTTACATTGTGGTTCATCCACAACTGTATGTGGGTCATCACTGCTTGAAAATGTTTAGCAGCATCGGGGGAGTCGAGAGGGAAGATGATCTGCAAATCATCTTCATAGTTGAACACTGTGATGTCCCACCTCTTGAGCGAATGGATCAGAGGCCGGAGGTATAAGTTGAATAGAAGGGGGGAAAGAGAGGAGCCCTGAAGGACTCCGCAGGTCATGGGTACCCTGGCTGCCGTGAAAGGGCCCAGACGAACGGCTTGTGCTCTGCCAGCGAGGAAAGACTCGATCCAATTGAAGGCAGGGCCCTGGATACCGGCCTGTCCGACACGGTGGAGAAGGATGTTATGGTCCACCGTGTCGAAAGCAGCCGACAAATCCAGTAGCACGAGGGCCTGAGGTGACCCTTTGTCAGCGTTCCCCCTCAAGGCGTCCAATACTGCCAAGATGACGGCCTCGGTGGAATGGGCCGGCCTGAAGCCGGTTTGGTTAGGTTCGAGGTAGCAAGAGCTCTCGATGAAATTTGAGAGGCATCGGGTAACATGAGCCTCGAGGAGCTTGGACAGGTAGGGCAGGAGGGAGATGGGACGATAATTGGAGGGATCGACAGGATCCATACCTGGTTTCTTCAGCAAGGGCACTAGAATGGCCTCTTTGAAGCAGCTGGGGACCTTGCCGGTATTGAGGGAAGCATTCAACAAGGGCAGTATGCAATCCGGTAAAGTGAGACAGACGTCCCGAAGGACAGAGGGAGGGCAACAATCGTTAGGGGACCCTGATTTAACACGGGCCACAAGTTCGGCCAGGGAGTTGGGGTTGAGGATAGGGAACTGAGTGAAAAACAGATGATTGATGGGGGAAGTGTCCGATAGCCCCGCGGAGGTAAGGGGAGGGATGGAATTCTTGATGTTGACTATTTTGTCAATGAAAAAAGAGTTCAGAGCGTCACAGGTCTCTTGGGTTGGAACCTGGGTGAGAAGGGTTCTGTCGTCCGTGGTGAGCTCGTTCATGATTTTGAAAATTTCTTTAGGTTTATTATAGGCGGAAAGAATTCTGTGAGAGATGTGTGTGGATTTGGCCAGGGAGATTGCGCCTTTATAGTCTTTGCGGGTTGCCACAAAGAGCAATCTATCGGAGTCGGAGTAATTGCATCTCCAGATCTGTTCTAACTGATGCACCTTCAATTTCTGTTCTTTGAGGGCGCTAGAGAACCATCTATGTGAGTTATTATGACTAGTGCGTGGAAATTTAGTGAGAGGGGCAAACTGATCACTGGCCATCTTAAGCCAGTTGCAGATGTCACCTTCCATTACCTCGACCCTGGCATCGATGTCGGTGGTAGGTCGAGTCTTGGCCAGGGCAGCGAGAAAGCCTTGGGAGTCGTAAGAACTCCATTTACGCGATGACCCACCTGCCAAGATGGGGGCCTTGACCCTGCCACTAACAGTAATGGTGGTATCAATTAGATGGTGATCTGACCAGATGCAAGGGGAGATGACTTGACAGGATAAGGCTAACTTATGAGTCCAGATATGGTCGAGGGTGTGACCCTTGATATGAGTGGGCGCGGAGATTTGTTGAACAAGATTAAGACTGGTTAGAGCTTCGAACAGTTCCGTGGCGTGAGGGCCAGCTTTCTCATCGTTGAACCAATAGTTGAAGTGGCCAAAAAGAACGATTCTGGCGTGATGTGTCATTAAGTGTGCCAACTGTTCACTCAGGGAAATAGGAAACAAAGGCATGGGATGGGGGGCCGATATAGGAGTATAATTGAAAGGGCACCAGCCTCTGTTTCTAGACTGATGACCAAATTGTCCACCTCAGGAAGGACAAGAGAAGCAGAGGAGATAAATTTAAATTATTTCAGTATGATGGCTGCCACCCTGCGCCCAGTGCGGCCTGAAGGGCGGTCAGCATGGAGGATGTAATAGTCTGGGGGAAGGGCCGCCAGAATGTCGGGATGGGAGTCAATGGTAAGCCATGTCTCTGTAATTAGTAATATATCAGGTTTTTCAGTGGTAAGGAGGATAAAGATGTCTAAATGGTGCTTTACCAAAGAGGGTGTGTTCAAGTACATTACACGAACAGATGTCTCACTCCTTCCAGGCCCCGCAGCGTACTTACGGCTCTCAGGAGAGCTAGATGCCCTGCGGGCAATGCCAGCGGAGTTAATCCGCTTTGCTGCACCAGGGGAGAGCGGCAGATGCATGGCTTGTAGCTGTCTGAGGGTGTTTGCTGAATAAGAGAGGAGTCGACCAGCATCACTGGCCCCTGGGCCCGGCCTGGCGCGGACGGGCGCAGATGGGCTTGCCTTTGGCGCGCCCGCTGCGCCCGTCCACTGCCCTCCCTGTGAGGGGGGACCATTTTATAGTTGCTGGGGCGGGAGGGGCCGAGCACTAGACCGCTCACCTGCTCCACACCCAAGATGGACAAAACGAAGTTATGTGCAAAACGAAATAAACAGTGCAGTTTTAAAATACACAGGCATACAATGCAGTGCGAGCACACGAGTCCCGGCTTCCGCCTCAGGACAATCACTAGCACACTATTAATCGGTGCTGACGTGGTAAAGGGTCTTTTTGTAGTTGCTGGGGCGAGAGGGGCCGAGCACTAGACCGCTCGCCTGCTCCACACCCAAGATGGCGGGCGCTAAGAGATCGAACCCCAGGCAGCGCCTAATCGGCTGCGGTGGGGCTGAGGAAGCAGAGACCGGGTAACTGGTCGGATAAAGGCAGGTCAGTGCAGCGCAAAAGTAACAGACAGTTTTTACTAATGCCACAAGTTTAAAAACGAAGTTATGTGCAAAACGAAATAAACAGTGCAGTTTTAAAATACACAGGCATACAATGCAGTGCGAGCACACGAGTCCCGGCTTCCGCCTCAGGACAATCACTAGCTCACTATCAGTCTGTGGAACACACAAACATGTAACCAGTTCTTCACAATCGCCACACTAAGCTCCTAGTCGAGGCCATGTATGCATCAATTTAAGCATGCAACTGGTGATAATTTGCAATTGCTAGTATCTCTTTACACAGAGACATTATTTAACCATCATAGCGCAACAGGCTTCAACACTATAAATGGTTATCCTAGGAAAAACATAAAAGGCCATTTTGCTCACATCCAACCTGGAAAGTGAAGCAATTTTCACATAACTGAGAAGCTACTCCGCCTTATAAGGCACATCTTTAGCCTCATTGTTTTTCTGCCTCACTGAGACAATAACAAGAGGCAGGCTTCCAAACGTCAGTATGGCAAGCACCCTTCCAACCCCAGGACCTAGAAACCAAACAAAAGATTTCCTTTTATGATCATTTGTCATTCTGCTTGGCATTAGGAGACTCTGAAGCCATAAAAAACTTTCTTCAAGAACTCTTTTGTATAACTACACTGTATTCATATTTGCTTACTAATTGAACCCAGGTGCAATTTGGAACTTTAATGCCCTGCAGGATTAACTTAATAAGCATTGCCCACCTGCTAGGAAGCTGAGGTATCTCATAAAGACTGACAGAGAGAAAGAGCACAACAGAAGCATCTGGAAGCCACTGCCCTGACAGACAGTATGACTAGGGGCTCCCTCTACCTGTCTATCTGGTCAACCTTGAAGCCTATACAGAAGGTATGGAAGACTCTGACTGGAAGAAAACTGACATTAATTAAATATTGCTTGTTGTTGGCTCCACTAGAATCCGCCAAGTTCAGCAGTTGATGAAGGAATATTTTAATAGCTAGGAATCTTCATTTAGTATCAACCCAGATGAAGCCGTGGCCTATGGTGCGGCAGGAGACGGATTAGTCTGGTGCTGAACATGTGGCCATGTGCCAGCCCAGACTGGCGATAAGGCTACAACTAGGCTGACTGGTTGCCGTTCTCCAAATAACAGCTCTCCCAACATGGATGATACTTACCCCCGGGCTGCCACGCATGACTTTAGCACTTGTGCCACTTTCACTTTTTAGACTTTATTTTAACGCTACAATTAGCATCCGCCCAGTATTAGTTCATTTCACAAGAGCATAATTACCCTTTAATCAACAGCCACTAATACCTGACTTGAACTATTTAAAGACACATGGAGCATTACAGCCATAACCCCTCCTGAACCCTGACTAATAATTCATCCTACAAAGCATATTACAGCTGATACAGTGATTTCTCTCAATTAACCTTGAGAAGCCCAAGGCCTGCATGCCAGCAAAGAGTGAAACACGTGTTGGCTAACCCGTGTTCAGTATCACGATGAAGCACAAAATACAAACAAGACATAATAAAGCAAATATAGTACGTGTTTATTGAACCTTTCTGATTTATATTGTCCTCTTTTTTTCAAATTGTTATGATTTAACAAATACACTGCATTATGCGTGTACATTTACTCCTTTGTGAAAAGTGGGCCATACCCATGCAATAGGAATGCACCTATACCTCAACCCGATCATCTAGTATTAATAAATTGACTACTTAAAGGTATATCAGGTCTTGTTGGGCCTGCTTCAGATTATTCATGTGATTCACATTCTCCACTACCTCCTTCTTTTGAACTTCGGACAGAGGACCGTACTAAAACAGCTGGAGCAGAGTGCCCTACCCTCCGCACAGTCGCCAGCACTCACCCCTTCTAGACTTGTACCAAGAGTACAATCTTCTTACTGTATAGCACCAGCAGGTTACTATCTGTACCAGTGTTTCTCTGAGAGCCGTACTTGATGATGCTAGCCCTCTTGCCATGTAATGTACCTTGCCTAAACTTTTTGTGGACAGTTGGCGCCGGATTTCCGCTTCCCATCTTTTCAGGTCTGGCAATTTATTTCCTATTCATGGATGTCAGGAACTTGTGTATTAGAGGCCGGATATGCTTATCATCTGATGTGGAAAATAACAATTTCTCAAATGGTGTTAAAGGTGGGCTGATCCCTGATCTGATCTTATTATGTGTGAGCCAATGTCTTATCTACATGTACCGTAATCTCTCCTTTTCTGGTACCCCATGGTCTATCTTTTTTTCCACAAATAATTCTATGTCCTCATGTTCAAAGAAGTCCCCTAATGTCACTCAACCAGACTCTTGCCATGCAGTAAACGTGGCTTCTTCCAGAGCTGTGTAAAATTGGGCTTACCAATGAAGGAAGTGATGGGGAATGGGGCAGTGGATAAATCATTGTCATTATAATGTCCTGTTTTTAAGCGTGGCTTATGGTGCAGGAATAGAGGCAGCAAGCTCTAATTGAGCTTCCTGCCTCTATTACTCATTGAGCAGCCAGAGGATTTTCCAGATGTGTAACGATGCTATTGTTTGAAATGCAACGTACCAATGTTTTTAGTCTTCTGCTCTATTCCACTCTACCGTGAAGGAGAGTCACCTATATTTTCTTGAATATTCCCTTTAGCGGTGCCTCAATAAGCAGTGTGCGTACTGGGTAAAGGAATCTAGGTAACACTGTCATTTTAGCTGCCACTACCTTGCCTATCCAGGACAATCCCCCCATATGCCAAGACTGGATATATTTCTGTATTATTTAAATGAATTTGCTGTCATTCACATGCATCATCTTCGCAAAGGAGCGTGAGATCTTGATTTCCAGGGATTCAATGTTCTCTTTAGCCCATTATAGGGGAAATCTAGGCTGTAGAAGCTCCTTTCGATCAGAAGGTGTGGATAAGTTGAGGTTCTGCGAGTTCTGGATATTGATTTTAAAGCCTCTTTGAGTTCACCCAAAAAGGCCAACACCAGTTTGTTGGATCCGTAAACACTACTATGATGTTATCTGCAAACATACAGATTTTATGTTTGAAGTTTCCAATTTACACGCCCTTGATTTCCTCATGGTTGCACACCTTAATGGATAGGGGCTCCATAAATAACACTAAGAGGACGTGCCTCTCCTAATATGGAATGTTTCTGAACAGTCACCGTTATCCCTGATTCTGGCGTAGGGGTCTTTGTAGCTGCTGAAAGCCAAAGCCAAATTCCCTTACTAGTTTCTGACTGGAAGGGTCAATAAACTCTATCAAATACTTTCCTCTCTCAATAAAGAGAAAAACAACCACTTTGTTCGATATTCTAAGCTTGTCTATTATAAGGAGAATAAGCTTGGAGTTACGGAGTAATTTCTATCAAGAATAAATCCCGCTTGGTCAAGGTCAATCAAGCTTTAGGTGTGTGTGCCTGATCTATTCACAGGATAGTTATGAATAGCTTGGAGTCTACGTTTAGTGGGGAAATTGGTCGCGCTTGGAAACCGTAATTTCACCCATTTACCCAAAGGCATTAAACAGCAATGCTAAGATCAGCACTGGGATTTGCAATATGCTTATATAACAGTGGAAAAACAACAAATGTGCCTGGACTCTTGTGAGGCTTTTGCATTGAGATACCAGCTACCACCTACACCAAAATGGGGGCTGCTCAAGAATGTCTGTTTCCATGTGTGCAATTTATTTTTTAGTTCTAAAAGCTACTCATGTCTCTTCTTGTTGGCGCTGACCATGAATGCAATAAGGGGGCCTCTTAATGACACCTTACATACGTCCCAAAGAGTATTTAAGCCATTGCCTTCCAGTTGTTTTTCCAGACAAACAAGATTTGCTTCCCAGGCATGATTCTATTTTCTTGACTATGGACAAGGCCGTCCCTCAAACTCCATCCGACTAGCGATTTCTGTAACCTAGGTATTTGTATGGTTATGTATATTTGGTGCACGGTCTGACAGCATTTGCACCACAATTTCAGATTCATTTATTTGCTCTGGCAGTTTTTGGGACTCAAGGAAATCATTTGGCGCAGCCTGTTGTAGGTCTTGTGTGCTGCTGAGAATAACGTTAATCTATGCTTTTAGGGGGTGAGCACAGACATATCTGTAGCATTTCCTATTGCTATATTGAGGTTTTACCAATTAGGATTTCCCTCTCAGGGAATTGCATAATGCTTGGCTGACTTAAAAAACTGGCCTTTAAAATGGGCTGTAAATTGAGAGCACGCTAAACACATAGTTCCCTAATGCCATCCTGAGCGGCAGGACTTGTCCGCTTATCTCTACGAAGAAACCCCTCATTGACCTCCTGAACTTATTCACCAAAAAGGTGACTACTTCTCTCTGCTTCCTGGGTTCAAATTAGTGACACTGGCTAGGGAACCACTTTGATCACACCTCCCTCTTATGGTGCTGGCTGTGCTCTAGTGTTTCCCACCCATGTCCATGACCCCTCTTTTCACTGCTCTCACTAGCAGACCGCAACAAGGAGGTGGTGCAAGCCATCGATGCGAGACACCACTGGCCAGCAGCCGAATGTTGGTTGAGACAGGTGCACCTCATTTACACAAAGGCTGCACCTTCCATCTTGGACCCTAGTTCCTTGCTGCTACCTGCTGCATGATGGCAGCTATGACACATCAAACTCCATCCGCGGCTGATTGCTAGCTGTTCATAGGCTGGGGTTCAGGACCGGTCACTGCGACCCATCTGGGCTTGTCAGGGCAGGTTAGGTAGGCTACTGGCACCCCGGGCCCCGGTGGAGGTGCAAACGCTATGTCCTACATGGCGCAATCATGACGTCTCCTCCTATGACAACCCTTTTGACATGTTCCAGGGGCTATTTGATCATGGTAAGCTAAGTCTATTTCTTGAGGATCTGCATATCCGTGATGCCTTTGTGTGCAATTTACTTTCATAAATAGAATAGGGGAATACATTTGTGACCCATTTTTTTCATAAAAGAACTTGAAAAGTGGGAAGATTGCCTATTGATGGATATAATATAACAAATGGAACACAAGCTTCCTGAGAATGGCTTTCAAAGTGTACCTGTTAAGGCTCACATACATAATTTATCTTGGGTATCTAAAACATTGACGAAGGTGGTGTACCATCAAACAGCCTTTTTAGGTCGAGCGACCTATCTCAATGTGCATGCGCATTGAGCGGGAGCGAGATATATAGGGGCTTATCGAGAGTTTACCTAACTGGCGATTTGATGCTGTGCCCGTGCGCTTTTAGGTCAATGCGCAAGCGCATTGACCTAAAATGCGCGTGCACATCATCAAATCGCCAGTCAATCACCAGCAGCACTCCTCCCACACCTTTGAAGTGAAGCTTAGCTTCACTTCAAAGGCCCCTGCTGCTTCACTCCCTCATGCCGCTCTCCCCGCTCCGCCCCTCCCCTGCCCGCCGTATCGCATTTCTCCTCCCCCTCCCCACAGCAATGCCCTCCGCCGGCCGTACTTTCACTTTGACGGCCGCAGGCCGTCTCTCGTGTTTCTCCTTGTTTCCCTTAGATGCTTACATTGCTGTACGTAAAGTAACTTCGTGGCATGTGTAAGTGTCTCTTTCTTTCCGTGTTTCATTTACACACAAACATCGATTACTTCTGTTCTTATATAGTGGAGAGTCACAATATCTGCATCACCAGATATTTAGGTCCGACGTTAAAAAATCGTCTGCCCTTACGTCATCAGCCGTGCTTTCATAGCAGTTTCCATTTCCCACCTTTTGGATATTTCTTTCCTCTGTAGCTTTTCCAACTGTCTCATTGAATCTTTAGCCTCAGCGAGCTGATCACTCCTTCTCCGTGAGGCTTGGTTGCCTGTGTCATCAGGCACCTTCTTTGTGCTGAATACATTTTCAGCGGAAGCCTCCCTTTCTCTCAGCTGATCCATGATTCTTGATGCCACAACACCTCAAGCGTTCTCCGTGTCCCGATCTGCAGGACATTTCTGCTCTCCTCTCTCCCCACTGCCTCCACTAATGCGGCACAGTTTACCGTAATTCTGAGCGCTCTCCGACATCCAGATGATGGCTGTTCAGCTGATCTTTGTGATTTTTTTTTGCTAGGGGGGGCTCTGTGACGTGTAACACTGTACACTTCTCAAATGCCAGTGACCGTGGTGCCCCTAATCGAGAGAGCATGCCAGATTCCAGTGCCAGCAATTTGAACAACTATACTACAATGCCTGTCCCATTCATCTGAAATAGGCTCCAGCATTGCATTATTTTTATTATTACTGAGGCTTTTTAAAGCGTGTTCCAGCTCTCCTTCAGCGCCTCCTCTCCGCCTCCTTCCCTGCTGCTATTTTACACCAGGTTTTCACTCTGCCTTCAATTATAGCTTTGTTTCCTTCTCTTCAGACAGCTTCTCACAGCTTTGATGTTCTCAGTGGGCTGTGTATCGACAATTGGCTAACTCCAGCTTGTCTTGTTTGTAAAGCAATCCTGTGTAGCCATTTGTTTGCAGGATACGTGTAATTGGCTGTAATAAGCAAACCTTAGTGAGCGTATCAGAAGGAATTATTTTGAGGGAGAAATTCCTTATTTATAAATAGGGCAGATTAGAACTGCAGGTTTGTATCTCACAACATCTTTGGAAAAAAAATATCTTCTAATGTATGGGACTTTTTAAGTCTCTGCTTTGGGGAGGGCCAGAGCTTCAACAACGTAGGTGCAGAATACAGAACCAGTTGTACAGCACCTCCTAGTGCCCACATTTCTCACAGCCTTAGTTTATTCATTTTGGAAGTGAAAATCACCCCAATATCCCTCCCGCTCTCACTATATCTCTCTCTCCCCCTCTCTTTCTCACTCTTTCCCTTTCTTTCCTCTCCTCTCTCTTTCTCCCTCTCTATCTCTTTCTCTCCTCCCTCTCTATCTCTCTCCTTTCTCTTTCTGTATCTCCTGCGCTATCTTGCTCTCTCTCTCACTCGTTCACTCTCTCCTCTAGTTCTATTTTTCTCTGTCTCTTTTCGAAACCTCTCTCTTTCTCTCTCTAGCTCTCTTTCTCTCACTCCCTCTTCCTCTCTTTATCACTCTTCCCTCTCACACTCCACTCTGTGCCACGTAATAACGCGCCACATAGTTACACTCTACTCAATAGTACATAAATACACCACACATAATACCACCTCTACTACCCCTCTACTACCACTCTAACTCCACTCTACCTCTATTCTACCCCTCTACCTCTACTTTACCTCTCTACCCCTCTTCTACCCCTCTACTACCCCTATACACCTCTTGTACCTCTCTACTACCCCTCTATTACCCCACTACCTCCCCTCTACCTCTCTTCGACCCCTCTACCTCTACTCTACCTCTCTTCTACCCCTCTACTCTACCTCTCTACCCCTCTACTACCCCTCTTCTACACCTCTACCACCCATCTACTACCCCTCTACCTCTCTTCTACCCCTCTACCTCTACTCTACCTCTCTACCCCCTCTACCATACTACCCCTCTACTACACTTCTATTACCCCTCTACTACCGCTCTACCCCTCTACTACCCCTCTACCTCGCCTCTACCTATCTTCTACCCCTCCATCCATCCATCCCCCCACTCCATCCATCCTTCCCCCCACTCCATCCATCCTTCCCCCCACTCCATCCATCCTTCCCCCCACTCCATCCATCCTTCCCCCCAATCTTTCCATCCATCCCTCCACTCCATCCATCCATCCCCCACTCCATCCATCCATCCCCTCACTCCACCCATCCATCCATCCTCCCACTCCATCCATCCATCCTACTCCATCCATCCATCCATCCCCCCACTCCATCCATCATCCCACTCCATCCATCCACCCCCCTCCATCCATCCATCCATCCCCCACTCCATCCATCCATCCCCCTACTCCATCCATCCATCCATCCATCCATCCCACTCCATCCATCCATCCATCCATCCCACTCCATACATCCATCCATCCATCCCCCCACTCCATCCATCATCCCACTCCATCCATCATCCCACTCCATCCATCCATCCATCCCCCCACTCCATCCATCCATCCCCAATACATCTAAGTCACGTAAATACAACACACATTGCATTACAAATGCTATAGGTGTCACATTTGCGAAAGTTAAAACTATTGACATTGTAACTGACAAAGCTATTAATTTTGCTATTTTCAAAACCAACACATAAATAAAAAGTGTCATTTACAATACCAATCGCTCAAACTTTCCTAATGCAAGACCTATTGCATTTCCAATGCTTGTTACTATTTTGCCTTTGACTTCAACAACCGAGAAGAGACACCTACATGTGGGGTTTTGTTTGAACAGTGAAGGAGGTTCTGAAGAATGCACCCAGGGACTAGGCAGTCTTAGTGACAACGAGGCACAGTCAAAGGTGACAAACAGAAAGGGTAATTACAGAGCATGGAAATACACTTTCAACCACATGATTACTATTTCATAAATCATTGGAATTTGACACATGCATTAGCATTCTTGTGGAGATACTTCAGGGTGGACCTTTTGTTATCCACCTTATAGGATATGGAGGGTTGGGACAAAAAACAACTTAGAAAGCGTATGAGCTTGATCGAAAGTGATTCAGTAGCTCGGGTGAGACTATGGACTTGAAAATATAGGGCTTAACAAAAGAGATCAAAGTAAGGGTGCAAGGAGATCATCAAGGAAGGGATAAGAAAATAATTCTTAAACTATGGAACAAGACAAAGGGAATCTGGACTAACTGAACCAAGACGTGATGTGCAAAAGGGACACAGGACCTTGGGAAAAATAAATGTAGAGACGAGAATGTGGATGCTAGGTGAAAGTGGCCAGAGAAGATTGAGGCCGGACATCTTGTAGTGTAGTTCCTATATTCCCAATAGGCTCTGCGCATTGGAATAATTTAAACAGCAGTGTAGACGTAGGACTGAGGTCGACTAGGTCTCTACTGACTATATTAGACTTAATTAGTTTAGCCAGCTAGCTCAGAGGTCACTAGAAACTTTCTCTAATAAACAAGGAGGAGTTTAACTTCCCTGGATAGACAAGAAGGGATTAGCTTCTGACAACCATAAACATGACAACTTTGCTCCCTCAGAATAAGAGTGTATCTCTAGAGTTGTGTGAAAACAATAGACAGCTATTTCGCTCAGTCAGTTGTGCATACTTAGTTTCACCAGAGTGCAGAGAAATAGAGAGACGGGCGTTTTCAATAAAAGGTGTTATTTATTGATCAGTCTTCTTTCTCATGCAAGAGAAATGAATTGCCACAATTGCAATACTTATAGTAAAGTAAAGTACGTACAGTAAAAGGAGTATTATGAAATAATACTGTAAAAGTATTGATATGGTTTCTTAGCCATATGATACTTTAAAATGGATAAAATATATACATACATAAATACATTGACTAACGTACTAAACTGGTGCTTCTAATCTACGCCTACCCCGGTGTACCTGACCTAAGCCTAATACGTGGGAAGGAGTAAGTAAGTTGCAGTTTAAGTTAAGTTGGTTTTGCCAAGGATCTGAATCAAGAATTCTCTCAAGGGTTTAGTCAGCTCCATACCTGGGTAATAGAAAGCAGGAGGTCTGGTAGCTCTCTCTCAGGACTCGATATCCCAGCAACCCGCAAGGGCGGCTGAAAACACCAGAGCTGTATTTTCTCGGCTGGAGAAAAAAACAGCGTCTCTCTCAGTGCGTCAAAAGGGAGGGGCGGCGTCCGTGGGCTCTCGCATCAGCTGGGCTCTCCGGGCAAGTAGATAGCCCCTCTGCTCCAAACCACCGTGTGTTTGCTTAAGGCAACATTGGTATATTTATACCTGAAAGGTGCCGGGTTTGACGTAAGGTTGGACATAAGACGTCAATAAAGATGTCACTAAGAACTGGCCGTTCTTTCAGTGTTCGCAGGAGTTCTAGGACAAATCAAAACAGAAGCATGGGGATTTCCCAGGTTGCTGGAGGTTTGTTTTGTTTAAAGAACTTGTTGTACTCTCTAGGAGTCTGGGGAAGTAGCCTTGCTTAATTTGGACTGCATGGGCTACGACTAAATATGGATATGATTCTTATGCCTTTATAAGGATATTATTTATTATAACCACATTCGGGCATAAATCAGGAATTTTGAATTAGGGTCCTAGATAGAAATACAACACCCACTCCACGATCTAATGTCCCTCATTACTAAAACTAAGCAATAGTAAACATATAATGGCGCATGTGTTTTCCAATCCACCCCAAAATACATAATTCGCATTTGAAATGGTATATGGTAAATACACGAAAATTAGTATTGGTACTGTACGCTTTTCAAGCAGTGGTATCATTCAGTTAAAAAATGCATATATATATATATTAGCTGAATGAATTGCGAAAATTACACATGAAATGGCTCTTAATACAGAAGAGAAGGTCGAGACCATTTCATCACATAATAATACAAATGCTGTATATGTGCTAGAGGCTGAGGTAAAATATTGTCTCTAGAGTTCCTAAAATAGAAGCTCTGTTCTCTAAGAATAGTTCTACTTTAAGCAGAGTACTCTGTGCCAGAAAAATGTAAATATTTTGGAAGTGGAAAAAAATAATTTCGTTTTCGGGGAAAAAAATAGTTCCAAATGTTTTCAGTAGCTTTTGTTTATCGAATCTGAAGGCCGAATTCAGAGTTCAGGGAACGCTGTGTGCTTGTTGCTTAAAAAGTGATTCTTTCTGTTCAGGGGAGAACATCATTTCAGACAGACTCGCAAAAAATTGGTCTACGACATCAGGTGAAAGTTCGACCAAGTTTGAAAATGCCGAAACAGTGCATGTGTGAGAAGGATTGCTATCATCGATGTCAGGATCAGCAATGCTCACAGAAGGTTGTACCTGTGGGATGCTGCTCTCATCTCGTACTCCACTGCCACATACTCGTAGCGGTGAAGTCTCAACGAATGCCGTCATCAGAATGGGTAGCCGCTGGGGACAACACGATGCATGAGCCGTTACAGGACCTAGCAAGGTATCTGTATCCATTGGTACTGCTGATGGTAGTGTAAGACAGATGTCCAACACGCATTCTTCTCCGCATAGCATACATCGAAGCACAGGTAAGATGCAATTTTGCCAGATAGGTCTGAATGAAAGAAACCAGGTCATATTCAGATCTCTTAGCCGGGCTAATCCGAGGACTTTAGTTATGCGGTCCCGATAGCGTATAGCTAGGATCGTTTCTTCCATCGTTGCTGGAGTCTTGTCTGCTACTTGGCTTGCCATATCGGAGCAGAAGGATCAAAAATAAAGTTCCTGCCATGAGTCCCAAAAGTAGAGGTAGGGCGCCAAATACAGAATGGACAAAATTGGGAAAAATGCCCAGAACTGTTTCGAAGGGTATTAACAGTCCCGAAAAAATTGTCTTAAATACATGTGCGATGCCAATGGTATCTGACATATTTAAAATTTGGCTTAGCATTTCTACGAAATGCACGGGGCAATTTGTTGATAAAAGGGTATGTATCTCTGCCGTTGTCCTTGCAACTTGCAGATCATACTTTTCTTTAGACGAGGTCAAAGGCACAGTTGTTTGTAAAAGAATGGATTTCGTTCTGCTTAAAGTACCAATTCGAATAGAAGAGATATTCAAATAAGGCCATATTCCCGCCTCCACGTCTGGAGTGCTCTTTGGATACAATACTTGCATACAGCAAGTGACCATGGAACTAACGCTGACGAGATAGGCTTTTCCTGGCACATGTCACAACAGCTGTGGTCATTTATTAGAATATAGCTCCCGTTAGAAAGCTCTCTAAAGAATGGCTCTATCTGTGTTGCAGGAGTGCCGTGCAGGTGACATGAAAGGTTATTCGAAGACCCTTCGCAGGCCCCATGCAAGTTAATACCTTGACACAGAAGTGTACCGCTTAGTGATCGTTTACAATTTTTACCACTAAGAAATACATTCTTTTTCTTTTCACTGTAACATGTGTGTGTATAAGGTAATTTCCATGTTGACTTGATGTACCCTTTACCCAACCTTTCATACTGGCCCGCTGGTATATACTCTTGGCAATATTTAAGTTGGAAAGTTGTTATCGGAATTGTAATTATCCCGTGTATTATCCATTCAATGACAGGTCTTTCTGACATTGTCAATGGTAATCCCTCAAGTTTTTCAATGCTCAGAATCGTATAGTCTGCTCCTTTTTGTGCCAAACTGATTTGTTTATCAGTAAAGTTAAAGATAGAGAATAATGATGTTGTGTTGATTAAATGCCATGGCACGTAGCCTGAACGCAGATTTTGCAACGTCTAGCCAAGCTGTACAATAGAACATAATTGGGACTGACCATGTTGTAACATTAGCAAGTCCTGCTCTATTATATCAATAGCAGATGATACAATACTGTCCAGTGAATATATTCTGGAGGACAGAGTCGTTAACCCATTGTCCACAACAGAAAGTGATTTTTCCAAATTAATACGATCAATTTCTTGTATTTTTTCTGCTGTATCAATTTGCATTACTTTCCAAGCTTCGTTGTACGCAGCGTATATACCGCCCGCTATGAAACGTTTTTGACGCTGTTTGCGTGGTCCCAGTATGAAATCACGCAAGTCAGCACCGTCTTTAAGTAAAGTCAAGTGTTGCTTAATTTCAGCCAGTGTGGATTTCTGTAGCCATTCGAGGCAGAGTTTCCCTACACTGTATGTTGTAACTATCCCTGGATGTTGTCTCTGGGAGTATCTTGGGTCTGGCCTGTTCAGTTTTAACCCCTGTATTTTGTTCAGGAATCTATCTTGACAGTTATTTGTGTCTGTGGGCCAGATAAACCATTTTTTCCAATCAGGATGTGTTCTGTTTTGGTGTAAAATATGGGATACGTCTATCTCCACATCTGTAGTGCTATTACTATCAGGTATGGGTTTCGGAATAGACGGCTCATTTAAGTCTTTAATTTTGGCTAGGCCAAGACAGGTAGTCTGTTGAATGGTGTCATTCAGGAATATTAATTGTTCTGGGATCATGCAGGCTCTAAACAATGCTTCTAAACCTTGGACCTGCCATTCTTTTGTACCCCAGATGGTTTTTGTTTCAATGTTGTTTTTCCAGAATTCAAAACCAAATGTAATCATTTTTTCATAAAATGTTTCAGAATAGATCAATTTAGTATTTGTCAGCATTGTTTTCATTCCTGTCTTATTTAACATTTTAAAATAAAACGTTTCTGCATCACTTGTGTTAAACCCTGAGAAGTATGGGAATTTCTCATAAAACGTTTTTGAGCTGCTTTTAGGCGGTGTTGCACAATGTTCCCATTGGTTATAATTAAAAACATTTCTAGGATGAGCAGA
The DNA here is from genome assembly GCF_964261635.1 of Lissotriton helveticus. Taxonomy (NCBI): domain Eukaryota; kingdom Metazoa; phylum Chordata; class Amphibia; order Caudata; family Salamandridae; genus Lissotriton; species Lissotriton helveticus. The sequence goes on from NC_136061.1 coordinate 1,038,842,135, forward strand.
TTTATGCAACTAGTGATGACCAAAATGATTGTAGCAATACATTTCTTCATAATTTGATGAACCCTGTAAATAATCATGTACTGTGAATTTGGCTGGCATTACTAAATCTGACATCATAATATTAATATTTTCAAAGTCCCAATCATCAGAAAAAGTACTTGGTGTTACAAAGTCACTTAATGAAACTTTAAACTGATGTGGATATTTCAAGAGCTCAATCGGGCCAAAAATGTCAAATTCAGTTCTGTCCCATGCTACCCCACCGGGTATTTGATTGGCTGTGACGTTCACTGATGATAGTTCTCTTTTCTCGATGTGAGATGACTTGTGAGGCTTTAGGACCAAGTTGATGTTCTGGCTTGCTGTGTCCATTGTACTGTATTTTCCTTCAATGAATTTTCCCAAACAAAGAATCATGATGAGCCAAAGCAGGAGGAAAAGTACACCTAACACAATCCAAAATTCAATCCATGGAGAAATCAGATAGGTTTCTTTGAGTTGATGAAAGAGTTCAGTTACTTTGTCTTTGAAAGTTTTTGTTGCTGGCATTTCTTCAGGCTCGCTTGGATCTTCAGAAAAGTCATCGAAATTGATGAAGTAGCCAGATGCAGTTCTGTCAATTGTTGGAATTGCTTCCGGATTTTTATTTGCTTTTGGATTTTTCCTTGTTTCATTAGCATGGTCTGAGGCTACATCGTTGTAGACTGGTGTTTCTTGAAAAACTATTGCAATTTGGGGTTCAAGAGGCAGAAGTTCCATGGCTTTGTTGCATAGTCCTTTTTTATTCACTGCAGGTTTATCGAATGTGATTAGTCTCTCAGTTTGAACCTCTTGTATTGTAGCAAATTTTGGTACTCTGCTATTTCTTGGGAGTCCACTGGGCCTACTACTTATTATTGGCCACATGATTGTGGTTTTACCAGGTCGATGGATACAACTCGGTTCTCCTTTTTACCAGTAAGGGGCGGTAGTACAACTGATCTTGGTCCGCTGACAGCTAAGACAGGTACTGCTTTTCTGTAAGAAGGCACAAATTCCTTCTTCACCGCAATCTTCTCTCTGACCAGATCCCCAATCTTTGGAATCCAGACAGGTCTTGCTGGGACAGGTGGTTTTTCTTCAGTGGCTGTTGGCTGTTGCTTTAACTTTATGTTGCTCAGGTTTCGTCTTGTTTCATTTAAGTCCTGTAAAACAGCCAAACGGTCTTTGATATCAAAGCATCTTTCTTCTACCACTGAAGTGTGACTATCAAGGTCCTGAATGTGCATTCTAGTACCGAACAATAGTTTGTACGGACTGAGACTTTTTAGAGAATTTCTTGGCAGGTTATTAAGACTACGTTGGACACTTGTTAAATGTTGGACCCACCCATCACCCGAACCTAATACCCTCGCCGTTATAGATTGCTTTATGTCCCGGTTTTTTCTTTCCACTACCGCATTTCCCTCAGGATGGAAGGGACAAGAGTACCGCAATGCAATGCCCATGCTGGCCATGGCCTCCTTGTAAGCCCTAGAGCTAAACGCAGGACCCTGATCAGAATGTAGCATGCCAATTGCGTATGTGCCGATAAAGACTCGCAAATCATTGTATAACAGTTCTGGCATCAGCCGAGTGCTGGTGTCTACATTTTCAGTGAATCTAGTCTTAAACATTAATGGGACGCATTTCTCCTGCTGGATTTCTGCGTATAGATAGCCTTATGCTTTCTAATAGAAGGGTCCTGGCAATAATCCGGTCGGCTCACGACTGCGATCTCTGTTGCAGTTTGGACAGCCCATTGCAAATTTGTAATGTTGCAGGCTCATCCCCGGCCACCAGTATTCTGATTGTAATTCTTTTAGAGATTCCTTGATCTCTCGATGCCCTAGACCCTCTCCCATGTGTGCGTCTGCTATTAATAAGACTCTCCTGTTCGTGTTTGGAATTACTCTATCCCCCACTCCAGGGATTTGAGCAAAAGGAACAGAGTTTGCATCAATTATGTATGTATTACTGAGTGGATAGTTCAGAGGTAATGCTGCATAGTCACCTTTTAGGTTTAAAGTATTTTATTCAGCACAACATACAAGGACAAACATACATCATCATAGGGCGTTGTGGTAGGGCGGGAGAGCCCCATCCCCGGCGAGGAACCATCGGGTGCAGGTCGTGTGCGCTAGTCTGTTACAGCAGTATGCGGTATGCATTGTCGCAGCATGAGATGACATTTCCATTGTAAACACCCCCCCAAAACCCCAACCCCGCCCCCCTCCCCCCTCCCCACCCCTCGTCCAGTGCACAGACCCTATCCAAAATGTACACCAAATCCACCTCCTACAGGGGAAGCGAATCTCCCATCAATTCACGGAGCTGGCACTGCTGGGCTCGTGAGCCGCATGAGGCGGAGGTATTTGGGGCAGGTAAGTTCCCTAAATTCTGAGAGTAGTAAGGAATTAAAAGGTTGCCAAAGCTCATTAAATTGCTCTATGTCCCCCGCCACTGTGAGCGACAATTTCTCCATGCCCAACACGTGCCACAATCTATGGAGCCAGCCCGTGATAGAGGGTGTTGTGGCAGTCCGCCAATGTATCAGGATATTTTGGACTGCTGATCCTAGCGCGATGGCTATCTGCCTACCCCTACGGGATCTGAGGGGGTACATCAGTCCATTCGGAAGCCCCAGCAGGGTGTATGCGGGAAAGCGTGGTAGTTCAATGCCAAAATGAGAATCAATTTCATCCAGTACTTCCCTCCAATAGGTTTCGAGGTGTGGGCAATCCCATAGAATGTGTAAAAGGGTACCCCGGTGCCCGCACCCTCGCCAACATGTGTCATCCTTGCTACGGTCAAATTCGTGAACCCGCTCCGGTGTGTAGTACCAGTAGGTGGATACCTTAGTCAGTGTGTCAGTAAGACCAATGTGGTATGCTGAATGCTATGGTAAGCTGCTCCAGCAGAGTGGTGGTATTTTTATTGTTTTAACTGATTTTACTATTCGAATTGTAATATTTCCCTAATTTGCCACGTTTATTTTCGCTCTATAGGAGATGTGCTCCCATTCTTTAGGGCTCAAAGTCCTTCCCAGCTCCCGCTCCCAGCGTTCCCTCCCCGGGTTGTAGAGGTGTGTTGAAGGCGGTTGTAGAAACCTATAGAGGTCCGAAATCAATTTCGAATCCGACGTACGCGATAGTAGCCACTTTTCGTACGGGAGGAAGTGCCTGTCGGCCGCCTCTCGCACCTGTGGCTGAAGAGCCCAGTGGCGAGCCTGCATATAGCGGTGCCTCTCGGTCTCAGGGAGTGAAAACTCCTGGCGAAACTGCGGGAAGGGGACAACCCCCTCTGGGCCATACATGTGACACAGGGCTCTACACCCCGCCTGCCTCCAGTGTGTGAATGCTCTTTTTTCCATTCCTGGGGTAAAGTCCGGGTTATCCACCAACGGTGTGAGCGGCGACGGGAATGAGGTGAGGCTGTACATAATGCTAGAGGCATCCCAGACCCGCAAGGGCACTCTTGTAACAAAGGAGGCGTACACATTTTTGGGCCTGTGGGTCCGGCGCAGAAACGGGATTTCCTGCAAGGGTCTACCCGCCACAGCCTGGTCCTGGAAGAGCCAGTGCTTGTCGGACTCCCACCTACTCTATTCCACGAGGTAACGCAACTGCGCTGCTTTGAAATACTTTCGGAAGTCCGGTATTCCCAAACCTCACGCCTCAGGGGCCAACTGTGAAAGGGCTCTGCGCATTCTAGGCTTCTTCCCCTGCCAGATAAAGCGCGAGACGTCTGTCTGTAGTTGCGGGATCCACCCGACCGGCGGCTGGAGCGGTAGGGCCCGGAACAAGTAAAGCACCTGAGGCAGGACCGTCATTTTAATAGCGGCTATCCTGTCCAACCAGGAGAAGGTGCCGCGGTTCCAGCGGCCCAATTCCTCCCTGATCTTTGCACCCAGGGCCGTGTAGTTGGCCGAAACCATGGAGCTATCTGGATCCCCAGATAGGGTACCGTCTCTGACGACCAAAGCATGGGGAATTGGTTCTGTAGGTGGGCCCTAGTGGCCGGCTCAAGGGAGATATCCAGAGCCATCGATTTACCCATGTTCATTTTAAAACCCGCGACCGCGCCAAAGGAGGCCAGCTCCTCGATGCAGGCCGGCAGGGCCGTCCGGGGCTCGTCAAGCGATAAGATGACATCGTCAGCGTAGAGGCTTATAGCATGTGTGAAACCTCCCATCCGCACCCCCGTCACCGCCGGATTATCGCGGACCCGTTGGGCGAACGGCTCCATATACAGGGCGAAAAGCAAGGGCGAGAGCGGGCATCCCTGCCTAGTGCCTCTTTCGATGTTAAAATCCCTAGAATTATACCCATTCACGCGAACCACAGCAGACGGCCGACTGTAGCAGTTAAGGATCATGGAGCGGAACTTCTCCCCCATGCCCGCCTTCACCAGAACACGTTCCAGGTAAGGCCAGTGCACCCGGTCGAACGCCTTCTCTGCGTCCACCGCCAGCATCATTCTTTCCCCGGAATCCGGGAGGCTTTTTCCAGCAGGTGGACGATCCGTTTCGTGTTGTCAACCGTCTGCCTCCCTGGGACAAAACCAGCCTGATCAGGGTCAATAAGACCGGGTAAGAGAGGGCCTAGTCGGGCCGCTAGGATCCCCGTGTATAATTTTAAATCGACATTCAGAAGAGATATCGGTCTGTAAGATCCACAGTGCTTCGGGTCCTTCCCTGGTTTGGGGATAACTGTAATAGAGGCCCGTAGGAGATCAGGCGGAATGGCTCCCGGTTCAGCAAACGAGTTGAAAAGACGAGTAAGGACAGGGGCCAACGACGTGCAAAACATTTTGTAAAAGAGCGTGGTGTAGCCATCCGGGCCTGGCGCTTTGCCATGTTTAAGCTTGGCGATGGCAGAAATCACCTCCTCTATCCTGACATCCCGATTTAAGTGCTCCGCCTGCAGGGGGTCCAGGGAGGGCAAGGCGACCGAGTCCAAATAAGAGGCCATGGCCGTCTCATCCGGGGGCTCACTAGTGTTGAGATCCGCGTAAAATCCGCGGAAGACGGCTGCAATGTGAGCATCTTCCGTCTCCACCGTCCCCGTAGGGTCAACGATCTCCCTCACCAGCTGACTCTGGCGTGTTACTCGAAGCCTGTTGGCCAGCAATTTGCCACAACGGTCCCCCCCAGTGTAAAAGGTATGGCGCAGCCGGAGTGCAGCGTACTCCGCTCGGTCCAAGTCGAGGGCCGCCAGAAGCTTCCTCGCTGCCTTGAGCTGCCGCCAAATTCTGGGGGCCCCTGTCCTGCGATGTATCTGTTCAAGCTCGCGGACCCTGTCGGTGAGCTCCTCCCTTTTGGCCCGACGCTCTTTATTTTCGGCGGATGAGATCGCCAGGAATTCCCCCCGGAGGACCGCTTTCAAGGCCGCCCACTGTGTGGCCCGGGTGGTGTCAGAGTTATCGTTGTGGGTCAGATATTCCCGGATTGCGTCCTCAATGCGGTCCACCACCCCCTTCCTGTGCAGCAGAGTGTCGCGGAGGCGCCATGTTCTGGGAGGATGAGCTGCAGGAGGCAGGCACAACGTAGCATCGACCGGGGCGTGATCCGATAGAGACAACACTCCCATATCCGACCCTGAGACCAGCGCTCGCACCGGAGACGTGACCAAAAGGTGGTCTAGCCTCGCATACGTCTTGTGTGCGTGGGAATAATACGAGTAATCTCTGTCCGTGGGATGCATGTGTCGCCAAAGATCAATGAAGTCTACCTCCGCCAGTCGCGCCTTACAGCTGGCGGAGAACTCCCCGACCTGCGGGAAGCGCTGCGCCGACCTGTCCGTAACAGAATCGAAAACCATGTTAAAATCTCCCCCGAGAATAATATGTCTATCTTGCGAGGCAGTAACATCCTCAACCGCCGAATACAGGAAACGTTCCTGCCGCTCATTAGGGCTATACAGGGACCCGATCATAAAAATAAGACCCCCAATCCGAAACCGGTATGCCAGCAGTCTGCCTTTCTGTTCGGTGAACTTGTGGAGGACCTCCCCTTTAAAGTGTCTGGCCACCAGTATCGCCACCCCCGCTGTCTTGGTGGTGCAAGAAGAGAAGAATTGTGACGGGAACTTGTGGGAACGCAGTCTATGTGTGTCCTGTGGCAGTAGGTGCGTCTCCTGAAGGAGACATATGTCCGCACGAGTATTCTCCAGGAGAGAAAGCACTGCCCGCCGCTTGACAGGATTATTCAAACCCCTGACGTTCAGGGTCACAACTTTAAAAGTGTCAGGAGGCATAGAGAAAGAAGTGGAGAAAGGCGTGAAAAGCTGTATTTCCCCGCTCGGGCAAGGCAAGGTGCGCGAGCGTCAATGAAGATACCTGAACCTGCACAGTGCACTGGACAATCCCCCCCCTCCCACCCAACTCCCCCCGAAATCCCCCGACCCCCCCTCCAACTAACCCCCCCACACCAAACCCACAACTCCCCCAGACACCCTCCTCCCCTCCACCCCCCTCTGCCAACAAATTCAAAACCCCCATTGTCCCAGACTAGTCCTCAGCAGACAGGTCTGTGGAAAGATTACTTTAGTGGACGTCCAGCCACTACACCCCTCCCGCCACCCCCCCTCCCCCGTACCCCCGAACCTGCATTCCTATGTAGGCTGTGTCGATCTCCCCCCGGAGTTCCGTCTGGTGTCATGTGCAATATCTCTGTATCACGTGCAACTGGTCCATACTCTCGCACTATGCTCAAAAGCTTCTCAAGCTGTCAGGGCAACCCCAGTCAGGGCAGCGTCTCCAGCCGCCTCCCGCAGGGCACCTTCCATGCCGGCCCGAATAGTGGGTGAATCCGGTCTAACAGAGGCAGTTGAGGACCGTCGATCAGGGATTCTCTGCCAGCCCTCCTTGGTGGTTCGTCTACGTCGAGGAGTGTGGGCCTCATCGTCTGTTGCGGTAATCCCCAACACCTCACAGGTGTCTTGAAGAGATCGAAGTTGATGTAAGACGCCGTTCCATCGAAAGATGAGCCGAAAGGGATGACCCCACGAATATTGTGTCTCATGGGTCCTCAAGAAGTCCGTCGCTATTTTGAATGTTCTTCGTTTCTGAAGCGTGATCGTGGATAAGTCCTGGTAGAGAGCAACCGGGTGTCCCCGGAACTGCAGCTGTTGCTGTTTCCGTGTCTCACGGAGGATCTTCTCTTTAAGCGGGAAGTCCGGTAGGAAGGCCAATATATCCGGTTTTCAAGGTCCTCGGAGTGTGCCTGGAGGTAAAACTGCTGATCTCGGAGGCGCAGCACTTCCTGCTGTAGATGTGCGATCTCTTCATCTCTGGCATGCCCGGTTTTCTCCACCGTGGCCACCCTCTCGCCTAGGCTCTCGACCTCACGCCGCACCTCCCGGACCTCTCCGGAGACCTCCTGCTTCAGCGACTGAAAGTCGTCCCTTAGGGAGCTGAAGAGAGACTCCAGAAAGGACCTGGTGACCGGGGGCTCGCCATCACCAGCTCCCACCAAGCTTCGGGAAGGGCCCGGGGAATGTTGCCCCTTGTCCTGCTTCATCGTCCCTCTGCCCAACATCTCTGGAAGTGTTCGATCGCCTTTCTTAGGCCCCCTGTTGCTAGCCATCGCTGAGGTAAGTCCACCTGTGCGGGCCTTGGTCGCTCTCCCGGTCCCGGGGGTAGGCAAAGATAATCAGGGGCACTGCTCACCGGAAGGAGATCACCTTCTTCAGCCTGGTCGTCCGTTCGCCCCAGCAGGCGCAGCAGGAGACGAGCCCCACTCCCCACTCCCCGGTGCACGTTCCAGACGCTATCCCAGCAGGGCGGGCCTCCCCACGCACAGACCAGCCACGCGGCGGGACAGTCAGCCGGAAGCGGCTCGAGTTCGGGGGTTCCCCGGGCCGAGATCGTCTATTCCGCCGATACGGCCTTCCAGGCCCTGCAACTCCGGACGCTGTTTGAGTAGGGACTGCTCACACTCCCCACGAGGCACCAGCTTGTCCGGGAGCCTCTGGCAATCGTCCACGCTGCAGGCGCCGTGCAAACCCCACCTGCAGGCCCGCTGCACCTGAATCGGCTCGATGGACCTGGAGGTGCCCCGGGACACAGGCCCCAAGCGCCCGTCGCCGCTCTGCACCACCGCCTACACCAGCCTTCAGTGGCGACTCCCCTCAGTCAGCCCCTGCAACTCGTCGCACCTCTCCACTGTGTTGGATCTCGTACCCGTGTGAGTCCGCGGGATTCTCCGGCGAACCCCGGAAGCGCCGCCCTCCAGGCCTGGGAACAGGACGCCCTCCACGTGGTCCAGCCGGTGAGTACCGGGTGTCCGGCCTGTGTGCCCACAATCCGTCGTCCGGGGGATGGAGGACGCAGGTGCCAGCCACACCCTGTCGGGACCTCCGCTCCCAACCGGGCTCGGGTCCGGGCTCCTTCCAAGCCGGTGGCGCGGGCAAGCCGCCTACGCAGTGTAGGCCTCACGTGCTGCAGGTCTCTTCGTGGGCCCGATCTCCGGTCTACTGCTCTCCCCGCTCACAGTGTGTCCGCGGCCCTCGGCTCACTGCCCCTGCTGCACTCGTTACCGCAGGTGGGCGTCCATCCGTTCTCTTCCGTTGGGCAGGGAGCTCTTGGGGCGAGGTCCGGGCGCTCCGGCCGCAGGCCGCGTACCCGGCCTCGCGTGGCAGCCTAGGCCGGCCGCGCGTCTCTGGTTCCGCCGCTGTTCTGGCCCGGCCGCCCTCCCGGCTCAGGGGCCCGGCCGAGGCTCCACCAATGTCACGCTTGGGCCGCCGGCGCTAGGGCTTCAGTCCGGGCAGCCGCAACTAGGGTCCAGGTCCCCGCTTCTCGCCCGAAGGTGCTCTCCGTGGGCCTCCCCGCCACGCAGCCTCACCCCTCGCTCTATCACCGGCACCTCTCCACTCCAATTCCGGCGGTCGACTGGATCCCCGGGCAAGTCAGGGGTGCGCCTCCGTGCCCGCTGTGGTGTGGGCAGCAGATCGGGGGGAGATCCGTGCTAGTAAGTGGCGTAGGGGCTCAAGGTCGGGGGAGCTTGCGAAGAGTGCGACTACTCACTCCGCCATCTTGGCCACGCCCCCATAGTCGCCTTTTAAAGACGCTTTTACCGCTAGCATGGTTTCTCCGTCTATGTATTTTTCTGAACGCTTTTTTGTGGCTACGGAAGCCGGTTGAGCTGCTTCCGTTGTGGCTCTGTGAGCAAATGAATTCCCTGCAACGTGAACGCCTTCACGTTGATGACTCAATGTATGTATCACGTGAGTCTTTTGTAGTTCTTTCTGCAAAAGAACTACCTGTTCCCAAAGCTTTTTATGCTTTATTGTGGCATCTGTGTCATCTTTGTAATAGTTTTGAACCCAGTTCTGCAAGTCATTGTTGTAAGATTTGACGCAGTAATGCGAATCGCACACTATTAGTGTGGGGAATTCGAGATCGGCATTTTCAAGCGCCATTTTTAAAGATCTTATTTCAGCTCGCTGAGTTGAACAGTTTCTGAGTGATTCAGTTTTGGTGACTATTGGTCTGAATTTACCAAAGCGCCAACGACCTTTAACAATCGCGCACGCTGCGTTGTAGGATTTCTTCTCTACATCGTAGTGTTGTGCAAATCTATCCATGTAGATTACACATGTGTACTGTTCGAGAGGCAGAATTTCGATTGGCAGAGGATATATTTCTTGATATTCTAGATTTTCTCGTTTTTTCATTGTCGGGTCAAAATAGTATTTCACGTCTTCTGCAGCAAGAGAATTTTCCCATTGTATCCATTTCTGCCTTGGGCTTGGGCTCTTTCTTTTGCTACAGCAGTTTGAACCGCTGTTAGAATTTTTTCAGTAGAACTGAATTTCATTTCAGCTTGTGTGTACAAGTGTGATTTGTACGCTATCGGTACCGTTTCTCCCTCATTAGAGGTCAGGTACGTGAATCTGCATCTTCCTGGGATGACTCGGATTACAAGGTTGCGTATGTTTTCGCGAGTTTGTTTTAGCTAACATGTCTGTTTGCAATGATCTTAACATTTCTGTGTGTTTCTGAGTCCAATTGATTGGTTTGAAATCCGGTGTTATTAATTCATAGAGAGGTTTAACCCTCTTTGCATAATTTAGAATGTATGTTCTTCCGAAATTCAGGAAACCTAGTATTGATTGTAAGTTCTTCAGCGTTTTAGGTGCTTGGAGTACAGCACACTTCTCTAAGAAGTTGTCTGCTAGGCTTTTCCCTTCACTTGACAATTCATATCCTAAAAACAGGACAGTTAGATGGGCAATTCGTGACTTTTTAAAGTTGAATTTGTAACCCTCAGCTGCAAACCCAAGTATTATGGTGTTCACTCTTTTCAAGTGTGTCTCCAGGTCATCATCTGTGAGATAGATGTCATCGACATAAGATAATGCCTCAGCATCATATATTTGTAGTAACTCTGTTACTCTTGCTGAGAATAATCCTGGGCTATTCTTGAATCCCTGTGGGAGTCGACAGAAGTGTTTTTGCGACCCCATTATTGAGAACGCGGACAAATACCTGCTTTCAGGTGCAATGTTTTGACAAAAGAATCCATTAGAGATGTCTAATGTCGTTTTGTATTTTTTGCGCACAATGTTATTCATTAGTGCCGCACTGTGTGAGTTTTGTACTGCAAAAGTTTTGCAACAGGAGTTTAAGTGTCTGTAGTCCAAAACTAGACGATATGAATCGTCTGGCTTGGAGACAGGAAACAAAGGATTGTTCATTTGTGAGGTGCATGTTTCAATCACCCCCTGGTATTCAAGTTGATCTAAGATCTCCCTGACTTGCTTTTTAGCTTCTTGTTTAACTGGGTACTGCCTTTGTGCAGTGGGTTGACTTTTTAACTGGATTTTCTGAGGAGGAGAGTCCTCATCCCATCCTTCATGATTTTAGATAATGCAGGAGCTTGGGCCACTGCCCATTTTCTTGCTAATGTATATTTTTTATGAATTGGAATATGATTTGAGAAGGCAGGCATAATAATTTCTTCGCCATGAGGGCACTCCCTGACAAACTCTGGTGGCCAGTCTTTTTCAGCTAACAGGATGTCATAGCCTTTTGAAAGGTTATCCCAAAAGCGACCCCTTACTTTCCTAGTCTTATCTCCCTCTATTAGTAACGTTATTTCGTATATCTTATGAGGTTTGCTAACTCTGGTATCTGCAGTTTCCACTTGAATGTATTCATTCGTGTCCACTGTCTCCAGAAAATTCATCAGGATCTTGCGAGCTATGGTCACTTCTGCTGCGCTGTCTAGCATTGTATGGGCTCACTCTCCGTTTTTCAGTTGTGTCCTCAGTATCCTCGGCATGTTTAATTATTTTAATGCTGGCTACCTTCTTTCTTGGAAATTGTAATTTTTTACTTTGATGAGCAGGTTCCTTGTCTTTGGACTTGACGTGCTCTTCCTTGTGTTCTGACCGTCCTCTTCTTTCCGATTTCTGTGAGGAAGTCTGAAAAGATCGAGAGGGACGTGTATCAATATCTTGATATCTATCAGGTTTTCTCAATTTATCCCTATCTCTAAGGTTATATCTTTTCTCAGTGGGCTCCCTCTGGGGAGACTTATTGCCTTGGTCCGGAGATCTTTCTCTCCGTTGAGGAGACCTTCCTCTGGACTGTAATCGTTTTTCTTTGGGAGTGGATTGTTTATTACCATCCCAACTCTTTTTTGGAGTGTTTAGATTATTTTTAATAACAGTTTTTTCAGGATTTTCAGTTAGTTGGGGTTTTACTGGTTTCCCACCCAAACTATCTCTTCCTAGTTCTTCATAGGATTTTTCTATGATTCTGGCAAGTTCAAAAGGTTGTTCTGCTATATCTGTTTCTTTCAATTTCTGGCGGATCGCCACAGTTGCTGCTTCTCCTTTTATGTTGGCTAATAATATAGCCGAGGCCTGCTTGAAGTCTTTCAGTAATTTTATACCCAGAGTTAAAGCAGGTTCTGGACCGTATTCATTTTGAATCTGTCTTAACACATCTGGTATTACCGCCATGGACGGAACAGCATGTGTTTTTGTGTAAATGGAAGCAAAGACTGTGCCCCAAGTGTCACAGTCCTCCACATGTGGTGCGATCCCCATTGGAAGACAGATAGTCAGAATTCTGTGTTTCTCAGTAGGTGTAGTATCAGGAAATACTGCCTCTATTTGAGTGATTTTTTGTGCTAACCAGAATGGAATGTGTTCCCGTTTTGCAGGTGTTTTACCAAGACATGATTGTATGTTCTGTGGTGTTATTTTGTTTGTGTTCCCCCGATGAGGGGTCATCTGTGGAATGTTAATTGCTGGTTGGACTGTTGAAGCCCGCATTACATATTGGACCAATTGTCTATGTATTTTAATTAATAGTTTTAGCTGAGCTAAAAGTTCCCGGTCTGACATTTTATCAATGTCTGGATGTGGTGTGTAGCTGGCTAGAACCGGCCACGTTGCTCCTGGTCTACCTAGTGGACCGAGCCTGGTAATGTGATTTTTATGTTTTAGGGCGCCTTTAAACCAGAGCAGGTGCTCTTGGTAATTTAATGGGATTTCAAACTCCTCGAAAGGAGTGTATTAATCCGGAGGTTCCTCTATTTTGTAATAGTGGAATTCTTTCGTTACAGCGTTTGCTGCTGGTAAGTGTATCCATGAATAGAATACCTCTGTCTACCGATATTCATGGGCCTCTACCACGAATATGACTGTACCACCTCGTGATGATAGTCCATTTTCTATGAGTTTAATAGTTATAGTTCTTCTTATATTTGCCGGAATGATTATAGCATTCGGGTCATTCTGTTGGAGATTCGTGTCATCCAACAACTGTTGAGACGCTGTAGCATCTCTTTCTTCGTCTCCGTCAGGCATTTTACTGACAGAAAGTTTTTTGTTGCAGATCAAGTTTCAAGGGAAACAAAGATTAGGTGCACAATATTTTGGAACACTGTATCCTTCAACGTTGACTAAACCAAAAACTATACATAAGAATCTCTTCCTACTAAGTTCCGGCGGATTTGAACCTTTTACCCACTCCAGACGTCTTTTGGAGTATTTACGGGAAAAAGGGGTCTGTGTGAAAAGCACGACTGAGTTACTCTAATGTCTTGCGTTAGATTATCGCCTAACCAAACGTTGGGCGCTATGTAGTGTAGTTCCTATATTCCCAATAGGCTCTGCGCATAGGAATAATATAAACAGCAGGGTAGACGTAGGACTGAGGTCGACTAGGTCTCTACTGACTATATTAGACTTAATTAGTTTTGCCAGCGAGGTCACTAGAAACTTTCTTGAATAAACAAGGAGGAGTTTAACTTCCCAGGATAGACAAGAAGGGATTAGCTTCTGACAACCATAAACATGACAACTTTGCTCCCTCAGAATAAGAGTGTATCTCTAGAGTCGTGTGAAAACAATAGACAGCTATTTCGCTCAGTCAGTTGTGCATACTTAGTTTCACCAGAGTGCAGAGAAATAGAGAGACGGGCGTTTTCAATAAAAGGTGTTATTTATTGAGCAGTCTTCTTTCTCATGCAAGAGAAATGAATTGCCACAATTGCAATACTTATAGTAAAGTAAAATACGTACAGTAAAAGGAGTATTATGAAATAATACTGTAAAAGCAGTGATATGGTTTCTTAGCCATATGATACTTTAAAATGGATAAAATATATACATACATAAATACATTGACTAACGTACTCAACTGGTGCTTCTAATCTACGCCTACCCCGGTGTACCTGACCTAAGCCTAATACGTGGGAAGGAGTAAGTAAGTTGCAGTTTAAGTTAAGTTGGTTTTGCCAAGGATCTGAATCAAGAATTCTCTCAAGGGTTTAGTCAGCTCCGTACCTGGGTAATAGAAAGCAGGAGGTCTGGTATCTCTCTCTCAGGACTCGATATCCCAGCAACCCGCAAGTGCGGCTGAAAACACCGGAGCTGGATTTTCTCGGCTGGAGAAAAAGACAGCGTCTCTCTCAGTGCGTCAAAAGGGAGGGGCGGCGTCCGTGGGCTCTCGCATCAGCTGGGCTCTCGGGCAAGTAGATAGCCACTCTGCTCCAAACCACCGTGTGTTTGCTTAAGGCAACGTTGGTATATTTATACCTGAAAGGTGCCGGGTTTGACGTAAGGTTGGACATAAGAAGTCAATAAAGATGTCACTAAGAACTGGCCGTTCTTTCAGTGTTCGCAGGAGTTCTAGGACAAATCAAAACAGAAGCATGGGGATTTCCCAGGTTGCTAGAGGTTTGTTTTGTTTAAAGAACTCGTTGTACTCTCTAGGAGTCTGGGGAAGTAGCCTTGCTTAATTTGGACTGCATGGGCTACGACTAAATATGGATATGATTCTTATGCCTTTATAAGGATATTATTTATTATAACCACATAAGGGCATAAATCAGGAATATTGAATTAGGGTCCTATATAGAAATACAACAATCTGATGGGTACAGAAAATGTACTACATTCATTCTGATATCAAGTATAACAGGTAATGGTTTAAAGGCAACTAGGGACGGGCAATGTCTGCTGATCCAGGGGCTTCCCAATTCCATCGTAAAACACCCTGATAAGTTTCATATGTCAAGAAATTGTGGTTCTGTCCTGAATAATCGATATGTTTCAGCATGAACACATATCAAGACTCAGCTTTCAGCACTAAATACATATACATGGTGAGAAGCATGTGAAAGTTTACAAAGGCAGGCATGTTTGCAGTTTGTGTTTCATGTTTAAGAGTCAGAAAGAGGAATGTTTAATTTCAGGGAATCGCCTTCCTCAATAAGTACAAGACAGCAATTCAGACGTGGAGGAGCAGTTGCAAGGGGCAAACACTAGCCGAAGAGAAGCCCCTTCATTTGGACGGGTTACTTCCTATTGGCCAAGTATTGTACTGATATCTAATGACATCCTTCCTGAATATTACAAGGACAAATGAGTAACACCATTTGAACTGTAGTTAATTAATTGAAATTAGCTGCAGTAAAGTGCATGCCAGTTTGAATGCAATGCCTTTCACTCTGTATTAAAAACATGCAAAAAAAGAACTGCCCATACAGACAAGTTAAATAACAGACTCTTCTGAGATCCAGCCCATCTGTGAAACAAGTGCCGTCTGAAACACATTTGATCAGTAAACAATGAGAAATGACGTAAATACTCTCATTCAAATGCTCATTATTAGGCAATAGAGAAGAATCTTAAAAAGCCATTAAAAAGTGAATTAAGGATGAGCAGAAGGATCATTGACGCAAAAGAACTGGAATCCTAACCAGCTCTTTAACACATGGGCAGTGTATAATGCCAGCAAACTAATCCAAACATGCATGAGCACTGTCCTTGATAGTCATCATTCGCAGATGCTCAGAGTAAATATGAACAACTCTTCATCTTACCTCTTTGTTAATCTCCAGCATCCCCATCAGTGAAAGTGGCATAATTCTGAATACAGCAAGGTACAGAAGCACTGACTGTGGGCCGACTATCTAGGTGAGAGGGGAGACACATATTATGCTTATTATGCGCAAAGCCCTAAGTACTTACACAAGTATTGATTAGTGCAATCAATTTTCTTTCTGCATAGGGAGAAGATGTTTCTATGTTTCACTAACATGAAGCAAAAGTACAGATGGGCAGCAGGAGTGAAAGGTTCCCCAGCATAGAGAACAGCTAGAACACAGGCCTCAGCCATGTCAGCTTCCCAAGCGTGCAAAGAGAAAACATACTGGGCAGGCAGCAGGGGTGAAAATCACAACAGACAATCGCTGTTTCCTGATGCTGCTGGACTTTTCTGGCACACTCAACACCATTGGCTGTCCCAACCTCACCCTCACCATGAGGTCTTGAATGGGATTTACTAGTTGCGTTGTTCACTGGGCCTCCTCCCGCCTATCCATAGGACACCAGTTCATTCACATGGGCACCTTCAGGTCACAGAAGATCCCTATCATCTGTCAACTCCCACAGGGTTCCACCCACCCCCTACAAAACATAACCTCTACATGGAGCCCACGGGGAATCTATTCACCAATAACACAAATATCCCAACAACATGCATTCTTCATGCAAGCTTCTCTGCTCCAGATATTTAATGCCTCAAACAATGCCTGAACATCATCTTGACTTGGATTTTCAGCACCTATCTGAGACTCAAACTCAGAATTGCTGCTCCTTGCCAAAACAACTAGCAACAACTTGTCCAAACCTGGCTTGCCATCATGGACCTATTACCCAGTGGGTTGTTGCACAAGTTGCTTGGGTGATGGCAGAATTCAGCAATGAATGAAGGATGGCAAACGTGGGCTTCTTCGTTTGCAAAATGAACACCATGAAAGGGGCACAAATGAACTGCACTTTCGAAGATGATGGTATGTCCATAGGGTATCATCTGAGGTTCCCGATTGAAAACAAACCAAAACAAAGTAGAGCCTTTGCCTGTGATGTCAACTCCTGTTCATAAATCAGGAAGTATATAGAAGTGATGGATGGTTCATAATGCATCAGCTTTCTTATTTGCTGCTGCGTTCTTTAACCTGTTAGAACTATTTTTGCCTGATTTTTGTTTCAAGAAGTTGGAACTTCTACTGGATTCTATCTCTCAATAGTATGTCTGGCTCTTTTCTCTGCCCTGAGGTCAGGTGTGGTTTGGTGCCTTAATTATCCCTTAAGTACTAATCTTCATCTGCAATCAGGAGCTTCAAGATGCCAAAGAGGTTTTTGTTACCTTTGGTAGTTCTTTCCTCCTATCTGGGAACCTCTTACGGAGACACGTATCACCTTTCACGTACACTATTCTGTGCATGTTGGCACTGCGGTTACCGAGAAAAGTCAGCCTTTCTTTGGGAAATCAAGAAGGGGACTCAACATACTTTAACAGTGCCTAGTCCTTGACAGATTACAACATACATTACAGCTAGCTGGGTGTGGTAACAATATGGATCCTTCCCAGGCTCTAGCACAACATTTAAAACAACTGTGGGCCTGATTACTAGCTAAGAAGTTCTTTATCGCCCCTGATAAATAACGATACCATTGGGTACGTTATTTATGGGATGCAATAGATAACACTGATTATGAGTTCATGAGTATGTATACATGTGGATTTTGGTGTTTAAAGCACCAAAAAGAGCATGATACAGTAAATATCATATATTTTCTCTTGTAAAATTTCGGCAGGTTTG
This sequence comes from Lissotriton helveticus, assembly GCF_964261635.1. Taxonomy (NCBI): domain Eukaryota; kingdom Metazoa; phylum Chordata; class Amphibia; order Caudata; family Salamandridae; genus Lissotriton; species Lissotriton helveticus. The sequence goes on from NC_136061.1 coordinate 1,038,859,284, forward strand.
TCCTGCCAAACTTTAACAAAGGATGGGTTATTTAACACATCCAATGGTTATCAGATGTGTTAAATGCCTTCAAACTCATAATTCTGACCCAAGCGTAAACAGGAGTTTATGCATGGGTCGGAATATAACAGAACTCTTAATCAGTTCCTGGACCTTGATAATTTGCTCATGGAGTAAACCTTGGTATTATAGTCGCCAGTCATTGCTGTAGTTCACTCAAGGACCCCCTGTTTTTGAGGGATTGAATGAATTTAAAAGAAGTTTTGGATTCTCTTGTGGTGCACTCTGCCTTTTGCCCAATACCGTTTAGTCAAGACCGAGTTAAAATGTCTGTTAAAATGGGTTACCTTACTGGTTACTTTGTTGCCCTTTTGAATCTACATTGGCTTGGACAACTCTTTTAGTAACGAATGCTGATGCTTGTTTACAGTCTTAGGAGATCTCCCTACTAGCATTTAAGATGGTTTTCAAATGTCCTGGCTTGAAGTATTCTGCAGAGGAAGCACTGCGTTACATTCCACAAGGAGGAATGGGAGTATTAGCTTAAGTGACCCGTTTTCAGCAATTGGCAGATAAAAATACCTAAAGAGAAATAACTCATATGACTCTTTTTTTATGTGGGCTGACAGAAGAAATTGAGGACAAATTTGTTTGCAACTCCCTACTTCATTTCCTGAAATTATCATTTGGATTGCGCTTGATTGAACAAAGGTTACAAGAGGGACAACAGGAAAGAAGACGTTCCCAGGCAAATTATTATATTTTTTACAGAGTTTTTTTGCTACATCAGAGGATCCTGTGGACCTGTTGTCTCAAGAAGAGCTTATTATGTAAGATACAGCTGCCAAGTGTCCTTTAAGTGAACATGAAAAGGAGGTTGGTGAAAAGCTAGGCTGTATCTATATTGTGGTGCTGCTGGCCATGCAATTCGAGATTATGCTAACAGGTCGGAGAATGCTAGAAGAACTCAATCCTGTCCTGAGAGCACGACAGGAGAGGCTTGACTTCCTTGTATTGGATCTTCTATGAATCATAATTTTAATCATTTGATCCTTTAATTGATCGTTATGAGAACAGAAAAAGGGAATGCTTATCAATCAAGACCAGGCCATTAAAAATAACATTCCTGAGGGTGTTAAGATGACTCCTGAAGTGATCCGAACTGTCGATGGCTTCAGGTCTGATGCAAGGGGCCTCTTTTCCTTTCCAAGTATAATTTGTGGATCGTATGGAAGTGCTGTCCTTTGACGTTTTTGCCTCTCCTAATTTCACTGTAATTTTTTGAACACCTTGGCCCAAAAAAACATAATTGGTATCTCAATTGGTAAACTCTAAAATACCTTTGTCATCACAATTTTGTCATGACTTATGTTATACTTCTGGAAGTTATTGGTCATTAAGTGATGAGATAAAAGACTCCACATCCGATTTAATAGTGGGTAACCTTACTTTAGTGTGACTGTAGTACTATGCTTTATCTCCATTTTTGCTGAGCTCAAAGTTTGTTCACTTCTCCCTCACAGGGATTATAATTGTGCCATACCAATTGAACCTGGTGTTATTGCTCCTTTTGGAGACATTTATTGCTTGAAAGAGAAAGACCAATGACGCGGACCCCCTCGGGACCGGCAGCCAATGGGCGCCGCGCCTAGAACAGTGAACCGGAAGCGCTTCAGCGCTTCCGGTTCAGAACCCCCCCCCCCCGGAAGTCTCCCCGGGTTTCTGCAACCCTTAAAAGGGGAGCCCGCGAGGGAGGCAGCCTCTTGGTTTTCGCGGCTGCCTCCATCTCGTCACCCACGCACGGGCCGGCTGGCCCCCCCCCACCCGTCCCTGTAATCTTTTTTGTTTTTTCTTTCAGGTCTCGTTATCAGGTGTGGTCCGGAGCTCGGAGAGGGTCATCCGAGGAGCTGCGCCCTTTGGTGCAGAGCGTCGCTGGAAGTCAAGATCAGCAGCGCTTGTTTCCTTTTGTCACAGGTCGCGTCAGCAAGTGCGGAGCGGCATTAGGGGGAGCGTCGCTGGAAACCCTTTGTCTTTCTTACAGGTTGTGACCTTCGGCTGCGGGCGGAAAACGAGGGAATCCGACGAGCGGTTGAGGTCGGAAACCGATCATAACAGGTGCCAGTCGAGCAAGTTGCTCCCGCCAGGGGGGGGGAGAGGGGGAAACGGCACGGCGCCCATTAGTGCGCTTTAGTAAACGGTACTGGGGTAGCGATCGGTGCATTTCCCTGAGATCTGCCCCTGCCTCAGATAGTTAAGCTGAATTTTTTAACAGTCCGGGGTACAATTAAGGAGCCGGGTACGGTAGTCTTGTGCCTTTGTGATAAGTCGGGAGTTGCGATCCCCGGCCTGGGTGTTTTGCGGGGCATCTGGGGTTTTCTCACTTTTTAAAGGGGCTGATTTGAGGGCTGCAGAGTGACAATTGCAATAGGGAATCATTCTCGCAGCAAGGTTGGACACACGGTCATTCATTGAGGGGCCGCAGTCTGGGGAAGTGTATAACGCCATACTCCTGCGTATTAACTCCTGGTGAGGTCCACTGCTCAGATAGAAAGGTCGTGCTTGGAAGCATTAGCAGGCACAGCGCTGCGAAACCCGCCTATTTTCTTTCTTCTTCATAGCTCCAGTTCGCTCCTCAAGTAGGACATTACTCATCTTCCTGGGGGACAGTCGGTTGGCGAGCACTGGAGTAAGGTGAGGCGGCACCAGCTAACCAGCAGTACATCGCTTCTGGGAGCCATAGAGGGCTTGAGCGGCGGCTCGCCTGAGCTTACTGGGCTAGTCGCTCTGGTCGCGTGGCTGCACAGGTTGGCTGGAGGCCGCTGCAATGCACGGTAAGAGGGGACACTGTCTCCTGTTGGGAACGGTCACGTGGTTCAGGTGCCTGCGTTCGGTACACGTAGGAAGGGTGCGCTATCGCCTTGGCCCCTAAGGCGCGGCGGGCTGAGAAGCGATCCCACACGGAGGTCATGCTGGATGCACTGGTCCAGCAAGTACAAGCAATGGGTCAGACCCTCAATAGATTACAGGATAAGGTAGAAAGCCCAGAGGCGGTAGTGGGGGGGGAGGCCAAAGCGACCTATTGTGCCCCCAAGGAATTATTCACCCCCACCACCAAAGCGTAATCGGCGCAAGCAAGGTGGGAGAAGTAGAGTGGAGGGCGCACAGGATACCGATAGCCCTGAGGCAACACCAGAGCCTGAACTCCCAGTAGGGGGTAGGGGAATGGGGCCAACCGAAGGACAGTTGGTTACACCAAGGCCCCACCAGAATGTAGGTGCAGTCCCGGACGTACCTGGGCAGCCCGATATGAAAGCCAGTTTGGCAGCGGTTCTGCCATGGCTAGACTCAATTGGAAATTGGTCACATGCGGCGGGGGCGTCAGCTGGCGGGAGTGACACGATGGAACGGGCAAAAAAGTTGCTCGCAGAACTCGGAGTTGGCACACCAAAGGAGGGGCAGGCATTACCGGCAGGGAGCCCACAGCAGGTACCTGCTGGCCCGATTCCTAATGAGGCAACCGTGGGGTCACGCGACCAGGTGTCAGGCACCAGTGGCGGCAGTCTGTCAGCAACAAGCAACAGCGAGAAGGAGGCGGAGGCACCAAAGAAGGCTGATGTAGCAGCATCAGCAGGTATAAATCAGCATTTGACGCCTCTGGGGGTAGGGGAAATGCGCTCTGGGAGGGAGCGTTTGGGTCGACATCTGTCTAAGGAATTGAAGGAAAAGATATGGAGGGGGAAATACGTGAACATGTTTTTTCTTTTAATTGATGAAGCGGACAGGGAAGAGGCTAGAAAAAATAAGGAATGGACCCATCCGAGAGAATGGTCTAATATCTTGCTGAAGTACAGGGTAGAGGAGAACTTGGCGAATTGGATACAGGGTTTCTCCACGTACATGGCCGTAATGCTTGAACGATTCCCAGAGGTGGGGTCAGAGATGGCAATTTATCAGAACAGGATCACCCTTGCTCATGCAGACAAGGGAGGAGATGGGTGGAAAGACTAAGATAAGGCTTTTAGGCGAGCTAAGGCTGAGGACTCTTCTCTGAGGTGGGATCAGACTGATATGTTCCACCACCTGAAATATTTGGTGGTGGCCTCGCAGGGTGCCACGCGGGTAACGGTTCCAGACACAGGCCGTTCCCCGCCCTTTAAGTCAAGCCCCGCTGAGTACGCGGGGGGTAGTACGGCCAGATCAGGGAGCGGGAGCAAGAAAGGGGTCTGTTTCGATTTCAACAAACGAACCTGTTCCAGGGCCTCAGGTACGTGTAAATTCAGGCATGCCTGTGGATATTGTGGTCATTTGAAAAAACAAGGGTCCTGAGCAATTTAAGGAATATAAACAATTGTAATATAGAACACAATAGGTGCTATATAGTTCTCCTGTCCAGCTGGACCAGGAATTTATTTTAATTCAAATGACACCATAAAATTTGATAAAAGGACATCAATCAATAATAGCAGGGCACAGACCTGTACCGTACTAATGGAAACGAAAAAAGTGGTAGAAGGAAAGTATAGAAAAGAAGTTTTGCAGGCAAAGGAAAGTGAGCAACCTGGACACTTTTTAAATCAGTGTAGGTAGTCTTCTCCAGAGTAAAACATACATAAAATTACACAATGGTTACATGTATGTCCACTTAAGAAAGTCGACGTTTCGATCCATAGCTCTATATCAGAAGGATCATCATCAGGACTAGAAACACAATTATTTTGCCTGGTATGAACAATACGCCTCGGTTATAGAGGGAACGTAATGTTGAGCATAATGAATTAACCGGGAATTTCTTGATTAGGATAAATGATGCGCCAAGTGCTGATCAATGTCAGGATCGAAGGAGCGCTGGTCCGCCAAGGTGCTCCAGCCGCCGGACCAGCGCTCCTTCGATCCTGACATTGATCAGCACTTGGCGCATCATTTATCCTAATCAAGCACGCCGGAAGCCATCGCCAAGCTGACGCGGCAGCCCCTTCTCATCACAATCTAACGCTGATGACCGCCAACTCCCTGTGCCTGCCTATATTGATACGCAGCTCAAGCAAGTGCTAGAGAAATTCCCGGTTAATTCATTACGCTCAACATTACGTTTCCATTAGTACGGTACAGGACTGTGCCCTGCTATTATTGATTGATGTCCTTTTATCAAATTTTATGGTGTCATTCGAATTAAAATAAATTCCTGGTCCGGCTGGACAGGAGAACTATATAGCACCTATTGTGTTCTATATTACAATTGTTTATATTCCTTAAATTGCTCAGGACCCTTGTTTTTTCAAATGACTAATACCCTTGGTCCTTAGCTACCTTTTGGGTCCCCCTTGTTTTCTTAAAAAAAATGTGGATATTGTGGTAACACCTCCCACCCCGAGTCCAAGTGCAAAAAGGAAGCTAGAGAAAAAGGGGGTAAAAAACAAGAGTAATGGAATCTCGTTAGAAAAGGCTAGCTCTCTGGTGAACATTGGCGCCATGATACCTTGGTTGGAACGATACACTTGCACTGTTGCAGCGAGGGTCATCAGGGAGGGTTTTGTGGACGGTTTCAGAATACCTGCACAGGGGCACAGCGGGATGACATACTGTAAGAACCAGGTGTCGGTTAGATCCAACATGAGCATAGCAAGGGCAAAAATTCTCAAAGAGTTGAACCTGGGGAGGGTGGCTGGACCATTTGAGGACGTCCCGATGGCAGATTTTGTGTGCTCGCCTCTAGGGGTGGTACCGAAAAAAGTGCTGCGCGAATTCAGATTGATCCACAACTTATCCGCACCCAGGGGAGGCTCAGTGAATGATGCCATCGCTGACACGCTGTGTAGTGTCAAGTACACATCTTTTGATCAGGCAGTAGCCATGCTGAGAACTTTAGGTCAGGGGGCCTTGCTAGCGAAGTCTGACATTGAATCAGCATTCCGTTTGCTGCCCGTTCACCCCGCTGATTGTAACCTCTTAGGATTTCAGTTTGAGGGCAAGTACTATGTGGACAAGTGCATGCCAATGGGATGCTCAGTGTCCTGTGCTTATTTTGAAAACTTCAGTTCCTTTCTAGAATGGTCATTCAGGGACAAGTCCGGGCATCAATGGGTCCTCCATTACCTGGATGATTTTCTTTTTCTGGGGGCCCCGGGCTCGGGAGAGTGCAGGTCAGCCTTGCAGCAGTTTTACGATCTCATGCAGGAATTTGGGGTGCCACTGGCGCCTGATAAAACGGTGGGCCCAACAACCCTCATTGAATTTCTAGGGTTTGAGTTAGACTCTGTTCAGGGGGTGTCCAGGCTGCCACGTGACAAAGTCATGGAGTTTGGGCGTGCCTTCGAATCCTGCATTAGCAAAGAGAAGGTTACACTACACCAATTGCAGCAGGTGGTGGGCCAGTTAAACTTTGCATTGCGCATCATTCCTATGGCGCGTCCTTTCTCCCGCACTATTGCTCACGCCATGTCTGGCCTCAAAGAGAAGCATCACCACACTAGGTTGACCAAGGAGGTTAGGCAGGACATGCAGATATGGAGGGCTTTCCTGCGTGATTTTAATGGAAAAGTAGTGTGGCCTAGCCCGCCCGTGTCCAGACCCGAATTAGGTTTAATGACCGATGCTGCAGGCAGCGAGAGGTTTGGAGCCATTCTGGGGCACGACTGGGTGGCAGAACATTGGCCAGAGTGGTGGAAAAGTTCAGGGCTCACCAGCAACATCACTTTTCTCGAGCTCTTCGAGCTTTGGTCGTTTGGGCAGACGCATTGAGGGACCGGTCAGTCATATTTTGGTCGGACAACATGGGAGAGGTGGAATGCATAATCAATCAGTCCGCCAAGTGTGAGATGTTGCTACGCTTGCTAAAAGAAATAGTGATGCAGTGCATGAGATTGAATGTGCTCTTCCGGGCTAAACATGTTCCAGGGGTGTTGAATCACGCAGCTGACGCATTGTCTCGTTTTAAAATGCAGGCTTTCAGGGCACACATCCCAGAGGCAGCACCCCACCCGACACCTTTCCCAGAACGACTCTGGCAACTTGGCTCGTGGCTGCAGGCTTAGCGCCTAGGACAAGAATCTCTTATGAAGGGGCGTTTGGTTATTTTTGTCTTTTTCTGGGAGAGCAGTGGGGCGAAAAATGGCTGGATCATGAGTCAGTAGTAGCGTACCTTGCTTACATGTGGGAACAGGGCCGCACAGTGGCGGCCGCGAAGAGGCATATCGCAGCTATATCTTATTTTGCAAAACTGCACGGAAAAGGTGACCCCACCAAACACTTTGTGATACGGCAGGTTTTGAAGGGGTGGCAGCGTCTGCGAGGGACCGAGCCTGATGTGAGGAGGCCTGTTAGCCTAGAAACACTCGAAAAGTTAGTAGTAGCCTTACCACAGGTTAGTACTTCACCTGAGGAGGCGGTCCTTTTCCGGGCAGCATTCTGTCTGGCATTTTACGGAGCTTTCAGAATAGGCGAGCTAGTCGCAAGGAACAAACAGGATTGGCTGGGGGGGATCCAGGCAGGACACGTAAAATTGGGCGAAGGCTCGGTTATGATTTCCATACCAAAATCTAAAACTGATCAGGAAGGTAGGGGGGATTCCGTGGTCTTGCACAGAGCAGGGACTACAGCATGCTGCCCGGTCACTAGGTTAGAGGCATTTATGGCCCAAAGGCCACTAATACTAGGGGGTCCATTATTTATACACAAGGATGGGACACCCCTCACAGTGTTTCAGTTTAGAAGAGTTATGATTAAAACACTTGAGAAAGCGGGTCTAGATACCGCCAATTTTGGGACCCACTCTTTCAGGATAGGTGCAGCCTCAGAGGCTGCGGCACAGGGCCTAGGAAGGGGGCATGTCAAAAAGATAGGCAGGTGGACTTCCAACTGCTATAAAAGATATGTGCGGCTGCATTTACTTTAGTGAGTTGATGTAGGCCATTTGCCTATCCCTAATTCTTGTGACTCAAGAAAGAGGGAAGTTTGTTTTGTGCAGGATGTTTCATTTGTATCTTTGCATGACATGCCGGCGTGGCGTTGCACTGACCCCTTTTCTCTTCTCTGTTACTTGCAGTTTCTTCATCCTGTGACTCAGGGGAGAAACATGCATCGGGTCAAGCGGTGGCTGTTCGCAGCGAAGCAATCAAAGAGGTGACGCAAGTTTACTCTTCGCACCAGAAGAACCAAGAGGTTTGGGTGGTAGGACATTCCTACGTTCGCCGTCTGAAGTCTTTCTTTACAGGTCACATCAAGGATAGGGCGACATGCTTAGGGTCAAAATTGTCATTTTTTGGGCACGGGGGTTTGTGTGTGGGACAATTCAGAGAACTGGTGAACCATGCTTTATGCCAAGCTCGGGACAACCTGCGATCTGGATCCTGCACTTGGGGGGTAATGATTTGGCAGAGATAGGTAGGGGGCAATTGACCGAAGAATTACTCAAGGAAGTGGGGTGGCTAGCAAAGCAGTGTCCTCAGTCCATAATAGCGTGGTCCCACATGATACCGAGGTTTCAGTGGAGGGGGGGCGAATCAGTCAGGGCGTTGAATCACGCGGTAAAGCGGCTCAACAACAAATTCGACAAATTGTTTAGGACCCCTAGGTTAAGAACGATAACACACAGGTACATCAGGGGAGAACAGTTTTTTCTCCAGGACGGGGTGCACCTTTCACATAAAGGTAATCATGCCTTTATGGATGATATCATAGCCTGGCTTAGGGATTTGAAACAAGTGTTCAGGACCTTTTTTAGGTGCAGGAGGGGGGGCCAGATAGTCGGTCAACTATGCTGGCCTGTGGCGGTAAGGTCAACACTGGTAAGCATAGTCTGCGGTCTTAGCGGTCAGCACCGTGTAACTCCAGGGGTAGTGACAGCCGGTAAGTAGGCTGTCGGGGTATGGGGGCCGGGGAGTCATCCTTCCCAGTTGGCCTGGGGCCACCCCTGAATGCGCGTGCGCAGCAGTCTGCGGCCCCCTTTTATGGAGTTCAAGACCAGGGCGTAGGGGGGGCCCGGGGAAAAAAGATCCGTCCGATAAGCTGAATCCCCTGCGCAACCTTGCTCCAGGAGTAATAGTGGCAGTAGCCGGGGACTAGAAGAGGGAGGGGAAAGAAGCCTGCCAGACGTTGACTTTGCCGTTAGGCTCAAAAAGGGACACGCAGAAAGTCATATCGTGCATTATTAGATTTACGGTAGGAGTGCCTTCTGTATTAGAATGTGTTAAGGTTAGCTCTTGCAACAACATGTGTCTATCAATGTAAACTGTACTTTCTGCGTTAAATGATTTTCTGTAATTTGAAATGTTTGAATATTGCTTGTAATATTAATAAATACGGCCGGGGGGGGTCACTGCCCCTAATCCAAATATCTTACCAAACACCTAGACTCAAAATCCCTGGGGTAGGGGAAGACCGGGACGGGCATGACTAGGAACCAGGGGATTAAGTTGTTGAGGGATCATAGGGGGTACCCGACCATATTGCCTGTTGCGTTTAAAAGAGGACGGCCAGTGGTAAACTGCTTCCTGCATCCCAGCTGGAAATTTTTATTATTATGTAAAGTCATTTGGGTTGTTCAATACTCTCTTCATCTTTCAGTGCTTTATGGATTCAATGTTTTCTAATATCCTAAATCAGTAGGTATTGCTCTATTTGGATGATATTTTAGTGTTTTCAAGCAATCTTGTGGAACATCAGGCACATGCAGCTTTAGTATCAGCAATACTTCCGCAACATCATTTATCTTGTAAACCTGAGAAGTATGGGTTTGAGAATGAAGAAGAGAGGTACCTTGGATTCAGACTGAATGACTCTGGTTTTCCATGAATCCTACAACAGTTTCAGGTACTCTGGAGTGGCATTCACCTACTAATGTTAAAGAGACTCCGTCTCCTTGGATTTACGAACTTTTATCATCATTTCAAAATATTTTGCTGTGTCTTACTTGTGTTTTGAAAAAAGAAAATTGAGGAGAGGTTTTTACTGGTACGATCAAACTGAAAGAGATTTCAGTTCACTCTAGCAACAATTTTTGGACACGCTAATACTGCAAAGAGGTTTATTGTGGGCACAGACAGCTCTGAAAGAGCCGCAGGAGCAGTTCTGTAATATAAGCAATATGATGGTGGATAAGAGGATCCTATCTTTTATCTTTCACATGTTTGTTCAGAGTTTGAATGGAACAACTCAGTACTTGAAAGAGAACTCGTAGCTAAGAAGATGGAGTGTACTGAATAAAGGCATCTTTGATGGGCACAAGGGAAACATCTGAAATCCAAACAGATCATCGAAATCTGGAGTGCTTGAGAATTTTGACAGAACAGCCATCAAGCTAGATAGGCATTGTTATTACCACTATATTATTTTGCTATCAAGTATATTCCTGGTTCAAAGGATGCGTTTGCAAGGAAATTGTTCTGCTGTTATCGTAGATCATCACTTATTTATGATCAGCCTGTAATTCCCTCTTCACATTTGGAAGTGCAATGGTCAGCAGGTAGGACACCTGCTCTGTTCTGACATTTTGTTTTGGCCTAAGGAGCTTCTTTGGGACCCCGGGTACTGGCTGGGGATAGGTAAAAATGCATAGTTGTTAACAACTGTTGCTTTTCTGATGGAAATGTTGGGAGTTCCTTAGAAAACATCGGCATGTCAAGCACATTCTAAACAATGATTTATGTCAACTTGTGTCAATATTCCCATGGTCTAATCTACATTATCTGCCTCTCCATTCTAGAGGAGTGAAAAAGGGAGAGGCTGTGGCCATACTACTCAAGAGAAAACTTCATTGCTGTCGTTCTGCTCACACTGTCCTGCCGTGAATGTGGGAGTCACGGCTAGAGAGAGGGCAAAGCCTCTACAACCCATGCCTCTGATTCTGACCTATCAATTTGCAGGGAGTTAAAAAGGGGAACCTTTTGAATGCTCAGAAGAAGCAAATAAATTTAGAAGAAAAAGTTTCTGTAATTTATAAAGGACTTAAGGAAAAATCTCACATAGGCGTGTGGAAATATTACATAAACACATACAATTATAAGCGATTAAGTAAAATATGAAAAACAGGCAGAACCATATTTAATGTAAACAATGAGCCAAATCAATGCAGTCAACGAAATTGTACTGCAAAAAATAGACGGCATTGCAAAACAAAGTAAAGTCACATCACTTTGTTCATGTATCTCAATGACCTATTTAAACAACAGTAACAACAGATGATGATGATGAACTAATGGCTTCCAATATGTAGGTCAAAAATATATTAGTAATGATGTTTTGGTGGCAGATAATATAGTGATCAAAATATAAGAACACTTATGTCACTGCATGTTGAGGACATACAATAGGAAGCAAGTCAACATTTCAATCCTTAAATATTATTTGATTGGGTTTATCCGGACAGGAATATCTTTAACATTGTAGGTGTAGTGCCCTTAAAGGTAGAAAATGAATTTTTTAACCAAAGGATGCCTTGGGATACTTGGAAGACACCCAGTCTAACAAGGAAGTGCTTCAAATATCTCAATGATGAGTCCACAAAGAAGAAATAGGGCCGTCCAAATTCAGGGCAACTGTCCCTATTGAGAACCGACCTATCAAATTGCAGCAGCAAACTAGTTCGGCAAAGCAGAGAGAGAGAGATAAGATAAAGAGTATTCATCCTACCAATTCTTTGCTACTGAACTTAATTCATATTAGATGCTGCTAGGGCCATGCATGTATCATACATGTTCCCAGAAGCAAACGTCATTCATGGAGAGCAGAAGATGGAAGGCATTGAGAGCCGCAGTGTGAATTACACTCCATGGGCCTCTCAGCAGAGGCTATTTTAATAGAGCATTAAAACTTGATTGAGCAGAATGTTTTATTAGATTCATTGTTTACTACAGCCCCCTAGGCCAGTCATCTTTTATGGTTAAGATAGGCTACTGCAGCTGGCTATAATAATAAAAGTTCTTTTGTTTAGATGCTCCCGCTTCTACAATAGCATTTGGCAAGTACTTGTGATACATTTGTATTTTTCAGGGATAATTATTTGTGAAATGCTTCTTAAAATTGTCAGGTTGTCAGCAGCCTAGAATGAAATATTATCACAGGAGGTCAGACGGTGGCAATATTCCAAAGGACCAACAATTTGCAATGGTCTTGTTCAGGACATCAATTTTTAAGAGTAAGAGTTCAGTTTCTATTTTCTAATGACGTGTAGATGAAATAGTCTATTTATTAGTTTTCGTGAAATATAAGGAATACTTTGGCTGAGCCTGACTGCAGGATCTTCTCCCTCCACCATTTACTCGTTTCATGAAACCTATTTCCTTACGTCACTTACGAACAACATAATATACAATCATATTTATCTTTTCAAATACATTCTGACTATACCAAAAGTAATCTATGTGTGTACAAATGTATATCAATCTTGTCTATCGTTCTAGTGCTATCTATCATCCTAATGTTAGAAGTGTCCTTGAACCCTCTGCTAATGTGAATTATCTTATTATTATATGGGCATATGCATATGCCATTCGAAAATGAAATAAAAACCTTTAAACTACAAAAAGGATTAACTTGTGACTATCTACTAACTTGTTACTGCTTTAGAGTCCCAGCTCATTGAATTATCTTATTATTATATGGGCATATGCCATTCGAAAATGAAATAAAAACCTTTAAACTACAAAAAGGATTAACTTGTGACTATCTACTAACTTGTTACTGCTTTAGAGTCCCAGCTCATTGAATTATCTTATTATTATATGGGCATATGCCATTCGAAAATGAAATAAAAACCTTTAAACTACAAAAAGGATTAACTTGTGACTATCTACTAACTTGTTACTGCTTTACAACAACTTTCAGAAAGAAATAACTTTTGAAAACAATGAAAAATCTTACTTGTATTAATGCCTGGTCATGACATTTTTTAAAATCCCTACTTACCTGTTGTGCCAAAGTTAGCTTCTTATGAGACGACTTCAATACTATAGTCTCTTGAGGTATATCCCATGTGAGATACCTATGGTATAAACAATGCAATTAATCTTTTAAGGCAGGTAATTAAAAAGCAAATCATTCTAATGTTGTCCTGTGTGTAAACTTCAATGACCCTACAGACCCTTCTGCAATTTCAAAGAGCTAGGAAACCAAGGCTTAGTGAGGGGTTTCTTAAAATGCCTAGGCCGAGACTCGGGGTTGAGGAGTACCACCGCCTTCTCAATCCAATTATTGAAATTCTTCAGCGCTATATTCATATCATCGGTTATCACCGGATGAGTATCAACTAAAGCGAGACTAAATACTGCCCGATCGAATCTATGCACAGTTTTATCCTGTTGTTCAGTGGATGGCTGTAGCGGCATAGAGATATTGGGGGTTTGCCATGAGAAGAACATCAAAATGTAGACCATGATACTGGCAAGGGGGCAGTAATGGCGAGAGGGGTACTAGAGCAATTCAGGTCCAAAATGTGACCTCACGATGCATGGAGGAGATAACACATTGTTGAAGTTGGGCGACTGCAACGTATTAAGAAGGTCAAGTGTATCCCCCAACTCATCATTATCCATATGGATATTAAAATCTCCGAGGAGCACAAAGTGAGAATAAAGCAGTGCCCGAGGAGTGATCAACTCGTCAAGGTTATTTAGGAAAGGTCTATACATCAGTAAACCACCCAGAGAGTATTGTGGGGAGACTTTGATGCAGAAGTCGAGGGCTTCGACCTCCGGCAGCTCTTTGAGTTCACTCCAGTGACAACCCTATTCTTCCATCACAAGTACTGCAACACCACCCCCAGGTCCAGATTTCTGATCAACTCTAAAGATTTTGAATCCATCAGGGATGGATGCCTTGATAACCGGGCTAGAGTGCTCCGTAAGCCAGGTTTCTGTAAGAAAGAGTAAATCCCAAAACACAACTGTAAGTAAATCACAGATGTTGTGAGCATGTTTAGAGGCCGAACGCGCATTAATCAGGGCCGCCTTTACAGTGTTGTCTGTTACTGTTAGTATCATATACAAGGATTCATGTCTAAATGAAGGGTGTGTCGCAATTCATCCAACCTTTTAATGTACATTTTGCGTGCGGCCTGTTTGTTACAATTTTTGCCCATGATTTTTGCACCTTGAGGTTGAAACTTTGTACTGGATTCTACTTTTGGATATCGTTGCCTAGCTCTTTTCTCCTTCCTGATGTCAGGAAGAGTTTAGTGTCTTGCTACTCTCTTCAGTACTAATCTTAACTTTCAATCAGGACTTAGAAGATTGACTTTCAATGGTTTTTCTTTGATATTGTGTTTCCTTCTAACTAGGGCCTCTTAGGGAGACACTTGTCACCTTTCATGTATACTGATCTGTGCAGGACTGCACCGTGGCTAATGCAAGGAGTCACTCTTCCCTCAGGCAACCAAGGGAACTCAACATATCTTACTGTATCCAGTCCTTGACAAAATATGGCAATTAAAACTACCAGTTGACAGTTAACTGGTCCAGGTGGTAGAGTCAGCACAAGTCGTGCCGACAGAGACCGAAGAAGGCCTCTCTGACCCACTGGCAATCCCGATGAGGTAATAATAACCCAAATCAAAGGTACCTAGAGACCTTCAAAGAGCCATAATGAATAACGCTTCATAATTGGAAACTAGCATACTAGGAAATACCTGTATTGCTTTTCACACCTAGAGACGCTATTTGGCCTCTCCACACTCAACACATTGGTCCTGAAGAAAGCCCAACTGACCGACTGGCACACAAGGGCTGAAACATGTCGACCTACTTCACAAATAACAATGTGAGAGAGTCATAATCACTCTCATTCACTTTAAATTAATTTTATTATCTCCAAACCAGAACCAATAAACATACAAATCTGGTAACAAGAGATTTTTAATTTCCTTTCACCTCACTATATCACACACAAATCACTGATCACTACTGTTCCTAACCAAGGGTACAACCTCCTGGTGGAGGGTGCATAAAACAAAAAAAAAACAGATGATTATGCACACACGTGTGAGGGAAAGCAGAGAACCAAGATATACCGCTTGAACAGCCATCTAACACACGTGCATGAGGGTTATATTGGGACTGGTAAGAACGAACACTGCATACCCTGGTTATGCAGGACAAGTGATCTTTCTCCATTGATTAGATGACTTGAAATCAGGTAAACAGGAGGCTGGTACTTGGCAATAGTAGGTTATCGCCTCCTTTCCCCAAAGTCTAATTTATGCTCCAAGGTGCAACAGCTAACACAATCATTTGGGTGCACGCAGGCACAGTGAAAATATGGATATGTTAGTGTGCATGTATACCATATGTTGGAACACGCACCAGATGCTGTGGGCAATTTGCAGATGGGAAGCCTCAATTGACATTACCCCTGAATACTACTCACAAATAACTCATGACCATACCCACAACCAGTCATCCTGTCAACAAAGCAAACTAGCAATTTGCAGTACCTGAATTTGCAGTAAGAAGCAAGATATATTCTTTCAAGTGTTTCTCCAGTTTTGGAACATAAGCGTAAAAGCCAATTTTGACCTGTTACAGCAATAAGAGATGATTTGTAGTCCAAAGGACTTTGAAGAAGTTCACCCTGATGGATAAAAAACAATGAAATTAGATTTAAAGTATTTTCTCCAAATCAGCTTATAAAACTTTTGTAGGTCTGATTACTAAAGACATCTGTAAACTTTGAAAGGGTGTGAATTGTACACCTATGATTCAATTTTGGTAGGTCATCAAAAGATATCAAAAACTACAATTTTAGGTTTTTCTCATAAAATATACTTTGCATGTACTCAGTACAAGCAAAACATGACAATTTTAGCAGCTACTAATCACAGAATGGCATACAGTCACTCAACATGGAACCAGAACATCACTCAATGCCAAAGTGGTGACATGTAATGTTTGTATGCATTTTCAGGGACCTTCATGAGCAGATATTTTTGTGACCTTATCAGTGAGGGCTGTGACTGGTTCTGCTCCATTTCATGAAGTTAGATAGAGATGACGAGCGGCCCCACCCCAGACTCTCCTTTCCACGGCTCCAAGGCTGATTGCAGTTTCCATGGATGAAAAAGTTGGGGCCTTAATGTCCAGGGCCAGGAGTTAGAGTTCTAGATATCTCTCTGATTTTGTGAGGTTAGGTAGAGATGATGAGCCCCTCCTCCCTCCTCTCCCTTTTCCCAGCTCCAATGCAATGCTGAGTGCAGGTCTCCAATCCATAGTGCCATGATGAGGGAATCTTAGATACCCCACCCCATTACATTAAGCTCTAGACCTCATCCTAGGAATGTTATCTACACTCAGATCACTGTCAATTGGCATCAAGGCTGACCAAAACTACCCTTATTTATAGAAAGTTTCAATGTTATGGCTCACTGAAACTACAATTATTTACAGCAAGCTTCAATGTTAGTGCACTTCTATTCAGAAGCGGTGTGTGCACACGTTAACCTTAAATGGCACAATAATCGGTCAGAGCTTAATTATTTTAACCAACATTTTCCATCATTTCTTTTTGCTTCGGCGAGAATCACGAAATGCATTTAGCATTTTGGCACATTGTTATAAAAATGATAAAATATTCCACAATAGCTTGGAAATGAGACCAAACATAGATTCTGCAGCAACGATGAAAGTCCTATGACCTCCATAAACAAACTACATAGCCTTTATGAATGCCATGCAAGAAGCAGGTATTAACTACATAACTAATTAAGTGGAAAATATTTTTTTATCCTTGAGTGCACCACATCTTGGCTTTGAAGGTGTCACATTTCAATTGTTCTAACCAAAAATACTGGGAGAGATTGTATGTATATTTACAAAAGTAATCATTATCCAATTTAAATAAAAAGCCTCCTAGGATGTTACAACATAAATTAGTTCACAATAAATGAAACACATTCTCGTAAAATTTTGTAAATACTTTAAAACTTACTACTGGGCATTCACATAGTAAGGCATCCTCTATTTTTTCCAATTTAGAGCACTTTGCTAGCTCATATAGCTGTAGCGGCTTTGCAGCAACACTAAAGTAAAAAAGAAAACAGTGTTTTAGAGAAAATGTAATGGATACAAATTTGTCCTAATGACCGTGTTTTATAAGAAACCCAGGGATTGTTATCTATCAAATGAACTTTGAGCAAACATCAAAAATATTCTAAATTTGACTGTCCTTCTCCCAAAAGAGCATTAATTCAAGTTTCACTTTTTGCTGGAAAAAACTAACTCTCTATGCGTTTAATGTGAAATTTCCAAGTTAAATCCTTCGGTCCTGTTCACAAAGGTATTTTGGAGTATGTAAAATAGTACTCCTATAGTACTCTTTTACACACTGTTGCATGCCTTTATGAATTAGCCCAAAACATATAAAACGGTAAACATCATATACTACTAATACAAAAAAGAGTACTCCTACGGTACTATAAATGCTTTTGTGAATCAGCTGCTCTGTGTCCACTCTTAAAGGAGATTTCAAGACAGATAACTCTTACAACAGTTACTAAGAGTAACTTTAGCTTGCCCTACATACATTGTATTTCCAAAAGTTCAAAACCTAGCATAACTCCGTGAAATAAGAGTGTGTAATTTAAGCTCTTGAGCATTTTCTCCTAAATTGTACCTGTGAACATTCCTAGGTATGTGTAAGAAATGTTATCACGAACATGAACACCCACTCAGAATGATCTGCTGTTTTTGATTGCTCAAACTCAGCAGACAAAACCCTTCATGAAAAATAACATCAATACACCACAATGTTCAACATAGCTCAGCCTTTATGGATGAGGAGTGAGAGACAGGAATTCACAGACAGACCATAGAACACAGCATTGACTAGAGTTAAAAAGGTATTGGGAACATCACGTCTCAAATACAACCAATCTAATTATTTGCATCAGACCTATCGCACCCCAAAATGGACTAATCATATGTTCACAGAGGTAAAACACAAATGCCCACGTTTTGCAGGTCCTGAAGCTGATTTCTAATATATGGTATGGTCTTGCCAAGAAATTGAAAAGTTTTGGACTGACACAATATCACTGATGTTGCAAATAACAGACAGTTGACACTAAATCCTTTTTCCTGTCGACTGGGAGTAATGGCCCACACTAAAAAACACTAAATATGCTACGAAATGTATAGACCTAGCTGAAGTCTTGATAAAAAAATAGATAGCATTGGCCTGGAAATCCCCTATGGCTCCCCATGTTGAAAACCTGGATTGCCGCTCCCTGTAAATGGGCCGCGTCGAAGTGGGCATGTGGCCATCTCTAGCGGCAAGAAGGGAAAAGTTCCTCCCATCCCCCCTCGGTCCACTCACCACGGAAGCACGGGGTAAATATTTGGAGGCACCGCAAACCAAACCGGACGAGTGGCCACCATAAATCCACCAGTACAGATATACTGAGGTGCTTTAGTCTACGAAGATGTATTGGGAGCCCTGGAGAGCATGGGGAACTAAAAGGCCCCTTAACCAGACCATGTGCGTAGGCGAGAGGGGAAAAGTTAAGTAGAGCTGCGGGAATAGTGCTGTGCTTCCCTTCTCTCGTTCCACTCCTTTTTCTGGGGTACCCTCCTGGGCCCCTAGTCCCCTGGGAGAGGTCGGAAGAACAGACACAAGACAGACACACAATCACGTGAGGGGATCCCTAGCCTATGCAAGTGTAGGCTGAGGGGGGAGACCTGGAGATATTGTAACATGCAGGCCCAAAAAAAAAAAATCCACACCACCACATTACCAGTTAGACTTCACAGAGTTCAAAAGATTGCAGTGTTGAAAGTGTTAAACCAGGCAAGTGAGTGTAGCATACAGGGCATGAAAGGAACTGGCTCTGCACACAAAAAGTCAAGTGATTACAAGACATTGTAAAATACATAGATACTTGAACAGGATCATATATGTGTGGAAATGTATATACCACAAGACAAAGATCTGCTTTGCATACCTACAATGTCTATGTATTTTAATACTGTAAAGTATGAAAACAATAAAGAACGACTTGGTAAAAAGAAATGCATGTAGACTGAAAGAAAGTATAACACATTTTGACTTGAGTCGCCATTTTTACTACCCACTCAAAAACTGATCGGGTGAGGGAAAAGGAGGGCATGGTAGAAGAAAGAACAAAGGGTACGGCAATAAAACAAAACAAAAGTTACATTCAAGACCCATCCTGCCACCGCTGCTGCTGAGAGAGTTACTCATATTCCCATTATTTCTGCCATCAAAAGAGGGAACATTTCTGAGTAAGCCCAGTAGCCAAGAAATCTACCTTATTACACCACTATAAGACAAGCCAAGACAGATCTATTCTGATTGAGTGGGACAGCCTTTCTTCGGTGAGAGGTAGTCACAAGTACTCTGAGGGTTTGAAATCACAAGTGTTTTACCCTTATCATGGACCGTTTATTTTGCTGGGACCACAGGGATGCTTTCATTCTCCTTGTTAACAATTCTTTCTTTGCCATCTCCAAGTCTTATCTGCACCTTAAAGAAGCAAGGTTCAACTCTGAGACGATATGATCTGTGGAATCATTTAGCATCACTGAAACCTTCCTTGCTGCAGAAACCCAATCTTGCTGCCCTACACAGGCTAGCACCTCGTTGCAGTGGCTAATATCCTGGCCATTACATTTTTCATGGGAATCCTAGAAACCCGCAGTTCTAACACTGCATCTGCTTCATCGCCATTCACAACTACATTTATCAGGAACAGTTGAGCAGCGGTAAGCAAAGTCTCTGCAGAATGCCCCAGAGGAAGTAGTTCAGAGTTCTTTTGCAACAGTTCTATTTTGTTTCCAGGTTGAGTATGGAAGCATTGGTGTAGTTCAAATGGCTTGGCGATGTCACGTCATTGGTGTACACTGACTTTTCCACTGCCACCACACAATGAAAAAGCCACAACATTTCATGTTCTGTGGCCGAGATATTTCTTCTTTCTTCTTTCATCTTTTACAAGGATACATTGGTGCCATTCTACCCATGATGGGCCTCAATGTGCTCTGGAGATCCCTCAAAGTCAAATTAGGGCTCCATCTGTGAGATAGGGAATACTTTTGATTTTGCACTTCTCTGTAATAATCTATTTGCCGTGTGCCTTTACAGGAGTGACTCTGTACCACATTTTTTCTGACTTTTTATAATTAATCTTTTAATTTTATTCCACTGATCTAAAACTCAGTTATTGAGTGGGCACCCCCCTAATTGACTGTATTTTGACTATTTTGACATGCTGAGAGGAGCCTTACCTGGGGGAAATACTGCCTTGTTGCGGGGGACCCCGCACCATATCTTTAATTAGTACGTTAAGCACAAATACACAATATGACACTGTGCTTTTGTTTAGATGTGCTAGAACGACACAAATATGCTTTAAGCTCATAAAAGACTAAAAAGAAACGACCAGCCCATCAATCTCATTAATTCTGTCACATGAGGTTTCCTCATATAAGTCTTGATAAAGTACGACACCTGCTCGATACTTATGTACCGATCGTTATTTTTTTTAATTGGAAGTACTCGGTAGCCCATCATGTCCTGGAAGCCAAGCAAATCCTAGCTAAATAGAAGAATAGCTTGGGTGAAAGTTAGTAGCTGATTTAATAAAGCACAGCACTGGGATAGTAAAGAAATTTTCAAAAACATGGTTAGCCTCCAAAGTCTTTGAAATCTCCACTGTGGGTACTACATACTGGTGGTCAACGCTTTTATTAATTTATTTAATTGAGGAGTTTTATATAGTGCAAACACGACCCGTCAGGGTATCGTAGCGCTGCACAAATAGCAGACAAGTGATACATACAAAGTTAAAAAGCAATAAGGTAAAGCAAGCAGCAATACAGATACAATATAATAATCGTCTGGCAGATTTGGGATACGGGGTGCCCACAGGAAGATAGTCAAGGTGAGATACTTCAGGGCTGCTACTGAACGAATCTGCTTAACAAAAGTCTTTTGACTTCATTTTTGAAGACCGTAGTCGAGGGTTTTAATCTCCAACCTTCAACCCTCTGAAGACGACAGTCTCATATTCAGGGAAAAAAACAAAGACTTATCTCTTCAATTAATTTACAGTCTCTCTGCCTGCATTGGTCCATTCTAGCCTTCCTCTGCCTCTTTGTGTTTTTCTGGCACTTGCCTCAGCCCAATACCATATAATCACCAAATGTGACATAATGTAAGCCCTACATGAGCATCTTTTAAAATTACCCTTTACATTTTATCGCGATGTACATTTAAAATCTGCCAATAAAAACGCCAGGGCAAGTGGAAAAGACATGCTGTTACTCAAAAGCGACTTGACAGTGAGAGCCCTTAAGCGGTAGGATATATTTTAGTACATTCCTGAATCTTGTTCCTTGGAATAAACCCTACATAGGGTATCTGCTTCTTCGTCTTGCTCTTTGCACTTGTGCTGCTCCTGGGAAAACATAACATTGCAGCTGTCTCCAAGGATAATATTCTGAAGGAGTTAAAATAAAAGGTTTTTCATGCAAGAACAAAAATGCGACTACACAGAGTGGGACAGGTTATAGCAAATCAGTCTCTGCCACAGAACAAAGACCCTGACCAGCACGTCTTCTCAAACTGGTCTTGATGTCAAACTGAAGCACTTTAAAACAGCTGCTTAATGTTACAGAGAGTGTTATAAAAAAATTACATTAAAAAAAGAACTAAAAAAATACATTCCATATGCACTCATTTCATACAAGGAGGTAGCATTTTTCATGTTAAACTTTGAAAACTATTTGAGCATTGAATCTTCCATAACGCCAATTCATTGCTAAAGCAAACATGCTATTCAAATATGTTTGAGGATGTACTAATGCTCTTGGTGCCACATAAATGTATCAATAATGACCTACTGTGCAATATCTGGTCATTTTTCTCACTAAATATGAAGAATTTCACATTAAATCATATATAGAGGATATCCTCTAAGTGTGTTTTACACATGTAAAACGGACTAGGAAACACACTAATGGTGTTGAGGCTCTGAATCTAAAGTTAATATAAACAATGCTTAAATATATGAACGCCTTATCTGTTCTGAGCTGCACCCTTCGAAACATGTGAGAGACTAGAGGCTTTCTGTAAATATTTTTAAAAGACGTAACTTTTACCCCTCAATAAGCAGATTGGCCTGACCATTTGGAATTGAATCCTCAAGGGGAGATTAAGAAGTTACAATGGTTCACAGCAGATTTCTTGATTGGTGGACTTTCATGGCAAGGATGCTAAAGGTACAGGTCTTTAAGGAATCGTGGAAGAAATGGTGATGGTCTCAGGAGAAGCCAGGTAAGTACACCTGAAATATAGCAACTTCTGTCATTTATATTTTCATTAATATGAGATGCTAAGATCCTGGAAAAAGTCTTGCCGTGCATTTTAGAGGGCGAGATTTCTATATAAGCAAGTAGCAAGCTGGAGGAAATTGTAACAGTCAATTGGGCTCAATTGATAAATTGGTGTACAGGATATTTCCCACAAGGCAAATTGGAATGACTGGTTCGTAGTGGCAGAGCCTTTGAATGTACACAAAAAGAGGGGTGGAGAGGAAAGAGAAGCACATACGAAAGTGTACAAGCAGTGACACATTAGTGTATAGTGAAAAACTGCCCTCACTCACACACAATGTGTGTGACATGCTTCATCATCGGGTCTGCTGCAACGCCCATGCGTAGCCACGCACCGTGCGGAGCATAGGGAGGGGGAACAGATAATACAAGAACAAAGTGCAACACAAAACTGAAAGTGACGACAATGTTCACAAACAGACGCAAACAATCCAAGACTGGGTACAGTGATAGAACAAAAAATTGCAGTAGGGAGTAGTGAGATTAAAACTGGCACCTGGATACCAAGTATAACTTTATAAATAGGTTCCAAAGTCCGGATTAAAACTAAATAACGGATGGTAGTGCTAAGGTAGGATATTAGGGCCCCTAGCACCCCTCCTTTACTGCTACAGAGCCTTTGAATGCACAAAAGATATTTAATTAGGTGTAGCTCAGAGGAGGAGCTACGCAGCAACCAAGATGGCCGCATAGGCTCCCGGCTCCGCCGACCTCCGTCTGCGGCTTGATGATCCTGCCAGATATCCTGATTTTACGCCCGACCCCCGTGTGGATGAACTGTTGCTGAATCTGACGGTGCGGTCCCGAGAATTTTATCGCCCAGATTGACGGAGTTGTGTCGTGTTTAAGATCTCGGCCTAACCCAGCCTCGAGTACTTGCCCAGCCGGGTTGCAGTTGAATAACATCGGCCGTGGAACTCAGACAGGGTCCGGTCTCTTGCAGTGGAGGTTATCCTTGTTAGGGGTGGTCGGATTTGACCTCATAAACGAGTGTTCAACGTAGATTCCACAGGGCTAAATCGGAGTTCTCCTTCCAGCATTTCCTATTGAACTCCATGAGTCCTTTTGTGACATTCCCTAAACAGCGTGCTGGGTTGTGTTGGCAAACTTCGAGACGCTCCCTAACTAAGTGAAAAGGGAGGCTCACCAGCGAATCATTGCTTGGCTTACTGCTTGGTTAGTGACCACGCCCCCTTTACTCAGCGTTCTACTTTGTGAGGTTCCCGTAGCGTTCTTGGTTCCTGTCTGCCTTCCTGTTCAAGTTTGTTCCCTGGTTCCTGAGCCCGTGGTATTTTCTTTGTGTCCCTGTTGGATTCAAGGTATTTCTTCCCGACCCTTTACCCCCGTACTTCGCTGCCTAATCTGTTCCCGATACTTAGTCTCCCTGTCTCCCTTCCCGCTTCTCTGTTATCCCCGGTGCCTTGCACGACTTTCCGCCTTAGCGACTTGTTCTGTCCCTACGCCCCTTTACTGGTGATTGGTTCGTCTTCGGGCCATTCTTTCCGCTCCGTTCCACTCGGTCTTCGGTTCATGAGTGGACGGAGGCTTTCTCTGGGCATTAGCGTTTTTTGTGTTTGTACATGTCCATGCGCTCCACTCTGTCTTGAGTTTACGAGTTGGACGCATTGTGCGTACTCCGTGTGTTGTCTTGTTGAGTGTACACCCGCTCCACTCCGTCATAAGTTCCAAGAGTCGGACGTGGTGTGTGTATTTGTGCTTGTTGTGTGTTCTGTGTTTACCCCCTCCGCTCTGTCTTTAGGTTATGAGTAGGAAGTGGGTGTTGTTGCCGTGCCACTTTGTCTTTAGCTCCATAAGTGGTACGAGCCTGTCACCTGCTGCTCTTGTAGCCCAGTCTTGCTCAGTCTTCAGTATATGAGCAGGACGGAATTCTTTACCTTCTTGCTTGGAGCTATCCCTTGCTGAGTAGTCATCCAGGTTCCCTTCACTACCTCCTGGTTCGTGACTTTTGACTACTCGCTCATGCTCTGACACTCACCTGGTGAGGTAAGTGGAATTCTATATTGAACACTTGTGTACTAGTCCTGCAAATTACTAGATAGTTTAGTACTATTATATGTTTGGTTACAGCCATCTCCTGCCATCGAGACTGCAGCTACAACGTCCCTGCTGGGGGAGAGTTGGTATACTCCCTGGGAAATTCCCCCCACACTTTTTGGGAGCAACTGACTTTGAGTGAGTTATCTCTTCTCACTTGGGTCGTTGCTGTTTGGAAGTGTGGGGGACATTTATCTTTGCTCCTGTGGACTTCCATCCTCCTCAACAGGGGAGGACCCATAACAATCCTGGCCTGTTTTTGGTGGCGTGCGTCTGGTCTGTGTTATACTGGAGGAGTGGAGATAGGCTTCGGCTGTGGCTGTGGGGGGGGAGTCTATATCAAAAGGGGAGGGAGTCAACGTAGTTGATCAATAGATCAACGGACACGGTTATCCACACTGAAAGGTGGAAGGTCCAGTTACAGCTTGTGTCCGTGTCTTACACTAGAAAAACAAAGGGGGGTTGCTGCACTGTTCCTATGGTAAGTGAGGGAAGTGTTAGCTGGCATGACCACAGATGTTAGAGTAACATACTGGGGCATCCATTTTGTTGGATGTGATTGCCTCACACACCCCGAAGGATGTCATGCTTCATCATCGGCGGTTGCTCCTCGTCGGGGAGGCGGTGCAATCCCCGACGGGCTCACCTTTAGTCTCATCTAGGTTCACCTGACCTAACCTGCTGACACCTAGTGAGCTAACCCCACTTTTTAACGGCAGCCAGGGGACCCCCAGAATAAACTCAATTCCGGTACCCCTTGCTACATTTTAATATTCCACACACCACCACACCTAGCCCAGCCCACACACCCCCACCTCACCATAAGGCAGTTGGAAAAAGATCTCCGCTAAAGAGCCCCTCTTTGAGGTGAGCCCGTCGGGGATTGCACCGCCTCCCCGACGAGGAGCAACCGCCGATGATGAAGCATGACATCCTTCGGGGTGTGTGAGGCAATCACATCCAACAAAATGGATGCCCCAGTATGTTACTCTAACATCTGTGGTCATGCCAGCTAACACTTCCCTCACTTACCATAGGAACAGTGCAGCAACCCCCCTTTGTTTTTCCTGTGGGGGGGGAGTCCCCGTCCCCGGTGACTTGGTCGCCACCTCCCGGGTCTACTGGGCCGAGGCCCTCACTCGCGGTGGCGTACTGCTGACCGATAATGCACCCTCTGTTGCCGTCCGCTCCGCTCTTGCCTTTTCTCCCGGAGAGACCCGGCTCTCTGAGGAACCCGCCCATGCTTGGAACCGAGCGAGTGGAGGCGGATCGGACGAACTGTGAGCCGTCCTTGAAGACCGTAATGGCCGCCATCGGGGCACTTCAATTGCATCTGGAGACCATTGTCCATAAAATGATCACTGGTGACATCGAAACTGGGCGACCGAGTCTGGGCTCTGTTCTTTGCATGACTTTCAACTAACTGCTTCTCCCACGATGCCCGTAGTAAAGGAGGATGGAGACCCCGTGCGCGATAAAGTTTTGACGCCATTGACCTGTTTGCAGAATACTTGCGAAATTGTTTCTCTGGGGGTATCGCTGCATTCACCATCGCAGCCGATCATTGTGGAGCTACCTGGTTCTTCACTCCTTGAGACTACGACTTGCAAAAACCGAAAGTCACTACCGTCCCTTCCCGCCCGTGTGGTTCTTTTACATCTACGGAGGAAAGGATATCTGGACTGCATGTCGGTGAGGGAGATCTTACCGGTGGCGGATGCTTGCAGAGACTCAATGTGTTCGACTGGTCTCATATTAATCTTAATTGAACTTCCTACGAACTTTGACTCTCCTGGGGCAGTGATGGTATTACCGGACAGAGTCCGCATGAAAGATCGGAGGGGTCAAGGATGAGGCTGTTGGTCTGGGTCTGATTTTGGGGCTTTAGAGGACAAGGGATTCGCAAACGTAATGCTTGCGGGAGGTTGGGCGGTGTTCAACGTCTCCCCTGTCTGGCTCTGTCTATAATATTTTTCAGTACTCTGTGGTCTTAGGACAGGGGTTGTTCGTTTCAGGCGGGGGAAAGGGGACCGGGAGTTTGTATGACATTCTCCTCCTCCATTCTTCTTTTACTTCCTGTAGTTTAGTTAGTCGGGGCGACAGGCACGCTGCTAGTTGGGGTTAGGCGAAAGCCACATGCAGGGGTGCAGGGTGGTGGGATGGGTCTATAGTTTTGTTAGTTAGTTTAGTTTTTATGGTTTCTTTATCTCACGCTTTCCTTTCGCTCTCCTTTCATAACGTTGGGGTATTATCCTGATTTCGTATGTATTCCTGTATCTGGTAACCGTACTTCTTTTTCTATCCTGGCGTCAATGGGTGGGCGGGGTCTGTGTGCGGGCGACTGCGTTGGGTTATAGATTGCTTTGTCATACATCCTGTTTGGTGCTTGCTAGCGCAGGCATCTCGGTCGTTCCCTTTAAATTGATCTGTGGTTATTCTATTTCTGTACCTGCTCACTTTATCATAGTGTTTGAATGTATGGCACCAGATTTGTCTGTTTCTTTTTTCCTGCTTTTTAGGTCGGGGGGGGGGGGTTAAACATAAAATGAAACCTTCGTCTTATCCTGTAACGTGCTGTGAGTTCAATACAATGTTTATCCTGATTCGCTGCCGGACCTCAGGGTTGTCGGCTGAAGAGATGTGTCATTTGATATTATAGTGGGTCTTAGTCTTGTGTTGCGGCCGGCCCCTGCGGTTGTTGGCCCGTGCTTGTAATTTTATTGAACTGTACAATAAAGGTTTAAAAAAAAAAAAAAATTAGGTAAAGCTGAATTGGAATACTGAATCCATAAGATGGATGGCATAATTTAGACACGGGATGTTACTATATTACAAAGCTGTAAGTAAATGGGTTATACCAGTCTCTGTTTCCATTTCAAAGGGCATCATACAAAGTTGTTCTTTGTCATAACTGTTCGCTTCAGAACCACTAGTAATCAGCATTAAGTTTGTAGGGGATATTCAAGCGATATCAATTTGAGAAACAGAACTCCAATCAATGGTGTCTAAGTGAAAAGCTCTTTTGCATTTACCTCCTAGGGCTCTGAGCTCTATCTGAATTTCTATTGCAATTCTTCTTGTGGATGTCAGGATATAAATTGGAATAAATCACTGGTTTTATCAGTAGACATCCAATTACTTCTGTGGATATGACATCTATCCCTCTATCCAGACTGGGTAAAAAAAAAAAAACATTTCAACAGATAAATCAGAATGCAGGGTGGTGGTATCCGCTAAATCTGATGTGGAATGTGAAGTTGAGAGCATATGATCATTTGAACTAAGTGATGTCAATGATCCCTCATATTTGTGGAGCTAATTTCACGTGTCAGGTTCTACAAATCTTGAGATGCAGACCGTGGCATAGAGAGGTACCTACAATTGTGCTCAAGAAGCTGATTTGCTTCACAATGTGTATAGTAAGACACTCACGGTGGTTTACCACTAAAATTAGGTATTTTGGCATTGCTTCTAATTGTCATACCCAGATAACATGAAGAAATAAGATTTTGGAGTCACTGATTCGGGCACCGCAGTTTCAGAATGCAATCAATCAAGATTACCACCTAGAACAATTAGAGATTCAAATTGGTCTGGCATAGCTGTACCAGAAGGAGTTGATAGAGGGAGAATTAGAGGCATAATGAGGTCTATGTTTCAAGGGAATACAATCTACATTAATTTCACAGCAACAGAAATTCCATCTATAAAGCGCTCAATCCTTCAGATGTTTTCAGGTCATTAGAGAATATATTCTTATTACGGAATGTATTTTAAACAGTGGCAAAGTAATACTATTTACATACAGGAGACGATTCAATAGTGCCTTGGCAGCAATCAAAATGTAGCTTTCCATTAGTATGAGATTACTCAAGGAGCTGGGTGATGCCTTACGCATTGGGGGAAGGCAATTTTGGTGTTAACTGTGTTGTATAGTCCCTAAGCTAATTCAGAAATGACACTGGAGAATGCAGGAATGACGCACTCCTCAGGCCCAGTGCTATGGCAGAGTAAAATAAGGTAATGAGCAGGGTTTGAATAGATTACATTACCAGTCACAATCAATTCCTGTGTCTTCGTTCCAACCAGCCAAATGAGACACACACTTTTTTTTTATTGCAACAGATCTGTCCTTATTCAATATTCTATCTGCAGGTATTTATGCCATTAGTAATGTGCATATCAAGGAATTTGTTACAGTTATGTTATAATTTCAATGCGAGGAATTTTTTTTTTAAAGCAAACTCCCTCCTGTTTTTCCTGTTCACAAGCTCCGATATATTGAGGTTTACTGAGTTAATTTTTCTAGTACTGCAAGCAGAGGCGGCAGCTGCTTCATCAAGGACTCAAAAGTCAATTGAATATCATCCACAAACAAGAGTAATTATGCCAGGCCACCAAAATTAAACTATTGCCAATCTTGTTCTGTCTACCAATGGCTCAAATGCGTAGGGTGGTTTATGTATTGAATTTAAGAATAAAATATCACTTACACTACATGCCATATATATTGAGATTCAAGTTGAATATCAATTTGGCTTCTGGTGACAAGATCCTAAAATACTGACCTTTGTTTGAATGCAGTTCAAAGACGTGTCAGTGGAAGGTGCACTAACAGTATTCAGAGTATTGATTCATGTAAATATGCCAGAGGATCTTTGACCCATGTTGGACAGTTACTTGACCGCTGAGTCCCAGAACACATTACAACAGACCTGAACATCAGAGAGTCATTCACAGGCAAGCATCTTAACAAGTCAGTCGATTCGTATTCTTAATACATCCATGATTTTATACAATACTACCTTACATGTATTTTTATTGACCAAGACCTGGTTAAATAAAGTTAAAAACTCTATAATAATAAGAGGATTACGTATAAACAAATGTTACTCATCTTCTACCTCCCAACTTAATTTGCTTCAAATGGTCTTTGCTAAAGAGGTCTTACAGTAATCTTAGATGTGTTTCACTAAAACTGCTGTGTCTCTCTTTTATTCCGTACTGTTTGTTAGATTATAAATGCTATGGCTCAGCCGCCATTCCCATTGAAAAAGCAATTTTGATGTGCCTGTAACTTTGGTCAGAGCTGCACCTAATTTGACAATCCCTTAAAGTATTAACCAATGTTTGTGCAGTTCGGTACTGGGCAAACGGTAAAAAGTTTTTAGTTTTTTAAAATTATGTATTTATTGTCATGTACTGCAACAGTGCAGCAAAGTTACATGAACCGCAGACAGAGCTATGTTCAAAAGACAGATCATCAGTATAATATTGGCGCACGTACACATCACTCTCGACTCCTTACTCCACCCAGCACCCTAGAAGCCGGGAAAGCCTCCCACAGTATAGAGCGACTGGTGCACAGGCACCCCAAAGTAAAAAGTTGAGAGGTGAACAAATATATGTTTTCCCAAATTAAGGCCCATAGGAATTTCTGTTCATACGTACAGCAAAAACACACAGTGGAATTATGCCAAATTCTGCATGAAAGTAGAAATGTACACACTAAGCTTGATTTTTGGGGGGGTAAATTCTAAATGTGATTTTGCTGGGGTGAATCAGTTTGGTAATTTGGTATATAATCTTTTAAAAAAAGGTGCCGGGAGCACTCTATAGAATTTACATTTTTGTATCTCTGTTATTTACAATTTGGAAATCACTGTACCCTTTCTTTCCAATACATTTTTTTAGTTAAATGTGATTAGCTAATGAGGGGGATTTATGTCTTACCAGCTATCTTGAAAATCATAAATATTGAAAAACAAATTGTGATTTTTCAAAAAATTTAGTAAAATAAATCGACAGCAATGGGGGTGTTGGGGCACTCAGAGGCATGTAACAAATGAGTTCACTGCGATAAGCAATCATGCGAATTTAAAATCAGGAAAGAAGGCACCACCTTTTGTAGAAATTTGAAAATTGTTTACAAAATATATAAACATTTTGGGGTAAACATTTTTACAAAGAAAAGGGAACATAACTTTGATGCACACAGCCAAAGGAGATATGCAGCAGTGGTGGGCTGGCCACCTATAGGCAGATAGGGCAAGTCCTGTCGCCAACCCCCACTGTACACAGCCATTTGGGTGTGGTGCTTCATAACACAACCATTGAAATTCATAGAAAAAGAGCACAGTTAAAGATTTCTTATGGTTCAGCAAATTCAAATACCAAAAAAAGCCTGAAATTTGCTGGGTATGGTTTGCAACACATAAATACACATCATAACTCATGTCGCCTGCCCTGCTTTGCTCTTGACAGTCAGCCTGTTTTTAGGTCACAGCCTACCAGGCAGCTCAGCTGTCTGGTTTGCTAAAGAGATCTTGGGGACATTCAGAAAGTTGGCCTAGGAATGCATTCCGCCCATTGTTTACCATTGGTGTAGAGGGTTGTAACTTCCATTTTCTGGCTTTCTATTTGCTGCCTTTATTTACGTTAGGTTTTCTAGCTCAGGTTTGTCCCTCACGTTGCCCAAACCTTGTTTACTGTATTCTACCACAAACCAGTTTTCTGTAAACAGGCTTTTTCAATTCAAAATCTTTATTTCAGTTCCTTTAGACCATAAAAGATACAATAAAAATGCATACGTTTCCAAGTACAAATACAATAGTGCAGTGAAAACATACAAACAATGTATACATAGGGAATGTAATGGGAAGCGGTTTGTGCGTTCCTATCGCCCTTTTGTTACAAACATAAATATAGACTTAAATATTGTTAAAAAAAGGCATCTAAAGTTAAAAAAGAATAACTCAGGGTTTTAAGTCCAGTTTCAACGGCCATTCACTTATACTCCCATACTTTAATGGGGTAAAAACAATTAATAACATTTCTAACATTTCTAATTGATGAACTGTACTGCAAAATTCCCTATTTCATTCATCATGCACAACTAGGTTGTTTAAAAATTTTCAGGGATTCTCGAACGAGATCGCTATAGTTTCAATCCGGCTTTAGCCCTTAGGAAACTTACAGCTAGTAAAAATTTGCTTACACCAAAAACAATTACTTGTGCTGTATCAGTCCTTAATATTCTTTCCGCCTCTTTGCATGATCTTATTCCAAGGTTTAGACAGATAGGTTGAATCCATTTTCTTCCTGGGCTTAGCATATGCAGTACAAAAAAATAAAATGTGCAAATCATTTTCTTTCGCTTAATCTGGACATAAAAAACACAAATCATTGTCATTTCCGGCATGATTACTGGCCCAACATGATGTAGGTATATTGGGGGTCACGACCCCATATCTAAATTTCAAATATAAAGTTTTTGCTAGTTGGAGATGGACCTCATCCAGAAACAGCTCAAATTTCGCTACGTCCTTAAACGAAAGAAACCTATACGTTAATACCCCACTTACTGAACCATGTAACGCACTATTTTTAATATAAAGCCAAAAATTAGATTTTACCTTTTTTTTTTAGGCTGAAGACAGGGAGGTTGGAGCATCCCAAAACTGCGATAGATCAATCTTTCTAAGCCATGAACAGACATGTCTGAGCCATAAAATACTTTTGTACTGGTCCAGCTCCATAATTTCCTCCAGGCCAGCCTTGTAGTGTAGTAATTCCGGGGTTGATCGCAGTCTTACCCAGAATATGAGTGGTCTCAAATTCCATAGTGATCAGTCCGTTTAACATTCAAATCCAATGAAATTGGTATGAGTGGTGGTAGTACGTACAGGGAGATTTAAAAGCATTCTATAAAATTTGTTTTCCCCCGTAAACAGGCTTTTAAATCTTGTTCTTATCTTGTCACGTTTGCTGTGCATTCAAAGATAGAGGTCAAATGTCAGGCTGGGTCTTCCAGGGAACTTAGCATTTATTTTTCTTTCTCTGACTTCAAAGTGAGAGGATTAATGTGACAATCATGTTGGCTAGTGGGGGTCTGCTTGAGGAAGACTGTACAGATGTTATTTTTTTTCTTTCTAGCACACAACAAATATCTGTTAATGAACTTTATTGACGATCAAATCAATACATTGGGGATGACACTCCCACACATTATCGATTGTGTGCTGTATACCTTTATCTGTAAAACTGTATGTGAGTGCAAATGTAATGGTCATTTCAATTGAAGATGTGTGGTCTGTATTGGCATTATGCTACCGTACAATGCATATTCCTTGTTACCCCACCCCACTCTACCCTGCACCCAGGGTTGGATTGGGATTAAAATCCTGCCTGGGCAAACTAAGAAAAAGTGGCCCACATTTGCATATTGCCTTTCCATAAAACACTGCTTTGGTGAAGTTTTATAAAAAAAGAAGGGGGGGTAGGGGGAAATTCTGACAGAGGCATGTTTTCTTAACTTTACTTAGACAAAAAAAAATGCACAGATTGGTACACACTAATGAAACACACCTGAATACAAGTGAGGCTACTTCTGCTCAGGCCCTCTGCCCCCGCTTGATGTACATACATTAATGGGCCGGCCCAGCAACACCTCCGCCTGTTGATAAAAGGGAGGTAATGGGCGCCCATCTGCCTCCAAAAAGGCCACTCCGGCTCCCACTGGGCTGCTGGCGGCATTCCGAACAACACAGACACCGCCTAAATCGGACCCCATGCTGCCCAAAAAAACAACCCACTTCTGGAACTCGAATGCCTGCTCCTCAGCCATTGCCCGAGTGCCCGCCTTACCAATCCTACCCTACTTGCACCACTCCACACCACTGCAATCTACTCTGCACCACCCCACTCCATGCCAATGCACTCTACCCCACACTACTCCACTATGCACCACTGCAACTTTCACCACTCCACTCTATGCCACCCTACTCTGCAACACTGCACTCTACGCCAATCTACTCTGCACCAAATCGCTCTAAGCCACTTCACCTTCACTGCTCTCTGCACAACTCTACTGTGCACCACTCTACAACCCTGCACTCTGACACTCTCTGCATGACTGCACTCTATGCCACTGCACTGTACTCTGCACCCCTCAACGCTATGCCACTCATCTGCACTCTACACCACTGCCTTCTACGCCTGTGCACTCTACCCTATGCCACTCCACTCTTCACCACTCCACTCTACACCATTGCACTCCACACCAGTAGTACTCTGAACAGCTCTACTGTATGCCACTGCACTCTACACTACTCTACATCACTGGACTAAACGCCAATTCACTTTACTGAAAACATATGCACTCTACAGCACTGTATTCCACGCCACAGTATTTTACGACACTTCACTCTAGGCCACTCTACTACACGCCCCTCTACCATACTCCACTCTATGATACTCTACTCCATTAAACTGTGCTCCACTGACACTCCACTCCACTCTATGCCACTCCACTCTACAGCACTCACCTCCACTCTATGCCATTCTATGACAGTACTCCACTCTACAGCACTTTCCTCCACTCTATGCCATTCTATGACACGACTCCACTCTACGACGCTCTAAGCAACTTCCTCTATGCCACTTAACTCCACCCCATTCTATGTCACATTACTCAACACTACTCTAGGCCATTCCAGTCTATGACAATCTACTTCACTGTATGCCACTCTACTCTACAACACTCTACTCCACTCTATGCAACACCCTCTACGGCACTCCAATCTACACCACTCCACGACACTCTATGATACTCAACTCTATAACACGCTACTCAACTCTGACTTCGTGCTTCACTCTACGCCTTTCCACCCTATGACACTCTACTCCCTCCACGACACTCCACAACCCTGTACGCTATTCCATGGTACTCCACTTCACTCTTCTCCACGCCACTAAACTGTACACCACTCCACGCCACTCAGTAAGACTCCACTTTATGACACTCCACTTTCCTTTACCCTACTAAGTTTTAGCCATGCTGACAGTAGCCACATTGTTGTACAACATTGTTAAAACATATTGACAAAGCCAACAACTCTTGCATAGGTGAGACCTACTGGCTTTGCCAATGCTTATTTCCCTGTGCCATTGGTAAAATGGTGGCATCAGCATGGTGGGTGGCATACGTTATAGTGAGGAATTGTTTGCGTTTCAACACGTTTAACCAAGATTAGGGGGGGGTGAAGGATTTCTGGTTTGACTGCGCAAAAACATATGTCACCTTTAACCTTGATTTTGTCAGTGAAACTATATATAAATAGATATGCAAAGCTCAGCCCACGTGAGACAATTCGTGAATTGTTTGCGGTGGCTTTGGAAAGTGAATCGTTACAAAAGCGCAGCAGATATTATCGCTTCCGGGTCGTGTGCTGACTTACACCTGCAGGCTGGCCCTTGCATTCTGAGTCAGGGCCCAGAACTTCACAAGCAGCGACAGTGAGTTACCTTGGAAATTGCTCGTTTCCTGTTCTTGTCTGCGAGTCACGCGCTTTGCTCTGAAGATGACTAAACAAGCCTTCCTCCCACATTTGCTTTCATTCTCCCTTTCTCTCAAGAACCCATTCAAACAGCTTCTGTTTTACCCTTCCATCTGTGAGAAGAATGTTCCCTTGCCTTGCCAAGAATATCCACTTGACGACTGTATTTTTTTACATACACTCGTAGCCTATTTGTTTGTGTTTAGCAGCAAATCCTTGAAACTAACATTCTCAAAATCATCCTCTTTTAGAATGTTTCAAACTCTGTTACCTCATATTATGCCACATTCTTTTACCAAGAACTACAACTCGATGTGTGATACCCATTGGCAATGTCACAGTCAGTACTGCTAGAGCATCATAGGAGTCTCCAACAGGAGCTCGCAGCTGCTCTTGGATTTGCTCGCTGCCTCTCCCTTGAGTGTGGAAGTGTGCAGCTGCCTCCTTTCAGGGGCTGCGTTTCTAAACTCGGTGTACTGGTCCAGTGATGCAGGGAGAGGTGACATGGGGAGCAGTCTCCCACGCTTTCCTTAAATAAACAATGCTGGAGACCATAAATGAAATGTCTCAGATCGCAGCGCCCTGCTAGAAACATTCAACCCTGAAGAGTATTGCCTTCATGAACTTTGATTTCATTAATTCCAATGCATAAAATGTGGCGGACTATTAAACTACATCCAAAACACACATTTTTTAAAGTTGAACTAAATTCATTTTTTCTCTTGATCATCTTTTTTCTCTCCTGTTTTCTTTCTCATCATTTTTCCCTCCTTTTCTCGTTCTCATCTTTTTCTTTCTTCCTCTTGCTCTTGTCTCTCTTTTTCTTTCTGTCTCATTATCTTTCTTTCTCTCAGTTCTTTATTGCAGACCCTCTACTCATCCCCTCCGTTAGGCTTTATTTTTGTTTCTCTTCTCCTCTTCTTTCTTTTCTGTATTTTCTCTCATTTCATTGTTGCCCTTCATTATCAAGTTCACAGTGAAATGTTGTTTATTGTTTAGTTAATATAAACCGTAACAACATTTAGAATAAAATATCAGATAAAAGACAATAAAAATAAGACTTTCAAATTATTAAAGCTAAAATGTAGTTTTCGGCATTCGCTTACGCGATTCAAAGTCAAAGTTCTAGGCCTGGGTGGTAAATTCTGTTCTGCTCGTGGAAATTACCCAAAATTCTGCATTCCGCGACTTCGCGAATTTTTTTAGCTTGTTCGCGTTCTCAAATACGTGTTTGCGAGATATTTCCCCCCGAGCACACAGACAGCGATTGCGAACAGTAAAAAAGCATCGCGAACAAGCAATTCCGCGAGTTCATGGAATTTTTGGTGTTCGCAGAGATTTTTTACAGTTTTGCAGAGATTTGCCTAACACGATTATGCAAATTCAACCCACCCCTACAGAGTTCCTTGTTGAGCATAGAGAGCCTGTAAACACAGACTAGGATACATATTTCCATGCTCGGTCCTGGAGTCTTAGGAATTAGAGCAGCTTACAGTTCATTTGCGGATCCGTTGGTTTTAGTCCTTTCATTATGGCAGCTCTACAGGACCTTATCCCACTACCAATAAAAGCTTTCCTTAATAGAGTGGCTCATGCTGACTGTAGTTTCGAGCCGATGCATATTAAGTTATGAGATCTTCTGTTTTGCTGCCTCAGAGACAGCATGCATTTGGACATTTGTATATCCAGCTCGGTTGGTCAACTAAGGACTGGCACTTTTTGGTATGCTGCAAATGTGAGGTTTAGGGAGGCTGCTGGTGTAAGGGTTTTATAATTGTTGATAACCATCCAAGCGTGAGATCTATGGGCAAAACTGTTTTCTCTATCAACAGAGAGTGAAGCTTAGCAGCTTTATTTATGGCTTGCTTGAACGTTAAGAAGAGCAGGTTCTTGTTCCACAGCTCCTCCATACTTGTAGTTGTTAAAGCTTTTTGCAAGTATTGACTAAACGCTGATTTTTTGTTTTTTTCGAGTTTGATCCACAGTGCTTTATTGAGCTCAGAACGCACTAGATTTTGTTTAAGTCTATACCGGACCTTTATTGTGGTGTACCTATTGTTTGATTTGTCAACCCAAATTCGAGCCGGACTTGCGCCGGAGAGGCAGACTGTGGTAGTTGAAAAACGTTTTTGTATGTGATCGCTACCATCTTATTCAATAGACTCGCCTCTTTGCCATGTAGAGCAATGCTGGCATGGTAATGTTGGCAGCATTCTTGCAGATATTACTGAGAACAATGGTTTACAGGATGGGCCCTTGAATTGTTTTGCATGGGTTGAAAAAGCAAAGGTTAGTGCGCTGGCTCGCCGCAGCATGTGCTTTTTAGGTCTCGCCTGTCGATGCGCATGCGCATCGAGCAAGCGAGACTATAGGGGCTCATCCACTCTTTATCCAACTTGCAAGGAATCGTGGCGATTCCTTGCAGTGCCCGTGACTTTTAAGCTCAATGCGCATGTGCATTGAGCTTAAAAGCGCGTGCACAGCCGCCCGCATTCCTCCGACACCTTTGAAGTGAAGCTTAGCTTCACTTCAAAGGCCCGGCTTGTTCACACCCTCATGCCGCTCTGCCCCGCTCCGCCCCCTCCCCTGAGTCATCCTGCCTGCCCTCGACGTTCCCCCCGCCCCCTCCCGCCACGCAATGCCGAGAGCTTGTTACTTACACAGCCATGTTTTGTACATATATATTTTTAAATATATTAAAATAAATATTCAGTCTTTCTTTGTAGTGCTGCTTAAGCGGGGCGGACATACGCGGAGATGCAGCTAAATAGGCTCTGCCTCCTGGTTCGAGTTAGTCACTTTTAGCATCCGTCAGATTTGTCCGACTATCTGAAAACAGATTTCTACCAGCAGAAACCCTCAACATCAGACTTGTAATTTCATATCCAGCCGGAAGAAGCCTATTTCTCTTTTTTAATTTGAGATTTCTTTGGGTTTTCCTCCTCTCTCAACGCCACCTCTATTTTAACAACCCCCCACACACACACTTCTTCCTGCATTCCTCCTCCTCTTCTCAGCTCTCTCGCCCCTGCCTCTCCTCTATTTCACTGTGTGCTCTGTGTCTCGACTGCCTTCCCCGCCCATGCCCAGCCTCTTTTTTTTTAATTTGAGATTTCTTTGGGTTTTCCTCCTCTCTCAACGCCACCTCTATTTTAACAACCCCCCACACACACACTTCTTCCTGCATTCCTCCTCCTCTTCTCAGCTCTCTCGCCCCTGCCTCTCCTCTATTTCACTGTGTGCTCTGTGTCTCGACTGCCTTCCCCGCCCATGCCCAGCCTCTTTCATCTTCCCCTCCCACACCGCCTCCCCTCTGCCCATTAATCCATTACCAGCAGCCGGTCCAAGAGAAGCTACTGTCTCCGGAGCTTGGCCGGGAGGGGTGCTGCTGTGCCCGGACCTCCCAGAGCAGCCACTGCACCCCCTCACCATCGACTAACCCTCCCTCTCCTCACCCGCCTCCTGCCGGGGTTATTGGTGGAGAGCCTTCATCCACCGCCTTTGTGCGCTGGGCGGACGCCGCCCCTTTTCTTATCTCTCCTGCAGCAAGCTACCTGATGACTCCAGGGGCCGGAGAGATCTTCAGTGCCACCCTCCCCCACCGGCACCATCCATCATCTTAGCTAGAAAGAGCAGAGAAACCACTGCCCTGCGGCACTTTCCACAACTTCCAGGTTAGAATTGAATCTTGTAGCAGGCGACCACCTACGTTAAAACAATTTATAGAGTACCTACAGAATGGTATCTTAAGGCGCCGAGAGCGGAAGTTAACATTAAAGCACGTTGGTGCTTCGTGGGCCACCGCTGGATGGCAAGTTGGGCCGGATTCCAATCTGCGGTTGCAGCAGCACATCCGCACTTCATTCTTCAAAGCCACACCATTTTGAAAGGTTTTTCAAAAAACTATTCTGATGTGAGACCCCCTCCCACACACACACACGCAACCACTGTTGTTTGTTGATGATCCCCCCAAAACACTTACTTCTGGCTAGGGGCCTGACAGAACACATGCAAGTACAGTTTATTTATATGCCCCCTTATTTAACATATCTCTTGGTGTTGAGTTGAGACACATCAGCCCAATGCTGCTGTTACCCAGGGGTCACTTGTAAAGGACAGGAGGGCCGCTTAGCTCCCTTTGTTAGTTTTTGGAGGGCAGTGTGATGACCCACTTTGTGGGATAGTTCAGAGTCAGGTAGCCTGCACTTCTGCCACGGTCTCACTAATTCAGAACGCATTTTTTTTTTACTGCCTCATTAGTTAACCGCCCCACCTCCACTTTGTTGTCTAGTTGGCAGACTCAGCTGAGAGGCCAACAACTGAATGGGTGCATGCAATAGGTCTCGGAGCATTTGAGTTAGAGCTTTTAGATTTGTTTATGGCTTTTTTTCTTTGTAATTCTTTAGCATTGCCTACAGGAAACAAAAATGCTAAAGATAAAAAAAAAAACCATAAACAATTCTAAAAGCACAAACTCTAATGCTGCGAGACCTATTGCATTTCCAATGCTTGTTTTGTTTTTGATGATTCAGCCTGTTGTCAATGTGGAACCCGAGGTATTTATAACAGGATACTTCCTCCAGGAGTTTCCCGTCGACGCAGATGTTCATTTTCAAGTTTGTTTCCTTGTTTCTCTCCTTCATATCTTCTCTCCTTTGTTCCTTACAAGCTTTACTTTTTCTTCTCTGTTGCATTCAGTCTTTTCTTTCTTTTTCTCCTTCCCCCCTTCTCTTTCATTATCTCTGTCTGAAGTTTGTTCCTTATCTTCAGTCCTTCTTTCCTACTCCTCTGCTTGTTTCCTACTCTCCTCCGATTTCCCTTCTTATTCCTTATTTCCCTTTCTTCTCGCCTTCAATCTTTCTTTCTTCTCCAGCTCTTCTTTGTTCCTCCTCCTTTCTTGCCTTGTTCATTCTTTCCTTTTCTACTTTCTTATTTCCTTTCTTCCTGGCTCTCATTCCTTTCCTTTCTTCTCTCCTTTCCTTACTCTCTGACCCCTTCCTTTCCTACTTCCTCTCCTTTGTTCCTCTTCTCCTTTTTACCTTTCTTTACTTTTTTCATCTCTTACATTCTCATTTTCTTTTCTTCCTCCTCTCATTTCTTTCCCTCACTTTTCTCATTATTTTTTCTTTCTTCCTCTGCATTGTCTTTCTCTCCTTCCTTTCTTCAAGAGTGTTTTAATTCCTAAAGGAATCTCTTTGTTCATTAATTTGAATTTAATTTTTGCCTCAACTATATACCCATTACCATGGGTATGGCTGCAAAAATATGTTTAATAGTAGAGCACTATGAAATCTTCATTTACACATTGCTGAGACGAATGGATCCCTCGACCCCTCACAGTCCGGCTTCCGAGCCAATCACAGCACCGAGACCGCCCTCATCGCCGCCACCGATGACATCCGAGCCCTGATGGACAACGGAGAAACAGCGGCCCTCATCCTCCTAGACCTCTCCGCAGCATTCGACACTGTCTGCCACCGCACCCTAGTACAGCGCCTCAGCAACACCGGAATCCAGGACAAGGCGCTGGAATGGATCATCTCCTTCCTCGACGGAAGAACACAGAGAGTCCGCCTACCACCGTACAAGTCAGAGGCCTCCGAAGTCATCTGCGGCGTCCCTCAAGGATCATCTCTGAGCCCCACCCTCTTCAACGTCTACATGAGCCCCCTCGCGGCCATCGCACGCAAACACAACCTCAGCATAATCTCCTACGCCGACGACACCCAGCTGATCCTCTCCCTGACCAACGACCCCGCCTCCGCCAGAGCCAACCTACACGAAGGGATGAAAGAGGTAGCCGAGTGGATGACGACCAGCCGCCTGAAACTAAACTCGGACAAGACGGAGGTCCTCATCCTGGGCTCTTCACCCTCCGCCTGGGACGACTCCTGGTGGCCTCCCGCCCTGGGCACCGCACCCAAACCGACAGACCATGCACGCAACCTGGGCTTCACCCTGGACTCCTCCCTCTCCATGACCAGACAAGTCAACAACGTCTCCTCGGCGTGCTTCAACATCCTACGCATGCTACGGAAGATCTTCTGGTGGATCCCCACCGAGACCAGGAAAACCGTCACCCAGGCCCTCGTCACCAGCCGACTGGACTACGGCAACGCCCTCTATGCCGGTACCACCGCCAAGCTCCAGAAAAGACTCCAGCGGATCCAGAACGCCTCAGCCAGACTCATCCTCGACATCCCACGAACCAGCCACATCTCCGGACATCTGAGAGACCTTCACTGGCTCCCAGTCAACAAAAGAATCACCTTCCGCCTCCTCACCCACGCACACAAAGCCCTACACGACCAAGGCCCGAGCTACCTCAACAGCCGGATCAACTTCTACGCTCCCAAACGCCACCTCCGATCAGCCAACCACGCCCTCGCCGCCGTCCCCCGCATCCGAAGAGCGACTACAGGAGGAAGGTCCTTCTCCTACCTGGCCGCCAAGACCTGGAACTCCCTCCCGACCGACCTGCGCCTGACCCAAGACCACCTCTCCTTCAGGAAGAAGCTGAAGACCTGGCTGTTCGAGCAGTAGCGGCACCCCCCCCCCCAGCGCCTTGAGACCCTACGGGTATGTAGCGCGCTCTATAAGTGTCATTGATTGATTGATTGATTGATGGTCATAGTTAAGGATAAAATGTGTATGTTAAACAAGAACGTTACTTAGTTTGTGTGTGAGTCTATGCATGCCTCTGAGTACTTGGGCATTTTGTCCTAGAGCATCGAATTCTCAAGAGCTCGCCTTGCCAATAATCCCTGTATGATTCCAACCACATTAAACGTTATTCTTAATCTTGAATCTTTAAGGTAGGGTCTGTATCCCTATCTCAGCAACCAATGGACTTTAGGACAACAAGCAAGATAACGGAAGTCTTGCAGGCTTTTTCTTGCATAATGAGCATATTTTCATCCCATTTCATGACAAAAAGTGACACTCTCCTCTACCAGGTCAAAGTAAAAATATTTAACAGCTCCTTGGCGACTCTGCAGGATACAGCTGCTATGCCATTATTATTTGTGCTCCCTGCAACATGATTGGGTGTTCAAGGTGGAGCGTTTAAGTTCTATTATAACTAGGCAGGAGCTCCACATGAGTGTAATTGATCAGAAGTCGCTCTCACTTTTGCAAAGGTTGGAGGCCACTGGCATAATCCCCTCATATTTTCTGAGGAGTTCTAAGTATGTCCGAGAGTTTAACTGTTCATGAGCATGGATGCAAGAAGCCTGTTAAAAGCGAAAAAGGCAATTCAGTCCCTAATAATTATAATATGTTTGCCTACAGTAGGTGTTTAGTACAACAACCCTAGTTTGTTTCCATTGTATTCTTAGTTTCCATTGCCATTTGCTGAACAACTCTGTGGGGATTATGGTCTTTGTTTACGTAACTCCATAGGAGTGTGTCTAGTTTTCATTTAAATTAAGAATATGAATAAGTGATGGATGGCATGCTTGAAGTAACATCAGCCAAAGGTAATTACTCGGGCCGCATGTCAGTAGGATCACTTCAGATTAGACCCAGAAATGTTTCAATTCAGCCTGGTCCGGCTTCTGCTCCAATAGAACGCAACCTAAACTGCCAAGCTAGGTCTGGAATACAAGCAACCCAAGACCAGTTTCCACATAGTTTGCCCTCTTGAGTTGGGTTCAGTTTGGTTCCAGGGTGACAGAGAGCCTTCTGTGATACTGGTATGCCCAGACATCAGTCCCATGCTCTTTGTGCCATAGGGCTCAAACTAAACCCAACTGAAGTAGTTAGAATAGGTCGAAACAAGTCTTGGGTTGCTTATATTCCCTCCAGCAGTTCAGGCTAGACTTCGTATTGGAGCAGGATCAACACCGAATTGCATATGGCTGGTTCCTGTCTGAGGAGACATGGTGGGTAAAAGAACGATGGACTGCAATATGACCCAAAGTAAATACCAGTGGCTGAAATTAATTCAATAATTCAACCTATCACCCACTGTGTACCTCAATGTAGCACCCTATGTGCTACAGTTGTGCCCTGCCATGGTTCCAGTGCTCACTAAGCCACAGAGCTAAAGCTACAACCTATAAAGAGGTTCAAATAGGCCAAAACCAGTCTTAGGTTATGTATTGAGCATGATGAAGGCTGATTTACATATGGCTTGTTCCTGTCTGAAGTGACATGGTGAGCCATAGAACGATGGATTGGAATGCAGCCCAAAGTAAATACCAGTGACTGAGATTAATTTACCCATCACTATTTTGTGTAAATCTGTGGTTTTCATTTAAAACGCATACATTCAAAATACCACCTGGACACATACTTTCATTTTATGAAAATTCCAACCAGAGTCATTACAGGGACAATTCCATATGTTGCCTCTTATACATTTGGTTGAGCCAATGATTACTGGTTGGTATATTCCCTAGAAAGTGTCTGAATCCAGTAATGGCCAAGTTGGCATAAGCAACCAACAGAAATAATGTATGGGACTAGTCTGCTCAGCATATTCAGAGGAATGGACATAAAAACAACAGTGCCGTCAACATCATTTGTCTATATTTGATGCTGGCAGTGTCAGATCCACTGCTTGTGGTGTCTGGGAGGAGAAGCCAAACCTGGAATAAAAAGCAAAGGGTTTGATGCCTAATAAGAACACATACTTTAAACACAGGTCCCCAAAGAAATACAAACCTAAGGTTGGCTGGCTATGTAGTGACTAATTAGTTGCCTGAAAAAAAAGTAAATGTCTCCAATCGACCATAAATCCTCAATCATGTTTCATGCACTAAACTAAGACATTGGACTTAAATCTTATTTAAGATTAATTCATTTCAATCTATTAAATATATTTATGCTTCCACTATTGTGATGTTTTAATGCATGTAAATGGAGAAATTCAATGAAAGACTGCACTAAGAATATAGAACTAACAATGTTTTTTCATGAGGACCACTATAGGGACCCGCTGCCTTGAAAGTGTGTCCACCATGTTAGTTGATAAAGTCAATAGGTCCCACTAAGGGTACATGATTCAAAAGTTGTTCAAATACTGATTATTGTCCTTAAAGACGTTCTGTGGAATGTTGTTGTCCCATTATTTTGAGAAACTTCTTTAGCTTTAAAAAATGTTTACACATCGCATTTCGAGCTCACTGTGTTCATCTGTAGTTTAATGGAGATCTTCGTCAGGACTAGGATCTTTAGTTGTTAGTAACTCCTACTACTACAAAGAGACTTATGTAATTAAAACTCAAGGTGGGTATCAACTATTGTACACATATTAATATTTGTATATATCTACAAAGGGCCTTATTAGACAACATGGTTAACAAAGTTCATGTGGTTAAAATATGAGCTTCACTTTTTTTACTCCAAAATAATATGGAGCAAGATTATGTGCATTTTCCACAACAGAGTTGGTTTGCATCAATCTTAATAAGGAACACAAAGTTAGAAGTGAAGATAAAAATGAAGAGTTTTTGCAGTAAAATCAGAGTAGAACATTTGTTTTTTGGGTGAATACAGCTGTGGCATGATGAGGTGTACTCTCCCCTGCCTTTGGTTCATCAAGCTGTGAGCAAGGAACCTATCAGTTCAGATTGATAGATTTCATGAGGCCCACTTTGATTAATTAGTGAGAAATGGAATTCGTTCTTGAGTGCCAGTCGTGTCCTGCCTTTCTTTTGAGAAGGGTAACATTGTCAGTCCATGTCACTTATTTGAAATCCTGACAGTTGTTTGACCTGGTCTGGTATTTTTCTGTTGGCTTTCCCCTCCAGGACACACAAGTATGTAGCGACTCTATGACAATGGTATTGAGGTTATTTGCATACTACGGTTGGTTGCAGTATTTATTCAATAACGGCACATTTTTTTTCCTCAGCGATATCCCCCACTTGACAT
This sequence comes from Lissotriton helveticus, assembly GCF_964261635.1. Lineage (NCBI taxonomy): Eukaryota > Metazoa > Chordata > Amphibia > Caudata > Salamandridae > Lissotriton > Lissotriton helveticus. The sequence goes on from NC_136061.1 coordinate 1,038,903,889, forward strand.
GACCTTTAGCAGACTGAAACATTATGGAAACTCCACAGTTAAATTAGTTAGAGTCACGTGTAGAAACAAAACACTTCTATATAAATACTTAAGTTCATTGTGTATGGCTCTGGAGAATGGAGTTACCACCAGACTGTTCTGTATTAATGTGATTACTTCTTGGAATAAATTGTGTCAAGGATAACGTGCATTCAATGTCTGCTTCACACATTGGAATATGCCCAGGGATAGAATTTTGCTACCAATACTGTTCATTGAAAAGATGCATTTTTGCATAACAATGTCAAATATAATGTACAAATTAAACCCAGGCATTCCAGAATCATCTCAAATTAAGATTTGCTCATTGGAATATGAGCCATACTTAGTCTCTCTTTTTCTGCCATTTGCTTTGAAATCTGCGGTCTCAGAAAGTAATCACTTCATAGTACCACCATGTAAATGACTTACTGCTTCAGATCAATTTTGTAATGCAGGCTACTACTTAGCTCCTTTAGGGGTTCTTTACTTGATTACCGCACAGTTAATCAAAATTAGTAGTTTTGAGATTCCCTCATTGGTTCATGATAGTTTTTGGATCGTGCAATGCTCAGACTTCTCAAATATGTTATACCAATATTCAACTTTCTACTGCTGCATACAATGGAGTCAACTTCTTTTTTTATAAATTTCCTGATATTTCATAAAGTCCATTCTGGACCATACACCACCTCAAAATCATACTAGCCTCCTATCCAAGGAGAATATTTTACAAATCGCCACTCTTGGTGCTTGGTATGACGATTTCCAGTACACTCCACTTGAGGTTGCTTTCAGAGTGCTTTGCTTGGAGAAAGTGATTTAATAGGTGGTCTGACACCGTTTTTATCTTATTTTTATTTGTGCATTGGAATTAGTTTCAAACATCCTCTTTTGTTTTACCGACATATGCCAGGGAAGATAATCATGTAAATCATCTTTCTAGTACTGCAATTAAAGAAAATATCATTGACAATTCCGAATTTTTTAGAGGTAAATTCAGTGCCTCGGAATATTTGTGTTCACAAACACCATAGCTCCTCCATTTTCTGTGGTTTTGAAGTGATTCCACAAAGTTTCAATCAGTAATAACTTCCGAGAGATTCACACTATGTTAGATCTAATCAAATAATCTTTTAGGTCCTTTTGTTTCTATAATGCAAAGCTCAGTTTCCCCAAAAGGACACCTACGATTTCTAGTATGTGCCACTTCTTAGAAATTATCTTTTTGATCTCATGACTCACAATTTTGATTGTGGTAAGTTCAAGGAGTTCCGTGCGAACAATGACAAAATCAGCAGATTATGTTGGTACAAATGTGAGTCCTTTGGAAAATAACATAGGTTTTGCTTAGAAGAACTCTGGTTGGCAGTCACTCCAAGGGGATTACTTTTGTAGGTTGTTCTTTTTTATATTTCCCCTGATCCATAATCTTGCAGTTACTTTCCTCAGCCACTTCTGGGAGCTCTACACAAAAAAGATAAGAATGGGGCTCTTATTCCACCTTGTTCAGAGCTGCTTGTTGGCGAGTTTTGTTCACCATTATATTTAGTTGAGAAGCACTATGAAAAACTGATCAATCTCCTTTTAAATCTTCCTTAGAGCTAGTGGAACACTCAGGTGTTCTCTGATTTGGCGTTCAAATGAGCTTGCAGATAGAGTATGTCTTCTCTAGTTTATAGTTTGTAATGACCCACTGCGTTTCCTAGGCTTGGGTTGTAGCACTGAATTCACCTATTTATCACTTTCTTCAAACATTGCCTTCGCAAAATTGTTTGTGTGATTCGTTCTGATCTCTTACTCAAATGGATTGTTCACCTCAAGCTCTTTTCTACTCAATCTCTCTGCTGTTGTGACTGACAAGAACATCCAATCCCTTGAATATTTGGTTCCAACGCTATTGAAATCAATTTTATATTCATCATCTTTGTTGAAAATCACATAAATATGTTTTACTTGGATCCTAGTGAGATCAAATTATTCCTTAAATGTTCAATCAGTACTTCTTCATGTAATAAAGTTCTTATATGCGTCTTGCGTAGACTAATTATTTTTCGATTCAGATTGTCCATCCATGGTAGAGGCTAAGGTGCTTCAAAGTCGGAAGTAAAGCATTAACGAACAAGTTACTTACCTTCGGTAATGATATATCTGTAAGAGACATATTCGTTATGGATTCCTTACCTTAGAATTACCCCAAGGCGTCAGACTGGATCCGGAGAATTATTCTTCAGCAGTACCCCTGCGCGTCGGTAGGTGGCATCGGTCGACTCAGTGTTTGTCGTTGGCATCGTGATCGCTGGAATGACGTCACGGTATCTACTTAGTCACTGCCCATGCGCGTTGATGTCAGTTCTTTACACGACATTCCACACCAGAAGCGCAGAGCCATGCAAGACACTGACCACTGGTGCCTAAAACTAGGGCCCTGAAAGAGAGTCCCTTTCCCTAGACGTCAATTCGCAGAACGGGGAGGATGGGTGGGGCGGTGAGGAAACCATTACAGATATATGTCTCTTATAGATATATTGTTACAAAGGTAAGTAACTTGATCATCTGAAAGAGACTATTAGTTATGGATTCCTTACTTTAGAATAGATACCCGAGCAATACCGACCTCGGAGGTGGGTCTGCGAACTAAGTTCACGCCATAAAGTCCTAGACAACTGACCGGCCAAAGAAGCTGTCTCTCCGGTTGGCTGTCCAGGCAGTAATGCTTAGTGAACGTGTGCAAGGAAGCCCACACGGTTGCCTGGCAGATATCATGAAGGGGGACTCCACGTCCCAAAGCAGTAGTGGCTGCCGTCGCCCTGGTGGAATGGGTGCGCAAACCCACTGGATTTTCCTTTTTTGCCAAGGAATAACACATTTTAATACAAAGAACGACCCATCGCCAGTCCGCTCTTTCTTGGCGCCCACATAGCCAACTAAGAGCTGATCATCCACCGGAATTGTCTTGTGTGATCCAGGTAAAATGAGAGCACATGTTTTGGATCCAGACGGTGGAGCCTCTCTTCCTCTTTAGAAGGATGCGGGGGCGGGAAGAAGGTGGGCAAAGTGATGGTCTGTCCTATGTGTAAAGAGGTAACCACTTTGGGAAGAAAATAGGGTTGAGTTCGGAGGAGAACCTTGTCCGGATGAACAGAAAGGAAAGGAGGCTTAGAAGAAAGAGCCTGAAGCTCACTCACCCTGCGAGCAGAGGTGATGGCAACCAGAAAAGCAGTCTTTAAGGTCAAGAGTCTGAGAGGACAATTATGTAGCAGCTCAAATGGAGCGCACAAAAGGTAGGTCAGAACTAGGTTCAAGTCCCACTGGGGCATTACGAAAGGAATAGAAGGAAACAAATGAGTAATGCCTTTAAGAAAACTATTTACAATAGGAGACTTGAAAAGAGAAGGCTGATCAGAAAGCCGAAGGAATGCCGAAAGATAGCCTTTAAGAGTGCCCAGAGCAGAGCCCTGCTGGGTCAAAGAAAGAATGAAGAGGGGCAGAAAGGGGATCCACAGCCTTTGCTGTGCACCATGCCACAAATATGTTCCATCTACAGGCGTATACCGTTTTAGTGGAGGGACGCCAGGCTGCCAAGGTTACATTACAGACTTCGGGAGGAAAGTCGAAAGCTGTCAGGTTCGGGTGGAGGACCGTCCCCTGTTGCTGCGACAGAAGATCCTCTTGGAGATGGCAGTCTGATCGGAGGATCGATGGCCATGTGCAAGAGCTCGGGATACCAGACCCTTCATGCCCAATACGGAGCCACAAAAATGACTTGGGCCGGTCAAGCCTGATCTTCAGCACTCTGGGCAGAAGTGGTATAGACGGAATGGCGTATAGAAGACCGCAACTCCACTCGCAACGAAAAGCGTAGCCGAGCGAGTGCCTCCTTGGAAATTCCAATGCGCTGAACTGCTGACATTACACATTCTCTTCCGTGGCGAATAGATCTAACCAAGGCTCTCCCCACTGCCGAAAGAGACCATGCACCACCTCTGAGTGAAGACGCCATTCGTTATCCATCATGCACCTGCGGCTGAGTTTGTCCACCCTGGTGTTCAGTGGACCTGCCAGGTGTTGAACCACCAGGGATATGCCCTGATATTCCAGCCATGTCCAAAGGGAGAGAGCCTCTTGACATAGGGTCCACAACCCCACCCGCCCTGTTTGTTGCAGTACGACATGGCGGTGGTGTTGTCCGTGAACACGTGCACTACTCTTTGTTTGACAGAAGGAAGAAATGCTTTCAGGGCAAAACGAATCGCCGGGAGCTCCAGAAGGTTGATGTGGAGTCCGGACTCCGCCGGAGACAGGAGGCCTCTGATCTCCGCCTCTCCCATGTGGTCGCCCCATCCCAGGAGTGAAGCATCTGTCACCACTGTGAACTCTGGTTTGGTAAGGGAGAGGGATCTGCCGTTGACCCAATCCTGGTTCGTTAGTCACCATTGCAATTGGTGTGCAGTGCCCTCTGAGATCTGGACGCAATCGGAAAGATTCCCCTTATGGTGTGCCCACTGGAACTTCAGGTCCCATTGCAGAGCCCGCATATGCCACCCGGCATGATCCACCAGCAGGATGCAGGAGACCATGAGGCCCAGCAGCCTCAGGGTCATTCTGACCAAAACCCGGGATAGAGGCTCAAAGATCGGAATCATAGCCTAAATATCCCGGAGACGCTGTTCAGGAGGATAACTGAGTTGCATCCAGAACCGCTCCGATGAAGAGGAGCATCTGAGAGGTTATCAGTTGTAGCTTCGGCATGTTGATAGTGAACCCCAGCTAATGCAGTAGGTCCGCCGTAGTCTGGAGGTTGGAAATGACAGCCAGGGGCGAGCACGCCTTCAACAGCCAGTCATCGTGCTAGGGGACGACTGAAACCCCTGATCGCTCTCTCCGAATCTGCGCTGGCTGGCGTGCAAAAAGAAAGAACTGACGTCAGCGCGGAAGGGCGGTGTTTAAGTAGATACGGCAACTTGATTCCGGCAATCACGACGAATGCGGAGTCGACCGACGCCACCTACTGATGTGCAGGGTTACTGCTGAAGAAAAATTCTCTGGATCCAGTCTAACACCTGGGGGTAATTCTAAGGTAAGGAATCCATAACTAATAGTCTCTTTCAGATTTGTTAATTTCTCCTTCTCTGAAGCTCAATGTCTTAGGTTGAGATATAACTACTGAAATGGTTACACTAGGAAAAGGATATGTGCCAGGCTATTTGCAAATGGCCCCAGACTCATATACTATCTTACAATATCTTAAATAATATCAAACAATATTTTAAATAGTAAGCCAAGCATGCCCATAACTTAAAAAATCTTTCTTGGGGCGTGGCCAAGATGGCGGCGGAGTAGGACGTGTTGTGTGTCCCCTCCGGCGCCCGGCCCTGCATAGCCTTGCTTAGCGACGGCTCCCGGAGTCTCTCTGGGCGGAAAACTGCTCCTTAACTCCTCCGAAGCGGGGACCAGCGTTGGGGCGACTTTCGAGATCCCCGGTCCTGGGAGCCGCGATCCTGAGACGACGGTGCTGCCTGATACCCGGGGCCTGCACGGCGCTCCGGTCTGGGGCCTTTCCTGAGGCGGGAGACGGCTCGGTGCGGCTCGACGGCCGGAGAAAGGAGTGGGAGCCTGCGCTGCCTGGCGGAAGCCTCTCAGCCCCCTGTGTCGCGGGCGGCTGCCTGCCTGACGCCGGACTTGGAGCCTCGGGAGGAGGCGGGGCTTGCGACCGCGGCGGCCTAAGTGAAGAGCGGCCGCCGGACTACTCGAGGCCGGGGATCGCGGCCTAGTCCTGGTCCTGGTCCGGGAGGCGGTCGGCGCTGTCCCTGGGGCCGATCTGTTGCGGCAGCGAGGGCGGACCTGCCCCCCCGTGTGAGGAGGTGCTGCGGGCGGCTGCAGACTGGGGGACAGCCCTCCTTAACGCCAGGTAACTACGTGCACCGGCGGGAGCGGATTGGAGGGGGGAGCAACCGTGCATGCAGCCCAAGGTGAGCCACGGTTGAGCTGCTCGCCCAGCGCCCGCAACATTCCCGCGGTGGCAACTCGGATTGGCGGAGTGTTCATCTGGAGGTGGGCCTACCTGGCGGCCGAATCCCCGGAGGGAAGCAGACCCGGTGGGCAGCTTGTGGAGGACGACCGGCCTTGGAATCAGAGCGGGGTGCCATGAGTCGGGGTCACTGACTGTCCGGTGAGGTAGTGGGCCTAGCTGACCTGCATTGCTGTGGACCGGCTCACCTGGTGCCGTCTCCCCCCTGTAGACACCCTTGGGGCGCTGGACATTGCGACTGCCTCTGATTCTTGGGGCATTGATAGGCAGCTGGTGAGCCTGTGGTTTCCTTTGCCCGCCCTCCATTCCTCTGCGGGAAGCTCCTCTGACTCCTAGGGGCAGGGACCTGGAGAAGGGATGGCCAATAATCCCCGTAAGGTGAAGGCTGGGAAGGAGGGGACTGCCAGGAGCTCTCAGCCTCCGGCCTCCCCGGGCCAGAGTTCGTCGTCAGGGAGATCTGATGATGAGGCCCCGGCAACTAAGGCCTTCATGAAGGAACTCTTTTCCTCCATTAAAGACGATATATCGGAGCTTCGCGCCCAGCTTACGTCGGATCTTCGCGAGGTGCGGCGGGATGTCGATGGCATCGGGGAAAGGGTGGCCACCCTGGAAGATCACGACCTCAGCACAGCCAATGATGTACACTTGCTGCAGCAGGACGTGCTCCGCCTGATGCGACAGAATATAGACTTGCAGGCCCATGCTGAGGACCTGGAGAACCGCTCCCGCCGAAATAACATTCGCATCAGGGCGGTCCCCTGGGAGGGAGAGGCGGGAGATCTCCGAGGATATGTGCAAGCTCTCTTCCTCCAGATTCTGGATGAGGAAGACGTGCAGGAGGTCAGACTGGATCGGGTCCATAGAGTGGGCTTGCCCAGGCGGAATGGAGGTCCCCCCCCTGATATACTGGTGTGTGTCCACGATTTCCAGGTCAAGGAACAGATTTTGAGGAAGGCGCGTGATCTCCCCTCTCTGCAATTTAGAGATCATCGACCTCAGCTGTACCAGGACCTCGCTGCGTTGACGCTCCAGAAGAGGCGCGAGTTCCGTCCCGTCACTACCTACCTCCGAGAGCACAATATCTCCTACTCCTGGGGCCACCCTTTCCGAATTATTTTCCGGTGGCAGAATAGGCTGGCACAGATTCGTTCCCTCCGGGAAGCAAAGGAACTGTTGGGGATTGGAGATGAGTCCCCGACACCCGAGCATCGGAGCCCCTCGCCACGGAGAAGACGCCGTTCCTCGTCCTGGCACAGGGTGGGCCCGGAGAATCGCAGGAGGCCTGACCGCACGACTAGTCTTCAAGAGCGGGGGAATGCAGTGGCCTCTGTGGCCTCCGCCACGCTTCCGCCTTCACAACAGAGCTCTGGGGCGGCCTGATCTTCGCTCCACATGCCTTGGTGCCGGAGGGGCACGCACCTGCAGGTAACGGGGCTATGAATGTACTTTCCGAGAAGACACCCCGGTCTTTGGCCCTGGGAGACTCGTTCTTGGGTCTCCACCTACGCCCCTTGGGAGACTATCTTCGGGGTCTGTCCACTTTAGGGCTTGCTTTGTGTTTTGGGTTGTTGGGGAGTTGGGGGGCAGAGGGGGGGCGGGATGGGGAGGGATGGGGTGCTGTTGGGTGGGGGGGCGGGGGGTTGGGGGGGAGGAGGGGTGGTGACGAAGAGTGGTCGATTGTGCGTGTGAGGACTGGAATGCCGGCCTGCTACTGTTGGTTGTGGAGGGCGCCTGTCCTTCTATGCCGGGCCTCGGAGGCTGGTTGTTGGTTTGAGAACGTGAGTTGGGAGTGGTACGGGTGGAGCCGATGCTGGATGGAGGGGAGAGATTTCCCGGGCTTGGGAGTTGTCTGGAGAGGGGGACTCCAGGGAGGGGGGGGTCCGCTGGATATAGCTGCTGGAGAGCTGGGGGACCTGATCTACTCACATGCCTATTAGCTTGGGAACTTGGAATGTGAAGGGCCTTAACTCGCCACAGAAGCGCCTGAAGTTGTGGAAATATCTTTTGGATCACCACTTAGACGTGGTGGGGCTCCAGGAGACCCACCTGGCCCGTAGGGATGAGCTCCGGCTCCGACATAAGCAGTTTCCACTCATATACAGATCTTCCGCTTCTACCAAGCACAGAGGGGTGGCTCTTTTATTCAGGTCTTCCATTCAATTCCAGCCTCTGGGAGTGAACAGCGATAAGGAGGGCAGGTGGTTGATGGTTAAAGGGATGCTTCAGGGGCACCTGTGTACGTTTGTAGTAGTGTACGTGCCGAATGCCCAGCAGAATAACTTTCTTCAGGGGCTGTTGGATGCCGTGGGGGCCTTCGTCGAGGGTCACCTGGTGGTTATGGGGGACTTTAATATGGTGTGGGATCAGGCTGTGGACAGCTCCCGTGCCCAGAGGACGGACTCTGGTGTCTTTTCCACTGTCACTAAACGAAGGATGGAGGAGCTGGGCCTTCTAGATGGATGGCGTGAAGTGAACACACAGTCCAGGGACTATACGTTTTTTTCTCATGTGCACCACACCTACTCGCGCATTGACTATGTTTTTGTGAGTCAGGCCCTCAGGGGAGATGTCCGAGCTTCTACGATTTTTCCTCTCTCTGTCTCAGATCATGGCCTCTTGACACTCCAGCTTCAGTGGTCAGTGAGGGGGGATGGGTATCGGAAGTGGTACTTTCCGGCAGCTCTGGTGCGTGATGATGCATCCTGTAAGGAACTTAGGAAAGCTATTAGGGAGTTCTTAACGCTTAACCCGAGCTCGGACACCTCGGTTTTTAACACCTGGGATGCTTGTAAGGCCTCGCTGAGGGGCACCTGTATAGGGCTTAACGCGGCTCTTAATCGCCTGCGTAGGGTAGAGCGGGAGGCCTTGGAGGTTGAGCTTGAGAAACTTGAGCGGGCCCACAAACTAAACCCTTCTCGCATGACACTCCGCCCTCTGTCGGCTATTAGGGGGAAGTTGAAGGCACATTACACCAACCGCTCTGAACTAACCCTCCTGCGTTTGCGCCGGGGGTCGTATGCTCAGGGGAACAAAGTGGGCCGCCATTTGGCACGCCAGCTCCGAGAAAAGAGGGAGAGGGAATATATAGGGGGGATCCGGGATTCAGGAGGCACGATGCATCATCGGGATGAGGACAAGGCGGATATTTTTGGACGGTTCTACGAGACACTTTATAAAGGTGATTCTCTAGATACGGAGGAGCAAGACGCCTTTTTGTCTGGCCTCCCCCTCCCGCATGTCTCTGCCGTTAGCAATGACCAACTGACTGCCCCCTTTACTAGGGAGGAGGTCTTGGTGGCGATCAAGGCCCTGAAGCCCAATAAAGCCCCTGGGCCTGATGGGTATACAGCTTATTTTTATCAATCGTTTGCCTCGGAACTTGTAGATTGCCTAGTTTCCCTTTTTAATAGCATGGCAACAGCCGGGGAGACCACGGGCACTATGGCTGAGGCCCTGATATCTGTGATCCCCAAACAGGGGAAGGATCCCTCCAGCTGTACTTCGTACCGCCCTATAGCCTTATTGAATGTGGATGCCAAACTGTACTCCTCTCTCGTCGCCCGCCGGTTGCAAGATTTGATGCCGGCCATTATACACCCGGACCAGTCAGGCTTCATTAAAGGGCGGCAGACTCATGACAATTTACGGAGAGTGATTCACCTGATTGAGAAGGCCTCTAGGTTCCGGATTCCTGCTGTGTTGGTGGGTCTGGATGCGGAAAAGGCCTTTGACCGGGTCGATTGGGACTTTCTGTTCCGCACCCTGACTGCTTTTGGATTCTCACCCCAATTCCTAACGATGCTTCAGGCAAATTTCCATCGACCGACCTCGACGGTGTTGGTTAACGGACACCGGTCAGCTGCGTTCCCCCATTCCAGAGGTACGAGACAGGGGTGCCCTCTCTCCCCCCTTCTCTTTGCCTTGAGTATTGAGCCTCTGGCGCTAGCGATCCGGGAGAATGACCACATCAAGGGCATACCCTTCACGGGGGAGCAACATAAAATATCTCTCTTTGCAGACGATGTCCTGCTGTCTTTAGGTGACCCCGCTCGATCCCTACCATCTGTCCACGAGGAGCTATCCCGGTTCGAAGCAGTGGCGGGATTCCGAGTCAATTTTGACAAGTCGCAGGTCCTGAATTTGACCCTCCCGTCAGCGGAGGTGGATCGGCTATGCGGGCTGACGACCCTGTCTTGGACCCCCTCGTCCTTGCTGTACCTGGGGGTACACCTCACGCCGACGGTGGGCTCCCTCTTTGCGGCGAACTTCCCCCCCCTGTTGGCCTCGGTGCGCAATGACCTTGACCGGTGGAAGCCGAAATACCTTTCGTGGCTCGGCCGGATACATGCGCTTAAAATGGTCCTCCTCCCCAAGTTCCTTTACCTTTTTCAGGCCCTGCCCATCCCTTTAGACGCGGACTTCTTCCGCCGCCTGAAAACGATGATGCTGAAGTTTGTTTGGCAGGGGGGCCGGGCTCGGATACCCTTTACGACACTCCGTCGGCCGAGGGAGGAGGGGGGAGTCGGGCTCCCGGACATGCTGCTGTATTACAAGGCCGCACAGTTACGGGTGATAGTGGAGTGGACCCAACAGCTTTTGGAGAATCACTGGCTACATATGGACCGGTCGGTGGCGGGTAGGTCGATCTGGGACCTGGCCTGGAAGCCTAAAGTGGATCGGCCAAAGAATGCTTACATCAGCACTCCCACTAGCACGGTTCTAAAGGTGTGGGATACGCTCACTGGTGACGAACGATGGACCACCTTCCCCTCTCCCTTCACTCCCATCCACTTTAATCCGGCCTTCCCGCCGGCCGCTCAGGAGGGTCCCTACCGCCAGTGGCGTGAGGGTGGATGCCGGGCACTCACGCACTTGTTTCATGGGAACGTGCCCCTCAC